>NC_138837.1:4185000-5385000 GCF_965183815.1 Platalea leucorodia | reverse complement strand
AGTAACTCGGAACTATACCTTTTAATAAGATTGATCTTGGCCTGTAATCCTTTGGTCCCCCTATATAACTGCTGCCCTTTGGTCATCTTGCTTGTTAAAATTGTAGTCCTTTGAAAACACACAAAAAGGTTTCTATCATTTCAAGAAATTCCAAGCATCAAAAGGAAGTGTCTTCAAGATGCTACTGCTGCCACGGAGAAGCAGAAATCAGGCTTCACCATCACAGCAAGAAGAAAACTTGCCACAGCTAGCAGTTATTTATTTGTCTCAGACACATTTGCAACACCTCTTGTCTAGTCTACAACCTATTTATTACCTATCTTACTAAACAGTTTTGCAGGACAGAGTTAAATACTCCCCAGAACACATTTTACTATCTCAATTTAGTATAAAAACTTACCATTTCTGTTTACATTGTCTCCAATATCGAGTTCCCACTTTAGCTTCAATCTCAGTCCATGGTAATTTCTGGTACAGTTTCTCACGGTCAATCAAGAGATCTCTATGTGACTTGTCCGACGATGAAAGAGAATTTGCATCTTCCATTTCCATTCTTTTCCTCATCACCTCCTCCACTGCATGCATTAACTTCTGGGTCTCTTCCTTTGACCAAGGACCATAATTAATAGCTAAAATTGAAAAATAACATTAAGGCATCATTTATCATAAAAGACTAGGAAAAAAAGGTAAAAGAGCAAATGCTTCACTTCGCATTATTCTTATTTACAGGACCAGCTTCTTAACACATTGCCCGGGAACTCTTCTGCATACCAGATTTGAGAGAGGAGTTCAGCCTAATCACTAAAGAATAGCACTGATGCCTAATTTCTGTCTTTTAAAACCTGGTTGCCAAATTCCTCCCACCCTCCCCCTGAAAGCATCTATTTAGATGCCTATTCTATTTAATGACGAGTTGCATTTGTTCCACTTCTTTTCCCTTTTCTGTCAGAGACTGTTCTTATCCCTTCCGTATGAAAACACCATCAGTGATCTGGAAAAAAGAACCACCACCACAAATTAATTTAAAAAAAAAAATCCACTCTAGGGATTTTTTCCTAAAGTTTAAGGCACGTGCAACATACAGTTAAAATAACTTCTCAAATTGAAATACACAGAATGAATTGTTTTCCTTAAAATTACATACCTGACTTGATTTCAGAGTATTTCATGGCAACTGAGAGATTAGAACGGGACATCATCTCAGAAATCTTCTTCCAATCATTGCCATGCAGAGCATGATACTTCTTTAATTTTTCTTTTTCTTCCTTAGTGTACCTAGTTGAAGAAATGGGCACAGCTTCAGCTGCAAATTCAAACCATTCCAATATCTTAAAAGAGCTGTAATCTTTACAGGTGTTTCGATGTTACTCATCACTACTACTTCAAGTCACATGTTAGAACAGAGAACTTGATAAGGGCTAGTCAGAAAAACGATCAATTAAATTACAGGAACTGGCACAAATGGGAGAGAGAATCTTCATTTATATCTATTTTTAATGTACAAATTAACATCAGAGACTGATGATGAGCATTCAGAAACTCTTTTCAAATTACTGGCTTACCTCCCCTTATAATTATTTGGGTCAAACATCTTCCTTGCTCGATAATATATCAGCCTCCAAGGTCGTGGTATGCCCTCAGCTAGAAGGTAAACGATTCATTTTTAAGAAACATTTCTCACACTGGTGAGGCCACTTTAAAAAAAGCCAAAACAAAACAAACCCAAAAATGAACAATGTACGTTTTCATGACCGTGCTGCCAATGATAGATTCTCTCCATTCAAGAGAACGTACTCTACAACACCTCAGTAACTGCACAGGAAACAGCCTGAACAGAATCTCCTGAGGAGTTTCAAAGATGGAATTGTTACGACCGTGATAAGATTGTGAATGCTGACAGCTGGTAAATAATTGTGTACGTGTGTGCATACCTGTGGGTGAATATCAAAAACTGAACTTTGGAACTCTCAAGCACAAACTTGTTACTCACTAGCTACAAATTCTACGGACTGGCTGTAAATTTTTATAACATATGGATCAAATGTAAGTCACATGCTGAGCCCTCCCATTACCAGAGAGAGAAGAGACAGCCACCAGTCAGGAGGCTGATGAGATATTGTGCTTCTGCATATACACTAGTTCGATGGGGAAACCCGGGGACTGGGGGCATCCAGCAAAAACAAAGTGAAGATCCTGGCTGAAGAAAAGATTCTTGAAGTGGGGGAAGATCCACAGGAACCAGTACCTGGGAACACGTAACAGCCTTGGTCAGCAATGCCCAGGAGAGGGAACTGCAGGCAACTCGCCTAACACTGACAGGACTTTCTGCCCAATTTTCCCAGACCAGGAGCAATCTCCCAGATGGGAAGGGAAGTCAACACCAGGCAAACGTGACGATGCAGAGGGCATGATTGTGTGTGTGAAATAATCAAGGAGTAACAAATCTGTAGCCTCATTGATCCTTAAATAAATCCTAGTATCCAAATCCATTACAGGTTGTCATTTACTCTGTCTTGCCTATACTAATGGTACAGAACAAACACAGAACAGAAAGCCACTGAGAAAGTACACTGACTGGATTCATCAGAGATGTTACAAAATAAGCATGTTTGCCATATGAAGCGTGAATGTTTTCTAGCCAAGAAAAGCCTAACAAAATGAGGAAAGAGGAAAAGAAGAGATGCTCCTCCCACAAACAGAATCTTAACCATAAGAATTTTATTTTTCTCACGTCTGGGAAAATGAACTACTTTGGCTAGTGACCTAATTTCTCTCAGTTTCTGCCATCACTCAGTCCTGAACCTGCCACCTATTTATGTGCTCTAAGAACAGTTGACAATTTCAGACAGGACTTAATCACACCTCCCATTAATAAGTCACTATACTTAACTATAGCCTAGCAAATAACGCACCTTAAGCCATAAAGCCCAAATGCAAGTTTGAAAATCTGTAAGTGCTGCTAGTTGTGATGATATTTTAATCCCTAAAGTCTTCGTACCCGAGAAAAGATCCTAAGAACGTTATACGTTATACTGTACAGATTATCAACTACATACTCTCAGCAGCACGCTCCTTTTTGGCCAAATTTAGCAACATTAGTGCTTTTCAATAAAAAATTATTTTAGAAAATACACCGTGATGTCACCAGGTTGTGGAACGTAACATTCAGCTATTTGAGACGGAACTTAAATACTTACAAAGTTTTTCACAAAAAAGATGTTCTGCTTTTAGGCGATTGATAGTTTCTTTATCTTCTGGATACCTCGAGGTAAACAGGAGTTTTTCAGCACTGTCTATTCCAGTAATCGATAAGAACTCTTCAACATTTTTCCGGATTTGATTATTTTCCTTCTGGGAAAATCTGCCAAACTTGACAGCAATACCTAAAATATACATAAAGTTTTATTCAAAAAAAAAAAAAGAAAAATTATAGCAAGCCTCAAGTACCATCTCTTGTATAGTACATCTCAGGTTTTAGCAAAGGTATAATGAAAGATCAACAAATTCAAAAAGTGGAAAAAAGAAAACTGAAAAGAGACAAAACAAGAGCTGGGAACAGGTAATTCACATGTAGGCTTTGGACGGTAATTTAACAATGAGGAAGTAAATGCTGTGAAGCAGAGAAACAGAAAATATGTGCATTGGAATGAAGTGAACCAGACTCCATGGGTGTGATAGACATGATACAAAAACAAACAATTTTCTCTCTGTCAAAACATTAGCACAGCTGCACAGTCCTTCCTCACTGCAACAATATTTTGAGAGCTCACCTTGTTTTTTAAACTGCTTAAACCTCACTAAGTCTCTTCCAGCCATCTTCCTGATTGAACTGTCCGATATATTCCTCACATGAGGAATAAACTCTTCCAGTTCTTGTTTTGCAGTATCCAAATCCATGACTGAACACATAGTAGAGTCCAGGCACTCTTCGTCATCCAGACTAAGCTCATCAGAGGCTGCCATTTCAGTAAAGGAACTATTCTGGTCCTCCCTTCTGTTTGATGCCGAGGGTTCCGGTGTCCTGATATAAAAAAAAAAAAAAAAGGAGTAAAATAAAATACACCACTAGAGCCCCAAAACAGAGATTTTGTTAGTATCTCTACCATTAAAAGAATGAACGTGTTCATTAATTAAAGAACAAGGAATACTTCACACATCCACCCCCTTCTATTTCCAACCTTTTAACATAGACGTAATTTATTATCAAATTTCTATACTTGCAATATTCAGAGAGCTTGCTGAAGGTTTGAAAATCTGCACCTTTCCCACAAAACTCTCACACATGGACATACAGAAGAAAAAGTGTCTCTTGCTACCACTAGCAACACAGAACTTTTCCATGTGTCTCTTACTAGTGCTCTTATTATGGGTTCTAGACACTGTAAAGGCACCAAGAGCTACTTACATGAGCCTTTGTTTGCACAGAACATTAAATTCTTTAGTTGACCTTACTAGTTGCTTGGTAAAAAATGCATATGTTTGCTATAAATACCGAAACTTAACAAATTAAATCCCTTTCTCCCCCCGCCTTTTTTTTACTAATATTAATATTGCTTGCACATAAATCATTTCTATACCTACAGTTTTTAAATAGGAGAAAATATTCTACTTCAAAGGCAACAGTAGTGTAGTCTTACAAATTTTCATTACACCTTCACAAGATAACTATGCTCTTAAAGTAAGTCTCTATAACATCTCAACATACTGTAAAGGGTTTTTAAGTTGTTTTTAAAAATACATACAAAACAGACTGAAGAAAACTCTGGGACCTAAATAATGTGATAGAAACATATTGGGGGCGGAGGGGGATAAAAAAAAAAAACAAAAACAAAACCACAAACAAAACCACAAACAAAACCACAAACAAAACCACAAACAAAACCTAAACTTACATTACATCAGATTCTGAAGAGCTTTCTTCCCTGACAAAAGCGCTGCTTTTTTTTCCCTTTCTAGCATGCACTGGAGTTTTTCGAGGAGATTGATCGGCTGTTTTACTCAGCTTAGAAAAATTAGCAGGTACATCCATAGAATCTTCACTCACGGCGGGAGAAGCATCACAGTCGCCATCTTCATGCCATCGCTGGGGTGTTGCCACACCACCCTCTTCTGCAGGTGATGGCAAGACTGTGTCTTTCTCTTGCCTGTTTTGCTCTGGAGACAACAACAGTGACTGGCCAACGGTTACATCTGCATCTTCCTGCATATCTTGGGTACTATGGCCTCTTTTCTTCTTCCTTTTCTTTTTTGATCTTTTGTCATTTTTATCGCACGTTTCTGAGGTAGGCAGCTCGTGTACCTCATCCTCTTCAGACAATTTCTGCTTTCTTTTCTTCTTAACAGATTGTTTTAAATAAACGTAATCAGCATCGATCTCTTCACAGCTACCACTGCCATGCTGATTTACTGTGACACAAGTTACATCGCTTTGCTCACCTGTACTATCATTATATTTCCGCTTCTTTTTTTTCTTTTTCTTTTGGGAAGTATCCATTCCAGTTTCATTACTGATTTCATGTTCCAGTCCTACACAAGAATTATCTACTGAAGACTGTTGCTTCTCCCTGTCGGTTTTGGGTTTTTTCTTCTTTTTACAGCCTTCACCACTCCGTGCTGCTCGATCTTCAAACAGCAGCGGAGAAGCAGGGCTAAGCTCTGCATTTTGTGTACTTTCTTTTTCATCGTTTTCATGTTTCTTATTGTATTCTTTGTGTTTTCTCTTCTTCTTTTTGAGAAAATCCCGAACTTGAAAATCATCTGCACTTGCTTTTTCTGTCATGTTTTTTCTTACCTTAAATAAAAGATACAAGTTTTACTCAAGTGCTATAATCTATGTACCATTACACACTGCTACACAGTTAAAGAAAAAAAATTAAAAACCCATAAAAATACTATGGAACTACTCAATATTTTCTTAGAAACATATAATAAAGATACTTACTTTTCAATCCAGCTAATTTTGGAAAGTGACTATGAAAAAGCGACGCCTTCTTCATCAAACAGATGTGCATCACAGCTGTGTTGAGCCTTACAATTGCCTTCCTATAACAAAGATACACTTTAATAACTATTAGCTTTAAGTTGATTTTGAAAAACTAAGCAATGACAGACTGCTATATCCAACTCTGCTTTCAGCACTGAAACAGCAACAAGCAAAAGTAATAAAGAAACGTTAAACTAATGAGCACTAAAACCGAGTTCTCTAACTAGAAGGCTTCTGACTGGCTTTGCCCACGTTCAACCAGGCCCAACCCGGCCGAGACCTGCCAGCTCCAACGGACTCCGTGACCAGAAAAATCTACTCCTCAAAACCAGAGTTACACAGAGCAGGCAGATGTATTTTTTAGACACGTTTTCCACGGCCGGCACATAAAAAAACACCTACAAAACAACATCGCATCATCTCTGAAACACAAGTCCTTGAATTTCCCATCCCCAGCAGCGTTCCCAGCGCTGACCGGTACCAGACACTGCCGCCGGGAAGCGGCTGCCCCGAACCCCCGGGGGCAGACGCCAAAGCGCGCAGCGCCGCACGCCTCGCCCCGGCACCCTGCTAGGCCGCGGGCCACAAGCCGAGGCCGCGGGCACGCCTGAGGGCGGGGGCCGTGGGACAGGGCCCCGCGGCAGCCCCTGCGCGGAGGCACCACCCACCCACCAGCCCGCCGTTACCCTCCGCCTCCCTCCGGAGCTACCGACGGCGGCAGCCAGAACAGCCGCAGACCTTTCGGTGGCACCGAGGCGGGGAAACCACAGTCCCCTCAGGAACCCTGAGGCCCTCCCCGCGGCCTCCCGCCGCCCCCGGCCGGGTCTGCGCCTCCCGCCGCCCCCGCGGCGATAACGGTCCCGCCCGCGGCCTCCCGCCGCACCTCCGCGCCGCGCGGCTCCCCCGGCGTCCGCCCGCAACACCGCTCCCCCCGCACACACACACCCCCTGCTACCGGACTCTCCGTTCCCGCCACCCAGCGGAAGCGCTTCCCGGCCGGACCCATCAAAGCGACGGACCCACGACTTGGGGCGGCCGTTGCTAGGAGACGGGCGCCGCCACCGCCGCCCCCCGCTCACGGGCGGCAGCCGCAGCTCCGCGGCGAGGCCGAGAGCCCCCGGCCCGGTCGGCCGGGCTGCGCGCCCACGGGCAGGGCAACGCCGCCCACCTCGGCCCCGGCTCCGGTTCCCTCCACCCCGCCCGCCGCGGCGCGGTGCGGCGACATGGCGGGCGGCGGCGCTGCCCCCCCGCGGCGGCCGCTGACCCTGGCCGAGGTGGAGCCGGGCAGCGAGAACGAGCGGTTCGGGGTGGCCCGGGACAGCATGCTGCGCAACCCGCTCATCCTCAAGGTGAGCCCCGGCGCCCCCCGGTCCCTCCCCTCCATCCCCGGTCACGCCCCCCCCATCCCGGCGCCGGGAGCGGCCACCAGGCCCCGGGGGGTCCCGGCCGGGGACCGGCAGCAGCGTGGGATGGGTTTTCCCTCCGAGGCTCGGGTGTTTTTTCCAGCAAGAGACCCACGGTTCGAGGAGCGCTCGGGGCCAGGGACGGAGATGTCACCGGGGCTGCTCTCTCCCACCCCCCGCCGCGGAGGGGTCGGGGGGGGGGGAGCCACACACAAACTCCGACCCCCAAAATTAGGATTTTACACCGGCTGTAGAGGTTACGGTCACTTCACAAACTCCTGACGCTTCTCTCTTCCCAGTTCCCTTCGTATCCCCGGCCTGGGGCGGGCCGAGCTCCGGCTGGGCTTCAGAGAGCTCCGGGGCCCCCGGCTTCGGCCGCCCCCGCCCGACGACCCCGCCGCCCCCGCACGCCGCGGTTCCCCCCGCGCCGGCCCCGGCCCCGGCCCCGCAGCTGAAGTACAGCTCTCGTCCCCTGGGTGGCACCCGCAGAAAGCCTTCGTGCCCAGCCGGCTCCCTCCCACCCCGCTCCCCGCCGGGGACCCGCCGCCGCCCCGCACCGACCCCCCGTGCCCGGCATCGCTCCTCTGAGCCTCCCGAGGGGGCGAACCGGCGGCCGCAGCCCCCGGCACCGCGCCGGTTGACCGGCTGCACTTCTCCTCTTCTCCGGGGGAGGGCAGCCGGTTCTGCTCAAAAGCCTGAGTTTTTTCCCCACAGCGGGCAGCGGTGACATTTAAACCGCGGCTGTTCAGCCTCTGCTGCGGTCGTTACGGTTTTGAGCTCCCCTGGTAATCGTCCCCCGGCACCGGCAGGCTTGGGAGTCGGCCATAAAATTCTGGAATTTTGAATATGTCAGAAAATTTGACTCTTGCAACATCGAACTTTTTTTTTTTTCTTCCCCTCATGAAACTCTCAAAATCGATTTGGAAATTATATTAGGAAGGCGAAGAAAGAAAAGCAGGTTTTGCGCCATAACTCAAAAGCAGCTTTGCTTTTTCAAATCCAAAACTTCTACTTTCTTTCTTTTCTCTGGATCCTGTAAGTCTGCTAGGAAGGGGCGGTATCTTTGCGCAGAAGTGGAATTGGGGCAAGATTTCCTCACCTCCCTGCCCCCCAGAAACAGCTGGTGGGGACAGATGTGGGCAGGGCGAACCTCCTCGGGGTGGAGAGGAGGCAGCACCGCATCTTCCCCATCCCTCCAAACTGTTTCTGCCTTTCTTAGAAGAGCGTGCTAGTAAATACATTTTTAGGTGATGCATGAATATGAATCAAAAGAATATGTGATTATATGGCATTTAAGGTACGCTACAGCATAATTGCAGGGGTCAAGTTGATCCTACTTATTTTCAGGATGCATTTACATTCTGTAAATTGAAATAGATATAAACCACCCGTCAGCGCCGTAAATCCCAGGTCTACGAGTATAACACTGGGGTAATCCTATAAAGGGCGGCTCCTCTCCTGTAGTGTATATGTTGCAGGTAGATTACGTGCAGTCATTAAGATTTGTCGATTTATGTGGGAGTTTTGCCTGCCTGGACGGGAACATTCAGCCAGGCGCTGTCTGTCCCTAGAGCTCAGCTGATGTCTTCTCCCCTCGGGTCCAGCAGTTTGCTCAGCCCCAGCTTCAGGACTTGAGTTTTTCCTCGGCATAACTGTCACAGAGCATCCTGGCAGTGGGATTTCTGAGCAGTTATAAACTATGGGATGTTTTAATAAGACTTGATCTGGATTTCTGCTATGTGGCCAGGTGACACTAAAACTTGAGCAAGTTTTGAGAAAAAGTAATGTTTAATTTTAGCATTATGGACAACTTCTCTTCTCTCAGGGCTTCCTTGCAGGAGGATTTCCTTCACAGTAAACCAGCTGGTAGGGAGGTAAAGAGATCTGTATCCACCTGATGCAATTCTTTAGCATGAAGTACCTGGGCTGTGAACAGGGATGCTTTTACTCTAGGAATCAGTGGAGATTACACCTCATTAAATTACATTGAAAAATTTGTGCAGCAAACCCCTGACCCCCTGCCAACCACCTTCCCACACTGCGTGGTGCCCCACTGAGTGCTGAATTTACCAGGGTGTCCTCCGCTGCCAGGAGGTGACAGTGACAGCATGGCAGTTTACTGGGTAAGGACTGGCACCAGCCAGTCCTGCTCGCTGGTGCACACACTGGTAGCGGCATACTCATAGCATCAGCCCTCTGCCGCGTCTCCTCTTCGTGCTTCCAGCTGCAGCCTAGGATCTCTTCCCCCCGACCCGGGAGAGCCCTGGGGACCAGGCATTTTGGAGAGAGCTGCCGAAGGGGATGGCCAGCAGGTCCCAGCCCTCATGCTGGGCTGTGCCACCTGAAAACCAAGGACACAAAGATGGTTTAGAAGAAAGGGACAAAAGGTTTTCAGACAACTGCTGCTTGGACAAGTGCTTCTGGCAGCCGTGGGAGGGCACTGAGGAACGCACAGCTCCAACAGCTGTCCTTAAGGTTCACAGGACAGCGAATAGAGAAGAACCTGAAGCCCAGCTGTGATGGATGGGACGCTTACTGCCCCATCTTCCTCCAACTAGCACTCGGTCCCCTAAACCTTAGTGCAAGTGTGAGAGACCTCCTACTTTGCAGCAGCTAACAACAGAATCCCCTACTTTCTGTCCCAGTCCTCTCACGTATCTTCTAAATGAGGCATCACGTACCCAAACGGAGACCGCTGCACAGACGACCGCCTGCGTTTCTGGCCGACCCTCCTGCCTCAGCTCTGCCCAGCCCCATCCTCCCACCAGGATGTGTCCACATACGCTGGCTATCGCAGATTAAAAACATCACCTTTTCACATAAAGATTTCTAGGGATGAATGCTCTATTTTTCTCTGGTAGAATGTATGATGTGTTTTAATTAATCAAGGAATTAATTTAGTTTATCAATATATATTTGCTTGCAGCATAAAACTGGGGAAAGTATTTCATCTACTGATGCCAGTGAAAATCTGAGCAAAGCATTTTTGGTTTGTTTGTTTTACCAGTAAAAGCCTTAGTCAAGCACTTTTCCCAGTACAAATGTACTGAAAACTACTGCATTACAAAAATAAGCCAGCTCTGGGCGGGAAACAAGACTTCACCACACTTAACCCCCAGCATGCCTGACACGCACTCCAGAAAAAGTGGCCCATGCCAGTTTGGTTACATTTATATTAACATCTTTTGGAGAATATGCCATAAGTAAGTTCAACATATTCCTGCCAAAGTCATTGTGCCACCAGCCTGGCATGGGGCATATCCCTGGTGTGCGAAGGTAAATGGGAAATCCCAGCTGCCAGCCCCACGTGCCAAAGCATCCTCTTACCTGTTCCAGTGTGGCCAGTGGACGTGCAGAAAGTGGGGAATGGCTCTCCGTGAAACGCCTTCAGAGCTGAGAGGCATCCAACTCACCTTCAGCACCCAAACTGCCTCTCTCAACGTTAAAAAGTTGTTTCAGAACTGGCAGTTCTGAGGAGGAGGAGGATGGTGATGGTGCTTTGCAGGCCGGGAAAGGCTGGCACCAGGTCTCAATCCCAGTCATCCAGGCTGCAGGAGAACCAGATTTAACAAACAGAAGTTTTCTGTACTACTGGAATGCGCAATATTTGTTTTAAAAGCTTGTTATTTACATGACAACTGATGCCAGGCTCTTTTTATTGGTCTGAATGCCAGGTCGTTTAGGGTTCGTTTTCCTAAGCTTTTCTCTCCAGCCCTGAGGGCTGGAATTGTTTCTTTTTTCCAAATAAGAT
Source organism: Platalea leucorodia (assembly GCF_965183815.1). Classification (NCBI taxonomy): domain Eukaryota; kingdom Metazoa; phylum Chordata; class Aves; order Pelecaniformes; family Threskiornithidae; genus Platalea; species Platalea leucorodia. The sequence goes on along the minus strand of NC_138837.1, from coordinate 5,373,863 downwards.
TGAACAAAAGCTACAGGACTCAGGCAATAAAATTTCAGCAGCCATAGTCTCCAGAGGAAGAATATATGATGAAAAAACTCGCAAAACCACAGGAACTAGCACACTGATAGCCTCGGTTTTGGCAATCCCAGCAGAGGAAGGATTAACTAGGCCAGGGAGGCCGAACTGCCCTTTTTGCCGGAGGAAGGGCACAGGCAGGAGATCTCGCCCCACGCTCGCCTGGGAGCCTGCTCCATGCCCAGGGAGAGCAGCTCGGTGCGGGTGATGGCAGGGCACCAGCCAGGCGGCCATGGGACTCCACTCACTACGTGGGTACCAATTAAGGCAGAAATCACTCACCACATTTTTCTTTTTCCTTTCATGCCTATTGAGCCTTATCATGAAGTATTTTTGAGCCGTCTGACTTGTCACAGAGCAAGACACTGCAGAGAGTTGTTGCAAACTCATTTTGGTTTCTGGAGCGATCTATAGAAAGGACAGCTAAGAAAAGGAAGTAGTGGCATTTTATCAAACTAAAATTGTGTCACCTCATGAAAAAAAGCTCTAATTATATGAGAGAGAAACACGGACAAGTGCATGGTGTGAAAAAAGATATTTACTTTGAGTTGTTAACTGCATGCATCACAAACATCTCTTGCAACAGTAATCACTGAAAGAGCAGGTTTTCCATTACTCTGGAGTTGAAACTTTTATTAATAGACCTGCATTGTGGCTGTAAGGGGGCTTTTACACACCTGAATGTTGTGCTCAATCTTTGAGCCTTTAACCCTCACCTTCCTTTTTTCTTTTAAACTTTCTCTCCAAATCCACTCATCTTCGTCAGCTCTCCCAGCACCGGTATAGCGAGGAGCCAAGGTGAACCTGGAACGACGCTGCCACCGCGCCAAGCCCTTTTTCGGGGCAGAGCCAGGAGGCACCACTCACCTTTGTAATCCTCATCCACCTTTGTGCAAGGACTGCTAACCTGCGCAGGAAGGGAAGGTGATGAAGTAAAGGCTTCCTTAAAAATATACCTATGGCTGGATGCTCAGGGAGCGGGCGCATGAGCCATCAGAAAGAGTGCGTGACGGCTGGGACGGGCAGACAGCAAAATCACTCCCTCTCCACACAGCACCTACGTGCCAAGCGTGCCGAGACAGTGCAGGTCCCCGCGGTCTCCACAGCACACCTCTGCTCTCCCCGAATGATCTGGGGGTGCAGCCGCAGCCGAGATCGCATGGCTGCTTCCGTGTTGACCAAGAAACCCACGCGTGGCAAACTGCACTGACACCATCACCACCCTGCAAAGCATCTTGCACAAGCATTTGGATAACTTCCCTCAGCTGTTACCTTTGGTGATTTAAATAACCCCGTGCCCTCTCCTAATACCTGCTTTCAGCTGTTTGGAATCAATGCATCTATTGAAAACTTGGTCAGGGACCAGATTTTAGTTTCTCTGTCTCAGGTGGATAACCCCTGTAGCACAGAGCAGAGTAGCCACAAGTCCTGTGAGCCATGTTTGGAATAAGGTCATCTTTTATTTGGTGTTAATTATACTATTTACCTCAAATCACTCCATGTGCTGAGTATCCTGCCTTCTGTGCTTGCTGCTTTGGGACGCTGAGGATTAATTAGTGTTTATGCAGCATTTTGTGTGCTTATTACTATTATTATTATATTACTGCTACTATTATATTTTTGCAATCTAAGGCCAGTGTTGTGCTTTTAAAAATGTGTTCTGAAATGTCTACACAGTACAGCTCAATAATTCATTAGAGAAATAAACTAATGAAGGGCTGGTTAGTCAAATAATCATTAGGTTTGGTTCTGAGCTTTGTTTTGCCAATGCTCCGACTTCTAAGGGTTGTCTTCTCAGCAGGAACTCATTTAAGATTTTAAATTAATTATTTGGTACACTAAAAATTAAACTCCTTATGAGCTTTAGTGCCCCCCCATATTTTGCACAGACACCACTGAAATAGATAAGGCATTTCCAAGAGGCAAGTAAACATTCTGCATGAATGAAAGTAGTGGGTTTTTCTCCTGGTTATTTGAAGAGAGGACTTAGGCTGCAAACTGCCGGCTGTGATTCAGCAGGCGGAGGGACGGCACCAGCAGCACCGGGCATTCGTAGCTGCTCGCCTCCAAGAGCGGCAGGCAGTATGTAAAAGCAAGCAAAAGGGCATTTTGATCCTTTATGTGAACAAAACAATGCAAATTGGTGAGACTAATAAGCCCAGAAACATTACAAGGAGAATGCCTTTTATGTTCATGAAAATCTTCTATGTTTATTTGTCTGATACAATGGAAATAAAGCTTCAAAGGCCCTTTGATTTAAAAGTGCATTATTGAAGTCAGCCTGCACAATAATAACCATTAGACCGAATTGTTGCATTATGACCCTAATAGCAGCATTGTCATAGCAGAGAATATCTGCACTGCCTCTTGCCCGAGTTGTTGGTGATGTAAGAGCAGAAATTAAGCCAAAGGAAGAGAGAATGTAGGCAGAAGAGGGGGAAAAAAAAAAGAAAGAAGGTCACAAATGGGTCCATGCTCTCATAGTGCATCCAGAGCTGCGGCAGGCTATAAATTTTTATGATGAACTTGAAACTCAAGCTTTATTGTCTGAAAGACTTAAGAAACTTTGGGGGAGAGCCAGCACCAGTTTCCAGCGTTGGCCCCAAACCACATTAAGCCAAGAGATGATTTTCAGACTAATTCAAACCGAAGGCACTGTGCAGAAAGTCAAGGATATTCCAAATCCCGATAACGTGCCTTTACCCGCAAAGCCTTCTCCAGAGACCCTGAATCCAGCAGGCTGAGAGCAGCACCAGAGACCCAGCGAAAACCTGTAACAGCACAGGAACATCTCTGCCCTATTTCCTCTCCGTCCTCAGCTTCCCACTCCACCAACAATAAATATCCCTCCTTCTCTGGAAGAGGCACAAGAAAACGTCCTGAGCATAGAGGAAAAGCTGGTGGAGGCTCAGTCAGGACTGTCCGGGAGGGCATTGGGCAGGCAACCGGTGGCCAGCTGCCCAAAGAAAAGGCAAAAAGCTCTTCGCTTTTAAACCTTTGCCACGATCAATTCCCCTCTTTCTGAGTGCTGCCTCACAGAATATAGAGCAAATGAAGCACGTTCACGGCGATCACAGGGACCAATGTTTTCGGTTCCGCATTTTTGCAAGTTTTCAGCCACACTTTCCCCAAGGGCAGATTGCTTTCCACGCAAATTCTTAGAGATGCTCTTATGCTTAATTATTGAATTCAAGAAGCCTTTGTCATCTTGCAGAGATTGTTTTGTTCTTGCTTGACTGCTCACATTGTACAGATTAGACAGAACCTGCATTTCTGAGGATATCTTCTTTTTTAACCATTTGTACATTATAAAATGAATTACACTGACTTTTCTACTCACGTTTATTTGAAGTAGCGTAGATAAATGAAAGTGGGACCCTATTACTAGATTTCCTATGACAGCCTTTAAGAAAACTTCGATATCAGGGGAAATATTTCTAGTTTGATTTTTTAAGCAAACCAATGTGGGTTTTGTGCCTAAAAATCTTACAAGTGAAATGCAATTAAAAATAATAGTGTAATTCCCAGGCTGGGGGGGGAAAAAAATCAGAAAAGCAACACAGTGAACCTTATATTGCTTAGGGAAGAGCCAACTAGCCTGAAAAATAAAGCTGGTTTTAGTCGCGAGCCTCGGGCTGCTCGCTCAGGTAGGAGAGCCCCTTTGTTTGCAGCACGCTTTTCAACTTCCCAACATCCCTTTACATTTGCTCTCTCCGATCACCCTCCTGCTCACTGCCCGGCCCCTTCGGTGGTTCCCAGGAGGTACCAATCAGCTGGTCAGGAGGCGACTGTAACTACACTAATTACCACGTATTACGGTGTGTTAAAGCTCTAATACACGCCGAAACGCAAGTTTCCCCGCACCGGCGCGGCTGCATCCACCGCCGCGCTCTGCCCCTCTCCTCCCTCTCCGCGGTGCCACGGCGAGGGGCTGCCGCGCTACCTCTGCCGCCATAATCAGGGAGCTAAAATTGTTATCAGATTAGCCCCAGCAATGAAAAGCACAGTCCCAGATCACACTCGCAGTTAGTTAGCATTTAGATAGGCTGGGACGGGTGTCTGTACAATAGGCATCAAAGCTGAACTCTTGGTGCAGCGAGAGGGATTAATTTCTTTAACCAACATGCCTGATCTGGCCTATCTCATTACCCTGCCTTGTCAGTGTCGATATTAGATTTGATTGAAGATTATACCATTTAGGCCTTTCCCCTGTTTTCCACAGAAATCAGGCCTATTGAATTGCACATTCTTCCATGGGCCCCTGTCAATACTCAGTGGCCTGAGCCTCTAATTCTGCTTCATTTAAACTTCATCAACTTTTCCAATCAAGTGGAAGGATCTGAAATAGGCTCCGTAAGCAGAAAGGCCCTTTTTCCTTTTGTCAGATAATTTATTCTGTTTTCTCTTTCTCTCCCCCTCGCTTCCCCACCTCTTTCTCTTTTTCTTCTTTTCGCTCCCTTTCCCTGATGCTGAAAATGAGATTACAGTATTTAAATGACTATGATAATCAATCGAGGGACCTTGAGCCGAGATTGAGGTTAATTTTTCTTAGCAGAACAAAGAAGCGTGATGCCATCGGGGATTTGAAGGTGCAATCTGTGTTTCATGCTTGTATTCCTCCCCCCCAACCCGAAACTGCAGTTTTAGGAGTCTTTTCTTGTTACTAACTAGGCAGTTGTTGTGATTTTTAACAGAGGCAACCCCGAGGAGAGAAGAAATGTAATTTTGGGCTGATAAATAGCTAACAACCTTCAATCAACAATTTTAATAGGAAAAAAAAAATTCACTTACATGGTGTGACTGCAGATCTAATGAAAGTGCTAGCATTATCTTATTTATTTTTAAATATACTCAGAATAATTTTCAGCAGTGCTATAAGTTAGTCCTTCCAGCCTGCACAGCAGAGTTGTGAACTTTTAACTGAATACCCCTTTCATCCAGCCACTCTTTCTACTTAGCAGCTTTCTTGGTTGCCTGGAAAAAAGTCGAGACTTTTGTCATGATTTTGCTAATCAGAAATGGAATCGCTTATGTTTGTCTCAAAACCCGCATTGAAATGGCTTTTTAAGTCTTTAGATGATGTATTTTTGGTTGTAACACGCCAGCATTCGCTCACCTGGATCTTTCCCCTACCCTTCTCAGGAAGAGAGAAAGAGAAAAATATGCATTTCTTTGCTTCCATCCTAGCTGTCTTGTCAGTGCTGTTTTACATGCTGCCACCCAATGTTATCTTTTATTTGTGTCAGGAGAGAGGATTTGACAAGTTCAGTATACAATGTTCATTTGGCAAGGCAAATTTTTCATACCAATTTTGAGCAGAAAATGAAACCATCTTTCAACACAACGAGCAACATCATTTTTGGACAGACTTATTATGAGAAGAAGAATTGCAAAACTTTATTTCCCTGCACGATCCAAAAAAACCCTGGAAATGAGACATTTAAACAAAAAAATAAATATATGTATGAATGTTTGAGGCCATCACTTTGTTTTAGAAATAAAAAATAACCACCGGCTGCTGTCAGGTAGCTGTGGCCTCCTTTTTGTTAATCAGATGCTGCTGAAATTGGTTGCATCATAATGTAGCTTTGTTTCAAATCTTTTAAGCTGTCAGAAGATTGGGAAAGGCAGACCGACTTCAGAAGTTTGTCAGCATTCGCCAAGCAAAACAGTCATTAGTCAACAGCACATAGGCTGAGGTTTGCAAAGATGCCCGGGGCCTGAGCGAGGGAGGGACCTGGGGCGTTTCAAAGGGCTCTGGGTGCTTTGCCTCCCTCCAGAATCCCAAATGTAACTTCTGACGGTACTAAATACTCTGAACAATCCAATTAATGGAAAAAAATCTCATTATAAATTCTGCTGTCTTGTGTGTGTCCCAACTTACATGGGTACAGCAGGTTCCTTGGGGATGAGACTTTTGTTTTTGACAACCCCCCACCATAATGGGCTTCCGGTCCCTGACAAGGACTTGCTGGTGCAATGGCATAGCGAGGACCCAGGACAGCTAAATAAATATTTTCTGAGGAAGACCATGCATTGACAAAGGGCTGTCAAACCTTCACTGGGTGACAAGTTCATTTTAGCAGCCAGAACCCCTGCAAGATTGGGAGGTGCAGCCTGAGAGCCAGGGAGGGCTGTATGTCCTCCACGTTCTGCAAGTCCGCGGGAAACCTCAGCCTGTGGTGGGAATTGGGATGCTCTTTGGTGCCCCAGCTACGACCCTCTGTGAATTTTACCCCCAACAAAAGAAGCAGCAGCCCCAAGATGCCTCTTCAGCCCCACAAACTTGGAAGAAGCTGTGCGTGTCTCGGGCAGTGGTTTGCTCTGACAGTCTTCTCTCTTTAAGCAAATGTTGATTCACCATGGGGAAATTAAAACTCCATTAGACATTGCCACATTGTAGAGCAGACCCCATTACAGCGGTCGAGTTGCAATTAATTGGTTTCCTCAGATATTACTTAATTCTGGGAAGGCACAGATAGATGGGAAGGACAAGGCTGATCTAAACAATAATTTCCCAAAATAACATAATCTAAATAAAGTAATGAAGCGATTACATAATTATTAATCTAAAGATAAAGAAGAGTCAAGAGAAAATATTGGGTGTATAGCAATTTAGAAAAAACAGTGGAGTTAATACCATTCTGGTTAGACTCATCATGAGGCAATCAGCATTTGTGCTTAGGGATGGATGCTGGTTTAGCAGATTAATTATATTTCATGCAAATACCTGCCATTTCAAAGTGTCCCATCATCTGCTTTTGTTTGCTCTGTTGTTCAGGCTACTTAACTTTTCAACACATAGATGGAAGGGGCCACTGCCTATGCGGCACTGCAGGTTTGGGGGTTGTTTTTTAACTAAGGTTGATGTTGGATTAGGAAATATAGAGCAAAGTAACCATAAAAAGAGACTCCCTTGCGTGCAAGATGGAATAATTAGTAATTTGGAAATTTTCTGGCCCAGGGAGGGCCCTCCACAGGCAGTCCCTCTGCAGAGAGGCAGCAGGGAGCTGCATGCTTGGGGCGCCCGCTGCATCAGTGCCTTGGGTGCCGTGGGGCTCCCGAGAGCCGTGCAGCGTCCCCCCAGCCTGCTGCCAGTGCAGGGAGCAGACCCGGCCGTCTCCCACATAGCTCTTCTGTGCAAAGCTCATTCGCTTGCGTTATCAGGGTAAGAAAGTATTTGGCTTCAAAATAATAAATAACTAGGCCTTATAAGTCATTAAAAATGTATTACGAGAAAAATACAGTGCGGCTATAAATAGAAAACAAAGCAACTCCTATATAAACTTTTACAGTGACTGTTACTCAGAGTATTCTCTCTGTTTTTAAGTGAGTTTAGCATCCGTGATCTCTGGAGACTGAGATCCCTTGAAGCTGCAGTTCTGCTCAGGCACTGGCAGTGCGCTGGCCTCTGTAAGCCTCCCCCAGCTTTGGTGACGAGCATTTAGTGACAGTGGCTCAGGCTGTGACCTGCTCAGTCTGTCCGAGTGGAGATGACCTGAGCCGGGGGCAGAGGGGCTGGTCAGTCCCAAGCTGGAACCTTGGGGGTTTTCCCTTCCCCTCTTTTTTTTTTAAGTGGAAATATTTCACTTATTTTTAATTCACTTACAGTCTGACACACAGCAGTTACTTCCATAAAAGATATCACCTCTCCCTGCAAACCTCCACATACAGCTCTTGACTTAATATGAATTGAACTCTACGTAGCAATACATTAATCATTCAGCGATACATCATTACTGTCTTCCGTTTTGTTATTACTTAAACAGTAGTTCACGTAGGTAAAGGCAAGTATACCCAGTCATTTTCAAACCTTTTTTGAGGAACATGCACATTTTTTGAAAAAAGCTGATACTATCTCCGCATTCTGCTTAGTGCTCCAACTGAAGTCAGGGCAAGCTTCAGGGGGAGATGAACTGCACTTTGTGTTTTCAGACTTCAATGTTAAGAGTTTGTCCCCTCTGGTCTGATTTTCTTTTGTCATATCAAGCAATAAAGTGGAAGAATTAGGTGGCTAATATACCTTAATGCAACTTGGCACCCAGCAGCAAAGAAGATATCTCAAACTTTCAGCTAACTTCAGCTGTGTGACGTTATAACTTTGAAAAATCAAATCCTGACTGTGGTCCCAACACGAAAACTCCATGGTAGAGTACTCACGGTGCTTAAACTCCTGCGTGCAGCTAATAGGTTGCTCCAAGGGAAAGGCTGGGTTGCCTTGGCTGGCCAGTGATGAACAATTAGAGATCGCAGCACCCAGGTGTACTGAAGAGTCCATAGTTACATATTCAGGTCAGGGAAAGTAGGCCAGAGATCTAACAGGTGAATCCTAATAGTCTGAGATGTGTTTTCCTGGTAAGGAGGACATTTTGTGCAGCTTATGTCTTCAGAAACACGATGTTTTCAACACTGTTCTCCCAGACGCAAGACAGAAGCTGCTGCAGGATGGTCCAGAAGGAAAATGTTCTGTTTGTTTGCAGGACTACAAAACAGCCAGGGGCTGGAAGGCAGTGTTCAGATCTTCCCAAGTGTTGGGGAATTTAGGATGCGGGGTCACGCTGTCCTGTTCCTTTCCATTAACGTGTCCCTGACTCACGACCCGGCAAGAGAGTGAGACGTCTTGGTTTGCATCTGATTCCCGATTGAAACGTAGCGACTCAAACTACTTTCAAAATAAGCCTGCGCGCTGCAGTGGGGGTCAGTCCCGCGTTGCATGGGCGTGAGGGAGAGCAAATTTGCTCTTCTGCATGGACGTGCACTCCGGACTGCACTCCCAGGTATGGAAACTGCGGGCTGGAAACACTGGCTGAGGGTTTCTTAACAGAACAGACCCACTGGGTTCATTTCTGCAAAAACGTGACATTCAGCAAGTGACGATTGGAAAAAGCAATCTCCTTTTCATGAAATGTGGGCGCTCGTTTTGTTTTCATCCTAAACTCACAAGAACCTGTTTCTAAAACACTCCACCAACCTTCCCCAGTTGGGGTCTCATTGCTCACCTCCCTCCTGCAAGGCTGTTAGCGTGCAGCAGTCCATTTAATTTGGGAATTGAACAAGTAATTCTAAATTGGGACGTCAGAAAACCTGTGATCCTATCTACCATGTCTATCCTATCAGATGTGGTTCCGTGCTTTGACTGCCTTGAAAACAAAGGGGAAGAAAGTTGAACACATGGTATCCTCAACTAGAAAGGGCTTTGCTGTAAGAGGATATTGAGTTGTTTTATAAAGCCCAATATTACGCTTGAATTATGCCTGAATAAGGAGAAAGGACATTGTTAAAGAGCCCTAAACATTGACCATAGTGGATCTTCTTTCTTCCAAACCCTTCAGTGGTGTTGTTTTTGGCTGTTAATGATTTGGTATTGTATTTATAAGCCGGCAGGGTAATCCAGAGAGCAGCAGGAGGGGCAGTTGCCTTAAATAAAGCTTTACAATGCTGCTAATTAAAATGATCCTTCCTCTCCCTGTGATGACTAATGAGACAGAAAGAAGAACCGGGGAGGGTTAATGAAAATGTTGCCATGAGATTCCCTATTTTTAATTGGTCTTTTTAATGTTTTAATCTCCTTTATGGCGTGGGGGTGGAGATGCAGAAATTTTCTTTCAACCTTTCTTGTACCGTGCCCAATAGGTTTGTAACGCATGGCATTTGAAACCTGTATTTCTAGCTATATATTAAGAGTCTGTATCCAAAAGTCTGAGACAGAGTGTAGCCTTGAGATGGAAGAAGCAATTTTGGACTTAACTGAGAACAGAAACAAGAAATGTGAAACCTGTTTTTAAGCTCAAGCTTCCAAAACTCCAAGGGAGCATTCGTACCCCGAGGACTGAGGCTAAGATCTATTGTGAAGGATTGGCACTGATGCTCAATAGTATTTAGAGCTTTAGGTCATGATGCTCTGTTAAATGCAATATTTATCCCATGAGCATGTCACAGTTCACCTCAGATGTCAAGAATTCAATTAATATTCTATTTAATAGAACACACCATGACCTAACCTTTTAATACTCTTAGTGCGTCTGAGCCTTCCTTATTAGCGTCACTCTCTAACTTTCCTTCTCAGCTGATGCATCTAACAACAACTGGGATGGGGAAATTGGGAGCAAGGAGAGAGGGGAAGAGGTTTAAATTACTTTTGGACCTCACTGTGAGGATTCAGCAGCTTTATCCCTTGTAAAACCCAGTTCACAGGCGGTTAGCATACCCCGCTTCTCCCATTTTTATGGGGTTGACATCTTGCAAGTTTCAACTTTCTCTTGATTCAAAACCACAAAAAGCACCACCAAATTTTTCATGGTTTGAGCCAGTCCAGTTTTTCATGGAAACAGTATTGCCCCTGCCTCACACCGCGTTATCAAACTTGGGGTCAGGGCAAACCATTCGTGTGGGTAACACCTGCAGGATGAAATCTTTGGCTTGAAATTTTGTCTGTGTACTGTGATGGTGGGTTACGAGTACTCAGAGGGTTTGGAATCAGCCCTGCAGAAATTTCCCTGCATTGCATCTGAAAACTGTCTCTGAAAGTGAAATCCCTTGAATGCATTGCGATTTTTCAGATCGGACTAGAAAATCACAGGACTCCTGGCCTTAAGTCTTGTTTCCCCTGTCACTAGCAGCAGTGCCACAGCCACCCAGCTCCACCCGTTTGTTGCTGAAATCGGGGTGCAGAACCAGGTTTTGCCGTCCTTGCGTCACCTCTAGTGGGCTATTAGGAGAAAGCCATAACAAACACTGTAAATTGTGCATTTTGGATCATACGAAATAGAAGACAGCCTAATAATCTGATGGGTTTTATATCTAGCTTTTTTAAAGAATAGAATTAATTTTAAAAACTCCTAATGGGGATCTGCTTCAGCCCAATACCTTTTCTGTGCAAGACCCGCATAACGCATTAGGAATGGAAAGAGACTGAAAGCGCGTACGTGTTTTAAATCATTCTCTATCCTGTAGCCTTTCCATTTTGAGAAGCAGGCTTTTTTTAAGGCAGCCTTTCCCTGACTTCAGCCCGGCGGGTAGGATGGGGTTAGCACAGCAGAGAACACCTGCCTGCCGCTGGGAGGGGGCCACGCTATTACCACACCTGTGATTTCAGTAAGATTTGTTGGGAAGATCAACCAATAAATACAGAGTCTGTACTGCAGCTCCTTAGAGTGGGAGGAAGAACAGACATCGTGCCAGATATTTTCATGCAACTATATTCATTATTTATGCAGAAGAAGAGATATTTCAGGAAAACAGAGCTGAACCATGAGTGACAAGGTATCTTTCCAGAGCGTAGGGTGCAGGAAAATTGCACTGAGGTTGACAGCTTTTTAATGTAGAGTCTCTATTTCACTGAATTACTGCATGTTGGCATTTTGAAAGTACAAGATGACCTATTTATTAGCTGTGAATCAAACAGAAATTACATGCTAGAAAATAAAAAAGTTGTATGTTTCTTCCAGCTGGTAAGATGCTTATCCTACAGAAATAATATATACATAAAAGAAAACCTGCAAACAAAGGATCATCAATCACAAGGCACTAAATTTAATGTCGTAGCACCTATATTCATCTTGTAATATTGCGATCATATGTGCTTGTTCCCTTACATGTGATGTAATATTAAATGTATGTGTGTCATAATACTTTAAAATTTCACTACCCTTGCTCTGCTTAGGCTCCTATCATCCTCTTCCCTTTTGAAGAGGAAATACTGGCTTGGAAACTTGGCTTCAACAGTAATGTGTATCCTAAAGCAACACAAAATGGCTCGCTGAGATCAAGCTTTCCATATTCCTAGCTACCCTCTTCAGGCACGTCCCCTCTCCGTGTACAGACCGGGGTCAGAGGCGTCCCCGATTTGGGGATGCCAGGCTGTCTAGTCCTGCCTCTCAGTACATGCAGCACTTCTTTTAGCTCTCAAAAATCCTAGCCAAGCTCGAACAAGAGCTGCCCGACATCACCTGTAGTGCAGAAAGCAGCACGTTAGGAAGTGATAACGTAATTGCTGTGACCAGTAGCAACGGATTATTTTATATAATATGAAGTATCCATCTTGCTATGCCACTGGATCTTCCAAATCCAGTCATCCTGAAAACGCAGCCGCTATTCTTTTATGTAGAGGGGCTCCTACAACACGTGGGAAAGGGAGGTGAATATCACCCATCTAATGTCTCTCAGGCACACACGGATGCGCTTCTATTGTCCATCTAATCGATGCAAACCCCCCTAGCAATACTACTGTTCTTATTTTTCATTTGATAATGACGCTGTATTTCATTAGAGGTGGCATCATCCCATGGCTTTCAGGCAAGACTTGTAGGTCAGCAATAGCCAGCGAGTCTCAGAGCCTCGGTTCTGCCGCAGTCTTTCACGGGCCACCATTAGAAAGGCAGCTGCTGCTCAGAGAAAAGCATGTTGTTTACTGCTGCTTTAAAAATGTAACAGAGGCACAGCCAGCCCTGGGGCTTCTCTGTGATGTTGTAAAGTAGTTGGGATTTACCCACGGCTTCCGATACAGGGAAACCACAGGTTTCTTTTAAGCAAAAGCTGAACATCAATATACAGTAGAAACCAAGCACTGCATATTGGGCACGTGTGTGAGCCTGGAAGGAGGCGTCCTCTCCTGGTCCCGCTCTGCCCTCCTGTTTCTAAATGGGCAGTGCCAGAACCTCAGGAGGAAGGTAACCAGCTACCAAACGAAATGCTAGAAACTGCCGGGCCACGCAGACAGAGCATCTCCCCGGGGGAAAGGCAAAAGCAGGAGGAAAAGCTGCCAAAAGAGCCCGAGTAGTAGCTCTGCACTTTGCCAGAGAGGCAAATGCCACATCTAAAAAAAAATACCTTTACAAAGCACAGCTTGTCATTTGGAAATGAAATTCAGCCTTCCCTGGGAACTTTGATAGTTAGGATCTGAACAAAGGCCAAGAAAGAAAAAGCTAAACTTGTTGGATTTGGCAACTGACATTCAAATGAAGGCGGAACAAGTTCCTGCCCGCTCTTTCCTCATGTTCTTACATAAAGAATTTAAGAGATAAGTTGCAGCAGCAAATGTCCAAGCCCAAACCTGGAGCAACGTTAAATACAGCTTTACGAATGTATTTTGTATACGTTTTGGCTCAGAAAGTAAATAATTTTATTTACTTTCCATTTTTCTCTCCCAAGTATCACAACCATCGATATGAAAAGTAATCCCCACACAAGAAAAGGCCAATGCATGCAATATGAAAGGATGCAGAGAATCATTCGAGAGAGGCATAGAAACACACACAGTTGCTACAAGTATGCGAGAGCGTAGAAGTAATAATCTGATGTACAGATTGATGCAGGCCACCAGCAGTCTGTAAATACAAAAATCCGCAGTATCACAGCGAGTAGGTGGCCTCATTTCCTTCCTTCGTCAATCCCTCCTGTTCCCCCACCCTCTGTAGCAAGAGCACAAAGTCTCGGTGTCTTACTGCGTGGCCTGGATGTTGTTTTCCCGATCAGAGCAGCAGGCTTTGTAGGGAAGATGAAATGATTGCTGACTCTTTTCTTCTCATTAAGTTTGTTTACTCTGTGGACCATTGAGGTTTCACTGGCTTTGTGTCTCATGTACTCTGCTTTGAGAATCCCCAGCATTCATAAAAGTGAAGCCAGCTAAACCTGCACAACTCTTACATTACTTAGAAAAGTCCAGTATGAACTTTTATCAGATGTGCATCGTTTTTCTTTTTTTTTTTAAATAAAACTGAAACCCACAAATTGGCTGTGTAGAAAGAAGATTGCTGCTAGGTTTATCCTTAGACCTGGCAGTTATCGTACCCAAACTCATTCTGGACCAGCAGCCTCCAGAATCGGGGATGCATTATACTCCAGTGACTATGGCCAAGAGCACCAAACTCATCCCGACTTTGCAATAACCTGACAGGCATTTGACCCCTGTCCTGAAGAGGGCAATGAGCAATAACCTCCCAATACAATTATCATTTCTGCTAATTGATCCATGTGGCAGGGAAGGGGAGGACAGCATTAAAAACTGCTGGTCCGGCTGACTACCCCAGAAGGAAATGAAGAGAAGGAAAAATATTACAAAAATTCCTGTTGACTTATCTGAAACCCATTAGCAGAGGCATGTGGTAAATTTTATAACTGCACCTTTGGCTCTGCCACTTTGCCCTTCTGGGACCGCAAAACAATGTCTTTCACCAACCGTAAATTCAAATCAGCTTTGCAATTAATCAGCACCACTTGCGTATGTGGCGTATATTCTATCAATATAATTTTCAGACTTATCAGTATAGTGCCTACTTACTCACAATAGCTGGATAAAGTGTATTTTTAAATACATGCTGATCCAAGTACGTTTGCAATAGAAGCAGGGCAGTTATTTCAGCATTGCACATCCATTCTGAGCTAACACATAGGATCTTCAGGGGGAAAGAAAAAATCTATACATTAGAAATATTTAATTGACCACTTGATATTATTCCAATCCCTCTGTGTTGAATCCTGAATGGTAAAACTTAACACGACTCTTTTTTGCTTGAATTATCCTCCTGCTCTTGCATATATACAAGCTACGTGCTGTAATGCAAGACTCATACATTCGTCTTAGTAATTTATCTCATTTCCTTTGGAATGGTGTCCCTCAGTGGCTCAGAGAAAGTGGAGCGGTTGTTTTAATAGATTTGAGTTTTATCTGCCTCTCTATTTGCAGCAGGGCATAATAATAATAAATTATGATACTAATAAGTAGGTTGTGCAGAATGGACTACAGTGGTACCACTTCCCTCCCCCTCCAAAAAAGTAATTTATGGGTACATTCTTGTGACTTTAGGGGTGTAATAAATTATCAGGGTTCGTTTTTCCATCCAATTTGAGGCAGTGCAGCTGTGTTTTGCAAGCAATAAACTCTCTTGTTGTATTTCTTAGCTAAGCACTGAAAAACACAGTGTGATTTTTTTTTCCCCTCCCTTCCCAATTATTGTTGCAACGCCTGGTAGCTTCTCTGTAGTTAAGGGTTTGCCAGTGCTTCTATTATAAACCTCAATTTTCAGGGGCCTATAACTTTGCTCTTTTAAATCATAGAGGGCTAGAACTTGGTGTACATCTCTGTCAATCTATATGCTTTTTTAACTGAGAATATAAGCAAATTTTTTAAGGAGTTCAGAACTCCCAAATTGGAGCCACGTGTGGAAGTCAGAGGCACATGGATGTGAGTAGCTGGTAATGCTTGGATATCGCTTCAGCTCCTGAAAAGCCTATGAGTGCCACTTATTTTAGACACATCTTGGGGCAGTTCTTGGACCTTAATTATATCTTTGACACAGTGGACTGGAAGGGTAGCACCGTGTGCCACTTTGCTGCTGGAGGTTTGGGGATCAAGTACGAGTCAGCCATTTGCAGAAGCTCCTTCCTTAAAGGTGATGCCCTGCTGTTGAGTGCTGGCCCAGTGGTTCAGCGTGCCGAAAATACAGAAGGTGTAGTGGAAACTGCGGCAATTCGCCCTTCCCAAGCACCAGCTTGCAGTCTTAACCAACCGTATTGACCAAAATACTGTCACAGAGTCTCTGAATTCAAGAAGAGGTTAAGAGCCTTTGTGGACCATTCCCCATACCTGCCCTCTTTGCATTCAGCCCGACACAAGCAAGGGTCAAAGAAGGAAAGAAGGAAATTAGAAGATACAATACCAACACTAGAATTGCACAATCTGTCTACAGCAACCTTGGAGACCCGGGGCTGGGAAGTACAGTACACGTGCAGCACTGCCAGGAATTGGTGCCTTCCCTCCCCTCTGCAAAAGCTTACTGAATGGGGAAAAAAAACACCTGATTTTCTAATACCGCTTTGCACAGGTGCAATTATGTCCTGCTTGTATTGCACAGGCATCGCTCTGCAATAGGGCACCAAATACCTTCCAGCGCAAGGCAGTAAACCAAGAGTGGAGTAAAAATGACTCTGGGTTTCCAGGGTGCTCTTAGGGGGAGCGTCGTGGCAGGGAAGGAGCAGCTCGCAGACCCTTTGTGCAGGCTGCTCTTCCAGCCGCTCTCATATCAGGCCGTACAGCACTGCCAGACTAATGCTTCTGCTAAAGCAGCCTTCTACGTGATCAGCAATTAAGCTGTGAAGTCAGCCCCTTAATATTATGTTAACATAGTTCAGTATATTAAATGTAAAACAAGTCATAATTTTTAAAGGTACCTCGGCTTACTGAGTTTAAATGAAGGCAGCAGTAGGACTATCACAGCCATATGCAAATCACCTGCATTTTAAAGCTAACAATAGATTTTGCTTTATTGTTTTGGCATTTAACGAGTGGGAAAATAATAAATTAAGCCACATGGGGAATCCCTGGTGCTTTTACAAACTGAAGCAGTGCCCATTTGGAGAGAGAACATTCCCCATTTTTCTCCCTAGCTGCATTTCTCTTAACCCACCACCTTATTAAAGCTTATAGGGCAAAATTCTCCTCTCATATTCCTCTGGCAGCTCTTAGTCCACATTCGGCTCTCCCTACCTTCCTAGCTGTCTTTCATCCTACGAGCTCTCTTTGCAGACAGGGAACAGAAGAAGAGTAAAGACTGGCTGGGCCATGGGGAGTCAGAAGAAAGATGTTGTCATAGTTTTAGGAGGGTTACAATAGCTATTAGAGCACGGACAGCTTTTTCTGCCTGTTGTAATGAGGGATGCAGTCGGCAGCTACCAGTGCAAGGTCTGTGTAAGATTAGGCTCTGGTCAGCAGTAAGCAGGATCCGTGCAATGAAAATAATAGGGCCTCTGCAGCTGCCTGGTGGGCCACCGTGCCAGGTACCAGCTACACCACCAGTGTTTGCTTGGGGCTGCATAACCAAAAGGAGGAGGGGACTAATATCTTAGCGAGGTGACTTGTCTCGTTTGAAGCGTTTTTGAGTAGGGTGTTAGACTGCATCACACAGGACACAAGCAAAAAAAAAAAAAAAAAAGTGCAGTATTTTCATTTTAACTCACTCAGATCTTCCTGATCAGAGCCAAAAGTCAGGCTCAGCTGGGAGGACGCTGGTCATCTCAGGCTGACTCAATGGGCAGGTGTTGATCTTGCAAACGGCAATGTTTAGCTCACTTATCAGTAGTCATGAAACGTAGGTGAAAGCAGATCACATCATGGATGTTGGCTCCTGAACGCCATCCTAGATGTGTCTTCTCCAGGCCATGTTTTTACAAGTCACCAAAGGGAAAATACACTGCTTCATTGCCCACGCTGCTCCTCTGTGTGAACAAGTGCAGAATTTCCTTGTGCAGAGCAGGCACACGAGCACGTTCAATGCATGCTTGCTTCTTGTGTTATCTGCGAGAAGTATCAATTATACATGTCCATGAACATATCCCTGCACCTGCGTTCCCCCAGGAACACTGTTTTACCAACACCAAAGGATACAACAGAAATCAGGAACCAAGGTAAACCAGCCAGCCTAAAGTTAACACAACGCTGCAGCATTAACTGGCAACAGAAAATTGCCAGGGAGAGTGAAAATTTAAACAAGACAAACAACAGGAATGTAAAGAAAATACTTTGAATGGAAACCTGCAAACCTCAGACAAGTTTGGAACGTGCCTAGGGATAATTCATCAGCTTCCATCTCGTGGCGGTGTACAATTTCTTAGAAAAGCCCCTGCAGTCTTGCCACACACGTCTGTTTTCCACCAAATCTGCTGTTTGTCCTATTTGATGCATTTCATCTGTTGTGTATAACATTTGCACTTACGTACGCGCCATGTGGGGAAATTGTAGATAGAAGGGTTGTGCAGCCCTCTGAATATATGAAGTGCTGCACAAGGATTATGGTTATTCTCATAATAATTCTCCACCACTGCCTATGTTTGAAGTCAGGGATGTCTGGTGGCTGAACCAGAGAAGCAGAACACACACACAAAAGCCCAATTAGCTTCTTATCTCCAAAGCTCTTACAAACACTAATGCATTAATCATTGTAAAACTAAGAGATGAGCATCGGTCTGTACTCCGGGCTCAGTTCAGCTGGGCTGTAACTTGACTGATGCTGAGAATTACGTGAGGAATCTTGTCCGTTCATCCCCACTGTGCAGGAGAGGAAACAGAAACAAAGGCCGAGCACCCCGCTGGCCACCCCGGTCCCAGCCCATGATGTCCCTTTGTAAAACTTGACCAGGCCTCAGCTCAGGAGCAAGCACCTCCTAGGCTCAGGTCCAGCTGAGCATCAATCCTCCATGCAATGCTTTCTGTTACCCTTTTTAGAAAACCCAGATGCTGCTTCAAACATGGAAAGTCTAAAAATGACACAGGAATAGACATGGAAGGGCTAAACAGCAAAATAAGTGTTTGGTTCTGTAAGAGGTGCAGAAAGACACAAAAGCAAGCCGGCTCTAGGAAGAGCTTTTCAGATTACTTGAATGTCTCTTAAAAAAATGGATTAAAATACAGATTCCCCCTATTATTTTTCAATAATAGAAGTGCAGCACAGAACAACTCACTAGTGCCACAAACTACTTTTTCATTTCTGTTTTTGTTTCATGCTTCAATATCTTCTTCCAGCTGCTCATGTCTCCTTTTCCTTCTCCTCACTTTGATCTATTAGTTTTCCCCAGAAATGGGGTTTATAAATCATTGTAATGCAGCCCTGGGAAAGACGGTGCTTAGTGCAGGGAGAAATACATTGCAGCTAACAGCCACGGCAGGGAGGAAAACTCTCACCTCGTAGTGGGGCTTTGGCGACAGGTTACTGATGGCGCTGGGTTATTTTATGTCTGCATTCGTGCCATCAGGGGCAAGGCCGCAGGGAGCGCTGCCTGTACCCCCTTTGCAATATTTCAAGCTTCCTTCTGCAGGCAAAAACAAACTGCTCGGGGGCTCGCAAGGGAAAGGGGGAGGAAAAATTGCCAGAAGAAGGGGAGGGCAGGCAGGACAGGTGGGGATGGATCACTTAGTTCCTGCTTTTGCACAATCGCATCTTTTTAAGAAGAGACGTTTGTCTCTAACGCACCCTGAAAAGATGCAAATTTCATGCAAGTCCCATCTATTGGCAGCAGTGGCAGGATCCAGCTCGCCCGTGAAGATTTCCGCTCCTTTGTGCCAAAGCTTTTGTGTTCCCATTTTGCATTCGGGAAACTTTCTTGCTGGAGGCCCTCGGGCACGGCCAACCCCAGCATCGCTGCACATTGGAGTCAGGGTGTACCGCAGGAGGAACCCCCTCCAGCGCTGCCCATTTGATCCCCAGGAGAGCGGATGCAGACAGACCTGCTTATGGTGTTCAAAAATCTTTTTGTATTTGAAACCTAGGGGTTGGTCTTCATTTTCTAGTCAGGCTTTTGAAAGTTGACTACAGCTATTAAAAGAATAATCTAAAATCTGAAGTTGGGAGCAGTGCACAGCTGGGCACCAGGCCACTGAGCAATCTCAAAACGGCCTTTCCAGGCCAAGTCGGTGGAAGGGCTGCTGTAGCATTCGTGGCACGGCACTGTGGCCAGCCTGGGGCGAAGGTCTGAGCGTCCCCCCAGCAAGAGGAGGTCCCCTGAGTCCCCTCCCGGGAACAAGTGTTAGTCCTAAATCCAGAAAACCCAACATCAGCTACGGCCAGAGACAAACCTCTATCAGCAGAGGTTTAGGTACTTATCTCCTGCCCTCGGGTACGGGATGGATTAGGGGAACCTATTGCCAGCCCTGTTTAATTAGGGAGGAAATCTTCATAACCTCCTAAGAGCAGCACAGTCACACACAAGCTACAGGCTCTTTGAAGCATTTGCTGTGTTTTTAGGATCGCCAGCTCCTAATAAGACCACCCCAGGCAGACACGCCATCCTTTAGTTTCGAAAGCACACAAAAGAGACACCATGCTGGAATCTTACCTCTATCTTTAACAAAGCATTACCCCCTCCTCACCCTCTTCCCCATAATTGCCTTGTTATTGTCATTGGTGCCATTGTTCATTGGCTCGGCCGTAGAGAGGCCCGAGGGAGCAGTTCTGCCTTAGCTAAACCAATATCTCCTGCAATAACCCCCTGCAGTTTCCCCTTTGCTATCCCATGTTGAATAAATCCTCCATCTCTGTTTGCTGAATGATCATAAAGATATGATTGAAGTTTCAGATTTATGGTTTCCTTCGAATCGAGGAGCAACTCCAATAATGCCAGAGCCTGTTTGCTGACTGCTTTTGACAGGATATATGTAAAAGGAGATTTGTAAGAACAGAAACAGGAATGCAAAGATTAAAGCAACGTATTTTCTAGACAGGCAGTGCACACATATGCAGTCATGTGTAGGGGTTGAATTCACACAGACTTTCAGAGCATCCTCTGCGCAAGGACCTCACTGCGGTTCCCAAGCACCCTGCAAGGCAGAGCGTGCGCGCAATATTTTACTCTAACAGTGAATCTGTCTCGAGTAACCACACAAGAGACCCACAAGAATTGGTTGCCTAGTAAAGGAGGATCCTAACTAAAGATCTCGCACAACTGTACTGAAAACTACTCCAAAGTGGTTGCTGAAGGCTGGGAGAGGGCTGTATATTAAGGTGGTCCTTGCTGTCAGCTTCCCTCTCTGTATCCCATGAGTTCCCTCTGAACTGTGTTAATGCAATCCTCTGGGTGCCTGGGATGCGCTTTGGGGAGCGCAGAGAAACCCTCTTGCTCCTACGGGAGAACATCCCAGCTCTTTCCTCTGATCAAAGCACCAACATCCAAAAAAGCAACCAAAGGGGCGTTACGCTTACAGGCAAAAGCAGCTGCCTCCTGAGGACACCCAGCATTGCACCTTCACCCTCGAGGCAACAGCCTCCAAGGGCAAACCCAGGGAATCTACTGCATGACTGTAAACTTCAAGCTGAGGATGGTTACCACCTTCCCCAGTGCTGCTGTCTTGGCCTGGGTGTCAAAACCCTCCTTTCCCCGTCAGCCCATCCCAGCAGCATTTAGTGAGCCATCTCTGTCATACAGCTGTATCCCGGGAACTGCACATCGTGGGGCACGTCGGTATTCAGATTCAGGTCAATATTCATCTTTATCAATAAACCACCACAAAGGTGCAATGAAATCAAGTTTGTGACTTTGGTGCCAAAATCGGAGCAGAGCATCTGAAATGCGTTCCCTCCAGCCTTGTGGCCACAGCACATTTGCTTTTCCCCGATTCACAGCCATTTATGCTCATTCTCATTTCAGCAAAAACCTATAAAACTCTTACAGCACGATGCAGTCCTAAATTAAATGCACTTTAACATCCCTATATAACAAGGGAGTCTTTGCTCTTTTAAATTAATGTGTGTAGCTGAGAAGGGGACCTTTCCTGGAAAATTTATTCCACTTTATTTGGAGACAGAAAACCCCACCTCATTCCTCCTTCTCTGAGAGCAAAGATTATTTTGTGTGTTATAATGAGGAATTTGTAATAACGAGAGCGTTGTGTGTTAGACTAACTACGAAGCGAACAACACAAGACTTCTGTGAACAGCAGTGTTTGTGTGATGTATGGTAATATTTTTCCTCAGTGCATTACAAAAGAAAAAAGCAAGATAAAAATATCTTCCATTTTCTCCCTAATTTGTAGTTTTCTGGTGTTAGCAAGGCTTATAAGACACATGCTCCCAATTAGCTGCTCCTCTTAATTTAAATGCTTCATAAATTATCTCCTGCGCTTGTGGATTATCACTTCATAATGCGAGTTAGCATTTAAATAAATAGCTGCGATGTAGGAAATTAGAGAGGTTTACAGTCTGAGGCAGCAGCATAATGAAGGAAAATACCACAGCAGCTGAACAGGGGTTGGGAGAGATGTGATGAGACAGATTTTTTTTTTTTTTCTTCCCCCTTTACCTTTTAGCAACCAAATTTGGACTGCAGCAGGGAAAATATGGGTCAGAACTCCAGCAGAGCAGGAGCCTTTTGTAATGGCTGAGCACGAAGGGAACACAGAGAATTCTTAAGTGCGTAAAACTTCTGATTTAGCAAATATGATGCAATTATGAAGTGACTTTTTCGAGCCAACTCTTGGTTGCCTCACAAGGTAGCCCCTTTGAAAGCAATTGGGCTACTCGTGTACGTCACCTGAGCAGTATCTGACCCCTTATGTTCTACCCTTTCAAAAAAATATAGGACTGGAGAGAAAAAACAATAGAACAAAGCAGAGCTGAAATTGTATCGAGAAAATTTGGTGGGGAAAGCAATGAGGGAGTCAGATGTAGGATTATGGGGAATTTTAGAAATATATATATATATATCTTTCAAAGATAACAAGCATTAATTTGTAAGCCACATAACTTTTGCCATGTTTTTAGCACCTTTAACAAGATCAACCCATAGGCAACAATACTTTTTAACCATTGGCAGCAACTTCCCAGTGCTATTTCAGCCCAGTTTCACAATTATTGTCATAAATGTAGAAAATTAGGAAGGCAGGGCAGAGAAAAACCTCACGACAGCTCCTTGGGGGACTAAGGCTCTCTCCAGCGCTTGTTGGTCTTGCCTTTGGTGTCACTGCTTCTTTTTCTGCCACAGGAGAAAATTCTGGGCAAGGTCCTGCGAGCAGTCAATCACACTTGACTGCCACTGACTTCTTTAGAAGCTGAAGACATGGAGGCACGGGTGGGCTCAGGACCCTTTGGTGTTTGTCTTGCAGAGCGCCCAAGGTCGAGCACTGCAGCTCTCGGGGAAGTTCGGCTATTACAGCTCCCTGCTTGCTCACACACAGAAGTCCCGACGTGTCAAAATCATGGATATTTTTTCAAAAACACATGGAAATCATAGAAGCCTTGACAGCCTTGACCAAAGTCCAGCCTTAGGCAGGAGTAAAGTTATTAGTTACCTTATTTCCCAGAGAAAGTCTGACACATTAGGATTTCACAGTAGCTGGCTGTAAGTGTAATGGGCAGGGTGTGATTTTGCTCGCTAGGTTTTGCAGTTAAATTTAAGCATGTTGAATACATTTTGCTGTAGGACAGAGCAAATGAATCGAGCAGATTCTTGCATTAGCACAAGACCCTCTGCGCTTAATGGGAATTCTGTCTAACTGACAGCACAATTTGGGTCTTCATTGTATTTAATATACTTCAAGAGCGGGGGTCAAATTGTCTCATCATTTACATCCCTACAACCCTGCTAATCCCAGGAGAACTGCAGAGTGGAAGCTCAGGACAACCTGTAACTGACTCAATTTTCTCTGCTTCGCACCTTCCAGTTAATTTTTCTAGCAACGTGCCCCAAAATGCCCTTGGTTACAATCCCAGTTCTTCCCAAGTCAACAGGACTGAACATGGGCAACTGGGCTGAAGTCTGTTGGAAGGGGATTTCTGCCTGCACCCCTCAGGACGCACTGGTGGAGTCTGTAGCCATTGCTTGGATAAGATGCAGTTCACCCTGCAGAGAGTTCAAGTCAGCACAGCAGGATCCCTGTTTCCATCCTATAATTTTCTATTCCAACACATAGTGTTTAGAAAGTGAAAAAGGGACTCATCCCACTCCAACCAACATCTGAAAAGTTACAGGAGCTCTTCATCCCTCAAAGTTTCCGGGCAGTAAAAGAAAGGCTCTGTGGGCCAAACTGTACCCGTGCTCTGCAATGTCTGTCCTCTGTGGCGTATTTGCGTCTCTATTACCATCACTTTGTCATCTGCACCGAGCAACAACGCAGGTGCTACTGGCTTCTTCTGTGCTTAGAGCCTGATAAGCCTCTGTTTTGCTGGAGTATGAGGACACAGAAACCAGCTTTCCTGTTCCAGCTGCAAGGGCTCTTCAGGTCTGAGAAAAACACGGCAGATGTACTGGGTGCTGAATGCAAGAGAGGACTGGAAAGCCCAGGACTAGATTCCTTCAGGGAGATGGTGCCACTTTTTACAGAATCACCTTTTCTTCTAAAAGGGCATTTTAAATAATAAAATTGGAAGCTGCCGCATATATCTTTCCAACTGATCTACTAATCATATTTCTTCAAATTTTATATCCCTGACCCTTGTAAAGGGATTGCAAGGAAGGCGTTTTTTAAGCTGCATTTTAATAAGTCAATATGAAAGCTCAAAATTATTTAAAGCTTCTTAAATAGGATTATATTTGATTTCTTGTGGGAATAGTGGGGGATAGTCTAGTAAAGACGTTCTGTCCTGCTGAGGTTTTATTACATTAAAGAAACAGCATCCTTTTTTAACAGCAAAAACTTTATCTATTCTCTAATGAAAATGGAGATTATTCTGTACATGAGGTGACTGAAGTTGGTAAGTTCCTGCATCTGTGATCAGAGATTAGAGTTTCTCCTTGAGTGAAAGTCAAGGGATTCCCGAACCAGAGGTTTGCCTGAATTTAACAGGTTGTCTGTTAGTCTGAAATATTTGAATATTTTGTTCTAGGAGGTACCACAAGTGTATTGACTTCAGGCAAATTCTGCTGTGAAATAACAGGCAGCTCTCAAGGCAGCCGGTGTCTCATTTGCAGCCAGGGATTGAATTTGGCCCTAAGCATCGAAGGTCTGTGCCACTGGGGAACTATTTTGCTATACGGGGAATGTGGCCATATTCAGTCTGCTCGAAAAGGCCCACAGTCGAATTCTCACTTGCATTCAACTCCTTTAATGTCATTGTGGCTTATATGGACGCTACGCTGGCAGCATTTAGCCTAATATGTTCTACAGCGTCTGAAGAAATTCAGAAGGAGGAAATTAAAGCTACCTCTATGGAGTTGAAGGAGCCAGCAGCAAGTTACACGGTGTAAACAGCAGCTTCACTAAGTTGAGTTGTGCTGGACGTAATCTGGGGCAACATCTGGCCTTGAGAACATAAGGGGATTTTTCTTGGAGTAGCAGATGGGGAGATTTATAGAACAGATATTACTAAAGATGAAGCACAGAGAAAAGGTCATAACTGCTGGAAGGGGAAGGAAACTTTTTTTAAAAAACATTGTCCCATCTCTTTAACATTTAGAGAATGTTCTCTCCCAATCATCAAATAACCCACATCCTGCTCCCAGCTAAACCTCGGCGCTCCCACTGAACCCAACAGACCCCGAGCAAAAGCATTCCCTGGCAGCTGTCCTCTCCCAGGCTCATTCCGCCTCTTAGAGGCAAATGGTGGCTGTAGCTCAGGAAAGATCAGGTAAGACCTCAGTCTAGTGGTAGCTGTAAACTGCGCCCGTCTTCGTTCAGCCCGAATAACCCGTCCTTCCCGCCAGCGGCTGTGTCTTATGACTACAGACCACGCTGCTGCTTTAGGGCTTGCAAGCAAGCGGAGGCTGATGTGAACTTCACAAGCTGTGACACCCACTGCAGAAATGCGTACGCTTCTTTGACCTTCAATGCTGGCACGAAACCTTACACAGATACAAATTTATCTTAAAGTCAGGAGCAGATTTAATAGAGCAGGAGAAGATCGTTTTCAATATTTCCATCTCAATTATAGTCAAACACCTCTGTGAGTCTCAGCCTTTGGGGCTGTACCTGGGCTGCCCGCTCCCAGCGTTGAGACTGTCAGCAGAATCAGCAGAAATAGCACAACTGGGCAAGGTGGTGGTGATTTATCAGTGCTGAAGTAATTCATATTGACACGGAGGCACTGAGGAGGAGCTCGGGGTCCAGCAGGTGCCCCCAAAGACCCGAGAGTTATATGGTGCCACATACCAACAGCGGCAGACTTGGGATCTGACTCCCAAGCAAAGAGCATCCTTTTTTTTCCAAAATCATTTTCAAACAGCAGAAAGAAGCAGCCCTGTTGCAGAGAAAGGTAATTTTAACACTTGCGATACCCTACTGCTAAAATTGTCCCTCTGACAGCACGCTATCTTCTAACTCAATAACGAGTGACTCGTATTCAGAGTCCCAGAATTTTGGGGCAACAGGATTTTTCAACGGAAAACAAGAAGGTGAATACACCCATGAAGACAAATGAAAGTATTGTGTACGTAAATACTTTCATATCTGTCTGGCCCTTTAAAACCAAAATGATAGAGTTCATTTGCATTTAGATCTCTTTGGCTCCCTCTTTTCATCTAAAGACAAATCCTCACAAAGGCTGCTTAATTAGACCAAATTAGATTTCCACCTAGTGGCTTGTCATTCATTAGAAAACGCTGTTCTTTTTTTCTGTTTTGGTAATTATAGGCTGGTCTCGCAGTGTTCACTTCAGGCTCAAAGTATGACTTGCATTCATGATTTTGTGCAGATGAGAGGAAAATTATTCAGTCGCATCAAGTCTGCCCATTTTACAAGTTGGATAAAGATCATCGCTGGAGTCTTTTATGTAATGGGGTATACTCTTTCTTAAGTCTTTAATGATTAATTGTAATAGCATATCTCATGGCAATTTTCAAGACTAAAAGCTAAGTACAAACCATTCGCACGTGAAGCTACTGTACCAGATAGCGCCTGTGTTTCCTTAGATATGGGTTTGTGTCGGGAACCCGCGTGCGTGGCCCTCGGTTGTCGGCGTTACGGCCCCACTGTGAGCAGAGAAGATGGGAAGGGGCAAGCTGGTGCCTGGGGTTGGGTAGGCAGAGCCCCGGGCTGGAGTTGCTGTCTGCAGCCCAGTTGTGCCGCCGGTGCCTAACCCAGCGAGGGGGATGCCTGCGTCCCACCCGTCCACCCAGTCCTCTGGTGCCTGTGTTATGCAGAAAGTAGCTACTAGAGAGGAAAATCTTTCATATTTAGACCTGACACTCAAAGGTTTCTAGCTAATAAGGCTACAGCCCCCAGTGCAGGTCAGTCAGGAGCACAGGTTAGTGCAGACTGCATGTGTAGACATATTCTGGGTCAGCAGTGTCTCTACCCTGCCTGGGTATCACAGTAAGATCCCTGAGCTTTACCATTCCTGACTCCGAGGGCAACAGTTTGCCCAGCCATCACCCTTTTCTCTAGAAGACTCACACCACTGTGGGACACTGTAATAATTTGGCCTCCCACTCCGAACACATCAGAGTACCTGAACGGTCCGCTTCTCTCCCCAATCCGAACTCCATGCCCTTTGCTGTCCTGCATGGGCACATTAGTTCCCTGCCTCAGTTTCCCCACTATTACAGCAGGATTAATGTTCAGTGGCATGTTTTGAAGCTTAATAAATCAAGGCCAGATTTCACAGTCCTTCATCAAGCAAAACTTCCTTTGACTTTGATCTTTAATGTTTATGAAAAGCTTCGAAGACAAGTGCCAACTTGTTATTAATAATCTTCTTGGGAGTGGAAGTTACAAGCAGTTAGCGGCAGGCAGCCCAGCAGCCACCAGCCCCTGCTAGGATTTCTTCTGCACTAACAAATCCAGATTTTCAGGTGTGTTTTTCTAACAACATTCTTGTTTTCCCAACCATTTTTTGTGGGAGAGGGCAAGTAAGTTTTTCCCTCCACCTTTAAAAAAAAAAAAATCTGATCAAATTTGCCTTTCTCAAAACACTGAACATTCCCTTTCTCATCTACCTAAACCTGATGTTGAGTTACTGTCCCCCAGAGGCTTTCAGTAGCTCAGTTCTGATGTATCCCTGCACTTTGTAGCTCACTGCCTTCTTAGAGTGTAATCAAACATCAAGCTAAGTAGCAAATAAATCTCCCGATCTCATAAGCTGCACAGCAAGATCATGTAAATGCAAATGAAGGGCTTGATTTCAAGCTGTCGCGGGGGGAAGGAGGGAAAAATGCTGGGCCTTGTCACCGCAATCACTTCACTCTGCAAGTGCAGTAAATCTGCAATAATAATAGTAATGGCAGCGTGACGGGAGGCTTTACTGTACAAGGGGGTGTAATGAAACGGGGAACAGAAGGTAGGGAAGGAAGCGGGGCCTGGCGGGCTGAAAACGCACCGGCGCGGGGTGTGCAGGGGTCTGCAGGGCAGAGCCATCGAGGAGGGGACAGAGCAGCCCCGGCTGAGTCGGAGCAGAGAGGATTCATGGATTTGCCCAGCGTCCCCTCCCAGTGAAGGGCTGCCCTAGATGCAGGGATTAAAAATCCATGCCTCCACCTCTCACTGTACCTCTCCGCACAGACACGTCTCCTACCCCTCTCGCGCTCTCAGTCATCTTTAGAAAATTGACGCAATGTGTGCCAATGGGCCATAAATACCAGGGCATGAAACACAAATAAGTCTTGCAACAAAACCTGGAATCCTTAAAGGTTTTGTACTTCCTTACAGCTTTGCAATGCACCCACCACTTGCAAACAGACCCATTTCCGAGCCTTCCTTCACAGCAAACATTTTCCAACACCACTAGACACTCAAATACAAATCCAGGGCTCAAACCTGGGGCTGCACAAATTGGAAACTACCTGGCAAAGGCCAGGGAGCTCGATACAGCCAACACCGCTCGCTCTTCAGTTGACGAGGGTATCCCCGTTGATCAAACACCCCCACCACTGCGGTGCGGCCAGGCTGAGCGTGACACCCTCCAAACCCAGGACAGACACACCTGGTTCAACAATCAAAATTATCGTGTCCAAGGGGAAAGGAGGCATTAGGCGAGTCCTTAAAGACAGTTTGAGAGGCAAACAAAGCCTCAGCACACGTCTCTCGCAGCCCTGGGAGGAGGTGATGATCTCTGCAGGATGCTCTGGGAATGCTTCAGGAAAAAGTCTAGAGTTGTCTTTTCCGAACAGGCTGGATAAACAGTATTTAAGATGCCAGATTTTCCTCACTGAGGTCGTAAAGGGAGAAAACTTGCAGAAGGTACCCAGAGAAAATTAGGACCGCCTGGGATGCAGAGAGAGATGGTTTTAATTAGAGCCAAGAGGTGGGAAATAAGGCAGAGAAATGACATCTTAATGAGGTTTAATGAAGTTGTCTGCTGATGGGCACAGCTGTCAGACAGATCTGTATTCCAGCCAAGCAGCTTTGTGACAGGCTAAACCTGAACACGGGAAACGGTGCTGGAGCTGGGGAAGAAAAAAGGCCCTTCTGCATCAACTTCGGCTCGCTCTCCCCACAGCTTTACGGCACAGCACACCTACAACGCCCCAGGACAAACAAATGAAACCAGCCCATGAGGCTGCAACGACGTTTTGCTAATTTATGAATGAGAAAGGCTGTAATCTTGGATTACACTGAGCAAGATTCATTCCTGCTACCTCCTTCCCATTCTTTGCTTTTGTGGGTAAAAGACATTGGCAGGCAACCAAAGCCCTCTGAGTCCGTTGATTTTCTTCAGGCACAGATTCTCTCCATGTTCAACATATTGAACCAGATTTTTTTTTAATTAATTATCCAGCACCTTCAGCTTTATTCAGTGCAAAGTGACTGTAAAATGCCACCTGATCATAAAAGGAAAGAGCACGCGCTCATTTTGCGATGGAGTAAACACCCAACTGTGTTAAACTTCAGGTGCTCTGCAAAAGAACATCTTTAAATCCCATAATTTCTTCCATTCTACAGAGTTCTGCATTCAAAAGTCTGGAAGCAGCTTTGCCACAGGTTACAAGCCTCTCTCCTCTCCTGCAGTTTCTCAGCGATTTTCTCCCATCTGCCACACCTTCGCCGTCATAGCGGATTTCTGACCTCACTTAGCTGATCCAGTATCAGAACACGATCCCTGGAAAAAGCCTTTTCTCATGCACCTGAAGAATGCTACACCATTTCTCTTGTATATCAGCGACAACTAATCTAAAAATAGCTAGCGTACAAATGCCTGTAAATACGGGAGAAATAGATCAGCAATGAAAGCTACTTTATCATCCCTGGCACCGGTTTATACGTTTTGCGCAATCTCCCTAACTCGCCCACAGCATGCACATATGGTTTAGCGCTGCCATGTGATATTTCAGTTGTGGTAGCGCTAAAAGCCCACTCACTCCCACCGTGCTCAGTGCTGGACACATCTGCAAGGGACAGTCCCGTCCTCTGCTAGAGGTTCACAGGAGGCAGCTGGAGGAAAGCAGCCACGTTATGCACAGGTTGTATCAGGTACCTGAATCGATTGCTTTCAAAAAGCTAATTACTAAGGTCTGTCTGCAACAAAGGATGCATAGCATCCTAGCACAGGGCAAGGAGCCTGATGGGGTTTTCAAGTCCATCAAAGGATCTTAGCAAGCCCAGAAAATTCATTTTCTGGTGAACTTGTGCTCCTGAGAGTCACAAGGATACCATACCTGCTTTATAGCATCACAAGTGCATGGATTTAATGAGACCAAGATGAAGAACCTCCCTCCCAGACCTGGGAAGCAAGATCCTGGATTTACCTGAAAGCATCACTGTACGGGCTTGCAGGCGCAGAGGATTTCATCCCTATGATCGCAAGCTGGCAAAGCTGACAGCCAGTTTGCCAAGATCTGCAAAGGAGCAGACCTTTGCTCTTGTGACCTGTTGTCACAGCACGGACAAGTCACTCAAGCAAGCGGGCACGATCTCACCCCTGGACATGCTGGTGAGGAGCCCGGTGCCACAGCCACTACGTGCTTTGAAGTTTTTGTGTAGCTGCACGTACAGACAGAAGCTGAGAAACTCCAAACTGAATGCACAAAAAAATGGCTCCAGGCAAAAAAGTTTGAGGAATTATGAGCAAATTCTAGAGACCTGAAGACAGAGCCCTCTGCAAAGGTGCCTGTTTTGGGCAGGGGTTATTAACCCTCGCTCTCCAGGCAAAACTGGCTCAGTGAGAGCTTTGCCTGAGCTAAGGGTGATGCAGGACAGCTCAAGCTGCTCCGCAGCACCTTGGCGAGTACCCTTTAGCAGCACATTGGAAAGGGGCCACCAGGTTGGCAGTGTACAGGAGAGCCATGGCTGCTCCAAGGCCCCGGCCAGGGTTTGCACAGTGCTGGCTGGGAGCAGAACATAAATTTGGGTTTGGATGATGTTCCTATACAAGCAGCTCTGGTATCAGCATCACTTATCGACCGCTGTACAGCCTCAACCTGCCACAGTGGCAAGTTGGAGGTGGTTTGTTTTCAGTCCCACTCTTTTCACTCAGTCCCTGCAGAAAGGGCTGCATTTGATTCAGCATCTCCTGATCGAGAGCGCGTTCACTCTGGAGTGTAATAATGGTCATCTCAATGTTAATATTCAATGATTCACCCGTGCGAAACACTAGAGTAGGATTTCAGCACTTTCATTCTCCCAATAAGACCTGCCAACACCTACAACCCCCCCATCTTCCCCAACACCCTTCCCATAGAAAATAACCTATCCAAAGCACCCACGCCATGCCTCGGGGCTCCAGGAACTTGTTGCCTGACCCTGCTCCAGCTTCCCTAGCGGGAGCGCACAGACCCAGGCTGCCAGGCTCTCACCCCTTCCCTCCTCCACCGCCTCCCTTTCAAGCGGCAATAAGGTTTCAAGACACACACATCCTGCAGTGCCTTCACCATGGAGATGGGAGGGTAGAGACAAAGGGGTGAAGGGAGGTCAGTTAATCCCACAGACACCACCAGGCTGGGACACACATGGGCTGGGGAAGAGTTCATTCTAAAACTAAATAGAAATGAGGTTATTGAGCTCAAGTTCTCTTCTGTGCTATAAACCACAGGCTCTGCTCCCCCTTCTTCACCCCTCTTATCCTCCCCCTGCAACATGCCTTGCGTCTTGATTATTCCCAGGCAGAAGTGGTGACGTGATTGTGCTTGGGGAAGTTTGTGCCAGTTTTCTAGGAGGGTGCACAACTTGGAAACGAAATAACTCAAAGGAAAGTTAAGATTAGCTGCAGAGTCTCCCCAGCAGACACCACGGCTGGGCATCCCAACCAAAGGAGAAATTAGCCAAACAAGGAGACTTCAAGTCCATATATATTGAGTCTGGATCCCTATTTCCAGCAAGGCTAGGTTGCTTTATAACTCGGGTAAAAACTTGTGTGAAATTCAGCATCCCTTAGGCTTCAGCTCTGGTGAAGCCTCACAGCTGTGAGTTCTCCTTTTGCGCTGTCACACTCGCTTGTGTCCGGACAGCAGGATTCAAACCCGTGCCAAGTGGAACCAGAGCCACTCCTGGTACCCGTGACCATGTTCTGTTACAAATTTTTATTTTCAGAGGTTTTAACTTGTCAGGAAAGGTCTTTACACTTCTCCTTTATCTTCACTCTTCCGCAGGCAGAACTGGGGAAGCCCCAGAGGAACTGCTACACCCTGCCAGGCTTTGATTTTTCATACGGGCTGTACATCCACAGGACAGATGGAGGAGTCCCTGAAGGTAAGACACCACCACTAAAACACAGTCCTAATGCTATAGGAGGGACTCTCCTCTCCTTCCCAGTGCTCTTCAATACTTCCCATCAAGCTGGAGGTGAAGAACTCCCTACTTTCATTAATATCACCCAAATTGCATGGTGACCAGTGAGGTTTCTCTGTCACCTTGGAAACTTTTCTAGGATCACACAGAGCCCAAGCAGAGAGGGGTACGGTGCCTGCAAAGGGTGATACATAACTTGAGAGCTCCTACTTTGTGCTCTCAGGGACAATTCCCCTGTGAAATCGGATTTGCTGAGCAAGCCAGGGTGGAGGGTGAGAAACCATCCAGTTCAGATGGGAGATGTCCCCACATAAAATGCAGTGGGATAGGATACGAAGTTCACTCCACAGTGAAACCATGGCAAAATGCATGCAAGCCACACAAGGCCCCTGTGCGTGGTGCACAAACATCAGCCTGCCTTCCCAAATAGGAGTTACCCGAGGTGTCTGATCTTTTTCTCTTTGCCTCTCATGTTTCTTTCCATCTCCAGCAATAGGCCACTGGAACACTGTAAAGCCCAGGACTGCTTTAGTTCAGAAGATGCCCCGAGACTTCATCACCATGAACCGTGGTGCTCTGAAGGCCGGTTACACCACAGCCCATGAATTTAATTTGTACTACAAGGCCAAGGACATTCGGCGCAAAGATGATGAATACAACCGCTTCAAATATCCTCCTAAAATGCCTGCAGACTTGACTTATGGCATCACAACACGGTAAGGGGGAAGGCTTGGGGCCCTTCTCAGAATGAGATTATCCCTTCCTACCCTCACATCTGCATCTCCCCCACGTCTCAGCTAGCGGAGTCCCCAAAACAGAAGTCCCCTGAATCTGGCCATGCTGCAACTGAGTCACAGCATCACTTCCATGTCTGATTGCGCCTGTGTGTCAGACAATCAACTACCTAAATGTAATCTACATGCCACTACACATCCCCGTTTCACCTCTGGCACTAAGGGCTTAGAACCTCTTAAAAATATGTTCAATGCCAATCCTTTAACTTCAAGGAACATGAAGAGTTGTAAGCCAGAATAATGGCTTCCCGGGGTCAGAAAACCAGAGCCACAGCACTTCTGCCTGTTTTCACTGGTTGAAATACTCTGGTGCAGTTGAGGATCAGTTCAAGTTCTTCATTCTGCTCTCTCCCACTTGTTAGTTCATCTCCCTGCATCGGGCAGAAACTAGTAGTACAGCAGGATGGAGGCAAAGAAGATTTTCACTGCGCTCTTCTGCTTTCTTGGCCTCCCTCCCAAGGGCTGGAGAGGGGCTGGTACCTGCTGCTCCCTCAGCAACCCCTCTAGAAGGGCGTAAGCCCACCCGTTCACCCCCCGCAATACAGCAGGGTGTTTAAGGCTTCACACCGAGTGAGGTCTTTTGCATTGCAGCATCTTCCAAAAGCTTTTTATAAAGCATCCAGCATACGCGAGCCCTGCCTGACGTTCAAACAGGTGCAGCATTTAGAAGTGACCCATTTAACGTCCCCCTCGCGTACCAGCTCCCAACTGCCTGCTGTGCTGATTTCTCACGGGGAACTGTGCAACAGGGAGTCCGCAGGGGAGACCATCGCTTAGACTTGCTTAGACTGACTTCTAGGTCCTTCTTGCTTAGACTGCACCTTGCTCAGGCTGACTTCTAGGTCCTTCTGCTGCCTGTCCTCCACAGGAGCACGAGGGAGGCTGGAGGGCAGAGCCGTCCAGAAGAGCCAGCGCAAGTCCAACACAAAGTGCTCAAAGCCTCTGAAAGGGGCTCCGAAGCAGCCCTGCTGCTGCTGGGGCACGGAGGGTTTTCTTGCTCTGTGCAGGTCTGGACCAGACATTAGCTTTCATTTTAAGAGCTGGATAATAATCACTACCAGAAAAATAACAGCTACAAATTCTAGAGAAAAGACATGATGAACGGCACTGTGTATTTTACATGATAGTAAATGGGCTTTGCATATGCAAATTGAATGGATTTTAAAATGGTATTTAATGACAATTTTCGTAGCAGACATTAACATTAATTGCATCAAAATGAAAATGTAGCATTAGCTTGCTGTTAGCTGCAAATGCCCCAGCTATAAAGCTTTATCTTTATCAGTATCAGCCCTCACCGATGTGACAGGGCTGCTCTGCAAATTGCAGGCAAAAGGGCTTTTATGTTGCAAAAGTATCCCCCAATGTAGACAAAAATCAACATCAATTTTGCTTTATTTCTTCATAAACGGAGGTTAAATGGCTGCCTGTAAGAAGTCTAGGCACGTTTCAAAAGTTTTAAGGAAAATCTGCAGACCCCACAACAGCAGAAGTAGTGGGAAAGGGCTTTTAATTTAAAGTTGTTATTGTACAACTTGCCTGCTCCTTAATAGCTACCTTTTATTCAGACTGATTGTATTTATCCCTTTACTTTAAAAGCATGTTATAGACAAAATCAAATTACTGGGATTACCAAGGAGTTGTTAGAGCCATTTCGGTAAAAGTGGGAATTTAACACACTTTTCCATGACTGGCAAGTTAAAGATACCAGCTTTGGTGAGCACTCCCAAGCCTGTCCCCAGTCAGAGCTGACCCAGGCCAGCGAGACCTGCCCTGTTAAAAACTACTTGGTTGTCAATGGATTTAAGTTGCTTCTGCTTTCGGACTCTAAGCCCTGTACGACTGCGTTCTTAGTGCTGCTAATCGGGAAGGCAGCCACAACTAAGACACATGCTTGTCTGGGGGCAGAAGAGAACGGCGGCATACGGTCTTTTTCCATGACTCCAAGCACTTGCTTATCTTTAGAAATGTCCGCTTTGATAAACAGCTCAGGTGCAGTGAAGTTCTGCAACAAGAACAGAGCCTGCATGTCATCCCCTAGCCCAAGGCACGGCACAGACAGTACAGATAAGGTGGCCAGAGAGCAAAGGTGCCTTCCCATCGCCCTGAAAGTTGCTGCAGCCAGCCTGTCTGATGATGGCAATGCTCTGGGACAATCCCCAGAGCGCCAATGCAAACCCTCCCCGTCTGCACCCCCAGCCCTGTTGCAGCCCCTTCTGCGCAGCTGGAATTGCCGGTAGTGCCAGCACGCAGCCTCGGGGCTGGGCTGCCTCCCCGGGAACAGCAGCACCGGGGGTTATCAGCCCAAACAACTCGGCGGCTGTCACAGGAACGTGTTTGTGGTCTTGCAGCTGTCAGTGGGTAACGTGCAGGGGGCTTCCCAAGCCCTGGCAACGTATCCAGCCCCTCCTCAGGCCCTGGGCTGCGCTGCTGAAGGCTTCCGTCTCCTAAAGACACCAAGGTCAGGAGTTCTCCCCAGGCTCACGAGTACGAGCTCTCCTGGATCATCCCGAATAGAAATGAACACAAATGCTGTGGTTGCTATTAGTGCCTTATTAATCACGCCCTGGCCCTGCTGCTCCCTCTAGCACAGCAGATCGCTTATGCCTCTGCTTTCCGCTCCTGGTGGATGTGTGCTGCATGGAACATTTCACAAGGCAGCATCAGACACTGGAGTGAGCTTTCTGAAGCTTTGAGGCCTCTTTCCTTTCCTGGGATATTTACCTTCAAAGGTCACCCATACCCTTCTATTAATTCCCCATGGGCATCTTCCAGGGGAGAGAAGCAGCTCTGCTTTTTTGCTGATTCCCCCCCGTTCTCTCCCTCCCTTTTCCCAGAGAAATGTTTGCTATGAGTCATGTGGCCAGCTTTGTTGCAAGAGTCATAAAAAGGACATTTTTCATCTCTCCTTTTTCCTGCTCTCGCTCCCTTCTCTCTCTCAGTATCAGACAGAGATTTATTCCCTCCCTGATGCCTGTGGCATTCAGAGCTGGGAGGGGTCAGGGGAGGCACTGATGGGACAATAATAGATAATACAGTGGTTCCCCAGGGTCTTGTCCAGCTCCGTAGCCGATCCATCAGCAGGCAGTGCTCATGCCAAGGTCAGCGGTAACGAGGATGTGGTAGGGTCCCAGCCTCCCCCATGGGGCATCCTCCAGTCAGGCTCCCCCGATTCACGGTCCGGCTTCTGATCTCTACAAGAGCCGCCTTGTGCAAGCCACGATTTGCAAAAAAAGCACGTGTCCACAGAGCGCAGGCGCTGGGGTAACGACCACGTTACAGTGCACGCACACTCAGCTTCACCTGCCCCAGCCCTCAGCCCCACCACAAACAGGTCTGCAGGTTTTCTGTCAAGGAAAATGCCCATCATTAGCAATACCTCTCCCCCAGGAGCTAAACCCATCTCATCCACGTGCTCTGTACATGACACATTACATAGCCATAAGGTGGGTGCAGATTAGGGTTGCTGTCCTCCTGGACCCAAGTCCTAGGTCCTTTAATTTAAAATAATCCCACAACGCAGTGCTACTAGGAGGTGTATTCAGCCCCCATACTCTGTGTAATGACCTTGTTTTACAAGGGGGAGGATGCAGGGCACTGAGTGGGCTGGGTTTTGATCGTACTAGAGATCTAAAGAAGACCTCCAGGATCTTCACTGGTGTCAATACAGCTTGGTATTCAAGGTGCATTTGGAAACCCCAATAGATGTCCAGACCCACATTTATCCTCCTAACCACCTTTTCTGATTGAAGTTCACTGTGCACTGAAATTAGCAGACCTTAAACGGTCATTTTTGGAACTAGAACTATGCACAAAGATATGGATGCTGTCTACAGCTAGATTTTACATTATATTGATTTGCACAAGGTCACACAAGGAGTTTGAAGACAAAACACCCCAGCACACAGTTGGTACCCCAAGCACAAGTTTTCTCCCCAGGAGCTAGCAGTGCAGAGTGCATCCCCAGCAGGAACACACTGTCCAGCATTTCCAGGACTGCTTTTAGAGAAAAGCTTTCTTTTGCCTCTTAGTAGTGCAAGTTTCCTAATTCTACATACTATGTCCCAGAACATATTCCTGGACACAAGGACTGCACAGACGTGCCATTCTCTGCCATCCTACACCTGTACCTCCTTCAAACCCTGCATGGCCATAACGCTGCCTCCGACGTGCTGCCATCCACTTGGCAGTTGGCCTGTAGGTTGGGCTGACCTTGGGTGTGCTGGCAGGATTTCCCTGGCACTCTGTCATCCCCATGTCTCCTGCCAGGTCCCCCCTACCGTCTGCCTTCACTTCAACCATCCCTTTCCTGAATTTTGCATCCCATTTTCCTTCTAACTTCATCTCCTCCTAACATTCCACCTCCCATTCTCTAAAACTGGTCTTAATCCTTTGGCAGCTGCTTTCACCATGTTCCTGCAGCAAACTCACCTCTCTAAAGCATTTGGTCACTGCAATCTCTCCTCTTCAAATTGTTACAATTGGCCAAGGGCATCAGTTATCCAGTACCTCCTCTTTTCTTTGTACCATTTGCAACTGTCCTAATGCTCTGTTGACAATCGTCTCGCTGGCCTTTAGCGGCTCAGCTGTTGCCTTGGCTATCCCTGCAGCTTCCTGGCTCAACCAACTCCTCTGTCCTTAGCTTTCACCTTCCCCAAGAAGGGAGGTTTCAATGCTCATGCTTCTGCTTTACAAGTGGCCTTTCCACCCAAAGTGTCCGTGATGTTTGCACACAGCCAGAACAAAGTTTAGAAAGCTGCCCAAAAGCTGCTTAGATATCTCCAGCAGCTCTTTGGCACAGAGAGTGCACTGGTAGGTTCATTTTTGAAAGACTTAAAGAACATTTCAAGTCATTAATATACGGCCCTGGAAAAAAGCTAATCTAGCTATAGACCAGCTGCAAAAATATGTCAAAGAAACAATACTGAAGAGCAGAGGGTGTTCCTGGAAAGAACCCACCAGGAAAAGCTGGACAGGCAAGAAAGATGAATATTGGAGCAAGCCCACATCTGATCCACGATCGTTGGAAGCCAAACGAATAAAGAGTGTAAAACCACAAAAATCCAAAAGATTGAGGCAAACAAAAGTTTTAGGAAAAAAAAATATCTGAGCACTGACAAAACAAATTATAAAAATGTAACATAGTGACTGGAACCACTGTCAGGCTGAAGGCACCAGAAAAATGCAACCAAGTTAAAAAATATAGGACTCTCATCAGTTCAGATAATTGCATATCCTATCCAGTTCCACAGCGGAAGGCACTTTGTGTCTCTGCCACCGTTCTCACGTTGCTAAGATAAGAATTTCTATTTCAAGAATCATTTTCTTCTACTGGAGACATTCCAGGCTGGCTATGTGCTCGCGTCGCCGTGTGTATATTAGCTACCGCAGAGCTCCCAGCCGCATCCGCCTGGATCGTGCTGCCTTGCGCCCAGGCGGCTGCAGCACCTGGTTGGGCAGAAAGGCCTGTTACCCTTCAAAAAATCCTGAGTGCCCCGTGAAGATACTGGTTCTCCTTCAGTGTAGTTACTGACTGCAGTTGTAACAGTTTCCAACTAGTTCAGGCTCCCGGATTAAGAGAAAATAAACAGCCAAGTCATGGTTTGGCATAAGGTTCAGGTCCTGCACATCAGCCGCAGAGCTGGGAAAAAAAGATCTAAAGAATAGAGATTTAGATCCCTTATTACCAATTGCATTACACTGAATAGGAAAGTAATTTACTCTGTCACACAGACTGGCTGTTGTCCGTGGGTTTATCTCCATTGATTACGGCTGGCTGAAAAATTTCTACCATAACTTTTACCATCTAAAACTACTTCTTGCCACAAGTGGACTTTGTCCCTTGCAGACTGTTGCTTTTGCAGTCTGTGCAATGAAAACCTGGATCGGGGGAAATAGCCACAGAATCCTTTTTGTGAAACAAAGCTTTTCAGCCCTCACTGACATCTTTTCCTTTCAAACAAAGTAATGTTCCCACCCAGCCGGAGAGATTCAAGCATGAGACGGAGGTCAAGGGGAAGACCTTGCTCTTTGATTTGTTTTTCTCAGTGTTGCGGGGGTTTCTCTTGGTTTTTTACTCATCAGGATGTTTTGCATTTGTTGATGGCTGCAGACTGAGCACTGTTCACTCTCAGCCATGGATCGAGACCTCCAGGCAGAATAGCTCTGCCCCATAATCACATCCCACCCGAGTTTCTCACAGGATAACAGCAGATTTCCAGTCAGCAGACAAATGTGTTGAAGACAAATCTAAATAATCTTCACTTAAGTCAGCCAAAGGGCATCTCCAACCCAAAAAAATCAATGCTAATGCACAAATTTCAGCTTGTGAAGCCAAGTATTTAATGGGTAAGAGCTGGCTTGGTATCTTCACTGCAAGACACGTGTTTCCATGTGTGCATTTAGGACCGTTCCAAGTATACATCTCACTCTGGGCCTGGGAGGGAATAGTAAAGCAAATTGGTGCTCTTGTAACCATGTATACTCCTAAGTACAGCTATGAGCATCTGATAAATCTTTTAAAGTGCATGTTTACAATGGATTTTATTCTTTTTACTGTTCTATACATACGAGCCCTCTGAGCAAAATAACAGATCCTCTGACACTTAGAAGAAGCCACTGCCTCATTGGCTGCCCACAGTGAAATAATTTATATTGTTATTTCCTCATCCAAATTACAAGGATTGTAAAGAAGCTTCAGAAATTGAGTAATCAGTGCTTCACCAGCACAGATCCTGCAGCTGCCGCCCGGGTGAAAGACCCACTATTTCAACCGAGAGTTTTGCCAGCCCAAAGACTGCAAAAAAATTGGTCCCTGAGTGTTTTCTACCAATTTTTCTCTTGTTATTTTCTTCAGTGGTTAATGGAAAGTGAGGACAAGTGGAGATCATTTAAAAATGATCTTTCAGGCCTCTCCATGGGTTTATGGCCAGGACCTATTTAGAGGACCATAAAGCTGTAAGGGGCCCATAACTTTACTGTGTAGTCCACAGGCTTCTTAGGAAAATGAAGAGCCTTTACATTCACGCCCTGCTTGTTTTGCCATCTCTCCCTCTCCTTACAAACACGCCCGCGCGCGTGTGCGCGGGGACTGCTGGAGCCGCTAATTGAATTCACCCTTGTGAAAGTGTTAACAAATTGTAAGTGACCTTTTATACAAATTTCAAAGTCAAGAATTCACCACTAACTGCACATCCCTCTTCTGCCATTCACTGTTATGCAAAACCCACAAACAATTAAAAGAAATAACGAAGAGCCCAGTGGCCCTCTTTCCTAATTAGCTGCAGGAGGCAATGCTTGGGAGTGTGGCTAAGTGCTTCAATTACCTCGGCCCTCCTCGCTGCCCTTGTTAGAAGAGACAGGTCCACTGGCCAAAGGGGAACAATTAAGGCGAGGCAGAGCCAGGCAGTTTGCAGGGGGATGCCGGGGCCATGCCGGCTCTCGCACAAGGGCCAGAGCTGTAATCATGCCCCAGATTCCTGCTGGGCTACACAGAGACAAATTAATGGTAGATAGATGGCTAGCTCCAGCCCATCAGTAACGAGGGAGGAAGGGAGACAATATAGCAGTACAAGGGAGCTGTAATCAGAGTTTTCCTGTGCTATCAGCCCCCTTTGAGGGCAGAGGGACCTGAGCATTAATGGCTTACTGCTGCCTGCGTTGGCAGTACCCCAAGGCCCCGAGCAGAATCACAGACCCCAGCTTGTGCTTTATTTGCTGAAGATAATCTGCGCTGGCTGCACCAAAAAGCCCTGCGCTCCAGAGATGCTGGAGACCAAACTGGTTCCCAATAAGAAACCAACCTGAGGTGGTGGGAGCTGGTTTGGCTGTCCCAGCCACAAGCCGGGGGAGGATCTCTGTATGGACACTACCACCACAGGACAAATCCTTCCCACCATGAACTACACAAGAAAGGAATACAACAGCGGTGCCCCTGTGGCTGTCTCCCCCCCAGACTGAAGACCCCAAAGAGAGATAGATCCTGGCTGTGCAGCAAAAGCAGATCAGCTTAGATGGAAGGATTGCAGCAAGGACTTGGATGGACTCGATTTTACAGGTCTTTTCCAACCTAAATGCTTCTATCATTATATGACTAAACCCCCCTGAAACCTCATTAACCTTTCAAGAAAGGGTTAAAGTTTCCAGATAGGCAGTGGTGGTGCAACACAGTTTTAATATCACAACTGTAAAAAAAAAAAAATACAATTATATGATTTATCTGCTGCATAAGCACCCACACAGGGCCTGATCCTGCTGCCGCTAAAGCTGCCATTGAAATCAGAGCAGTGCTTTCGGCACAGCCCAAACAGCTGCAGAGCCGCCGGGGAGTCGATGCCCGTGCACATGTCCTCCGCTCCCTCGCTCCGCTCCCCGCCGGAGCCCGTCCTGACCAGCAGTGGGAAGAGTGCTGCAGGAGCCGTCTGCACTGGCTGGAGAGCTACGCAGAAAATCCAAGGGCTGAAGTTTGCACTAAAATATTTACAAGCCCCCATGCTTTTGAATAATACAAGAAAAAGGCAATCACAAGTCAAGTTTTTACCCTGTTACAACACAACAATCAAATTGATTGTACCTTTTAAGCTGGTATAAACCCCCTTCCTGAGCAAAGTCCTTTGTATCCAATTTTGCCAAATACCTTTTATTCAGTTGATATATAAACCTTTGAAAACAAGTTTGAGGGGAGACTGACAACCTTGAAACCTCAAGAGCACCATGGCATTGACGGGTGCCGCTCCCTGAGCAGAGTATTATAGATAGATTTTAATTTCGTTTTAACAAAATAGCTGTCTCCAGTGGAAGAAGCATCAAGAGCTAAATGAGGACCCATCTTGAGCTGAATCACGTTGAACAGACCTCGGCACTGTCATTGATTTTCTGGGAAGAAAAAAAACGCCTCTGGCTACTAAACCAAATTAGTAGTCACTGATGACCAATTATTTTGCCCCGCTGTGAACGGAGAGGCGTACTAAAATTCCAGTTTGTCAGACCCAAGGCTCTCTTCTCAAACACCTTTCAACAAGCATGTACCAAAAGTCCCTCAGATGGTTCTGACGCCTTCCTGTTTTCGGCAACTTCTTCTCCAAAGTTTTAATGAGCTGCTGCTCTGAGGATGGCCTGCCAGAAAGGGAGCCTTTCCCAGCGCTTTGGAGCACTATTTGGCATGGCACAAATCACAGCTGTCACAATTTATACACACATACACAAAAAAGTGTCAGCCTAATGTTTGCAAATTATAATTACCATTTCTCTTGCATGTCCCTGGTGCCTTCATTTTAGATAAATCCCAGCTCTGAGGTATCAGCTGCAAAGCACTGAAGGCCCATATTGAATAGAATAGATTTAACTAGTTTGTAGCTCATTTAAGGCCTACACTGTTTTATTTTAATATTGTTAATACTTTATTATACTTTTCAACATTGTTTTCACAGTAAAATAGCCTATTAGGAGGCTGCAGCTTCTTCTCCAGGAGATTTCTGGCAGACTAGCATACCACATTGTATAACCAAGCTAGCAGGTGCATGTCATTTCAGTTGAAAATAGGTCTGTACCCTGCCTCTTGAAAGTAAATTAGAGAGAGTCTATTAAAGAGACAGGAACTGTTTCAGAGATAATAGTTTTGAAAATGCGCACAGATAAATTTTAAAATATTTAGGAAATGTCAACATTAGAAGTGGCTCCAACTATTTGACTATAAAAGGAAGCAGCTGATTATTTTTTTATTCCACAATTGTAAATAATTTGTTACATCCTATCAGAACTTCTTTGCTTTTCCTTTCTGTGGCAGGGTGCTTGTGCCAAAACAAGGAGATCTGAGTTACTCTGAACAAGATGGGGTTTAATCCGCAGTAAGCGTTTTCAGCGGATGCTTCCTCCGCTCTCCCCACAGCATCTGCAGATAACAGCAAAATCCTCCCGGTTCAGAGGAGTGACATCTGGGCAGGGTGACAAAAGGAAAGGGAACACACAAGCCGTTCATTCCTGTCCTTAAGTAACACTAAGGCGAGAGGATGTTTTCCCGAAGGCTAGCTGCAAATGAGAAATATTGTCACGCTGCCAAGCGGCACCGATACCGGGGCCAAAATTCCCCATCCACTCCGATGAGATCAGCGTTTGACCTACAAAGAAAAAGCCGCCTCACTGAAATTTCTCCGGTAACCTTAGTCAAAGAAGTGCGTTACCTGGTATCCCCTGCTCTTCCCCACTTTCTCAGTATTTCTCTCAAAGAGGCAGGAAAAGCCAGACGAAGCCTCACGTCCTACAGCCCCACCAGAGCTTACGTCTATAAGCACACGAGTCATTCCCGCTGATTTCAAAGAGGCAGTTCATGCGTGTATTATTCCAGGCATGATTCTATACTTTGCTGGATCAGGACTTAAATGCGATTAATCACACGGCAGGGAAGGATCTCTGAAGAGCATCAGCCCAAATGTGTCCTTTCAAGCATTTACTTACAAGCCAGCTGTGGACTAATCAGTCATCAACTGGCTGGTCCACTGGAGATGGTAAAAGTCACCTCCATGGAGATGTGAAAACACATTCAGCTACCACAAAAATCAATAATCAAACACTACACACAAAGACTCAATGTTTTCCTGAGTCCCTCCCCGCTATTCCTGCGCACCAGGAAAGCTCCTGCCTTGGAGAGCAAAGGGACAGGCCAAGGCAACAGGCCCATGTGCAAAGCCCACCATGTGCTTGTGCCAGGACTACTAAAATTTACACCACACAATGAGACTGGAGACCTACCCGGACAAAAGACACTCAACCACAGGTTTGCCACGTCTTTTATCCACTGTAAATATTTTGCCCAGCTCTGATCAGTGTGAAATGCCAAACTGGACGGGAAGGAGCGGGGAGAAGAGGGGAAGACAAAGGGTAAATATCAGTGTCCCCTTTGGCACGGGGTGTCTCCAGATAACCGTCTGGAGCAGCACAGCTGATTTGTAAGCAAAGCCTTGAAAAGCCCTGCAGCATGTGATCTATGAAACAGGAGGTCTGCAGAAGGATATCTCCTCTGATATGAATGCCCCCTTGGGATGTATATTGCTGGATCGCACATCTAGTATCATTAGAAAACACGACCATAGATTAGGCTGTTTTGAAGCATGTGGTGTGCAATAATTAAGTAATAAAAGTCACCACAGGGGTGAAAGAACAAGAAACAGAAGAGTTACTATTT
This sequence comes from Platalea leucorodia, assembly GCF_965183815.1. Classification (NCBI taxonomy): domain Eukaryota; kingdom Metazoa; phylum Chordata; class Aves; order Pelecaniformes; family Threskiornithidae; genus Platalea; species Platalea leucorodia. The sequence continues at coordinate 5,329,759 of NC_138837.1, read as the reverse complement.
GCATACACGCACTGCTGGTGCCCTCTGTGATCATCAAAGGTTCTCCAGACTGCGAAAAGCTGGCTGCTACTGATGTTGGACCCACTCCTGCCAAAAGCCACGAAGCACCAGCTCACTCCATGGCACATGGGCTCTCTCTGCAGAAAACCACCTGCTGGTGGAGCTGGTGGCCCAGAAGCAGCCCAGCAGGCAGCCAAGTCCCCAGGGTCTTGCAGTTGGTTCGGACAGGCAAGGAAAGCACTGCCTTTCTGTTACGGGAGCCGCAGCTGAAGGCACTGTAGGCTACAGGTGGGAGCAGAGCCAGGGCCGATGGCTCCACACTGTCGCAGGTTGCTGCTGAGATGGGAAAAGTCCCTGCCCAGTGAGGTGTGCAAGGACAAGGACCAATAAAACTTAAGCTCGAGGTCCTCCATCACCTTCAAGTGCTTACTTCTGGGGGAAAAGGATAGCAGCACGACCACAGCAATAAACGATAGGCTGTCCTCAAGGCAAGAACCCTGCTGCTGCCACTGCCAGTTCACCTCCCATGGTGGCTGATGAAGTTAAAGTATCCTCACTTGCAAGGAGCAAGGCTCAACAATTTCAGGCTGCAGTTCTGCCATAAGCTGGTCAGGTTAATGCCAGCTCAGAGCAGCTGAACGGGACACTGGCCAACAAGTCTTTAATTTTTACTGTTTTTCTAGAATCATGGTCACCTGCAGCTCCTCTCTGCTGCTGTCCCCTCCTGGCCAGGGTGCTCCCCGGTACCCTGTTTCAAGGGGCGAATACATCTGGGCTGTGCAGCTGAGGCACTAGGCCAGGGCTCAGCAGTTCAGCTCCCCTTTCTGGTGCAGACACCTGACCATCTGCATTGAGTCCATTTTTATCCCCATTTAGATTGCTTAGGACAGCACTTACTCCTCTCACCCAATCCATCATTGCAGCTGTTTGCGGCTTTTTGGTATACCACAGTAGTGATATTTGAAGAGCAAAAGCAACGTTATTTTAGCAAAACACACTTTGCACCCAGTGGTTCTTCCCAGACAGCTGCCATGGCTGGGTCAGGCTAGAGGGGACCCAGCCGGTCTGCTTTCAGCTGGTCAGAGCCAGAGCTGCTCCTCTGAGCTCCAGGGTGGCAATGCAAAGCCCCAGCTCTCTGCTTCTGGGCATTGCCCCGCTCAGTGCTTTCCTTACCCACCATCGGGAACCAGCTGGGAAATGCCCTTCTGGAGCCATGGCAGGGCCCACGGTTGAGCCACAGTTTGGGGTGCTCCATGGTCCTTCCAGCACACTGGGGCTGGAACACGGGCGGTGGTATGGGCCCGACAGGCAGAGGTGTAAGTTGTGCCTGCTCTGAGGAATGCCCTAGCACAGTCCTGCTGCAGGTTACCAAAAGCACATGCAGGCTGTGGTGTATTAACTGCAAATGAATGTGGGTTTGAGTCTTTTTCAAGGAAGAGAAAGCCTTTCCCAGTGCAAGGGTTTATTCATGTTCCCACCAGTCACATTTTCCAGGAGCAGAGATGGGCATGGAAAGGTAAAGAGAGTCATTAACCCTGGAGATTATATTGTTGTCTTTTCTATGTCTTCCAGGCCTTGCACTCCCTTTTTTGACCTCCTCCAACACAGATACAAGGAGTTGTGGATGGAGCAGCAGAGAGCACTGACAGCAGCCCAGCGAGTGGAAAAGAAAAAGGTGATAGTACTCCAGCAGTGCTTTTCCTTCCCACACACAGCACTGCTACCAGGCATAACCCCCACTGTCCCACCCCATGATGGAGGGACTTCTCCCAGCCAGGGAGAGGGGTCTCAGCTGGGAAACCATCCTCCCTGGCTGCTGGAAGGCTGGTGAAGCCTAACAAAGATCAGCTGCTTCCCAGCCAAGACAAGCCTGGCTCCAGCCGGAGCATGTCCTGTGGGGCGATGCTGTGGGAGTAAACACTAGATGTGCAAATTACAACGCATGTGGATGAAAGAGCTCTAGAGACAAAAGGGAAGGTTTTTTAAAAAGTATTTTTGTATCTGAAGATACATGCCGGAGCTGAGCAAGCTCTCCAGGGCAGCAGTGCTTTGGCCAAGGCCTTTCAAAAGGCTCATCCCACAGAGACACCTTTCTGCCCGTCAGTAAGCATCTCGCTGCATCAATACGCCTCTGGTCACAGGGTGCCCCGTTTAACTCCTGGTATCAACTAAAACAGAGGCTCCGCTTCTCTCTGCATCACCGCAATACTAAAAGGCCCTGCTGGAACGAAGAATTATGTTTCAAATTATCTTTGGTATTTATGTCATCCTCACGCCAGGAACCCTGCAGACTGTCCTTTGGACAGCATCAGCTCTGCTCCGGTTACCTGTGACAGTGGACAAAGCAATGGAGCAGCCAACAAATGTTCAAAGGACCATCACCAGCCCTCATCCTGGCATGGTGTGGTTGATGCCGGCACCCACAGCAGTTGTTAGAGTGCAACGCTGTGCTGTTAAACATACCAATATTGTAATAACATTTAAAAGCAGCCAATGACTGTTTTATTAGTTAATGGCTCAAAGAAGAGTCGAGCTAATATGGTAATGACCAATTTCAATGGGCTTACTGCCATCACAAACTATGCTTTATAGTTGAAGTGCAAGAATACAGTGTTCTTAATTAGCAGCTACTTTATGAATACACAAGCCTAGGATGTTGGAAAGTGCATCCCTACCTTATCTATTAATGACTGATGCTTTAAATCACTAAGTTGCCTCCATCAGGTTCCTGAAGCCTGCAGCCACCAATTACTGAGTTAAACAACACAAACCTACATTCTAGACCACAGAGCAGACAGATTCCCCAGGGTTTCACACAGTGGTTGAAACATTCACCGGGTACCTGCACCAGCTTGTGCTGGGACTGTCAAGCACTGCAAGCCACAATTAATCAGGAAAGCAACACACAGCAGACAGCCAGGAAACCCCAGACTGGAAATGCAGACCAGGCACTTGTGCTCATCAGTCCAAAGTCACTTTTAGTCTAGCTCATCCCAGTGTCGTTACGTTGCATGACACCAACCTGATGTATATAGCTGTGCAGCCATTTCAACCCACTCTTGTTTATCTTTGGTTGCAGAAAGGCAAAGTGCGTGAAACTCGCACCACATTTCTGCGAAAACACCCACTACCTGCAAAGGAGGAGTCCTTCTGGCACCTGCCCCGCTTGGAGAAGGTACGGAGCACTTGATTGAACTTGAGGACAACTCCTAACCTTGCCCACATGCCCTGATAACACCCTTAGCACACAATGCTCTTACCTCAGAGGTCCCTGAGGTCCAGACCATAAAGTGCTCCAGCACTGGATGTGTTCAAACATCAGCCCCTTTTGGACTTAAAGGTGAGATGTTTTTTGCAGCCATAAGCCCTGGAAGATAGGCAGCAGTTGCCCAGATAAGGACTTAATGACTTGTTTTCTGACTTGTGTGCACTTTCATGACCTTCACCAGATGAGAAGCATCTTTTTGTATCTCCCTGTTAGTACTGAGGGGGCCTTTGTTCTCTGCTGGTACCCCCACAACCGCCCCCCACGAGTAGGACAGTCAAACCTGCATTTTGGTAGCCTGCCATTTTATCAGCTCTCACCATAACTAATTCAAACCACACAAGATGTTTCAAGAAGCATTTTCACCCCAAGAATTAGAGATTTCCAGAAAGCCTGCGCTCTTGATACCTCTCTAAACTACTTGATTGATAATATTCACCCTGAGACTGAGCAAAGGGTCTAGCCAGGTTACGGATGTGCGTGACACTTCCTTTAATTGATCCAAATAAGAGCCAAGGAGAAGATTTCTTGTTCTAGCGATGGGATCTAAACATCTCCCTGAATTCATCTGCTCATCCTGCTGTGCTCTGGGGTACTTGTTTGAATTCCATTAGCTTTGTTTGTGGTGTAAATTACAGGGAAACTTCAAGTGAAGAGCTAGGGGGCATTTTAGGAAGGAAGGAAAAAGAGCTGGGCAAGGGGAACGGAAAGGAGACACCAGAAAGTCTGAAAGCACTGAAACCCTGCAGGGAGTTTACACAGCCAAAATCATATCTGGCATTGATAGATACCGCTGCAAAGAGCCTCTCAGCCCTCCGCCCTAGCCCTTGTTCTGATGGAGTTATTTTTTTTGCCGTGCTGTTGATTTTTAACCGCAGTTTAAAACAACGAAGAAGCCTTGTGACTTCCTGAAGCTAATTTACTTGTACAAGTTGGAGAGTTTCAACGAAGAAATGTGTTTTGCACCACCTTGATGTATTCCTCTTACATCCTGTCTAAGACTGTCCGATTAGCATATGTCAGTAATCATTTATCCTCGCTGCCTGTCAGCACAGAGCTGCTGCTGCGGCTAGTGTCAGGGAAAGAACATGACCGATCGCTGTTAAACAGATTGTGTAAGTCACACGAGATACTGGGGCAAGCCTCCTCTTTAGAGCTCCTCTCACCCCAGACCTTTCCATCACTATTCATTTTTCAGCCTGTGTTTTTCTTCATGCTTTCCCTTTTGTTTCATCCATAACTGTGGTTGGGTTCCTCCCCCAGCCACAGCTCTCAAACCTCCAAGTCGTTTCTTCTTCTCTCTACCTTTCTCCTTCCTCTCCTCTTCCCTTCCTTCCCAGGAGCAGCATCCAGGGGAGCAGGGACAACTCATTTTGCAGAGCCTCTGCAGATTTTCTGTACTCCTCCTTTCTCGTTACATTAACCTGGAAGGCTTGCCTTTCCCCAGCTGCAGATCTAACAGGCACGGTCCATGTTAGAACTTGGATCAGGAAATTCATTGCTCAGCTGGGTTTCAGTGCATGGTTTCCTCCATGGAAAGAAATTCTCTTGAACATCCATAAATGTTTACCCAGTTAAAAGCAGTAACAACCCAGAGAAAGTTGATGGTTCCCAAAGACACTTGGTAGCCTCCAAACTGTGCTTTAACCATCTCTGTAAAGTTGGGTTCTACATAGGTGGTGGTGGAATGGTCTTGAAAGACAAACTGGCCTGACCCTTCAAGCAAACCCAGGGACTCCAGGAGTCACTCTATCAATCCCTCCTTTACAAGGGTGACAATAGAGAGCAGTGCTCCAAAGAGGTGAGGGAGCTTGTTCTTGCGGTGTTTCTGTCCTCATGAAACCTTTCTCAGGCTCTTCTGTGGTGGTAGATAACTACTTTATGGCTTTTTTTAAGACTCAATGGCCTGGGGAGGGCAGCGATTAGCACTGACCACTGTAGGCACTTTACCAAAACACTGTCTTTAATGCATACAAAGCTCTCATCCTACTGTGCAAAAAGCAGTAGGAAAAGCAACCACAAAAATACCACTTTACAGAAAGCTGGTTAGCAGACTCCCATCTGCATATTAGTTCAACCTTCAGTGACATTGTCCTGCTCCGGCCATTACAGAAGATGCTCATGACCTGGGAACAACTTCCAACTCTGGATAACAATGTACAGAGACTCCATTGCCCTGACCACAGCCCCATTTTGGACTATTTTTACATGTGACCGAGGCTAGCGCAGGGGTGAGACATGTCCTCAAGCCGCTCATCCTTGTCACTCAGTCACTGCCTGTCATCCGGCACGATGCCTTTCAGTCCAGCCTGCTCTGGGCCTGGGGGGAGCAATGCAGAGCACCCAGCTACCGAGATGGTTGTAAGCCAAAGCAGGGGGCAGCAGGAAGATGAGATTTTGTTCCTTTAGATCCATAAACGTCAACAAGGAGGATTTTTCTATTCCCATCCTGACCTCTTACAGAGAGCTGCAGAAACTGGGCATGGATATCACTGCTGGCTCTTAAACTGGCCTTGCCATTCAGTCCCTGCAAGACGACCTCCTGGCACCACGCTAGAGCTTGCAGAGGAAGCGGAAGAGAAGAAAACAAAGGAGCTTTGCCCTCCCCGCTCATTGCCTCTGCTTGCTGCCTGCATTGCCAGGGCTGCATGACATTACATAGTCATTCAGTCAGTAAAGTATAGACAAATTGACTATATTTTCATTTGGATTTAGGTTTCAGCCCCGCTGCTTTAGAATAATGGCCCACACTATTAAGCTAACCGGGTGATTTACAGGCTCTCCCACACCGGGTGATCGCTCCTGCTCCATGTCTCGCTCTGGAAGACCAACCTGGCATGTGGTCTCCTGGACCCTCCAGCTCGCTGAGACAAACAGGTTGCAGGGAGTCAGTCATGTCCTGACGGGCAGTTCATTAGGGAAAGTGACTGAATTGGAGCATTTAAAAAACAAAACAAAAAACCCAACAAAAAAACCCACAACAAACAGTTTAACTCCTTACTCACCTCAGCAAGATGCTTCTACTGCCCTCCTCTTCCTCAGTCACCCCCCAAGGCAAACAGCCTCTGCCTTGCTCTGCCTGCAGTGACGTGACTCCTGGGCTCAGGTTTTGCCAACACGGCTGTGACTGTGCACCAAGACTTCATTTATTTGTAGACATGAGACTACATTCCCTGGGGACTGTACCTCAGGCAGCCGGCATGGACATAAATAAATACTGCTGCCCCCCATGTTCATGGGACGTGTCCCGACCCTGTGTCACTCATTGCTAGCATCGTGCTGGCCCAGGCAGGATGGCATCCCTGGTGTCAACCAAACCTTGCAAAGGACGTTGCTGCCAAAACACAGCATCCCGACAGCCCTGCCTATGCCAGCCCACAGTGAGGCTCCACCTACCTCCATCTGAATATTTGATAGTCACAATCCAAACCAGTAAGTCAACGCTGGCCACTCCGCAATAGATTTTCAGGGCTCTGTCAAGTCAATCCAGAAGGATTTTGGTAGCGACACCTCACGCAGCAGTGATGCAGGACAGAATTCACCCATGTGTCAAAACAGCTCCGTGCACCGCATGTCACTGACACACACCAGGGTTTTTCCTTTGCTCCTTAGAGAATTCCGACTTGCACAGACATTCAAGGTGGCTTTCCAGGAAGAACAGTCTTGTTTACTTGACCAAACAGGGGGAGGAAAGAAAACGCAGCAACTTTGGACAACACTTTTGTCAACATGCGCTGCCTTCCCGAGCAGATGAAACGAGCTGCGCTCGATGCGCAATATGAATAAGCGATAAGCAATTGACGAGCAAGTGTTCGGGTACCTTGGCAAAAGACTTAATTTGCAACCTGGCACAAAATCAAAGGCTCTGTCAACGGCTGAGCGGCTCTCCCGCATATGCCTTGCGTTACCTGGGAAAGCTCTGTCAGGTAAATTTCCACTGAAAGTAATTAGAGGAATCCCCACTGTATAAACTTTGCAGCAAAATTCTGGGCTCCAGAATTTGATTCTCACCAGGGATCCGATATCTGCTCACAGCCTGATCCTTCATCAGAATTAACAGTTGAGGTTTAACACATACACACAAAAATGTTCCACATTTTTTTTTAATGCCTTACCTCTATTTTTGTCTAAAGAGCTGAACTGACAAGCACAGCTCATGTAATCTTGCAACTGTTGTCTTGTCAGAAAAGCCATAGACTCTGCTTAAATAACCTAGGCTTGATATGCACAGCGCATGGTGGGCTGGCTTTTCAGATACGGCATTTATCCTCCCAGGTGTGAGGACAGCAAAACTTCACGGAGCGTTATAAAACTTGTCTCCTGGGCCCTAGATAGTGCTTAAAGAACAAAGCAATGAGTTCAAGAGCTTTCTGTCACCATGGTACCAGACCAAACCTCCCCTCGGCTGGGATTTTGGCTGACCAAAAAAAAAAAAAAAAAAAAAAGAGGAAAAAAATCCATGTCACCTGATGGCTGATGGCTGTTCAATGGCCCAAGTGACATGAATTGGTGGGTCCCAGCCCCACAGCGACGATCCAAAGCAGCACAGTGCTGGCCTGCCTACAACAGGCACAATGTAAAAAGAAAATACAACACCCTGCAGGGTTCCAAATGGGCGGCAGAGACCCAGCTACCCCAAGCACGATCCCTGCACATCTCCACTGGGACCAGAGCAGGGATGTCACCTCCCGCACCGCAGCCATTCTGTGACTAAATGCAGGCTCCAGGCCCCAGCCACCATCACTACATTTTCTTGCAGATTCGGCAGGTTTTCTTGTTTTGCCTAACAGCTGAAGTTTCCAGCAATGCAATTGCTCAAATCACAGCAAAGCATTTCCATGGTCCAACCTTTCCCAGTATCCCTTTGCATGTGCCCTGGACACTCAGCCTCTCCATCACACCCTAATGCTGCCCTTCGACATGCTCAGCCCCTCCTCAGGTCTCCCTCAGAGACATGGTAACCCCTCATTCCTCTGCCATTTTCGTTGTTCTCCAGCATCTCCTAATTGACACAAGAAACCACCACCCCTCCCTGTGCAGCCTTACAGCCTGGACCATCTCCAGGGCAGGCTCCACCTGCATCCGAGCCCTGGTGTCCAAAGGCAGCAAAAGTAACTGTTGGCAACCGATGTCCATTGCTGTTATGGAGATATTCACCTGTGAAGGAACAAATCTGGGGTGCTCGCAGCCTCATGGCTTGCAGCAGAGTAAAACCACACACGCTGAGCTGGATTACAGGTGAACACCTACCATTGCTTTCGGTGCTACCTGCTGTTTTGTACACAAATCCGCACAGGTGCTTTTGAAATGGACTTGGGGTTTCATTCATGGACCTATTCTGCAGAGATGCTATTTACCAACAGACAACTTCGTTTGAAGTAAAACTCTTGCCTTCAAATCTCAGAAACGCTTGAGGTCGGTGCAAAAGCTGCCAGTTCTGGTCTGACCCCTGGACATCTGCCAAGGGGGGCACACGCCGGGTTACAGCTCCAGTGCGTTCATTCTCCTTTACCCACACTATTGCCCAGACCAAGTGACCAGTGAACTCCAGCAAACATCTGTGGCCCTTATTTTCAGGAAACAAAAAACCAATCCCAAATCTCCATGGGGCATTAAATACAGCAGCCAAAAATCGCTGAGCACTTTTTGAAACATTCCTGGTCTGAAGCAAATAAGGATCATTTAGCCCAGACTCCCTTGTCCTGCATTTCCCTACGTTCTTGGAATTAGAAAGGTGGGGAGAGAAAAATCAACTCCGTTCATTAAACCGTTTAAGCGTGCTACTGCCAGGAAAAGCCACAGTATTTGTAACCCTAATAATCCAACACACACCTCCGAACGCAGCTCATCTTGGACAGAATAACGTCTGTTTTAAAAATACCTGCCTCTCTCTAACTTGTCATGGCATTTGTTGACAACCCTATTGAAAGCCGCTCTCCATGCAGCTGTGAAGGATCTTTCAGCACCTCTTTCTCTTTCCTAGACAGTTTTTGAAAGGGAGGGGAGAAAAAAAAAAGCCATCAATACAGGGGGAAAAAGGCATCAGCAGCCAACATCGGCTGATGAAGCACCTCACCTGGGCCCCCAGCGCACCGCCTCCAATTAAATCAAAATGGTTTGTTTTTAATGGTCTTTTACACTGACAAGTGGGCTATCATTCCAGGCCTAGAGAGCTGTCAGGGAGCCGAGGCAAATCCTCCGTTGATAATGCCCAATGCTTCCAATTAGGAGCCGAGGCCGCTCCTGGCGCACTAACGATTCCCCAGCCTCCCCCAAGGCCCCTTCGGCGCTGGCTGTTTCGTCTTCCCTCTTCCTCCGCCGCAAATTACTGACACAAAACGGAGGCGCCCCGGTGCCTCCTCACCACGCCGGGCCCCGGCCCTGTTGGATTTAATGAGGCGATGGAAGTTTTTGCGGATCTTTCGCTAAATTCTTTTCTTGTTTGACAGCTGCTTGAGTGTTGACCTTATAAAAGATTTAGTGTTTCTCATTATTTTCTGTCAAGCTTTACAAGTGATAGCTTCACGGAAATCATTTGCATCTCGATGTGCGCGCGCACGCGTGGTTTTTGTCTGTACGGGGATGCTCGGCGCGGCGTGCGTCAGTGTGTACACCCTACCCCTCTCTGTATTGTGTATTTTATTCCCTTCTCCCCCTGAAAAAAATCTACAAACACGGCACTGTTGTTTAGTGTTGTTTTGGGGGGAAAAAAAAAAGAAAAAAAAAAGGGAGGACTTAAAAGGCCCAGGATTTGTTAGACTCCTGTAAATGAGGGAGGTTTTGAAAAAGGAATAGAGATTGGTTTCCTGTAAAGAGAGCTCAAGAAAGTGTTTTGTCACCTGCTAAAAGGATTCGATCAGATGGATGATGGAAAAACTAGGCTGAGTCTAGGTGCGGCTTTGTTGTTAAAGTGAAAAATCGTGCAAGGCTGGGAAGCTGCCTTTGAGCAGGCGGGCAGAGCCAGGCAGGTGCCGGGAGGAGCGGGTACAGCCCCATCTCCCTGCAGCCAAGCGTGGATCCTTCCAGGGCAGGAGGAGAGCCAGGAGCTGCTTGTGACTTGCTTCAGCCCTTTGCATGAGCTCATTCTCAACACCTCCCACAAGTCATCACAAACCATTTAATCCAGCTATATCAATTAAAACTTCCCCCCCTCCCAGTGCAACTCTCATTTACCTTTCCCCCCAGAAGCTAATCTCACTGACCGCCCAAGGGTGCTCACAGTGCCCGGCAGCTACGGCACACACCCTCCCGCACCCACCTCAGTGTCAACAAGCCCAACAGCACCCACGAAATCCCAGTCTCTGGGGTATGTGCTCTGCTGCCATCAGGGGAGCTCTGCCTTCCCTGTACCAGCTCGGCCTTTCTGCATCTCACAGGATTTATTAGTCCTCCATTAACAGACCTGCTTCTGCTTGCAACATGCATGTGGCTGTACCAATGCTTGACAAATGGCCATTTACAGTCCTTCGATTTCAAACATTATCATAACTGAGAAACCCAAATGAAAATAACCCCCCAAATACATATTTAAGTTTTAGAAGTGATAAGGCTTTTTTTATTGCCCCTCTAATTCTTTGAAGCAAGCACTGACATTAAAACATCCCAGCTGCAGGTGTCCTGCAGGTTTTAATTTGTCAATAACAAATGCAATGAGCAACAGCAAAACATTGCTTCTGACCAGCAGCTGAAAACCATTGCAGCTCCATCATCCTGCAAGGAAAACCACCAAGCTTGTGCCTACAAACTCTGTTCCTGTCCTGCTACAGCCAATGCTCCAACTCCACAATTCAGACAAAGTCCTGGTATAACAGCCCGTAACCCCATCAGAGTAATGGTAAAGATCATCAGCTGTCTCTAGAGGAAGTACCTTTGGGTTCATCATTTAAAATATGAATTAGAAGAATCGGAGATGAGGATTCATCACTGGCACTGACGTCTCAACACCAGTCTCTGTCATAATAAGACCTTTGACCCAAGGACACCCTTATCTTGACTCTAATTACTGGCCTGGGACTAATCCATACTTCTCAACTGTCCCTCATTATGAGAGGGTTTCTCATTTTTTAAAACAGCACTTGTCCCCTGTCCTACACCTGGTGCTTCCCACTTACTCATGCTGAGGGCAGAAGCTGGCATCCCTCACAACTTTGTCAAGGGCTCCACTCATTTTAATTACTGCCAGTTGTGGCTCAGTGTGACATTTCTCACCTGGGAGCTTTGTACCAAGACTGGAGTGAATAAACTGCTCTTTCCTCCCCTGCAGCTTCAACCCAGTCCCCAGCAGAAATTTCCCCCTGCCCAGTTCCCGGCACTGGTGGGCAGAGAGCACGACAGGGAAGGCAGAGGCACATTTGAGAGAAGCAGCTCAGCTGTCCTCACCTGCCAGCATTGGATTTTTCTAACAATCCCAGCTTTGAGGGAAAAACTCCTGGATCATTAATGGGAGGTTGGAGTTGGCCCAGCTGGGGCTTGTCCCTGCCAGCTCCCAGGGGCTGCTCACCCACATTGGCAGCCCTTGGTTCTGCCTCTCCCACCTTTCCCTCCCGGAGAGGGGCTGTGTCACCGCTGCTACTTCTGAGAAAGCAAAAACATCCAGAAACAACTGTCTGAAGTTAGGCACTCAAATGCATATTTAAGTACCTGAACGCCTTTCTCCAGAGAGGGGGAATAGCTAAATACACTTTGTTTGTCTTGATTAATGAGATCACTAGCAAGCTTTTCAGGGCAAAGACTGCTGTGTATTTTTACATATGCAAAACCTGACACCCAGCCAGCCTGAGCAGGGTGGGGGAAGCGGGATGCAGCTCGGCACATCCACACAAGGCAGATACACGGCACAAGGAATTGCACTGGGGCAGGTAAAGCCCACGGCCCCCCATGGTAAACCCACTCCGTCCACAAAGACACTGGCACGGCTGAGTAACTCTGCACCTACTGTAGAGGCTTGCTGCGTCCCGCTGTGCGTGGACCCCACCGCCCGCCCCAAAGGGCCCTGGCACCTTTCTCCCCCAGGTGACTTCCCCTTTGTTTCTTTGTCTTGGGCACTTGTTCACCCCCTCCCCACCTCGAAGGCGATTCCTGGGGAGAGGCTGCTGGGTGCTTGTTGGTCATGCAAGAGTCCCTGACCCTGACAGGGGCTTCCCAGGAGCTCTGAGCCCATCCTGGCCCCCTCAGCAAAGCACACAAGTCCTGGGTTGTAGAAAACAAGTCATATTTATTTCAGGGTTCACCATAAGGCATGCCAGCATTTGAAAACATCAGACAACCAACACACCATAGTAAGACTACGGGACCTTGTTACTAGAGCAGAATAAGAATCTCCAGAAGTCAATCAGAAAACTAGTCCTCATTTCAAACAGGTGAAGTGTTTAACTTCAGCTGGAGCAACATCTCCCAAACAGGCAAAAAACCTTACACCAATCTGCAGTCTCTTCCCTGTTTGTGCTACAACCTGTTTTCTTTGGCTGGCTGCTCGCTGTAACCAATCCTCTATTTGCTCCTTTCGTTATAGGTTGGGCCTCATCTCAGTACTTTTCCAGACCGTGATGCTCGTAAAAAGGCCTTCAGTGCCTCCCATTGAGAGGTGCCTGGGAGCCGCCGTCCCCTTCCCAGCGCATCCACGCAGCGAGGACCGCAGCACTGTGCTGGGCACCGCAGCCCTTAGGCCCTGCGATAGCCATAGACGATAGGCTTTCTCTCTGGTTTTAAAAAGTTCCGTTAATGCAGATAAAGCCAAATAAATGTGAGAGGAATGATTCTGTCTCAGCCTGTTCATTGCTTCGTGTCAGATGCACAACACCTTAGTCTGATCACCACAATTCTCATCACACTTGAGGTAACAACACTCACAGCAGGAACAGGGCAGCGCTCACACCAGTGCAGCCCCAGAGGGAAAGCAGGACAGCCTCCTTCGCTGTCTGTTCTGAACAAATATATTAAATGCAGCCATATCCCAGTCAATATCAAGTCTATAATATCTCGTAATCCATCAGTCCTTCTCATTTCGTTGCCAAGTAAGCTTCCCATCACTGCCTGCTTCAGCAAAGCCCTTGCCTGCGTGAAGGCATCCAAACACCTGCCTTAAGCGCTCTGCCAAACTGAGGCCCCGCCGCAGAGCGATGCCTTCGCTTGAGGATGGCCCCAGCCGGTTCCACACTCGCCCTCAAACAGCTGCTGGTGCCTGGTGCCCTCAGGGCTGAGCCGCTCCGAGCGGGCGCTGAACAAACTCAAACTCCACCAACACCAACTCAACGTCAGAGCACCCAAACCCCAGCCTGGTCACCAACGGGTGACAGCAGAGGCTCAGACAGGTACCAGCACATTTAAAAGCCATCTCCACCCAACAGGGCATTTCACCTTAAGAAAATACCACTTGATAATAACTGTGATTGCTTTAACTGTGCAGCTCCAAGATCGCTAGCAGAACAATTAATTACTCTTAAGTAGTCTGCTTCCCACATCTACTGTTACATCTCAGATTGTACCAGATAATATTTAAGAAGTCCAATGTTAGCTTTCAGTCTTTGTATTCATCATCCCACTGGCACTCAGAGAGCTCAGGTGTGTTCACCCCAGGACAGCCTGGGCTCCTCAGGGCCGTGGCCTGAAGGGGCGAGATCTGCAGTCCTGGGCAGCCCCAGCTCAGGAAGGGGCCGGTAACAAGCGCTGCAGAGGGGGTGGATGTGCCCAGCACAGCTCTGCCCCCACACCTCAGCACGGGGGCTTGCCCAGCCCTCCTGCACAGACCCCCCGCAGCCAAGGGACACAAAGAAGCCATGCTGAGCCCAGGGCTTGTCCCCCACCAGATCTCCAGTCAAACTTTTAAAAGAGCAAAGTCCTTCATAACATTAAATTGTGCTGTTTGAGAGACAAAAAAAAAATGAAGTAAACTGCAGGAGCAGCTTTTCTTACCTCTCCCAGGACAAGGAAGGCTCCACACCAGCTGCACTGCCATTTCCCACCCCTCCTTAGGGGCAGCTTGTGCCTCCATCTGCCCTTTATATAAGGAAGCAGCTGTAGCAAACTCCAGCATTGCCACACCTGAGCTGAGGGCGGAAAGAAATCACCTGCTCCACACAGGGGAGACCCTGGTATGCCGTTCCCTCTTTTCAGGACAGGCCTCTCAGTAAAACCCTTCTAAAATAACTAGGAGGATAACAGTAGGGTTTGCCATGCTGGCAGGGGTGGATTATAACCAGAGACCTTTCGCACCTCCCCAGGGAGAGACAAAGCTGGGCCTTAAATGACTTGTCTGGCTAAAAACGACACTGTTTACAAGCGCGTGAGAAACGCAGGCACGAGGTTTGCCCTGCTGCTCTTGGCCCAGCCGCAGCATCTGCGCCTGCCTGCAGCAACTGCTCGGGTCCTTGGGGCGCGCACAGGGAAGGGAGCATCTCCAGCGAGTCCTGCATGGCTGGAAAAGGGCTGGCAAACAGACGCGGTGTGAACCAAGCCCCCGCGGACCTGCTGATTCGGGACAGGTCCAAGAAGCCACCAAAGAGACCAGAAACCAAAAAGCAACAACCGAGTCAAAGAAAGTGCATTCAGGAGGGGACAACGCTGCGTGGGGCTTGTAGCCGACAGACCTGCCCCACTGCACCCCGAAATCCGGGGCAGAGTCGTGCCCCAAATGGCCCCAGGCTTACAGCTCGGAGGGGCTGTCCGGCGGGAGCGAGGGCACCCCCTCCCCGCCGCATCGGCACCCACCTGCACCCCGATGGGCGAAGCCCACCCTGCCCGGCCCTGCCGCGGGCTGGAACCGGCCGGGCGACCTCGTCCCCGACCCGAGGTGCCACCCCGGGCCCGTCCCCACCGCCGCCGGCCGCTGGCCAAGGGCACCGCGGGGCACAGCCGAGCCGCAAGCCGGGGTCCCCCCCACCCCGCCCCGGCCCTGCCGGCCGGCGGAGCCCGGCGCCGCGGCCCCGACCCCCGCGCAGCCCCGGCCGCCGCGGGGCCGGACGCTCCTTGTCCTGCAGTGACACCCACTGGTGAAGGGGATTTTAACGCCGCTGCAGCTTCCCCGCCGCCGGGCCCTGCTCCTCCCGTCCCCGCCACCCCGGCCGCCCCCCCGCTCTCTGCCGCCCCGAGCCGCCCTGCCCTCCCCCCCTCCCGCGAAGCTTCCTCACCGCAGCATCCCACCGAAGCCTGTCGCTGCTGAGCATCCCGCTCCGCGCCCGCCTGGGCACGGCCTTTCCCGGCACCGGGCTGGGTTCAGACAGGAATTCCGTACGACAGCCTCCGGGGATTTTCCTCCCTAAGCCAGGCCCTTTCAGGATACTGAGCTGTGCAGCACCCGCAGGTATTTCTAGACTAACTCTTGCTGCAGCCATCACCGCCGCCCAGCAGCCCGTGCCCTCCAGCCCCTGGCCCGGCTGTGGAGGCAGCCCCTGCCCCATCAGGGCTCTCCCCGCGCCCCAGGCCTCCGGGAACGCCTGGGGTCAGCCCTGCCCCACGGCCCCAGGCCCAAACCCGCACTGGTGACTGGTGCCAGGAGAGCCGGACCCTGCCGGTCGGCAGCACCCGGCGAGGTGGGATGCACGGCAGCTCCAAAAGCTGTCAGAGCCCAGGAGTCAGCCCCGGGCTGCGACTGGGGCTTGTGAGGAGGTGACTGGAAACGCAGCTGGCATCAGGGATCTCTCCTTCTCTGGTGCGTGCCCATGTATCCGTGAAGAGGAACAGCCTAGGAAATGGGAGTTAAGGGCAGGCAGTGCACGCCGCTCGGAGGGCTGGACGGGGGGTTTCCTACCTGTGCCACAGACACGTCATTTGGACCCTGCCTGTTCAGCGTCCAGAGATGTAGGGGGGACACCACATATGGGCAGAATGGGGCATGTTTCTGCCTTGGGGAGTCTAGTTCTGAAACAACTTAATAATAATAATATTAATAATTCATATTAATTAATGTCACCCACACTGACATTAGAACACGAGTAGCAAGCGCATCTGTAGCTGCTGGGAGCTCCAAGCGTGGCCTGGCAGTGGCAGTCTCTGTCCCCGGGGCCTTGGCTGGGATGGCCCAGTACAGCCACTGCTCAGGGATGCGGATTGGACCCCCTCCCTCAAAATCTTGCACAGCATCAGAGAGTGGATCTGATCTGGAAACATCCTTGCGGTTGTTTGAAGGCAGGTGCTTTATTCAAGAGAAGGAAATACAGCAGCAGACCCAGCAGCCCAAACCCTGCTCCCTCTTCTGGTCCCATTCCTGGTCCCAAACACAACCTCAGTGCTGGTCCTGATCCCAGTGCCTATCTCCATCCCAAATGGGGTCTACTGGTTGGACAGGGAGGCTGCCAGAGCCCAGGAGCCAACACAGTCACCCTGAAAAGAGCTGGGAAACCCATCGCGGTCTCTGCCCCATTTCTCACTGGGACCAGTTCCTGCACATCTGTTGCTCTGGTCCAGCCTAAAGCGGCGCTTGGCCCAGCCCTGGCCAGGGAGGCAGAGGCTGCAGAACCGACCCCCAGCAGATCAAGACCCTTCAGCCTGGCCCCCAGTCCCTGGCACTGGGGCAGCACCTCTGTGCTGGGAGGGGGACAGGGCAGAGCAGCGGCAGGGATCCTTCCCCCAGCGACAAGGGGGGACAAGCAGCCCCCAGCGCCGGGCGTGCTGCACCCCCAGAGCTGGGGCGGGCTGGGACCGGGGCTGATGCTGATTTTGTCCCTGCACTTCTCCTCCTTTAAGGCTCTTTTGTTCCGCTGCCCCGATCCCAGCCGGCCCCGAGCCTGCGGGGCCGAGGGCAGGAGGTGCCGGGGCCCTGCCTGCGCCGCTGCCCGACAGCTGGCAGCCGGGCTTCCCGGGGGGCTGGGGGGGCTCTCCCCTCGCTGATCGCCTCCAAGCTGCCGGCCAAGGGCGGCTTTGGAAGAGGGACAAGATGCAGCTGCCTGGCCGGGAAGAGAAGAAATCGAGTATTTGAGAAATAACCGGCGACATCGCTTTAAAGTGGCGCGGCTTCACGCCCCCGGGTGTGGACATGTTCCTCATCTCCGCGGCCGGGGGTCTGCCCCCAGGAAAAGCCCCTAAATAAACCCTCGAGGAGGCAGGAGCCAGTCTGACCGGGAGGAAGGTGGGAGCCCTGCGGGAGCCGGTTCCTCTGCAGCCTGGGAGATCGCCAGCAGCAAACCCCCGCGACGGGGCGGGAGGGAGGCAACTTGGTGTCTCCGGGAGAAACGGGCAGGCAGCGGGCAGGGCGGGCAGCCCGGCCTGGGGCCATCGGGGTTTTATTGAAAACGGGATTAACGGCAGGAAAAATCCGCCCTGAGCACGGTCCCTTCCCAGTTGCACCAGTAGGTACCGCCGCCGGGCGCTGGGCGGGCGGAGCGGCCCCGGCTCCGCCGCCCGGGCGGGGGGCGATGCCCGGTCCCCGCCGCTCGGGCAGCGCTGGGAGGCGGCCGCCCGGTGGCCCCGCGGCCGCTTGTGCTAAAGGACCTCTCTGCTCGTTGGCGACCGATTTCCAGGAGATTCAACGAAATTCGCCGCTTCGAGGCTCACCTCGGGCTCAGAGCAGCCGCCTCCGCGCTGGGGCTTTGGGGAGGGCTTCGGTGCTTTTCCTTTTCCTTTTCTCTCTCTTTTTTTTTCTTTTTTTTTTTTTTTTAATTTTAACACCCAGCAAAACTTTCCCTGCTTGGGAGGGACCGGCAGCTCGGCTAATTGCGGGGGGAGGCGAGCCGAAAGCAGCAACCCTTCGGCACCCCCCCGGCTAATCACCCCGTTACGAGCCCCATCAGCGGGATAATGACGGCAAAAGAGGGCGGGAACCGCCCGGAAAGCGCGGGGCTGCGGGCGGCAATTAATTCCCGTTAATCAGGCTGCAAGGTGTCGCCGCCGGGGAGTGACATCCCCCAAAACGCCTCGCGGCCAATGGGCGCGTTCACACGGGGGGGGTTGGGTGCTGGGGTCCCCGAGCCGGAGTGACACAAGTTCATTTTTCCCCCCCATTTTCCCCCCTCCCCCCCCCCGCGGGGAGGGCGCGGCGCTCCCGCCGCTGTCCGAGGTGCTGAAGGCGCCGCCGGATCCGGAGTGACTCCGGTTCCCCCCCCGCCGCCGCTGTCCGAGGTGCTGGCGGGGAAGGGGGGCTGCCGCGGCGGCCCGACGGCTGGCCACCCCCTCCGCCCTCCCCTCGCCCTTCCCCATTGATTTCTGGATCATTAAGTGGTTAAGGCGCTGCGAAGCCTCACTATCGATCGCTGCCTCCCCACCTCCGGCTGGGAGCCCCCGGGCTGCCCCCCAGCCCCGCGCCGCCGCCGCTCCGGGCAAGGGTGGGGTGGCCGGGCAAGGGGCCGGGACCCCGGGTGAGGCTGGGGTCCGTCCCCCCCCCGCCCCCCCACCCCCTCTTCGCGGCCAAAGTTTGACTCTGCCTCCCTCTCCCCCCCTCTTCTGTCTGTCTGTCTGTGAGTGCAGCTGGGCGCGATGCTGAAGACGGAGCAGCCCTGGATCTAACGCCCGGCGCCTCGGAGAGCCTTGCAGCGATTGTTGCCCGGATCCCAGTCTGAACTTTGCTCTTTTATTTTTTTTCTTTTTACCTTTTTTCCCTCCCTTTTTTTTCTTTTTCTCCCCCCCTTATTGTTAATTATCATTATCAAACCGCTTCCGCCGCGCCCTCCCCGCCAATGCCCGTGTGAGCGCCGGCACCTCGCGGGGGCCATGGAGGGCTCCACCGGCTTCGGGATCGACTCCATCCTCTCCCACCGAGCCGGCAGCCCGGCCGTGCCCAAGGGGGACCCGCTGGTGGGCGACGGCCGGTCCCCGCTGGAGCTGAGCCCCCGCTCGGAGGGCAGCAGCGGGTGCCCCTCGCCCCGCTCGCCGGGCCGGGAGTGCCTGGAGGCGGCGGTGCCGCGGCCGGGCCTGGATGCCCACCTCCAGCCGGGGCAGGTCTCGGCTCCCTCCCAGTCCCGGACCGTCACCTCCTCCTTCCTCATCAGAGACATCCTGGCCGACTGCAAGCCCCTGGCCGCCTGCGCTCCTTACTCCAGCACCAATGGACCTCACGGCGGGCAGGAGCCGGCGGGCAGGATCCCCACCAAGCCCGGCGAGGACTTTAGGGAGAAAATGGAAAAAAACACCAGCAGCTCTTCCTCGGACTCGGAGTACAAAGGTAAGCGCCGCTCACCCCCTTGGACTTTGCAGGGCGGCCTGGACCCGAAGCCTCCGGCGGCCCCGGAGCAGCCCGGTGCCCGGCAGCTCGCTGCCGAGCCGGCTCCGGCGGGCCCCGGTGATCGGGGGGTCGTGGCACCGGTCGCCCCCGAAATGAGCGCGGGATCGGCACCAACTTGGGAAAACTTGGGGGGCTTCGGGGCTCGGTGGGGCTGGGCCCGGTGGAAGGGGCTGGGGCGACCGGTGCTTCGCCAAGGGCGCCCGGGGGATGCTCCGGGCTGGTTTCCGCGGCGAAGATCCGGCTGTTTCGTTCCTACCCGCGGGGAAAGGGGAGAGGAGAACCGGGGGCGGATTTCTGCCTGGGGAAAAAAAAAAAAAAAAGAAAAGAAAACAATAATAAAATAATGAGGGATTTGCCGGTATTTCCCCTGCTCCGGTGAGAAACGAACAAGAAAGTCGGCGGGGTTTGATTCGATTTGTATTATTTCTATTATTATTTTGGAGATGGTTTAAAAACGAGCACGGCAGAGAGGGAGCCCCGGGCCGCATCCCCGGCGCCGGCGGGGAGTGGGGCTGGATGCGGCGGCTGCCGGCCCCGGGCCGGGGGCTTCGGCCTCCCGGGCCCCTCGCAGCCCCTTCCCGGCCTCCCCCTGCGGCGCCCGGGGCGGGGGGAGACGCGGGAACAGCACGGGGAGGGGGGTTGGGGTCGGTCCTCCCCCCCGGAGCAGTTCATCCCGGGTACCTTCGCCCATCCCGCCCCCATCACCCCTGCAAAAACTTTCACCCGGGTCAACTGTTTGCCGGGTGTTTGCGAGGGGAAGGCGGGGGTACCCAGCTGCGGGGAGAGAAAGGGGAGGCGATGGCTCCTGATGGATTTGGGGGGCTGGTAGGAAAGTGGGGGGACGGGCCGAGCCCCTGCCCGGCTGCAAATGCGCCCTCGGCCCGCCCGGAGCCGCCGCGCTGAGACCCGGTTCATGGAGGAAAAAAATATTCACCCAAAAGAGCCTCTAAAAGATGCCCCCCATCCCCGGGCATCGCGGGGGGATTTTCGCTCTGAACGAAGGCCGGAGCCCGGGGCGGGGGCCGGGGCTGGCAGGGACCCGGCGGGGAGGCTGGCATCGGCCCCCCCGTTCTGCAGGGCCGGGGTGGAAAACAGCCGCGATTCCCACCTTGGCGTTTTGTTTTCGCCTCCAACATCCCCCACCCCGAATTCCTTCAGTTCTTCTCCCCGTCCTCCAAATCTCCGAGAGGCGAAAGCAGCGAGGGAGGGGGGAAGGACGGCGGGTTCCCCGCGGCCCCGAAGGCGGCCGAGCCCGGGCGGGGGGGGCCGGTTCCCGGGGGGGGGCCGCTGCCCCGGCCGCGCTCGGCTCCTCGCCTGCCCCTGCGGCGCGCAGCCACGGCCAGAGCACAGCCGCCGCTTAAATGGGGGGAAAAACCGCCCTTAAATCGGGGGAAAAAACCTCCCTTAAATCGGGGGGGAAAAAACCTCCCTTAAATCGGGGGGGAAAAAACCTCCCTTAATTCGGGGGGAAGCCACCGCTTAAATCGGGGGAAAAACACCGCTTAAATGGGGGAAAACCGCAACTTAAATGTAGAGAAAACGCAGCTGAAATGGGGGGAGAACGCACTTTAAATGGGGGAAAAACACAGCTTAAATGGGAGAAAACACAGGCTAAATGGGAGAAAAACATAGCTTAAATGGGGGAAAACACAACCTAAATGCGGGAAAAACACAGCTTAAATGGGGAGGCAACCACAGCTTAAACGAGGGTAAAAGCACGGCGTAGAGGAGGGTAAAAGCACGGCTTCTGGGGGCAGCGGGTGAGGGCCCCCGCTCCCGAGGCGGTGCTGGTTTGCGGCGCTGCGAGCAGCCTTCCCGCGGGCAAACCGCCCCGATTTACCCGCAAAGGGGCTGCGGGGCCGGGCCCGACCCGCCGCGGCGGCCGCAGGATTTAGCCCATGCCAAAATGCCAAAAAAACCGTAATATATATTTTTATATATATATTTTTTTAGTATAAGGGGGGATATATATATATTTTTTTAATATAAGGGGAAGCCGCCGCCGAGCAGGAACTTTCTGGGAGCCGAGGATGCGGCGGGGGCCGGGGGGATTTGCCTTCCCCGGGGTGCGGGAGGCCGGGCCCGGCTTCCCCCCGCCGAAAAACTCCGCCCAAACTTTCGGGCCTTTCCCGGGAGGGAGCGGGGCCGGGCCCCCCCGCCCTGCCCGGCCAGCACCGGCCCCTTCCCCGGCGGTGCCGGGGCCGCCGCTCTCCCCGGGAGCCGGAGCCGGGTCTCCGTGGTCGAGGCCGGTCCCCGGCTCGGGCTCTGCCTGCTCGGCCAGAGCCGGCGGTTCTGGTTGAAGGGTTGCGCTCCCCGGTGGCTCAATTAACCGGATTATTGTCTTCCTACAGAGAGAAATCAGCTCCGTTCGGCTGCAGCCCCGTCCCTGCTAACCCCCGCCACCGGCAAATTTAACATAAACCCCCGTAACAAAAAAAAAACAACCAAACGCCGCCGATTTGTATAAACCGGGCCTTCTTGCTACCTAATCTCCTCCAGGAGGGTGGAGAAGGCGAACACAAACGCGGATTTCTTTCCCCCCCCCCCTTTTTTTTTTTTCCCTTGCTGGAAAATTTTCCCGTCACCCGTAACGTTTCGCGGCGTAAATCTCCGCGCGGCTCCGCCGGTGCGCAGGTACCGGCCGCGGTAGCGGACGGCCGCGGCCCCGCTCGCTCCGCACTGCCGAGGCTCAGCGACGGCGGGCGCGGCCGGCGGAGCCCCTTCCCCGCGATTTCGTTGTGCGCCCCGGGAGGGGAGCTTTGCTCCGTGCCCCGGCAGCATCCCCGGGAGGCCGGAGCCTTCTCCGCCGAGGGGGAGAAACAGAACCACCCCGGCGACTTTCCCCTCCACAAATGTGGGCTCAGGGTTTTTATTTTGGGTTGGTTTTGTTTTGCGTTTAAAAAAAGGAAAAGAAAAAAAAAAAAAGAGAGAAAAGAAGGAAAAAAATATCTAAGCATGGAGAAAGCTGTTGGGTTTGGGGGAACAAGCCCAGAGCAGGCTCCTGCCCCGTGAGAAATGCGGGTGAGGGAGATGCGGGGGCTTCTCTGGGCAGGGGCGCGGCGGGGCCGGGCTCCCCGCAGCGCAGCCCCGCGCTCCGGCCCCGCTCCCGGGCCCTGGGGACGGGGAAAGGCCGGGCCCGGCCGGGGGCCCCGTGAGTCCCCCGTCGGCAGCCGGGGTTAAAATTCGCGGGGCTGCAGAGCAAATGCGCCGTGAGCCCGGTGCGGTGCCCGAGCCCCTCTCCTCCGGCTCAGGGCTGCAGTGGGTTATTTTGAGGGTATTTGCCTTCCCTTCCTGCCCTGACCTGGCCTCTTTTCCTCCCTCTCGGCCCAGTGAAAGAAGAAGGGGACCGAGAGATCTCCAGCTCCCGGGACAGCCCCCCGGTGCGGCTGAAAAAGCCGCGCAAAGCCCGCACCGCCTTCACCGACCATCAGCTGGCCCAGCTGGAGCGCAGCTTCGAGAGGCAAAAGTACCTGAGCGTGCAGGACAGGATGGAGCTGGCCGCCTCCCTCAACCTCACCGACACGCAGGTGAAAACGTGGTACCAGAACAGAAGGTAAAAACTGCACCGTTCCCTCCTGCCCGCAGCGCCGGGGTCCCATCCCGCCCCTCTCCCCGGCCCCGCACCCCCAAACCGGGCAGGGCTTTTGCACCTCCCAGCCACGCCGTCCCTGCTGGCACCTGGAAAGGTGGGGTTCCCCCCACGCCCCCCTGCCTGTGCCCCGGGGCCTTTCACCCCAAAGTAGGGGGAGAAAAGCGATGCCGAGGCAGGGCAGGTTTGGGGCGGGGGGGGGGGGGCAATCCGTGCCCCCAGCCCCAGAGAGCCGGGGAGACAGGACCGGGCTTCCAGCTGAACACAACAGCATAACACATCGGCCCATTAATAATAGATACCAATTACTGCTTTGGGCATCAATAATTAACACCCCTTACAGTAATGACACAATTATTATTATGATGAATAATTTACTGGTGGAAATAGGTTTAGCGCTTCAGCGACAAATCTGTAACAGGGCTGGGGACAGGCGGCTGCGTGGGTTTACCGGACACCCCCGTGGGCGCCTCCCCAGCCCCGGCCGCCGCCGCCGCCGCCACGGCCACGGAGCGAGGGGCCCCCGGCTGCAGCCCCCACCCCGTCCCCTCGCCCCCACCCCGGGTTTTAACCCTCCTTCCCCCTCATTTCCATCGGCATCTGCAAAGAGCCGCGACTTTTCAACACGTCGGGGGGTTGGGGAGTTTAGTGGCGGCGGGGCTCCGCGCTCACCCCCCTCCCCAAATCCCTCCCGCAAGGACACGCCGGGCCCGGCCGGGGCCCCCGGCCCCGCTCCCGGCCAGCCCGGCCCGAGGTGGGCGAGATCCCGGGGCCGGGGCTTCTCCCTGAGATCCGGCACACACTCGTGTATGCGCACATACCTATATGCACGTATATATGCACAGATATAAAAATATACATACGTCCATACACACACATATATACGCCGCAAACGAATGCCCCGGGACGCTGCCCCACGCGTGTCCCCCCGCGGAGCCCCGCAGCCGCCCGAGGGGCCCGGCGCGGCCCCGGCAGCCCCGGCCCGGGGGGTCCCGGAGCCCCGGGCGCGGAGCGGGGCCGCGGCGGCCTCGGGCCGGAGCATCGCGGCGGCGGCAGCATCCCCGCCCGGCGGCGGCTGGAGGGGCCCCGTCTCACAGGCGAGATGCCGTACGCAGTTCCGAATTGGCAATCTGGAACTCACAGCCCAGGAAGGGACTGGAATGTTGGTCGCGATTTATATCGCGACGTTTTACACCCCAACATCGGACCCCAGCCGGGCTGTGCCTCCGGGGAGGCTCCGTGGGCGCTCACGCCGGGCTGCGGCGGCGGCGACACCAGGGAGATAAAGCCCCTCGCCCCGTTAATGGGGCCTACGTCCCCCCGCACCGGACCGGTCCCCATCCCACCCCATCCCATCCCGTCCCGTCCCGTCCCGTCCCGTCCCGTCCCGTCCCCGCCGTACAGGGGGACTGGCTCCGGGAGCCAGCGGCGGGGAGAAGGGATGCGCAAGGAGCAGAGCCCGGGGAAAGGGGATGTGCAAGGGGTAAAAAAAAAGAGCCCGGGAGCGGCTTTTGGAGCATCCCTCCCTCCTTGACCCCCTCTCTCCCCTTGTCCCCCCCCAGGACCAAGTGGAAAAGGCAGACGGCGGTGGGCCTGGAGCTGCTGGCCGAGGCTGGCAACTACTCGGCCCTGCAGAGGATGTTCCCCTCGCCCTACTTCTACCCGCAGAGTTTGGTCTCCAACCTGGACCCCGGCGCCGCTCTCTACCTGTACCGCGGACCCAGCGCCCCCCCCCCCCGCCCTACAGAGACCCTTGGTGCCCCGCATCCTCATCCACGGACTGCAGGGCGGCAGCGAGCCCCCGCCGCCCCTGCCCCCGCTGCCCGGCGTCCTGCCCCGGGCCGCGCAGCCCCGGTGAGCCCCGGCCGCCCGGGCAGCCCCCCGGCACCCCCTCCCCGGGCCGGGGGGTCGGAGGGGGCCACCCCAGCTCCGGGGCTGAGAGCAAGCGACAGACTCCCGCTCATCCCCAAATATATATATATAAATGAGACCTCCCCCCCCTTCCTTTTTTAAAATATATGTAAAGAATGCAAGAAGCAAGGGCGGGTTTGGCAGGACGGAGAGCGGCGGAGCTGCCCCCCGCCTGGGACGGCGCCGGGAGCACGGGCAGGGGCCGGTTGAGCCGGGGGGGGCTTTGCCTCTCCGCCCCCTCCCCAGGAACCGCCGGGGGGCCGAGCCACCCCTGCCGCGGCCGGCTCCGGGGAGCCCCCTCCCCGCCTTCCCCGGCTCCCCGCTGCCGGGGCACCGGCCCCGCCGCCGGGAAGGGCCGGGGGGACCCGGGCCGCTGCCCCCCGCCCGCCGCAGCGAGACTTTGGGACGTCCGTAACTAAAAAAAAAAAAAAAAACCACCACCACCACCACCAATAATAATAATAATAGTAAAAAAAAAACAAACACAAAAAGCGGCGAAATGTAAATACGGTGCGCAAAATGTATATGAATTATTTATTTGTGACCCCTGAGGGCGTATTTGTGTAAGTGGTTCTTGTCAGTCTGTATCCCGGGGCCGGCCCGGCCGGGGCGGGGGGGCTCGGGGCGCCGCTCCCGCTCCCCCCTTTTTTAAATGTGGAAATAAAACTTCTTTACAAACAAACGGCTCTCGCCTCCGCCGGCCCTTTCTTCCCCTCCTGCTTGTTTGCTCTGGCGGATCAGCCGCCGCCGGGGGAAAGGGAAAAGCAAAGAGGAGTTTTCCCACCCCCCATCGCAGGCGGCCGCAGGGGCTCGGTTCCCCCCCGCCCCGGGGCTCGGTTCCCCCCCAGGGCTCGTCCCCCCCCCACCCCGGGGCTCGGTTGCCCCCCGGGCCCGGCCCCAGTGCCGGCATGCGGGGCCGGGGGCGACGGGGAGAGGCGGGGGGGACCGGGGCGATGCTGGCCGGGGCGGTGATAACCGCGGCGCTGGTGAATTATTAACGCTAATCTTAAGTGTATAATTGCCTAAGTGCTTTAAATGATCGCTTTGGAAAATGGATTGTTTCCACCCTTTAAAAGTGTCGCTCATCTGGCTGCGGCCAGCGAGCCCGGCAGCTGGTCCCCGGGACAGCCGGGCAGCGGCTCGCCGTCTCGGGGAGCCGACAGATGGGCTGCGGGCTCAGCCCGCCCGGCCCCTCCGCCGCTCCCCCGGCCCCTCCGCAGCCGGCGGGGCCCCCCCGGCCCTTCCCCGGCACCCACCGCCCCGCCCCGGCCCCGCAGCATCCCCGGGGCCCGGCCCCAGCCCCGCGCCCCCGGCCCCAGCCCGGTGCCCCCGGCCCGGCCGGCCCCGGGGAGCTTTGCCCCGGCACCCCGGGCCCCGGCGGCCCCGCGGGGAGGGTTATTGTCGGCTCGGCCAAATGCACAGCCACGCCTGGAGCGGAGAGCCCCCGGCCTTTGTGGACGGGGCTGTTCCTTTGCATGTGAATGGGGGAGTTTGGTAAATCCCCGGGCCTCGGCTGGGGCGAGGAGGAGGAGGAAGGGGGGTCGCTCCCAGCTCGCGGTTAATGAAGTGGGAAAGGAGTCTTTCAGAGAGGCCTGCAAACAACCCCCCTCCCCGGGCAACAACCCCCCGTCCCAAATCCTACATGGATTGACTTAAACCCAGGGGATAAGTGCTTTAAATTAATCTCATTGAATAAGAATGAGGCCAAACAAAACTCTTTAAAATCATATTAAAAATCTATCAAAGGACAACTTGCAGTGGGTGTGCTTTTCATTTTGTGAGTGCAAAGGCAAGGAGCATACAGCAACCTTCCTCCCATTTACACAGCAGGAATGTGAATCAAAGACATTCTCTAATATTTAATTGTCCTTGTAGCCGTAGCAGATTCCTCCTCTTACATTAATGAAGTACAAGGCTTCGTTACACGTTTGTAATTGCAATATTTAAATTTGCCATTTCACATCTGGAAGAAGCTGGAAACTCCGCTGTAACAGCGGGTCTGAGCCAGCGCCGTAACGCGGTGACAGGGGCCGGTTGGCGTTAGGAGGACGGTAGGAGAGAGCGGAGCAGAGCCCCGAGGAAACCTCGGCTGCGGGAAGGGGAACGGCCGTGCCGGGTCTGGCGGGGAAGGAAAGAGAGCAGAGGGGACGCGAGGGCTGGAGCCGTCTCCTCCAGGGAGATCTCACGCAAGGCAAGCTTCAAAATCAATCAGTTGAGGGAAGACACCACGCGCTGTAGGCTCTCGTCAGAGAGCACCGCGCTCGCCACATGAGCAGCATCTTCTGCGGGAAGATCTCAGCAGCCTCCAAAGCTGCCGATGGCCCAGCCTCACCTCCAGCTTGTGTGCGGGGACTGAGACGGGAGCCCGCTGCCCGACAGCAGACCCCACACCAGCACCGGTCCTGCACCTACAGCAGCCCCAGACCGGCCTGGAAACCCATTTCCAGAGGCCGGTGCCAGGCAGGCACGATCCTGGCGCGTCCTCAGGGGTGGGACAGGCTGTGCTGGGTTGAAATTAGATGAAGCAGTAAAAATGGCACAGTTGAGAAGGAGCATCGGTCCCATTAAGGAAACCTTTGGAGTATTGCACCCGTTCTGCTCCACCGATTTCTCCTGGGGTACAGAGACTCCAACAAACAGGCTGCTGGAGGGTGGCTTCTGTCAGCTCCAGGCTCTGGATCCCAGACACAAACCAGTCAGTGCAGGGGGTTTGCCAGGACCAAACACAACCCTGGCTCTCAAGCCCCTTCTGGGCTTTTACGCAGCTTGAGGGCCATCTTCCTCCCCTCCCGACGCAGCTGTAACTGGGACCACCGCCCTGGGAACAAAGAATGAAAGCTGCTCCTCTGAACATGCCAACACACACAAATTCAATGAAATCAGCAGAATTGCTTCTAGCTGAGCTATTTTACGGTTTCGTCTGAACACCAAACAAAATTATACCAGAACGGAAAGCCCAGAACAATCGGTGCTTTCCCTGTCCTCTCCCCCGGCTGGCGGAGAAAATAAATTGTTGTGAAGAGGGAAGTTCTGTTGCTTTCTACCCTGCTCGGTTACAGGTGCTTCTCAGCGGTGGCTACCAGCGCGAAGGTGTCTTGGGTTTGACCCGGACACTGAAAGCGGGTGTTCAACCGTGGCCCTCGTGCCAAGGCGACCTCGCCTCTGCCTGTCCCGCAGCCTCGAGGTGTGAACTCACGATGTTCCAGCTGCAGAGGAGCGGAGGATGTGGGCTCCTATTGCTGGCAAAGGACACGGGGCCAGACGAGAGCGAAGAAAAGGCGCAAGAGCATCTCCTGGGAGAGGCAGGGCTCCAGGCGCGAGAGCAGGGAGCAGCAAGGAAGGCAAACCCAAACTGACCCAGCTCTGACTCGGGCAGCTTTATACAAAAGCTCTGTAGTGCCATTATTTCCAGACCAAACGCAGAAGCTTCGAGCCGCAGGGCAGCAAGGCCCCCACCATTCACCACAATTAAGATAAGAGGGCAAACCTGACCAAAGCCAATGCCGAAACTGCAGTTTCACCGACCGCTGCCAAGAGCCGATCTCCCCGCCCTTAGGAGCTGTGAAGGCAGCTCCCACCCAGCCAAGCCCCTTGCAACGCCCACTGCATACCTCGGCAAATTCAGGAGCCCTTCAGGGCGACGTCCACCCGCTCCAAGCCAGGGCTGTGCCGGGGGATCCCAGCGTGACCCCAGCAGCTCCTCCAGCATTCGGGTGCTCAGGCTCCTGCTGCCCTGCCAGAGCTCGGCCACCCCTGCTCCAGGCAAGTACCACACCCTGCCCGGCCTTGATGAAGAGATGCTTTGAGTCAAGCGCAAATTAACTCCAAACCTTCCAGGTTCTTCCTAAATTGCGTGATGCACGAGGATAAAGTCAGCCCAGAGCCAATCTAGAGCTTCCAAAGTGTAAATAAGGGCAGAATTTGATTCCCAGCTACAATTCAACCACATTTTGCACATCGGCCTTCGAGTTTATTAAGAGCAAACTCGGCTTAGCTTCAGGTGTGTGTGCATTTAACAATTTTCCTTTCTTCTTTAACAATCTCCTCCTTTTCCTTTCCCTAATCACGCACGTAATCCAGAGCTATCTGCTAAAAGATGGTGAAGCTGAAAGAAAAAGGCATTCTTTTTTTTTTTTTTTTTTTTAATCCCATTATCCATCATAAACGTTTGGAATGCTACATGCCCCGTTAATGCAGACAGCAATAAGATTTCCTGACGCCTCTCACTGACGTGCTGTTGGCCTTTATTCCCATTATTATGAATTTGCCAACAGTCCCTATTAACTCATACGTGACAGCCAGCCAGGAGAGGACATGTATTTTCCCCTCATGCCCAAGATCATGAGTTCCCAAACTTACACTCTCTGCATCGCTCTCTGAGTCATTTTCATCCTCAGGGGTTTCTTTTCTGTTTAAGTTGACATGTGCCTTAAACCTGATTGCTCTTCCAAACAGTACTCATAACAAAATCAGGCAGGCTTTGTTGTTATTTTATCTTAATCTAATAAATGCTAGTAACTTAAATAATTTTATACGGGAGCCTTTTTAACATCTTTCTTAAATGTTCAGAAAAGTACTGCAGTAAAATCAGCATGTTTGGTAATGGCCTGGGAGGAAAAAAAAAATCATTTTGGTTCTCAAAAGTTACATTCACTTCAGAAATTAAATACTTTTGGGCTGATTGCTTCCCTCCTACAGTCCTTAGCATGACTCACTGCCGCCCAAAGTAGGCGCCCTCAATTCTGTATTCACAAAGTGGGTATCATTTTCATCTGATTATACTCATTTTGCAGTACATTTTCCCTTCTGGCACCTGAAATTACCCCTGGATTTGAGCACTTTCTGGTCCTGCATTAAACTTGCCCAGCTTGGGTCACAGGTGGGTTGCTCTTCCTCATCTCTTTTCTTGAGGAAGACACACGCAGGCAGCAGAAAGTTGTGTTTGGGTAGGGTTTCGCACTGTTTTCAAAGGCGTACTACTCGGTGCTTGTGTTCTAGGAGGTGCTGGAAGCGGCACAGCGAGGACGACAGGGAGAGGGAGGCGGGTGCCCACCTGTGGGTCCTGCGGGAGTTTGTCAGGCTCCCGCAGGCCTCGGGGAGCGCCCGCTCTCCCCCAGCCTCGCCAGCTCAAAGGGGAGTTTTGTCACGGGCTTCAGCAGAGCTCGGGCTCCGTTTCACACGCTGGGCAATGGCGAGTGAGTGCCAGCCTCGGCACATTTGGGGCCACGCTGCATCCCTCTTCTCAGCAGCACCAATTCTCTGATGAGAAGGAAGAACGAGAAAAAAGGCAAATGGGAAAAGCAAGAAGCGAAATCCATTAGCTTGGGACGTGCTCAGAAAAGGCCCACCCAAAGCAGGGAGAGCCCCGAAAGCCGGGGTTACTACTGGCAAGTGTTAGCAAGAGCTGGCAAAGGCTTCGCTGTTCAGAGAGGCGAGACATTTCATACATACTCTGCGTTGTATAATTAGGTATGACAACACGCTGCAGGCAAGGAGAAGGTTGGAGATTGCTGGATTCCACACTGGCTCCTTCCCACACTGACGACGTTTGTTCCCAAACTCAGAAGTTTTGACATGAAGTTTTGTGCCCATGAGCTCTGCCCCAAAGGGACCATGTGTCATTACTCTGAAGAGCTCTTCACAATCCTACCACTTGCACTGAAATCGGGGAGACTCCTTCTAGGTGGCAATATCTGACTAACCATCGGTGTCCAGGGGCAGACCTCGCCCCAGCGCACGGATGACGGGAGAGAAGGTGGCAGCAACGTGGCTGCGTTACCCGAGACAGGAGCAGAAGTGCCCCGCTGTATAACGACAGGGGAAAGGGCAGCCTCTCCTCTCCTCTTAAACGTGCTCCTAACACCTCCTCTGCCACTACTGTTTATCTGGTTAAAAATAAGCAAGCAAACAGCGTGGAGTGTTTCTACAGGTCTTTTAAACAAGGAGGCATCTCCTGTCGGAGTACACTTGTCTCCCTTTCATCTTATATAGACATCACATTTCTCTGAAAACTGTATTTAACACTTTTTATTTTTCTTGCAAAAACCACCTTGGAAACACGGTGCATCTTCAGAAAGCCACATGTAATTGCGGCAGTGCAACAGGACATGCCTGGATTCGCTTCCATTTGGACCTATGGAATGAGGGGGAGGAGGCCAAGATCCCCAAGATCCCTCCCATATTTGCCTGATAAATTGAAGCACTCCGCAGTTGATTTGGCAGGTCACCCTGACCCCCGGCTGAGGCGCTCAAGCAGGTTTTGCAGCCAATGACTGGAAGGTCCCGGCTTATGTTGGAATCTGCTGGTTGCCAGGTTTTCTCTGTTTTTTCTTCTTCTTGACCTTGGATACACCAGTGTCCATCCCACTGGAATATTCAGATCGCAAGATCTCAGCAAGGCGATGTTTGCCGTGGGTCTTCTTGAGAAGGTCAGACCTGGGCAGAGGGAAGAGAAGAGGAATTAGATTTCCTTCCCTCTGAAATGCTGCTAGGTGGGTTACTTATTTTACAGCTGTGGAAAGTGACATTTGCGCATTAGCAGAAGAACAGCTTCCTTTTCTTGAGGCTTGATTTGAAATTCTGTCTCATGCAAAATTAGATATTGTTGTGACAGGTTTTCACAAAGGTGGCAAAATATCATGCCGTTTTTAAAAGCAAGCCTTTGTTCTGTACAAATGCTCTTGCAGGGGTGGCGGGGAGAAGGAGGGAAGGTTGTGTGCTGAAGGCTGATGAATTAGGTGACACAGCAGTTTGAAAATTATAATAATAATAATAAAAAAAACTAACAGCCTTAAGACATTGAACAATGGAAACATTTTATAAACAGAGCTTAAATCCAGAGCTTGAAAACACAAGAAACCCAAACAAACAAGAAAAAAAAAAAAAAGTCAGGAGTTTAAACCCAACGGACTCTTTTCTTGCAGTGTCCTGCAGACATCACACGCACCTTCCAGCCTCCCTCTCCAGAGACCGGCTTTTGCAAAGGTAGCTGCATTCTGCCCAGCCGCTCAACATGGATCTCCCTGTAGCCCTAAACTGCCAGCTATAAATATAAAAACCCACTCAGCATTTTTCCACCACAAGTTCTGCCACTGTCCTGCTCTGTGACCTTGGGCAAATCTCATCCTCATTGCTGCTATCACCCTCGCTTGCTGTTCAAACTGCACGCTCTTCAGTGCAGGACCAGTCGTTCCCTGCCATGTTCCCACGGTCCCGGGCGCAACGGGATCTTCATGGCTATTGGTGTCTGCGCATCCCACTCTCCTCCTTATGATAAAGACCAGTAACAGATCTCAAAAATTTCCAGAGACGTGAACAGAAATCTATCTGTCCCTCTAAATACAACGGGGGGTTGAACAGAAGCCCCACATCCATGCCAGCGTGCATTTATGGACCTCAGCAGTCCTACAGGTTGCAGCCTTATAGCCCTGCCTCTCCTAATTCCTTCAGGTGTCCAGAACAGTGTTGGAGATCACAGGAGAAGGAAGCATTTTTGGCTGCAGCAACAGATCAATCCATTCATCAGGCCAAACACACAAAGAAGGGAAGGGAAGCAAACTCTTGGCTGTCTGGGGTATTTGCTTGCCCCCTTTTCCACAGCTTGTTTTCCATCCCTGTGTAGGTTTCATGGCTGGAGTGGATTTGGAAGGATGGATCAGAATGATAAGAAGGATGGTGTGATGATTACCACTGAAAGATGGTTTCCCTAGAAGGGAAAGCCTGGAAGACACAGGCGAGAAGACTCTGGTACCTTGGCTGTAGTCTCCATTCTCACACTAATTAAACATTTGAGCTCTGCGTTGGCAGAAGGGCTAGAGACTGCACATACCGGAGAAATAAAACGCACAGCCACCACCTGGTTTGAACCCACAGAAACTAAGGCAAAAAGACGGAATCAACTCGAAAGCGAGCGTACAGCTAACGAAGCAAACGTGGTAAAGCCGTCCCTGCAGCACCTCCGCAGCAGAAGTGCCTTGCCAACCTGCCTTCCTGAACGGAGGGGTGCTTGCGGGCGCACGCACAGCGCCGGGCCAAGGTGTGTCCCCAGCCAGCCCAGCTGCAAAAACTTTGTAGTGCAGCTGTATCCTCTGCTCAGTCCCCTCCATCACTTGATAAAGTTTCTATTTGACACTGTCATTGCGTCTCCAAGCATTTACTACAGTAATTCGAGGGTTACCAAGCAACAGATCAGTTTACTTAACAACAGGGAACTCTCTGCTGCACAAGGACAAGTAATCCACCAGTAGCTGCCGGGCTGAGTTTCAGCTCAGCAGGGAGGTTGTCCAACACTTTATTATCAATCAGGTGAAATCATTGCCCAATTAGTAAATCAATACCCCCTGCTGTGGTGATCAGCTGTACACAGAAAAGCAAGGATGCAGGGAAAAGGGAGGTTTCTCCCTCTGACCAGGGCCACAAAAATCAATGGAGCTGTGCCGCGGAACCTGTGCTGATCACTGAGAGAAGAAGAGCAGCTGTCAAGGCCCTGTTTAAGCAGGAGATGGAAGAGCCACAGGCAACAGCAACAGCCTGCAGTGACAGCACACCAGGAAAAGTGCACCAGGTCAGGATCCCTGGCTGGATTCTGATTCCTGTTGTAAACCTGTAAATTCCCCTCTCTGCTCAACTGGTGAAAGTCTCTGGGGCTTTGCCAGAGCAGTCAAGATAACATCGGCGAGGAAAGGCGCCCTGTGGTTATGAGACAAAGCCCAGGAGAACAGAGCGAGACCTTGATACTGACCCTCTGAGCATCCTTGGGCAAGGTATTTAATCTCTTTGGCCTTCATGTCCATTCTCTCACCTCACAACCCCGGATGACTGCATTTTCCCTGTTGCCGAAGGCTGGTGTGACCTTAATTTAAGAGAGCTGTGTGGTGATACTGGATACTGTGGCAAAAAGCCTCACAGAAAGGCTGTAAATATAAGATGCACTTGCGACACAGAGAGAATCCACGTTCCCATCACTGGATAAACGCATGGATTGTCAGCATCTCTTTCTGTGATCTCACGTCTAGGTATCACGCTATATTGAGCCCTAATGAGAACACATCATGTTGATAACGGGCAGAGAAATCCCCAGCCCTTTAAATCCCTCCCTCCCTCCAAACACAACAGTCAGTCTTTAGATGGGGAACTACAAAACAGTGCAGCTAAGGGGAACTTGCAGGGGAAAAAAGATTCACTAATGACTGACCCATCCCAACGTGCTACAGTGCCAAGATTTCAGCAGGGCTTAAAGGAGAAAGGAATGTTCAAATGGATGAGAAAATAGCCACTTTTATTAGCTGGGGGAAAATGAGACAGGAATAGAGAAGTCATAACTCAGAAAATCAAACAGCCCCAACACATGAGCTAGGAAGAACCCGTCCCTGAACACAAGCTATTTGACTTCTCTGTGTTACTGTCCAGCACACTGGGTGTTGAGTGCTGTGACATATTGGATGCCAGGCAGCAGCACCACTGGACTACCACTCTTTTATGCTAGATATGGGGTATCAGGACTCCCATAAAAGACAGACGGGAATTGGTAAGTAGTCAGAGAAGCCAGCAGAGATGAGTTAGCACCACTTTCTAACTTCAAGTGGGGGACACAGCATCCCTTCATTTGCAAGGCTTAACCCTAGATCCAGCCACTGCTTTGGGCTTTATGTGCCAGGTATAGGTCAAAAACCATATCACCCCAAGATCTATCTAATCACCTCATTATCAAGGGGAGAGAAAGGTGCTTTGCACAGTGAGGAAGGGAAGGCAGAGTGCCTAGTAATTGCTTGGCATGGTCTGAGAAAGCTCCCCTCCTCCTCATGGAGACAGAGGAAAAAATAAAAGACCCAGGTTTACAGCTGCCTGTGCACATCTGTAATTAAGTTGCAACCTCACAAAAGCTGGCAACAAGAGCCTCAGCAGAGGGACAATAAGGAAACGGAGGAACTGTCCCCAGATGACACTGTTATATCCTGAAAGGCTGGGAAAGACCAGGACAGAGACAAAGTTTTAAAGACAAAAAAGAGCTCTGTCCTGCTCTAGAAAACTGGAATGATTTTATTCACTCTTTAAACATGAGAAACTTGTGAATCTTGCTAAATACACTACTGAATGATGAAAAGGCAGGAGAGGAGCATTTGGAAGAAACAAGAGAGAAAACGTGTCCAGTGAAGGAAAGAGAATAAAATGCTTCTTTCCTCTGCCTCAGTTTCCTTCTGCCTCTGTCTGCAGAGCCATTCCCAGCACCCAGCACGCTGCTCCCCTTCCTTGTCCCACTCAGGAGCCGCAGTGGTGCTGGTGCTGCCCAACCCTCCACCTCGGAGGAAATCTGAATGATTTGGACCCGTCTCCTTTTCTGGCCCCTTGACTCTCAACTCTTTGCTTTGCTCAAGAGTATCAGAAAAGATTCAAGGCAAATCTTTGTTCACATTATAAAAAAAAAACAAACCCAAACAGGTGAATGCAGCATAGGTGACTAGCCTGAAATCCTCTCTGTTGTTTCCAGCTGTCTTCTGCTCTGCCACACGATACTAACTCACCACAGAAGTCCCACCTCGCTTACATGCAACACACCTTCACCACACTCAGTTTGTGGCTTCCACACCCCTTGGGTGATCGATGGCTTTGCGAGCTCTGAAGACACCATCCGCTGAATTCCACCATCACTAGCAACAAGATGGTAGAGTAACAGAGACTATACTACGGCAAAAAAAGCCAAGACAAGTATACTGAACTAAACTTTGAGGATGTTCAACATAGCTGAGATCCTGTGGACAGCTCCACGGCACAAACAGAAGAGGAAGAAAAGCATACACAAACTGTTCTGTTTCTCTATAACATCCCATTCATCTCCCAAGCATTACTGAAAAGATCCTAAGAATGATCAAGTTTCTCCAGCTGATTTCGTCAGATTGAATTTCTTACAATATGCAAACCATGATCCTGGATGTGGAGACTCTCAAACATTCAGGTGTGAAAGGACCAAGCGACCAAGAAAAGGAATGAGTACCTGACGCCATTTTTCATTTTCATTTCAAAATGCTAGTATGCGTGCTTCATTGACACATCTGCTTCATTAGAAAACTGAATCACAAGCTGATCTCCAAGCCAAAAACTCCTACATGCCAGAGTAGTGGTACATATACATGCATGGCTTCTTAGATATCATCTGATGGCTCAGAAGATGCCTCTGTTTACCTAAATGGTGAGCGAGCTTGTTCTTAGAGATGTCTCCTTCAACTTGGTTGGCATTGCTGTCTGTTCCTTTGTCTTGAGCTGTGTGAAATGCTGGTGCAATGCAGTGCAGCAAGTGTAGTGACCTTTAACCAGCTCGCAGCATCTGCAGTAACCAAAGGCTCCCAAATTGCTCCAGCTGAGGAACAAGGAGTATAAAGTTCTGACGCACAGTCCCAGAACTCATGGTGTGTCTTTGGAGGAGACAGGAGTAGGCTGTTTCATTTATCAGAGAACATTTCAACATGGATCGCACTATCAATCTGCCTGACAGCATCTCCAACAGCTCTTTGAAATTGTGCCAGCAACAGAGCTGGGTTACCTCTGGGCCAAGGCTGCTGCAACACCTGCTTTTTCTACTTATAGTGTTGGATGAACCATCTGCAGCCAACACAACCCTGTTTGGGTTGGTTTTTCTGTTGTTGTTTTCTCCGGAGTGGGGGCAAGAAATTCATCAGCAATCCTACACTGCTCTCGACAAGTCAACAGATGGCCTAGGTACTCTGTTATCAGCTGATGCAAACGCTAGCTTGAGAAGATCAAGGAAAATTATTACCCAGTCAGACCGAGCATCAAGCGCTGTTCCAGAATAGGCAGAGCAGAGCAGTCTTCAGGCCGAGACATGCTGAACAGTAAAGCCCACCTTACCCCTACTGAAGTCAACTGTATTTCACCTACAGAGAGAGAGACAAAACCCCACAGCTTCACTACCATCCCTTGGTTTTCACCCTATGGAGAAAGGATGAAAGCACCACTGGGAGGCTGGGAACCTGCTTCTGTCAGGCTCTTTCCCAGCCTAAAGACAGAATATATTTCAATTAGAGGGAGCTGATAATTTTTTGGTGCGTATCAAACAGCACAAAGGTTTTCCAGCTCCATGTGCAAAAGCCCTATTAGCTCGCTGAAAGATGGAGCAAAGGCTCTGTGCTGCAGCCATGGTGGAACAGGGCAGTAATAAAGAGCATTGCTGCAGGCAGATGACAATCAGATGGATTTTACAATTATAAAACTTTAATTTCGTAACAGGACTTTTTTATAACATCATGATGTGGTAAGCAGGACTCATCTGTGTCCCTGAACTGCCTTCATGAAGAGTGATGGTGATGTTTCCTTTCACAGTAGCCATGTCTCTTACTCTAATTTTTGGATCCGTTTGCACTCTAGTCCATGAATACACGCTCTTATCTGAGCTCCAGTCTGGCTTTCTAGAGCAGACTGCCCAAGCCAAGTGAAATTCCCAGTGGACAGAATTCCAAAGTTGCATTTTGACTAATTAAGTGATATTAGAAAAGCTGTAAATGGCACGCAAAAACTGCAGGCAAACTGCTTCTAGTGATTAGACAATTGCTGTGCAGAGAGACCCAGCTGCAGCCTTGATTCGCAAGCCCTGTCAATAGAAGCATCAGTCTTTCCAAAATTCTCA
Source organism: Platalea leucorodia (assembly GCF_965183815.1). Taxonomy (NCBI): domain Eukaryota; kingdom Metazoa; phylum Chordata; class Aves; order Pelecaniformes; family Threskiornithidae; genus Platalea; species Platalea leucorodia. Next base: position 5,292,207 of record NC_138837.1, on the reverse strand, counting down.
ATGCCAAGACATTCAAAAGTGGAATCAAGGATACGAGGTAGGAGAGAAGGTAAAAGGCTCCTAGCTTTCACCCAAAGGAGACTGCTGCCCTAGCCGTACAAAGGAGGACACGCAGGGTTACAAGGTATATTTCCCAGCAGGACTCTAATTCTGTCTGACCACTAAATGCTGAAGAATGAATTGGTGCAATAATCTTGCAGTCAAAACCTTAAGGGCATGATGATATCCATATTCAGAGCAATGGCGGTGTAACAGTGATGTAAATCAACCCCCTCAAACAGAAGCACCCTGGACAGCTTTTCTCGATCCCATTTTAGTTAAGGGTTGGACTTAAACTCTGAAGCATGAGGTGATTTTCGCCTTAATTTTTATACTCACTTTTTGCACATGCTGTAGCAACTATGAATATACTTGATACTCATATGTGAATTAAATCTTTCTAAGCATTTCTGGCATCAGAGATATCCTGTAGCAATGAGTTCCACAGAATCTATTGACCTTAAAGATTTATCTCGTTCTTTGTAATCGCTTGAATTCACAAACGAGGCAAATTAAGTTGCAGCTCCTCATTACAGTGAAACCCTTTGGGGACATACACCAGTCTTCCAGAGTTCAAAAGGAGAAAACAGACCATCGGTCGCCACAGAACCCCATCAAACCCCACTGATCCAAAATGCAGAAGATTGAGTAGCACAGGGATGCTGGGTGGAATGGCAATAGGTCTTTGGCATCTGCATTGTGAAAGACTCAAAGGACATGTCTATCTGGCGTGTCAGCTACTTCCTGTGCGTGCTGCTTCTCTGCAGTGAAGGAAAGACAGTTAATCCCTCAATGGAAGTGGGATCAGCTTCCTTGAACCTACCCTTCAGTAAAAGCAAGAGCCCAGACACTTACTAAGCTGATGTACTGTAACTTAATATACAGTATCTGGTTCATCTGCTCATCTCTTACCTAAATACAGCATTTCAGCTTTCAAAAAAAATCATGAGCAATTATTTTTCCATCTTCACATTGGGTTTTGCAAGAACCACTAAAGCTAACAGACAGTTGGTTTGCACAGAGAGGTTTAAAAAAATACACAAAAGTTTTACACGTGCATTCAGAAGGAGAGGGCTGCGTCCACATTTCAGCACTGAACCATCACACACCTGGCTGCTCCGTCTCCCTGTCTCACCTTCCCCAAGCAGGCTCTCTAAGGAGGTGCTAAGCACAAAAGGAGACTTCAAAAGAAATGAAAGTTTTCATTGTCCTCTTAAGGAAACGTTTAATGATTGCCTTTACCCCACTTTCAACCTGGACTGCCTGTTCTTTATTCTCTGGCCAGGTGCTGAGAGATGAGACTTTAGTGAGCAGACTGATTAAAAACAAGTATCGGATGTTTGGAGACAATGTGTAATACGACAACCAACGCTCATGGTATCACGCGAGAAATACAATTAAAAAGATTGCTCTATGAGTATGCTGTTATTATTTCAAGCCTTGCATTTTACATTTAAAACCCATTTCTCTTCTAAACGGCAGGCTAAATTCTGCTTTCTGCTTTGTCAGCATGAAATCAAAAGCAACTCTCTGTAAGTTAACAGCACTAGCTCAAATTTATGCTAGGGGAGACTGAAGTTGAATCTATATTCACTTTCTCTAAACTATCCTATAAATACTAATATATCTTCTCTCTTTGTTTTTTTTTTTTTTAAACACACACAGAGGAAGTTGATTAGAAACAAGTTTCACAGGCAAGAACAATTGTTGCACGTCACAACTTTTGGCTATTTCTGCAGGGTCTTAACTTTCCAGATGCTCCCGGATTTGAAATCTGGAGCTTGAGCCGTGATGAACCTGTGCAAAGTCTGCCCACTTTCCCTGAGCTGCAATTATATGATCCACGTGCAAATGAGCTTTCAAATCACTCTCAGACCATTTGTTCTAACACCTCCACATCCCCCAACCCCACGCGTCCTGGCCGTAAACTACCTACTGTATCTTGAGCTTGTCTGTACTATAATAGGATGAAGACTTGGGGAGGAGGAACGCCGTCTAAAAGAGGTTCGTAACAAGGGAAAAAGTAGCTCTAACAGAGTAGCAACATCATAGGAACAGAGAGAGGCATTGTTGCAGGCCAAGTAATCCTGTGACACGCTACTGTCAGTCATAGCTTGACACCCTGCTGGGCCAGCAAGACATCAAAGCCCACCCCATACCATCTTACATGCTCTTTATCGGCTAATCAGGCTATTCTTCCTGAAATAAAGCTCCGTTAAATCCCCTGCTCACAGGGGCATTCCCATCCTGTTGCCCATCTGCTGGTGAGGGTCAGCTGAAGCAGGAGGCAGATCAGTGGCCTGTCCCTGGTGGCTTCCCTAAGAAGGACAATGCGGTCTCCAACTTTTTATTTTAAAATCCCTTCCCCTTGCATTTTTTTTTGTTTTCCAAGACATGTACATGTGCAAGAGATGTCATCAGCCCAGGAACAATTACGTGGATTAGTGCTTTAATTGCATGGCTAACGTTTGCTAATGGAGTTTGCAGCAACGATTACACGGAAAAAGTCACAAGTGATACTGATAAAAGAAAAAAGATTTTCCTCCTTTGAATTATTGCAGTGATTTTACTGGCAAGCCAGAGGTTTGTATCCTGCCATTGTGCTACGGAAGACAGCGAGCCCTTAACATTGTAATCTCAAAAGGGAGGATTATCTATCCTGGGGAACCAACTCAAAGTAGCTTGGATTGCATGTATTGAGCACCTTCAGCTCCATTTCAAGCAGAGAAGAGGATTCAGGGCTCTGCTCCTCCAGGAGCATCAGGGAGTCTCAAATTCCTTACACAGGAAAGGAGTACCCAGGAAGAGCCTTGTCCACACACCAAAGCGGGTAGAGCTCTAACTCTAGGTTTGCTACAGACTCTTCCTGGGAGACATCCCACAAGATTCTGCAGAAATGCTTTTGCCAGAACTACTTAAATCTACAGGCAGCAGAGCACAAGTTTGTAGAAGGATCATTTCTACCAACAGACCTGCCTTTTGATTTGGGCTTGTACTTCTATAACTACAGCCAATCATATAATTAATAACTAAAAAAAATACACTGCAGCCCTCCCCTTTCCTTCAGGTACTAAGTTAATGTCTTCTTAGGGAGAAGAGTAAGTAGCCCAAGCTGCAGCTGACCATTCTAAGGACGGACACAATTGGCCCCATGGCAAATCTGACAGCCAGGAAACTGCTGGTGGAACCGCAGGAGAAAGCCCACAAAAGACTGCCTGTCTAGTGTAGAAAAGGTGATAAAAAAGGCCAGAGGAGGCCACAGAAGGCCTTTAAAGACAGTAAGACACATACTTTGCTCCTGATGCAGTGGCATTTGTCGAGGCCAGAAAGGAAGAGACTATCTTGTGAGATAAATCAGCACTCATAGAGCCTTGCTCATAAGGCGCAGGACAGTCAACTTCAAATTTGAGAAGTGAAAATATTCGTTTCTCTGCTATTTCCTCGATTCTTTTATCATCCCACACCCTACACCAACAGTGAGTACTTATGAGCACAGCTGTATCTGTGAGAGCCTTTCCCTAGACAGGGATGAGGACGAAGAGCTGCTACTGCAGTTGATGCTGAGCCAGGGATCATCGCTCTCTGCAGGACCATGCGACTGGAAGTGGGGATGAGAATGGAAAAAATCTGGCAGCTTCTACTATGGAGGTGCTTAGCCACGACAACAGGACTGCTGCTGGAGCTCTAGCAACCAAGATCTGCACAAGAAAGAGAACCACTCCAATACTGGGGAAGTCTCATGCTTCGTTCTGGAACACTGCCTGTACCCTTCCTCATCCTTCAAGGTAGCTCTCGAGTGAAGTATAAATAAATAAAAATTAGGCTGCTTCTGCTCGTAAGGCTCATAGAAGATGGTGTTTTCCAAGTGCTCAGAAAATGGAAAAGCTGCAGAAAAACCCAGGCTAATCTATGTAGGTGCATCTCCACACTTAGCAGCTTCCTTCAAAAAAAGAGCATCTTTATCAGAAGTCAAGCTACAAAGCAAGCTGCTTGTTTTTCTTTTGTTGTTTTTTTGTTTTTTTAAACGGAATTCCCACTTAAATGTTCAACCAAGTTGGTTTAATGAACGTAATTTTTATGCCTTTGAAAGCCATTAGAAAAAGGGAATGAAACAACAGCTCAGACAGCAGTGCAACCTATGGCTCAAGATGATTTAGCCTCTCGGGAACAATCACACGTGACCTGCCCATGGCAGGGGGGTTGGACTTGATGATCTTTGAAGGTTCCTTCCAACCCAAACTATTCTCTGATTCTATGATTCCTGGAGCAAGCACAACCACCTTGAGGAGCAAAGCACACCATAGCTTGACATGGGGTGTTCCTCAGCTCAGGAACATCAGATTGGCCTACCTTTTTGGTCTTGGTTTGGTTTTCTTCTTTGAGCCTGCAGTTGGAAGAGCAGTCAGGTTCTGAGGGGCATCTCTCAGACCAAAGCTCTTGGCCACATGACCCAGATGGAGAGATTTGATGTGGAAGATGTGCTTGAGGTTCCTGGGATAGGTGGTATAGGCACAAAGGAAAGACTGCAATGCTGAGGGAGAGGGGGGAAAAAAAAAAAGTTAATTCTGTTTGCTACTGCATTTTTATATATATATACTTAAAGATTCAGCTGTTCCAGCTGAAAGGACATTGGTCTTGTCCTTTGGGACACCTTCTGGTCAGCAGCTGGTAGAAAAGGTTGGTATGTTAAAAATCTGTGAAGGTTGTATAGCACTAGTACAATCCCGAAAGGAGAAGGTAGGTGGTGGAGAAGCGTTAGGAACTGAAACAAAGCTACATTAAGTTGCATTAGGTTTGCCTCTTGCAAGGATGCCCCTTCTGCCAGACAGGGTGATGTTTGTAGCACATCTCACAAGAAGAGGCACTGACATCAAATGGTAGCAGATAAAGGCAGAGAGGGAATAGAGATACAGGGATGAAGAGAGGGAAGGAGAAGCATGGAGATGGCATAGAAAGACTCCTCTGACATTACAGTCCCAGTAGTCCATGCATTTTTCACCAGTTACTAGCTAGTCCCTTATAAATATCTGAGAGCCAGATGGATTTCCTGACTCATCATCACACTGAGAACAGAGCTCACCTTCTCAAAAGGGAAAAATAATAGAATTGCGTGCAAATTTCCCTTCACATCTTTATATTCCTGTAATGCCCTTCCCTCAGGGCTCATTGCTCTAAAGACGATCATCCACTAATATGAACACTACCACTACTCCTCCACGTACCCGAAACATTAACTACACCCAGGCTGTCCTCTCTGCTATGGGGAATAGAGGGACTTTTAGTAAGGCAACTCTACAGCTCAGAAAATGCCTCCCTTCAATCCCCTGCTGCTCCTCTGCTTGCTAAACCTTCCGTGTCCCCCCAGCCCTCACCCCAACCACCACCTACAGCTTTCATCTCCCTCTCAACCCCTGACAGCAGCAAGCTCTAAACTCTAACCTCTCCTGCCCTTGCCTGTTGAGCCACCGGACCAGCAAGTTTGCCCACAGCTTATGTCTAATCTCTTGGCAGCAGCCGGAGATTGGAGTTTATGAACAGTAATAAAAATGTCATTTTAGCAGATCAGCTCCTGGAAGGACCCAGGGAATCCATCAAAGCTCTGTTTACTGAGTAAAGCGAACTCCTTTTCCCAATCGATGAGAGAAAAAGATTGAGTTTTTTGCACCTTCTTCCCAATTTCACAACGCTACTCTTAGAGGCATCTGAGCATTAAGAGACCTGTATTTTCCCAAAAAGAGAATGCTAAATTCCAAATACCCTGTCTCATCTGAAAGCCATCCTTCTGAGGGATTATGAACCAGTTCAAATGCTCTCAAAAACCCCAGTCTGCTGCTTTTTTTCCACGAAGTTATTGGTCAAATTCACCTGCTATGAGAAGGTGTAACTCTTCAAAAGGAACAATACGAACTTGCTCCCGCTCCGAATTTGGTCCCGTTGGAGCTAATATAGCTGTCTGTCTCGCAGCATTTGAAAGGGCTGATACTAAAGATCCTGTTATTATGAAGGCTGAGCTCACCTCCCACAGTTCTTCAGATAGGAAAGGCTGCTGGTACTAACTCCCCAGATCAGAGTTAGAGAATCAAAGAGTCCAAGGCCCCCCTCTTCCCAAAGTCCTGACAGAGAACTGGCAGATCCAGGCCCGAGTCAGAGCATGCAAAACCAGGGAGAGCTGCAAGACACTAATCCAAAGCTGAACTAACAGCCCTGCCGCACCAGCGGGTCGAAACCTCGCCTCATGCAACTGCCTTACTGCCGAAGAGCTCAGAGCTGCTAACGTTCATTACAGCACCCATGAGATTTAAATGAAGACCTTTGTGGGCGAGATTCTTTTTTTATATCTTTACTATCAGGTCTTTAGACTTCTCAGTGTTGCCAGAGTCATGTTTTCCAGCTTTTATGTGCAATTATAATGGCCAGATATTAAAAGCTTTTTTTTCTTTTTTAAAGTTGAAATTCTTCTATAATTTTGTGATTAAAGAGATAAAGCTTTATGAAAACAACTCAAAAAGACTGGTAACAGTGCTGGTCAGGCCATAATTCACATAAAGGTTACCTCAGCTTAATGCCACAGGAGCAAAGTGCCTGAGCTGTTACAGTTTTTGCCACACCAACATGAGTCTAAGGCAATATATACCGGCCTGGGGGGGATTCAGACTTGCACTCATGTAAGAAAGTGGATTTAGAACGGTCCTTTGCACCTGTGCATCCCCACTTTTCTATAGGAAATGTAATTGTGGAAAGTCAAAGGGGGAAAAAAAAAAAAAATAAAAGAGCCACATATGATGGAGGTTAGATAGGTTGGTTTGTTGTTTTTTTTTTAAACAGGGGACAAGAGGGTAATGAGATATGAAAGTGAGACAGGTGACATAACCTGTTCACCATGATCTCAGCTGGCAGCCAGTTCCCAGCGCCGGCCCCTGAGCACAGCCTCAGCCGCACGGCTGGATAAACTGGTGGAGGCATTTTGCCAGCGTACGGAGCATATGGGAACGGGGAGGAAGAACGCACCAAAGCCGCCATGGATTCAAGCACTGTGCCACAGCAGTGGGCTCCTGTTACTCTGCCGTCCCCCTCCACAGAGGGGTGCTGAGGACAGAAAGGATGACACAAAATGCTCAACTATTGGCTATAAAATGGGGAAACATGGAGGAGAAAAGCAGGGTTTGCTTCCTTACCCTTTCTGTAACCCCAGTGGCACGGTGGCATGAAGGATCAGAGTCTCCTGAGCTCTACCTGCTCCCACAGCTCCAAAACAGAGTATCCGTCACCATGCGACCCTTCGGACGAGAGCCCTCCATTTCCCAAGAGGGGCTCCACACTTCATGAGATTCATCCTTCAGGTAGCAGGGCCCAGCCGTACCCCTCCTCCCACCCACCTCGCCGCTGATCAGTCAATCAAGTTTGAAGGGCAGCACCTTCACTGAACCATTTCATTTGAGTTTGGAAACCACGGGACCAAGAGGCAGAAGGGGCGAGTGGGCAGGGAGCCACTCGCCTTTTGAAAGCAGGCTGCAGTCAAAACACTGCTTATTAACATTGACTGGGTCAGAAAATGGAGAAAAAGAGAAAAAGAGAAACAAATGCATCTCTGGCACAGTTTCCAATTGATTGTCTGCCATGAAAGCAAAAGCCAGCTGCCGTGTTAATTATTCATGATGCCTGGCGCAGAGGGGAGGAAGAGGAGGCTTATGGAAGCCACTCAGCAGTGGAAAATTTGCATATGTAGATAGCAGAGGAGGAAAAAGAGGTGGAGTGCTCCTGTACCCGATAAATGGGATGCACAACATTTCAGCATTTCCTGATCTATCTTCTGTACTTCTCGTCCGTGGCTATAAAAAGTTATTCGTGCTGAGGCCAGCAACAAGTGTGTGTGTGTGTGGGGTGTGTGTGCGCACACAGTGACACACGCTGTACAGAGAGAAACCACGGAGGTTTCCTAAGTGGGACCAGAGCCATTCAGTTGTTCTCCCTGTCACAGTCATTTCAGGTTAGAAGTTCACATGGGGTATGAGGAATCTCAGGGGAGTAACAAGAAGCTCATCCATGCAGAATCAAGGATTTGATCATATTAGTCACGTGCTTTGAGACTGTGGACTTAAAAGTGCAGCTATAAAAGTAATTACGCCAGCCAAGTAGCACAACACAGCCGACAATGGGTGCAAGCAAGCCGTTTGCGTAGCAAGCCTCTAACGCTTTCGCTGTTAGGAGAAAGGTATTTCAAAACCCCGAGGGAAAAAAAATCAGCACTGCAACTGTCGGCGGTGTGGGGGTGAGAATCAGTACAGTGACACGCAGTGGCGGGGAGCAGAGCAGAGTGAAACGGTAGGATTTCAAATACCTCGCCCATCAATACGGCCACGCGTCACTAAAAGCACGCAGAATAATTTGGGGTAAGCAGGTAGTTACAGTACGAGCTCTAGTCGTTCTGCTGTGTCATCACCTAACTAGTTAGTACAACATTCAGAGAAAAACAGCACCTTTGACCTCTTGAACAATCACTTCTCGTGACTGCAAACAATTTTAATGCTGAACTTAACGTCTATCTTGAGAACAGCCTTCCCTTATCCAGTTTCTACGATGACATTGTACAGCTCAAAGGCCCATTTCCCCATTTAGTTTTGGGCCCCTTAGTACGCGATTTATGTAGTTTAGTACCTATGGTACTCTCTTACGCACACGCATACAGCAGGTATATAGAATGGTAAACAGAAATGATGTAGACCATTAACATTCATCTCATCAGGACCCCTCTCATCCAAACCTAACTGGAATCGCTGCAGAACTGAAATCAACAGGACTTCTGCACAAGCTTAGACAGCAGGATTTGACTCAGATCAAAGTGACAGATGAGGTGGAAAAGAAAACAATCAGGAAGGGAGACATGTGGGAAGAGGAGACTCAAAAAAAAGGGGAAAGGCTCTAGTCCTATATATTGTGAGCAAGAGCGGTTTAGTCTCCTGCATACAGAGTTTGAATTTTGTGGGCTTGTCTCAATATTTAATAACCAAATTCCACGTAATTGTCAAGGACCTTTGGGGCCTGACTTCCCGCATTCCCTTTACAACAGCTGTTCCGTTTTCAGGTGCACCCAGATCAGCCTTACTGGGCAACAGAATAGTACAGAGCAGAGGGGTGCCGACATTGCACCACCTTTTTGGCTCCTCTCAGGTGACCGCTTAGTGTTCCTTTTCCTACCACATCCCTGGCAAGTTTTTCATCTTTCCCCAAAAGCCACCTTCCTCTGGATTTTCCAAACTGAGAAGCAGAAGGGAAGAGTTTCTTGTGCTGCTCAGTGACGACTGCTGTGCATCCTGCTTGGCAAAGATGGGAGATCAAATCCCAGATTTGCACCTAGCCTACAATTATTATTAAATCCATCCCAGTTTTTCTTCTTCCTGCCTTTTCGAGTAGTCGCCCTCTCTCTCATTTTTCTCCCATCCCACACAACAACCTCCAATCTGAGATCCTTGCCTGTTAAGAGTTGCTCCCAAGGCATCCTGTCTTACAGGCTTCAAATTCATCCCTGGTGTAAACCGAAAGCATCCCGAAAGGGTATTGCACCAGGACGTGGTTAAGCAGGTCACCCACGACCTTCCCAGCATAACACACATAATCTTTTTGCTCATGCGATTGGGTCAGAGCCCTCAGATGTGAATCCTATCGAAAGCCAAGATTAAACCTCATTTGCACGTAATACGGGAATGCGAGAAATTAACATTTAATATCATCGCAAAGCCTTCTGGGTCCATCTCAACCCCCTGCAGAGCCCAATGGCCCCAAAATGTTTCTTCCAGGCCTTTTCCCTGAAGCTCTCCCCCAGAAGAAAAACCTTGGCAGCTTATATGAGCCCTTCTGGAATAAACTGAAAAGAAATGCACTGACCTTTCTTTGCCCACCGGACAGTCCCCTCGCTGGAGTGAACGTAATTTTCAAATTTTGTCTGCAAGACCGTGGCCCGCTCCCGGACTTCCTGAGGGTCCGTGCCACAGGATTTCTACAAGGGCGGTGGGAGGATTAGAGGAAAGAGAGAATTTGAGTCAGGAATAATGAAGCAGTTTACAATAGATTTAATAACAGTAAAATCACACAGTAACCACCCAGGGGCCAACAAAGGTAATCCTCTCAATATTACTAGAGAAAAAAAAATATAGATAAAGATGTTAAAGTCAAAGCAGCCAGTGAGCGCTGTGTGGTGAGGAGAGCAAATCAGTTTTAATTTTGTGTTTTCTAACATCTATCACGTATCATTTTTCCCTCGCTTTTTTTTGGTTGCCCTTTTTTTTTGCCCCCTAGATTCAACAGGCCAGATACCACTGCTTGTTTCCAATGGAGTTATTTGGAATAACTCCCCCCAGACTCTACACTAACAGTTTTAGACTGATGTTGCAAGTTCCCCTGTGCAGTTCCCCAAAACACCTGGCCAGTTCTTGCCACTTGTGGGGCAGGAGAGCGATGTTCACCCCCAAGCTGCAGAGAACGGACCGAATTCAGTACCTGCGAACAAAGCCAACTAAATGAACCTCTCACTATTGATGCCTACATGAAGTTTTCTCACTGTCAACAAGTCATGCTTAACTGTAACTGCCATCACGTGGTTCCTCCAGAATAAGGCAAGCGCCTTGCACCAAAGACATGACAGAAGAAACTTCCTTAGATCAAAAGGGCAATTTTGCACATGCTCAAGCTTTCCCAGGATGAGACTGTAGGATGCAGTTCAGGAAATGGAAAGCAAACATTCCTGGGAGCAAGCTGTTACCGGGAGGAGAAAAGAGGCTGGCTGTCTCTCTAAAGTACCCAGGCAGAGAAAGGAAAAGTGGACAAGAAAACAAGAGAATTTGTGATGGGAAGTTGACAGCAAAGTGCAAAGCCAAGCATCCATGGATGTAAACCTCTCCCAAGAAAGGGCCACAGTTCTCAAAAGCCACTCAGACAGGAACCAGCATCCAAGTCTAAGAGTGCCAGATCCAAGGCAGTAACTTGATATTGGTCAACCCCTCATCTGACCAGGGCTGACTGAAAGCAAACATCCAGCTCCCACGACTCCGTACTAGGCCTGTGCCAAGGCAACAATCCTGTTGTTCCTGCCTGGTAGATTTGCATACTAATGCTGCACAACCCTCCTTCCCTTGCAGCTGCGAGCATCACCTCTGCACTGCTGCCAGCGCAGGGCAACCATACCACACTGACGCCCTGAACCTCGGTGATCATGGAAGCCAGGCAATGCTGCTGGCACCCTACACAAAATGTTTTGCTGACCCAAATCTGCCACTTTATAGCCTAACAGCAAATCTGCCCAGAGACAGCACCCGAATAGTCTAAATTCCGTGCACAGTGCCCTCTTTTGAACTCAAGACCCCACAGCTTCCAGTCACCGGGTTATTCTGCAACAAAGCAAACACACGTGCGGACTAGGGTTCCTGCTCACTCACCACCTGGACTGACTGTCCCTCTGCACCTCCAGCAAAGACAACGGTGGGTATTTTAAGGCCACATGAAGAGGCTCCCAGACTTCTGGTCTCTGCCGCTGTCTCCCAATCCACTCGAGAAAGACTCCCAACACAGCCCGTTTCACAGATGCCTTTTAGTTTGACTTAACGTGCACCTATTAATCAGTTGAGAGTCTCCAGTCGAGGGGCCTCTGTAAAGGTTTAATAAACTACAAGTGGAGCTGCCTCCCCGAAGTGGACACTCATTGCTGTGACTAACAAGTTTCCATTGACGTGAAACATAAAACTTTCTCCCCCCGCCTGCTCCTCCTAGCCCCCATCACTTTCCTTTTGTTAAGCCTCCTGGCAGCACAAAGTGTCACCTTCCCAGCGTTTTTTAATATGAATGTGAAATTAGTGAGGTTTGCCCTTTCCCCTGGCGGACAGAATCCTCTGTTATTAAAAAGTAAAGCACTTTAATAATGAAAACTTTTTCTCTTTTTCCTGTGTTTTAACTGTTTAAAATTAATGAGAAGGGCATAACGGTTGTCAAAGCGATATTGAAAGCCGGGTAGCCAGGACCGAATAAGCACGAAAATCCCTCCAGAGTGTTAAATAAACAGTGCTTCAGCCCCCTCTGAATCCCTCTGTTGGTTATTGTATACATTCTGTAACAGCACTCAGAATAGATCTGAGCACCGGGGAGGCAGAAAGGTTTCAGAATTCCAATAAAGGCCTCAAATTAAAGACAGCCTGGTGCGAATTCCAGGAGAAAATTAAAGAGACCTCAAGCTTAAGTGACAGGTGACTTGCTTCTGTGTCACAACTGTCAGGGGATTTAGTGATAATATGGCAATATATTACAAAGGACTTTTCTTATTCCCCCCTTTAGGTTTCAAAATGAGGCATCTCTTCTTCCTGGTGCTGGGGGAAAAAAAAAAGTAAGACAAAAATGAGGGATAAAAAACTAGGTGCATAATTTCCAAAGTGTGAGGTCAGTCCAAGAGAAATAAATGAAAAAAAAACAAATGGCAGGAAACATAATGTACTCGGAAAACAACTTCTCCCCTCCTCCCATCTCCACCTTGTCTTTTATCCCCTTCAGCCCCTTGAGACAGATCTCATTTTAAAATTGCCCCCTAATGGGCATGAAAAAAAGCTGTGTTTGATTCCTGCCTTCCAGAGAGGTTCATCTAAAAAAAAAAAAAAAAATTAAAAAAAAATATCTAAATTTAAAACTGACTCAGAGCCAAACTGTGAAAATAAAACCTGCAACACCATGAGAGCGCCTGGGCAGATCAAATAAAACGGTGCTACTGGAAGTGCACTGGAAGCCATCCTGTATGCTCTACTCGCACAAGCAAGCTTTAATCCTGCTTGTGTCCTGGGTCGGGTGAACAGGACAATTAATTTGAGACCTTACACACTTTTCCAAGACCCAAAAGATAAAAGCCTACCCCAGAGGCCTGCTTGATCTACTCTCCATCTAGACGAATTTGTTACATCTGTTCAGTAAGAAGCATTATTGCCATTATGGAGAAATAGTGGGATAGGAGAACTTTTTCTACCTTGTGTTTGCTTAGAGTCAGAGCCTATTCTGGCAGATCCCGAACCACTAGCGTAATCACTGTGATCAATAACAATATCGATAAGCTAAAAGAAGAAATGGGCCTGGTTATAGTGTTATTTAACCAGTTCAAGACATCAGGGGGACTCCCCTAACCACCAACTACACCAGGAAAAAACATACTTATCTCTTTCAGAAGAAAGAAACTTCTGCTTATAAAGACTGCAGCTTTTAGGTTTGAGAGGTTGGGATAAGTCCTGAAAGCCTCTGATTTCATTGAGAGAATATGTTAATGGGAGAAGGGATTGAAACATAATAAAACTAGACTGAGGTAGAAAAGTTCTTTCTTAAAACAGTAAAAAAAAAAAAAAAGGGGGAAGGGAAAAAAAAGTCCAAAACCCAGGCTGTAACATCTCCTGCTTCCATTATACTTCAAAACAAAATGAAGGATTTTGTTTTAATAACAACTTTTTACTAACCTCCACACACCTTCTCAAGAACTCACCAAGTCCCCCTGCCCCCCTCCATAAAAGTTGAAAGATCAAATTTATTCTCTTTGTAGGCAAGTGAACATTCACACACCCAGACATAGCCACATATATATTTTATACACCTAAATATAAAATATACATTTTACAGGCACTTCAGCTTGCTCCCTGGCTGCACACAGAAGCCCAAAAAATACATGTTCCAACGTGGTAGTTATAATGGACTTCAGTTGAGGCAATGAGAACCGAAGAGCATTATAATGAGGTTCCTGCGTGCACGACTATAATATATACATGACTGAATGCAGGGAGAGCTGATAAGCAAAGCTTAACTCTCTCGAATGGCAACATCACAAACGGATCAGGTTCAGCTCCTCACAACAAGCCCTCAACCACTCTCTATCCTATGCAATGTCCCATCGCATTCCCAGCTTATTGTACCATCTTTACGGCAAACTTACAGAACTTAAGAGATTAACCCTCCTGAAAACTTGGAAACATGCCCCTGCAGCTTCTGAGAATGCATTGCAGACCATTTATAGAGCCTCTGATGTCAATAAAATACAAAGCTAACAAACAGAATGAGTCCTTGATTGCACTTAATATTTTTTCCAAGTAATTCCTGAAGAAGCCTATTTGATACTGACAGAACTCCTGTAATTTCATCCCCGTTAAATGGTATAGGGGTTTTTTCCATAAAGAGAAACTCTATTTCTCAGTCTCAATCCTTTCAGATTCTGAGTCACATAAAAACAGGTTGTTCTGTATTTATAAGTTCCTGCAGCAGATTCAGACCATCCTACAGCCAGCGTGGATACATCTCAGTTCCAGTGAAGTCAACAGCAAAATCCCATTCACTTTGATGGCAGAGGGAAGAGAGGAATTCAATCCCACCTTTGACTGCAAGTGAAAGGAACCAGCTCCTTCTGTACCTGCACTCCTGTACAGCACCCGGCAGGGCAGGGTACGCCCGGGCAGCACTGCTGAGTAAAAACCAGAGTAATAGCTACTTTCAATATAGTTTGGTTGCTTATTTTTTTTGAAGGAAAGGGAGTAAGACAAAAGAGGAGTATTTAGAATATGCTGCGCTTAAATGTTTAGAGTATTTTACAATTTGAAAGCATGGTAGAAATACCAGCTTGATCAGTCCTGGAAGCAAACAGGCTCGTTAGCTCTTTATCGCTGTTCCAAGGCAAGGGTACAAAGGCACCGAGATGTTTAGGTGAGAATTTTCAAAATGGATCAACGATTTTGAACCTCCGCAAGTACTGGGCTCTGACATTCAACAACATTCAGCAGGCATTTTCCAAAGCCAAATCATAATTTCCTAGAAAAAACATGTTCTCTTTTTTTCCCCACTTTCCATGAAACAACATTTGTCCTCAAGCCCAGAACAGATAATATTCTGTCCCATGTCAGCAACAAATTAAAAGTGCAACTTCTGCATAAATGTAATCGCTGAAAAACTGACCAAAGGAAACCCAAAGTTACCCGCCTATAAGCGCATTCGGGAGAAAAGGAAAGTATTTATACACAGAAGAACTATTTAAAATAATTTCTGCATTAACAAAGCACAACTAAACTTTTACATATTTGTGGAATGAGTTAAGGGGTCATATCCTAGGCATGTTCCAGACACTTAAAATACAGGCATTACAGGCTGATTTCAGTGAAAAACTGCGCAGTGGTGGAAAAGAGCTTTAACTAGAGCTGTATCTCATATAAGCCACAGATCTGGCTTTCTGTGAAATATAGCGCATGTAGGAAAACTGAACATCTTTCAAAAGCATGTTTACCAAGAACACCACAGTTCGTAACAGTCATCCGCAGGAAACGAGAAGGCTCATACATGGTATAACAGAAAGAACGAGCAGGCAAAACAGCAACAAGAGGGAAAAAAAAGCATGCTGCATCATGCTTGACACATTCTTGACTTCCATTCAAAATGAGGGTTGTTGGAGGATTTAATTTGCCAGAATGCAGAAATGCGAGAGACATCAATTGCAAATGACTGAATTCTGTGAATTAGCAACTTGAAGGCTGACCCAAAGCTTGCCGAAGTCAATGAAAAGATGCCTGTCAACCCAGTGAGCTGTTTTAGGCTCCAAGTAAATACAGATAACAAAAAACCCTACGTAACACATCACCAAATAAATTTTCCTTACTTCTTCAAGGAAGTTTTGTGTCATTTGTGATCTTCAACCATATTTTTGCACAGAAAAGCCAAGGAGAACAGAAACGTCGTGGGGAAAAAAAACAAAGCTTTTGCAGCCACAAATCTTTACTGTCTGTTACAAAAATATTTGCTGAAGAGTTAGAAGCAACAGCTTTTTGGGGACAACTGTTTAAAGATTGGACAATTGTGATACAAGGCAGTTCTATAATTATTTGCACTGCCTGACATCATGGATATACCAACCCTCGTATTGTAAAGATGGAAGCTAAGGGAGGAATACTTATGATGTTTAACTGGTAAATGAAAATCGGAGCAATTCCAAATCAGCAGAATAACTCACCTTGCTTCCTGGTCTGTGCAACTTGAAGCGATCATCTTTCATCAGACTGGATAATACCTTCTCCATCTTTATCTCTGAAACACTGAAGCAACAAAGACAAAAAATTACTATTTTTCCTACTTTTCAAATACAGCGCGTAACGAGCCACAGGCTCATAATGGATAGCAAAAAGACTGAGATTTACAAATTCAACTTAAGAATTTATCCCTGAAATACATGAGGTTTTACCCCAGACACTCACTCAGCAACCCTAAAAGTGTAACTACTGCAAAATCTCGACCCCAGCTGAACTGGTGCTTTCACTGGAACAGAGACACAATTTTACCCGCAGTCTTGTCCCCGTTACAAGTCACCAACACACACTCCAAGTCTAATAGAGCATCAAAACGACTGAGGGTGGACTTTCAGTTCACTGAGAGTCTCCTTGGTTCTCAACCAGAGTAACTCATTAAAGAAAAAATTTAGGCCTTAAATTATATTTCCATCGTTTTAATAATTTTTCTTTCCTTGCATTGCGAAGCACCAAGACAACTGGGAACCATGTGCTTATGTTTTCCACTAAAAGAAACTCAAAACAGAGTTGAAGCAGCTCATAACACTAATGCTTCTTGTAGATTTGCTTTACAACTATAAACAACAAGATCTGTAACCTCCACTTTGAACCCACAGGGTGTCAAACATTTTATTGTACGTTAGGTGCCGTGGGCAGGGAGCAGAAGGTGTCTGCATTCGGTCGCTTGTGCAAGCGTGAGAAAGAGACTGACTGAGACGTACACACAGAGGCTGGAAAGACGTGCTCTGCTTACTTTGCTACTTCTACATCTTGTCTCTGCGCCAGTTTAACTTCCAGATTCTCTGGAATCAGAGCCACTGCTCAACCCTCATTCAAAGGAACAAAGTGCTTGGATGTTTACACACATTTTTTTCCACCCACCTTAGCGACCATGCTCCCAAAACTAAAGAGCTAAAACTAAAGCTGTGTAGAGACACAGCTCCTTCCTCTCATAGTGACTCAAGCTCAGAGGGTAACAACAGGATCCCAAGGAACTTTTCCTATCAAGCCAACTCTCCTGCAGCTTCCTTCCCTCTGGTCACATCATTGCTCTTTCCCATAAGATCTTGCATCGTTCCAACTTCTTTCTATGTTGCTGGGGTCAAAGCTCAGAGACACACTTACTGATGGACACACTCACCATCCAATTCATTTACAGCTTCAAAAGCCACCTCTGACACCAAATCCACGGTTTGATTTCCTTCCCCATTCTGAGAACTCACCTTCCCTCTCATTTGAAGTGTAAAGCCAAAGCCTGGCCCATTAGGGACCCCACAGCACTTTTTTTAAATACAGGAGACTCAGTCAGCTGTCCTAGCCAGGCTTCACACTGGGCATTTATTTTCATTCTGTCGACTCACATTCCTCCCGCAGATTCAACCAGATGATTTATTCTCCAGTCCTGCTTGCAAGACACTGCTGGGTACTGTTATGGCCCAGATACTGGAAACGCTTACGAACCTGCTTAATTTTAAAGTGAGTGGTCCTACTTAGAGGTGCATTTACAGGAGACTAGAAATTCTTCCTCCTCTTTACCACTGTCTTGTGGGGCACACACACACCAGGTGACACAATGCAGGAACAGCTGTGCAGCTCCAGGCCATTAATACAACAGCTGCATCCAAACTGGGTCCCGTTTCCAAGGGAATTACTCAGATGATAAAAGCTGAAGTTTGTGGGCCCAAATTTTCAGCAACGGGCAAAGGTAATCTCTCGAAAAGAGATTCTTTTCCTTTTTATACCAGAATAAATAATAAATCCTGCATGGAAGCCAAGGAGTTCATTTGAGGTTACATCAGTCTAAGGAAGAGAGAAATCTTGGTGGTCCAGCAGTTCTCAAGACTCCTGAATCTCAGATGGTCAGAAAGATGTATGCAGTTTCTGCAAGGAAGCATTGCTGATATTCTTCAATTTGTAAAGTATAGCAAGAAATTATAACAACAAGGATATCCCTTTTCTCTTCACGCAAAGACCTCTGTACACCTAGTCAGGAGGAATGGATGACTCTTGGCCACACTGTGTAACAGGATACCATGAACCTCGCCTGCTCCCCAGTCCTTCCCAGTTAAAGCAACAAATACCTTCACTTTTGCAATCCGCCTTTTCAACCTCAGCCAGCGCACCACCACAACATAAGGAAAGGAGAAGAGATGGTCCAGAGAAATGGCCATCTAGCCTGGAAGGTACAGGCCAGTGTCGCCACAAGACATCCTCTATGGGAGACAAGCCCCATCGCCGTGCGGCTGGGACTCCTGATGTAGCAGATTCCTCTGCAGAGGACGCAGAGACAGACAGGCAGGGGAGTGACGGGGGAGAATGGGAAATGGAGCATAAAAAGACAACTGAGGGTTTCTCTGTTTGTTTTTGAAAAGTATAACAGTAAATTAAAACATAAATGGCAACCACTTAAGCAAGAGAAAAGTATACCTCCCCATCCCCCCCAAAGGTTGCTCTGACACCGCCATGAATGAAAACGTCAAACCTTTGACATTGATTTGTCTGAGATGTCCCCCCCTCTCCGATCCTCCTCTCGCCTGGCGCGCTGCCAGCTCGCAGCCTAACAGATATGTGAACTCGGTTCGCAGCGGGGAGCATCATGTGAGGGGAGCAGGGGAGGGGGGCAAGCACAACCGCAGAGAAGGGAGAGAAATGACTCGTGCCTTCACGGTGATGCGTTTTCCTTTATAAATTAGTTAGGCCGCCGTTAGGAGATAAAGAAATTATCTGATAGCTGTCGAGGCAGGCGCTGCTAGATTGCAGTTGAAGGAACTAAGAGAGACATAAGGGGGGAAAAAAAAAGTGAACCTCACTGACTTTCTTCTGCTTCTTGCCTTTGAAGGAAAATCTGTTAGTTACGCTAGAGCCGAGACAGAACATTTTGGAGTCTAACCTTTTTGAAAAAAAAAAAAAAAAAAAAAAAAAGAAAATAAGAAAAAAAGAAAGAGGAAATGTACAGAAAACATGAGTGTGCATGTGTGCGCACGCACGCATTTACAGTTAGGTAGAGGAACCACAACTTCAAGCCACACAAAGACCGAAAAGAAAGTTGCAGAGAGAGGCATGCAGCTTCCCTGAGCCCCAACGGGAATTACTGATCTCAGCAGAGCCAAAGTGAGAGCGTTTTGGCAAAGGCTAACGCTGCCTTTCCACAGTGGAAGCCAAGGAGAGGCTTCAGGTACCGGTGAAAATTAATTGCGAGCGATTTCCAATTTCAAAGGCAGTCATCCCTAATTCCGAAGTGAATTTTCATCCAGGAACAAAGCCACGTCTGCTCTCATTACTTCCAACTCTCAACATTTCTGGACTTACTCCCATGCATGCTGGGGTGGGTGGAGGGGCTTAAGAAAAACCCTGGGTCAGATCCTCATCCAATGTAAATCAGCACGGCACTGCTCATTTACACCAACCGAAGGCTGCGGGGACCCGTCTCATGCTTTGTCTTCTTAGAAATACATATTTTATGAAGTATTTACATTTCAATAAACCCAGCGGGAATTTCATTTAAAAAAGAAAAAACAAATTAAAAAAAAAAAATCACAACACAAACTCATCCCCAACAAAAACCAAGAGATTTAAAAATTAAGCAAAGAATAAAAAAAAATGCAAACTCCAGTAACTTGTGCAGTCCAAGTCAAAAGCTACAAAGACTTAGGATAAAGAAACAAAAATTACCAGTGCTTAAGAGGATCGGTGACAGTCCAACACATGCTGTCTTTCGCCCTCGCACTGAATTAAATTGTCAGGATTATCACCATAATGCTCTGTTTATGAAGGGTAACGGCAATTTGTGCTGATGGCACTTGCTGCCTTTAGCTTCAAGCTGCCTTCCTGCATCTTCTCTGTAATTCATCAGCTCTCTTTTCTATCCCGTTGCCCCTTCTCACACCATGCGCTACTATGTAGGAAGAGCGGAGGACGCATGACTGCGAACAGGCCGAATCGCCCACCCGTGCCAATTAGACACTCATTTTCTTCCATCTGAAGACGGGGGTCAAGGAAGGCAAATTACACTCCTTTTTTGGCAAGTGCCTTATCTGCAGGGCAGCACGTTTTATGAAGAACATAAAACAAACAAACAAGAAAAGACAATCCCCAGAGTTGTTTGGCTGTACTGATTTGAGAAGTGGAGGAAGAAAAAAAAATATTCACATAAACCTCCCGCCGCTCATTCAGCACAGTCTTCTACAGATTCCTGAAGAACACTGGCTAGCTCAACAACAGGTCTCCTTAGCAGATATAATTACCAGCGTGAGTGACACTGCTCCTTAAACTTGTTAAAAAACAACGAAATCAGATAAAAGCATTAACATTTAAAATAAAAAAAAGGGGGAAATTTCCCTCTCCTTCCTCCAACACTTCCAAAATATTATAAAATAGAAAAATAGAACTTTCCACTTGGAGTTAAAAATTCACAATTATATGGGATTTCACCTTTAAATGTCAGTGCTGTTTGTTACATGAAAAAAAACCCTGTCAGCTTAGCCCTCCATGTCTTGCTGGTGTCTGCTTAATAGATAGTTACCTGGGATGATGGATGGCTCTTTGTTAGACCACTAAATGGCTCACAGCCTAGAATAAGCCTGTATTTACTGCCAACATTTGTTTGTTTCAAGGATGCAAAACCAAATTCGACTCCAAGCAACTCCACCCGACATAAACACAAGAAATAAAAGAGAACTAATTTGTGCATGAGTTTACAGGGCTCCATCAACACTAGTACAACACTAAAGGGACTCGACTCGGCTGATGTTCTGAAACGCCGAGAGACAGCAGTGCGGGGAGCAAGGGGAGTCACATACATCCAGCTGACTGCTGAGGAGGCTTGAGACCTGATAGCACTCCTGACTAGCAATGCTGAGCAGCGGGTTTTTCTCCACAAAAGGACCATTGCGCAAGCAGCGCTGGACTAAAATCTCATCATGTGTCGGCCATCAGGTAGCTGACTGCACTTGGGGCCGGTCCTTACCCAGCCTGGCTTGCTCTCCTTACTGTCTGCTCCCCAGTCTGAGTGTAAGGGAAGCTTTCTCAGGTAGCCTGGAAGCACACCCCACTTCTGGTCTGCAGAGCCCACCCCCCTTATTGCCTTCCAGGACCATACTGGGCACTCACCACTTGCAAAAGCCTCTACTATTCCTGTCACCAGGCACTTACACAACGCATCTTGGCCAATTACCTGCCAGATATAACCCACAGCTCCCTAGCTATTTCTCCACCGGATCTCTCCTGAAGAGAAAGCGCAATCTCTGACAATATGGTGCCATGCAGGCAGATGGCCAGTTAGCATTTGACAGGCTCATTTGACTTGTGATCTCCACGTAGCCACGATTTGAACCCAGGGCCAGAGAGGTAACAACGGAGTGCAAAGGATCTCCGACTATCGTCTCCTCTTTGCCCCTCACCACACACACTCACTCACGCACAATCTGTCAGGCTGATGATTTTCACACACTTTCCTTTTCTCGTTTTGCTAGTCTGGGGCCGGTCCTGGATCACAAGAATTAATAAATTCTTATTAAAACCTGCACAAGACACAGTCCCGCTGAAAGTGCCATGGAAGGTTAATTAGCAAGGATGAGCTGAAACTTTTGTTCGCGTTTCTGACTCACTTAATCTTGTGAGAAGCCAGCAAGCTGACATATTCTGCCTCTGAAGGCGCCAGGACAAGCAGGCTGTTCCCGTGACAGCCAATGCGAGCCGTCCTCCCGATCCGGTGGATGTATTCCGCAGGTGAAGCCGGAGCGTTATACTTCAAAAAGGGAACATGAGAAGGGAAAGGAGGAATTAACAGAACACAGCATGTTAATTATAAACGAGACACTCAGCCCGCTCATCTGAAACAAAAGGGATCTTAGCAAAACCCACATGCTGTACCTCCCCTGGAATTGGCCTGTTTATAAAGAGCCCATCAGGCTCATCCCTGTAACCATCACTCAGCCCCCTCAGCCACAGCAGTTTTTGACATGTGAATGTGACACATTGGCCAACTTTCAGATAATAGGACAGTTTCCCCATCTCAGTGTCTCTGTTTGCCTTTTACATTTTATTTCTATACAGGCACATCAGGAATCTGTTTGCTTCCCTTAAAAAAAAAAAAAAAAAAAATCTCGCAAAGACCTCAAACCAAACAACCCCCAGGACTGCCCATAGAGTGCGGGAAGCTGCCTGCTCTGCATTTGGGAGAAAAGCCATAGAATAGTATGCATTCAAATTTAGAGTTGGGCTAATCACTTTGTTTTGATTAAAACAAATCATAGATTTCTTCTATCCCGTAACCAGCTAAGAGATATGAGGGAGTTAAGTGCTTTTGGCAGCATATGATACAAGCAGCAATTGTCTTCCCATGCACAACTATCAGGCACTATGAAAATGTTGCTTAAAGCCCCCCCTAATATAGCGGTGCCTCTCATTTACTTCACCGGGAATCAAAACTGCCCAACCATTTGCAAGATCTGACAAAGGGTGACATATTTCCCTCCCTTTAACCTCCCCCTATTCTTCCCCCCCTCCTCTCTTTCCTGGAAAAATGAACATGCACAGAGATACTGCTCAGAAATGAGCCCTCAGCAGTTTAACTGGAAAAAACCCAACAACCAAAGCCCACTCTAGTGTTTATACCTGTGCCCTCTGGCAAAGTTTCTACTGGCTAGAGGTGTGAGTAAGATGCTGTGAGCAATCTAATTGCTCCCTGCAGGTCCTTGCTCTTGGACACAGCTCTCAGGACAGCTGAGATTTCGCCTTCTGGACACACAGAAGTCTCCCAGGGCTTTAGGTAATTTGCACTGCGTTCTAACACTGGCAACTATATCTTTGGTTAAATTATATTAATATACAGATCGGGGAATTAAAGACTTCACTTCCCCAGCCTTCTCCAACTAGCTAGCTGCTACACAATCTTTCTTTTTTTTAAAAACACAAAATTAAAATCAAATTTGTTACCTGAAGGGATGAGGTAGAAATTAAAAAGCTTTGTTGAGCTCTGTGCCCTGTTCTTTTTACCCAGATGTCACTTGATACACGAGAATCTCTGGATCAGTTTTTCCTCAATTCAACTAACCTTTTTTAATTATAGATCTTTTATAAAAATGAAATCTGCTTCATGCTCTCAGCTTCCTCTTTGAAATGACAGGCTGCTATTTTTAAGGTTCAATCCATCTCCCTTAGTTTTTATTTTTTTTTTTTCCAAAGACAATATTTCTGTCAACAGTAATGCAGCAGTGTTGGGTTTTTGGTTGGTTTTGTTGTTGTTTGGTTGTTTTTTTTTTTTTCCCAGGGAAAATCTGAACTATGCAGTTCTACTGAAAGCTGCACGCTTACAGCTACCCAGCCCCAACCCAGCAAAGCCTCACTTGAAACATTCAGGTCATTGCACAGAGACTATTGGGCTACTCAATGTTTAACATTAGGATCACACTTGAACTCCTCATGGAACTGCCTCCCCAGAAAGCTCAGAAAAATAGAAACACGGAACTGCAAGAGAGATGGGCAGTACTTGACAAGATTTGGCTTCCTGTGGGGGAAAACAGAGGGTCTTTCCTCCCAGCCAGTGGAATATTATTACACAGCGGATAACAATGGAGTTACTGAAGAGGAAAACAGGCTGTCAAAACCAAAGATATGGTAGCAATGCTGTATCCTAGCAAAACCTTGAGTCCCAGTCCTGCAGTCAGGAACACATGGGTCTCCCACACCTGTAAGCATCAGCACAAAGACGAGCAAACTGCAGAACGAGGGTCTGGACTGGAAAGGGATTTCATTTGAGGAAGACTGCACTTAATACATACATACGCACATACATACAGAGCAAACCTACCTGTACGATCCATGTAACTTGAGGCAGGTCTAGTCCACGTGCTGCAACATCCTTTAAAATTAATAAGGAAATTACTTTAGTAAAAATGCTTTGAAGACATCAGCAAAATAAGAACCTTTCTAGGACGGCAATTATGCCAGGAAACAACTGGCTATGCAAGTAGGAATTTTATGTGCCTAGTTTGGGGAGAGATGGACTGAAGGTCAGAAATAATGTTGAGGGTTTAAAACACAAGGAATATTGTTAACAGACTAATACAATAAAAAATGATCCGCTAGTATGGCCCAAAGCCTGGAGGATATAAAACCACCTACTTCAGGAGAGTGGTGTTGAATTACAGCAGTCTGCTACAGTCCCTTTACATGATATCTGAGAGAATCAACTGTCAATGGTAGCGATACCTTTGGTTCTTCAGTTTGTTTCATTGATGAAAACAGATCTCGTACTACCCAAACAGTGAGAGAGGCAGAATTAAATCTCTGGAAGGCAACACTATTTCTGAGCACAGCTTTCTCCACAGCAAACCTAAGAACTAAAACCAGGCTGCTTACGATGAAAAGGAAAATGACCATAAAGCAAATGGTCAAGGATCCTAGGCCTTCAGTGGAATGCCCAAAGATGCACTGATCTCCACCTACAAATAATTAGTTGCTTCCTAGGTGATGGTCTGAAGATGAGGAGCAGATGACTTGCAGGTCACCTGGCCCTACAATAAAAGGCCAACAAACGAGTTAGCAGAATCTGCAGGAAGCTGGAGTACAGCTCGAGGAGAGGGGACTTCAGCTGTCCCTTAGATTTTCACCAGTCTGGCTTTGGTTTGGAGAAACAAAACTCAGCCCCAAATAAAAGAGTCTGAAGCTGCTGTCGGGAGTGTTATTTGATGTGCCAGCTGGTGAGAAAACCCATCAACTTGGAGAAGGACTTGCATGAGACCCTTTAGTTATCCACAGCCAGTATAGCTCAAAAAACATACCCTTTCAAAGAGAAAAGAGAGTTTAAATACTGTTCAAAAGAGAGAGAGAGTGCAAACATGTTTCAATCTCCCTTCTTGATTTTCTGTTCATTAGTAATGTCCTCACATACTCCTTGGATTTTACATTCACCACGCGCAATAGCAGAGCAGGTGTGCAGATTTAACTCTGTTAGGAAATGTTTTGGAACACATGTATCTTTTAGCTAGTTGCAAAATAGAATATATTAAGAACGTAAGCAGGAGCTTAATGTACTAAAAATGTGTCAGCCACCCAGTGAAGTGTTTTCATGCAACTCCCACACACGTTAAAAGACTAGGAAGCTGATGTTTTGGCAGCAAAGGCCTTCCCATAAGCACTAGCCAGGTTGCTTTGTGGCTCCAACTGCAGTAAAAGAGGAGACACTTTCCACAGCGCCCACTCTGAAATAATACACACTTTCGCTCCAACACGCTCATTAAGAAACTACTTGTTCCCAGAGTCAGAATGAACAGATGTACAAAAAGCCATTTAAAGGAGGTTGGAGAAAATAAATCAAGAGGAGTCGGGGAACGTGTACAGCAGTTACCAGGATAACAAGATTATAAACTCTACAGCACGATCAGACAGGAGTGCTGACGTCTGATTCCGATCTGGCTGGCTCTGTTATATACTTCCATGCTGACAAGTCTTTGGTCTTTTCCTATACTGTGCTCTTTCTCACATCCAGTAGTCTAGGAAAGGCTGCGTTTGATGAGGGCTCTGACCTTGGGACAGGGTCAGTTTACCCCAAATAAACGGATAGCCAAGCTGTCCCTGTGGTCAGCAGCAGGCACCTCCAACATGGCGAAAAGTAGATGGCAGGGGCAGAAGCCATCCTTCTCATCTATCAGGATTCTTTCCCTCCTCTTCTAAGATACCTTTTCTCAACACCTCTGGCTGGGAAACTACTGCCACGGACAGTATTTTCTCACGTGCATTTGCCAAAGCGAGCAGGAAAGTTGAAAAGGTCAACCGAAAGCCTAACAGTCAGGGACAACATTTTAGGAGGAGGCTCTCTCCCATCATCAGCCTTGCATTCACTATTGCTTTCACAATGCCACCAACTCCACTCAGCTGTTACTGACACATATCAGCAGCTATTCTCCTGGGGTTTAACTTGGCTTTCTTTCAGAAGTGTCTTGGGATTTACTGGTAATTGGAGTGTTTTGCAAACTCTCAAAGATTCCTCAGTATCAGTCCACCTGCGTCTCCTGTAGCTCCTTTTCCTCAAAGACCCTAGTAGACAGCAGCAAGGTAGAATTAGGATAAAAAGTTTGAGTTGATTTGCTTTCCTCTGCTGGCAGAGCCCATGAGCTTCTTGCTTCTCACATCTTTAGAAAAATACTTGTGGGTCACCTTACCGGGAAAGAGAGTACAGTTCAAGCAACAATTATCCAGTCTTACTAGCGCTACCTTTATTCCACACACAGAAGCACTAACCTGCTGCCAGTGCTCTTTCGAGAAGCCCCATAGATTTCCAATGTACCACTCTCCCTTCTTTTCCACTGCCCCGGACGGCATTCCCCTTTTCCATGCGTGACCTCACACCACCATGCCTTAATAACAGGGAAATCAAGAATATGACACCTCAGCAGGTCACCGCTGATTCCTTTCAATGGGCAATGGAAGGGAGAATTAAGTGACCATCTCACAGGAGCAAGGAGAAATAACCTACACCAGTGCAATTCTAAAGAAAACCCAGATGCCAAGCAAACACGATAATCTGAAGCCTTGTTCCTGCTCTGATCCCAACTGCAAGCCACAGAACGGCACAGTATCAAGGTACAATCACCCAGAAAGGCTGAAATTTCTGCTTCTGACAATTCACGTTACCAGCCTGTGCTCGTGGTGGCGGGGTACAGAGGGGTGGGTGCAAGGGAATGGAGGGCAAAAAGGCCACACCAAAAGCAGGGTGTATCGCTGCAGCAGATTGGAACCAACACAGCCACAAAAGTTTTGCAAGGGCCTTGGTTTGCTCAGTCCCTCTCACACAATCTAATTAGGGCAAAGGAAATTGCTAAAGTTGCTTTTGAAAGACACTCAATGGTGAGGTCTTGAAGGCCCTGAGCTTGACAATTGGCTGCCTACATGAGGCCTAGAAGTACAGATGGAAGGCAGCTTGCTCAGGTGCCAGGCTGTCAGTTGGATTAAAATGACTCATTTATTTACCAAAGAACCTCACAAAGTGCTTTAGTTAACAGGCAGAGAGGGCCTAACGGCTCTCCAAGCTGGGGAAGAAGCTCTCGCGCCTTCCCGGCCTGCCAAAAGTCATTACTGCCGAGTGTGGAAAGCCATCAGCAGGGTAGAGACCCCCGTCGGCAGGGTGACAGATTGGGCTGCGTAATCAGAGGAGGAAGGAGAGAGCACAGAAGCTGTCAGAGGCGAAAGCTCTTGGCTGGGGCCGCCAGAAAACTGGCAAGATGAGTTAGCGTGACTGAGTAAACAGCAAACAATCTCCAAATGATCTTTCCTCTCTCCCTGGAAGAGATGAACTTGTTTAAAGGCACATCCCAAAGGAAGCCGCAGAGAACTTCAGTGAAGGAGAGAGAAATAAATCTGGATGAGACCCTCTGAGATACGCGGCCCTTCTTTATTTTCTTGTCTGCCAGCTTATATTGTCTGGCAAAAATATTTTATGGAATATATTAATATACATATGACACAGAGCAAATTAATAAAAGGAACAGCAGGTCCCATTGCTTACTAGAGCGGAAAGATGGGTGGAGAACATGGCATAAGGGACAAGGGAAGGACGGCAACATTATTTGTGTTGCTCTTTTGTGAGCCAGGTTTCAAAATTTTGTGGGCACAAAACGCGGTTTTGCAGTGAAAAGAACAGAACCGTCTTTCTGCAAAACATTTTTGCCGATATGAAGAAAAGTGTCAGAAAAAGCAATGCCCTCGGAGGCAGGAGGTGGTCACGGTGCCTGGCTGCCCTTTGGACATCTGCGTTGGGGAGGCACCTGTAATGTGGGACTAGCGCAAAGTGTATCTCTATATTAAGGTGTCCATATGGTCCCCATTACTGTGGTAACAGGCCACCTCCTGGTTTCAATGCATTTGTCCTCCCAACATCTCTGTAAGATAGAACAGTGCTACTATCCCCATTTTACAGATGGGGAGCTGAAGCACAGAGAGATTTTGGACTCAGACACACAACTTACTGTGCTTAACGTGCTAACCATGTGCCAGCTGAGCCACAGTAACTGTAACTGTCAGGATCTGCATCCCTGCCTTGCAGTAAATGCAAAGTAGCTTAGATTGAAACGAAGGAGGGTTACAGTAAATGCATTACCTTACGCTACCCTCTTCACGGCAATCTAGGTTAATTCACGTTACCTCCCATTTATGACGGGTCAGGAGCAAACACACAACTATCGCTGCTCAGCTGACATGTGGCTACTTGCCTTGTCACCACAGTTCCACATCCACTCGTATGGAGTCTGTGGCGTAGCAGGAAATCAAACCACATCTCCAGTGTCTCAAGAGGGGGATCCCATCCACTGGGATTTCTTTATCCAACTTAATTCTTCTTCCTACCTTGTCAACAGCTGTACGTTTCCTGGCAGATTTTTCCTGCCACAGGCTGCATTTCCCCTTCAAACAGTCTCACCCAGGAACTAATAACCCAGTGATTGCAATGATTCTATTTTCTCTTTGTCTAAAATTGAGCATTCACTCTCTTTCCAAACTCAAATTAAACTGAAATTTCAGTAACAAGACATGTCCCTGAAATTTCTCAGTTATAGACAGCACATGCATGAAGGATGACAAAGTTTAGCTATTTATTATTTAGAATTTACCAAACACTTTTTATCTTCGAAACACTTAACCTACACCACTGAATGATTTAAGCTATGCTCTCCTCCTCAGGTGAGACACTTAAGTATTACCTCCGTAAACAGGGAAACCAAGTTATAGTTACACTGATGCATTGCAAAGATGCATTTTGACCTTCATCAAATCACTGAAAGGTTGTACACACAAGCAGGACCAAGACTAGCATGTAACAAGTACAATTTTACAGGTGATACAATACATAATTTGGCAACGCTAAATCAAACACTCCTACATATGTGGCAGTCCTAGTTTGAACTGCAGGCATAAAAATAAGATAAAATTCAGCCCCCACTCTCTGAAAAAAATTGCAACTAGTTTCCTTTAAGAATAATGTGCTGCAAGAACAGGACTCGTTTCAGAGCTGGAGAGGGTTTCTCAGCTCTAATTACTCCCGATCGCTGTAATTTACAAGTTTGCGGTGGGTAGAAATCGCCAAGATTCACACATTTTCAGATCAACAGCTGCCACTATTAGAGAGCAAATCGTGCAGC
This sequence comes from Platalea leucorodia, assembly GCF_965183815.1. Taxonomy (NCBI): domain Eukaryota; kingdom Metazoa; phylum Chordata; class Aves; order Pelecaniformes; family Threskiornithidae; genus Platalea; species Platalea leucorodia. Next base: position 5,262,986 of record NC_138837.1, on the reverse strand, counting down.
CTTCTGCACCACTGCAGCAGGCTAGCTGTGGCACCGACAGGTCAGAAACGAGAAGTGGAAGGTGCCACCACAACACAAGGGTGCCAGCAAACTTCAGTAGAGGACAAGAATTTCTCCCTCAGCACCCTTGAAGGAAGCTTGAAGGGCAAAGCATGGAGAGCAGCAGAGCATGTGCATTTCTAATGACACCATTCTCCGGTTGGGCTTCCCTTCCGTCCCTGCAGGTTTTTGTTTTTAACCTTGGGGTAGTCATTAAGATGGGAAATACCACATTACATCCAATCTACCTGGCAGTTATGGGGCACACTACAAATCAGGATTGCCTTCTACTGACTGCATGTAGAGGGCAAGGTTCCAGCTTCAAATGAACAGATTTTTCCAGGTGTAAGACCATGCAAAATATGTAGAGGCCTCTTGTATAAGACATACACTTTTTTCTGTATATGGTACCTTGCAGTAAAAGATCATGTAACAGTTTGCAAAGAGGGCACCACTCCTTATTTAAGATGTGAGATGCAGAAAAAGGAGATGACTTTCCTCAAGGTCAGACAGCGAGCTGGAATTAGAGCTCAGTGCCAAATCCTCTGTTCTACCATTAGGTATCAGACAGGCCCATTAGCGTGGAGCTGCAAAGGGACTCTAAGTTACTTACAGTGCAAAGCAAGATGCCGGTCTTGGATTTTAGGAACTCCTGGAAGACCTCTGTTCTTTCCTAAGGGATTGAAACAGAAAAATGAAAAGAGTGCTTATGCACGTTACAATCAAACGTAAAGCAAATTAGTTAATGTAACAATTTGACAACTATGCTTCATTCACTATATCACGTACAGCTTCAAAAGCAAAGGAATGGACTTCAGGAGTTCCAGTCAGACTCTTCCTGCAAATGGCGGGGGGGGGGAAATCTATGGCATACAGGTGTGGTCCCAAGTAGGAAGGCACAGCATCTGGGGCAAGCCTGAATGCATTTGGTCAAATCAAAGCAGCCAACACCTCCACGGTTCGCACAGAAGCGTGGCCTGTGTATGTCAAAAAGCAGTAACTATTTTGCACAGAGAGGGGATCCACAAAGCATTAGGCAGCAGCAACAGAAGCACTGAGATACTTTATGGGCAACACGGGCTTTTGTGAATGCAAGAAATAGCTGGACATCTTAATTGCTGTCTGGCCAGTCACACGATGGGCAGGATAAGCCCATTTTGTTGACACAGCGATATAGTCACATCACAAGAGATCAGCACATCATGTGCCCAGTGGGGCATGCAGACAGTTACTGGACTGACTGTGTAATTATTGAGTATCGGGGATGCTCAGCTGCACAATTGCTCAAGTGAACTGTTGTGGTATAAGTCTTCAAAGCAACAGGGCAGGAGAGGTGAGACCTTGGCCAGAAACCCCTGCCCAAGGGGGCGAGGAGGCAGGACTCCTGGGCCCTGCAGGCAGCTGCCACAGAGCTCCCAGGGCACCCTCCCACAGCCTTCCCACAAGAAAACGACTCGTACTGGCAAGAGCGACCAACGGGGCTGCTGACACTGGGAAGGAGGTCATTCCTTCCCACAAGCATCGGAGGCAGGTGCTCCCCAGCCTTGTCCTCATCGCTGGTCTGCACCAGCAGAATTCCTGCAGCCCCCACTTCTAACACGAGCTGAGGCTCCCAGGCAGGGCTGCCCACAGCCCCCAGATCCCAAATTACCCTGCCAGCAGTCTTTGAGCTGTTGACCCCCAGAACTGCAGGAACCCCCCAGCACAGCTCCTCTCTTACCTTCAAAAGCCTCCTGCTTTGTCAGTCCCAAAACCTCCCTGAGCACACTCCAGTTAGTTTAACTAACTACTTTGGGGTGTGGTTTTTTCTCGATAAAAGCAACAGAAACTCATTCTCCAACCCACATTGCATCACAATGATATTTGCTATCACACAAGACAATCTCTGAGCACTAGTAACCGAAGGCGTCAGCAGCATTTGGTCTTCGCTTGCCAGTACCACCTACCCACCTACCCTCCCTCTCCTTAGCTGTGGGAAACAACCGCACACCCACACTCCCTTGATCTGATTCCATTTTTCAGAGCTCAGGCTGTCTCTGGCCTCAGAAACACCATACCCCTTTCCTTCCTGTCCTTTTTGCTTCCTCCTTCCAAAACATCCTTGCTTCCATGTTTCAAGCCTTCCTCCTCCCAGTTAAGTGAATGTCCTGTTATGTTGATGATATAGAAGAAACCTTACATACTTGGCTCCCAGCTAGAGGTACTGTTCTAGGAAAGAAGGGAAACTTGGGCCTTGCTGACACGCTGAACCCTCTGCTGACAAGAACTAAAGAAGAGAGCACGCTGTATCTTGTTGACAATGACAGCAGCCGTGCTCAGCAGTACCATATGGGATCCACAATTTAGCTCCATTAATGCTCTTAATTTGAAGACATCAAGCACTAATTACACACTGGGTACTAAAAAGGCAAAACCCTTCCCCTGGTGCCAGCTACTTAGTGGTGTTCTGTTGGCTTAACAGCTGGTCAGGGTAAAGTTGGGCCAGACCAGGCCTGCTCACTCGCTCAGGCAGGCAGGTTGAGGAAAGGCCAGACTGCAGGGACAGCAAAGCACATGTTTCTGGTCTCCACAGGATAGGAATGAGTGAGAAAAACAATGGGTCTTCACCTCTTGCTTCATCAGAAGAGCTCTATTCATTCACCATCTCTGCTGTGCAGCTCAGAGTAGAGCGCTAACTCTCTCCATCACAGACCAAGGGCAGGATCAGGGGCTGAACTTGCAAGGGAGGTGAAATGCTGCAGTGACAGTTCATTTGCCACTCTTCTCCTGGCCTCTCAGCCCTCCGAAGCCAGCTCCAACCTCATCAGCCAGGCCTATCTGGCTAAAACCTAGACCTATTTTGGGGTAATCACTGTTATATTGCTATTATCCCATCCCAGGGAAAAGAGCAGTCTGTCAAGACACTGTTCTTCAAAACCAAAGCCAAACTGCTCCATCTTCATCTAATGGGGGCAACTTATTGGGTAGTAACGTTTTGGGGCTTGGATGAGGTTTTCCTTTGGCATGAAAAGCCTGTCTTGACTGCATCAGAGAACACCACGGATACATAAATGGTTAAGCGCACCCACTGGGAATACAGAACGGCTGCCTCAGCCTGCTGAAATAACACCTCTTGCCTCTTCAGCTGTGTTTTTCAGATATAGCCACCAAGGTACTTTCCAGAAGTGGGACAATATTCTTATTCCCATTAGCAGATGGAAGACTGAGGCCCCTAGAGGTGAAATGACTCTCTGTCCTCTCTTCTGCCCTCCTCCCCAGAATAACCACATAATAAATCATAAGGAATAAGGAATAAAACTGTGTATGCTGACATTTTGAGAATGCTTACTTCCTGTTCCATGTTGCCGTGCAGTCGTAGAAACCGTAAGTGCGCAGAGGAGAGAGATGAATATTCGGGTTGTTCTGACTCTAGCCCTCCTGAAAGGACCTTTTGGAGGAGCTCATAGTGGAATTCCACTTGTTCACAGCTGGAGAAAAAAATGATCATCTTGTGATGTTTTTCAAACTGCAAGAAAAACAAGAAAATTGCACGTGACCATTTCCACAGGCCTCTCCCAATTCCATGATCATTATAAGATCTAGGTGGCTTCCGCTTCTGGAGATAGGACTATCCGGGAAACGATTACCGAGTTTGACACCAAATACCGAGCCCACAAAAGAGGTATGAGTACATGCTGCACAGGTATCTCACTGCCAGCACGAAAGACACAATAGCACCTCGGCTCTCATGTAGCTCCCTGTACACTAGATGCACTTTGAAGCCCTAGATCTAATCCATGCTATCCTTGACAGAGTAACAGATAAAGCAGTTGGAAAGGGCAAAGGGCTACTTAGTAATATGAATGCAAACAGAGTCTCACCTTGCATTTCTCAAGGATAAAAGCTGCTAATGTGACAAGCCTCAATTTGCTGGGGACCATCATGACATACTGCTTGAGCTTCTCCGGAACAGCAAAGTTTTCCTGCTCCATGCAGTTTGATGAACTACTGGCTTGTCTATCCGTTTGTGATGCTGGTTTGAGTGCCTTCTGGATTTCATCTGCTATGGAAATGCTGATGGGATCATTCAAACTGATATCGGCCAGCCGCGTTACTCCTAAATCACAGAAAATGAAAAATACATGATGTCCAGTCTGGGGTGCTGCTGGGGAGGGCGATGATACATTCACATAAAAAAACCCAACTAACGCAATTCCAGTGAAAAGCAGCAAAGGGCAAGGAACTAATGAGCCATGCCTCGGACACTGACAGAACACCTCCACAAACCTCAGACTTTTCAGGGCTTAGCCAGGCTTAGTTGCTGTGGACTCCACCAAAGGCATCACAGGACACAACTTGAGCCAACTGTGCTATTTTACATTACATAAATGACCACACAGACAGCATTTGGCAGTCCTGTTTTTTAACTGGGGGGCGGAAAAAAACAGGAGATCTTCACTCTATCAAGAGCACAGGAGTCGTGAGGCCTGGCTCAATTCCTGCCTCAGCAACTGACTTCTTGTATGATAGCGAGCAAATTACACAACAGCTGTCCTGTCCTGTCGTTAGCTTTTTGTCTTAATTCTATATTTGTAAAGCAATCAAACAAACCAGTGCTTCCCAGGTTCACAGTGACTTTGCTCTGGAATTTGAGAGACGTATATAAGGACTATGTAAGTATATACACTGACAGAAATTCCAGTAACAAGGGACAAGTGTCATAAGCCCAAAGAAATCAACAGGCATTACCCCATTTCTGCAAAGGGCTTCAGATTGGGCTGTAATATAATCAGACTCAACCAACTATTTTGCAGTTGCCTGTGCATTATTCAGCTAGAAGAGACACCACCTGTCTATAGGTTATAACCTACCTTCTGTGAGCGTGGCTGAGAGCAGGACATTCTGACGTGTCTCTCTCTCGGCATTTAAAGCATTGAGTATCACAGCTACATCCTTCTCAAAGCCAAGGTCCAAGATCCTACAAAAAGAGCAGAAGTGATGAAAGATGCTGTAGGAAGGAATGAGGAGAAAGTCTTAATGCTACATGAGCCAGTTAGGAATAGGGGAAGTGCTAGAGCTGATCAGATCTTTGGCCCATCTAGCTTCATGTTCCATCTTCAATTTTTGCCAGGGTCAGACACGTCAGAAGACACTGAGAGAATCTGCAATGAATAATTGTACAATAATCTGTCCAAAGGGGACATTTCTTCCTAATCCCAGACATCTGGTGCTTGGCTGAGGCCACTGAGCATGAATGGTTTAAGATCGCACATACGCTCTCTCTCTTATTTTTTTAAAATATGTTGTGAATTATGATGCAGAGGGTATCATAATTATTTTCCATATCTAAACACTTGGAAGTTTACCTGTCTGCTTCATCAATAATCAGCCACTGAGTGCGACGGAAATGTATACATTCTGTGGACTTGATGTGATCAACCAGGCGACCAGGAGTTGAAATGAGGATATTTATCCCTTTACGCAATCTGTTTAGATTAAAAAACAAAACAAAACCAAAAACCACAAAAAAAGGAAAAGAAACAAGAAAAGAGAGAAAAAGAACAAAATAAAAGAAAACATACAGGTTAGCAGTAACTCTGGAATAGGAACCCAGAGTGAGGAACTGCAACCTACAGAGGAAAACATCATGGCCATAGTAAAATTAGCAGGGACAGTACTTTCTCACTGATTAAAACTGAAATTTCTTGCACAGCTGGATTTTATCCTTGATCATCACGGATACTCAGATGCATACTCAGTGATAAGGACAGGGTGGAAAGAAATATTAATAATATTAAAAAAAAATCTAAAACACCCAAGCTAGGTTTTCTTTTCTAATTGAGTACTCTTTTTACTGTCAAGAGTAAACTTCTTTTTGTGTATGCTTATATAGAGAGAAATGAAAATTCCATTTTGGATTACCAGCTTACAAATCAATTCTTGAAAAGGGAAAAGAAAGAGATTTTTAACACCAGGAAATCTCTTCTCCAGGAAGCAATTTCCCCCATAACAAATACTGTAGACAGCACTCGGTGGTAAGCAAATATAGGTGTTTGTCAGAAGAGAAAAAAAAATACTGACACAAGAGATCATCTTCTCAGAAGGCTCATCAACATTTTAGAAATAGATCCAACTGGGGGAAGCGAATGCTTCCTGCTGACCCAGCCCCTGTGTCTGTGTAAGATCCAGGGGGATCATGGCTTGATCCAAACTGACAATCCTCTCTCCCAGTAAGAAAAGCACTCTAAAGAAGAGTAACAGATAAAAATGCTGTAGAGCAGAAGAACCCAAAATGCAATTTAAGAAGTTGGCTTCCTACCTGGCTTTTTCCGATTTTCTCTTTTCTCCCCCCATTAGCACTCCAGGCACAATCCAGGCAAATGGCTACAGAAAGGGAAACCGAGACCAATATAGACTCTTCTTAATAAAGAGACAGAGCCTAATCCAAAAATGATGTTTCTTGGCAAAAAGAGAAAGGACTGGGGCTGACAGCAGTGTGCATCTGATTTGATCTAACAGATACAGTCTACATGCACTCTCTCACCCACAGCTACATATCAATGGCACCTTTAGTTCTAGCCATGTAACTTGCTTCCCACATCGTCTAGGAAGATAGAAATGCAATCATTTTTGCACCACTTCCAATCACATAATAATATTTCTTTTCCTTCTCCCCATGTAGCCTAAATGTTCAAAGACAAGCTACAATGCTATTTCTTCATCTTGCCTTTAAGCAATATCTTCCTGTGGCCAGGGAAAATTTAAGAAAAACACAGGATCTATAAAGTTTCTGTATACGTACACAGACCTACATGCACTCGGTCACCATGTCTGTGAACATGAAACGTCAGTCTCATTGATATTGGCAGGAGTTTTTGGCACTTACTTTAATGAGGTCCAACCCTTCACTGAATCCAATATTGCCCAATATTTACAGGGGAGATAATCAGGGGACTGCCATTGCCTCACTCGAGAGGAAATGCAGGACAGAAGCAGAGCACAGCTTGTAAGGACTGCACCAATGCGTGACTGGTAAATAGGCTTAAGTTTGCACGGGTCACTGTTTGCCAGAAATACTCCAACAAAATAGTCTCTACAAAAAGAGTTTCTTTTTAAGGTTTGAAATAAGGAAGGTGTCTAAGCAAGATCCGGGCAATATAACCTCAGCAGCTGGCATTAGAGTAACTGCGTCAGGAGCAGCTCCACCAGCCTTTTTCTCTCACAGTAACTACATAATCACATTGCACCCTCCAGTCGCCCAGCCCTTCCACGGTCCAGTCAGGCCACGATCTAAATCTTCTGCTTTGGGTCACTACGACAGTTTACACTGGACTTGATGGTTACTACACATTATGTGTAACAAAGAAAAATTAAAGGAGGTCAGTCCAGACTTCATCCTTTGAAGCGCATCAAAAGTCCACTCATAACAACTTCTAATTACTATGGAAGAAGACCGAAGTATTTAAACCTCGGCATGACACAACAAAACCTTACTTGGTAATTCCAGCACTAAAAAAGACTGGAAAAATGCCTAATTATTTCAAGGAAAAAACAGAAGAGGGAGTGCAAATATGGATCAGATAAACAATTTAGATACCTTCTAGCCCCATGGTAAGATACTCTGCCTCAATTAAAAGGAAAGCACTATCATTTAATGATTTTAAAAGCCTTCTAATTTCTCCAGCCATTCAACTGGTGAAGCAGTTCAAGTTCTACTCCCCATCTGAAACCCATCTGCCTAGTATTAGTTTCAGTAAAGCGGTACTTGTCATTGTGAGAGCTTCCATTCATAACTCAGACTGAAACAATGGTAGGTACTTCTAAAAACAAAACGTTGAAAAATCAGCTACGCTTGTTTATGAAAACATGGGCAGCTAAGGTGCCATAATTAACCACTTAATTGTTCATGTAATAGTTTAAAACATGCCACAGGGAATTCACACACTTAAAAGACAAACAGATTTATCTTTAAGGACTATATATCTTGCCAGATGCTGGATTTCCTTAAACATCCAGTTGAATTCACAGGAACCGAAGTTGCTTAGCACCTTACAGCAAGAGACTCAAGGAATAAGAAGAACACAGAGCACTGAATTCTTACCTTAAGTAGTTTCTGCATTGTATCAAAACTCTGAAGTGCAAGCTACGGAAATCAACAAAAGAAAGTGAGCTCTGAAAAAGTCCCTGGACTACAAAGACTACAAGCCCCTTTGGCCCAACAATCTGTAAGATAATCTAGTTATGTGTATCATCAGAATTCTAAATATGTCCTTAATTTTTCTTTTAGAAGCTGCTTATTATTTTATTCTCCTGCATACTCCTTTTTTTATATTTGGACTTGTTAAAAAACCTCTCTATTGGTTCAGCTCCACAAGCCAGCTCTCAGGACAACAGAGACTTCTGCTGGCTTCTGTGAATGCCCCAGGGAGAAAATAAGCTGAAGTCACAGAAGATTGTGCTCCACTGGAAGAGTAAAAGGGAAAATGGCACAATTTCTGGAAGAAAACCACTGTGAAAAGGAAACGCAGCCCAGAGGTTAGTTATCTTCTGGCAGTCAGGGCAGACCACATTATTCCCTCACCTGACCCACAGAGTGATCGTACCAGTGGATCTTTCTACCCCTCCATTTCCCAGCCAGCAGAACAGAGATGGTACGTACAAAGCTTGCAAACCTAAACGTCCGGTCAGCACAAAGCATTTAGCTGTTGGGTTTCACGTGCTGTCTGACAGCCATTTCTGCTGTGGCAATGAAGACGACCGAGAAAAGCAATGGTGCCACCCATGACTCATTCACGGAATGAGTATGTGAGCAGGGCTTAGTAATGGGAGTAAAACTATTTTAAATGCTCTGACTACACATGCTACATACTATTATTTGCCAAGCTCTCAAGAAAGGCCATTGCTTTCAATGCAAAGTAAAAGTAACACCAACTGTAATTACAAATTGTCTTCCTAAGTACTCTCAATGGCAGCCCTTTAAACAAGCTTACGAACAGCTTCCTACATGCTTAGTATTCATGCAGCATCCTAGAGAGGCAGTAAGTTTGCTGCTGTAAAAATTTAAATAGCTTCAGAGCTTTCTCCTTTCATGGAACTGAGCTGAGATATTGCACTGCACGTTGCATAAAATATTGTGCCCCAAACTAGATACCTGCAATCAATTCTCCACATGGAAGTTATTATTTGACATACCAAAAAAAAAAGTTGATACCCTCCTCTGAAATTGCCTTTGCAATTGCAAATAATATAAATCAAATACAAGAGAGTTCAGTGAAGAAGCCAACTCTTGGAAGCCTCATCTTCAGCATTCACTCATGGATTTGAAAAAGCGGCTTGAAAAATGAAACATTTATATAAACCTACACGTTTGCAAAGCTGATTTCATTGGTTTTACTTACTCCCCCTGTGTGAGCTAGGCAAGCTTCTCCCTCCCATGCACCGAGCTAGAGAGTTTCTCCAATTTTCACAATTATTTCCAACCGCATGAGGAAAACTTAGAGATTCCTTCTTTCTTACTTTGGTATGGCACGGAACAAAAATGAAAACACACATCCAGAGAGCAAATGCTCTTTCTGTGAGGGCAAGATCTGAGCAAGAGGACAGACGTTTCCCAAGACAGTCCCTGGTGGGCCCACATCTACACACTAGAAATCAATGTTCAAACACCCAGATTCAGACAGAATCAGAAAGAAAAAAGGCCACCTACCTCTCTTGTTGGGACTAATATGAGTGCATAAGGCCCATCACTGCGCTGGAAACAGAGAAGACAAAACGTCCACTGAGAAGAATGTAGCAGTGATAAACAGAGCACTTCCACATATAACTGCTATTAGCCAACAACGTGAATTCTGAAAGGTTTTAGCACAAGTTTGTACACAACAGTTTGGGGTATTTCCCCCCTCCCAGCTTTTAAAAAAATCAACAGTCTTTCAAATATCAATAGCGCATTGCCTTCTCTTTCCTGCTTCGAAACCTGCTCACAGTCACACCCAACATTTTATTCCATACATGTATTATTTCACTCTTGTATTTCTGAGTTGCAGAAATACTCTCATGTTTGATGCACAGCAACAATCTGTAGATAGCACCTGCAGAAAGTAGCAATCCAGGACGGGTTGGAAACGTTTCAACCCATAAGGAAAGTCAGGATGATCTCCTTCCAGAAAATGCACAAGAGATCGCAGATCTGCAGCAGCATTTTCTGGTCAACCAGATGATCCAAACTGGGAGCAAGTATCAAATCTCACTCCGTGACAAAGATTAGAAACATGGCAGTAACCTTTGTTTTCAGTTCTCCCAGCTTCCAGACCATTGCCTCTTCCGCACTCTACCTTCTCCAAACTTGACAATTTAGCCTATTTACAATTGAGCCTACTGCATGAAGTAATGGGGAACATATAACATTGTTCTTGTATCATCTGTATCTCAACAGTAGAGGAGGATCACACAAACCACATGTACAAATGAAGGGGAAGAGAGACTGCCTGACCTTTGTATGAAGAAGAGACAGTGATGACTACAAGATAAGAGCTGGATTTTATTTTTATTAATCTTAATATCAAAAGCAAATATATTTAATTCTGTTGCACCCACCTGTATTTTGGATTCCATTCCTTGCAAAGACTGCACAAGCGGAATCCCATAGGCAAGAGTTTTACCTTTTTTAAAAGGGAGAAAATTGGAAGACTTTCCATCAAAAAAAAAAGTGGCAACTACAGCACTCCAGAAAATTAAAGTACCATTCATCCTACCATTCTTAAACTGAGGTCAGAGTCTGGAAAAGTTTTAATTAAGTAGAAAGTTTCCAGAATGGAAGACTGACAGGCAATTCACCAAAGGGTTAAATTAAAAAGAGAGAGGTGGTGGTATGTCACTAAGATCTATCTAAATAAATATCCCCACCCACCCACGGAAATGAGACATCCAGACACGGTTTGCTGTAGAGCAAGCACATAAGTTTGCACGGTAGCGCGTGTGCTGCTTAGCTCTGCTGGCCTCCTGGATCTGCATCCCCGGCATGAGCCCTGGAACAGGCCCCGGTGCAACGGCTGGCAGCTGCACATCAGCGTTCAGGCCCACCGCTGCGTTGCTACAGAAGTTTGCGCAGCATCTGTCTGTGTCCCGGCAGTCCCACGCCAGGCTTCCCAGCCTGTCACTTTTATGAGCTGTACTGGGAACGTGAGGTTTTGGTTCTGTATCTGGGATCCAGCTTAGCATGCCTTAGGGAAGGAGACTGACAATTAAATACTGACCTGACCCAGTCTGAGATCTCACTAGAGCATCTTTGCCTTGCAGGAGCACAGGAATTGTCTGCTTCTGAACACTGCATAACAAACAAAACAGGTTAGGAAATACGAATGCAACATAGGATAGAATCCTAGGGTTTTAACATACAGTGACTGTTTCAAAACTGTTTACCCCAAATCCCATGCATTCACCTCTGCTGCGTAGCTACATCAGTGGAGGTGATTTCTAAGGAAAATCACTAGATAGGCATCAGATGTGATAAACTGAAAAAAGACAGTTTTATGATTCAAGTACCAAATTAGAAGGCAGGGCCCCAAGGTTCCATCTTCAGCTGTGACAACTGACTTGCTGTGTAACTTACAAGTTATTTCTCGTCCCAGATTTTGAAAGCAACAAACCCTAAGGTAAATGGAACAGCTTAACTGTGGTCTTCACAAACCAATTACATATAATGAAACAATCATAGATGACTGGCTTTAAGGGGCAGCGAAGTGCAAAGTTTTTATATGAATTTGCTTACCTGGTCATGCTACTGATCTTTAGGACAGTGTTTATTGTGGATATCTAGAGAGATAATAAAGAGCAGTAAACAGGTTTCATTGTCAAACTGTTCCTTTTGCTACTTTTTGTAGCACAAGACAGAGCAAAAACCAGAAGACTGATGCTTATTCTCTACATTACTGGTCCAGGGCAACTGGATGTGAAAGTTCCCAGGTCCTGAAAATACTTCTTAGTTAATCAGACTTACACCATTGCTGGTACATCATGAAATACCAGACCTGTTAAAATACTGCACTCCCAAAGAGTTTTCTGTGGGTTTTTTGGCATTACAACTGCAAACAGCAAAGGGTGCTGGGACAGTGTGTTTGGGGATGGGTCAGGACACTGGCCAGCATGCTGAGCTCAGAGACTACAACAAAATCAGGCAAAGTACTGGCGAGTCTGTCCAAGTCACCATGAATAAAGGTGCATCTCTCAGCTCTCTAACCTGCCCCCCACCCAAAAAAGCACATTTCAAGGCACACAGCCTTCCTGCCACTCACCAGATGCGGATGGAGGTCCAACTGGCTAAAAGAATCTGTAGTGAAAACATTTTCTTGCACTTGTTGTACTGCTTTTCTGAGTTAGGGGAAACAAACCAAAACAAAGCACATGGCGTGGTTAAAAACTGTACAATAGTAGTCTACATAAACAGCAATAAAACTACACGTACCAAGCAACTGCTTTGCCCAAGCAAGGGCAAGAATTCAAGACACTGAATGTCAAGGCATTGAAAGGGTTTTTTTCCTCCCATTTGTCTAAAATACCTGTGAATTTCTGGGATATCAGGGTTGTTTCTAAACAGGCTGGACGTCTTAATGAAAGGTTTGCTTTTCTGGCTTTCATTTCGGTTGTCAGTCAACTGCTTCTTAGGAAGAGATTGTTGTGATGAACTTCCCTTTTCCCTGATGTCAGCTTCCGTAGCACGTTTCTTGAAGGTGCTTATTGATGGCTTACGTTTACGTTTCAAAGGTGGGTTTCCATGTGGTGACTGGAGCTTTCTTTTCAGAGCGTTAGACTGCTTTAATGTTAACAAACAAAGCAAATAGCAAGAATTCATTAGTGACTGAGAATTAACAGCACGGTATCGTGTTGAACACATACATAAGCCTACAGGTAGATCCCTTATTTTTGGAATCCCCTACCCCATGACTAAAGAAACCAAGTTTGATTTTTGCAGCAAGATAGTTCCTACTGTAACAGATTCACCACCGTGCTTGGGACCTCTGAACACTACTGAAATGCAAGTAGAAATCTAAAGTCATACATAGTGCTCATCTCTAAAGGATTTAATCCAGCTTCTCCAGTAACTGTGCAGAACATGCTTTAAAAATCTCTCTGCAAATCTCCTTACATTAAAGCCATCCCTGTTGGCTTCCTTCTTTCTGTGGGCAGGAGGGATGGCCTCTACCTCACTCCAACTTATGCTTCTGACAACTTTCAGCATTTCTGAGCTCTTTATTTCTTCTTCTGCAGCAATCAGTTTATTTTACTGATCTTCCAATCACTTTAAGAAAAACTTTTGCTCTCCCCATATCCCTCCAGAACAGTGAAGAAGAACATTAAACTTTTGTCCTCAAAGTTCTTCAGTGTCCCCCAGCCCTTTATCAATGAACTTATTTTTCCCAATGCGATTGCAAAACTCCTGAAACGTGCGAAACGCCAGCGCAATCTTGCCCGTCTTTTTCTCTCTCTTCCCCACTCCTAACTGCATGCTCTGATTTTCTCTGTCCTCCTAGGAACCGTATAGTTTTCAAGCTCTATTACTTTTTTCACTTGTTTCTTCACATTTTTGGCACCCAACCAAGCCCCAACCCCCTTCCACCAATATTCACTATCAGAAAAATGATGGTGGTGGTGCCCTACCTCAAAGTACCTAACATAATCAGGGTAAATCCTGGCAAACACTTCACTCTCACATACTTTTGCATAATACTTTAAGAACGATTTAAAAATTAAGAATAATAATTGAAACCACGCAGAATCACTACAACAATAACTTTAAAATTGAAAAATGCTATTTAACCCATTCTTGTTCACCTCAAACTTATGAGGGTAAAGCACCTATTCCTGCAACTCACAGCATTCCTACAATTACAAGTTTACTCTAAAACGTAAGAGGACTTCCCCTCCCTGGCAGCATTTCAAAGCACCTCAGAACGAGCAGAGGCCGGGAGCGTCCCCCGCAGCTTCGGCAGCCAGCCCCCAAGGAGGCACCAGCCGCCAACACCGCGAGGAGAGCGCAGAGCCGTCCCACAGCCGCCTCGAACGGGATCGGGGAAGCTCCCTCCCGCCCGTTCCGGGCCCTCCCCCTCCACAGCCACCACCCGAGGGGGCCGGGCCGCTCTCCCCGCCGAGCCACCAGCCCCCCGGGCAGGTCTCAACCCCGTCTGGGGGGCAAAGAGCCAAAGGCTCCATTTTATAAAGTTTGTAGCGGCTGACTCCGCCGCTGCCCGGGCTCCCCCGGGCCAGCCCCCAGCCGCTGCCCCGCCAGGTCCAGTCAGGGCACCCCGGGCCCCGGCAGAGTCAGGGCGGCGAGGGCTGGCTCGGGCCGGGCCCCCAGCCTCCCCCGGCCGCACCTACCCGGCGGGGGACGCCGGGCCCGCGGCCCCGCGGCGCCGTGCCGAGGTTGAGGAGCAGCGTCCCGCTGGCCGTCATGGCCCGCCGCCTCCCGCAGGGCCCCGGGGCCGCCCCTGGGGCCGGGCCCAGCCCGCGAGGGCGGAGGGGAGGCGGCCGGGGCGCCGGGACGGCCCCCCCACGGGAACGGCCGTTCAGCCCGGGGTCCCCGGCCGCGGCCGCCCCGCCGCAGGGGCTCGGCGCGGCGCCGCCCGCCCCCCCGGGCCCGCGGGGCGGCGCAGGCGGGCGGCGGGGCAGCCCCAGCCGGGGCGGCCGGGGGCTTCGGCGGCGGCGGCGGCGCATGCGCGCTGCGGCCCGAGCGGCCCGTGAGGCGGCGGTAAGATGGCGGCGGCGGGGCGCGGGGGCAGCCCCTCGCTGTCGGCGGGGGAGGAGGAGCCGCCGCTGGGGCTCGACTCGCTGGTCGAGGAGGCGGCGGCGGCGGTGCCGAGCGCCGGGTTCCGGCTGACGGCGGTGCGGCGGGAGCCGGCGGTGCGGCTGCAGCACGGCGTCAGCGGCTTGGAGCCGCTGGCCTGGTCGGAGGACCACCGGGTGTCGGTGAGCACGGCCCGCAGCATCGCCGTCCTGGAGCAGCTCAGCGACGTCCACAGCGGCGGGCAGGAGATGGTGATCCACCGCACGGCCGTGCCCGCGCCCTCCGCCGCCTGTCTCCTCAAGGTGAGCCGCCCCGCACAGCCCGGCCGCGGGCACCGGCGCCGCCCCGCTCTGTCGTCCCGGGCGCTGCCGGAGCCCCCGGGGCCGCCGCCCCCCCGGGCTGCTCCCGACCCGGGCACAGCTGGCGGCAGCGCCCGCTGCGCTGATGGATTTTAAAAGCAGGAGGGGGACGCAAACACACGTAGCCCGGTCGCGTCAGGGTGCGATACCGGCACGTATCGAGCGGATCTTAGGGATCCTAAAGTTTAGCTGTTTTTCTAAGAATCACTTGAGCTCCAGTACTTTGATGACACTTATTTCACTAACATTTTAAGTAGAAATTTGTCTTGGTTTGTTACCTAAACTGAAAGATTTTCATAGCAGGGACTGTCTTGGACTTCAGGGGGGCATCTGACAGCATCCTTAGCACAGAGGGGTAGCAAGTCTGGGTGAATCTCTTATTAAATAATAATTCTGTTGTTGCGGATCTGATTTTTGTTTTTTTTTCCAAAACAATGCTGAGAATATGAAATAACTTGAGTTGAAATATTGAGTGCTTTACAGCTTGACTGTTACGCCAAGTACCTTTAAGTACACACTTGAGAACAGAAGTATGAAAACAGGCTCTTTGGTTCAGCAGACAAAGATTCAATAACTGAAAGTCAAAACTATACAAATTCAGGCCAACAATGAAGCTTAAGTCTTTAAGAGTGAGGTTAATTAACCACTGGACCAGTGTAGTATAGGTTGTGATAGAGGATGCTCTATTTCAAGGGGGAATTAATTCCAGGAAAGCCTTCCTAAAAAAAAGTTCTACAGTTGTTTTAAAAGCTCTTTTTGTTGTCTTTTAGGTTGGTCCAAAAAAGGAGGTAGCAGAATGTAAGGAAAAGTTCGCAAGTTCCGTGGATCCAACGGTTAGTCAAACTTTTATGCTAGATCGAGTATTCAATCCCGAGGGGAAGTCGTTGCCGCCTATGCGAGGATTCAAGTATTCCAGCTGGTCGCCGCTGGGCTGTGACGCGAACGGAAGGTGCCTGCTTGCAGCTTTAACCATGGACAATCGATTGACCATCCACGCAAACCTCAACAGACTGCAGTGGGTGCAGCTGGTGGACCTGACAGAAATCTACGGGGAGCGTTTGTACGAAGCCAGTTACAAACTTTCTAAGGCTGACACTCCCAGGGGAGAGCTAGGAGACTTCTCTGAATTTCAGCGGCGGCACAGCATGCAGACTCCAGTGCGCATGGAGTGGTCGGGCATCTGCACCACGCAGCAGGTTAAACACAACAACGAATGCCGGGATGTCGGTAGCGTGCTCTTAGCAGTGCTCTTTGAAAACGGTAACATTGCAGTTTGGCAATTTCAGCTTCCATTTCTGGGTAAGGAGTCAATTACTTCCTGCAATACCATAGAGTCCGGAATAAATTCCCCAAGTGTGTTGTCTTGGTGGGAATATGAACATAACAACCGAAAGATGAGTGGACTTATTGTAGGGAGTGCTTTTGGACCGGTTAAGATCCTTCCTGTCAATCTAAAAGCAGTCAAAGGGTACTTTACGCTGAGACAACCCGTAGTCTTATGGCAAGAAATGGACCAGTTACCGGTGCATAGCATCAAATGTATTCCTCTTTACCACCCCTACCAGAAATGTAGTTGTAGCTTAGTGGTGGCTGCAAGAGGAGCTTATGTGTTTTGGTGTCTCCTGTTGATATCCAAAGCAGGCCTGAATGTCCATAATTCCCACGTGACGGGGCTTCATTCTTTGCCAATCGTATCTATGACTGCGGACAAGCAGAACGGCACGGTGTATACGTGCTCCAGTGATGGAAAGGTAAGGCAGCTGATTCCTATATTCACAGACGTTGCTTTAAAGTTTGAGCACCAGCTGATTAAGCTCTCGGAAGTGTTTGGCTCTGTCAGGACTCACGGAATAGCTGTTAGCCCATGCGGTGCGTACTTAGCAGTTATTACGACAGAGGGCATGACTAACGGTCTTCACCCGGTTAACAAAAACTACCAAGTTCAGTTTGTAACCCTTAAGACTTTTGAGGAGGCAGCTGCGCAGCTCTTGGAATCTTCTGTTCAGAACCTTTTCCGGCAAGTGGACTTGACGGATCTTGTACGCTGGAAAATTTTGAAGGATAAGCATATTCCTCAATTCTTACAGGAAGCACTGGATAAAAAGATTGAGAGCTGTGGTTCTACTTACTTCTGGCGGTTTAAGCTGTTTCTCCTGAGGATTTTGTACCAGTCCATGCAGAAAGCTCCCTCAGAGGTCATGTGGAGACCTTCACACGAGGATGCAAAAATCTTGATATCGGATTCCCCTGGGATGGGCAGCACTGAAGACGACCAAGAGGAAGGAACTTCTAAACAAGCCAGCAGGCAGAGCCTCTGTGACACAGGCAAAGGTATGGACATAGATGACACTGCAGATGATTCTCTTCCTCAGTCAAGTGATGTAGGAGGCCGTGAGCCAATGGAAGAAAAGCTGCTTGAAATACAGGCACAAATTGAGGCAGTAGAAATGCACTTGACACGAGAACACATGAAACGGGTGTTGGGAGAAGTTTATCTACACACATGGATTACAGAAAACACCAGTATTCCCACCAGAGGAGTCTGTGACTTCTTAATGTCCGATGATGGCTATGATGACAGAACAGCACGAGTAAGTGCACCTCTATGCTCTGGGGATTCGGTGTGACAAGTGACTTCTTTCTCCCCCCTCCATATCCTTACATGAAAATACACCTTTGGGGGTGGGCAAGAGAACTGTAATCGTGTCATCCTTGCCAGCCAGCTTCTATAGAGCATGCAGCCTAAGTTGTCCTTCCTTGAAATTATGGAGTAGGAGGGAATGTAAATACAGATGTTGAAATTTGGATCAGGTACAAGAAAGAATAAGCATGTCTGGGTTTTTGCAGAACAAGGGAGAGGACCATGGTTATTCCGCTGCTCTTGGTGGGTTTAGAACGTGTACTGATTGAGAGGGACATTTGTTATCATGGCTAAGCTTATTTAATCTATCATCTTCTCTACAAAACTAAACTTAGGAGGTGCTGCTTCTAGTCAGTTATGTCTGCAGTTCTAATTTTAAAGAGTTGCAGTATCACTTCTTAAAGTATTTATAATTGAAAGTACTGTGACCGTTCAGGTGGTACATCAGGTCTTGACATTGCTCCATGAGCCTTCAGTGGAAAGATCAGGTACAGAGGTTCAGAAAGTGATTGTGTTTTGTGAGTTAAACGCGGCGATTCAGAACTTTATGCAGGACTTTCAGTTCACCAAGCTGACTGAATGTCTTTGTTATAACATACACGGCCTGAACCTTCAGGCACACTTGCATTTATCGACCTACAATAAATAAGCTTAACTGAATGCTTGGCCACGATAGGAACTCTTCCCAAACTTGCAGTACTCCCTGCCAAAGTAAAAGCATCACTGCAAGGGCAGTACCCCGACTATGGCAATGTGTAGAGTAAGCATTTGTGGCAGGAACTAAGCGATCAGCGAAGCCTGCGCTGGGCAGTGAAGTTTTCTGAATAGAGATGTCAGACAAAGGAAGCTTCAGCGGGAACACTGCCATCAGCCTCCCGGCTCTTAAGACCTGATGACAGGAACGTCTCAGATGTCTCTGTACCTCTTTGTATGAGCAGAACACAGTTCTTTTCAGTACCTAAGTCCTTAAATCACTTGAACTCTAAAAATCAACCTGTACATTGCACCCAGAAGGACAGAGGAAGGAAGCACGTTGCCATCGCTGATGTAGCGTGGTGGTCTCGAGCTGCTGGACTTAAAGCACGCAGGCCACGCAGCGTGGCCGTCAGTAATTCACTAGGAGAGTATTCTGGCAGAACTGCTGTGTTTTTCTAGCATCCAATTACTACGAATTGAAGGTTTGAGAGGTTGCTTTTCTTACCTTGTAAACAAGATTCCTCTTTTTATAGTGATTAAAAGCTGACTTCCAAATTCTATTTTATCTGTTCAGTTTGCTGTCACATTTTAAAGGTCCTTGGGATGTGGTTTATATCTATTGAAATGTCAAAGACAAATTTGATCACATAAATGTTCTGCTATAAACATTACGTATACTCTGAGGTGACTGCTGAAGACATGCATCCAGGTAATTTCTGAACAGGATTTTTTTTTAGCACAACCATTGTGATAGGCCTGAGAACGTGAAAGCATTGCTATAATGGTCAGTGGCATCCTCTAAAGTGGTATGATACCAATTTCTTCGGTACTTTTTAAATTTGCTAGTAGCTTAACATAATACTATGGCTCGTTAACTTCTGTATCCCTTTACTGTGGGACAGAAATCTTTAGGAGATGACAATAAAATCAGAATAAATTACTAATCAACGTCTTACATTTCTTATGCTTTTATTTCTTTGAATTCAGTGAAGAACGTAGATCTTTGCATCCTCTATCACATTCTGAAACCACAATATCCTGCGAGACGTTTCCACCTTTCAGTAGGCAGCTGTCTTGCTATAAATGATGCTGACTGCTGTGTATTCCCAGGTGCTGATTGGGCATATCTTAAAGAAAATGAACAAACAGACTTTTCCAGAGCACTGCAGCTTGTGTAAAGAGATCCTGCCGTTCACTGATCGCAAACAGGCAGTCTGCTCCAATGGACATATTTGGCTCAGGTAATTGGTTCTTAAAGAGTTTTTGCCCTCCTCTGGGTAATTTAAACATACTTAAATAGCTAACCTAAAACACTTCTTCGTGTTTCAGTAAGAAGTCATGAAGCTTGCTATCCATGCTGCAGTTAATTGCAGTTTTTGCTGGCTGTTTTCTGTCCTCTTCCATGAGAGAGAGAGAGAGGGCCTTGTAGATTGGATTTGGTTCTCTTATTAGTACACTGTTTTTAAAATAAAATGCTTTGGATGGTCTAACTTCTTTCTTCAGGCAGGGGGAGGATGGGGGCAGGGAGAAAGTAGGTGAGGGAAAATCAAGCGCAAGTCATCCTTTGGAACAGCACATGAAGGAGGGTTTGTTATAGTTACTTCAGCATTTGAAAACAAAGTAATTTAACAAAAAATGCTTGGAAACAGCCACACTGAGAAGTCAGACAAGTTCTGGAACATCTAGAAAAGCAACTCTTCCAACATCAATGTATCGGGTACATGGTGATTGTCCCTGGAGACTTGGCAAGTCAGTAGTCTGTCACAAAGGAAAACCTTTGCCTGGCAGATATTATGCGCTCGTTTGGCTAAATAGTCATTGCCTTACAGACACCGTGGTTCTTCCCCTGTGCAGTAACCCTCAAGCTTTTCACCTCTTCTACTGTATGCTAAAATTTTTTGGCCAATGATGAAACTTCTTTCAATGGTATCTTGATTTTTGGCCTTTTTCATTTTGGTGACCATACGGAATTGGGTACACTTGTGAAGCTTCATTTACCTGAATTAATAAATTATTAATTTCTGTGTTTAATATGGCTCATTACTGCCTTTACTCCCAGAAAGCAAGGTCTATTGGGAAGAGAACCCAGCCTCCAGTCAGGGCAGAGGAGCAGGTCACAAAACAGTAGAACCCCAAGCCTCTTGATAAAACTACTTATCCTTTCACAGGTGCTTTCTAACCTACCAGTCCTGTCAGAGTTTGGTGTACAGGAGGTGTTTGCTTCACGACAGCATTGCACGGCATCCAACCCCAGAAGGTAAACTGTTCCCCGTGGCCTAAAGGGGCAGGATTATGTATTCTGAAGTTTTATCTGCAAAATGGCTTGAATTAGTTTCACTGACTTTTCCCTTTTAGGTAGTTATCACGTGAAGCACTATACTCTGCGTTGCACAGTGTCCTGTTGTCCATGCATTAGTGGCATACGTTAGTGACAAAATAGTGACTGCAGAAGCTAATTTATAAATACTACATTTTAATGAGAGCTGGGCAAACACCTAATCTGCGCTGGAGTGCTACAACAGTTAATTTATATTCAAGTTGAATATATTAGCGTCCAGTTCTGCAAGAGCTGAGGATCTTTGACATTCTAGTTCAGCGCAAGCTGTATGCAGCCAGCACAGGTTAAGAAACAGTTGGCACCTTGCTGGCTTAGGTCCCAAACCTGCCGTACGTACATCATTCGGAGACAATAATGGCAGGCTGTGGGGGCCAGTCAGCCCTTGCATTTTCAGAGTTTGAGGAAGGACAAGCTGTGCAAGAAAACTCTTTTCTTCCCAACTTGGTACACTTAAAAAAAAAAAAAAAAACCATGGAGTTCTCTAACAGTTTGTCTTAAAACTGTGTAGGTGATACTTTTCCGCTCCCCATAAAATGTGGGTATTCCTGTCAGCACTAAGGATCAACTACAGAACTGAAACCTCTGTAGAGAGAGGCTGTAAACTTAATTTCCTTATATTGGAGAGGGACAAAGAAACAGGAACCGAGGACCGCATTATGCGAAGGATCTAATTTCAGTTAAGAAAATGAGAACGCTACGTTTGTGGCATGGTGATCCTTTAAATTTTTTTCCTATATAGCTATTTAGATGAGTATGTAATCATATAGCATGGACTGTTTCACCTTAATTTTGTCCCCTGCTGAAGTGGGATTTAAACTGGCATTACTTGAATTTCAAGACAGAAATTGGATTTCAAGACAGAGCTGGATTCCTCTGAACTCTCGGTTAATCCTGCATGGTGAATATATACAAACTGTTTCGGGATTGCTATTTAGTCTGTCCATCTCGGGTGTCATTCCTGCGTTCGTCTCTACCTCCAGCTTTAAACAACTTGTTTTCTTACTTGCAGATCCTGAATGGATCAAGAGGTTATTGCAAGGACCTTGCACGTTCTGTGATTCTCCTGTGTTCTAGAGAAGAGCTATGTAAAGATGGAAAGTATTTTCTCTACTGCATAAGCTCCCTTCAGTCTCGAAGGATACGGAGCACAGGAATACAGACTTTACTGGAGGGGGAAGACATTGTCCACAGCCCTGTAAATACAACATCGGAGGTTCTAGAAAATCCCTAAGTCCAGAGCCCGTTCCATGCTCCAGAAACAGGAGTCCATCTGGAAGAGCGAGTTCAGAAAGCGGTTTGGAAATGCGCCCCGCTGAAGCATCAGCAGCTGGACACGCTTCCTTTGACTGAACGGGAACTGAAGTCTTAAGCACGCAGCGTGAGCTGTCCTTTCTGCCCGACAACTGTGCCATTTCCCAAAAGCTAGGACGGGAACAGCGGAGCTGCCTCTTGAATGGTCTTGGTGGGTAGAGAAGGCTTCAGCTTGTAGTGCTCTCGTTTGCTTGTTAACAAGCACTGGCACTTGCTGCAGAATATTAAACTATCAAAATAATTTGTGGTTTTAATTTCTTGCAGAGTGAAGCGTATGCCAGTTACAGCCATATGAAAGAAATTGGCCATTATATTCGCTTCACTTAAAGTCTAGAAGAATAACTGCCTCTTAACTGTTATAACAGTATTGCAGTCAGAAGGGTAATATTGGCTGCCTGGGTCAAATATGGATCAGTAAGAATCATTTTTAAATGTAATAATTATTAAACGAATAGCAATTAGATTAAACACTAATATATATATATAATTTCCAATGCTCCTAAGTCTCTTGCCCCACTTTCTTTTTCTGAACTAAGTTCTAACTGCTTCCTAGCTTTTGCCAATGTGTATGCCTTTTGTTTCACTTAACCCTCTACCACAGCAGTCATCTTTTCCAGTGTAACTCAGTTACCAAAACCATGACCAGTGTACCTTATTGTCAATTGAATTCAGAGTCTCTCTCATACAGAAACTGAGTTTTACAGACGTTTGGCACACAAGTTATCACTCCCAGCTGAGTTTCTCTTTGCATAATAATGCAGTAAAAAAAAAAACAACCCAAACCACCACCCAAAACCCAACCACCGCCATGGCCGAGATGCTATAAAGCTTCCACAGGTGGCCATGGAGTCTGGTGAAGCTGTTTGTGCATAACCCTGACTTTCTCATCAAGAGATTCACGAATACGCCAACGATGTAGCGTGGCTGAGCCCAGAAATTCCTTCTGCCTTCTAACTGTCCTATCAGAAACAAACATCTTTCTCTCTTTGGCATCTGGTTCCTCTGGGGAGCAGGAGAATCCTTTTCAACTTCCTATGCAGT
This sequence comes from Platalea leucorodia, assembly GCF_965183815.1. Lineage (NCBI taxonomy): Eukaryota > Metazoa > Chordata > Aves > Pelecaniformes > Threskiornithidae > Platalea > Platalea leucorodia. The sequence goes on along the minus strand of NC_138837.1, from coordinate 5,239,806 downwards.
GTTAGAGGAATGATACCTCCAAAATGTGTGTGGTTATTTGGTACGGTTTGTCTTGTTAACTTAACTCCATGTTGTCAAATAATCCAAAGTTCTGTATTTACATGCTTCAGAGTTCCAATCTGGACACGCGGATGTGCCGCCCTCTTTGTGATTCCTGACACTTGGAATTGCGTGTGAAGCCCTCTGTAGTTATTTGAGAAGTCAAGGAATTGCCCCGAGAGTATCGGTCTCCAACAGCGCATGTGTGGATTGGTGCTTAAGTTTCCTTGATCTAATGACTATGCATATTTCCTTAACGTTCCTTCACCTTTAGTAGGAGCAAATTTTTTTCAGCTACCATTAAAACAAGTCAGCTGTCCTTACTATTCAGTGTTTCATGCATTAAGCATGATAGTGCTTTGACTGAGCATATTAATATAGTAGGCTAGAAGAGCAGAAGCACATTCATCTGTAAAATAATTAGCCTTGTTTGTAAATATCCTTGGAAGCGATACCATAATTGTATTAAAGAAATGTTTAGTTTTTTATTGCTGTGCATTGAAAATTGAAATTACTTCAGTGTGTCTGCCAAGAAAGAAAACGTAGATCGTGATAGCATCTAGTAAAACAAAGAGTAACCTTGGTCCCTAATGCGTGCGTAGTTTTGAGGCCAGGTACTGCACCTGGGGCAGCGTTTATCTTCTCCTTCCCGGCGCTGATGGGGTGTGGGGGCAACAGAACGTCAGTGTCCGGTATGAGCTGAACAGGTTTAGTCACCGTGGCGGAGAAGCGTTTGAAGTGGAAGCTGCAGGTCCTTGCCCAGCCAGTCCTGACCAGTTCATCAGTGAGCAAACGTTCAGATTCAGAAATTCACCTCACTCTGGAAAAGGCGAGAGCGCTCTCCACAACCCTGCCTGAGTGCTTTAAAAAAAAAAAAAAAAAAGGCACAAAGAACACTTCTTCGATCTTGGTGTAGGAACCATAGCATCCCGATCTGCTGAAACAAAGTGTAAGTCTGGCTGACCAAAAGGTGCAGCGTGATATCGGGAGATTAATTCCTGGTCATTACTTGTAGCAGTTCTCTTGAATTTCCCTGGATTGAGTTTTAATGCTTTAGACACGTAGAAGCTCAGTACACCTAGCATTAATGTTGCAGCATTAATGTTTATTTTCCTTGTCTTTCAAGGCAGTAGATACTCAGTATACCATTGCCAGTTTATTTAACCTGATTTATGACTGCTGGGAGAATGGAATTTTAGAGCCAACGGTGTCGGCTTTGTCTGCATGCCAGTGGAGATCCTTTAGCACAAAGCTTTCACTTCTCACCCTGACTCATTCACAACAGGTAAAGAGGTATTGTGATTTAATTTTTTTTTTTTTAAACCATCACTGGTCCCTAAGTGTGTTTTTAACTAGCGTAGGCTGGAATAGTATAGCACACCTCAGACCAGTAACGTTTAACCTCTGATGCTGATCCTGCTGGATTTTTCTGCCCAGCTACAGCCGAGACTTCCTTCAGGAAACCTTTTACCTGTCTCCGACTCGTGGCCTGCAGCTGCAGGAACGCGGAGGTCCGTCCCGTTCCTGTTGGAGTACTGTCACAAGCTGCAGGGCTGCAGCAGCACCCCGACGCGTTATCCCTCACGTCGTCCTAACCAAACCCCTTGCTTTCACCCCACGCCGGGAAGGCGAGCGGGCGCGGACGGTACGAGCGCCGGCTCCCACATCCTCCTGCTACTTTGCCATTAACAGCGCTGCCTTCTCAAACTAATGGATAGCCGAGCTATCCAATATTAAGGCCCAGTCTGTTTTGAGACATAAAGTGAAGCATTCAAAGAATAAATCCCACAAAATCCGAGTTTATCTTGCTAAGTTTTTCCCTAATTTTTGTAAGGTAGCTCAAACAAGTGAGTAGTTGAAGGCGCTCCTCAACTGCTTCGCCATTTGGTGGTGAACACTGTGGCTGTTCATGGTGCCTCATCTCCAGAGGAAGAGTAACGTGAGCAGAGCGACTGAGCGGTTCTCCGTGCGCTGCTTGCCTTTTTTTTTTTTTTTTTAAAGGCTTGTGGTATTTGCTGTTACATCTGAGAATTAACAGCCAGAGATGCCGCGTTCTGTGTCTGAAGCCAATGTGTCACTGTCCTTGATGAGCAGCTTCCGATAGCATTTAAGATGTGCTACTCGTGCCAATAACAAGAGGTTATCCCTCCTCCGCTGGGATGAAGAAACGCAGGCTAATCCAGGTTCGCTGGGGAAGCAGAACGGCTCTGACTGTACGGCTGCTCGGTGCCTTGGTGCTCGATGCCACTGCCTGAACTAAGGGGGAAGCTTGGGGTCATGGGGATGCCCTGCTCTCCAGCCTGCACCCCTGCTCTGGGACCGGGGACAGCAGAGCTCGTTGCTGCCTTGCTCCTTAATTCAGCTATGGGTTGGGGATGTCAGTGTTCAGTCGTCCTTTCCTCTTGTATGTGCCCCGGTCCCAGAACTCCTATCGTATCTTCCTAGAGAGGAAATAGCCTGGTTGCTAATGCGTACATACAGGCAATAAATATTTCCCTGATTTTCTTAAACTTACCAGGTGTTCCACTGGCTAATGTATCATCAGTGGTTATGGGCAGCGTAACGCCACTTATTCTGTCCTCGTTAAGGGTTTCTTGACATGAAAGAACTGAACGCAAACATTTACAGGCCCAGTTAAAGGCTAACAAATGGCACTTGTGCTGGTAGGCCCTAAACTAACATTTACAGGGGACTTGTTTGTCCAAGTTTAAGTTCTCACATACGGAGCCCTTCCCCTATTACTTGTCCACCGTTTCACAAACCGGGTGGCCTTGCAGGCACAATTGCTGGGCTCTCAGTTGCCACCTACAGGTACGGCACCAGAGAGAGACCGAGGGGGAGAGACCGAGGGGGAGAGCCCGTCCCCGCTCCCCGCAGCGGCTCGGGGTTCATCGCTGAAGCTGCCGCTCTTCTGACAACATCTGAACTCCGTGCGCGAGAGGTGCGCGAGGCCGGCGAGGCCCATCGGCCGATGGATGATCTCCGAGGGGGAGGAGGGTGGCTGCGGGAGGAGGAAGGCACCTCCTCGTTCTCTCCAGCCTCCCTTCTGCAAGAGCGGGGCTGGGCGGGTCAGCGAGGGACCACCGCGTGCCTGCGTCCTGCTGCCAGGTGCGGGCAAGCGCTTGTTGGCATCTTCCAGCCTCGCTCCCGCTGTTCGCTGCGTTCCTCCCGGCGGTCACCTTGCAGTCAGTACCAGCCCAGTACTTAACAATATACTCAACTTCAAAATCTGTTGCTGCAGAGCACCAGCTCGTATTGTTGCAGCTGAAGGAAGGGCAGTAGCAGCCTTGGCCTCGGAGCGTTGGCAGCCATGGCAAAAGTCAGATTTATTGTAAGCAGCTAAATTAACTGGAAGGCGGCGTTTATGGATTCTCAGTAAATAGGGGTGAAATGCTCCAGGTAGTTACCAGTACATCATCTGCCCTCATCCCCCGCTTGTGTTCCTTTTGACGCTTTCTGAATCAGGCTTGTCGACGCACAAATTACCCTGGCTTTACTCCAGACTTACCTCGACGTGGGTAGGGTTTACTCTTTAACCAGAACTGGTACAAACGTCTGCGTGGAGATGCCTGCTAGTTTACAGCTCCGCTGGTAAATACCAGGTTGGAAAGCCGCTTTTTTCCCCCACGTGGGTAAACGGGAACAACTTGAGCTTGGCTCTGTTCACCGGGTCCTGTCCTACCTGTCGAAGGTGCAGGAACCTTAACAAGATGGAGTCGAGCCTTCTCTTGGAAGTCTCAATCCAGAGTAGTTTTTCACAACTTGTCGAGGTTACTGTGCGAGTACGGCGATGCTCAGAGCTTTAGTTTTCACTTCTAGCTGAGGAGGGCCTCGTGTACATACTCTCATTTAAATTTCCGTCTGTGCCAGTCTTTGGCTGTACTCGGTTCCGACTCGTACGTTACACTGGGGACGTTCCCAGACCCTTGCTGTCCGGTGGCGTATTCTCACTCTGTCACTATTTTTAACGCTAACTCAGTTTTTAGCACTCTTTGCTCGAAAGCCGTGGAGCTCCCGCCGCTCTGTCGCGGGGCGGGCGGTGCCCGTGGGGGACCGTTTGCATCGCTGCAGCGCAGCCGGGGCACGCGGTAGCAGGAACTGCGCCGCAGCTTGGGGCGGAAAGCGGAGTCATTCCTTCTGCTGCCCTAGGCCGCGGCTGAATCAACCCAAACGTGAACGTTTGGAGCACCCAGGAGGACTCGCGCTGCCGAGAGCCTGCGGCAGGAGTTACAGGGCTGCGCCAGCCCTGCAGCGTTCTTGACACGGAACGGGGAGGCCAGCCTGGAAAGGGAAAACCCAGGAGCCACCCGAAGGGAACCCTTCAGAGGAGAGTTTAATTTAATTGCTCTGCTAATCTAGTTGATCTCTTCATGCTACTTTAATTCCGTTCTGGGGTGCGAGTGTTGTAGCTGGCTGACCAGGCGGTCGCCAGGCTGAATGAAAAGCAAAGTTGAGTTTCAATCTTTAGTTTCTGGATTTTTCCTCCGAGACTGGGCTCACGGGAGGGTCTGGCAAACTTGCTGTGGATATCCATGCTGTGTATATGGCGCATTTTGTAAACGTGAAGCAAACCTGGATGAATGTTTTGTATACTGCGACAGTAGCATTGTAATCCTGCTCCTTTTTTATTCTAAATAAAAAAATACAGTACTTGTTTGTAACGTCTGTACTTTAAGGGACTGAATTCCTGGGAGGAACACGGGATGCCATGAGCTGAGACTGGCAAGAGCGAGCAGTGGAGTCAAGCACCCAGTCCTTCAGCACAGGACTTCACACTTAAAAAAAGAAAAAGCTTAATAATAAAAATCTGACTGCGGCCGCTGTCAGAGGACACTGGTGGCAAAGCCTGGGAGGGGACCTGGGGCCCGAGAGCGCCCTTCAGCCACACAACCGCTTTCCGTGATGAGAGGGGCCTGACCTCCCCTCTTCTGTTCTTCCGCAGAATCAAAGGGTTCTTGCTGCAGAAAGAGGAGGATAACCCGGGAGAGCCTGCCTCTAGACAGCTTTCTGCACGAAGTGCACACGGCGAGGCAAGAGCCCCCTTTCAGGGTCAGTTTGGGCAACTGCGACACCGCCGGGCAGCTACAGGGCCACAACCGCAGTCCGCTCCTCCTGACGATCAGCCCAGCTCCAGCTGCCCCTCTGGGAAGCCGAACCGAGGCCCAGGCGCTGCCAAGCCGGCCTTCGCTCTAAACCAGATCTTGAGGACCTGTCCGCACACCCTGCTGGCCCTTCCCGCGTTACAGCCCCGCAGCTTCCGCAGCACCTGGTGAGCGGGTGGTGGCAAAAGCAGCTACATTTCAGGTTTTTGTGCTGGCATCGTCAGCGAAGCCTTACGGGAAAGGTGAGAAACCAAAGGCGGCGGCAGGGGAAACCTTCCAAGAGCTGCAGGGGGTCCCCGCAGAGGCGGCGCTGGAGGATCGGGGCTCCAGCATCCTCCCACCGCAGCGTGCTGAAGGATCTGTGTCTGGAGCAGGAGGACACGAAAGTTTGTGGAACAGTTGGACACAGTCGTCTTGTTGCTGAACTACGTAATTAACAGCATAATATATAGGGGACGGCACAACCCCCACGCAGCCCTGTCTGCAAAGCGTCTTCGGAAAGCGGAGTGATAAAAGACGTCCATTGCAGAACCGGGCAAGCTGGGCAATAAGTAACGTCTGGCTCCTGCTGCGTTCTTACCACCTCCCCTTTACCGTGTTTTTCTCATTGCTCAACATTTGTTTGGCCAGAATAAGATGCTAATAAAATCAAGCGTAGTTACCAAATTGGTTTTCAAGTGTTGCCTTCCAATTATAAAAGCCTAATTCCTCCTTCCACCCACTGAACCTTTTTGGTATTAACAGGCTTTACTATGCAAAGTGATGCAGGGGCTGTTTCGTTTACAGTAATTAAATGAATGTCAATTGTTTTAGTTGTTTCTGAGGGAGAGTTCTACATGAGTATTAGCATGTTCTGCTAACCCTTACGTTCTGCACTTCAGGCCTGCTGCAAACCCTTGGGGGTTGACCATTGACCTGAGACTCCGTACCCAGGCATGCCAAGCGCATCTCAATGAGACGAGCTCTTTTTCTCAGTTTCTATGGAACCAGCGGAGCGGAACTAATATAGCGTCCGCATATAGATGAAAGAATGAAGAGGAAAAAGGGCTTTACAGCTAAATTAATTAAGCAGATGTACCTGTCTAATTAAAGATGCACTGTCCCTTTTGTACCCTAGCTGCAGTACAAACAGTATTTAAATACACTCTCTATCCATTTCATCGATCAAAATATTTAGTGGGAACACTCAGATGAAGGTGATATTAGCAAGATGAGCTTCCCATGTATTATTAATAGAAGGGCTCCCAATTATGCATGAATGCTACAGCATATCTTTATAGCAATAGCATAAAAACCAGCTGCCCGAGTAGGTTACCAAACAGCACATTTGTAACAGGTAGAGCGGTTATAAATGCCCTCGCCCAGCTTTACACGAGGGTTTGCGGCTGGGCCCCGTGCCGTGGGAGCAGGCGCTGCCTCGGCCCGGCGCTACGAGCCAGAACTTCCCGGCGCAGGAGGCACAGAGGACTCGGCTCGTGCCGCTGGTGCCAGAGGATTTGGCTCTCTTAGATGTCAGAGACATTTATTGTGAGATTTTTTCAAAGCTGCCCTCAAGGCTGGAAAGTCCAATTCTCATTCACCAAACCTCCCAAAAGGTATCGAAAATCCTGACCTTAAACTCTCCCAAAACAACACGCTATCCCCACAGCCATCCGGATAACCAGGGTCTTCCCACCTGAATTTACTCTCCAGGAGCGAGGAGGGAATTTGGCGCGTACGTCCCTGCAGCACTCCATGCAGACCCAGACACGCACGATCAAAGGCGGCCACAGAGACCCAAACTTATTTACAGAATAGGATCAGAGAAGTCATCTGAAACCAGAAGGCTCCCGGAGGCCTGGCCTCCCTGCCAGGGCAGGGCAGGCGCCTCCCGCACCCTCCCAGACACAGAGAAAGCTGGAACTCCTCCCCGTCCCCCGGTCAAGGGGAATTCACACTTGTACACAAGGGAAAACACAGGGAAACAAAATAGAGGCATCAAACTCCGCGCTCCTCTGAATCACAACAGCAAATCACGCCCCTTCCTTGGAAGTATTAAGGATGTGCATTTCCATAGCCACGCTCTGAGCCAGCTAACAGCGTGCCGTGCTTTTCATCACGGATTCTGCAGTGAAGAAAGCCTTACCTGAGTGTTTACTGCAGCCAGATCCAGCCCGAGCCAAAAAACCTGGCCCCCGCACTGCCCAGCCCCGGCTCAGTCAGGGCAGCTGCAGGGAACAGAATTTAGTAACCTCTCTGCTCCTGCAGCTCGTTATGGCCTTAATTGGGTTCTGAAAGTGAAGAAACCTGCAACCAGTTTTCCAGGGCTCGGGATACTTTTTCTAGTTGTTGTGAGTCGTTCTGCCCGGCCGCAGGGTTGCACTGCAGAATAGGGTGACGGGGACGGCCGGCGCATCTGCAGAGCGACTGCTTTGCCGGGACTTTTTAAGCAATCGGAGTTAAGAAGGGAGTAAAAACCTCTGCATCCTGGCCTCCAGACACTGCAGTCGTCTTTGGGGAAAGCGCACCGCAGAGCTGCAAGCTTCGGTTTTCTCTTTGCTTTTGTGTTTGCTCGCAGCGAGCGTGGCAGTGAGGCAGACAGGTCGTGCGTGGGTAGTTTTGGTGGACAGCACCGAGTGAATTAAGACACAAACACGTCTCGTAGCTTTAATGCTCCAAATTGGCTTTGTGGGTATTACATAGTTAAGACAAAACTTATTCACTGAATCACAGAAACAGAAAAAGATATTTGAATTAAACACAGGACCTTCCCTAGCCGCAGTGCTTCGTACCTTGGATCACAAAACAAAAGCTGGAAAAATTTCCCCTAAAGCAGAATTTCTTGCTCGCTGTACTTCACTCAGCCTTGGTGAGCTTCAGATTTAAGAGAGCTTGCCGGACTTCCTCTTCACGTGCGATAACCTGCCACGTCAGTGACCGGCCTGCAAACGTTCCCGGGAAAAGTTTAAAATCAACTGTTCCAGAAATCATCCTTATTAATTATAAACTTTTTAATTTTTTGCATGGAAGGGGCTTAATGATACAGCTTTCTATAAACTCAAAGACAACATGAGGGTCTTGGTCAGCATTGACATAAAAGGCATCTTCATAAAAATCCTCCAGTTCCTTGATGTTCCTGTAATAGGTTTCCACGCGCTTCTCAATATTTTCTTCCTTGTCTCTAGGGTTCTGCCTGAGCCGGGCTTGGATCTCCGGTGTGGGTGCTGGTCTGAACGTAGCGTGGTATCTGGGGATGAGATACAAATGCCACTGCTTCAGCTCAAGCTGAGGACGCCGCGGCCATTTCCTAAGATACCGCGTATCCCAGTTCCTTGGAAATGCCTCTTTCTACTCTAGGTTGGGGTTTTAGAACAATGATTGGAAATTTCAGGGCAAGTAATCTGTCATTCCTGGTCTCAAGAATCCTGGATACTCAAAAGCCAAGAGTTTCTCTTGAGGTGACACAGAGCGAGTGCTGCTAGCGTTTATACACTTCGCACAAGGTGTGGAGAAATCCCTGCTACGTGCCCAGTGCTCCAGGTCCAGAAGCATTTCCAGATCTGCTCCAGATCCACTCCCCAGGTAACACGCTTTACTTGTAATCTTTGATTCCTATCTTAAAAAAATATATCTAATAAAGCCTAACCTGAAACCTTAGCATCTGTTAACAATCTTTGCTGTGGTTCACTGTTACGCTGATGCTGGACGTCAGTCAGGAAAAAATTGCCAAACTTTGAGTGCTTGCTCTGCGCTGAATCAGCGAGCCCAAGCACAGCCCTGTGTCCAGGCGCTGCCGAAGGCCCTGTAACTTAAAATGTGCTTAAGGCTCTCAGACATTGGGGACTTCCCTGCCAAGATTCAAAAGTGCAGCAACAGGGCTGGGATCACCAGTATTAAATTTTGAAAGTATTTCCTATTAGCGCGCATGTGGCCGAGTGCTTCCAGCAAGCGGCAGAAGGGTAGCGGGAGCACAGCCCTCGCTCGACACGGGCTCCAAATCACCACAAGCTCCAGCGCGAAAGACAGGTATGCTTCCTCTTGATAAGCCACGACAAGTCGGGTTAGTACTGTGTTTGCTAAAGATCGACAAGTTAAGAAGACACAATTACTCTACCTCAGTCTCTATTTCTGGGCAGATACCAGGTAGAATGTAATTGCTAACACTTTTTTATAATAGCTGAAGATAAAAAGAGGTTAATTCACTCTGAGGTAGGTTTTGGTTATTTCAAATTTCCAAAATGCCAGAATTTGGCTTCCCTGAATTCACAGCTGTAGGGTCACTCAACCAGTCAGCAGGCTTCAGCAAGACAGAGGATCTTCATCACCGGAGTCCTGGAGCAGTGCCGCCGTCCGGCTCGGTCTGCCCGGACCGCTGACACCAAAGAGAATTCTGACGATGCTTCTGCATTGCCAGAGGCTCCCAGCAATCACTAACGGCTCTGTTGCAAACACATATTTAAATTTCCTGCCATGCTAATTCTACTTCTGAGTAAATGTCTCCTGTGCCCTAACACAAACCCAGTTTATCCCTCTTCCCGCCCAGCCAAATTTTCTGAAACCGTTGGGATCGATGCAAAACCAAGGAGAGAAGCAGAGCCTCGGTGTCTCTGCACAGAACTGCCTTACAGCTCCAGCTGGTACAGTGACGTGGACACAGCGTTCATTCCACACTAGAAGTATTTAGAGCACAGCCGAAGGCCACCCTCTTCGCTGCACTGGGGCCAGCGGTGCAGGTTTAACATAATGCCGAGGATTAGATACAGCATCTAAAACCATTCAATTCACTATGAATTTGGAAGGAATAAAACCCAGAGTTTGGAAGAAGAAAGCGTGTTAACTGGAGCAGATACCGAACAGGCTAATCCTAATGATAAGAAATGCAGAGATGTGTGAATGATTTGCTTCACGCTGTTCATTTCTTCTGAACAACTGCATCGCTTATTGCTAAAACAAAGAGAACAGTTCCAGCAAATCACTGTTGCCGTCACAAGTTAATGTCGCACCTCGAGTGAGATGTCTGTATAATCATGTATCACTTTGGGACGAATCCAGTATTTATGGCCTTAATCTTTGAGGGTTCAGTATTTGTCTTGGATTCAATAGGATGCATTTAACCATCAGAAAAGTCAAATAGTGGTTTAAAATTTAAGTGTGGGGAATCACACAAACAGAGCGCAAGTGAAGTTGCAAATCCACACCAATTCCAGCAGGTATTTAGGAAGATATTTCATTGTTACTTGTTCCCCGAAAAACAAGGGTGGAGGAGACAGTAAACCTGAAGGTCACTGGTGAAACAGGGCGATGTGACTGCCAGGGGGATGAACTGCCGCATTCGAGAACCCAGCCTTGCAGTGACTCAGTGACTCAAATGAGTTTGCTCTACCGAGCAGGAAATACATTAATATCTCGCAGCAGACGGAACCATCAAGGAGCTGGGGGAAGCAAAATGCAGCAAGTTTTCCATTTTCCCTGGCTGGGAAGCCTTCAAAATGCCCATGGGAATGTCTGAAAACCATCTCCATTTAGGCTAGGTTTCAGACATCTTCCCTCAGCGTTATTTTACCAACCAACTTAGTTACCATTAAAATGTTAGATTTGAGCTACTTGCTACCGTAGATTTCAGGCTCCAAGATTTTAAAACGCCCTATTCTGAGAGCAGGAGCTTGCTGCAGCACGTAGGTGGGTTGGTGCTCAAGTCCCTAAGCAAGAGTACAGCATTCCTGAGTTTCCTTAGATTTCTATGAAGTCTGTCTGGTGCTTTCATCTCACTGGCAGTCTTGAAAAATGTTAAACATCAGACATTAGTGCTAACCTTTCCCCAGTGACGGGATCAATCCTTCGTTGAGACAGTCGTTCCATGATGGATTCATAGGGGAGATTAAAGAAAAATACCCTAGGGAGAACATAACAATTAAGTGCATTAACATGCTGAGAACATCACTTGTGACATTCAGAGTATGAGTTAATCCTTACCCAAACGGACGGCACACACAAACGTGGAAGTGCCAGCACCACTCAAACCTGCGGCACCAGAGAACACTGGCGCATGCACAGGACCTCTCTTCTCTGGTTCTTCTCCTCACATCTTGGTTAGTCTCCAAGCGCATCAAGGTGCTGCGTGCACTGTCAGGGCTTAACGGACAGTGCGGTGTGGGCAGCAGTGACTGAAATACAGCTGGAGCCGATCTCAGTCTCATAGCTCGCTCTCAATCCAGCAGTTACCTCTGAGCTTCCCCTGGATCCAGCGTCTCCACCCAACTAGCAAATACAATCACAATGACATTCTGCAAAAGGTAAATAAAAAATTGCTACCGTTCTGTCAAAGACAAAAAAAAGAGCTTGTCTGCCAGTATTATGCATTCTTCCCTAATAACAGCACTGCACGACTCAGTGCCCATGAAAGGGATTTTCCTCTTGCTGTTTTAGTCCACTTCTTTTGCCCTTGCCTCCCCACACAGCCCCACAGTGCGAGTCCTCCTGTCTCCCACTCCCGTCCCGCATCCCGTAAAGCAGACTGAGGAATAAGACCTAATAGGTGCCACATTACGATGCTGACAATTCCCCGTCCCTTCCGCCAGCATTGACCTGCAGAGAACAGTGCCAGGGCACAGAAGGCAGCTCGGTACAGCATAACCCCCTTGACAATCAGCCTTGCTGTTGAGACAGCTAAAGAGGAAATATTAATGCTTGATTTTAAGATCAAAATCTGCAATTCCCATTGAGTCTGAACAAGACCTAGGCACTCAGCATCTTAAAAAGTCAGACCCTCGGTGTCAGTGATGTGGGTTCCATGCTACGAACAGCTTTTCACCAGAGGATGGAGCGGGACTTTGCCACCTCATTTCGTTTAAACAGGTTACGCAAAAGCCCTGATTTCAATCACGGATGCAGAACCAGAAAACAACATACACCACAATGTGACACACCAGTCACATTACACTGTTGCACAGAAACTGGTGTGCCCATCTCACGTTGACTCCTCCTTGGCATTTTGGTTCATTATAACGGTTCTGTTTTTTAGAATTTTATAGTCTAGTTCAAAAGCTCTTCAGCAGAAAATTCTTGACAAACTGCTGAGGATGAGCAGACGCGAGTCCCCTGTCCCTCAGCTATTGGAAGAGGCCACTGCAATAGGAGACTAAAGCAGATCTGGACGAAGATCACATTCAATGATTAATTCAGAACAAAATAAAATATAAGGCTTCCTTTGAAAACTTATGGAAAGAAACTTTTCCCAACCGAACATGGCCTGAAGGCTGTAAATACATCTTTCTTTATAATACACCTTCTCCTGCTGCTGCCTTCAAGGCCAGGCTTCCTCTTTTTGTTTGTGTCTGCCTCTCACAACAGATACTGCATGCTTTAGACATTCACCAAAGGAACATTTTACACTGACTGGGTGGGATCAGACCAGATGAAAGGCTGAGCTTTACCTCGGCATGCACAGAGCAGATTACTAGAATCCTTTGTAGGATTTAAAGTTATGAAAATCATCTCTCTTTTCAAATGTTTACAGATAATGACTTCTATTCACACTGTGGTAACAAAATAACAGCCGGGAATAAAACATTCAAGATCTCGGAGATTCCAAAGACAGGAAAAGAACAACAGTTTCAACACTCTTTTATCCCTTACACTCTTAACATTTTGTTTTTCTTTGTTTCTGTTGCCCAACAATGGCACAAAACCGTGATTGTCAGAACAGGTAACATCTGATGATATGTCTCAAGATGAATATTCTAGTAGAGAGGAACAACATTTATACAGTCATGATAATTGATACGGCTTCCTATTATATTCTGAAATAAACAAAACCACTAAAGGATTATAACCTGGCATATCAAGAAAGCTTGTCGTAATTCATAGATACTAACTCAAAAAGTATTACGGTATTTGAAACAGAAGAGCCTAAAAAACTCCACTTAAAAAGCTGCCAACAAAATGAACTCTGAAAGCCTTGTCTGAGATTCCCTTCTTTTTTATACAAGATGCTTCTTATTATCCAGTCTGGTGTCACCATTAAAGAAGAGTGTAGGGGGAAGATGTGGGAGAGTATAGACATCCCTGCTAATATGGATTTTTTTCCCCTACATGCATTGTGTAATGGCACACACAGAATACACTATACAACAGCACAAACTCCTAATCCCGCGGTCCTTGCAGGGGAAGGTGGGATGCCTTACCCTGCCACACCGTACATCTCCTATAGATAAGAGAAAACATCACTCCCCGGGGCTGTCAGTTTAAAATTGTTCAGAAGCAGGAAAAAAAGATGAAGGGGAAAAACACTGACAGAGCTACCGTCTAGACTTAAAATACTTCCAATTAGAAAGCTTTATTATCATTTTGAAGGAGACACATACCACACACAGTCTATTATGCAGCCCCAGGAGGCTTACTCACATGAGTAAAGCCTATTTACACGTATGCACTCTCTGTGAAGTATTTGCCTTGGGCATATGATACATCTCCTTCGGCTCCTCAAGGTATTTCTGAGCAACATTTCGCCCGTGTCCCTCTCGCAGGCTACTATGGCTCTGATCACATAACAAACCCGACCCTCCAACTGTCCAGGTAACGTCTGTTGGATTTCTCTTGGAAATCCTCATAAGATAGAGGGCTGCACCCACGACCTTGATCCAGCATTTAGAGCAGTAACTGGAACAACTCCTTACAAGTACTGGATTCATCTCCAAGCAGAGCTTGGCCCCTCTCAACTACCGAGTGTAATTTTTTTCACATAAATGCATCCTCTGTAAAGCTCGCTTTAGGAATCAGCCAGGCTTTGTATGTTGTAATGTGTCACAACTTCTATCAAGGGGAAATATGAAACAGATGTCATCAGAATTGGTAGACAGGGAGGCAAGGAAACACAGCCTCATATCAAAGTATACTACATTATACTGCTAGATTAGCATCTAGCGCAGCTTCTCTTTCAGAGTTGGCAAGCTGTTAGCTCAGCTCCGCAACAAGTGAGTAATGTCAATCAGCAGCAAGGCGAGGTGCGCGCCGGGGAGGGCTGGGCAGAGAGGCACCAAAATCCTCCCTCCTGCATCACGGGCTCAGCATCTACCTAGCGGCAACCCAAACTCGTTGGCATCCAGTTACAAACTGGTGCTCTGCGGGGTATAACTCGGTAGAGCCTCTCAGCCCAGGCCTCGGAGGACAAATGTCCCCCTAACTACCACCGAGTAGCAACACTGCTGCTAGACGCAGGACTGAAGCCAAGTGATTCGTAAGCAAAGCTCTGTCCTCTCTCCTTTGTTCTCTCTCCCAGGAGAGGGATGTGAGAGAAGGTCCAGTCCTGTCAGCTAGCTTTCACAGATAATAAAACCGTGAACACAAATGTTAAAAGGGAAGAAAAAAAATCTCGTGTCAGAATCCTACCTCTTCCTCACTGTACTTGACATCACTTATCTAATCTATCACAGCTTTCAGATACGTTAGAGAGATTAAACTCCAACAAATTAATAGTGTTGATGACACCTTCACTGTGTACCTAGTCAAATGAGAACTAGTCGCCTTCGAATGACGATGAAATATATACGGCCCCTAACAGCTGGAATACAATGTTGTTTTCCTACCAGCCATCTGGCATTCCAAAAGGGTATTCCAACCGCTTCTGCCTTCGGACTGTTCAGACAGCGTCGTCTAAGATCCTAGAGGTCACCAGGGCATCCCGATAGCTTCCCTTGGCAGACGGCGAGAGGAGAAGGTAAAAGTATGGGTGGTAGAAGTTTGATTTCACACCTGATCATGAGACAGCATTTTTGGAAAAATGTGTCACAACCATACAATAAGTGAAGAAAGGTTTTTTGATGTACACAACAGCATTCACCTAATCCTGAACTGCATTTGTTCCAGATGGCAACCAACCTAGTTAATCCAAGTTATTAACGACTGACAGTGCTCAGAGTTGTCCTCAGGAGAATTTTTTGGGTGGTGGTTTTCCTGTTTTGTGGATGTAACATCACTGACTCAAAGCACCTATAATGGAAAAATTACGAGTGTTGCCGTAAGACAAGCAAGTGCCGTGTGCCTGAATCCTGGTATCACGGAGCCCGGGATTAAAGCACGCTCCTCCTGCGTCCTGACAGTCACCTTGCAGGACGGCTCCGCTGCCTTGCCAGCTGCCTTCACATCTCAAGAGAACTGAAGCTCTGCCTGTAAGCCACGGCCTTTCACCAGTTTTGGTCTTGTAATGTAAACATAGCTTTTCTATGAGGCTGACCTAGATGGATCCAGATGTTGACTGCTCTAGACCTGAGCTATTTACTTAGGTCAGACTCTCATCCTTGGCATTTCCCATTACCTGCAGTTGCTCTGGGCTGACATTGGTGGAGGGGAGCCCAAAGCCAAGCCCTTTTTGTAAAATTATTGTCTGTGAAATTTGACCTATACCTTTAAATCTAATTGAATTCATACCTTGTTTTCATTTAAGGATGAAAAATGATGCAACGTGATACCTAAGACAGAAACCTAACTCCCTAGCTGGCTTTTAAAAACAGAGACTACTGCCTTGCTTGTGGCTATATCAGGGCCAGATCAAGCCTTGCAACAAAGTTAGGATGCTTGAATTAAAAAAAAATACAACACCAAACAACACTGGGCCACTTTTAACATAGCATTTGAACTTTAGAGTTGAAACCGCAACTTTAAAAATAGCAAACTATTAATCTTTCCCTTATTTTCTTGACTCCTATATATCTTCTCCCTCGTAGGCAGGTACCAGCTGCCATATTCCCATTCTTCACGCTCTGCACTCTGCAAAAAAAAGAGGCCCCTGCTGGCCAATTCTTGTTTAAAATTGTGCATAATTGATAGTGGCAAATCTACCCCAGCTGTGTCTAAAACCTCTCCAGGGGCAAGAAAAACACTCTCTGTGACTGTCATTAACTACTAAATTAGCAAGTGCTCCTGGCAGTTTACAACGTACCACATCAGTTTGCTTTAAAAAAAAAAAAAGTGAAGATCAGATGCCTGTGTGATCTCAAAGTTACAGCAAACTCTGCTGGCAGAACTTTGACAGAACCCCAGATAAATCAGAGCAAAATAGAATGGGAACGAGAGAGCAAGAGAGTGAGCGAAAGAACGAGAGGAAGGCAAGAAAGGAGAGAAAGGAGAGGAAAGGAGACAAAGTTACCCTCTTTTCCAGGCAGACAAATAGAAAACGTCGAAGTGAAGGCTAGAAAATTGAGCCTTTCGTAAATCACAGAACATCTTACTCAACATGGAGATATCAACACAATGTTATCTGATGCTATGGCACCATTCCCCATGGAAAATAACTCTCCCGGAAGACTTAGTTCTGGCAATGCAAGGGCTACAATTTTTGTAATTGAGATATAAAGCTGAAAAAAAGAGATGAATCTGTTGAAGTGTACGGTGCAGTAGCTCTCTAAAAGGCTACCACAGGTAAAATCCTTATGTGATCATTGGCACAAATGCAAGCTCCTCCCTTTGGTTCATAAAACAGAGCCAAAGCAGGCGGAGAAGGAAATAACACAGTTCTCGCAAAGGATGGAAAAGCCTTGGGGGGCATTACGGCCTGAACTGGCAGGGAGGCAAGTACCATCTCTAGCAACTGTCCTGAATTCGACAATTGTTAAAATTGACCATATTTTTTGGTTCTATAAGCTTCCAAAAATGCACAAAACGACAAACTTCTGGATCCTACAGGGACCACAAGCCAGACAGGGGTGGGACGGCAGGCTTGGCCCAGATATAAGAACAATCTGCATTGCAAAAAGGTCTTTTTCTTGGGTAGCACCATTGAATTATCACAATAATATGGCAAATCAAGTTAGTGGTTCAGGCTGACAGGTACAAGGAAGTTCAGATTTGAATCCAAGTGACTAATCCCAGCTAAAACCCAGGCCGTCTTGCTTTATTGACTTTCTAGCCGGAGATACCTGACTTGGATCAATCAGTTCCCCTAAAGAATGCTCCCTTTCCCGTAGCATAAAGACACCTTGAATCTGAAACCTTGGCTAAGCCTCTTCTCGAGAACTAGGGGCCCAGCCACAGGATCCTGAGCACATTATATTTCCATAATTACATTCTGCATCCCCAAATCCCCTCTTAAAAATTAAACTGGTTACATAGGTGCCATCTACCTTTTCCCTAGCCTCGTTCAGGTTTCTCTCAATGCAGCTATAACCCAGGTATTTTGCCCATGGGTAACCAGACTACAAATGATCTTCTGAGGCTGCACTACTGGCTGGACATGGATCTTAGTTCTCTTCCTACCCTAAATACTGCTTCTGCACGTCTCTGCAATGGATGAAATGATCCTTATCTCTTATTTATGGAAGGAGCTGTTGGGAGGTTTTATTCACTGATGTCTTTCAAATTCTGGGATATCTTCTGATGAAAGATGCTTGATGCTATTTTGGGAAGTAATTTCACCCTGTAGGTTTTGACCATAAGGGAAAATACATTGCATAAACACTAAAACACAGGTTAATCGGCACAAGTGTTTTGCTCATTGAGCTCCTATAATGATTCATGGGATGACAAGCGATTTCCAGGCACTGGATCTTTCTTTTCAAATGGATGCATTTCTGTCGAATAACTCCAAAAGGCAGCTAAGTGGGGCACTATTCCCAGGACACGGCTTCTGGCCAGGGGAGCGAGATGAACAACATCCTTCGTAGCTGCAGATGTTCCTTCCCTTCGCCAGCAGTGCAGAGTAATGACTGTTAGATGTTTTCCACCCACCAGTTAGACGTGCTCGGCCTCCAACAGCCCAGGCAGCCGAGGTGGCAGGGTCCCTCCCGCACCCCACCCCACCAGCCTGGTATCTCAGCAGCATCTCAGCGGGTGCCGCACCAGCTTAGGCAGGGGGAACAGGCGCCGCCTTGCCGGGTAGCACCGTCTGTCTGTTTTACAGAACAATGGGCTGGATCTCGAGCCGGGATAAAGCAAAGTAGCTCCACTGGCGTCACGCGGATTTACACCAGCGAAGAACCCCAGGCCTTTCGGCAGCGAGAGCCATTCCACACGACAGCGGCCTGAAGAACTACCGGCTGTGTAAACGTGACATAAGCACAGCGAAAGGCACGCGTAGACAGAGCAAATGGTTTCATACGAGGGGCTTCAATGCATTTTTAAAGCTTCTTTTGAGAAGGCAATATTAACTCTTTCCATATGTAGTAAGTGACTTGGATGCATTAGTACCTCCATTCAAAACTGCTTTACATTTCTCCCCTCATTTTTATTCTTTGCCTCCTTCTTACTCTCAGCTGTTATTCTAGCATCTTTGCATTCCCCCTGGAGTTCATTCCAGCGGTGCTTTATGAATCACAGAATAAGATGGCAGCCAGCACCGCTTTAGAGTAATATGTGGCTGGCACGATTTCCACTATCCGCAAGGTTAATCAAACTCAGTCTCAGATAATCGAAAGCCTCTGCAGCCCCAGAGGCCCGAGGTCAGGAACCTGAACCCGCTTCCCCAAATGCAGTCATGTTTCCTTAGATGCTTGCAACCCTCCCCTGCAATAATTAGATTCTGCAAAGCAAATCTTGAGCGGAGCAAGAACTCCAGGGTTAAGCACTAGCAAACTCATACCAGAACTGATGCCTTTGCTACCTGTCTGCAGCTTTTCTCTAGTACCTCCTGCTCCTAACAAGGAAACCTCTACTTTTCTTCCTTATTAAATAAATGGAAACAAATTTATAGTAAATGATGTTTAATCTTAAGTGTTCCTATAAAATGCTACGTTAAACTCCCCCATCCCCATCACTTAAACGCTAACTTTTGTTGTTGGTAGGATATTTGGTATATAAAATAAAATAAAGAACTGACACCAAAAAAATGTATGATTTGGGGGCAAGGGGAGGGAATAAAAGAATGGATTATAATGTGTCATTTTATATATGTGTCAAAGGAAACCAATTTCATAATAGGGAATAAAAATTCCCTGTTTAAATACTGTCAAATAAATCCTCAAATGTAATAGGGTTCACTTCTGGGGAAAAGAAAACTAAACCTGATTAAATATTAATGTGGCGTAGTATTAATTAAGAGAGAAAAAAGTCCATCAAGAGAACCCCAATATGTTTACTGTGTCCCCAGGAAGCTGGAAAATTTCACAATCAAGTGTGTAAATGTTCTAAAAAAGGCTCCTGAATATTTTATGAATATTTGTCATAAAACAGAAATAATAACCACTGTGCAGAGCTATTAGAATTAATATTTATGCTGCCCGCCATGAAATATTCATGGGGACAGAGAAAGGGGGGCCCGTAAGACAAGAATTAATTTACATTGGGCTTGGTTTACCCGCTGGCTTGATGTTTAAAGACGGGTTGACAAGCCTCCATATGAATCCGTCAGTCACTTGCAGCAGTAGGTGGGGTGAAGGCAGGGGGAGGCGGGGGAAAACGGGTCCAAGCTGCTGACAGCTCACAGATTGAGTTTCTGACAGCCCTTAAAAAACCTAAACGGCCCCCCACCTTTTTTTCCTTCTTCCATTGCCCAAGGCGCTCTGTACTGCCACCGTTCATCCGATCTCCCCTTCCATCTGCTGAAATTAAGGAATTAATGAGCGCTATACACTTTACAGCGGGCCCCAGGAATGTTTACTGGTGATTAAATTATAATGCAGCCAAGCTGTATAATTCATGAACCAATTAAAGGAAGTGTTAGTTGATTTGATGGGATGAGGACGTACAAAAAGCATTTAACTAATAGGGAACCGTGGGCTGCCGGTCGCTTTGGCTTTCTCGGATTACGCGGCTAATTGCTCTGCTTTATAGGGCTGTCACAGATAGCCATACATATTTCATTGTTCTCAAATACTTCAATTGTTTGCTTTCGTGTTGCTGCTGTAATATGTAGAAGCCCAGCCAAACTTCAGTGTAGTTAAAGCACTACTCTGCAAAAGCAGGTTGCTTGGGGAGGAGGGAGGAATGAGAGGGGCAGAAGGAGAAGGCTGGCTGACAAAGGAGTAACTTAAAGCCTCAGAGTTAAATGTCACTCAGCAATTACATGATTAAAAGGTGCAACATATGATAGTCTTTTGTTTTACAACTTTTTGGACACTAATATTCTATGCTGACTTCACCGCAGAGAAAAATATTGGTACACCAAGCTGCGTTTTCTTTTAATACTGAGGAGCAAAAGAAGAAGGTGGAGAGGGAAGTATATTTAAAAAAATCCAGCAGGGAGGAGCTAGATTGCTGTGGTTATCAATACATAGTGTTTTAACTTACATGATTGGATATTCTAAAATACAGGAGATATGAAGGAGGTTGATTTCCCATCTGGGAGAATGCTCAGTGTCTAATTCAGAGAGCTGCTGAATCGTGCTAGCTAGTCATCCCAACAACTTCAGTTTATTACACAAGGAATGGGGGAATTTACCATTTCTGCTGTTTTACAAAGCACTCCCCCCCAGCTGACAGGCCACAGGATTTGACGAAATGGATTCTCTTGATTTGAAGAGGCCTATCACTCAATTTACTCCTGTCCTCAGTCAAAAACAGGCACGTTCTTCTAGCAATGAAATTCCCAACCCATATACAGTAGTATATGCATTGCCGGAGAAATTAGGTACTATCAGATAAATACCACAAACACATGCACTAACTTGTAGTTAGTCCCTGAAATCTATTGAATAAAGAACAAGCTGGGTAAATATGCTATTTCTGTAGCTCAGTGATGAAGACTGTGATCTTCTCTGGGTCCCTGCTGAGGTGTATTGTCACCCACCTGAGGAACGCTGTGGTAAATCCTGACCTCCTGTCTAATTTAGAGCTTTAAATTTCCAAGTCTTGTACAAACACCAACTAAATGACTTTCAAGATATCCTATTATGTAAAGCTTATAATCTGGTTCATCCCTTTCCTCGCGCCCGTTCCCTCCAGGATCTGGCTTCGGAGAGCAGTCCCTGCGGCGCGCCCTCCCTGACGCCCCGGTACGTGCCTCTCCTCCCCACGTGCTCCATCCTTCGGCGCAGAGCATGAAATCCCCTCTCCATATCTGCCCGCTCCGGAGAAACAAGGGGGTGTGCTGGTCTGCCAGAAGCAAAACTGTGCAACACCGCACCAGTTTTGAGAAAGGTTTTGTTAGGTAGGGGCAGCCAACAGCTGGTGCTCAGGAGAACTTCAAAATGTGCCAGCTTCACTTTGACATTCCAGTTACGAACCAGCTCCCAGCCAAGCGCCGCAACACTAAACTAAGAAAATCCATCTCTGCCCTCCTGTTGGAATTGTTCTGTTTTGCATAAAGAATTGCATCAAACCAGAAAAGCAGAATATCTTTGCAGTCCAATGCGCGTGTTCACCAGGGAGGCAGGAGACTTACATTCAGTGAATACTTACTTTTTTCTAAAAAGCAGAGCAAACGTAAGGAGCCCCAGAAAGAAGGAGCTGAGTGTCCCATTTCCCAGGACAGCACTCAGATTTGCAGGCTAGGGGTTGTCCAGGTGGAGAAACAGGTGGGAAAAAAAATCTTGGGATACTAAAGAAAAAAGATTTCTCATATAGCTTGACCCTGATGTTTAAAAGGTAGTATGCCAAAAAAAGAGTTATTTTAAATAATTTCCTTTATTCAGAAATACGATATATTGTTAGTTTGTCCCTAGCTTCTGGGTTAAGTAATGCAAAACTTTGGCTTAAGACATTAGTTTAATAGGCAATCTCCGAAATAAGGGATAATGACACCAGTTACACAGCAGGAAAACTTGCCATTAACCCACTGTGTGGTTGAGTGAAATGGAAATTGGATTGCCTGTTCTAGAAAATAGAAAGGTTAAATTGTCTGGGAGATAAAGTTGATCCTAAACTCACCTAAGCGGGCAGTGCCTAGGATCTGAAATCTGACTAGCCAGATAATCATCTGGACAGTTACACACACAGTTGAAAGCCAACACGTGATCTTGTAGGCTTTGAATCATACCGTTGTTGGATTAAACACATCTGTAATTTGGTAAAATCCATTAAATACATTTATGACACTCGGCACCTGGGATAACAACAAAGGGCGTGTGTGTGTGCGTGTGTAGGCAAACTACATGACCTCACGCACCGCTCCCAGAAACAGCGGCTGCATCGATGTGGCCCTTACTTGGGGAAATGCAGAGGTGAGACGCAGGCCCAGGACTCACTTTCTGCCAATGATTGCTAACAAGAAACGTCAGAACTTGGCAATGTCAAGAAATGAGAGGCACTGCAGCAAGTATTTTCTTTGTTGCTTTTGAAGTGCCCTGGATACAATCAATCATATCGAAAAAACTATATTTTGGTTCAATGTGGAAAGGGCTATTTGCATTTCAATATGTTCAACTTATCCTGCCAATAAAAACATGGAATCATGAAGAAGAGATCAGGCCACTGGAGTGAAAAACAAGAGATGACATCCTGCAGACCTTTCAGATAAAACAGCTCCTTGCTTGTAACATTTCTGTTGACGTCCCAATATTTCTGAATGATTGGGTTTTCAAATGAGATCAGTCAGCATGCAAATGAGGAAACAGGATCAAGACATCTCCCATATCTGATTGGATAGAGAAATTATCAAAAGACCCTTTTTTCATATCGAATTTCCATCACAAAAGGTCAAACTTTCAACTCCCATTACTTTTGCTAACTGCATTTCACTGTGCCTGCCAGCTCATTGCTGCTGCTGTTTTCAGAGGAAAAAAAGAGAAGTAACAAATGATTACATCTTCTCCCACATCTGTCATGCAGGATGGACAAACATTTTCTAATCTTATTCTATTTTTCTCTACAGCCCTCAAAATCCTTGCAGCCAAAACATCCCTTCTAACCTGATTAGCTATTCCTAGGTTGTTTTTATTTTTCTTACAGGTTCTTTTCTTATTTTCTAGCCTACAGACTGACAAGAGCACCAGCTGTGTTGCCAGAATGTTTTGTTCTACAATTTGGCCATTTAAAATACTGTTTGATGCGTACTTTTCTAAAATATATCTCCTTGTGCTGTCTGGCTGGACTGATGCCTAAATACTCAAGTAAGGGATGTTCCAGAAAAACAAAAGACAAAGAGAGAGCATCATTTCCCCTGAAATCCTCACATAGTTATATTTTCCCTGGCAGTCCATCCCTGACAACAAACGCTGCCTGGCCTTCTGTAGGTTTTGATCCATTCCTTTAGTGAACAGATCATGGCCTGAGACTCCAAGGCTTCGCCCTGCCTGCTCAAAACACTCAGCTCATGCAAATTCAGAGAACTTACACCCTCGTGTCCAAACAGAGGAGCAGCTCAGCACCCCTAGGGCTCATAATCATAAAGGTTGGGAAAGACCCTTAAGATCATCGAGTCCAACTGTTAACCTATCACTGCCAAGTCCATCACTAAACCATGTCCTCGAGCACCATGTCTACCCATCTTTTAAATACCTCCAGGGATGGAGACTCAACCCCTTCCCTGGGCAGCCTGTTCCAGCCTGACCACCCTTTCAGTGAAGAAGTTTTTCCTAATACCCAACCTAAACTTCCCCTGGCGCAGCTTGAGGCCGTTTCCTCTCGTCTCATCGCTTGTTATGGGGAGAAGAGACCGACCCCCACCTCGCTACAACCTCCTTTCAGGCAGTTGTAGAGAGCGATGAGGTCTCCCCTCAGCCTCCTCTTCTCCAGACTAAGCACCCCCAGCTCCCTCAGCCGCTCCTCCTAAGACTTGTTCTCTAGACCCTTCACCAGCTTCATTGCCCTTCTTTGGACACGCATCCACTGCTTTTTTAGGTTTAGAGCTGAATTTTAGAGCAGCAGAAATAGCAAGTGGGGCAAGCACAAGAAGATGAAGACATTAGTAAAAAGTGCAGGACTCAATGTATTTGTTGCTACTGGTCCCATAAAAATTCTCTCTCAACATTATTATCATTGCAACATATATAACCCATCAGATTAGTACCTAGAGATTTCTACTCTTCTTATTTTCTCTGTTCTTCTTATTACTCAACAACTAAATGTTTCACAAAGCCATTTCCTACAGAAATATTTATGTTCCCAAATGTTTATTGGCCCCTCTATCATGATCAAGCTTTTATGAGCACTCTATACAGAACTCTGAATTAAATACGCAATTCCTGATCTATCAGATCTTGGCTTGATGCTGTGTTTGTCTGTTTTATACAGCAAGGCACTGTGGCAAACTACAGAACACCTTACAGAAAAACTAATTTATACAGTAAAGATATTTCTGTTCAACACTGACTGTGTGGGTTAGTGATTACAGAAAGCTAATGAGGACCAGGAGGCTGTAGGGTTTAAATTCCAGCAAAGGCACTTAGTCATTGTGTTAGGTTTCCTGAACAATGTTTTTACGTAATTTCTACACAGCTACGGACATTAGGCTCTGTACCATCGCGTGCTGGAGGGAGATGGAAGATGCTCCCTGTAGATGTTACACCAGCACTTCTCCCTCACTCGCTCCACGCCACGCAGGTCTCCGCAGCTCCCCAGAGCAGGCTGCCCTCAATCAGTGGCAGCTGGTTCTCTCCGTTCTTGCTGGCAGCTGCCACTCACAACCAGTGAACAGCTCAGACTCTTAGCTGGCTCCAGGAGCTATTCTCCCAGATTACTTCCTTCGTCTTTGATTTTTTCATTTTTCTTCTCTTCTCCTTCTGACCAAAAGTGCCTGTGGTGATTTGTCAATGTCTGTCTGTATCTAGTGAACTAAAATTTTGGCCTCTTTACCACATCAGATCAAGGCAATGTTCTCAGCTCCTTTGTACCCAACAAATGCCAGCCGCAGAATGCAGGGAGACTTTGTGCATGTAAGTTCTCCAACAGCAAAATCGTGGTGATTGTATTTTATCTATAGGTCTCTATTCTTCACAACTCTATTACTATTGAAACACTAATCATCAGGCCACCTAAATAGATAAAAAGTCATTCTCTGGAGGGTTAAAATTTGTAGTGTTCTCTTTTTTCCTGGGACAAGTCTGGTCAAAGGCTGTCCCAGGATGAACGGGGTATCTTACTCACTAGGTAAGGTCTGGAGTTCACCTGATTTAATAATGGGCTCTTCAATGTGGCTGAAAAAATCTAAAAAGATGTGCTGACTGGAAGCTATATTTGACATTCAGATAGATACATTCAGAACTGAGGTGTGGGTTTCTAACAATGATTAACTGCGTAGCAAGTTACGCAGCCTTGGATTGATTGCACAGGCAACTTTTAAACAGTGATTTTTTTTCATCGAAAAGATACTACAGTTCAAACAAGACTCTCTCTGAATCTGTTGTGAATTACAACGTGTTTGGAATTAACCAGACAGAACCTGACATCTAATCAAAAAGAAAAAGATGGATTTTTACTCTTAGAACTGTTTTAAATAAAAAAGATTCCCGTTCCTTAAAAGGCCTAACAACTTTGCATAACTGTTTTTACCTAGAAATAAATTGAAGGTAAGGGCACTCACCTTCACTCGCAGTTTGTACATACTGGGAAAATGTGAAAAGCTGAAGAGTTATAGTTATTTTCTCCCTAATACAACATAGATTCCTGCCTAACACCATAGTGAAAAAAAATTTTTTACAAAATCAAATCCTCCCGTTCTTCCAAGGGCAAAACTCCCAGATTACCTAACGATTAAGGATTTTCAAAATACCCTGTTCATACAACCACACAAATTCACTGGCACAGCCCTACTTCATGCACCATGTAAGAATTAGGCGTATTCAGAAATATCAGACCTTTGCAGCGCGTTTCTGCAAGGGTCGGAAGGACCCCAGAACAGGGTTTTGTGTAGGCTTCCAGTAAAGAGCTTACACTGCCATTACCATAAATCACCCCAGAATGTCAGCAGTGATATAGCGTCTTTCATTAAAAAAATACTGCAGCTTCTTTCAGAAGGACTGCCACTTGCCATTTCTTTTAGGTAATCAGATAGCCGTTAATTAATAAAGCTGTCAGGTGAATCGTCCTGCTCCGGTCATCATTATCCATTCTGTAACAGAATCCTGCTATCATCACCGCCATCCACCCCATAGCTTCCAGCTCAATTAACTTAATGCTATGCAAATGAGAGGCTCTCCTCATCATTAGCTTATAGCCCACAAATGTTAATAACATAATTGGGCCTTCAACAGGGTAATTAGACACGATTTCTTCCATTAGTCTTACAAGGCTAATTATTGTTGATAGGAGAGAGGGGATGAGTCCCAGTGCTGCATGCAAAGAGGGGCATCTGGTTAAAGCAAATATAGACAAAACATCAACACGGTAAAACACCAGTTGAGATCTATAGCAGGGTCAGGTAGGGCTGGGGGGAAGGAAGACAGCGTGGTGAGAAACTTGGGAACCGCTGGAGAAATTCTCTACAAGGCAGGAACTAAAAACAAATATTCAGCCCGAATATGGAGCTCTCCTACGCTTAGCAGTAAAACAACGTGATGCTTAATAAATCAGAGGAAGCTGCTCTCAAGTTTTTGCAGACAGGACAATTTGGAAGCTGTACTGATCAAACTTTCTATGTTTGTAATGCAAATATGCAGCCAAAGAAGGACACAGAAGAGACTTTAAGAAATGAATCTGTTCCTAGTTCTCCCTTGTCGTTATGCCCAAGCTTCTCTCCTGCCATCATCGACTTTGCTGTGGTTTATGGCATGATTTTTCTGAGTAACAGCTATTTACTGTAAGAATTACAGAATTGGAATAGAAGAATTTTTTAATAATCACTGAGCAAAATGCATTTCAGCTATTTATTAACAGAAAGTTAATAAAAACCTGGATTCAGTATAATGGACAGGCAGTAACATTTTTAACACAAAATGGCAGCAAGTTTTTGAGCTGTGATTATATTTTGAATGGTGGAATGAAAGCTGAGGGTTTGCTCCTATACCAGGTAATTCTATGCAGTCTCATCCATGGAGGTCAGGAACGTACAACTGGAGTCAGAATTCTGTGAGGAACCCGTACTTTTCAAAGGAGAAAGTAAACTTTACAAAAATAGGGGAAGTTCACCATACCTACCACTTTGCTTTGTGTTTTCCTGCAAACACTGCTAAGAAAAATATATGTCCAAAGACATATGAAGAGTCCAAAGGGCTCAAGGGGTTGGGGCACCATGTGGTTGCTTTATTTTGTTTCTGTTTTCTTTGACGTTGGGGCAAACTCATAGCCAATACAAATCCTTTGATTTCACTGCAAGTATGTGAAGAGGAACTCTTCCTATATACTTGGCCTGAAAATCAGCTTAACTTATGTTCAGAAAAGTAGGAGCGCTTACTAGAAGGTTAAATGAAAGAATTATTTTTTTAACGTGCTGTACCTTGATTTTGGTCAGTTATATCAAAAGAACAGACTGTCTTCTGGATCGTTCACTCAGTGCCTATCAGTGGGATAACAAGCAGCATTCCTATCAGAACAATATTAGACTACAATTTTTTTTTTAAATAATTTTTAGCACATGCAAAGCATGGTAGAGGTCTTACTGAGCTCAGAAATACAGCACATGTTAGAAAAGGATAACTTTTAAAAGCCCTTGTGGGACGGATAAAAGCCTTAGTCAAAATGTATTTCAAGCCTTACAAAGGACAGAGTTCTGTAACACAGAATTTTGTAAACATAATGTATTTAGGGACAGAAAAGATGATCCTTACACAGCACAAAAACACTGGGTCACCACTTGCACCTGAGCCAAAGGAAGCCAATGTAAGTGATGGTGATTAATACATTTATGTGCCTGCAGGTGATCCAGACCAATAGAATTAGATCCAGGGCATCTGTCAGACATAAGGGATCGGTCCTACATCTTTCCTGCAGAACAAGCTATGACAGTATTCAGCTCCGCTCTCTTAAATTGCCCTGCACTTGCTAAATTTACTTACTAGAAAATTCTGAGCAAATATCTTGTTCCAAGGCAAACAGCAGTAAATCCACTGATGTTTTAATGAAGATTACACTTTCTAATCCTCATGGTAATGACAAACTAGTCTCCATTCAATATGCAATATTACTTGACAGTTTTAATCACCCAAGCCGTATTATATTTGCTACAGACTGATGCACTTGTCTTCCCAGATCTTCAGCTTGGAGAATCTAAGCAAAAGCAGTGTAATGCCTCTTCTGCCTGGGGTTTTCAGTATGGGCCAATTTTGCCAGCAACACTAGCTCTGAGCAGTGGCTTACTCTGGGATTAGTCTCAGATCCAAAGAGACTACTACATCAGAGCACAGCTGGCACAATCTTGTCCTAAGTTTTTACTCCAGAATTCCTGAATTCTAGTAATCCAAGTAGTAGGAGTTCAAAGGAGTTCAAAGGTAACGTACATTTGTAATGTAGTTCCTCTAAAAGTACTGCCCCTGTGCTCTCAATATCAGACAGCAAACGCAGTAACAGACTTTCATAAACTCCGTTTTAACCTGTCCAGGTGTAAGGGTGACCTTTCTACTCTCAATAATATTCAGCCAACTTTTGCTACCACGCTGCTGAAGTAAATGGTAAGAGATCAACACAACGGGAGATACCTGACAACACCGGACAGCCCTCCTTTTCCTATCGCGCTTTCTCAGACACTAAGTGTCTATCCACAGTTCTCACACATGCAAAACTCTCATCTGTTTTATCGATATGTGTTCTCTTACAAAATGCAAACTAAAATGCTGTCACACCGTTACATTTAAAGTTTTCCTCCCTCAGTTATTTTTCAAAAGTTTTTCTGGTTCCAGTCAGATCTTGAAACCAGTATCTTCCTTACAAAAAGCTCCTAAATCCTAAAAAATCAGACTTGCATGTATATGGTTCTTATTTGCGTGTGAACTACTGAGGAAATTAAGGTAAAATTTTGAAAATGACTGCTTTAGTCCATGAAGAAATATTCAGAATTGACAAAACACATCATATTTTACCCTGCTGAGATGAATCAGTGTTACATTCCACAAAATGCACTGATGGTGCACGACTGCGTGCAGCTACATCTTTTCCTGCATACCTGTCTTAGCAAAATTATTCGTTAAAAGTGACTCTATACCAAACAGCCTCAGAGAAGAGCTGCAGGACGTCCCCTCAGGTTCAATGCTACAGCACTCAAACAGCACCTTGAATACTGCTGGATCTCAACCCAGAGTCAGTCATGGAGAGCAAACTGGGAGACCCGAGGGAACCCAGGTCTGGGAGTTCAGTGAGCTCTCAGGGATGCTCTTTGGTGACCAAAATGTGGGAATAAAAACCTAAGCAAAGGGAGCGCAGAGGGGAAAAGCACAGGTTAGATGACGTGACTACTATTTAAATGATAACACCTTGATTTCCATAACTGCTTCATTTTATTTCTTAAACAAAAGTGTGTCTTAGGTGAATGCCCTGAGCACCCGTTGTTGATCTGCAGAGATTCGTACCATGAAGTTGTCATTGTGAATTAAGATTTTAAAAGCCTCGTTCTTCTTTCAGGCAGTTCTCAGATCTCCTCTCAGAATAACATATTTTCCCCTGACAAGATGGAAATGTGCAGGTTCCCCATACTGACCCCAGGACACCCTTCATCTCAGCTTTCTGAGTATCACGGGAAAGGTTTAAATGCAAATGTGTGAGAACTTGGCTAGTTGGTTCAGTAAAAATCTTCAGTTTCTTCTAGGAACTAGAGACAATCTCAAATAATAATACCCTATAGTAAATATTTTTTTGTCTATAAGGATGCAAGCCAGTCCTTGCCCTGAAGTGACTGAGAGCATGCAAGGGCACAGGACTCGTGTGTAGCCGACCAAACCAGGCCTTCTTGGAACTTGACTCTTTCTGAGATGTTGCCTGATTTAGCCAGCTCCGTCCAAACTGCAGAGTCAAGTACCCAAAGAGAAAGCTTCCTGTAATGTTGAATTTGACATCGTTCAAAAGTTCTTCAACCCTGCAGGATTCAAATACAACCCAATGTCACCTACTCAAAGTCACCTTGTTCAAATTGCTGCTGCTACACTGGCATCTAATTTTGGCAGCCAAAGGAGGAGCTAGGAGCTCTGCCTTGAAAGCACGGATACTTCACGGCACTTTGCGAAGAAGCGCTGAAAACATAAACGTTCAGCCCAGTGCTTTCACAGTTTGACTGTATCTGTTCCCATGTGGAGAAAGCAGAGACGACGTGGGTTTGATTTGCCTTCTCTAAAACTTGCTGCCATTGCCAAAGACATGAAAAGTAGCCCAGACTCTACTGCTTTTACAGAGGTTTTCTCCTCTCTCTCCCCAGTTAGGTATCGAGTGCAGAAAGGCAACCTTGATACCAGTGGCATCTTCTGAGAAAAATGGTCTCAACATAAGGGCAATCAGGATAGAAAGTGTTCAGGTTTCCTAATGTCTTCTCATTTGTGAGAGATAGCTACTGCAGAAAAATATCCCTCCTTTCAGCAGCAAAAAGAATGAAAGGATTATGATGTGGTTTTGGGTCCTTAAAAAACAAAAATAAAAATATTGACTTAGAAGTAGAGGCTTTTCTTCTTTCTCTTCCTGGAGGCTTAGGAAGCTTGCTGAGATCAGACATCTCCTTAATTGCTGTATCCAGGATTTCACCAAACAAACTCCAGCCATCAAAAGGAGCTTGTATGAGGTAACTTCTAAAAATAATACCTGCCTCCCACAACTGATGCCAAATATACCTCCTATTCTTGTTGGAGCAGAATAAGCTTGTGACAGCAAAAGCAGCATCCTACAGAAAGCCCATAGAAGGATTGTAAAACTGATGTTTTGCTATTGTTGGCTCAAGATGCATATTAACGCCTTTCCCCAGGAGAGAAAGGCTCTCATGGTACCAATATAGGTCAGGCAGAATGTGCAGCAGAAGTGACACAATCTTTTTGTTGTAATCATCCAATTTTCTATATTGGATTATTTAATAGCACTAGCTTCTATTCAGATTAGTGTTATGAGGGAAGAGAGAGCACAATCTACTAAGGAAGAGAGGGAGAACAGAGAATAAGGGTTCCCCACCAAGAGCCAAACCTCAGAAATCTGCGGAAGGAGCTGCTTCCATCAGTTTTGTGTAGGGTAAAAGACTGTGTGTGCGCAGCTTTTTGCACTACAGGCGGAGATTTAGTTGTCACTATTAAGTAGCCCGTGGGCGTGACTGCTTCATAGAGCCTTCATGCCGGAGCAATGTATACCTTTTTATGCGCAGCTGTTACACATAACGTAACGGGAGCTTCCCTGATCTATTTTGCCCATTATAGAGTGCTCAGCGATGCCTCTTGCAACAGAGGCAGATCAGGAAACAAAGGTAAATGGCTTAATTAAAATCTCGTCAATGAACAGGGTAAGTCTCAAAATACTGGCATCAAGAGATAACACAATGACTGAATCATTGTAGCTTGGAAAAGGCTACAGGGGTAGCAACCGTGGATTAAACTGATCCCACTCACCCAGTGAAGCAGACAAGTCATTCACCAGCCCAGGTGAGAGGAAGATTCGTTAACTTTGCCCAGGAAGCACAATCTGTAATGGATTCTGGCTGGGGAAAAAACCTTGCAATTTTTATCCCTTGGCCAGGGTGTTCTGCTCCCTCAGAGCGTGGCTATGCGCGTACCCGACGTACAGGCAGCGTAGATGAGAGGTGAGTACCTCCACTGGACTGGGGAAGAAAAACAAGAATTCATCACCTAAAACACACGCTGCAAAATATGGTTTTATTTCATAAGCATACCATAGACTTCAAGAAGATCCTGCCCTTTTAGCTCCCACTGTCTTGCCCCTTGGTTTTTACCGAACCAGTCAGTCTGTTTGACTTTGGACAGGCGACGGAGGAGGAAGAGGCTAGCTGAGATGGGAGCGCTGCTGTGCAAAGTGCTAATAAAAAGGAAACCAATTAGCATTAGGGAAGACAACAGTCAATAAACCAGCAACCACATAATGGCTCTGGTAAAAGCGAGCTGCGTTCTAAACAGAAGAGACAAAAACGAGAATGATTGAAACAGAGAATTGGTCTGCCTATTATTTTTACTACTTTCTTTATAAATTGAGCCAAATCGTACATAGGTCACTTGGACTTTTCCTACTGTTTCTCTCTCTCTCCCTAGTGTAGGCAAATTTTATTGTACTGATTTAGTACCTTGATTACCACATCATTTTTCTGTTGTTTTTTCTTTCCCCCTGAAGATGAGGAGAAAATAAGAAGATATAATTATAACATTTCTTCTTTGTTACTCATCAGATTTTTGTATGCCATCAATTAAAAACACATCTATTATAAATACACAATATCCATCGTTTAAATTAGGCCAAAGTTTTAAAAATGCCCTGTAAGATTTTTCCATGTCAGAATAATTCAATCACTATTATGTTTCCTCGATGCAACTATTTTGGGACTTAGCTTGTTCCTTGATAGGATTTTAATTAAGTCATTTACATTTAATTTCCAAATATGTAGCTGTAATAGAAGGCAGCAAGGAAATGAAAAGACAAAAAGAAACCTGAAGACAGCCAATCTTTAACAAAAATATTTCTGATATAAAAATGAATCTGAGGAATACACAGTCAGTGATAAGTATTCCAGTCCATGTCTGGTAAACTCTCAGATAATGGCAGCATGGTAGGGTCACCGGGGTTCTATTAGCTCAATTAATGAGGAGTAAGATAAGGCTAACACCTAGCTCTTCAAACGGCTAAAAAATAGAGCTGATAGTAATGGAGTTATTAACCTTCGCCAGCCATTGAATTTTGCTGCTGATTCAAACTCCATTTCCTAGTTCAGGCCTCCATTAATAGGCTGTTTATTATCCCTAATCCACATTGGGATCAGCTGCAGAAATATGAAAGACCCATGTACAGACCAAATAGTTAAAAAAAAAAAAAAAATGTTTTTCCATTCTGATTTTTCCCTTTTCAACATATTCACAGATTCTACCTTAGAAATGAGGAACTTCATTATCCTAAACTGTTTGAGTACAGGTTCTTAGAAGTGTGATGAAAAAGAAGCTTTAAATATATTATGTAAAAAGATGACATCATTGGGGATACAGCCACATCGTTTTGAAGACCAAATAAAACACTGCTGGAAAACTTGCACTGGAGAAGCTACTGCTGTTTATTTTCCCTACTGGGAAAGAAAAAAACTTTAATATTGGAAAAATGGGTATTTGAAATATATTATATATGTATTGTTAGGTCAATCCTCAAGTTCATCCCTCCCCTGCCCAGCTTTGTCTGTCCACTTGTTGTGTTGTTTGTAGACAACAAACTGCTGTAATACAATTAATCAATACTGAAATGTAAAACAACCGACCCTGGATTCAGATCAGATGGAAAAAACAAAGGAAATGATGGAGCAGAGGAACTGGGAATCCCAGGACACCCTTAGCAGCAGAGCCCATCAGCACAGATGGAAGGGCTTGCTTTATCAGCTTCAGGAGAACTCTAACACGAACCTGGCTACAAGTTTAACTACAGAGATCTTGAATTCAAGGGTCTTTAGGCTCCTTGCTGAGTTTGTACACGCTCAATTGAGATTTGTGACACTTTTTGTCATTTTTCGCTGTATTTTCAGTGAAAGACACACTGTATAGTTACCATAGTTTACACACACAAGACATTCTTCCCAAATCTATCACAGTGACTTCTAATAGAATATCAGCAATATGAGTAACGGAGTTAAGATCAAAATAAAAAAATGGTTATGGTAATATATATACATCTAGTATACAGTGCTACCCTCAAAACTGAATGCAGTTCTGGTTGTCCCACCTCAGAAAAGAAACAGCTAGAATAACTAGAGAAGGTAGAGAACAGGGGGACAGCATGGTCGGAAGAGTGAAAGGACTTTTGGGAAAGGAAAGGATAACCAGACCAAGGCTCTTTGCCTAGGAAAGAGATGACTGAATGGGCATATACAAGAGGCTTATAAAATCAGGAGTGTTAGGAGAGCACAAACAGGGAATGCTTATAACTGTGTTTCAATAGAAGAAAGGAACCGGGGAAAAACACTGAAGTATTTTCATACGACACCCAGTGAAAAAGTAAAACTCCTTTCCATACAACTTGGTGGAAGCCAAAAGTAGAGTGTGTTGAAAAAGAGACTATAAAGTCAAGGAAAATGGGCTATTAGACAGTTGTCCAGATGACCCTCTGGCTCAGGGAATCCTTAAACTGCTGATTGCCTTAAGCTGGCCTGGAACCAGCAGACAGCTGGTCAGGAACCAGCTGAAGCTAATGACAAGAGATAGATAACAGATGACACTGTTGCTGCTGAATCTTATTTTAACTGTAAGTTTGGGAGAGAGCAGAAGGGGATAAGAAAGATTTTGGTAGATATTAGAGTTTTCTATGTATTAGAACTATCCACGACTACACTATATATTTCCTATTGTTACTCAAGCATTAACAATAAAAAAAGTTAAAATACCTATTTACACTCATTTGGATGAGGAACTGAATTCAGTCCTTTGCGTTAGTAGTTCTGAGCTTCAGATACCAACCTGTAATTGTATTTGGATTCCCGCTTACCGTAGGCACTAAGAGGTTAATGGTGTTCTTTTACTAGATAGCTGAGAGACCACTAATAGATTCAGCTTCTTATTTGCCCTAAAGGCTGCCACAGTTCAATACGATTAGGATCCTGTCCACTTAAGCAGTAACTGCTTCACAGGGAGGAACACAGAAAGCAATGCCTGTCTTCTCTGAGGACAGAAAGAGCAGTTCTTTGGTAGACAGGTTTTGTCTGATACGGGCAGGTTTTCCTGTACCAGTCTGTGAGAAAGCCTGGGCTCTACTACAAATTCTAATTTAAAGAAAACCCTGTACCTTACTTTTTCAGGGGAAAATGAATTATTTTCCTTTTTGTTCCAGGGCAGTTCTTTGGATGCAGTGGCTGATGCTGTATGAGTTTTTTTTATTATTACATTTTAACAAACTTTATAGCCCATTTTGTTTGTTTTCAAATAACTTTATTTTCCTTCTTTTCTACCATCAATTACTAGGTTTGTTTTTCTTTCCGTAAGATGGAGGAGTCAGGAGACTGATCCTGCTCAATGCGGTATAATTTAGTATTATGTGTACTAGCTTTATGAGGTGGGAGTCAGATAAAACATAGTATTTGAACACTAACCATTTATTAGCTCTAAGGAATAGATTTATGACTTGACAAGCAGACAATAACTCTGTGTTCTGATCAACCAAAGAGGTCTACTTTGAGTTCAAAACACAGAGTAACATACTCTTTCACAAATAATTTTGTTTACTGATGTGACTAGATTTTAATAATAAACTTGATATATATGTAAATTTATTTTAATCTAATTTCATCAACAGAGCCCTCCTAAAAATGAGACTTTGTAGATTGTTCTGTGTCTGATTTATAGATTTCTGCATCCTATTCCCAGATTGATTTCAAGGCTATAATTCTATCAGGTTTTTCTCCTGATGTCAGAAACACCACCTCTGCAGATAGTGTTTTATAACTAGCATCACAACTGAAACTGAATTACTGCCCTGCTATCCTATGCTGCAATATGTCCTTTTGTTTATAATCACCCTCTCTCCCTTATATACCTACTACAGTTTCATGGAAAATATCAGCTCCAAAATCAATCAGGTAGCATGATGTCTATTTTCGTCCCTTACTTCAACCCCCGTATAAAATAGTAGGGGCCAAATTCTTAACTCAGATACGAATGTGCAGAGCTCTTTAAAGAAAAAGGAAGCTGAGCAAATGGATCAGTGCCAAATTTCCACACATACAATTTTATAATGAGTTGTTGTTCCTCACTTGATGAGGTCTCCATCCTGGAAAGGAGCACATGGCACACACACGAGTATTCACCCTGATCTCAGGTACTCAGATACATGCGTAGGGACTCAGGACCCACCTTCTAAATGCACATGAAGACTAATCCATGGGAAATGTTATTTAACTGAATCTAGCATAAGCTTCAAGATTCTTTCTCCCTTTTTTCATGAAATGGATTCCTGTTTAAGATGCATTTTGTCTTACTTTCAATAAATAAAGCTACTGCTGTTTTCACATACTTTCATTTTTAAAGCTTGATGGCGTGACTGTTAGCTCCCTCCCTTTTCACTCTCCTCTTTTCTCTCTTTGCTGGTTTTGGCTGGGATAGAGTTAATTTTCTTCATAGTAGCTGGTATGGGGCTGTGTTTTGGATTTATGCTGGAAACGGTGTTGATAACCCCGGGATGGTTCCTTACCGCTGAGCAGCGCTTGCACGGAGTCCAGGCCTTTTCTGCCTCTCACCCCCCAGCAGCGAGCAGGCTGGGGGCCCAAGGAGCTGGGAGGGGACACGGCCGGGACAGCTGCCCCCCGCTGCCCAAAGGGACATCCCACACCGTATGGCGTCACGCTCAGCGCATAAAGCTGGGGAAGAAGGAGGAAGGGGGGGACGTTCGGAGCGATGGCGTTTGTCTTCCCAAGTCACCGTTACACGTGATGGAGCCCTGCTTTCCTGGGGATGGCTGAGCGCCTGCCTGCGATGGGAAGGAGGGAATGAATTCCGTGGTTTGCTTTGCTGGTGTGCGTGGCTTTTGCTTTCCCTATTAAACCGTCTTTATCTCAACCCACGAGCTTTCTCACTTTTACCCTTCCAATTCTCTCCCCCATCCCACTGCGGGGGGAGTGAGCAAGCGAGCCTGACCCAAAGGGAAAATTACCTCTGCCCCAGCCAAAACGAGCACCTCTCTCCAACTCAATCTTACCCTTTTACATCTTTCCACTATACGCTGTACGGGGAGCGGGGAGGGGATTGAGGGCAGCTACAGAGAAGACACAGGAAGAGTAACTTTGCCAACTTAAACACTTCTGTGGGTACTATACCTTTTCCACTACTAGTTTTTAGATAAGAATAAGCTTCCTGGAAGTATAAAGACTACAAATTTCTGATGTATGCCTTTGGAGTGGCCACTGTGTCAGCCAGCGGTATGGACTGAACCAGGAACCCCTGGAGGGGAACGGAGAAGCCTCTCAGCTTTGATGAGTACATCAGCATTTCAAATTCACACCACCCTCGGACCAGCTGTAAAGAGTAACTCCATTTTATTTGCCTGGCAGTCATAACAGTTCTCTTTTGATGCTCATTTCTCTTATATTACATTTCTGAACACTTCATTATACCTCAAATAAAACATAATTCTCATGTTGTTTTTAATTATTTCACAAAACCCAAAAGTCTCATAATGAGCTCCTCGCAATACTAATATAGTTCCATGATATTATGCCAATGCTAAAGAAAGAAGATGTAGATCCCCCCTCCTGCTGCAAATAAAATACACCTTCTGATATAATCCAAACTTTAATCCATTTCTTATGGTTTGCCTTTAGAGGCAACTCAAACAAATAACCAGAAGAACAAACCTTTTCTCTCTCCCACAGTTTGGCCATCTGGAGGATTTGTAAGGCCAATGCTCTATTTCCTACTCTCCAGGAGCAAGACCCCTTTTCTAGCTAAGGAAAGAATAAATAAATAAGATGCAACAGCCTATACAATGTCAATAAAGACCTGTATCTTTCCATAAACAAATTTTTCACCTATGTAATGTTGTGATTGCTAAATTTATATCTTACCTGTTTGGACTAAAATGCAATTTTTGCAGCTGTTCTCCCTGCTCTATGTCTCTCGGGAAGCCATAAAGCACCCACCCATTGGTCGTGCAGTCTAGTGCGTTCAGGCGTTCTGCCAGGATCTTCGTAACAAGGTTGTCTGGGACTGCAAAGGATTAAAAAGATGACATTTGTTTTGTATGCTGAGTCTGCAATTAAGGAGGATACAAACTACTTTTTCTGGTTAGACTGCTACAGGAACTAAAACACAGGGAGTTATTCCTGTTTATGATCGACAGATTTTGGAGAGAGGAGTTACTGTTGACTTTGCATATTTACTGTGCTACCATGGAACCCCCAGACTCAGAAGGAACTGTAGGACTAAAGCAAAGTATTTGGTAAGAACTGATGCCTACGTAATTTTGCAATGTACTTTTTCTCTCAGCCACACTGGGCTGATGTCACAATGAAGAGCGTGACATAACCTTATCAAAATGCAAAAATAATTACCTGAGTTGTGTAAAAGAAATCCTAAAACAGGAAAGAAATTTCTGTAGCTTTCTGCATTTAACTTAGCAGATGATAATGGTTCTGCCACAGCAGGCTAGATGCAGTATTTCTCCAATTTGCCCAAAGGCTTGAAGCTTTTATAACTGAAAATAAATTTCCAAAATGTATTTCAACCACTGTAATTACTGCATTGATGACTCCCTAATTTTAGAGATAAAAGTTCTCTTTCCTCTATTATTATTTTTCTTTAGGGCAAGGGAGAACATCAGCAAGATGCTGACTGGGATTACAATAACTATGCAGCTTTTAAAATTCTATTTAATGGGACACAGTGGGAAGGAGGTATCCTGCATATTTTCACTACAGCCTTCATAAAGTAAAATATTTCAATTGAGATAGATACTTAAACTTACGTATCTTGTAATTTTTTTTCTTTTTACAGAAAAATGAGATGATTAGGTTCAACAAGAGTGACTATAAATTTTGCAAGGACTCTTGCAATGTGTTGGGTTTGGTGTCAAATAACCCCAAAGAAAGGTCAGCAAAATCACCTCAAGCTACTTCTCCAAAAAGCAGCCAAAACAATTGTCAAGAAGCAATGAGAGTCCCTTCTCTTTATTTGTACAGTATGTCTAATACACTGTTGCCTCTACTGGAAACAAGCAATAAAAAATGCTACATAAATCCACATCATGGAATGTTGATGTTTTGATACTCACCCTGCCATTGCATCTGCATACAAAAATACAACAACAAGTGCTTGTAGGAGCGCATATGCGTCAGATTTCTAACAATGCAATTCGCTTTAGGACTAGCTGACAGGAATGCGCCTGTATTTTAGTAGAGTATATTATTATCAGTGCACATTTATACCCTGGGTACAAGCAGGTTTTAAACCGCAATAATAGAATCCGTTCGCTTCCTGAAATTTAACATTTCCTACAGACTTACACCTCGATCATGAAATTCATTACTTCTCCTTTAAATAATCAAATTACTGAGTTTACAGAATTGCACTCAGGATTCAATGTACCAGCAAAAAGGGAGGAAAACCGCAGGGAATTAATTAGAAAACAGATTAGTGTATTAATTGAGGATACCGACTTCACATTATAAAAAAAAACAAGTTAAGGAGAGTAATATCTGCTAACAGAAAAAAGGAATGGAATAAAACCAGACACCTGACAGAGAGCAAAATGACAATGCAAAACTAGGCATTCTGTTAAAAATGGGATTCATAAAATTAACTATACAATAGTGCAGCAGCAGGCAGAAATGTTATTAGGCAGATGATACTTATCTCTCCAAGACCCGAGCTGCAGGCAGGTACAGAGGGGATAACAGGAGAATTTCAGCGCTCTTTGCAGGGCACTTCTGCCTGCCCTCCAGGTTACAAGAACTAATACAAACCCGAGACATCCCGGTAGGAAGAAAGAAAAAAAACATCCCACCTTCTCTTTCCCCCAAATACATTCCATACAAAGACCAGTGGAATTTTCCTGGTAGTCTTGAATTTCTGGCTGCAGCATTAAACTTTCTGTCTTGATGCATGTTATTTTATCATGATTCCTATTGGAATCATTAACATGGATTTACAAAGATGCCAAATTACGTGGTTTTTTTGGAAACATTTTCAGAATGCTTAAAGACAGTTTTGCAAGGGATTTGAATGAAACCTACAAACCCAAGAGTAAAACTGCACTAAGGCAGGATTCTGCTGGAGCCGACATCCCTGCGAGACGAACAGGGAATCAGGGCAGAGGCTGAAAGCCCCAGGAATGGCACAGAGAAATAAGTGGGTATACTGTGCTGTTGAGCTTTCAGCAGCTCATAGGAGATTCTCCAGTTCCAGGGGCCAAGTTGCTTCCATCCTGCGTACGGGAAACGCTACAGCCTACGAGAAAATTAAAAAGCAATTGTGATGGGAACCAGGCAGCATCTCCTTCATCTGATCACTTCCCATAGGCCGCCTGATGATTGAAATCAATCCGGATCATTGAATCGATCCTGATGATTGAAATCCCCTACTTTGGTCACTGTTTTTGAACTTAAACTGAAGCAATCACAACAGGGGGGAAAAAAAAAAATCTAACAAGATGCAGTGACAATTAATTAACAATTTATCTAATGGCACGCCGGGTTTGGGTTTTTTGCGTAATTCTGGGGATATGTGGCAACCCCGACGCCTTGCTCATTTCAGCGATGACTGACTAGAAGATATCAGCAATACACTTTAGATTGCTTGTACGCTCATGTACATATATACATCACTGAATAATATAGATGCTTACATATTTTCTGTGCCTCTCTCTAAAGCCTGATGGTGAGAAATAAAACATAAACAAGTCAGACAGCAAGCTCTGCTCTCCTCTTGATTAGCAAACGTACCTATCACTTCAACACAATAGGGGAACATAGCGTGTTGGCTGTTCAATGGCATTACAAAGTACATCAGCTGCCCTTGAACAGGAACAGTCACACTTAAAACAGCTGCATTAAAACTGTAAAACATCTTCCACAGACCAGAGGGGAAAAAAAAAAAAAAAGGGAGAAAAAAGGAAGAAAGAAATCAGTATTATTCTTATTTTGCTGTGGTACAGGCAGAGTAGGTAATGAAGAACTCTGCAGTATGGTATTCCTTTTCGCTCATGTGGAACTGTCTCTTGAATGTAAGGCAAATTAATAACCTGTAATTGGAGGGGCACACAGTCTGTAAGTAACTAGCCAGAGATCTCCTGGCCTTAAGCACATGACCCAACGGGCTATATAGCAAAGTAAAATTGAGAGCTTTTCTGATGAGACAGTCAATCTACATGTTTTAAGTAGATTATGAAGCACAAGAGCTTTGAATAATCAATTCCTTTTCAACATAAGCTTGTGTGAGTTTCCAACTCTGAAAGTTGGGGGAATGAGGCCCTAGAGAGGTTTTACTTTATCATTAGAGAAGTCCAAAGATAAGTTTCTTGTAAAAATTACAATGTGCTACAAAGAGATATCCAGATTAGGTAATGTGGAAGCACATCTCTATTAAGGCGGGAAATCAAGGTACGGGAGTAAAATTCCCCCCTCAGAAGCAATGCTGCAGAGCTGCTGAGCTACGGCGATCGCCTGTGCCGAGGGCACCGGACACAGCTGCGGACCGAGGTCCCGGTGAACCTCAGAAGTGGTATACGCAGCAGAATGAGGCCACGACCAGCTCCATGCAGAAAGGTCATTCGTTCGTGCATACATTCTTGCCTAACATCAATACCGCACACTGTATCTCCTTTATCTCCCAGCTTGTCTGGGCCACGTTAATGGTCTAGACTATGCAGCTGAATTAGCAGCTGCGGACCTAAGAAGTGATCGAATCAATTCAAGGGTATGATCAGGCAGGGTACAGGGAGGCGAGGCTCAAAGTGCTGCTGTTCATGCTGGCACTGCTGCGTGGACACCTACAGATTTTCTGTCTACGGGGCTGTCAGTCAGCACCTTCCAGCAGACCATTTAAAAAATAAATTTACTTCCCAGAGCTTCAAAGGTTTTCACAAGTATAAAGTACTTCTCATGAAAAGTACTTCCTCGTGAAACTCATAGGAGTGTGGCCTATTAGCTCCTACCCAACCCATAGATCTGCAGGACTAATAGGAAACCGTATCAGGCAATCAGTTGACAAAATCATACCATCTGCTCAAGACAAAAGTAACAGAACATTAAAGGCAGAGTCTGAAAGGCAAAAACACTACTTGAGAGATTACAGGGCACTATTCTCCAATAGCTTCAATGCTGTCAGTGCTCCAAGCTATACAATTATCATATTTAAATTGATTCCTCCTCCATATATTTCCCTTTAAAACAGACTTTTGAAGGGTATTGACTCACTTCTCCAAAGCTATAGAACCTCCATTCTAAGTACAGCATAAATGCATTTGCAGATATAAATTGTCAGCTTTGTGCTGGAAAAAGTTTAAGGTCCTTTTGACAATATTGTCCATTTATCCTTTATCCTTCTCTTGGAGATGATTTTTTTTTTTTTTTTTTTTAGCTAGGTCTGAAGACTTTCACAGCTAATTCAGATGCCTGAGGCTTGATCCCAGTACTTGACAGTTAACATCTTGCCCTGAGTATAAGCCACTGCCAAAGGCTACTTTCCTGGATTGTCCTGTCAACCCTCAATTTAGCGAAGCATGAGATTTGCTTGCCTTATTGCCCTATAAACTCTGGATTATTCACAAGGGGTCATTTTATTTGGGTCTTTCAGAGAAGCCTTCTGCGTCCTTGTCCCCATTAAGGTCTTCAGAGATTGCATCCATTTGTTTGTAACGTGTTTGAGAACGATTTAACAGTGCTTTACCATCAGGTAGCTTGATGAATATTTTAATTTAACCCTGCCAACACAGCAGACTTGTTAAAACGAGCTATTTTTCCATTTCCTAGCCAATTTTGCTTACTCTAAAGAATAAAAAAAAATAACCCAAGAGCGACTTCAATGCAAACGGGGGGGCGGGGGGAGGAAAAGGCCCGGTTTTGCTCCGGTGCTGCAAGGCGAAGGGGAGCGTTTCCTCGGGCGGCGGCGACGGCGGAGCTCGGGGGGCGGCGGGGGCGCTCAGCCCGCGGAGCCCCGGCGGCGAAGGGGCTGGGTCCGGCGCCGCTCGGGCCCGCTCGGCCCCGGTTCGGGCCCCCTCGGCCCCCGCTCGGCCCCGGTTCGGGCCCCCTCGGCCCCCGCTCGGCCCCG
The DNA here is from genome assembly GCF_965183815.1 of Platalea leucorodia. Lineage (NCBI taxonomy): Eukaryota > Metazoa > Chordata > Aves > Pelecaniformes > Threskiornithidae > Platalea > Platalea leucorodia. The sequence goes on along the minus strand of NC_138837.1, from coordinate 5,197,037 downwards.
GCTCGGGCCCCGCTCGGCCCCGCCGCCGTTGGTTGTTCTCTACCGCCACCTGCCGGGCGCGGCGGGCAGCGCGGGGCGGCGGCGGCAGCCGGTCCCGGCCCGGCGGGCAGCAGCCGCCGCCGCGGCAGGGACCTTTAACCGCCGAAACCTCGGTAATTCACGGGAACGGAGACCGCTCCGCAGCCCGCTTAGGCCTCCTTAATTACGGACACCGCCGGGCCGCCGCGCAAAACCTGAACATCGCTGGTTTTCCGATTTTTTTTTTGAGGCTAACGCGAAGCCGGCAAATAAAGAGGCAGCGCAGCAAATAACAATATTGACGTGGCGTGTGCAAGCGCCGAAACGCTTATTTAAGTCATTTCATCAAATGGAAAATTTACACAGAAATACAGCCTCCGCTTGCTCGTTTTACAGATACAGCACTGCTGAGAATGGCTTCCTGTAAGAATCGGAATAATTATTTTAATCCAGTAAAATAAATAATATGATAAAATAGTTCATTTCCACATTTTAAATATTTTTGTTTCTTCAACTATATTAGAACCTCTTCTTTTGGGGGGGGGGGGGTTAGTCATTTAAAATAGGAATGAATTGTATTAAAGAGGAAGCAATGACATTTTTAAAGCAGGTACGATCCCAAATTATCAATCAAATGATACATGATAAATCAAGACTTTCAGAAATGCACATTAAAGGAGCGCATCATGCTTTCCCACAGTTATCAAGCCAGAGATTCAGGAATCTACATCTGATCACGTTTAGTGACTTGATAAGGTTCCAGCCCCTTACGCTGCTTTACCTGTTAGTGGCATCTTCAGATTTGGAAATTCAGTCCAAATTGCGTATCCAGCACACAAAAAAAGCTTTTTTTCCCCTAAAACCAGCCCCTGTGCTGGTGGCAGTGCCTGCGTGCGTGTGCCTGACGGCGCAGGCTGCCAGCGAGGCACGGGATGATCCCGGGGCTGACACTAAGGTCCAGACCTGCACCGTGGCTCCAGCTGAATTCGCTTTTCTGCCTTAGTTTACCCACCTGCAAGGCAAAAGCTACTCTGAATTACCTCACAGGGATATTTCTAACCTGGAAGTTTCTAAAACTGGTAACAAAATGTATATTTGCACTACTTTTTACCCCTTCAGCTTCTGCAGAGAGAATACAGCTAGACACAAGACAGCAAGCGCAGTTCTAACCCATCTAACGCATCATTTCCATTATCGACCAAGTTCCCTATTTCCTCCTTATTTCTAAACTAGTTCAGCTCTACAGAAGAACACGGGGCTTGTGACAGGAGAGAATTTGGCCTACAAAACCCTTTTTGACAGTGATAATATTGAATATTGATAATATTCAAAAAAGAATAAATTTGGTCTGATAAACATGGTGAAAAACATCTTGGCTTTCTATACCAAATACTGATTCACCATGCGATGAGAAGAGCGGACGTTACGGGGTTTGTCGTCCCTCACCGGCAATGCCTGGTGCCGGGACGCACTCCGGATCCCCAGCAGTGGGATCAGCTGCCCAGTCCTGTGTCTCTCCCCTTGCTGCTCCTTCCTGACACCTACCAGCCACATTAAAGCCACAATCAAAAATGTAAAGCGATACACAAGAGCTATTCAATGTTTTGCTTGTCATAAAAAAAAGCCTGTTTCATACAGGAGCCTGATTCTGTATGTACGGCACCCGGTGAAACAGAGCCAAAGCCAGAATTTGATGTTAAACTCCAAAGACCGTATGCTGCCAACATGCAACGTGCTTTTCCTTCCAGTCGTCTCATAGAAACTCACGTGATTTCCCCATCCCAAACTCCAAAGAGAATTCAAGTCAGCAGCCCTTTGCAGAGGAGCGAGCGCTGCAAGCAGAGTACCAGGAAAGGAAACACCACATTTCTAAGTTTTTTAACTATGACTATCAGCAATGAAGATCAAAATAAATAGTAAAGATAAATACTTAGCATTTATGGTGTGCTTTGCTGTTTGAAAGTCCCTGGCAAGCATGAGGCCCTGTATGGTCAAGGGCCACAACTTCACTCACATTCACGAGGGTTCGTGGCACTTTGGGGGGGCACAATGATGCCCGCGGACCAAAAATGGGAACTGTGGGCACCTGATATATTTCAGCTTACAACCCGTTCTACCCCCTCCCTCATGCAAACCCACAGACTCAGCAGCACTGTCCCTCTGAGCTGGGATGCCTGATATTGGACTATCGATACTGCAGTAACAATAACAACGGTGAATATCACTGCAAAACCAGGAGACCGGCAAAATTTATATAGGCAGGACCATATCCACTAACTGACCGATGACCACAATGGCTCCAGAAAACAATTGCACCAGACTCTTAAATAAAAAAATCCCATTTATGTTGTCTAGTCTGGCTTCTAGGGTTGGCTTTTTGGGGTGGGTTTTTTTGTTCTTTTGTTTTGTTTGTTTGTTTACTCTTAAATGTGACGGCCTTTAAAAATGTCTTTGTAGGCTGAGTCTCCCCCGTGTTACTTCAGCCCTGAATATCTGCTAGCCAGATATAGCAATTTTGATTGTTGCGTGTTGTGTAGAATAAAGAAAAATATATTCTAGATTTTCAAATAAAGGAAAAGGGGACTCTGATGTATCATACTGTAGTGATTCAACACAAAAAAAAGTAAAATTCAGGAAAGAAGATGACAACTTACTGCCTATATGCCTTCATGTAAAACTTTCTATTCTACAACCTTGCATCTTTCATTAAAATATGGACACCAAAAACAGAAAGAAAAAATATGTAAATTTTATTTTGTTCTCTTGACCACCAATTTTCTCCTAGTAGGAAAAAAGACTGCTACCTATTTTCCATAAAAAAAACCTTTGTAGCAGTCCCAGAGGAAAAGTCAAAAGTTTGACTTGAAAAACGGAGCTACTTCAAAAGCATTGTCAAACAGAGGTGAAGGTTTCTTAAAAATGCATACATTAAAGTATGGTGTATTCATAAATATCTCTGTAACTTTACACAGTATATTTGTGATTGAGGTGCATATATAGGTGAACATACAGCATCGTTATAAAACTAACTTAAATAAAGTAGAAAATCAATTTGTTTATTAGCTACTGTTTGGGCTCTGTGTGTGTGTGCGCCTGTGTGTGTGCATGTGTGTGAAAAATGAAAGAAAAATGGAGAGTTTTTTTCAATAATAAAAAGGGAGTTGCACTGCAGGGCCCCTAAAGCTTGTGAAAAATTAAACTCGACGGATTCAAACTGTCCTATTTCCACTTCAAAAGAGAAGAGGCACTGAGCTCTTCCCAACTTATCTTCAAACGCCCAGCACCCTAGAAAGTTTCTTTAAAAAAAATAAAGTCTCTAGTTCCCCCAAGCACTGTACCCGTTACTGTAGCTGCTGTCTCTCCCTCTTCTAATTATACCCATGTGAGTCTATTAATCAACTTGTAAATTATTTAGAGAGCCATGCGCTGTCTTCAGCTAGTACAAACACACTGCATGCAAAGACTTGCTGAAAACCAATGGAGCTCCCAAAGGGTCTCTCTCCAATGTTCAGACAGCTTGCAGCTCGCCAGTACAGCGCTGTTAAAAACAAGAAATAACACTAAGCTTACCTCCTCAGATATAAAGATTTACTCAGCCTTTCAACTCTGAAACTCTTTGCAAGTTTTTAACAAAGAGGAAGCTGCTCTATTGTCAAATCTTTACTTCACACTTAGTGACGAGAATATTAATTTGATGTCAAAAAAACAAACCCAAGTGCTTTCAGTGAGACTGTGATCACAATCACCAGGGGACCCCAACTTTCAGAGGCTACACCAAAAAGCACCCCCTTAAAACCATTCCAATTTAAAATAAGGGGGAAAAAAAAAATCTACATTTGTACAGTAATAGTTTTTATTAGAAAATAGGAGAAATTAGGGAATTCCAGATTTTACCCCCCACATGCAGACTGCCATTGGGGACAGCTTCAGATATTACTACTTAAAAAATAGAAAAAGGAAGGGAAAAAACCAACACAGATTGTGTGTGCTCAACTCTAACAGGCTGCAAACAGTGCAATGCTATCTGTCTTCCATGAATCAGCTCTCTTTACCACCTGAATCTTCATTTTGGTGGAAAAAACAATTACCCAAACTAATAGCAGTTCTCCCAGCTGAAAAGCAGGATCCTACTGGTTTGGGAGTGGGTTTCCCCCCCCCCCCCCCCGCTCTTCATGCTGTTTTCCTGTCGTTTCACTTTTCTTGGCTCCATTTATTGCAGCCTTGCAAATGGATATATTAATTAGCAGTGACCACTCCATGCTATTTCACCATGAAAACACAGAAAATTGAACAGACAGAATGGGATGCAAATTTCTTTTCAACTGACTGATGACCTTTCCTATTTTTGTGATGCCTCCAATGCCAAAATGCTTCTGCTTCTATTTGCACTAATAAAATGCAAACATGTCAAGGGGCAAACACCGAGGACATTTACGGGGAGGAGGGAAGCAGAAACATCTTCTGCAGGTTGGTTTTTTTTTTTTCCTCACAGGGTATCAAATGCCGAGACACACCTTTAAAATGGTAAACTTAGATACTGCAGATGGAACTTTAAATTAATGCGTGCCCACGTCCAGAACACAGTCTAGCCCTCTTCAGAATTAGAACAACCTGGGGACGTGAATTCTGCATAAAGGTCTTCATCAAGCCAGTAGGGTCTATGAACGGGCTATCTACATACGCAGCGTTTGTCCATGGCCTGAATTACTAGAAGGGGAGGACCAGTCTATGGAACAGTCTCTTCACAACGTTTCGGAATCAAACTGAATTAATTCATTTATGTGAGTTGTCTTGCTGTCTAGGGAAGGGTTCTGGCCACTACGCTCACCTCTTACTCCAAATGGAAGTCCTCCTAGGCTGCCCAAGCAAACGGTGTGCGCTAAATTTAGCATTATTGACCAAGATTTAAACTGGAGGTAGTGACCAGAAGACTGGTATCAGACTCCAATGATGGTAATTTTCTGCCCAGAGTATAGCTAGCAATAATTGCCTAGTATTCACAGAAAACCACAATATCCTAAAGGAAAAGTCTGTGCATTTCAGCCTGGTTGTCCAAGGAACAACTCTATGTTTATGACAGACAGAAAGCAGTCAGGTTGCTGAACTTTTCACTGAAAATGCATTTTTTAATATTTAGTGTGCACCAACTGTAGACTAGAATGTCCTGGGAATTAAAAAATTAATGGGCTAAAAAATATCCATGCTACCTTCATTAAGCAAAATAAGTCACCATATACAAAATTGAGAAGTTTGATAAAGCAAGAGATAAGGTCTTTATGAGACAGCAAACACCAGAAAATACAGAAAATGGGAATGCAGTGAGTTGCCTTCTGGGGTGAATAATAGAATTGTCTGGGCTGTTCTTGAAATACATGCTGTATACATGAAGCAGCATTACAGGAAAAAGCAATACAAAGAATGTTTGTGAATCCTAAAACCAAGAAGAGATCTGAGTTAGTCAACCAGAACTAGAACAGCATGGACAGTGGACAGCCTCAATACCTCAATAATGAGTTAGCTTTGAATAAGCTGGTTTTGGAGCCTTTTTACGACACCACAACATACCCTTTTGGCATATCTTAAATGACTAATCGTATGCAATCAATTGTGACCAGAAGAAGGGACTGTGAATTGTGACCAGACCACACTGAGATCAGGCCCCAGGGCAGGCATTTTAAGAATATATGAGGCGTGCCCTCAAGATTTTATGGCACTAGTTTCATTATGACTAGTAACGATTTGAGCGCAACATTTCTCATGGTCTGTCTTTGGTTCCAGGGTATTCTGTGATAATATCACTTGCGTGTTTCCTTGCCCAAAGGAACAACTACACTTACTTGGTAGGTAACTAGAAATGCAATGACAATTTTGAAGTTCTAATTGCTTTTCCCGTTATAACACTGTCTGCTAGTGACTAAACTAACTCTGTTCAAACGTGATTTTCTTGAAACTGAATGTAGTCAATAACAGTGTGAGAATCTTTCCTTCGTATTAACCTGTGTGTAACTCTGTAGCAAGACAGTAAGGAGTCTTTGCTCATCTTTCCTCTTCAGTACACTATGTTCTTTCATTTTCTCCAAGCCTCTTGTGAGGGCAGTAATGAATTCTTGTTAGTGTTTACTGATGTAAATTCATTCTTTGTTATCCCTGGGAGAGGAGGATTAGCAAAATGACAGAACTTATTATTTCTGGTATTACTATATAATATTTACTTTTATTCAGCCCTTAATTTTGTAGTGTGTCCCACCAAATAAAATATACGTGCATACAAGCAAAAACTAAGGGAGAATTTTTTAGCACAATGCACAGAAATATAGTTATGATTCCCATTAACATTCAGAAGCATTGTACAGATTTATCCTTGCATGCTATATTAAAAAAATTGATCTAAATCTGAAATAATTTCTAATTTGGAGGAAGAAAGGAATTACAACTTCAATTTCATTTTCCTGAAATGAAAGCAGCTCCCTTGGACTGAGGATGTGCATATTTTTAGGACTGGCTAAAAAGTACAGCCTGTGCAATTATTTTCCTCTACTGGGAATGCTTTGGTATCTCCTTTAAGGAACTTTAATGGTTAAGATGAAGTTCATAAAATACACAAAGAGCATTTTAGTAAAGAAAGCTCTTAAAGGATCTATCTTTGAATAAATCGATCATCCAAACTCCCATCTCAGCCATAACTGAAATTTAGAGAGCAAAATTTACAGTGGCTATCCTCTGCTTCACAGAGATGAGAAGAAAGCGAAATTACAGTACACACCTAAGATTCTGAAATTTATGGATACCATGAAAAAGACAGAAAAGGCCCAGAGCTTAACATGATCTCCACATGTGAGTTAGACTTCATACACAAGTAGCCACATTCAGGTCAATTGGGCTATACCCACGAAGAAGTTATTTCCATACATAAAGATCTATGATACATTGCAATTAATATACGCTAAGATCTCTTGCCTTCGAGTTAAATGGCCGTTCTGATTAGCAGTATCTCTAAATCAGAAAATCCTCTCCTAGATCTCTGTGCCCATGTTCTAGAAGACCCAGCTTCTCTCTTCGGGCTGTAGAGATTCATGCTTTCCACTCCCACGGTTCCTACATAAGCTCCTAGTCCCAGCAACATGGGGGCTGCCTCCGAAAACTAATGCATTGAACTAGCCAAGTTACTGTATTACGAATAAATGCAATCCATTCACTAGAGATGAAGTTTAGAGTTAAAATGTGGCTCGATAAAGTGACTGACAGAGGGATAGAATGCCCAAAGCTGCAGGCTGCCAAAGGTCTTTTTGAAATGCTTAGAAAAGTACTGAATCTCTTGGTATGGTATCAAGGGAACCTCAGTTAATTTTATAGGCTCATGTTTCAGATCTGTGTAATTCAGTCTCAGAATTAAGCTATTGTGGAAAAAAAAAAAAAAAAAAAAAGGGGACTTTCAAGCTTTCCACCTCACCAAATGACTTTCTTTGCCAAAAATAAGAGACAATGAAGATTTTTCTTTGCTCAGGGGGGTTTGCTCAAAATTCCATTAATACTGAGGCTTAACCGAGATTTCTCAGTCTTCAGCAAGATTGTCTCCTTATACTTGTATCATTGGTAACCATTTGGCCTGTTGCCAGGAACAGGACTGAAAGTTCCTCTTCCAGGCCACTGTAATTCGGCAAAATAAACATTCTTCCACCCTACTGAAATACAACTTATCCTTTAGAACTACAGATCTTTTCTGATTTTTAATACCCACCACATACAGAGAGCTATCCTTGTGCAAGACAACTAACAAACAGGTAAGTTTAAGCTGCTGCCCTAAGGAGCTTACAGCATTTATGATTTATCTGAAATCACTGCAGAGCCTTCCAAAAGCAAAGTATGCTTAGATAGTCTTTGTGGTAGTCCCCTCCTACAACCAAAAGTGCTGATAGGAATGAAGTGAAAAGAAACTTTATTTTTAAGTTTAAAATATTTGCGTGAAAGTAGAGGAATCTACAGTAGCGTTCTATAAGTCAAAATCCATACACAAAAGCAGAGTCTTTCTTACAGCCCACCTGAAATAAAAACGAAACACAATACTGTGCTTTAAATAACAGTTTAAATATTTTAAAATTATACACCTATATCAGAATTCTGATTTTGATTTAGAGATAAAAACACGGAATTCAAATTTTGGAATGCGTACGAGAAATCTGAATTTCACTGGAACAGTGAACTATTTGCTTTGAAGATATCGAAGAGCTTAGAAATCTAACTTCTGTTATGCAGTGCTACAAATCACATGTAACGAGTGGAATTAATCAACTTCCAGATTACTCTGATGTAACTCAGATTAGAATCCGACCAAGAAAAATTCACTCACAATTTATTTTTCACCACAAATTCGTAACTACAGTGTAATGAGACAACAACGTGCCCTACCTGGGTATCCATTGTCAATATAAGGCTTAATGAGTTCTCCAAGTTTTGTCTTGTCTGCAACAGCTTCCTTTAGCAGTTGCCCACAGCAAACTAACAGGAAGGAAGAACAAAAAAGACACAAGGTTAAATTTTAAAAAGGAAGCAACAAAGAAAAGAAAAAAAAACCCAGAAGCTGCATACTGGAATAAGGTCACTGAATAAAATAAAAGTTGTAGGTTTTTTGGGTTTGTTGTTAGGATTTTTTTGTTTTTGGCCAAGCAGAGCAAAAAGCAAAGAGACTGAGCAGGGGAGAATACTGAATAAAAAAGAATACATTTGGCAAAGAACATATTAAAAACAGAGACAGAGAGAAAGATATTAATCAAATATGTTTCTGAAATAATAACTCAAGGGATTGCTAGCGGTTTTCACTTTTTATAAACTTATAATTACTGAATAAAGTTACACCTGCTGAACAGCATCTGAACCGCACTGTTGGAGGTGCAGGATAATACGCAGTTCAAGGAAGTGACTCCCTGGATCATTTAATGATCATGTAAGAATTATATTTTAAAAACTGTGCTAATGCAATATTATCATTGACTTCAAATACACAGAACACCAGGAGATGCAGACTTAAAGTTTTAGTCAGGACAGCTGTACATGAAATAATGCTGCTTGGGGCTTGGGTAGCACTTTCTGACCAAAGTTATCGAGACTTACGGCCCCAGGTGAGTTAGATACAACAGTCGTGGCCCTTATTTTACAGAGAGGGAACTAAGGCATGGAGAGGTTACACAACATCACAACAAGTCCTAGTTTCAACTCAGTTTTGGTAAATATTAGATAACAGTCACTCTGTACACTACTGCATGACCTTTCAATTAATAATCGTAAGTTGATTCCACCCTTTCGGAAATCAATAGCACCAACATCTACAGCGGCACCAACTTTAACAGAAAAAGAAGCAAGCTCTTTCATCTGCTTTATCACTGTTAATCATACTGTTTGGCAAACAGGAGTAAGAATACTCCCCAGGAACTTTTCTTGGATGAAGCTGATGAAGTTAAATGTTTAAGCAACAAGGGATGAACACAAATTTTAACAGTCACTACTTGTCCTGGAGAAGTAAATTCATATTCACAATAAATGGTGTAAAAACATAACAGAAACTCAGTGCATAGACCCCAACTTAAGAAAACTCATATGTATACACCAAATTCAATCCAATTCATGAGACTCTGTGAACAGAGGATTAAATTTTTAAGCCTGTTTTTCAGTCCCAGTGGCCTAACTGGAAATTAAGTATCTGCTGAACACTATTCTGAAAAATGATGGTCTTCCGACTCTGTTTTAAATACTTAATTCTTCTAAGTTTGTTTACAGTATACTTAAAATTCAACACATGGGTAAAGCAGTGGTAATGGTATTTAGTAGAGAGAGCTGCAACTCTCTCATATAGTAGTCACTTTTAAAAAAAAATGCAAATTTTGACCTAGATGAAAATACTGTCAAACTTTAACACATTCAAACATATTTTATTTTTCATTAAGCCAATTACACAATTATTAAAAATATAGCTTTGAATAAATCTACAAATATTTATTTTTAGAATGAAATCATAAAACACAGCAATATTAAAATAACTGATAGCATGAACATTCTATCAATTTTATCTGTACTTACCAGTATTGTAATATAGATTTTTAAATAATTTAAACTTACCTTTTTCAAGTTCACTGGATATCATTTTAGTCATATTCATGGGTTTTTTTTAAACACTAAAATAATAATGAAGATTTAAAATACAAAAATACTAAACCTAGAACCCCAAACTGATAGGCAGACAGTTTCCTAGCTGTTTCTGTGCCTTTAATGGAACTGCACACACCTAGGATTAGCCATTAGTTGGAATGATTATATGGAAAGCATACGGCTTTTTCTGAAGGTTCAAGTTTGAACTTGAAAAAATGTATTTCTTTTCTGAGCAGATCTACTAAACCTGTAATTGAAAACAATACTGCTCAGATCTTGAAGTTATTATTCACGTGTAAAGCCAAATCCAGGTGCAATGAAATCTTTTGACTTCACCAGGAGTTCTGAGAAGACACTAGCAAACTGGCACATCGCTATGGACAACGGAGCGAGTTCCACTAATTAAAGAATCTCCCAAAGATAAAAAAAATCACTACCTACTTAATTCTGATTTTTTTCATTTGGTATACATTGAAAGAATACTAATGAAACAAACATGCATTTTACTTAACAAAGAGGATATGACTCGTCAGCAAATTTTACAGATATCAGACATTTGTTTAAAATAATTTATGGCTACTCCACTATTAGAAGACATTACAGAACACGGACACATATTGCATTGATCCTATCACCAAGCTGTGTATTCATATTATAGGACTTTTTAACATTAGCATGCTAACCATGAACAAGCCTCATACAGAATTTTCTGGGCCTCCTTTACAAAAGAAAGAGAATGCACTTTTAAATAATTGCTTCCTTTTCTAATACATTACTTCAGATGCACAGAACCTGAGTCTTTATTAAAGTTCAGGGTAAATTCTATTTTAAAAGTGCCCCAATTTTGGTCAGACGGCTGAAACTGCAAAGACATTACTCATGATCCACTGATCCACAGAAGAATTCAGAACACTATGGGAATCTAACACATGGAAAAATACTGATGTAAAGGGTATAAAAAAATGATGACTAAAAAAATGTTAGAGCTGGTTTGTCACAGAATATACGCTCTATTGGTTTATATTTCTTCATTGAAATACTTTTCACTTCCCTCAAAAATTTGACATTCATAGCAATGGACAAACAGGAATTTTATGAGCAAGTAAGAAAGACAGACAGCAAAAGATAAATGATCAAAAAGAGAAAGGGGGAATTGAGCAAAGTGCATATTTACTAAGAACTTACTGTTGACAACACCGTATTTCTGAGCCATTAGTGCTGCCTGCAGGCTCTTCCCACTGCCTGGGGGTCCACAAAAGAGAATCCGTGGTGTAAAGGGGGCAGCTGATCGGTGCCGTGTTTGGACATAGGTAAGAACTAGAACATGACAGAAAGGCAAGAAATACAGTTTATAGCCTATTTCTTTTTTTCAAAAATAATAAAAACATTGATTAAGTACTCTCTTTTTTTTTTTTAAAAAAAAAAAGGTTGTCATGTTGATCATCATTTATTTTATCACTGAAACATCTAGATACTCCAACCAAAATCAGGACTCTGATAAAACTGTCATGTCAGCAACTTACACTGAGAGGCACTATAGAAATCTTACCTTCATTATGCTCCTATACTTTCTTTCATCAGTAGATGTCAAACCATTTTAAAAAGCAGATTTAATTAATAATGGCTCTTTTACCATGTTGTTTTTAGCAGAAGTAATTTTTGCTTGATAGGTACAATTTTACCATGCAAATTATAGAGGGATATAATTACATTTAATACTTTCTGCAGTTTCTGAACAAATATTTAAGTGTAAAAACTCAGGATGTTATATTAATATGACATTTATCCAGCTCTGTGTGTGTGTGATTAACAGACTCCTAATTACAATATTATAGACTTGTAGCATAGGATGTCACGACACAATACAGCATTGACAACACAGGACCGAGTATGATTTTATTTTTTTGTCCATCATTTTTGCATAATATGTAAAGGATATTTGAGTTTCTCTGTCTGATTCCACTCCATTTCTGGACATCATTCCTCTACATTTCATATCGCGTAGGAAATACTACATTCAGGTCAATCTACAGATTACAAGAGCTTTGGAAAGACCACAGGACACATGAAGCATCATCAACATTGCTGTATTAGAGAGAGCTGAGCTTCGTTAGAATCTCAAAAGAGAACCTGATAGATCACCAAGAAGCTAAAAGACGACACGGCTTGGCAGTGAGGACAAATTAGATCGTATTTGGACATAGCCAAACACTCTTACTCCCCGTGCCCCTTTTATGGCTAACAATACCAGCAAAGAGAGCAGCTCAAGCTTCAGCACAAGCCATGCAAGCTTGCTAGGGATCACAGATGCAAACGCCAAGGCTAAAGCTCATGCCACCGCATCCTGACTGCCATGGTTGCCCACGACTACAGCAGCAGGGGCACACCTACCCAGGCGCTGATTGCCTCTGTAATTGCAACGGACACAATTAAGTGTTAGCCCAGACATCTTCAGTTCATATAAAAGACTCTCTAGACTAAAGAGCCCTTGTAATAAAATGGTATTTTAGTCTAACAAATAGGACAGGCTTAGACGTTAATGTTCGTATGAATCATAAGCCCATATTAAAAAAAACACAAAAGGATTGATGGAAAGGATCAGTATTTTAACTACCATTGTTAACACATTGCTGTATACTAACTAACAATTTTTCTGAGGACTCTGCTAGACACTTTGGTATCATTATAAAATCTTTTCATAATACAGAAGCATCTCCAGCGAACTCCAGCCCTGCTGTTTCTAGACAGTGGACCGAAAGTAGCTCAAACTGCAACCACATGGGATCACATACATCTCTCTCTCCAGTGCCGCAAGCTGTACTGGGATATTACACTGTACAACCGAATTTGATGTCACGTATCTTAGGGTACGTTAGCAGTAATTGCATTAAAGTTTAAGAGTTTACAAAATTTTATAATTGAAACAATCCATAATAATCCATAATAATACTAATATTGATGAGAGACCTCCTCTTTAACGCTATCTGTAGCAGAAAAAATACTTAACAAAAAAACCTGGAAAAGCGTAACAGAAAATAGTGTCTTTGCTGCATAACGTCCTAAAACAGAAGTATCAGCTACCCAAGGAGTGCTCTAGCTATTCTGAACATTTTCCATAACCCAGTGTATTGAAAAGCACAAACATTACAGGCAAAGCACCCTGCTTACAAATGATGCTTAATTTGCAGTAAATAACCAAGTTAATTAGGAGTAATGATCCCCTAGACAGTCTCCACATCTAATTATTCTTTAAAAAAAAATCTGGCTGCTTGATGCACTGCAGAAAAAAGATCTAGAGAGGATTTTTTCATTCCAGTTTTCAATTTATCTCACTACATTATTAATTAATAATAATTAATATTCAGGCACTCACATTTTTATTTACAATTCAAGGCATGAATTCTTTATGAATGATGATATGAACTTTTAAATTTAATTAAGTAATTTAGAGGTAATTAATGTGTAAATTCAGAATATAAACTTCCTACTTGTTTATCTTAAAAGTGCAGCACTTGTTATTAAAAAAAGACCTTTACGAGATGCAAAATTACTGGGCTATAACAGATCATCTACAGACTGACAGCTACAAAGTACATTATCAATCGGTCTTCCTGGCAGTTTCCTTATTCTCTTCTTGAAGAATCAACATTAAAAGTCAGATTGCATTACAGTCAAGCAAAGGCAAACGAGAATTGTTGAACAGAAAAGCTACCAGCACAAACAGCTTTTAAATAATGAAATGTTACCGGCTTTGAACTACTCCTACTTCTTGTTATCAGACTTGTGGAAGGTACCAGCCCTTTGGGAGCCAACTGAGCCACAATGCAGCCTTTTAGAAGAGACTCTCGCAGAAATAACCGTGACATTTGCTCTACTGAGTCAGCTGTTCCTTGGCAGGACTGTGGAACTAAGACTTCCCAGTTATCTGCACTTATGGTAGTCCTGTACAATAATTACCAGGAACAGCCCAAACGCCGTACTAGAGAGAACTCAACTCAGCTGGGAGCCATCTGTGTTGACTAATCCTAATCCTACAAACTGGCTCTAACGGCTCAGAGCTACCTTTCAAATAAGAGTTTATCAACGATCAGATGTGCCATAAAGGTACATATTTACCCTGTGAGAGGACATCCATGGAAGGCTGGTCTGCATTGATGGATTTCAAAACTTTTTGGTAGATCTGGAAAACTCCAGGGAAGTTTCTGTGATATTTCAGCAGTTTCTTTGACATCTCCTGTTCAGACAGATCTTCTGGTTTCACCAAGCGTTGCTGTACCAGTGGATCACTTGGCCAGTCAAAGGTCGTATGGTACACCTCTAGAAGTTAGACAATGATTAGGAACTAAGAGGATGATTTAATAGGTCTTGCTCGGCTCCAAAAGCTTTCCTAAACAAAATCAAGGTCTTTCTTTAAGCGTTATATTGTGGCACAAGCAATAACCTGTGCGCTTCCCTCCCTACTTGTACTGACAGCTGACTATTGCTTTGCAGATGCACAGATAGGAAGCGGCCAAGGTAACTGCCCACCCATGCAGCCAAGACACCACGATGAGTAAGACCCAGGAACTGGGAGCAGCTCTCCAAATTCTTAGACTGAAACTTAAGCAAGACCTTTGATAAGCAGATCTCCTTTATAGCAAATAAAAGCCATTTCTTTAGTTAAGAACGTACCTCCTAATTCCACTCCTAAAACATCCAACGTGATTTTTTTATTGAGCAGTGTCAGGATTTTATTTCGTGATGGATGATTGATACTCAACAGACAATACAGAGCTAAGTCGATTTGACAGTCATGTAATGGAAGATATCTAAAAGCGTATCTGCACCTCAAAAAAAACAGGATCTAGCAAAGATGCATAGCAAAATGTAAGCTCATATGGACAGATCTAACCTTCAAATATTCTGTACTGCCATAGTTTGCAGGCTCGATACTGAGCTTTACATTTTGCCATATTTTATTGGCACAGAAAATAATGCAAGGTCAACAAATACTTTTTATAAACCACTTAAATTTATAATTATAAATGCCTACTAGTTCTTAGAGGGATACCATTTAAATTTTAATCCCCCTGGTATTACAATGTTTCTGAGACCAAGCAACACTCCAGTTCCTAGTGGAGATCAGGAACAAACACATACTGCACCTTCTGTGAAGGGGTCAAGCCTTTTCCCACTGTTCCTCTCAATCAGCACAGTGTCTGGAGCATAAAGCACAACTAGGCACAAAAAAAAAAAAAAAAAAAGAAGAAAAAAGAAAAAAGTATAGCTCTTGTTAGCTACTTGCTTTATTTCCTGTAACGGTTTAGATGTAGCCTAGTACTAAAGATGGATGAATGTATTTCAAGCACATGTGCCTCATGCTCCTTTCCCAGCTTCTACCTGCAAATGCTTTACTTCACTTTTAATCAGAGTTTTGATCCACCTCCTAAACAGTATAGTGGGACAAAATATGCATTAACCCAGTCCAGTACTAGCTGTCCCCGTCATCCATACCAATTAACAAGGTTCTCCCTCACTCATGTTGTACCTGGAGCCTAGGATGGAAGCACCCACAGATCACTTGAGACTGATTCTCTTCTATACCACAAACAATTACTTTTCACCCAGGTACTTTGGTAGTGAGACCAGGGAAACTTATTTTTCGATAACCTCACAGAAAAGTGTTCAAACTTGATAGAAAGCATCAAAAGATGGAGAATCTGTCAGTTCCCTAGGTTGCTTTTGGCTAATCATCCTCACAGTTAAACACTGTAATTTAATTACTATTTTCAGTGCATTTGATTGCAGGTTTCAAACAAGTTCTTGTTATGACTTTCTTCTCTGTATCAAATAGCTCTTTCAGACACTTTTCTCCCTATTAAGGTACTCATACACCATAAATCTCATCTCCTCTCAATCTTCTTTTTGATTAACTGCACAGACTGAGCTTTAAGATTCTCATTCAGGTCTTGGTTGCACAGATATAATTGTGAGCAAAACTCAACTTCAAATGTTATTAGCTATATTAAAAATACATGCAAGTACTAGACATTAAACATTTTTGCCTAACTCTATTGCAGTGATTCCGAGTTCTTCATTAACAGTCAAATCTCATCCAAATCAAATCCAAAGTGACAATTCATCAAGTTCGCTAACATTCTGTTCACTATCCACTGGCAAGCTCTACATTTATCATTTTAGACTGTATTCCACACAATCATAATGATTTCTTACATTCTAAGCAGGTCCTTAGACAACTGGCTTCTTCTAGGTGGCAAGGGCAGTCGTCAAGGTCTTGCTTATCAGTACTTTGACAGTAAATAAATGTTCTTCTCAAATCAAGTCAGAAACCACCCATACTCTGAAAGGTCAAGCTTAAAATCATGATGTTTCCACTTCACTTGGTGGAGTAAAGTTTGCTAAGTTTGCATTCTCTAATTCAACAGAAGGACAAATTTGTATTTAGTACATGCAGAATTGTTTTGGCCTGAGGATCACTAAAGGCTGATTTCTAGAGACTGAAGTCAGAGGAAATTTGGACCCGCTCCTAGGACAGAAGCAAAGCTGCATCTAGCTGCTCAGAGACACTTGCTGGGGTGGTTTCATTGGTTTTTTGTTCCCCCCGCCCCGAAAAAAATACAGAAAATACTTACAGAGCTCTAATGTGTAAGAAGAAAAGGGTGAAAGACAGGATTTAAAATCTCAGAGGTTACCTCAAGTTTTTGAATGAATCTGAACCATACTGAAATATTCTGCTGTCTGGTGACTCTGATGTCTTCAGTATCGGTATTGAATTTATTGAGGACTTTTGGGGAGAAACACTTCTAGCCTTTCCTACTGGATGCGATCACACATAAACCTTGTGCTGCTTACCAACATGCCTAGGAATGATGCCAGATGACTGCAGCATCCATGCCTGTTCCTGATTTTCAGGGAAGCCTTCCAAAATCCATCCCTATTGAACACAAACATGAAACAGTTATTGATCCTGGAAGAGAAAATACAAAAATTAGCACTAAATGTCAGTGCTATTCACACAAAAATTACCTCATTCTGATCGCACAACAGCACAGTATTTGTTATGGATGCTTGTGAGAGGAGAAAGCAAACATGGAGCATTGATATTTTTGTGAAATGGCATGCACTAATACCACTGCCACAGAGCAATGGGAACTTACGTATTGTAGCAATGATTTTTTTTTTCATGTTTCAATCTTAAAAAAAAAAAAAAGAAACTTCTATCTTGAATAAAAAACATCTCAAAACAATTTCTACAGTTTTGAAATATTCAAAAGGATACCAGCCCACACTGTGTATAAAAAAAGAAGCTAAACAAATCTAAAGACAGATTTAATGCCAAGAACAGTGAGGAAAATATGCACGCTTTCATTATTTTCTTAAATTATACAGGAAAACTCACAGTAATGCAACCAGCGTTCCCAAAGCTAATGAAGCAACAGAGCAAAAGAAAGAAAAAAGAAAAAAGAGCCTTTTGCTCCCTTAAGTCCTTGTTATAGCCAGCTAAGTGTTGGATTGAGCATCTTTAAAAAAACATTTACAGATCTGTGAAATACCGTAGGAGAGCTGCAGCCTCACTCAGTTTCTGTGTGATGCAGTATTTGAAATCTAATCCACTTCCCAGTCTCAAGTCTGAATCTTCTCAACTTTGTCTAATTTATCTGTTAGTTGCTTAACCACACGTGTCCTTGGTCACTATATCCTACACCTCAAAATAACTTTGTGATACTACAATAAATCTGGAAACCATCTTTGTACTGAAACAAAGAAGATATTTTAATATTGCATTAGCTAGCAATCATTATCATCTCCCACATAAATTTGAAGCTCTGTCAGTATGGGGTCCAAAGGTTTTAGAAGTATTTCAGGGAAACATATCTCCATGACTTCTGTAGGAGGAAATTGGGACATGCCAATTATACAAGAAAATAGAGTAGACTATTTAAAATTCCTTAATTAGCCTGGTTTCAGGAACATGTCATCCTGCTGATATCTGTAGAAAATAAGAGACTCAAGTAACTGCAAGCCATTTTTGCCACTCTCAGTGTTTGCTCTATCGAATTAGAATGAACCGCTGTCTAAGGTCACACAGGTGCTGAGAAATCAATTTATCCCTTGGGACTTGCAGGAGGCAAGGCTGCACAATATTTTTAGCGGTATGCTAGGAACTTCAGCACTAGTTCTGAATATATTATGCCTGTACAACATATATATAGGCCCAGATCCTCTTCTAGGGAGAAATGGCATCAGAGGTCTGAAGCCAATAAACCTACGCCAATTTACACAGACTACAGATCTGGCTCACTTTCTCCACTCCAAGTGCAACGCTTCTGGAAACTAAAAGAAAACAAAGACAAACCACCCCACAAAACCATTGCTTCTGCTGTCACTACAGCTTACTGCTCAAAAATCACATACTGAGCAACAGGCAGTAAACACAGAATATTGTTTTTTAACGATGTATAGCAAAATTCAAGAGGTTTATATACAATTTTCAAAGGTCCTTAAAGCAGGCAATAAGCAATTATCTAGCTAAAAGTTTTTGCAATGTAGGAAAACATAGCTCAATAAATAGCTTCCTGCAACAAATATGTTTTAAGGCATTAAACAAATGCAAAATAAACACACACTACAAAAATAGTTAGCATTTTGGATCTGATTTCCAAAGGTCTCCGAGTTCCAGGGTATCAGTCAGTCCCTAATTAGAATACATTATCCATCTACTTGACACTTCAGTGAAATGTCTATTCCACCACAGAGCTGCAGCTTTGTTCAGAACAGGTTTATTGATATTCTGCTGCATTCCCTCTCCATACCCCCAGTGGCTTGGTTCTGTTTTATCACACATCAAAAAGGCCGTATGCTCAGGGCACCCCATGCACAGCTCAGAGCTGGAGGTCTGAACAGCTGCAAGTAGTATGGTATCACAGGAGGGACAAGCTCCAAGCAGATGTCACAGATTAAAAAAAAAAAAAAAAAAAAAGAAAAAGGAAAAAAAAAAAAGAGTAAAAAGGGAGTGTGGCTTGGGAACGAAGCAAGAGGAAGCAAGACACAGCAGAGCAAGACCTGACTTAAAATATGCCTATCATGCTTTATGCAAACACTGCTCTTTTTTGCCCTCCTGACTGTCATTAAAGTGTAATTAGTAACTTCACATGGTAAATTTGTTTCTTTAAGAAGTCATCTATTTTTTGTTCTTGATAGCAGTAACCTTACATCCATGCATGGATTGCACCTTATCACATCAAGGGTGGAACAAAGGCTAAAAGTGAGTAATTCCACGGTGCCTTTACGCTGTGGTCACTGTTCCCCCTCTTTCGGCTGGAAACCTCAGTCCTTTCCCACATGGAGAAATACCGCATTCTGCTGTTGCCTTAATGCCAGGTGAAGTGCTCCTTGGAGACCCCTGCCATGCTGAAAGTCAGCAACAAGCAAGTACTTTCAAAGCCATCACTTTCCTCTCCAGATTTAAGCAATCTGGAGAAAAGGAAATGCTCAAGGTCATTCCTCAATGTAAATCTCATTCCTTTGCTGGCACTAGTCTCAGCTGTAATACCAAGCCTACATACTTTCACGCTTTCCACCCCAATAATGATGACTTGGGTATTCATTTCTCTCTTTATTTGACCTGCACAGTCTCAATTTTTTTTTTTTTAAATTACAGAATCCAAAATTGACACCGCCTTAGAATAATGAAAAGGGATAGCGCAAAGAAATAATGCTGAATTACGTGGCACATCTGAAAGAAATCTCAGCCGCAAGCATAAAGATCAAAGGTCATGAATACTGCTGCCTTTACGAAAATGGCTCATCACAACAGTTTTTCCACATCATCATTCAGTATTTTTGAAATAGTATTACATGCCTTTCACTCCCATCTGAAGAAAGGGGACAGACAATAATGCAAAAGAAGAATTTCAGTAATAGCTTTGCCAGTATGGATCTAAAATTTCTGAGATTTCCAGAAAACAGCAGACTGAGGAGTGCAGTAAAAATATTGTCAACCCAGCTCCTGCAGTCCATCAACATCAGCAGCATGGATGGCAGAAGAAGCTCTAACTTTACCAAATTTCCAATTAGAAAGAAACCTTTTATTCCCCACATTATTTTGGTAGGTTGAATAAGCTGCAAAACTTTAAAAAAAGCCACATTCTTCCTGGAAAACAAAAAAGATGG
The DNA here is from genome assembly GCF_965183815.1 of Platalea leucorodia. Taxonomy (NCBI): domain Eukaryota; kingdom Metazoa; phylum Chordata; class Aves; order Pelecaniformes; family Threskiornithidae; genus Platalea; species Platalea leucorodia. Next base: position 5,176,706 of record NC_138837.1, on the reverse strand, counting down.
TAAATAGGCAGATTCTCTCCCCAGATAAATCTATGTAACATCACTACCCTTGCACGGAGTTTCACAGAGACAACATGATGATCTTCATCTGCCAAGGTAAAACCAGAAAGAACCAACAGCCATTGCTCTCTTTGCCTTCCCTTTCAAGGATAGCCACTACCCTTCTGAATGGTTTAATACCAATCAAAAGTAATTCTGCCACTACTCATGCGAATCACTGGCCTAAGCTTAGTTTCTAAATGATCCTAAGCCATGAGTAAGGTTGCTCAGCTTGCTCTCTCACAAATTCATCACGTAGCAATCTCTTCACTAGCCTTTCCCAGTTCGAGAAATTCCCTCCACACCACCAGCAGCCAGAGGTGCCGTAGCCAACGTGTACTAACCCTGTAAGATGAAAAGTCTTCATATCAGCTTCACAAGTCCCAGGTTCTAACATAATGCTTGCCATAAGTTTTCTGCGCATGCTGGAACACCTACCCGTCTGATCCCTTGCAGTCCTCCCTACATTTGTATTAGAACAACACACAACACAGAGCCTCAGCAGAGCTGTTGATCAATAAAAATGTTCTCCTTAGAGGATGCCTGTGACATCTATAAACCTGTGAGTGTCAAAACAACAGCACAAAAAATTCGGTATTCCTACTGTCAGTGGGATGAAAGCTGTACAATTAATGCCAAGCCAATGACACCACAAGGAGAAATAAAACAAACAGCTGGTGGTATTATGGTCCAACATACTGCTCCTAATCTATTAACATTCTCAGGAAAAAAAAAAAAGCTGACTCATGCTTTGAGAGAAATGGCATAAATCTGTTCAATGAAGTACAAAATCCACAGTATTAATTCTATTTCCAATCACACAAGGAAAATATTGCAATTAAAATGCATACATCCCTTTTCAAATGGAAAAGACATACACAATGTGAGGAAGTTTTAGTGACCACAAATTACTATCTATTAATTAAAACATTTTTAATGACCATCACAACTTTGAGAAGTCAATGATGTGTTTGTCCTAAAAATAGCTGAAACCTTAACTAGACCAATAGCATCCACTCCGTTCTTGCCGAATGTCAGGGAAGCTTTATAAAGGGTTTTGCCCCCCAGTTCTGTAACGCATCCAGCATTGATTCAGTGTTGCTGGTGATAACAACAGGAACATGAAATGTAGGCAGGACACTATGCAGCTGTTGGCATTTTAACCATCTTGTCACCTTACTCAGAGTTTACATGACCTAATACTTAAAACAACAGGCACTGAGAGATCCTTCCTTCACTACTAAAAGGAGAACTAGAACCATGTCACCAATTATAGAAAGCGTGGGGTAAAAAAAGCATAGGGTGGATGGAGCCTTTGGAAAGCAATGGATTTTTTTCTTACACAGTGATGGTTAGTAAAACTCAGTTTAACAACATCAAAACAAACACTGGAAAAAATAGCTGTTGAAAACATACCTTCTTTTAATCACGCAAAGAGACTTACATGAAAAAATAAGCCTGTCGGAGAGCTACTGTTATAAAAGCCCTAAACTGAAGAGTTATTCACCTACTTGCTACTTTACAGCAACTACTGCCATCCAACAGCTCGCACAGCAGCTACTACCTTTGAGAGATCATGTGAGAAAATATTTAACCAAAACTATTGAAAATACCAGGGGGACCCTGGCATCTTCCCTATCCTACCTGCTAACTACTAGTAGGACAAGCAGCGAAGCTGTTAGTGTTAAGCTGAGGGGGCTGTGTTTGGGGACTGAAACCAGCCTAAAGCCTAACAGTCAGAAGAGCAGTTTCTCTCTTGGGTTCATCATCTAACTTACTTTCATTTCTACAGGTTTAAAGGTATTTTAAACATACTAGAGGAGAAGTTTCACTTGAGATAGATATTCCACATCTTTCCACAAGGACAAGGTAGTAAATCATACAATCACCTGACTTGCTGTATATCCATGATATCTCATTGCACTGCTTCCATAAAAAATGTTGACATTCATCGTCTTTTTTGCTGCTCATTTGCTAGTATATCCAGAGCTGACAATACTGGTTTCTCAAGTGTTCCTCAGCTACACTCTTTAATTCAAAATGCCACAAAAATTAATAAGATGGTACACCACATGCATGTTTTTAAACAGGTTCTCCTGCAAATTGAAAGGCCTAAGTCCTGTGTGAATTTAGTACAGACAAACAAATACATTAAATACTACCAGATATTTGATCTGGAGTGCTAAATAATAAATAAATAAAATAGTTCACCTAAAAAGACCTTCAAGAGAAACCAGACAGACCCATATAATTCAAGCACAGTGACTAGCAATGCAAAAGTTGAATTCTACTTTGCAAATTCAAAATTAATAGATCAAATATGGAGCAAGGTGTACAGTATTTTGTAGAGAAAAATTGATAACCCTTAAGTTTTCTGCCAATCTCTCTACTCCTTTTTTCCTAAGGATCCAAAAAATCATTGTTTCAGTCTCCCAGATGATGAAGCGTAGAGCAAGAAACACAGGATCCTAAATCACAGAAAAAAAAAAAAAGGTCCATTTGGAAAAGAAGGGGAGGGGGTCACGTCCTTATACATAATGAAGTAGAAAATTATTCCACAGTCTTGTGGAATTCTTCCAAGTCTGGGCCTTGATTGTACCAGTGTAGGAAGGGAATTCAAAGCGAGACAACAGGAAGGCTTAGGAAGAAAATAAGAGCTAGAACTAACGGCAGCGTGCATTTTGCCTAAAACCTGTGTCTTAGCTGCACAGCAAAGTAGATTTTATTAGTTCACAGTAAGTGGAAAGAAGGCAGGAGTGGGCATCAGAAAAATTCACACTTCACAGTTTAGAAATGCCAGTACATTCTAAAATCCTAACATCTCGATAATTCCCCATGAAAGCGAGTACTGCTGTAGTTTAAAAGCATAGGGTTCAACTCATAACTATGCTACTCCAAAGTTGCAGGAATTCAATCCCATGAATGTCAATGGGATTTATATCTGGTATAAATCTACAATAATTTAGAGATGAGCTAGGTTTCTGTTTCATGAATTTCCCTTCATAAAAACAATTGATCACATTCCTCTGAGGGAGGAGGCGCCCTATACTGTCATTTGTAAGTACGTATGGGAGCCAGTAACGCACCCCAGATTTTTGTTACACTAAGTCTCTTGCTAAACCTGGATTTAGCTAAAAATGCAATGAACTGTTCAAAAATCACCCACATTAACTTATTTTTACTCCTTCAGCGCTTTCTCTACTGATGGAAAAGGACTTTTATAGCAAGATACTTCCCAATGCAAACAAGGGCACTGTCATGCAAACAAGGGCACCGTGGTGCGCTCTTCTATGACCTGGCAAAAGAACAAGATTAGCTGGGCAAGGAAAGGTTTGGTTTAGCTTGATGACTTTTCTTGGTAACATTAAACACCAGCAGGTAGTATTCTAAATTAAATTCTCATGCAACCAGTGGATTCGATAATGGGATAGGTCAAAGTTTAGCTATTGCTAGTTCTAAGCTACTGCTTAAAGAGAGCAGCATACTACCTATTTTGCTACAGCTATATGCTTCCAACAGAAATACGACACAGACAGATGTCCGCTAGCAAACCTCTCAGGCAGGAACAATTTAAGAGAGTACATCTCCAGCTATTCATTACCATCCCGATCAAGTTATCCTTCCCACAGTTCATACACTGTAATCGACCATCTGATCTAACTTACACAAGGCAGGACCACTGAAAGCCACTTCCATCAGTGGCTTAAGCCAAGATAGTTGACTTTGCACTGAAGCACATGAAGACTTCTTTGGCAATCATTCACATTATCTGAGTTCTAAAACCCAAAGCCGTCAAGGGCAGAAATTTTTTTCAATTCTTCGCTAGTTCTGCTGATGTTTCTCTGCACCTATTGACACCTCTGCACTACAGAATTACCATCTTAAGAAGTACAAGGCAATGGCCCAGCCCCCAAGATGATTTTGTGTTACATGGAGGGAAGGATCCAGTCTACAGATCATTGCAGACTACACCAAAAAAAAAATCACAGAGACAGAGAAAGAAGTACAAGACAAGGTTTTCAGCATTTCCAGTTTCTTTCAGTGCCTAATGCTAAGAAGCTTTAGGAAGCAATTTTTACACTTCAATGAAATATTAATTACCAGCCCTGCTTTATTCAACCAACAAGGTAGATGATGATGATGTTGAGAAACAACAGATTTTAATAAAACTATGAGCCTTACAGTATCTCTATGAGGTCAGGAAGCACTAGTTATCCCCTGACCCAAAGGTGAGGGTGTGACAGAGTGACTGTTCTAAAAACATGTACTATTCATCTGAAAAAAGCTGTTTAGTCCTTCATGAACATAACACCTACTTTGGACTGGACTTTTTCCTCTCAAGAAGTGCATCAAATAATGTGCAGTCCATATTTTGGCACTGTTTAGAAACAGGGTTTTATCCATTAGATTAGTATGTCTCTTACAAATAATCCCTTATAATGGGCTGATTAGGGACTCAATAAACTACAAGAACATCTGAGATTTTAAAGGAAACACGTAAAAGATTTTGCTTTCCTTGAGTCCAGACATGAATTTCAACCAATATTAATCTACTTAAGTTCCCTTTTGGTTCTATGTTAGAAGTCTCTACTTACATTAAGGCCAAGCACACAGCAGGGCGAGGGGGAGCCACACATCTGTGAATACAGCTAAACCTATTCAGTTGCCTATTTGTGTAAACTAGCAGCGAACATATTAATTATTACCTAGAAGACAATATATTCAAATGCAGTTTTTCATAAAACAGGAAGAAAAAAAAGGACACAATGAGGAAAAAAGAAAATTGATATGAATAATGCTAGACTCTTTTTCCCCCTTTCTCAATAAGAGTTAAAATCTTAACATATTGATTTTTATATATTTTCTGTTTATCTGTTTTGTCCACTATAACTCTGCCAGTTGCCCCAGGCAATCAACAAAGCTATGCTTGTTCAGCCTTTGATCATCTCTGTGCTAGAAGATTAGCATATGCATACTCTCATCCTCCCCTTTATCCTGTTAATAAAGCTCCAAACTCCCTCTGCTGATGTTCAAGAAAGCAATCCGCTCCAGAGCCCCCAATGATTTGCCCCCATTCCCTCCTCTGCTCAGGACTCAGAATGCTAACTACTATGCACGAGTTGTGTAAGTGCTTATCCACCGGCCCTCTGAGGAGCAATTCTTACTTGTTTGATGCAGTCCACGTTTGACAGACGTTCCTGGATCAGATTGGCCCAAAGCGCGTTGGGAATTTCCTAAAGAAAGAACAAAAAAAGGCTGAATATTCACAATTGAGTTCAAAAGGAATTTTACCATGCAGGCATATTCCGGTTAAAGGTGAACTGAGATGTCTTCTTAAAAATAAATAAATAAATAAATAAATCTGTGCAAGTCCCAAGTCATTAACATAATATATCAGAGAGTTAATAAGGGCACAAAAATCAGTGTTAAAGGTAAGCTGAACACAAAGCCTCCATCCACGCTTTTTTGCACACTAACATGGAAGCGGTGCCAAGTTTTGCACGCTAACACACACATTGGACCTCAAACCTGCAAAGGGATCCATAAGAACGTCACATCCACAAGGAGCCCTTTTTACCACAAGTATCTGACCCACTGCCGCTTCAAACGTCAGTGGACTCGGCGTTAGTGATCTTAAGAGCTATCAGAATCTCAAACACAGAGCAAATAACAGAGAGAGTCTGATTTTCAGGAGATTTGTTTCATAGTTTCAAGTAACTCTCGCTCTTTCATCACCCAGAAAGTTTATTTAAAGTACACTTTAATGTTAAAGTTAATTTTAATGTTAAATTTAATTTATTTTTAAACTCAGGAACATGAAATGCAATTGAAACTGCAAGTACCAAGATTTTCAGAAGTGCTTTTTCTTTCTGTGACTGTTACTTCACGCACATCTAGAGATATTTTGTAAGACAGTATTTGCTATCTGACAGAAGAACAAAGTTCCTCTATAGATTTAGCATTTTCCCCCCCATAATATTTCCTCCACTATTGTATTAGATTTCCAGACAAGAAATTACCAATACCCTTCTTCCCTTCTTGTAAGAATTTTCTTCACTATCTTGTTAATTTAGGCCGTCATTCTATGCTGAGCTTGGTTGAACAAACTCTATGTTAAGCAGTTAAAATTGACAAAGCCTAAACCTTCGGCCATGCCAGTCAGAGCAGCTGTTAATCACGGGACTGAATGCCTTGTCTCAGTCTCATTCATTTTGTCATTATTGGTAAAATGAATACTCGGAAAAAATTCCGCAGTCAGATTCTCCACTTCCCAAGTCAAAAAACTTATCATCTTTCACTTAACGATGCGAGCTTGACTCTTTGTTCCACACAGTTCCATATGTTGTGGGTTCCCATCTCTTTTTCGAAACAAACAGTCTGAAGGACATAATCATAAAAAAAGAATATTTCTGCAGGCTCATGAAATGAATGTAAAGAATGTAAATGAATGTAAAGAATGCTAAAGAATGTAGATAGATATAATGAAAATGTGACTAACTATGCGGAAAGATTTCATAACAATCATCTTCATTAGATCATGAAACAATTTCACCAGGAGTGGTGGACACACTACCACAGGAGGCACTTTAAAGGCGAGTGGAGCAAGCACTCCAGAATACACAAAGAGACCGGTCCTCGGCCGGCTGTGGAACGGACAAGGTGGCCCAGTCAGGCAGTGGGTTTTCTTGTTTTATTTATCTCTACTGTCCCCAGTTCCCAGTGCCTTTCCTAATATCAGCCATTCATAAGGCAACATTCAAGGTAAGAGAGAAAGAAATTGCTGTGTTTCTTGAAAGTCAGCAGGTCCCATAGGGTGGTGCGTCAAAGCCTCCTGCAGCCTCTCGCTGCTGGAGCCTGGGTCTGTGGCTTTGAGTCTGTCACCTTCCAAAGGTGCCTCATGCTGCTATCAGAAACAGCTAGCGTCTTGCTTACTTCTTTGATGTGTCACGTCAAGACAGGCTAGCGACTGCTGGGGGTCCACTCTGCTAAGCCTTGCCAAACCAATTTAAACCAAAATTATACTAACTTCTTTCAGTGCAGTGGTATTCTTAGTCCTCTCTTTTGAGCGGGGTTTATTGCACAAAAACAATCAAGGAGACACATGCGGGTATTTCAGTGGTTTAGTTCCTTCTGCTCTCTGTGGCTCAATTCCAGTCTCATTTCCTGGTCAGTTTTCTTCCTACTGAGCAGTGGCCTACAAAATCATTTTCAATAGCTTGCTCGTAGAATGCCTAATTATTCAACTAGAAATCATTAAATTTTATACGTATCAGAAAACACATTAATTTCTCTCTCATAAACACTCACATAAATATATCATGAGCCTGGTAGATGGGACTTCACCTCCCAGAAATCTGCAATAATTGACAATGACACACATACGTTTGATAACTGCAGAACCGTATCTTCTCTAAGGCACTCGGAGCCTGTCCCAACACCCAGGTTAGTTAATGGAAAGCCCTGCTGCTTGAATTGTTAAACCTTCCAAAAGCCATGGTATTTTACGTTCAGACCACTCTTCTATACACACTGGTTTAATCACTATTTCCATACTTCTGAAAAAACTGTACTCATTCCTGATTAATTTCAAACATTCCATGTTATTTCAGGGACATGATATTTCATCTTACATACCTGATCGACTCAGAGTTACGTTTTGGCAATCTTTTCATAAAACTGCTACGCTTTCTGTTGCCAGGGAGGGGGGAGCACTTTCCCTAGACCCTTCCATTGGAAGTTTTGGATATATTTGCCCTGAAAACAGCTACAGCTAAAAACTTCTGACTTGGTTTGTTTTACGGTTTGCACCTCAGAGAGAAAATCAGTCAAGTTTAAAGAAATTGGGTTTAGTATTTTGAAAATCATGAATGTTTAGATTTAGCTTGTTCAGATAAATACACATGAAAGCCGGGTTTTTTGATGTATACACAAGACTGGAACAGTTCTATTTGTTCCTTCATAGTGGCTTGTCCTGAAATAGATTAGAATGCTGAACATCCATAGATAAGGACGTCTTTGGTTTTCCTCTCTCCTATTATATTTCTTCTTAAAAAGCACAGGCATATGATGCAACTGTGGAGTAGTTTTAAGTCATTACGTAGTATGCAAACAGCTTAACTGCAATTTAGTATAGCATTAAGAGCACACCCATCCCATAAGCCCACAATTACCACAGTTGTTTCAACTCCTTATTTTATCCAGTTAACAGGAAAAGTGAAACATGCGATAGCTCATCATTAAACTTCACTATAGGAAACATCTGAAGGTGCTTCCTATTAACATTATAATAACTAGAGATGAGGGAATAATTTGCAATGATTTATCCAAAAATGTAGCCTCTTTTTCTGTTCATGGAATATTTATTGATAGCTCGTGGTTGTTCAAATTTATTGAATATTCAAAAATATTTGACTTCTTTTCAGAATATTTTTACATGCAGAATGATCACATTTTGCTTTGAACAGTCAATATTTAAAATTCACTACCTGAGCTGTGCTCATTAGTAAGTGGCCAGGTGTGTGTTAGTGAATGATTGCATGTCCAACTTTCAAAATTGAGCTTCAGAGAATAATCACATATTTTAAATACGCCTTCCATGAATTCTTGTGCCAGGAAAACTCAAATGCATTAATGTCCACTGGAAGTGAACACAAAAGAGATGAAAGCTTGGCTAAACATAAGTAAGTAAAATACGTGAACAAACATTTGCAGACCTTTTTGCAGCGTTTGTCCAGATCTAGTAACACTGGCCTACTGACCTCAAAATGAATGACCTTTGGCACCGGGGTTAATTTAGCCACAGTAACCTTATACGCGTGAAATGTTCCTCTAACAACGTTAAATTGCGTTATATGATCTTCACACCAGACTTTCAAAAACACGGTCTTAGTTCCCGCTTTTCCTCTTTCCATTTATTAAATTGCTTTGGCCAGGACTACAACTTTTTAATGCCCTGGTTGTATCAAAGACAGTATAAACAGCTATTGTTCTGTTCCCGAACAGACATTCAAACCCTATTAGTGCTAATGGATGTTACGTAGGCTAGAGGAGTCAAGTTTACCACTTGCTTCAGCAGAACCAGGGGTCAGTTACGGCAAAAGCAGATTTAGCCAGCAGACATGAATCAGTAAGGGAAAATATAGCTCTTGAGATGACAATTTGGCTACATTTTACGTCATAGTAAAGCTTGCATTGAGTAAGAGGAAGCCAGGAGTTCCCTCCTAGTTTTAGGAGTTACATTTGAAGAATCAAACTCATACAAAAGAACAAAAGAAATGATTTAGTGAAAATGTTCTTCTAGGATCTAACGCCTCAAAAACAAAGGCAAACTGCACAGTACGAAACCACCACCAGATTCTGCTCTTCGGGCACTCCTTACTACCTGATTAGCCTTGACATTTTTGACTTTCATCTTCCATACCATCCATCTTTTAAAATCAAATAAGCCCAAAAGGACACCCTTGAAAGTGCATCTGTATAGCCTGAAATATGTTAATAATTACAGTAATTAAACCAAAGGGAATTTTTGCTTTAAATTCTCCCCCTCTAAGTTGAAATTTATGAATCTAGCAAAACAATCTTTAATAATTAGAAAAAGATTTCAAAGTACATATTCTCAATAAGAATCATTTTATATCATCCCAGCCAAGAGCAAATCTTTTTGCCAGTAAGTTCAGTGAGTTCTTTCCTCTCAGATCTTTAAGTATATTATTTGAGGCATCTCCAAACTTCATTCACTAATTCAGTGTAATAAACACTACCCTATTTTCAGCCTAGTTTTCTAAGGAAAAAAAATTAATCCACGTATCACACCATCTACCGTCTCAGTAAATTATGAATCTGTTGGCCAATTTCAATCAAATTTAGCAGCGGTGTAGCATTCTCACAGAAATGAAATTGCTTCAATTTTTATGAAAATAGGTGACGAGGGAGAAAAGAGAAACTCAAACTAGTGGACTTGCTGGAGAAAGTCACAGAAAACCAGACTTCTTCCATTCTATGACTCATGGAACACCTTGACATCTGGAGAAAGGAATCAGCTAAAAGGGCAGGAATCAGAAGCAGAGATGCTTCTGTGTATTCAGGATAGTCTTTCAACATATTTTTTCCAATCTATTTGTCACTAGCCTTTAATAACAAGACAATTACACTGCTGATCAACTAATCCTGTGAGTCATGACATCTGGAAAAAATGTTCCTTGGACCAACCCCTTTGAACATTAGTTAGGAGGCCCACAGCGAAGCATGAATGGATTTAAAAACCTGTCTGGAGCAAACCAGGTACTCAGAGTTGGGTAGAGCACAGCAACCCAAGAACTGAACTATCTCCTGAGTCGGTTGCTATTGCCTTGGCTTGAGAGCTTCTAGGGTTTTCAATAACTGACTGGATTGTCATACTGCTTTTGAGCTAGTGCACCAAGTAAGTTGTGTCATGCTACAGAGAAATCAAGCATGCACAACTAAGTAGCTCTGTCAGATCAAAAAAAGTTCTTTGTGTAAGTATTTTCCAGAGCATTTTGTACCAAAAGAGACCTCAGAGATTAATGCTTATTTTATTGAGATTATCAAACATGCTGAAACAGAAGATGCTTTGTTTAATGATATAATGAACCATTCTTTAAACTGTATTGTGCATACCTGGACTTCTCTCAATTCTGTTGCTCATGTCTAGGGTTAGTGTTTTCAAGACCTCCATTACTTTACATTGCCTTCCTCCCCTGCCCCTATTCTATGTCCTGACACATTTTTATCTTTGTTCATATCTTCTCATCTAGCAGAGGTTACCCTTCTTCTCTGAAAGGCCCTGTACCTACATATACACAAACCAACATACAAACCACCATAGATACAAGAATATTGAGTCTGACCTGCTCAATTCCTAGCAATGGAAATCATGGGAATGCCATATAATTCCTCTTCTGTGACATGAGAACTACTATTATTATATCCTCTTACACACCTCTTTTCTTTCTTTATATGCCTTTGCTTCCTTTGTCAGCGCTAATATTTCCTTGAATAACAAAGTCTCCTGAGAGATACGTATGGCATCCAAATGTTTACAAAGCCACATTGCCTGAGAGAAGAAGAAAAAAAAATACATGTTGAAATATTTGGAAAGAAAATGAAGCATTTTTTCAGAAGGCTGCAGAAAGACAGAGTGTTTTCCTAGCCTTCCATTTAAGTAAACAGACTATCTGTGTAACTTCATGCAGTTTCTTATAAAGATGTTCAAGAGTCTACAGCTTTGAATAAGGTCTTTTTCATTTACTGCACTATAACACAGGATTTAAAGAAGGAAGCATTCTTCCTAGCATGCACACACCACCATCATCTGCAAAGTTTCTGTGGTCAGCTTTCTCTGTGCTTCAAATACAACTTTGACATTTTCAGTTAAGCGGTACCAGTGGACGTGGCAGACAACTGGCCATGCAAATGAAGCAATCCACAATATTGGAATACCACAAACATGTAACTATGGTACTCCTCCCAGGTTAATCAGGCCTGCTAAAAAGCTGGGAAAAAAAAGGCAGGCAGAATTCTGTTGCATTATAGCAGTACCACTACCACTACCCGCGTGAGTTCTCGCAGAGCTCGCTTGAACGTTTCCATTTAACCTGGAGCGTAACACACAGGCATACCCCTTAGGAACGCCACCCTTCAACTTGTCGTGTGCTCTTCTATCGCTTTGACAATTCTGAAAATTATTTTCTCAGAATAAAATTTTCACAAGCGCTGATCTCAGTAGAAAGTAAAAAGGTAACTAGGCAGTGTTATAACATTGAAGGTAGCGTACTTACAACTGTAGTTTTCCCAGAAGCAGGTGGACCCAGTACACAAATTCTTGGAGCTGTGAAACAAGAATATGTGAATGTCAAGATGCAGAACAGCAAAAATCCCAAATGGTTTCCCACTATTGCATTGCATAATATAAATGTAATCACAATGAAACAATTATTTCAGTTGGATATCTGCCCAAATGGAGACTTCAGGATTGGGCTCCACTGGGGAAAAAAAAGGGGAAACACTAAGTCAGTGACAGCTGGGTCTTCCTTTAATCTCCATGGTCAATGAGATTAATACTCTGACTAAACATGCCACTTAAGCATATATATATATATATATATATAAAAAAATATCAATAAGCATATATATATATATCAATCAATTTAACCACATGGATAGTTTAGTGGGTGAACCAGAGCATAAGATATGAACATTTCCTTATCTGAGTTTGACTTTTATTCCCAAAACACTGATTTAGACGTAACACGCTTTGTGATGAAAAAATATTTTAGCTTGTACATGCAGGACAAGACTATTTAAAAGTGACTATTATCATAATCATAGAATGGTTGAGATTGGATGGGACTTCCTAGGATCATCTCTCATTTCTCTTACACAGGATGGTAGTATAAATACTTTTTACTTTGGCAAAGCTTTTGGCTCTCATCACAAAAAATTCAATTTCACGTTTTAGTTTCATCTAAATAGGTTGTGTCAGGGTTCGGAGAAGATGTAGATATTGCAAAATTAAGCACTCTCTCTCCCCTTTTTGACAGCTACCTTCAATTTTTCTAGTCATCGTTAAAAGCAATTTTCTTTGTCTCTGTATCTTGTGTTTCTCTACTGCATGTCCCTCTCCTTTCCCTGAGGGGGCAAGGTGGGAAAAATGCATCCCAGTTCTGAGGAATTCTTAATCCAATGCCTACAGAGAACACAATAGGCATTACCGCTGTAAGCTTCATTGGGAGTGAATTAGAGGCAAGACAAACAAGGGAAAATGGAGTAACTCTTAGGAAAGTATTTGGGACTTTTTCCATGAACACATCTTGGGCTGCAATCCCTTGAGCTGTCATTTTATATTAACATCGCTGATGTTTTTTCCCCTAAACCTCGGGGAAAAAACCAAACCAAAACAGAATGTGTACAGAAGGGATTGATGAGTATTCACTGGGAGTAACCTAGGTGAAAACAGAGGAGGGATCTACTCACCCCAAAAACCTCTTCAGCTCTTGATAACCAAGGGAGATACCGGGTCTGATGGCAGCAGACAGGGAAGCATGTGAAATGTATTTTTATGAGGCCTTCCATGCACGTAACAGTTATTGGGCAGGTGCAATTTTTAAACATACATGAAACCCAAATTACAGATTCATCTTTACAAAGTTATCTGACTTGGAAGGTTTAAGAAAAACTCCCCCCTTATTGGTTCTTGCAAGTGCAACAGAACTAGTACACAATGTAGAAAAATACTTTAAAAGGATACATCAGCTGTTTTTATCACCTAATTTCTTTCAAATGTAATGTGATTAAATCCTAGGGTTTTTTTTTAATCTAACACCTTGAAACTCCAGCCCGGTACTTAGGAATTATTTATAAACAGCGTCATAAAAGAGTGCTCGGGTGCCAACACTAATCAACTTCTTCAAACCACTTCAAAGAAAATCAAAAAACCTTTCCATCCACAGATCCTTTTGAGGTTTAACTAGGAGCATGATTTAAAATTCACAAGAAAACCCTTAGGTATTGAAGCTTTAATACACAGCTTTCTTGGACAAACGTTTGATAAAAAACGAAACATACCATTATATACACCATATCATGCTTTAATATTGCCCAGGGCTACTGTAAATGCTCACTTTGTACTAAATCTGTTTTTCTCTCTGCTTAGTGGCTGGCAGCAGATGGGGCAGTGTAATTCACTGATTTACTCATTTGCACACTTGTAAGACTCCTGTAAAGCATTCTCCCTAAACATATGACACAAGGGCACAACCAGGACACCACTGTATGTAATGTTTAACCCCCTCCAATCAGCAAACAGTCAGTATTTAGTACTGGAGGTCTGGACCAGCAGCTAAACGAAGTCAGGAAAATCTAGAAACTGCCTTTTTCTTCAGTAACAAATCACATTTCATTCCGTATTTAGTCTTGATGAGGTGTTACAGGATTTACTCTTCCAAGTAAAGTAAGTTTTAACATTCAACAATGATTTTAGTAATAACAAAATTAATCCTGGAATAATGCAAAAGAACAGCTGGACTCACTGCGTGCCATTTAAGTCCAAAAGATTCTATGATTAATATATGTGACAAAATTTGCTTAACTTGTAAGAGAAATCCTTTGTCAAACAGGAAAAGCACATAGTACATGAGGAACATTCTTGCAGAACTTTTTTACATTTCTTCAGAGGTTTGACTGTAAAGGAAGAATTCACAGAAATGCCACTTGCATCCTGAAAGCTTTTTTTATCAGCACAAACCAAGATACAATGTAGAAAACTCGCATCTTTGTATATGAAAGAATTATCAGTCTTCATGTGGTTCTTTAAGGCTTTTAGAAGGATCACATGAAAGAACAATAGTACAGAGCCTTAAGCACAAACACTTAGCCACACGTTTGACCTATGAGATTTTCAAGACAGTTGTAAGCTATAATCATCATTAGACTTGTTTATATTTTTAAGAGTACTTTAGATCCTATTATTAATTAAAAAGGTTTTCTAACTTCACACCTGGGATAGATGCAATGCTCCTTTTCCACACATCTCTGTTTGAAATTTTCTCTAGGGCTAAAACTGTCTAGCAAGGCAAGATCATGAAAATTCATCACTTTACTGATGGCTCTAATAAGGTTTTTTTTCCCCTTCTAAATAGTCAGCACCTTCTGCCATGATCAAAAAGTAAAATCAACTCTGCTACAGATTTCTGTTACATTATTTTCCATATAATTTATTCTTAAAACAACATTTAGGCTTATATTTTAATTGGAGTTCCTTCCCTTTCTTAATAGGTTTTTCCAGACCAAAACCAGACAGCGTTTTTCCTTTGACAAACAACTGCTGTCGTTCTATCTTTAGCCTCTAAGTACTGAAGTCATGAAATGGAAACCTGCCTAATTCTGTTCAAATAATACCGTGGGGCTTAAGGACAAATGTTAGCTCGATGCGAAGAAATTTTATCAGCATTCTATCAAACCGCATGAAATTCTTCCGCATATTTTCCATGGGTCTATAAAACAGATTGATTACTCATGCTGCCCACATCAGAAAAGGCTGGACACAATTTGCAGGATTTGATTTTTTTTTTCCTTTTAGATTTAGCAGCATTTCAATCAACATCCATCTGATCACCACCACTAAGAGCTCACCGCACCTCTAGTGATAATTATTTCATTGATGCTGCAGCAGAACTTCCATAATGGTTTACTATGGTTTTTAAAGAAACATCAAAGCAACATGACACCAGCTATCCCTGACAGCTCATGCAGAACAAAAATTATAGTTCAGTTGTGCATATCCAAATATAATCTGCCTAAGGGTGAACAGTTTGTAAATCAAATAATTTGATTGAGTGTACACGTTTTTATTGTGCAGAATACAGACTTCCTATTCAATTTACCAGGTTTTGTTATACATACAAGTAGGCAAGCTCACTGTTCCTTCAGCTGAGATGCCACTGAGCAGTGGAACTCATTAACAGCACCCAGTAACTAACTAATCAAAAAACAGAGAATCTGCCAGCCCAGGTAGAATAGGAAACCAAATTTACACCTGACAAAAGGAGTAATTAGCGAGCTTAAAGACAACAGGAAATATCAGATGGGGCACAGAATGCATTAATAATTGATACACTAGAACTCTTTGTTATTCCCTTAGAGGGTTTCATTGTTATAACTGTTAAAGTGCATTTTTTATTAGATTACCCACTAAAAAAAGAAATTAAAAGCATCTTACCTATAACTATTCCAAAACGCTCACCTTTTTCTTTTTTTTTTTTTTTCCCCTCAAGACACAGTCTGAAAAGTTTTATCCATCATTTGCCAACTCAAGCACAGATTTCAAACAGCTGTTTACAAATAAGGAATTGAACTATTTATGGTGTCTCAATTTTCACTTACCATCGTCGTTGTTTTGCTTTAAATGGTTTATCATAAACTGAATGGGATCATCTGGCTTATGAATTAATAGTTCTTCAAGCATGTTCTGAAAATAAATAGGACAAAGTCAGAGGAAAATTTAACATAGCTATGCAGTCATGATATATTCCATTCTTGCAGCACCGTTACAATGAGGATCTTAAAGAGTTTACAAACGTTTTTGCATTTTCTCAAGGTCCCTTTCACAGACAAAATTGAGACTATGAAACCTACTTTAGATGCTGAAAAAACGAAGTAAAGCATGGTCAGAAAATTGCTAATTAAAAAATAAGCTATTTGCTATAGCTTATTTATGATACGTATAGACACCAGAACGGTTTGGTGACTGCACGTATCATACAGACCACCTCGAGTCTGGTGCCAATAATGGTTGAGTCAGCATTGACTTAAAAACCATCCAAGGAGTTTTGAAAACAAAGACAACTTAAATTAGTATCTCTGCAGGGCAAGTTAAACCTCCTTCTTGAGCACATTCCCACAAGTTTCCGACTAGCCTAGAGGACTGCAGAGCAGATGAGACCTGCAGAAAACACACAAAACCAACACCTAACCAAAGCCACAAAAGCAGCACATCTCACTTTTGTAACTGTACCCGTCTTCCTCCTACATGAAAGGGGGGGGGAAGGCAAAAAAAAAAAAAAAAAAAAAAGGCTTAAAGCACTCCCTTAAACGTCTATTTTGGAGCCCATTTTCCTATTAAATGTTTGAGGTTATACAGGGCCTTGCTTCAGCTCCCACCGATAGCAGTGGGGATCTTCCGCTGGTTTCAGTGAGGATTGTAGCTTTCCAGGCAGAGAAAGGAATGACACTGAGAAACACTAATTCCATCCATTTTCTTACAAGGCATTTCAGCACAGCCATGAATTCTGTAATTAAAACTGAATATCAAACAGCAACTAATGTTCTGCCTTAGATTACCTATTGAGATGCTCACACTGGAATAGGATGTCTTTTTCTAAAAATCAGTCATAATGCTTTAATATTTGCAAGTAAATTCCATAAAGTCTGTACATTCCATAAAATTTTATACTCTAACCAATTGATTGTCTTTTATTAGCGTGGCCTATTTTCCTTTTCTGCTTCATCCTCTTCATTAGAATAATTAAAACACTCAATATTTTTTATAAACTATTTCACATGCAAGTTCTAATGCTTCAAGGTCTGGGTAGCACATAGCATAAAGTATAAAAATTGTATTTTTATTGGAAGTTAATTTAAAAATTATTACTTTCCAGCAACACTTATTTAAACTAAGAAATTGGAATTTGGCACTACAATTATCAGCAGCTTTAAAATTAACAAACCTAGAACATTTGGTCTTAGGATTCCAAAGTGTTCAGGCTGACGGCGATTGATACTTTCGCTATTTCGTGCCCAAATCCTACCGTGCACTTACGTGCTTCCTTCATTTTATCCAGTTTAATTTTACACGAGCAGTTCTAGTCATCTCTGGGGGATGTTCACAGTTTGGGTCTCACGTTTTAGGTTTCACATTTTGAGTTTTGTCAATGTTTAAGTTCAGGACAATAATCGCAAGCTTGTTT
Organism: Platalea leucorodia; assembly: GCF_965183815.1. Classification (NCBI taxonomy): domain Eukaryota; kingdom Metazoa; phylum Chordata; class Aves; order Pelecaniformes; family Threskiornithidae; genus Platalea; species Platalea leucorodia. Next base: position 5,159,184 of record NC_138837.1, on the reverse strand, counting down.
GTTTGTACTGTTGTGTTGTTACAATACAATTGAAGCATGAAAAGAAAACAACACTCTGAGTAAATCCCATAAGCATTTGATGTAATATGAGGACCTGCAGCTGCATTCAGTGCCTCACGGCATGCAAAACAGAGTGTTTCCATAAAAACCCCACAGATATTATGCCACGCTGGTCAGACTAAACGGCCTTAAAGTTACACGAAAAAAAAGGAGAAAAAAGTAAAGGAAAGAAAAATAAGCATTTGTGTGTTTTCCAGTGAGATTTGAAAAAGTAAAAAGGCCTTAGAACATACAAATCCGAGCTATGAGAAGAGTTAGCACCGGTACACGGGGGGAGTCTCTCCAACAGGTTCTCATAACCGAGCAGCACCAGAAGATGCAGTCCCTCGCACGAAGCTCCCCATGCTCGACAGCAGGGCTTTTCCCAAGCCCGCAGAACAAACCATACCTTTCTCTAAGGCAGGGAAACCAACCTTGCTATTTACTGAAACCACAACGATGCTAGGAGTGTACTTTTGCTTTATTTTTGACACACATCTCCACAGAAAAGCCCCAACAGCAGCAGAAACGCACGGAGAAGCGGTTTTAAAGGGGTAACGCCGGTGAGGAGGGGCCCGCGCCAGGAAGGGCGAAGCCCTTTTCCCGCGCTTAAGTCGTTACTGCCTCTCCTCCTCCTCCTCCTCCTCCCTGGCCTGCCCGGCCCGCCTTGCCTTTCCCGGGCTCAACGCCTTCCTTCCACAGGCTGCCTCTTTCTCCCGCAAAAAATGACGTGTGCGAACCCCAGCAACAGCCAGGCTGTTATTAAAATAATTAATTAAGAGAGCCCTCAGCCGGTGCGCGTTCCCTCAGACGAGGGCACCCACCCGCGCCTTTCCACGGGCGCCCGTTACCGGCGGCGGGGGGAAATGGCCGCGGCGCTGCCCCCCGGGCGAGCCTTCCCGGAGCCGCCCCGGGCTCGGGCCTCTCCCGCCGGTGAGGAAACCGGTCCCCCCCGGGGCCAGGCCCGCGGTCGCGGGTACCCCTCGCCGCCCCCCCGGGCCCGCCAGGCCACCCCCGCGCTCCGGAGGGGGCCGGGGCGGGGAGTCCCCGCGGTGCCCCGGGGCGGGCGCGGCCCGTTCACCTGCAGGAGCCGGAAGAGCTCCCGCTCCTCCGCGTAGGCGCCCACCGGCGGCGGCCACAGCCGGGCGGGGGCCTCCATGGCCGCCCCTAGCAACCAGCCCCGCCGCCGCGCCGCGTTGCTAAGGAGCGCGTCATCACGCCGCGACGCAAAAAGGCCCCGCCCCGGGCGGGGGGGGGCGGGATAACTGCCTGGCTAACAGCAACGGGGGTTGACGTCATCGAACGGCGACGCGCCCCACCCCGGTGAGGTGGAGCGCGACGTCAGCGCGGTTGCCAGGGAGACGGCGGCGCGGTTGCCGGGGCGACGGCGGCGCGGCGGGCGCTGCCGGGGCCCGGGGGAGGGCGGACAGGCGCTGCCCGCACCGGCCCCTCGCCGCGGGGCCGCCGAGCCGCCCCGGGCCGCCCGCCGCCGGTAGGGAGCCGCAGCCGGGGGCGGAGGAGGGGGGGCCCCGGGGGGCGGGAGGAGGCGCGGGTGGTGCCCCGGCGGGCAGTGGGGACGGCGGGGGGGCCGCAGGCGGGGCTCCCCCGGGAACGGGCGGGGACGGGGGTGAGCCGCGGCCGCGGGCCCCCCAGCTCCGCCAGGATATACTGCCTGCCCAGCTGGAGGGTCGGAGCCACCTGGGCAATGGTTTTACGCCGGGTAAGAGAAGGCATCTCTCCCTTCGGTCCTTTCCCAGCGCTGCGTTTGATGCATTGCCCCATTATGTTTGCAATAGACCCACTAGGGTTTATGGCATCTGATTGTCAGTGGTCCCCTCTGGGTTCTCTGCCTCTTTTCGCAGCATCATTACTACCTCATTGACTTACTGTTTGGGGCTCTGGGACTGCAGAGCTTTGACACAACATATCTTCTCTTTTTTTCTTCTTTTTTTCTTTTTTTTTTTAAAGTTTTCCACTAACCTACACAATTCCAACTCAGGTGAAAGATAGAGTTACATATGCAGAATTGCATCATTTCTAAAAAGTAGCTTCCTTTCTCTCCTTCTCTCCCAAAATCCAGGAAGGGGGGAAACATGAATGAGGTAAAGGAGGCGCTAAGAAACATAGAGCAGCACTACAAGCTCTTCCTGCAGCAGCAGTTTACGTTTATCGGAGCACTGCAACGCACCCGAGAGAACGCACACGACATGATCAGACCTGTGGCAAGCATCAGCCAGGTACAAAGCATTCAGCACAAAGTTCTCTGCTGATAAGAACAGGGACCGACGCAGGGCTGTCACACACTTGGGTCTAGTTCAGGGATGAATAAATGTTTTTACTAAGGGAAGATGCACAAAAACTCTCTAGTAACGTTTGTGTATAACTCTGCAAATCAGTGGCAAAAGATTAAGTAGGGGAGAGAAATACCTATGTTAGGCCTTCCCATTTACAGAGGAAGGGATTTTATTGCTGAGCATCACTTTATGATTTAGTTTAACACCATCGTTTTGCTGCTGAGGCATAGCCAGAAATACAGGGTACAAGAAAACAATCAAACCAACCCTCCTTCCCCAGCCACACATGGAATCTGTAATCCTTAACTTGTAGTAACCAGCATGCTTGCCTCTTCCCCCTGGTATTGGTGCTGCTGTATCTTTCTATAGTGCTTATTAAAAATAATGGCTGTGTTACAGAGGTAGGATGATGGATTGAGGGCTGAAAGTCCCAAGTGGTCTAGGGGTTTTCTGAGCTGGTAAGTGAATTGTCTTGGAATTTTTATAGCATGGGATGTTTTAGGTGGTGTGAAGAACTTAGACCACCTGCAGGCAGAGGGGGAAGAAAAATCTAAATAAAATTAGAATTGTGGATGTGAGACAGCAGAACCCAGGCACAAAACCCAGATGGATGCCAAAGCCAGAGTGAAAGCCAAGCTGCTGTTAGGATTAAGGCACGGAAGTGAGCTGGTTGTCTTCTCTAAGGGCTGACTCTCTCTAATACAAGGGCTTTGCTCAGAACATTGAAGAGGATCGTGACAGACATTATGCTGAACCATTTTTTCCAAAAATAGGCACTGAGATTTTGTATAACATTGTGCTGTTTTTAAAAGTGCCGATATTTCAGTGGTACTGAGCAAGCTTGGACTCCGCTTGTTGGCGGAGGTGGAAGGCCTGCTTGTTGTGGGGCTGAAACCTCGTAGGTAACAACATCAGCAACTACATTGATCCATGGCATCGTTTGTGATGCAGTAACGTGAACTTAGTGGTGGCAAACTGTACTGCACGGATAGCCCTGAGGGTACAACCACGTTACCCCGGGGGAGGACGGGAAAGGGAACAGAGCAAGGCACTGGGGAGAACAGGGAGCAGTTGGTGCAGCGCACACTGGTGACGCGTTCTGCAGGAACCGAACCGCTACCAAAGTAAGCTCACTGGGGACAAAACCAGACATCCATTTTATTTCACCACCATTCTCCTGAATCAGCCCGACCCTATTTTTAATTTTGCATGGGAGGGCGCAAGAATAAAAGGAACAAATGCAGAAATATGCGTAGGCTCAGCCTACAGCTGCCTTGACTGCCAGCTTGCTTTGCATGTAAACATAGACAGTACAGAAAAAAATGATCTTGCACTTGCACATCGTTGCATTTCTAACCCCTGAAAGCTGTATGTGGTAGCATTTTTAGTGTTGAGTGATGACATTTCTCAGAGAAAAAGTGGAGAGCATAGTAAGGTGGAAAGGTCGAAGAGCACACCACGGTCAGGCAATGGCAACAGCTCCTTAAAGACTTCTACATGGAGCAGGGTGTAAAGTCAAATCCCAAGTGGGTTTGTGAGACAAACTCCTCAGTCATTGCTTCAGCCAGAGATTCAAATCACCCAGTGAGTCCCAGCACTGCAGAGCCTGGCTCTGGTCATGACATCGGCCCGGTGCAGGGGCTGTCCGTGAGCTCCCCCAGCTGCAGCTCAGCTGCTCATCAGCAGCTGGCTACCGCAGAGCTGGGCAGCCCCTGCAAGCCGTTGTTCCTGTGGTCCTGGTCCCCGTCCTGGTTACGCAGGTACATGAACTCTCTGTTGTGGATGTGGACAAAAAGAAGTCCTGTTATCCCATTGGTGAACATCCAGGCTAAAATGCTATTCTCTTTAGGACTATTTCTGCTCGCAGCAGCAATAAAAAATCCTGCCAGTCGCAAGGACACAACGCTCAGTGAACAGTGTGGAAGGAGGAATCTGTAGTGGAAATGGACCCTTAGGGGCCATTTTTTATTTTTCTTACAAACCTGCTGAGAATTTGCCCAAGCACATAGCATGGCTTTTCTGTATGCAGGAACTGTACTGACGTTGGAACAGCTACTTCGTTCTTGTCTTGAAATCTTACAGAAAGCACCAAAGGTGTTAGGGTCCAGCTATGACTGCCAACCGGCCGCTCAGTATTTTATTTTCTGACCACTCACGTCTGAAGTGCCTGTAATTTCTTTGGAGAAGATACTTAATCTCTTGGCACAACATTTCATCATGCAATGCCATTCACTCTGGGTAACAAAAATGCTCAAGGCAAATAGGGAATATCATTGCTCTAACAGGTTAGGAAGGACAATTTAGATTAAATGGGTTTAGTTTGGAGTCACATCCAGTGGTGCCAAATAAAGAACCATGGAGAACGCACGTATGTGCAAACACATCTACGCTGTTACTCCAAACCAGGCCCAGTTTGGTCGCCGCCCTCACCTCCCACCCCGCTCTGCCTAGGCGGCCGTGGCAGTGGCAGAGGGTGCCCTGCTCAGAGCAGACAGAAACCCCCCCTCATGCTCACCCTGTTTCTGCAGCGCTTGCAGCAGAGCTGTGGCTTTGGCTGCGGTACTCCTACACGTCTTCAAAGAGGGAGGAAGGCTCCCTGGTGTGCTGACGAGCAGATCGGTTACCCCAGCCTTCTTCAGTCATGATGAATGACAAGCAAACGTCTCAGGCATGTTCTAGAACTCTTACTACCTGCCACTGTATTGCAGTTTCCATAGCGGCTCACGCCTGCGGAGTCACAAGAGAAAGCAGCTTCTCGTCACTAACCTGAGCAACTTTGCAGCATAAGCTGAACGTCAGTTAACACGCATGACTGTCTTTCCCCATGTTGCGCTCTACAGGTACAGTCCTACATGGACCATCACTGTAACAATTCCACGGACAGGCGTATCCTCAACATGTTCCTAAACATCTGCAACGATCTAAGCAAGCTCTGCCACAAGCTGGAAACCGTGCATGCTGGTAACAACATAACCAATGGCATTTTGGAGAGATGCAAGCTGCTCCTTAGCCACAGCAACGATCTGAGCACCATCCGAGCTAAGTAGGTCTCTCCATCAGCTTAGTTTCTTTACGGCAATTGTCAGTGCCGGGGGACTGTCACAAGAACGCGTATTCCCACTTGACTTCTCCATCAATTCTGTTACAACATCTTTCTGGCTTTAGTGAGGGTACAGGGTGCTACTCAGTTTACTATTCCAGCTGTTGGGAAAACATTGCCAGCCTCCGTTCACAAAAAGGGGTTTTGTTTGTTTATTCCTTCTTTTTACTGGTGCATGGAAGGGCATACGTAGGCAGGTTAGTACCCTGAAGTCCCATGCAATGCTCAGGCAGTTTACCTCCTCCTTCCTCCTGTTCCCGCTCTGCATGTAGCTAATTTCTGTGGGGCGGCTGTACATGCTCCTGAACTCTTCCAGACCTAGCCCAACAGCCAGGACGGCGTGTTTGGCAGGACTCAGTTCTCAAGATGCAATTCTATCCATGCCTTTCTGTTTTGGGGAAATGGCCGGCTGCGCATTTCTGCCTTGCCAGGGGGTCTCAGGGTGACGCTGGGGGCTCACCAGGGTTGCATTGCTGGGACTACTCTGCCAGTTGTTTCCTTCTGTCCCACAGATACCCCCATGATGTTGTGAATCACCTGAGCTGTCATGAAGCAAAGAATCATTATGGGGGTGTGGTGAGCCTCATCCCCATCGTTCTAGACTGCATGAAGGAGTGGGTAACCCACACCGAGAAGCTGCCACGGCACACGCTGTATAACGTGAGTGGTGGAGGTGCCATCTCTGAGAAGAGGGCACCCCAGAATGCACCAGCTAGGGCAGCCATTTCCCAAACACCACCTTCTGTGCACCCTGAAGCTAGTAACAAAGGTAATGTACAAGTGCAGGGGAGTAAGCATGTCCGGAAGAAGAATCTAAATGACACAGAAAATCACAGTGGGAAACTTAAAAGTCCCTGGAAACCACCAGGTAGACACGCCTTTTAAAGGATCAAAGTTCATGCATCTTCTGCTTACCACCTTTAATCAGGTGGCTGATTAAAGACAGTGAAACGAATACTAGAGATCCTTCCTGTCTGAGTCCGCTTTCTGAAGAGCGAGCCCTGTACGCCAGCCTTGGACAGATTCGTACTCTCTCCCTTGCTGATGTTTCCACTCCCCTCCTTAAAGCTGTATCCCAACAGAAGTAGCTGTAGCTCTACAGCTGGTCCCTTGGACCAGCACTGCGGTGGGAGCAGGGAATAGTCAGGAGCAAGCAGGTTCTAATTGCTCAGATACGAATCTTCGGTAAGCTACTTGAAATGGGATTTTACACTTTCTCAGACTTCTTTCTGAGGAACACCCACTCACTTGTCGAAGCCGGAGGTGTGAAGAACCTGCACGTCTGAAGGACGTGATGCAGAGCAGCAAAGGCCTCTCACTATGGATTCAGACATGTGACTTAGTCTGATTTAATCTGAGAAGTCCGATTTAGACTTGTCCCTAAAGTTCCCTCACCCCCATTGAAATTGCCTGGTTATTTGGACCAAAGAATCGAAGTCTACAGAACACTGATGATGTCTCCCTTCCATGCCACTGGCCACAGGAAAGGCCAGCGCGCTTTAGCTGCACGAACTGTGCTCTGCTGCATCCTTCTTGCAGGTTCTCACACCACTGCCAGTACGCACCACTCAGAACACCTTCACTGACACGTTTGACTCCTTTGCTGTCAGAGCTAGAGGTGTAAAGGAGGGCAAACTTCATTTTGCACTTCATAGTTTGGTGTATGACGGTATCCAAACTTGAATAAAACACCCCTGTCCTCCCCAGAGCTCTGCAAAGCTAACAGTCATTTCCAGTCGACGCGATTCATGGGAATCTGGTGGGAGCAGAGAGTGAGAAGGCCATTTTCAGATCATTCCTTTTCAAATTGCAAGTTGAGATGTCTGTGTTTTCCCTTTTTCGAGATGAGAATCTGGCTTGCCTAGCTTTCAAGGATGTTATGAGGCTTAGTTCATTAAAACTGCAAGGCATTTGAAACAGTCTCACGCTGCTTTTATACCAGCGCTTTGCAATTCCAGCACAGTGACTTTACACCAGTGCTGAAAGCCGCTTGCTTTCCAGCCTGCTTAGGGAGGGTCAGCGGAGTCCCAGGCTCTCCCCATTCCCTGGAGCCGATACGCATTTTTGGTGGTGCTTTTATTCAAGCACTATTAACTACAAACTTAAGATCTCGATAATGCAGTGTCTTCCCTGTGTCTGACTGCTCTTTTCCCCTCCCACAGGCAAATTAGCTCCTGTTCTTTGCTTCCTGCTGGAAGACACTCCTGAATAAACAATTTCCCCTTGCGTACCTGGCTCAGTTTGCTAAAATTGTGAGAAAAGTTCTGCCTGAAGATAACTGTATTTTGGCAACAAGCAGCCAAAAAAGGAGAATTAATACAGAGGAGGGAGCATAGGAAGGAATGGTAGCTCAGATGAAATGGGAAGTATTTTCAGGAGCATTTGTACTCCTCACATAACCCCACCTTCTTTTGCACTTTTTTCCCCTTCCCCTGTCCACATGTGCTGCAATGCAACACATCTATCCACCCTGGAGCAGAGGCCTATTTTTAGGAGACATCATGATCCAACTGAATTGAACCTTGGAACTCAAAATGGTAACGAAGCTTGCCAGGGTCACAGGGAGACTCCTAGGCACTACTGGGGCCACAGCCAGCTAAATGTGACCGTCACCTTCTCAGGCTTTATTTGAGAGCCCTGTTGCAGAGGCAGCTTCAGGCAGAAAAATCAAAGTTGCTCGCAGCTGCCCTGTTGTGTTTCACGTTCCAAAGACGAGCGTCCGATGACAGGTGCTGTCTCGGAAAGTTTTTCAAAACAAGTACACGCTATGTGGACTAAAAGATGACAAATGTTGGGGACACAAGGGACACTATTCCCAGATCTTCTTTCCAGCCTTCCTCACCCTGTCATATAGTTTAAATTTGAACACGCAGGCTCTGCTGAGACCAAAATTATCCTCCAGTTTGTAGTTCACTTCCAGCTTCCATGCTACAGCACAAATTGCTTGTCAGAGCAGTCCTACCACCTCCGAACCCTGCTGTTTAAAACGCCAATGCCGTTGTCCATTCGTACTTAGCAAAGGCTGCGATACACGCAAGAAACACAGTTCCCAAACCTTAATAATAATTTCTAGCCTAGCCCTATCCTTTCAATCTGTCTTATGCAGCCAAAATTTTAAGACACAAGCAGAAAAATGAGTGCATAAAACTTGCAGTCTGAGGTTTGGTAATGACATGACCAGAATCTGTTGGAAGCCTGCAAAGTTAAGTCTCACAAAAACATCTAGACAAATTACTTAATTTCCATACAAGTTCTCCTCTTCCAGAGTGGATGGACACTTCAAAAGACAAAAAGATACAGTAAGAATTGTTTTTCCCTACTACAAATCAAGCTGTTTGAAGAATTTACATAAACAGGATGTAAATGCCAAACACAGAAGTGCAATAAAGTTTTACTTCAGCCTCCGTGAGCATAAAATTCCAAGATACTGAGAAACCAGGCAGGGCCCCAGACTGACTTACCTAGAGATCTGTCAGCCAGTCCAGGAAATAAATGCTGCTTTTTTTTTGTTCAAAGACTGAAATCGAGATACAGGCCGGTAGTGGCTGATCTCACCAGAACGGTGGCCTCCACAGGCTCTGAGGGATCTCTGTGCTGCCCTCGATGCAGCCAAGGGTCGAACCGGGCTTTTGTCAACCTGTAACCAGGCCAAAATACTCCGGGCGTTAAACCCCTGGGTCAGCACCAGCCGCCAAGAGGCCGGGGTACGGCTCAGGCCCCGGGGAGCTGCGATCAGGCCTCAGGGATGGCGGTGGGCGCTTCAGGGAGGGAGAGGGGACCCTCGGCATCCCCAGACCGCCACCGCAGCCGGGGCGAGGCGAAGCGGCGAGCTTCGTGGGGCCTCTAGTGGCCGCCTCCGGGAAACGCCGCGGGAAGCGGCGGGGCGAGCGGGCAAAGGCTGCTAAAAAACCGATTTTAAGCGGTTCCGACAAGGCCGCTGCGCCGCCATCGCGGGGCTGAGGGGGCTTTGCGCCGCCTGCGGGAGCCGAGCAAGGCCGCAGCGAGGCCGCCCGCGCCTCCGGTAGCGCGGTGGGCGCTCCCCCGTCCCCGCCGCTCTGGCAGCTCCCCGGGAGGCCCGAGTGCCCTCGGCGGTGGGGCAGCACCCGTTGAAACCGAGCTTTTGGTCAACTGAAAAGCAAGCGCCACATCGCTGAGCAGAGACCGCTTTGAAAAAAACCCATAAATAGTGTTAAAAAGATCGCCCCGTGGGCCCAAAACCAGCGGGTGCACCTGGACGGAAGAGGACTTCAAGAAAAAAGGTTTCGCCAAGCAAAGCTCACAAACATGGAAATCATGAAGACCATCAGCCAAAATTATTTGGAAGAAAGTTTTCTTCTGAAAAGTAAAGCCTACGTGAGTGCTAACTAACCTTTACTGGCAAAGCTCTTGCTTCTACGAACGTATGAAGGAAGTAACCCAACTCTTGCCGATTTTCTAAACCATTTTGTAACCACTTACTTTTAAAATCCACCAGCAGCTAAGCAGTTCCAATAAATCAAGATCAATCAGCAAAGATACTTTAGATTCAGGAAATGAAATTACTTCCTTCCCTAATGTCTACTGCATGTTTATTACTTACAGCTGGGTTATGAACTACCAAACATACTACTTCGCATTAGTCAGTAAGGAAGGTGCTTTATTTTTCTCTTTTTGTACCCTAGTGGATGTACTTCTGTGAGTAATATATTTTTTTTTTTTTTTTTTTTACACTGGCAAGTGCAGCTTCTCAATGCTAAGCTTGTTAAGGGATATGCAAAATGGATTTAAAATAAGGTAAGAGCAAATCAAAGTCACTTTCTGCTTTGTTTCCATTTCACTTCCACTGGGCTGGAGAAGTCATCCCAATGCAGAAGGCCCACAGACAACTTTCTGTATCACCTAACCCCAAGATAATGTTTATGGTAACTTTTACATAAAATTCTCCAAAAACACCGTTACTCGGCCAAAGCGCGTTCACGAACAGATTGTGTGTCACTCACACCATCCCGATGCACGCGTTGGTCAAACTGAAGATTATTATACTCAGTCCTTAATGCTGAGGTTTGTGTATGAATTTCTAAATTGCTTTGAGCAGCCTTTCAAATATTCATTTATTTCAGGGGGGGGGGGGGGGGGGGGAAAGAAAGAAAGTGCCAGTCCAGAAAAAAGAAAAAGCAAACCAAGAAAACAACTTTAACCTCCTAGGCTGAGCCTACAGCAAAATGGCCCCAAAGCTCCCCTTGGTTCGAGAAACTGCCCTCCTGCATGCACAGCGGCTCTGGGGCAGGGTACGGAAGAGAAAAGCGCGTAGGCAGGACACAGCGAGCCAGCCAGCTTCTGACAGCGTCCCCAGCTTTGCAAACCACAGTCTCTGACAGTTTCAGCTATTAATTTGTCTAATTGCTGTGTAGTCTCTAGACTACATGAACAATGCCATACACAAAGCTAATAGGCAGATTTGCAGTACTGAATTGTTTGCAGTTAAGTTAGGGATTATACCGGCACATCCTCCCCGAGTTTTTCACAGAAGAAAAAAGACTTTGCCTCCATGCAGAAAAATGAGCTTCTAACAATGAACCCCATTGCAAAAAGGGGCAGAAGCACTTGGCTGCTCTGTACTACGCACAACTCAGAAGATGCTTCGATACTGAACTCGTTTCTGCATGTTTTGTCTCGGCACAGCTTGGTCCCAAAGAGGTCGGCTTGCAGGGAATTTAACACAGAGTAGTGCAAAACAATACATTTTATTTGTTCACAGTTAAACACAAGCAACTGCCTTGACATTTTAGAACATTCTAATAAGGACAGCAAAACCTCCTTTTGGTTTAAGTTCTCTTTAGCTTACGATTGTACCATTTCCTCGTATTTCATATTTATGGCATTTAATGTGGATTGTTTAACATGCTTACAAAGAGCGAGGCAGGGAACAGATTAACTTGACAAAGACAGCAATTTTAGATTTAACTAAAAGCAGTCAGTTAAAAAAATCTGTTTCCACTTCACTGATGGGACCCCTTCAAACAAACTGCAAGTTAACTACATACAGCAGATCCATGATTTTTAGACTTACAAAAAAAATTGCAAAATTTGTTCCTCCATAATCTTTGTGGTCCATAAACAAACCTAAAGTGGTTTCCATTACTATCCCGGTGCTAAAATCCTTTTTAAAAGAAGAAAAAAGCCACCTTATCAATGAGCTTGCATTACCGCCAGGGCATTTTTGTAACCGACAACAAAAACCGCCTCTCCTCAGGACAAGTGAAGCCATCATATAAGCAAGATACCTTTTTGGGCTCGGCAAAGCAGAAGGATGGGCTAGTGAACTCCTCCGACCCAACGGCATCCAACGGCTGAGCCAGCCCTTCAAGGGCAATGTGCAAACCGTTCACTCCTGGGGCTGGGACCCGGTGGGGCAAGGGGCAGGAAACCTCCAAATCTTACCAAAACGTACGCTACCACGTTTGCTACCGCTAAGTCTTAGAAAGCCTATAGACATGTCGACAAAACCAGTCTGTCACTTACAACCAACTCTCTATTTTCTATTCCATGCAGATTCAAGCTTTGACAAAACCACTGAAGTTCACCTTTACTTCCAGAGTTAGGACTGACCAACCGAAAGGACACGGAGAATAACTTAGGCAGAAATGTATTTAGACCCTAGGTGTTATGGAAGAAGCGGAAATGGGAGGAAAAGTACTGTCAGGTGCAAGTTAGCATATTGCCAGCCGCTTTGACAGAGTCCTGTTCCGATTCAGGTTGAGAAGGGATTTGAACTGCAAGTGCAAGTGTACTTGGACTTGATTTATATGCGAGACGATTCTTGAACAGCAGCTGCCACCCACAGAATGTTTAAGAAAAGAGGCCACGTGTGATGCAGGGTAACTGCGAAGCCTGATACGTCTAAGTGCACCTGGACCCAGACATATCTAACATTTAAAACAAGCACACTGCCTTCCGAACAGCGGGCTCTGTTCTGTCACGAAGGAGATTGAGTCTGACCACTGACAAGCCCTGATCCCACAATCCTCCTTCACAGAAGGCTCATCATTGACTTAAAACATGATTAACGCAGAGAGGCTTCACGACAGAATTCCGATTCTCGGTTTGAGCAGGCTTCCTCTTCAGCCTTGTCTTCTAAGGAAACGGGGTGAGGGCGAAGGGGAGCTACCTAGAGCCAAATTGACATTGCTGAGCTGAAAAATGTGCTGCAGTCTGAGCAGAACAGCACTCAAAGGAAACCATATTCTCTAAGTCAAGCCTGAAAATGTATTCCCAGGAACAATGAAGCCAATTTCTTGGACTCAAAGCACAGTGGTCTTGCTCAGTCCGGGAACAAAGACCAGAACTATGAAGGAGGGTCAGGCAGCAGAAGTACTTCCCTGATTAGAGAAACAAATGCTCTTCTGCAAATCTTCATAAGCTTGCAATTCTACATACATGTTCTGCATGCTCTCCCTACTTGAGTAAAGCTTCCTTTTCCCTCTTCTCCCACCCCAGTTGCTTTCCCATATGAACCAGTCTGAGGTCAGTACCAGTCTGTCAGGCAAACACTTAAAATACCAAAAAGATCAGAAGCTAGTGTTTTAACAAGTCTTCAGCATATACGGTCTCTTCTGCATTACAAGCTCCAGTTCCTTATCAAGTGTCTGTTCAAATGTGACTTTCCAGGAAATGTTAAGGACAATATAAACATTGATCATGAATTAGGGTGAATGAATTGTTTTGCAGAGGTACACTGTTCTTTAAACATTTAGGTATTCAGTCAGAGTCCAACTTAATGAAGACTGGGCTCTGAGGGATGTGGGACAGTGGACAGGCAAAATAGAGACCTTTAGATGAATGCACTAGAAATTCTAGTGCTGCGTCTTTCCAGGATGAAAGCAACCGAAGTCACCTGGACAGGCAGCACAATTAACTGCTCTAAATTGGAAGCTTGCAAGGAAATACAAAGCATTCGTAGTAGACTCACAAATGTTAATTTGGCCTCATATTGCACTCAAGTTCATAAACGCAGCCACTCACTGGGGACAGGGAGAAAGGGAAAAAATACTTGCAAATGCTAACAGTTGTCCCTTCAAATTAGTACACGCTGCTAAGGACTGAATTTGAGAAAGAAGCAGGAGTTAGGCTGGGCATTTCAATTCCAGACCCAAAAATCCACTTTGCATTCGTTCAGCAGCCTTCTTCCGTTTCTGGACATCGATCCTATTCCGCTGCATGAGCTAGCTGCTCAGACCAAAGAAACATAAAAGCTTTTAGTTAAACTTGCATTCACACCTCCTGTTCTATGCCAAGAATATGAAAATAACACTGATTGACTATCTTCCTTTTTAACTGTGGTCATGATGAGTTTCATTGTAGTCCATGATATGAAGCTGTCCAACACTGCTTTCCTGGATCTTAGGCGAGAGGCTAAGGTTATCGGGGCTTGGAGGGGCCTTTGTCTCCATGCTTGGATCTTTACATAGTTCGGTCTTTAGAGCATCGGAAAGCCTGTTGATGGTTACACCCTCCTCATCACACTGGCTCTCACTCTTGTTGCGAAATAATTCTCGTGCCTTCATTCCAAGGAAGCTCTTGGAGCTGGGGAGTGAACCTACAGTCAGTGGGACAGTAGTCGAGGGCTCCAGCAACACGGATGTCTCCCAGCGACTGCTGAATCTCTGGTTCTGGGGTTTTTCTGGGGTGGAGAGCTCACTGCTGCTGCCACCCTTACTGCTACTACTACCTCGAGTGCTGGGAGGTTTGGTCTCTCCATTTCTACCAATTGTTTCTTCACTGTATCCCGCCACAGTATCTTCATTACCGCAATCCAGCCTGTTTGGGAAAGAGAGAGGATACAGTGTCAAGGAAATGGCAGCAACCGTTTGCAATGGAAAGGGAAATGCTGGGGAAGGCAGGTTGCTGTGATTACTTTCCATTTCTGCTACTGCATGTGTACTTCAACAGTTTGCCTTTCACCGATTTGTAGCAAAGCAGAAGTGACAGAGCGTAACCAGAAAAGTAAGTGTCACACACTCGGCTTTGCAACATCCAGTGTTTTAAGTCCAGAGCTGACAATAATCCCAAAGCAGAACGGATCCTGATCCGTTAAGGTAAAGGAAGAGATCTGTACATCTTCCTTGGATTGCAGAACTGTCTTTTACCTAACCCAAGCACAGGTGATGGCCACAAATCTGCTGGCAGCGCAAGAAATTATTCTGATGCTGTAGCAGAATTTGGTGTAGAAAAAAAAGGTATGATCTGAAGGAAAGCACAGCACTACCTAGACTCTTTAGGTAGACATATGTAAACCAAGTACTTAAAAACAGCGTAACAATTTGTAGATTAAAGAGACCGGTCTCTGAGACAAACCAGAGGTTTCTCTCAAACTTTGAGTAACGGTTCAGCTATCTGCAAAGGACTTCATGAGCACTTCCAGTTTTGTCAATGACTCTCAGTAACCTGGGCACAGTCCTGAAATAGATTCAGTCTGTAAAAGGGGGAGTAACAGAAACATTTTGAGATGATGCATCCAAGTGCTAGGGATTCCACATGGATATCAGCTTCCAAGGAGCTGGTCGTAAGTCCAGCGTAGTTTACATCGTCACCCTTACCTTTCTTCTGCTGCTTCAGCTGCTTCTGTTTTATCATCTTCAGGTCTTTTCAGTAGGCTGCTCTTCTCCAGCCGGCCAAACAGATCCAAGATCTCCAGCTCAAATGCCTGTGTGATTCTTTTCTGGGCCTTGTACCTACTTTCTACTGCTTGCAGCTGACCTCTGAACAGAAAAAGAAACCAAAAGCCATCAGGTCCAGTGTCTCCAGATTCTGCCTCAACTAAGATAGTGCATCTGCCAATGCACAGCTAAAACTTTACAGGGGAAACCTCTACCTTGCTTGGATTTTGACATCTTCCAGGTATTTCTTTTGCTCCAGGAAGAGGTGGTCCTTTTTAGCAAGCTGAGATTCCAGTTCAGCTATCCGTTTCTGGGAAGCATCAAGCCTTTGGCTTTGCTGTTGAACACACAATTTTGCTTTCTCCAGTTCTTTCCGAAAAGCAGCGTGCAACATTTCAACCTCCTCGAAGGAAAGAACACAATGTTAAAGTATAATTTGATCATGTGTTATTTTTATCAATATTTAGACATGTTTCTGATGCTATAAATAGGCACATTTTTAAGCAAGATGGAATAAAAGAAGCATTTCTAAAAACAGATATAGAAAACTGGGTACTCTGAGGATGTACGCTATTAAGTTACTGTGAAAATAACTATACATCACTGGAATTTATTAGCACATTAACGTTCCCTATGAAAAGCTCTTTTCAGCAAAGCAAACTTGCCGCTTCTGCACCAGATTAGAATAGACAAACTCCATTTCAAAACCATTTTTGCAACATGACCTTCATTAAATACCAGTAAAAGACTTTTTTTAATTTTTTTTGCTTATTATTCACCTTCTTTAATTACTTGCTCTCACGCAGAAACAGTTATATTGTTGTGTAATTTACTTGCTTCTAATTAAAAAAAGGTTTCTTTGAAGTCAGGAAGTAAAACCATATGAGCCACAGAAGTTTTAGTACAGTTAATACTGACTCTTAATAGGAAAATGAGTGAGTGAGAAGAGTAAGACTGCTTGCTTTAAAACAGCACCTCACAAAACCCCGTAAAATCCTGGTTAAGATCTTTCTACAAATTCTAGCACTACTACCCTACGTTATAGACTTTCACAAACAAAGAGCCCAGTGTTACTTTACCAGCAATAGTCTGCTGCCAATTACATTAAGAGCACAGCAAAGTCTTGGCCTTTGGCAAGAAAACTAAGAATTTACATCAAGTGGCTAAAACTGACTTTGGGTGTACTCTAACATCCCCTTCTTGGCTTTCAGGCACAGGGCACTGAAGATATTCCATAAACCTACAATGCACAAAAGTATCTGACCAGAAGATTAAATATGAAATCCAATCCCTGAAAATCAATTTCAAAACAACGCATCTGTTAAGTTCTGAAGCGTTTCCTTCATGCCGAACACAAGGCTGAGAACAGCTTGATGATGACCTCAGGTGAAGTCCTCCCCAAAAGGCCTCCCCTCTGCAGCTCTGCAATCATACCTTCGTAGTGTCTGTGTGCTTGTGCTGCAGCTGCTCCAGGTACAACTCATTGACCTCCCCAAGAACCAGAAGTTGCCTGTTCAAGAACTCCATCTGCTGTTGCACTGATTCGCTGTTGGAAAGCTTTAAGAGAAATTGAACAGAAGCAAACAGTGGAATGAACAGTTCAGCAGGAGAGTCACAGCTGACAGGCACCGTGTTCACAGAGTATTTTTATAAAGAAGAGAGACAAAGACAAGAATCCAATGCATCATAGGTAATAAGTGTTAAATAAATCAGTTTGCATAGCTGGTGACAGTCCATTCAGAACCTCACCATATAGACACTGCTTCCCTTAACCGTGTTTCCACTTAAGACGAGAAGTCCATTCAACTTCTGATACAAACAATATCTCTAAGATGCCAAGATTTAGCAGAGCTTTAATACAAGTTCGTATTGCTCAATCTGCAAATTCCTATTGTGGAAAAAGCAGCCAAAACGAGAAGTTTCAGAAGCCTTTGAACTGAGTTTGAAGTTTCTTTACCAAAATACATTTCTCTGTGTTGGTTTTGTGCAATTAATATCAGATTCTATGGAACTAAGCATCGGCATCTTTCAGAACAAGAAAGAAAAAGCACCTGATAAAAATTATCAGGAGAAAAAAAAGAAACAGAAAGACACAAAGGGACCCTGAGGACAGTGACTTTTCTTACCTTTTGAGAAACTTGGCTAAGAAGCAATTCAGTGTGACACACCTTGTTGTTAGCCTTCTTTAATTCTAACCTCAGATCTGCAATCATATTCCGGCAGTCTTCCAGCTTGGTCTGTTCAAATAAAATAAAAAAAACCCCATCACTCAGGGTTCTGAAACTTTAACAAGGTCTAGCAATGGCAAATGGCTTGAGGGCCGTGACCCCCAGCACTGTAAATCAAGTTATACTGAGTACCTGTGAAAGTCCCAAAACCAGCTAAGAAACTGCATTTTCCTATTTCCAAACTGAAGACAGGACAAAACAGAACTATAAAAGGACGATGACTGAGTCAGGCATTTCCAATTATGCACTGTCTTATTCTGAATTAGGACAATATCTCTAATAGACATATATAACTTTCTCTCAGATATTTCATGCCATGTTATTAGGAAGGTTATTTTTAAAACCAGTAAGTAGATAACATAAAATTTTGTTCAGTGTCACGCTTCATACCTGCAATTCCTGGCTCTGGTTGTAGAATTCCTCCCGGTCGTGTTGCAGCTGTCTGATCTGGCTGTGAAGCTGAGCCACTATATTTTCATGTTCCTCCTGAAACTGGTGGTACCTTGCCTGTTCTTTCTGCAGACTCAGTTTCAAGGCCTGGATTTCTTTTTCCTGTAGTTTCAGCTGATCCTTCTGTTAAGAACCCCATATGAAGCATCAGACAAGACACCTGCTTTATCAGTTAGAACATCTGTCCTAAGCTGCTAGCTAAGTAAAGCACTAGTCTCAATTAACAGCATGCAAGCGTAACACTTTTCCATACACACAACATTTTATAGAGAGCATGTTCTTAAGGCTTTAGAGGGGTTTTTGGCTGAAAAAGAGATTAAATGGTGCTAGAGTGGACAGGCTGAAAACTCCAAGTCACATCCAAAGGCACAGTGAACAATAGCAGGTTATTCCACTGCACCTCACGCTTTTGACAGGGACTTTGGCTTCACAGCTGAAGCTACAGTTCATTTTCCAAAACCTGTTTGGAAAGCTATTTTTGGCTTTTCTACTGAATGATCAAAAGGTGAAAGTGTAGCTGGAAGTAGCTATAATATGGAGGTACAGAATGAAACATGCCTAAATCTGTAATGAGACATCCTTCAGTGCACTTAGAACTTCAAATTTTATCATAGTAAATACCTCTGGAAAACAACATTTGAGTTTTCAAAGTTTTGGCTATTGCTCCTCAATTGAGGAGCAGAAGGAGAATACTTCTTCAAATAATGCAATAAGGTATTTAGCCAGGCATTAAGTAACCACTCCACTAACTGTGAAGCCTTTAGTATTATGCAAAGGTAAGCGCTGGCAGGGGTCAAGCACACAGGCATCCACTGATTCAGTTGCCTTCAGTCAAATAGAAACTACTGGTTTTAATATTCGTGGTGCATGTAACTCATCCTCAAGTCATTCCACAAACACTGACTTTAATAAGGCGAGAAACGAGGCTTACTTTTTTAATTGAGTGGTACTGAAAGATAGTGGCCAAACCGATTAATACTTGTTCTAGCATCAGCGTGTTTAAATGACTGCTAGAGTTGTACCCCTGCTCACCATGGCAGCATTATGTTCCTCCAGTGCTGTTGCTTTAATCACTTTTCGCAAGAGTCGACGGTTCCGAAGGGCATGTTGCTGTCTTTTGAAGCGTTCATACAATAACTGGTTGTGCAGCAAAAGCAATTGGTTACGCAGGGTGTGAATCTCATCTGAAGGGGGAGAACCTGGATTGCAGTTAGAAGACACAATAGGTTACTGAACTATACTGTCCCTGTTCCACATACGGGAAATATTTTCTAAAATAAGCAAATCAGATTTCTTTGACAACTTAAAAATCTGTCTGTTCCATTTGATCTCCAACACAAAGTTAAAATTTTAAACATTTTTCCCAGAGCAACATGTATATGCTTCAAATGGATTGCTCCTTCTATTAAGAAAAAAAGCCAAGCCATCACCACAGAAGCCTAAGAGCACAAAACTATGACACACATGTGAAACAGCAAGAGAAATAATCAGTTTTAGATTCAAGTAGTATTTCAAAGGTGGAAGGATCTGTTAGATGATCAGCATCACTCTGAAGACTAGCAGATCTTAAATGGTCAAAAGTAGAAGAAATGTTTAGAATTGTGGGGAAGGCAGTTTTCACTTTTCGAACACGAAAAAAACCAGCTCATCTCACTGGAACACAGACATCTATCTGCTAAGCGGATAAACCATGACTTAAAAAAAAAAAAAAAAAAAAGAAGGTGCCCTCCATTAACTAATGCAGCAGAAAAAGTATGCAGGTCTTTGTTTAAGCAAGTCTAATAACAGAGGAACAGATTGCCAAAACACGAGAAACTTCCTCACCTCCAAAGTGAGTCCAGTCAGCAGATTTGCTTGGCAGAGACAATCTGAAAAATGAAAATGCATCATTAAATAATAAGGTTAAATATGCAAACACTCTGCAAGTCACTTTAAAATGGAATGCCCACCTCAAAAGAGCTTACAGCCTAATGAAAGCACAATTGTGGTCAGTCGGTATGAAGAGAGTAAGGAGGAACCGTGCAAGCAGCAGGTTGCAAGGGCAGGTGATGGAGGGCATAATTTCTTGGAACTTGGAGAAAAATTCTCTCAAGCACAGAAAAGAGCATAAGGACAAAGCGGAATACAGGGTAATAAGACGAAAAGAAGGAATATGGCAGATACACCTAAACCTTGAGTCTGGTTCTCCAGTTCTTAGCTTCATGTGTGTTAGAAAGAAGAAAGTGTCAGTCTCCCCTTGGCCTCTACATTTGCTTTTGACTATCTCGTGTGGGACTTCAATCTGATAAAGTAAACAAATCTCACTAACAGCGGCACCAAACCCTCCCTTGCAGCACAGCCAACAGCCCTGCTTCTTCGTCCCAAGCTTTGTCAGTGAAGGCAGGAGGAGTCCTACCGTCACAGCCCCTTTTGTAACACCCAAGCAAACTAGTTACCACTGCAAATATAAAAATCCTCCACCCAGAACCCCTAGCTCTGTTAACAGTAATGTTTCACAAAACATGGTTGCATTGTAGATTTCCAGACACACTTGCTTTTCAGGCACAGCTGTTAAAATAAAGCCAGCACAAAAAGGAGTAACAAGAAAGTTTGCCAAGTAAGATCTTCAGTCACCTACTTGTTCAGCTCCTTAGTGTGTGCATCTGCTCCTTGCTGTATCAGTCTGTCCAGTACTTCCACGGGAGAAGTAGAGGACGTGCAGTCATCGTCCTGGGTTCCCTTGGCTTTCTTTAGCAGCTCCTCAGTCTTCTTGCCAACAAAGAGGTAGGCAGTCTTTGGTAATGCAACCTCAAAAAGGTGCTCATATAGGGGAGGCTGCCCACTCCCAAACACCACTCTTCTTTGTGCTGGTACTTTGCAAGGGCTGGGAGTGAGAATACTCGTCTCCCCAGAGGTTTCTTCCCTGTTACCAGCAGGGCTTTCACCAGAGCCTCCACAAGGCTTGTCTATGGGAGTAAATGTTTGTTTGGGTGTTTCCCGCGCACTCTCAGGCCCAGGCTTGTCCAGAGAAGACGTTAAAGGCTCAGAGCTCTGACTGTGTCCCTGAACGCTAGAGACTACTGAATGGGTCTTCTTTTGAGAGCCTGACAGACTTTCATTTGTGCGGTAAAACGGAGAGTCAAATCCTCCTCTAGGCACCATGTGTTCAGCATCGGTTGTGATCTCGGAGATCTCTTTAGATATTGCATCTGAGAAGGATGGGAGGGGGAAGCATAATTACACATCTTGTATTTCGACATTACAAACATTTCCTTAGCTAAGATATATCTAAGGATGACAGAAATTACCTTCCTCTCTGTCCTTTTCAGCACTATCTTCAAAAGACAAACCACCTAAAAACTCTGGAAGATCACTTAAGGTTACTGAACTTTTACTACCGGGTGTGTCTGAAGAAAAGAAAAGAAAAAAAAGAGAAGTTAATTGTACAGGTGCTGTACAAAAAAAAAAAAAGAAAAAAAAAAGAAAGAGAAAAACCTGTGGAAAAGTGTTTGGCAATTGGAATATGTGTCAATAAAAAACAGGATTTGTTTACAAAAGATTATTGTAATGGGGAGAGGAAAATGGAGTTTACCCAATGATTTATCGCTGTTTATGACATTTTGCTGTCGGTACAGTAAAGGCCTCCCAGGATCTGGTTTGTCCTCCTGAAAAAAAACAAACCAAAAACCAAAATAGATTCTTTGCATCACGCATCTGTTGGAAACCAACCTCTTGGACAGTTTCATAGAAAGGAAATTCCTGCAAATAGATGGCTTCAAAAGCAAACCAATATAAGATGTCTTAAAACTGTGCAACTGGAAGTGGCAATAGTTGTCTGAACTTAGAAGAAAATGAGCTTTTGCAATAAAATGCAACATTTTTTCTAAGTCAGTTACTGATTTTCCTTCTTAGTTACGGTCACTGCATGTATGATGACAAGTCCATCAGATTTGTTTGGCAGAAGAGTTTTCTTATACCTTTTTAGGAGGCGTGGCAGCAGCTGAAGGGAGTGAAACGTGCACAAAGTCATCTGAAGCGCAGGGTGGAGGAGGAGACGTGGCTGGCGTTCCCAAAGGTGTTCCTTTCCCCCCTGCTGAAAAGGAGGAACAAAAGTTTTCTCAGCAAACCTCCCACTACCTCATTTCAGCTGAATACTGTATGTGAAGAATTATATGTTTAAACACTATCTCAACCATTTACTTCTTAAATCTCCTTCAACTATTTGCCAAGATAAAAGTGCACAGTTTCCAAAAGGCCTGTTTCAGACTTTGGCACTTAATTCACTGTAACTTATTTCCTACCTCAGTGTTTGCGTTAGTATTGCTCCAGATGACCAGGTACTCAGTTCACAGAAGTAATGACTTAAGCCTATCAAATGGCATGGTGTGGCATTCCCATTTAAGAAGCTGACAGGAAAATCTGCAGCCAGAATTTCTATTATAATAAACCTTGAAGGCCTAATTCCAAAATGCAGCACGTACCAGATGTGCCAAAAGCTTTGCTGTAAGGTTGTGATGCAGACTGGGATGACTCTGATGGGACAATTCCAGGGGAGGTTGGTGGAGTGGTCATACCACAAACTGCAGAAGGACTCCAGATGGTAACCTATGTAAAAGCAATACACAATAAACACAAATCAGTGAAGCTCGGAAACGGAACATGTGAAGCATCTGTATCCAGATTCTGACACGAGAAATCAGATGGGTATTAAATCTGAAACGTACACTAAGTCCTGAAGAATTCACAGTACTTCTTGGAAACATGAATTTTTTAGATTGTCACAAGAAACTACAAACAAAGTGCAAACAATTACAAGCATGCTGTGCTTTATCTTCTGCTTTACCTGCTGTGGCTCAGTTGACAGCCGTATTGACTGTGGGCTCAGAATCTGAGGTAGCTGCCCTGGCATTTGTGATAGTGTTAGCCGAGGAGTGGAATATGGGGTAGAAGTCCCTGAAAGTTAAAAAAAAAAAAAAAGAAAAAAAATTAAAAGTATCCTACACATTCAATACAAATCAATGATTTTTCTGGCTAGTATTTAAAGGCTTTTAACCAAAACATTTCAAATCCATTCAACACACAGAGTCATAGCTAGCAAACAAGAGACTTTTCTTCCAGCCCAAGAAAATATCTATTGAATGTATTACATCCTACAGCTTTATTTTTTTGGTTGGTTTGTTGTTTTGGAACAGGGGGGACAGGGGAGGAAGAGGCAGTGGAAAGGCAACTTTGCCAACATTCTGTATGTCTGCATGACCACAGCATATATCTAGATATTTCTTTTTTTTTTTTTTTTAAGTGACAATTTATTTTCTGGTGCCTAAGAATCGGACTTTAAGCGGGATAAATTAGTAAGATGTCTTTTGCTATAGGGCCAGTTTTCCTCCAGGAAATGGGTGCTCTTTAGCTGTCAGGCAGGTCTTACCATAGCTGCTCTGTGTGTCAGTGTAATAGCTGGCACTGGGGTCAGTTTGATGATGTTTTAAGCTTGTGCAGAGTTTCCGAGACACAGAGTAATAGCCATCTTCATATGAGGCTTCTGCAGGGTCCAGGGAGATTTTGGCACATTCTATCACAACATCATGAGTTTCTAGTCTTTTCCACCTGCAGACAGTTTTTGGATCCAAAAGAGTAAGTTAGTCAATTATTGTTACAAACAAGAGTTCCTGGAGATATGAGGAATTGGCTTGTAGGATGGCTCATTTGTTCCAGACAGCTTTGCATGCTCCCAGCCAAAACTGGAACAAGGCACCATACAGAAATTGCAACCAGATGACTTGTAAGAGGGGGTCTCAGAGAGGAGACAAACAGCTTTGACACAGAGATCCATAAAGGTCTGCCATGGAGCACTCTGGAAAGGAGGAACAGCATACGAAGACTTGGTTGATCCTGAGCTTCAGCAGCTGTAGAAATCAGCTCAACTAGACTCAGATGTTGGTAGTCAAAATTTATACATGCCAGCAGTGAGGGAATCTTATATTATTTAAGCAAACACTATCTGCAATGCCAGTTTCAGGTCTCTGTTTTTCCTCCCAAGCTTTGGGACTGTTTATTATTATTACTACCTCCTTCATTCTGAAAACTTTTTCTCACTAAATTAAGCAGCCAGATTAGATCTGCCCAATATTTCAGGGCATGGAAGTTCACTGTAAAGAAGAGAAAGCACAGCAGGCTGTCTCTTAAAGGCCAAGTTGCTTTTGAATGTTAAGATATTATGTGCAAGATACCAAACCAGAAGGCTTCAACTGGTGGTTTTGTGCCAATTGTACTCCTTAGTGGTGCCACCCTCCCCCCTGTCTGGGAGAAGCCTGCAAAATTGAGCATTGTGATATTCAATAGGTTCCCATTTAGCAGTGTTTTCCTAGTGGCTCTGAAAAGCAGGGCAAGAGCACTACTGTGCAGCAACAAGAGTCAATTTCTCCTCTTCAGTGGCTGGGCCTGTGGAGACAAGAGAAAAGCAGCAAGTGGTGCTGCTGCAGGCAAATGAGCCTATTTCTAAAGAAAACTAATACAGCTGATAATGTTAAGACATACCTGTTAAAAGAATTGATCTGTTAACTGAACCAATATCTAGGTACCAAAACAAGACACACTGAAGCCATTTTAAACACTTAAATCCCACCAAGTACTTCAACAAACCAAAAAAAATATGACCCAAACTTTAAGCCAATGAAGCAAGTCAGTAGTAGTTTCTCTTTATTCATTATAAGCAAATTCTTTTAGAACTTTGAGGATGTTTGATCATTAAGTCATAAAATTAAGACAAAGTCAACTGTTAAGTAGAAGACAGAGTCTATCCCAGACACAAAATGAATTTAGAACCCCAACATTGTTGTTAATAGCCTTTCACAACAATTTTTGCTTATTCATCCAGCTGTAAGCTTGGATGAAGAAAGCCTTCATGTTTACCTGGCGTACCTATGAATACAGGTGGCAAAACACCACTGGCACACACTGTTGCTGACAGAAAAGGTTTTGCTGTAAGCCTTCTGAAATAACCCAGCTAAAAGCTGCTCATTTATAGCCTTTCCTAATAGCAGAGTGAACATATATACCTTCGTGGGTCCAGTTCATGGTCCTTAGATCCAGTCACTAATTCTGGATGAATTCGCACATGTTCCATCATTGGCTGGATGAGCAAGAGCAAGAAGAAGCATGTATTATCGGTACAGCATCTTTTGATTGCACTAAACTACACAAAGCTGGTGAGCAACCTATGATCCCAACAGTTCAGAACGTTACATTTAGCAGATAAAGCTAACACGCATCATCACAGCTTCAAGAGACGATCTTGCTCCCAACTGAGATTTCAGTCCTCCAATAGCCTGTTTTTATTCTGTATTGTTGAGCGGCCCTCAGTTAAATCAATATAGTGTATTCAATTGGCAAATACCTGCCTTTATACAGCTATGAATTCCTTGTCTCAGATAATATAGAGACAAGCAGCATTTTACCTTGACTACCTCTTCAAAGGTCTCCAAGTTTTCCTTCATACTGTAGTGAGAACGCAGAAAGGAGACAAAATTGCAAGGATACATTCCATAAAGACGATGAAAGAGAGCATAGACGCTGGCATGAAGATGGACAAGATAAATCTCTGCCACGTGACCTGAAAAAAGTAGTTAGAATCTTTTTCATTACATTGGAGAAAAGAACAAAACTTCTAAAAATGCAAGCAAAGTCCTTTTAAATTTGAAATGTTAACTGGAACAAGTCTTCCGAGATATGAACGTTCCCTAGCGAAACTGTGAAGTCTTCTAAAAGAATAGGCAACACTTACTCATCAGCTCACAGCAAAAGCAAAAATTAAGACATGGACCATTAATTCCAACCAGTATCCTGTCATTCTCAAAGCACAGCATTTTTTATTCAAGTTAAAACCCGAAACCCCTCTAGATAGTGAGCCAGAGTTTTCAAGACTGACTGAATGACTAAAAAAGAAAACTAAGGTTTCCTTCACTTCAAAGGTAAAAACTAAAAGCTTGTATCCACAAAAAGCAATCGTGACAGACTTGAGTCTTACTAGCCATCTTAAAGTTCCAATCCTGCTTGCAATGCAAAATGGCCCTCTAAATCACATCTCTATGTGCTTAACGTGGCATTTGTTCATACAGCCAGGAGACACATACACAGATAACGCTAGTGTTAGATATCAGACACCTTACAACAAATTCAGCAAAACCAATTCATCAGAACCAATGCTATAACTGAGAAGACTAGTTTTACCAACACTTTCGTGACTATTGATAGCTGCACATTAAAAGAAACTCTTACGTGTTGCTTCTTCCCCCTCCCCATCCATACCTGGGAATCTCAAATTACCAAATGCCTGCCTCAAATGTTAGCATTTTCCCTTCTCTATCCATTATAATCAATCTCTGCTTTTCACTGTCATCAGGGTAGCATTTCGGTCCAGTGAAACTTCATGTAGTAGCAGCACCACATGGAAGAATCGAAGAGACTTCTGAATTTTGAGCAAAGAAGCACTCCCCGATGCTAACTATCAAAGAACAGAATAGCTTGTGGGCTTACTACATTATTTTCTGCGTTTAAATAATCTCAGACCATTAAGAGTCTCACAGAAGAATGTGCTCACCAACTGCATAAGAGTCACAAGGATACTACTAAACCATAACTGCATGCAACAAAGTTGAAATCTCACCTGGATTCTGCAAGCACCAGGCTGAGAGACGCCCAAAGATACCAAAGAAATCATGAAGGTACTGTTTGCCAGACTGAGGAATCATTGGCAACATGGTTATTAGCACTAGGACACCTGTGGTGAGTACTACTACATCTGTGTCAGTCTGCAAGAAGGGAAAAAACCTGCATTAGTCAGTTAAAAGAGATGAACTTAAATTTTTCCAAGGATGAAGTGAACACTGAATCATCATCATGGAAAAAGTTCTCTACTTTGAAGCAGTCCCTCTGAAACCTACCATAACTTAATCTTAACCAAGATTATTTCATCCAGAACAACTCTAAGAAAAAAGATTTGGGATTCTTGCTCCTATTCTCCTGCTGCTTTTCTGTATAAAAACTTGACTTAGTTAAAAAGAAAACATCACCACAGTTCCACAGTTGAGCAGGAAAAAAAAAAAATCACTGGTATGTGAAGCATCTTATGTACTGCCTTCCTTCTTCTGCAGAGCTAAGCACACACAGCATTCAGAGCCTAAGAAACCACAAATCTGATCAGGGTATTCAAGGATGTTGGCCAGTTACCAACAGAAGGGTCAAAAACTTTTCTATTAAACCTGGTTGATGACTCTGGCTGCTAAATATTTCATAAAGCAGTAATTCAAACAATAATTAGGACCCTATGGCTGACACCGAGAGAAAGGGATGTGACAGTAAAAATTTTTAGCTAGATGAAACAGTGATAGAGAATCAGATTTTAGGACAGGACACAGAAAAGGTTCAAACTCTTTCCCTGTGGGGTCCCTACTTGCCTCCCCAGCACATTTTCCTTGGTAGTTCCTCTGCTTTGTCAGGATAGGGGTGTAAACAGCACGGGTAAGCCTGTGGCCAGACGCCACTGAGCTGGTCTTGGTATCTCCCAAGAGCCGCTTGGGCTGATCAGACATATCCAGTGCTATCAGTTTTTCTTCCTCTGTGTCACCTACGGCCTCTATTCTCCCTCAGTCAGACATCACCTTTCACAGCACATTTCCTGTCCATCCCTATCCCTCTGTACACATCCCTAGCGCTTCCACAGCTCTGTTCTACTCCCACCAGCTTTCTGAGGCTCTTCACTCCTCTCATAATCAGATAAGACGCACACTGAAAAGGATAACAGAACTCTTGTCAGGAACGTCAGGAGTTCCAGTAACAGCACTTGTAACTTCTTCTTTGACAGTTACAGATTCGTTGTGTTTTTGTTTTGAAGAGCACTGGCACTTGACTACAGTGTGCATTTTAATGACTTAAATGACTAATATGAATTCTTCACTATCATATTAAATGATATTAGTGATAACGCAGTCTAGGTCTCAAAACACTTTCCATTCTTTATTCACTGTTACAATACCGTACAGTATAATAACTGATAAATTTGCAGATGGGACGAACAACCAAAGCATGGGAAAATAGCTACCTCCTTGTAATCCAGCATGTCTGTAGCTAAGAAGGGACAGTCTGCTAATTCCAAGGTAATTTCACCATGGAATAGTCTATTGCCTGGCCCATCTACACTGCAAGTAGAGTATAGTACCTTACATGCACAAATTTCAGAATGCACTAATGGGAAGTTATTGCATTTCTCATTAAGTTCACATTCAAGATATCCATCAACTTCACCAATGGTCCTCTGTCTTTAACTTATGTTTAGAAAAGTTTTAGTAAACTTTCCTAACTCAAAGTTATGCAGGGACAGTGGCTTTTAGAAACAAGATTCTCAGTAATAACAGGATCAGCACAGAGTATTTAGTTGATATAATTCCACTGTGGCTCAGTATTTTAATCAACATCTTATCTCTTCTCACAGCTTAACTAAATGACATCAAAACAGAAAACACGTCTTGCATTACAAGTATGTATGTTTACATCAGGGGTGCAAGTGTTTTATGGACAACACTAACAGTTCTTACCTTGAGACATTTAAGTAATGAAAGTAGGAGAGGTGCTTGAGAAAGCTTATGTTTCCAAGATGGTTGTCGTCTTATCACGTGTCCCAGCAGAGAGAGAGTGGGTAAACGGGTAGCAGCTTTGCCCATATATTCATTAATTTTGTCCAGTAGATGCTGATAGAGGATTTTGCCAAGAGTGGTAGAAAAAGGAAAGGTATTTATATTTAACTGGTACATATTCTTTTTCACCAATCTCTATTCAGCAGTTTGCCAATGCCAATTATGGAAACTATGGGCATTTTACAAATATGCAGGATCCAAGCAAATAAAACCCAGCAATAAATTGAAGTCTGCTGGTAGTGAAATGCAAACTATTCAGTCCAGAAGCAGTCACTGCACTTCAAAACATTTATCATAAATAAATAATTTAAAAATTCTGGTCAGCAGAAGTAAAACAATTTGCAGTGCCATTCTCTCAATCTATTTAAAAATCCTTACTTGCTCTCAAAATACCCAGTTTGTTTTAGGCTAACACATCCAGCATTGAACAAGCAGCAGCAGCATTGCAGAGACATTAGTCCTCAGAAAACTTTCATCTATAGAGGCTCTTTGCTTAATTGAGTCAGTTTAAGCAACCCAAGAAACAGAGACCTTTGAAGTTTTTTTAGAACTTAACTACTCTTACTACAGAGATACTACATTGCTACAACAAGGTAATTCTATACCAAATGGAAAAACAGAGTTCTAGCAGATGCTATTTAAAGGCTGCTTCAATACCAGGCTAAAATCTGCCATACTTAATAACAAGACTTTTTTTTTTTTTTTTTTTTACCTTGTCATGAGGCTCTTGCAGTGTGGACAGTATATGCAGTGCCTGCTGAGAATTGGTTTCCAAGTAATAGTCCACCAGGTTGTTCACAAGCATAGGTCCACGGTCTACCAGTTTGTTTACAGCAAGAAAAAAAAAAAGCCCACACATTCTCAATACAGTAAAAATGAAGCATTTGTTACAGGGACATTGCACAACTTTTTAACAACTATTACACAATTTATAACACAAACCAGTACTTAGTGTTTACCAGACCTTTAGGAAAATGAGACCTCTCAACTACATTTTCTAGTTCCTAACCATTCAAGCAACTGCATTTGGCTCAGGGAAACTAACTTTTTTTTTTTTTTTTTTAATAACGAACAATTATTGTCTAACCTTAAAAACCCAGAGGTAGCTGAACTGCAGGAGTATTTTACCCAATACAGGTAAAGAGTTCAGGAGTAACTTTACATTCTCTCCCTTCAGCAGATAAAGGAGAGCAAGTTCAGCGACAAGGACACTGACAGTGCTCTCATGCTCGGAAAAGGCTCTGTCAACATAAGGGATGCCTTAACAGCAGCAATCATTTTTTCAAGAAAGTCTGGGTCTGTTGTTTTGTTTGGGGTGGATTTCTTTTGTTGTTTATTTTTTGAATAAAGAAAATCCCACTAGTTCCCATAATGCGGATGACACCTAATTCTTTCTAGATACACTTGACAAAAAAAGTTTCATCAGCTCACAACTTGAGGTTACGCCCCAGGAAAAGCTCGTCATTTTGTAATAGCATTTTAACAATTATATAACAGACCTTCCAAGAGGCATGCCATTAAGCAAAATGGACTGAAGAGAAGCCTCAATCCTTAAAGCCATTTCAAACCCAAATATCAAGAGTTTCTTTCAAGCTGCATTTGCAAAGACTGTGTTTGATAGAAAAAAAACCCCATTATTCTACCTTTATTGGTGTAAAAGCAAAACCTCTCCTCCAATTACATATAAGGATACATACCACAAATGAGATTATCTTTGAATGCAGCTGTTATATCTTCCAGGACACCCAGAATTGGAGAATCCAGCATCGAGAGGAGCTCACCAACATTTCCTTGCTGTGCCATGATGCACGTACTAACATGAATGTGGAAGTTAAAATTTCAGGAAGTTCCTCATTGGTGCCTCTCTACCAGACTAGGAGAGAAGAGAAAGCAGATGAATGAGCTTTCCTTTTTCCCTTCCCACCTTAAATCTCTCATCACTTCCCTATTTCTTTTCTGCAGTATTGCCCATTTAACAGTTTTACACTGAAAGGATTGCTAGAGTTTACACACCTGCAATAAAAGCTGTAAGAGAAAAGTTCACAAAGAAGCCAAGGAGTCACGAGCAGGGTTTTCTTCATCTTTTTTAAATAGACATTAAACTGTTTTGTGGAAGACCTCGGCTAGCATACATAGCCTGTCAGAGCATTCTGTTACCATATTTTTTTAATTTGGTCTCCAGGTCAGTCAACTAAGACTGAAGTTTTGAATAAAATGCAAATAGCTCCCTGGAATCACTCCATTCTTGCTTTCTTACAGCGATTCCTCCTCAACCAACCTTTCAAGTCCTTTGCATAGTGGTCTACACTCTGGAGAAAATATGCATCTCAAGATCCTTCTCCACTCCTGTGGCTGGATTAGAAATTCACTGCCCTTGGCTTTGCATTATTGCATACTAATAAATTTGTGCTTTAATACTTGCAACGGGGCCAACTTGCAGCTGTTAGGAAACTCAGTTAGGGTTACTACAGCTGCTGTTCCTCAGCCACCCTGTGCATACTAAATCACAAGCGTAGCAGCACAACATACCTTGTTTTCACATGTATAATTTGTACATTACATATTAAGAACTCTGCAGTGCAAAAAAACTGTATAGATTATTAAATGCAACAACGTGCAGAAACACGACTGGTCAGCTTCACAGTACTAAGCAGGAGTAAATCTAAGCCATTTCAGGCTTTTAAGATGGCTTCCTCCCATGTACCAGCAAGGGAGGGATTCAGGTATCACATCTATCTATCTGTCACAAAATGAATCAAGTTTTTCTTCATCCATAAGAATCCTACGCTGAACCTTTCCCAGCGGCAGAAAGAATCTAGCTTCGCATCGCATCTAATTTTATTAGCAAGGGTTTCTTCTTTCTTCCTACTTCCAGCTAACGTACATTTTTCACTTTCTCCATGGAAGGCAAGACCCGTTTTACACACAAGATTTTTTTTACTGCAGTTGTGTATACAGCACCTGTTCTGTGGAAGAGTTGAGCTTCTGTCTGCAATGCTGTCAGCCACACACCTTTCATGATCACTAATAAAGAAAAAGCATGAAGAGGTTAACAAAAGGCACAAGTTATTTCTTCCTTATCAAACCTTGTGCATTCACAACAGCGTTAAGTTCCTTCCTAAGCATACCAGAGCTATGTACCTCCTGCGTGAGGAAAGTCAGCCCTTAGCTTGAAAAACACCAAAAGGTGTTGCACAGTTGCCCTTTCCAGAATTGTCCACGGGTTAAGCTGTGCAATTGCCTCCAACTAGACGGCTCTCACAAGATTGTAGCTTTGTACTGTGAACCTTCAAAAGCTACCAGAGTTTTATTTATGGTAGGTAAAATATTACATACAAAGAAGTCCTCTCTTATCCTACTAAATTCTGAACATAGAATAATTACTGTAATTGTTTAAGTCTTTAGAGTCTAGTCAAAACATTGTTAGACATTAGTGAAGGACCATGTATCAGTGCTCTATTTTAAATGATAATTCTGTAATTACTTATATACATATTACTTTCTTGAAAACGTATGTTTAACAATGTTACCAGGCAGCAGGAGTTAACCTGTCTACCAGTAAACTTTGTCATTTGCAACATATCAGCCTGTACTTGCAGAACTGCCCAAGGTCACTTTTATTAGGGCCACAAGACATCAGCTTACTTAATCTGGCACCGATTGCAAATTCAAAGGTGATAACATGGCACCACACTCACAACAGGCATTTCATTAGCAACAAACTTTCTTGAAGTATTCCAGTAATCACAGTTCCAGAACACAAAAAACACCCCACCCTCAATTTTCAATCATCATAAAATTTCATCTCATCTACAAGCAGCTAGCAGAGTCTGCTAATTGAAGTGTTTCAGATTTAAACGCTATTTCTTTTCACGTTCCATGCTGCCAAGATCTTAAAAACTGCAGACTTAAAACTGGCTGGTAGTGTAAGCAAGACTTTTGACTAAAGATAATAAAATAGAAACTTAGGGTGGGGGAAGAGAGTCGCTTTTTACTCAAATACAGAATGGATCTCTGCTTTCCAAAAAGATTAGAGCTGGGATCTGTTGCGGTTTGGGTGTGTTTTTAGGGTTTTTTTGTTTGTTGTTTTTAACTCTACCTTGCGCAGACTTTCAAGCTTCAACTTCTTCCTCAAAGAGCTTGCTGTTTAGAAGGCAAGCAAGGTTCAAAGAGTGACACCATCCTTTCAAGAAGTTTAAAGCCACTCATCCATGCAACCTAAGGAGTCAACCTTCCACTTCGTTACTCATTTTCAGGAGTCAACTGCTTTTTTACTTTCTATTAACCACTGTAATATTTAATTTCCTAAATTACAGTTATACTGAGACACTCGGAACGCATGCGCAGCTATATATGGGGAAACAGTTTACTACAAGTAATCTATTCCTTTATTTCTGAGAACACTATCTTTGAGACCGTAAAGGGCTTGCTAACATAGGTGCCTCAATTTCTGTCAGAATACAGCCTCAGCTATGGTGAAGCAATAGATTCACCAGCTTCCTAAGCAACATGAATTAGTTGTTTCAAGTCTTGTTAACAAAAGAGATGCATGACCACACCCCCAAACCAGCTGCAAGCAAAACCTGTTTTGAGAATTAAAGCAGCATAAACACCAGTCTCTGCTTTTTTACCCCATAAAGACCTTGTCAACTCTTCTCTTTGATTGCCTGCCCCCCCACCAGAGTGAAAAGAATGCTTTTATTTCTTATTTTCCTCTAGCAATACTATCATACTTGGACCAGATCTTCATCACACCAGTAAAAACCTCAACAGCAGGTTTCACTAATTCTGATATTGCCAGAGGGAAAACTATAGCATGGTGAAATCAAGAAATACGCATGTTTCTGGAAGTCAGCTTCAACAAGACACGTGCAGACAGATGGGGAAAAACACCAGTTTAAGTGTTCAGTAGGTAAGAGGATTTCAAACTTTATGCTATCGGCCTGATGGCACGCACAAATGCTACAATCGGATAAAAACAAGATTGATAATGCAAGCTTAGTTGCTGATAACTATACACGTAGGTAACTAATAATTTCCCAAGCTCCCTAAATTAATTAAAACAGATGGCTCAAGTGACCTTGTGCCAGTAAATCCAGCAGAGTTTAAATGAACTTGTCAATCAGTCGATCATGCACTGAAGTACTTTATGTAAAGCGGAGCAATCTCCACTCCAAAAGCCAGTATTCAAAAAATTAATGAAAGTATTCCAAATCACATCTAAAAATGGGACAATATTACACCTAGGTACTTCACTAGGTGGAAAGTTTATCTGCTGAAGTTATGTAAACACCAGTATAATGTTGTCACCCTGCTATACACCAATAGTCACAATTTTACAAAAGCAAATCACAGCTTTCTTGATGCAGGATCCCTTGTAAAGTCATTTGTGAGGAACAGATTGGAAATCCTAAGTAAGACTAAGGCTGAGATCCTCTAATCACATTGGGTCCACGATGCCCAACACAAACGAACCAGCCAGGAAATTCCAGCAGTAGTCTTAAATCCTGTCACACTTTTTTTAAGAAAAGACAGCTGAATAACTAGTTTACAGGCAACAGGCTTTTAATTTCAATCAGAAAACACCATGTTCCGGTAGATGAAGTACAGTTCCCAGGGGCCATGGTGTCAGTGTGATTTATGACCAGTCCCACCAGTAATTTGTGATGTGATTTTCAAATCTTGTAGATAAGGAACTCAGGACAGGCCGGGCTAAGGAACTTCTACTACCTTGTAAAACAGTGAGATCATCCATTGAATGCCACAGTATTTTGTATCTGGCATTGACACAACATCTGTGGTGAACGGGATCTCCCTTAAAACTTTACAGCATCACACCACGATCATGTCTTCTCAAATACACAGTATACAAGATGAGTCTTTTTAATGCTGCCATCCCTAGCTACTGCAATCATTCTCCTGTTACAAGAATTTCCACATCCCTGCAGACATACTTGGAACGGACAGGATTAAAACAAAGTCAGTGACCTTCCCATATGGTTTGAGTCACTGATTCTTCACTAACTTTTAAAATTAGTTTTATATAAAGATCCAAGGCACTAGGTAGTAAAGAGTGAAAAAAAAAATCTGTTTAAATACCTTTTAAAATGTAACGTTTTAACCTCACTGGAAGATATAAACACCAATAGCAAACTTCTTATTTTTATATTCAAGAGCTTTCATAAAGACAGATTTTAATAAAAAGTATTAATTTTAAGTACCAATACAACTTTGGAGCCAGCTTACAGGAGAAAAAGGAGAAGCCAACAAGCCAAGAACCACCTTGTTTTAAAAAATTTTTTCAGTAGCTAATTTAACCACAACACAATACTGTTAAGCTACAAACTCAAGATAAAGTAAAAGACTGTAAAAATACTCATTGGAAAAGGCTAAATCGAGAAAGAGATAGCAGAGCATTTCAAAAGATTATGACTTCTCTAAGTATTTTTGTCAAGAGAAGATGTTCTGTTCAGTGTATTTTTATCTCAAGCCAAATGAAAAAGCAGCTGGTAGTGCCAGTTATGCTCCTCGGAGGGGTGGGGAGGAGGGGGACACACTCAACGTGCTCGCACACTCCTCCCAGTATGTCCTCAGCATTTGCTGTAACAACGTAGAAATTCAGTCACCAGAAGCACTTACTCTGGGGGTTGGTGTGGCGGGGATCAACATCAGCATTTCATCCCTCTTTGTTAATCATAAGTTAAATTTGGGGCATGCCAGAAAATGCTTATTCCCCTGCCCCGAGAAAAAGGGATTTCAACAACAAAAGACCTCTGCTGCCAGCAATGAAGTGAAGCTAGACCTCAAGACTTACATTTCTCCATCTGATTTCTGCTGCAGGCGAAGTAAGGTCCTCAGGTGCTGCTTTGGCAGAGGCCACGAATGAGGACACAAGTACTTTACAGCGATCGTTGTTTCCAAAGAAAAATTCAGATTGACAACAAAGCAGCCCTTCTCACTCACATCTTTGAAATGTTTGTCATGAAAGGATAAGCCTCACTCCCTCCCATCTGATATACAAAAATCCAAGCCTGTTTTAGATTTCCTAACAATACTCAAGTTTGTATTTTCTTCACAGGTAAACTAAACATTACCATTACAGAAGTGACATAAGCAATGAATGAAAAGTGACAGTAGGGAGAAAAACCACTGGTGGCAACAGGAAAGTAAGCAGCTGATCATCCCCTTTTTCACCACCCGGAAATAATAACTCCAAACACTTTAAGCCTCAGTTCAAACTGATCGTTACAATTGACAGTACAATTAATTTAATTTATTTATTAATTTTTAAAGAATGAAGGTGTCTGGCTTCTTCTAGCAGTCCGTATTTTTCTGGTTATTTTAAGATCTGATATGAGACTCCATTCCTAAACTGGATAATTATTTATAGTTATAACTCAATATTATATACATTCTCCTGTACTTTGTTCCAGGTGCTTAATTGATGCAGCAACAGGAAGATCACAAAAACCCAATAACCCCAAACAAAGAAAATCATATTCAGCAATTTTTAAGATTCTTTTGAAACTATGCTGTGCTAATACACTATGCTAATTGCTACCCATCAAATTTCTGTCAGAGGGAAAATTGGTTAAAAGCCATGCATGTCAAAAAAAGCCCAAACATGGCAGGGCTGACACTTAACCCCTTGGCAGAAGCCATGCTAACAAGCCAGTTACTAACCTGAAAGGGCATTATTTCAATTCCTTATACACAACTACATATATTAATAGGAAATAAATAAATAAGAAGCAGCGTTGTTTTTCTATGCCAATTTAATTAACAGAACACAAGAAAAATAAGTTCAACTAAGGAATCTTTTTAAAACTATGAACAGGTAAACAGAGAGCTCTAGACTTTGCAGTAACACAAGGAGCGAGACTCCTAAATCTCTGCAGCAGTTGTTTTGCCACCAAGAGAAACCTTTAAACATATTCAAAGAGTTAGGCTGCAATTTAGTAAATCTTGAAACCACTGCAAACTACCTAGTGTACTCAGTCGAGGCATTTTAACTACCCCAAGAATTAAACTAGGCATTACACAGAACAATACCAAGTGATGTGTAACTTTTTAACTGAAACCAAAAAAGAATAATACCCAGGAAAGCGATAGCGGTTCACCACTGCAAGAAGTTTGCTCTATATCTTAATGTGCTACCCAAAGAAATGCTTCTCCTAACAAAGGAAGTATTACTTGTCCTCGTTATGTTTATTAAACTACATGAAAATATAGCAGCTACATACCAGACCAAGATCATAAGCTGTAATATTCTTTCAAAAAATATACACCTGTCTGCAACATACCATAAAATCTGGTACCCCTCCCCTGCCTCCACCGTTAAAAAGTGCTTTGATTATTTGATTTGCTTATTAAGAAAGTATCTTTTCCATAGAGAGGGAGAGAGAGAGATGTTTGTGCATGCATGCATGTGTGTTATAGGCTATTCAGTTCTTACAGAGACTGACTTTGGTAATCACATCACCAGCTCATATAAGGTGTTTGGCAGTTGCAAGAATTTCAGGGATCAGTACAAGTCAACATCCCAGCAGTCCAGCTCTGAACAGGGCCAGCATTGTTTTTAAACTAAATAGTTACTAAAGTCAAATGTTTGTTCAAACACCAAAACATCTGCAATTGGACAGCATATACCACGTGAGAACCCTTTAATAGTGCTACTTTTTATTAGTCACCATGAAAGTAAATTCTCAAGTAACAAAGAGTTAAGGAGCCAGGATTAAACACAGCCAAAGATAAAATCATTTTAATTAAAGCTTATCTCATGACACATTAATATTCTGACTATATTTTTGTCTGAGTAAGTCCGTGCAACTCCTCATAAAGGCAATGTAGTACTGGGTTAACTAGGCTGTTAAAACACTAAAACAACAGAACAAATGAACAAGCAAAAAAAACCTAAAACGCCGTTTTATCGAGTAAAGGATTTTGAGCCCATGATTTTATTTTAAGCTTAAACGTGGCATAGCTGTTTCTGATAAGCAGAGTACATGACTGCTGGTTAGCAAAGTAAAGTCAACTGCAGACAGATGTATTCACAATGCTTGCACTAATTATTAAAACTTCCTGAGTTTCCAAATATTCAGTTTCTAGCTGTTCATACATGTGAACTGAAGAGGAAGTTTTCCACCTAATGGGATCACTTCAGTAGTGCTTCCATTACGACAGATTTCTAACAACCTGCCACAGAAGTTAATGTCAGGTAACTAGAGGATCAGACCAGACAAAGAGTGAAAACCTTCTGTATGAGCATCCACTGGAAGGTTCTCTGGAAGCAGCAGTTCTGGAAACAGTTCTGCACACAAAACCCGATCCCAGTTTCTCTGTCATTTCTATGGGTTTTGAATCATATATTCCTTTAAGGCATGTTCTTTCTTTCACTCATTGCCTTGTAAAAGACTCATTAAAAAAAAAAAAACAAACAAGGAAAGAAGCACTGACTAAACTGATAAAACAATGATAGAGGCTGCATCCACAGCAAACAAAGGGTGAAAACTTCAGAACTGCAGTCTTCCAAGTTCTTTGTGATAACAGGAAGCAAAACGTTTTCTTGTACAAGTAAACAACATCCTGACTTCACGTTACCTACCCACGAGCAAGGAAATAAGAAAAGCCTTCCTCACCAAGGGGACAGACTTTTAACAACTGCTTTAATGCCTAACCCCGGACGAGGGAACCTCCTCAGCAAGTGGCTGAGACGGGGGAAGTCTGGAAATCGCTATTCAGCGTTTGAAACGGAGGTGCTGAATCTTTTTCGACAAACCCCGCAAAATTAAAGGGCCGCGTTGGCTGGGGATGGGGGGGGGGCACCCCCAGCCCCCCCGGGCAGCCCCGTCGCGGCGGGGGTGGGCAGCGACCGAGAGCAAGTTTGGCTGGGGGGAAGGAAAGGGGACGGAGGAGGGAACATCGCCCCCCCGCCAGGCTTTACCCTCGCCTTCCCCATCCCCCCGGCCCCTTCCCTTTCTCCTGCCGCCTCCTCCCCGAGCCCTTTCTCCCTGCCTCCCCCCTCTCTCTGTTCTCTGCCTCCTTCTCTGCGTCCCCCCCGTCTGCCTCCGCTCTCGCCCCGCTGAGGGAGGAAGGATGAGGCCCAGCGCACTCACCTCTCCTTCTCCTCCCCTCAGCTGTTTACCACTCAGGGCTCCTCTAGCCCACAGGGCGCCGCCATCTTGGCCCTGCCTCCCCCTCCCCCTCCCATTCACAGGGCGCTTCTCCCCTCGAATCCCTCCGCCGCGCAAACTAGTCCCACCCCTCCGCCTCACTCCGCCCTCGCCCCACGCCGCGCCGCTCCCTCACCGCCCCGCTCGTCTCTTTCCCCGTCAAGGGCCTTTCTCCCCGTGGGGGAGTCGGGGTGGGGTGACAGCCGCCGCGCCCATCCGCTCTCCCGCGGCGGAGGTATCTCGTCGGGGGAGCGATGCGGCTCCGACGAGGTCGCGTGATGCGGGGGGCGGTGCCGCGAGGCGCCCCGGGCGGCGGGCACGTCACGTCACGTCACGCGGGGCGGGGCCGGGCGGCGGCCGGTAAACAAGGCCCGGCCGGAGCGGCCCAGTCGGAGCGGCCCGGGGCTCGGCTCCCGGCCCGGGGCTGTGCTCCCCGCCCGGGGCTGTGCTCCCCGCCCGGGGCTCGGCTCCCCGAGCGCGGCCCCGTGCGTTGCCTCCTTCCCCTCCGCCCGCGCTGCCCAGCCGCCCGGGGCGCGGATCGGGACCCCCGGTGCCCGCTCGGCCGCTCGGGACGGGCCGGCTGAGGCAGCCGTGCGGCGGCTCCGCGGGCCGCGCCGTCAGCCTGGGTGCAGGCTCCGGGCTGGAGGCGTTTTTTTAAGTGCGTGAATGTGCCGAAAGGGAATAAAAAGGGCTGAAAAGTGCCTGTGTGCGCGTGGAGCGGCGCCGAGGGGCCGGCGGGCCTGCCGCGCTGTGACTCCTGGAGGGAAGCTCCAGGGCAGGCACCCAAAGTCTGATCCCTTCCTACTCGATGAACATGCAAAGCTCCTTTCCGTCTTCCTATTTTGGACCCCGTAACACTTCATGCACACCAGGGACAAGGATTATTTTCTTTGCTGAAATGCAGCAACTCCAGTACACAAAACATTTCAGCCTTCCTTCATGATAGGGTTTATCTTTCCCTGTGGAAAAGCCAGAGTTTAGGAAAGGAGAATGGAAATTACTCCAGGGCAGGTTCTCCAGCCTTCGCTTTTCTACGCTGCACCAACAGGTTTTCAACTTGAACGTTTCAGTCCCCAGGGGCGGCTCGGTGGGGATGCGCCGCGGGCGCTTGGCAAGCTGCTGGTGTAACCCTTCAATCCGTATGAATTGTCCTCAGATGCCAGTAGGAATCACGGACATTAAATCTGAAAAGTAGAAACTAGATGTAAGAAAATAAAGGCGGGTTAGAACCCCATCTGAGCAGCACCGGTTGATTTTTTAACTTCTGCGGCATTAGTTGTAGCGTTTCACAGCTCCCATCCCCGCAGGGCCGGGACGGTTCCTTCACGCTGCACCTGCAATAGGTCATCCCGCTTCAGGAGGAGATGGAGTTGCTTGGAGCGAGCATGTTTTTGATCTAGTCCTGCCTCGTGCATGGCAATTAATATTTATTGCAGTCTGGACTGAGTGATGGCATTTTTTCTCCTGCTGTGCAGAAGAGATGTTTATTTAATCTGCCACAGAAAAGAGTGGAAATTAGGATGAGCTTCAGAAAAAGCTGGAAGCAATTAGTCGTGTTATTTTACTGTGACTTAATTACCGTAACGTTCAAATTGACAAAGAAAACATGGATGCTACAGGAGGGGTTTGCTGCCAGATTTGAAAGGGAAAATGACTGCATTAGAATGGACATGATGTGTTATAATTAACCTGTTTATTATTACTGAGTTGTACATTTAATAATCTATTTACTTAGGATGTACTGAAGCATATGAGATGTAGTAAGAACTCACGGCAATACACAAAATTAAAGTGTCCTCGGATGCAAGCAGAACTCGCTGCACATCCACCATTGCCCGTGTGGGTCAGGGCCAGGACAAGCTTATGTGAGCCCAACTAAGCCCGCTGCGGCTCTCCGTTCTCTGCTGACCCTGAAATAAGAAGAGAGAACAGGGAAAATTATATCAACAGGAAGAACATAAAATAAGAATGACCACATGGGGTCAGCTCAAAGGTCCTTCTAGCCCAAAATGGATCTCCGGCACTCTGTTTTTTTAATTCAGCTTGTATAAATCGCCTTTTGATGGCAATTTCAGTGCAGAAGAGAGGTGATAAGTTTAACAGAAGCCGTAAACAGAAATCTAGGGAGGAGTAAGAACACAACAAGCCAAGATGATAGCTGGCTGTGCTCCCATCCTGCGACTGTTTGCTCCGTAGGAACTCCTGAAATAAAACACAGGGAGAAGGGGTGGGTGAGAGCTGAAGCGGGCACAGCGGTGTCCCCATCTCTCGTCAGGCATTCTAGTGTAGTGGGAATAGTAGTAGTCATAAAAGAGAGAATCTGTGCCCGTTATCTCAGGGATCAGTTTGTATGCAGTTATATCTGGGCTTTGCGGGATGATGGCTACTGGGGGAAGCAGGACAGCTGCTACTGGGAGATGTAGTCATCCTCCTTCTCCGAAGGACTGTGCCCCGTGCTCTTGGAGCACCTCTGAAATCAGCTAGCCGGTGAGGTTTTACTGAACATGCTATTAGATTTTTTGCACCACTAGTTTTCTGGAGTTATTTTTGTGTGGCTGACTTGCTTTTACTCTCTCTAGTTTAAGAGCCACATTCTGCAGCCACTTGCACTTTATGTCAACGGGAAGTCTGTGCTCAGGGGTCCTGGCAGAAGCCGGCTCCAATGTTTCATAAAATAACATCTCAGTCCTGTCAGCAGCTCGTCATTTTCCTGTTTTGTTTAATTCCTGTAACTGTCTTCATATGAAACCCTGAAGCTGCAATGTACATTTTGGTTTTCTGTTACAATGCTTGTTTTTGTAGCGGGAAATGTAATCCTTCAAATGCCTGTGTTTAAGAGGATGCAAATCAGCTTGCCAGCACAATGCTTTGGGAACGTTTCTTTCATGCAAAACCCAGCTAGATAAATAAGGAGGGGAGGAGGGAGAGGGAAAAGGGATTGTTTGCTTCTATAAACAACAAGAATTAATTATGTTCGGTAAATGACAGATGGGTTAAGATCAAAATCTGAATCTTTCTCAATGTGGGTGAAATCTACACTTCTATCTCTGCGTTGCATCAGAACCCATTGCACAGCCTGTCCGGTGCCATGGGGCAATGACAGGGCGCGATGACAAGAGCTGTGACTTGTGGCTGTCCCGGCGGAGCGCGCTAGGGCCAGCATGCCTGGCACCACCGCCCGCCACGGCGGGATGCAAAATACCTCCGCTATGAATCTGAAGTGTCTCTGGACCACATCTGCTCCATCAGGGAAACACCAGCCTACCGCCGATCCTGGTGCAGGGCAGAAAAAGGGTTATTGCTTCCTGGTGCTCTCACCACCCTGAGCTGCAGTAGGAAAAGGGACCAAATTGAGTCCTGGTTTAATGCAACCGACTGTAGAAAAGAGTGAAATGTCTTTGAAAGCTCTCAGGGAGCAGAAAACCTCCATGATATAAAGGCATTTCTCTGATGGTCAGGTCCTGGTACTTGGCACTCAACAGCTGCGTGCATGCTTATACGCATCTTAAATTATAAACTTCTCGGAAGGCAGCCCTGCTGTCCCCGTGCCAGCCACGCACAGAGCGTGCCGTAGGTGTGAGGGGCGATGACCGAGGGCACACGCAGCTCATGCCGCTGTGCACTTGCACGGTCGGGAAGCTTGTGATAATCAGAGAACAGGTGAAATCAAGGAATCGCTTCAATTACTGCCCCCCCAGGCATTTGGGGAGATGAGCTCTCCTTGTTTGTCCCCAAATAAGCATCGTGGCCAAGGATTCTTGCAAGAAAATCACTGCTCTCCAGCTCCTGTTCCCACCTCTACTAGAGAAGAACCGGGTGGTCTGAGAAAAGTCACTCTGCCTCTGCTTCATTCTCCCTCCTTCCGCCCTGCCGTTGCAGGGGGGTTTGGCAGTCGGTTATTTCACATTTGCAAACCCATTTTCAAACCTTTTTTGAAAGCAAGTGATAGAAGTGCAAATTCTTGTTATTGCTCTTGAAGAGCTTTTTGCAAAGATGCTTGTTAATGAGCTTGCTTAATGAGCTTTCTTAAATCTATATTTATATCCGATATACAGCTGTATATAGATAGAGCAATGCCTAAAATACGTATGGATTGCACACACATATGCCTAGGAAAATGAAGGCTGATTAACACGCATCTTTTT
Source organism: Platalea leucorodia (assembly GCF_965183815.1). Classification (NCBI taxonomy): domain Eukaryota; kingdom Metazoa; phylum Chordata; class Aves; order Pelecaniformes; family Threskiornithidae; genus Platalea; species Platalea leucorodia. The sequence goes on along the minus strand of NC_138837.1, from coordinate 5,116,454 downwards.
CAGTTATTACTGTGCAAGTATTTATTCCTTTTTCCTTGGAAATTGGAGAGATAAAAGATCCATTCTGGAATAAAATAATTTTGTGCATATGTGCTAGATGGTTTTGTTTATGAGACTGAAGTATGTGAGTGTGTGTATGTGAGACAGATGGTGTGTCTGTTTGTGAAAGATACGATGCGTGGATGAATGTGTGTAAAAATACAGGTTTCTTAAGAGCTATTCTGTCTTTTTTTTTTTTTTTTTAAAGAAAAGGGAAAATAACAAATGCCTGCTTGGTACGTTATTTCACCGTGTCATGCTCTTTGTCAATATGACAGAGGAGTGCTCTGCAGAAGGCGAAGCTGCCCCAGAAAGCGAAGGGTGCTGCCCCCAGGGTTTCGAGCTGGGCATCGTGAATTCTCTTCAAGTTTTCAAAGTCCTGGAAAGTTTTGATAAGCAAATACTTTCTGGGCTCTGCTTCTCTATTGGCTGTTTCTTCACCGCCAGATTTTGACACAAATAATCTGATTGAAAAATCAGGGAGGGGAACAGGGGCAAAAAAACAGAGAGAGAAAAAAGGAGAAGTATCTATTTCAGCAGACTGCGACTAAGTGAAAAGGTGGAAGAGGAGTCCAGAGAGAAGACGACGTCTCGCTTGTCTGGGGAGATTTCAAGGCGAATCCAGTAAAGCGAAGTCCCCCAAACAGGTGATTTATTTATTCTTTTAATCACTTCTAATTTCATTGTTTTTCTCATTTCTCTGATATGTTTTTCAAAGCTTTTTCTTCTTCTTTGCCTGTGTTTGCAAATATGTAACATATTCCACTGTGTAAGTCACTTGTCCTCAGGATTCCTTTATAATAATGGCTCACTTAAATGAGTCAAACCTTTTAAAATTATATATCATACACTTCACTCTCACAGGTGAAAATGGTAACAGTAGAACAAAATATAAAAGATGTGACAATGGTCTCGGGTACCTGCGTCCCAGCAAGCTCCATGCAGCAGGAACGGTTTCCAGATGCAGACTTTTGTACTTAAGCATTGAGGAGAGGGCGGACTATATTTTTCCTTTTAATTGCTCTTTTACAGGGTCGGACCTTTAAATTCAGAAAACAGCACACCTCTGCTGACATCAATTAATCTATGCCAATTTTGCTAGATGAGAATTCAGTCTCTCCTGTTCAGGATTTTTGCTTCAAATCTATCTTTTACTTTATTATTTTTCCATCCTTTCTAAGTATATGCTGATTAGCGTAACAATTTTTAGCATATGGAATTAGCTATTTATAGACGCTCCGCATATACCACCAGATTGATTCAATACATTAAGCAGGAAAACAAATGATTTGCAAGTTCACACAGTAAGTGCATCTATACGTTAAGGGGATATAGAATTTGTTAGATTGCACTATATAAGTCCGTTTATCCATGGAAGCCTAAGGCAAAGTTTGTTAAAGCCAGTGGCATTCCCAACATCACTAGGAGCTAAATGAGGTTTCTAAAGAACAAATGCTGCAATTATATTCTAAACATTTTTTCTAGATACTACAGATGTACAAACATTTCCGTTTCACCTCTTGGACAAAGTTTCCACCATAATTTGCTGCCCCTGCCATAGTGCCCATTTGCCCAGTCTTACCGCAGGAATTAAAAATGTTCTGCTCATTTTTCCACTAAAAAAGCCACATTCAAATTACTTGCCCCAAGTACATTTGATTTTGCAAGGGTGGACTGGTGAAGACATGATTAATTTTGCTGTAAAGAACTGAAATTCTTTTTGAATATGACTTTATATTTAAAGAGTCAGCAGTCCATAAACCCTCTTATTTTATTTGGGCTCTTAAAAATTTCAGACACAGGTTGTGTCCTGTTTTGTGCTTGTTTCTTCAAAAATGTAGTCTTCTGAAAGACAAACTATTCTTTATTTTTGGAAGTTTCACCTTTGCCAGACAGAACAGAAAAAAGCAATATTAAGATTTAAATATAAATTAAGCAATGGGAAGGAAATAAGCCTCTTTTAGCCTAAAACTTTGTACACTCATCGACTTATATGAAGACATGTATCAATTGCGAGTTAAAATTCAGTATTTCCACTGAGTGTAGTAGGTAAAAGGGTTTCATCTCTACAATTAACCTTGTAAATTTGAAAACAGGATTACCTGAATTTAGAGGAAAATGAAAGTCAGCTTTAGAATGGAACTTACGCTGCAAACCAGGTTCCTGATTCAGCGTGGCACAATCCCGCAAACACCTGATCCCCAGGACGGTGTTTTGTGTTATGAATCACCTTGCTGAAGGAACCAGAGAGAACAGCTCCGTAATCTCATTCAGTGAGATTATGAGTGTCTTCTAAATTATATCAGAGGGCCCAATCCTGCATTTTGGGGTACTGGGCTTCATGAAGAACATAGGATCAAGTGAAATTAAGATCCCGAAGTCAGAAAACACCCCCTAAAAAAAACACCTTTTAATTTGATTCTTGCACTATCTCCAGTGTTTCAGTATTACATTCCAGTTTTACATGTGATACTCTGCAAAATCACCAGAGAGCATCACTGAGGATGAAGGAACTTTGAGTTTGAACATAGGAGGGGAACACGCAAATGCTGGGTCCGCTTTCAGAGCTGCCTGGGGAATTTATAACTGGTAAAAGAAGTCCTTCTGAGGTGCTTCAAGTTAGGTGCCCAAAATAGCGAAGCAGGTCCTTTTGGCTGTCTTTTCCTCAGGGCAGATTACTACAACATTTTTGTACAGCGACGTGAACGGCAAACAAATAAGAATGTCAATTCTAGCCGGCTGCTGATTTTATATCCTGTATTGAATGCAAAAAAATGCCACGCCACTTCCATTTGGGTAGCACTCCTGCCCAAGCCGTGAACTCCCTTGTGCACTTGCCAGTCAAGGTAGAAACTGCTGCCACAGGGGCTGGCAAGAACAGACTCCATAAAAATAAAGTTTAATTTTTCGGAAAAGGTTGAAGCTGAATTCTGTTGGAAGCTTCGATGACTTTAAGATGTAGCGGGGTCTGTTGTCCGTAGCACTGCTTTCCCTGTGAAATATAGTTAGCCATTACTAGCAGCTGATCACTTGCTACTGATGATCTTGAGTTTCAAGGAGAGATTGTATTTTTTCTCTCACAATCTGTGCTTCTAGCTTTCCTCTAACCCGGCTGTGTGAATCACAAAGACAGTCCAATGCAGTTGTTAATTAACTATGCTTTGGGCTCCCCCAGTTCCTGTTTTCTCTGTAAAATGGGGTGGGGGAAGGTGACTTCCTTTTGTAACGTTCAGTGGTGCATTGAAGATTGTTGTGCTCGGCAGAGGCCCTTATCAGCAGTCAAGATACTGGACCAAATTTGACTTTTACATATGCTGGGGCAAGCACATCCAGAAAATCCCGTTGATTCATGGGCATCTACTTTCAACCGCCATCAGAACAGAGGGGCTGTACTTGGTGCCTTCGTGTACTTAGCGTATGGGTACTACCATAAAACACTGCAAGATTGCTTATGCCACCCATCTCCAGTCCGCTAACTTACCTGGCTAAGCGGTCCGGCTAATGCCTTGGGGGCCTCTGGCCGGTGGGCAGTGACTCCTCCAGCAGGCACTGCTGGGTGCCTGCTTTCACCCTGCATTCAGAGTTGCCTGCTGCCAGAGCCTCTTCCTCCACTCTGCAGGAAGCCCAGGGCAATTAACTGGTTAATTCAGGCAGAGAAATCAGATGTCTAAAGCTTGCTGGTATGAATACCGTCCATTGTGGACACAGTCCTGCCCCACCACATGGGAAAATCCCTTTGCCATGAGTGGAAATTCCATGTATAAAGGGTTTGTGGCAGGACTCTAACTTGGGGCACGTCCGTATCGCAGAGCGCGGCTCCGTGCACAGATACCCCATCGGGGACTGACCAAGAGCAGTGAGACCCTCTGAGCTAAGCACTTCTGCTGGGACGCGAGGTGCACAGGCCAAGCAGAGCACACTGTGAGAAGGGTTATGCCCATCGCAGAACATGCCCGTGTTGGTATCGAGCTGGAGGTATTTCTGTGCACGCAGCCTTTCGCCGGGCAGAGAGACACTTTACGATACCTAGGAAGAACCTCATTAGAGAGTTACAGAAGAGTAAATACAGCAATGTACTTCAGCGTCCCTTCCCTCGAGGGCATACTTATGGTTCATTCTCAGTACTGTTTTGTCCTCTTTCTAAAATTAAATTAACAAATCTACTCTTGGCCTCTGTTTTCTCTTATTCATCTCAAGTTACATGCAAATTTCTTGGAAAAAGATGAAGAAAAACAGGTGAGTCATTTCAGAAGAAAAAATGGCTAGAGACACCAAGAGTTATCCCTGAAGGCATAGAAGAAACAGTGGGAATCCTGGACCAGATTTACAAAAACAGCTATAACTGCATTTCCAAAGGCAGCTGGGCTGCTGAGCCCGGGACTCTCACCGACAACAGCGGGTTTGGCAATCCACCCGTCCACAGCAGACCTCACTGCACGAATCCCACACTACATGTACCTGCCGCCGCAGGCAGCTCTGTAAATCTGGCCCTTGGACCTTTAAACAAAACACCACTGGGCTATGTAATTACATTTAGCATGTACAGGTAGCGCGGGCACTTCTCAACCCAAGGGAGCAGACCTTTTCCATCCCTGGCTGTTTGGGATTCCAGGAGCCCACACTGCTCTGTCCTGACTTACGCAGACATTTCAGGTCATTCCTACTTAACAGGAGCAAACTTCATTCTTTTTTTCAGTAAATAAGTAGGCTACGCTTCAACTGCTCTCAGGAAAAAAAGCGACTTAACAATACACTTTCCCATCAACAGAGAGCCAGGACTTACTGCTGACTTTTCATATAAAATATAGCAAGATTTGCTTTTAGTGCTACTAGCCCAAACAATTACAAGGGAAAATGCAAATACCTATGCAAATAAGGCACCAGCTGATATTGCCGTGCACCGCATCGAGCCTGTTGTCGTACTGCCTACAGGAGGACAGTTACTAGCCATGGGGAGCGGGCACAGGGCGGGCTGGGTTCTGGGTAGTAAAGATAACACATGCATTGCAAGAGAATTTTGTACGATTAAATTTCAGCATTTTATGTTTGTTCCTAACCCGTCGTTTCAACGGTCTGTGATATTTGGGTCAGATCCAAAAGGTAACCTCTCTCACCCAGCGCTTCTGCTCTGCCTCTGCTTGACTGCTGTTTGTCAGCCAGAATACAAAATACTCAAGCTACGGCCAACAAGAAGGAAACCCACCACACATCATGGCTGCGGGGATTTTCCACTGCGTCTCTCCTATTATTGATGCTGTTCCTGTAATTATTATTTGTGTAGCAATTTCACAGAGGAGCCCATGTCGTGGCTCGGGACTGCGCTCTTCTAGGTGCGGTACAAACGCTAAGACAGACGCTTTCTCAAAGGGATGGTCTCCAACCCATGGTCCCCACTGCATCCTCTCAGGGAGGGTAAGGTCAGAGATGCACCATGTCCTGGAGCCAGAGCAGAGAGCTACAAAAGAGAGATTCTGGGTGCTGATGTATCCTTGCCACAGAAACAGTTTTGGTCTGTAACACAGCGCTAATTTAAGCATGCCTCTATTTCTCCACCTACAATGCAAAGACAGCAGTCCTTTGCCTCAACCTAGGGGTAGATTATGAAGTGTAATTTTTATGGGGGGTACTGTAATCTGCAATCCCATCTTCAATCTGCAGTCCCATCTCTATATTCAGTGACAGAGGCTATCTGGCAGTAAGTCATTTTGCTTAGCCCCCTCCACAGCTATGTGTTTTCTCCAGAGTTGAGATCCATCAAGCACCTAAACCCAAGCAAGCACTCCCTGCTCTTCAACGGAGCGGAGAGACCTTTGAGATGAACTCTCTGTCTCCCCAGTAGAAGGGTTTTAATTCTCATCCCTGCCGCATACGGAGCTGATGTGGTGGGGAACAAATAAGAAATTACCCCCCAAACCACAGAGATTTACCTGCCGTTATTCTGTGTTTCTGCCCAGGCAGTGAATGGAAAATGCCACGTTCCTTTTTGGTGAAGAGCAAAAAGGCTCATACCTATCATCAACACCGCTTTGTGGAAGATGACCTGCCTATACTCACATGGGATCCAGTAACCTCTCCCTTCACTGGTGAGTCAATCCATCCGCTGGGCTTGTAAGAATGCACCAAGGCAAATCAATAATTGAGTAGGCAAGCTAAGGGAGTAGGATGAGTGAGCTAAATAAAAACTAAGGGCTTCCACACAGGAATGTCAGTCTAAGGAGAAGCTGATCCCCCACTGGGTGCCCTCTGTCTGTGCCCTCTAGGCCAAATCCACACCGTCCCACTGAAACCAAATTTAGATCTTCCCGTTGTTTCCTGCTGTGTTGCTGGGGAGATTTGAGATATGATTGCTGTGTGGAGTTGGTGACTTTTGGGAAAGATGGCCAACTCTAGGCAACTAACAGTTGGGAGAAGAGCTTGCACTTGCTTGTCAGTCTTCTACAAACTCACAGCTCTGCCACCTCCATCTCCAGCTTGCTGTGTTCACTGTCCACATTCTCTCTGGACCCACCTCCTCTCCACCCCAGTGTGTTGCCACCTCCTCCCGATGATTTGCAAGGAATACTACAGCTAGAGTGAGAAGATACCAGTGATACCCTAACACTGACTGTGAAAGGAGTCGTACACACTTACCAGCGAAGGGCTGGCTGCTATATGCTATGTTAACACAAACCAACACTGCTTCTGTCTGTGCCTGCTGTCCTCCCTCTGCTCCTGTTCATGCTCTCCCACAGCCATCCACGCAGTGGCAGGGCCGGGGCAATTATCTTCTTCCTTCAGGCACCATTCAAATTTTCTTTATTCAAATCTAGGATCAACTTACCCTTTGTTCTAGCCCTGGCTATCAAATTAGAGTCCAGCCCTGTGATAAGTTTGAAAAAAAGGAAAGGAGGGGACATTTTAATTTCAATTCCTGCCATCAGCCTTTGGCCATTTGTTGCGTCTCTCTGGCGCACAAGAGGGTTTGGACGACAGATGAATATTGTCCTTCAGCAGCCCAGTCCCTTCTCCAGCACATGTATTGAAGCGCTGTCCATTTTAGATTCTTACTATAAAGTCTACTTCTAACAAGTGCTGGTTGGTCTCTTTAAGGGCTGGGACAAGCATGGAGAAATGGGAGTGTGGGCAGGAGGAGGTGAGGCTCTGTGGTCACCTTTGCAACTGCGTAAGCAGTTACCTCCCCTCTCTGCTTCCCTTCTTGGCTGTCCATAAATTCAGGATAACAATACCAAACTCTCTTAGGAGACGGGTGGGGAGGTTAATAAGTTAGTGATTGTTAGTTACCCACACAAATGAAAATGGTTGTATATAGGGAAATGATTCTTACAGACACGCGGCCTTCTAGGGTTAATTTTCTCTAACTATATAGGGTATGAGGTGTCCTATCATTTCTTCCTGCCCCCCTCTACCTTGCCTATCTCATCCTGCTTGGAATTTCCCTTTGTCAGCAATGGACAGACCTTGATTGCCGTGCTGATTGCACCACTCTGCACTTAGTCAGGGAATTGAGCATGGGCTCATGTATCCAAGCACGAGTTCATACGTAAGCACAAACCCCACCTTAACAGACTCTTCTCTTAACAGCTTGAATAAACTAACTGTGACTCCACTGTGTGATTACAGCCACAGAGGACAAGACACCGGAGGACATCAAGAAACAGGACCTAGAATGCATGGTTCCAAAACAAGAAAAGGACCCATCTGAACTGAAAGAAGAAGGTGTCCCTGTCCAGTACCTGAGCAGGATGGTGCCAGGCCCTTCAGCTCAAGGTCTGCTACCCAAGACCACAATTGCAAAAGAGGTCAGGGCTGGGCTGGCTTTTGGAGCCCCTACGACTGAGGTCAGATTTTCAGTAAATGGCAGCTCTTATTTTGACATCAGTGGTCAAACTTGACCCAGGCAGAGCACATCAAGAGCATTCTGTGTTTGCCTTTACAATTCTGGTCTAGATCAACATCTCCCTGAAGGATCACGCTATGATTCCCAATGAGTGGGCCTCCAAATCTCAAGGACTAATGCAATTTCATGCTCGTATGGGTCAAAGGGGGTGGCCACATGGTACTTGTTCAAACACCACATGAAGCAGGGCTAGTGGGGGGGTTAATATCCCCTTAGCATCCCCTCTCCCCTAAAATTTCCTCAGACTGAAATCAAAGTCAAAATAGGAACTTTGTATGGGGATCAGGATTTGAATCAAAGAAGGAAGAGTTACCAACTGCCACTCTCAAGGTCAGGCAGGACATTAAATGTGGGAATGGTACCTGGGGAGCTTTTTTTACTGGTGCCGAGCTGCAGGCAACGGCATGACACTCACTTCTCCCTCTCCTTTGCAAACTCAGAGATGACCGTCCCAGGTCTGCAGATCAAAGACTGCATTAACGCGACAAGCACACCTACCTTCTACAAAACCGGCTTTTCTTGGGATGCTTTCCATTTGCCATACAGCTACCGACAGATGTCTTCCACCATGCAGTCAGCCCTCTTGGAGCACCCAGTTAGCCTGTACGGAAGCCACCTCCTGCCAAGCGCCGAGCCCCCTCTGGATTACAGCGTGCATTACTCCTCGGACATGGAGACCTACCACTGTGTGAAGTGCAACAAGGTGTGTCACAGGAGAACCTCGGGGATGGGGAGGGCCTGGAGTGATTTTCATTGCATACATCAGTGTTTCAGTGGGTTACACCAAAGTGCAATGCATGCGGCTCAAAATGGGTACCTACTTGTTCTCCTGATTAGAGACAAGGGCGCTAGGAATGATGCTGTTCCCAGGGCTCACAAGAGGGAAGAATCAAATAAAGAGAAGGAATTGAAAACAGAGACAGACACACAGCTGTCTCATGTTGAAAAATCCCTGGCATTTTGTTTTACAGGTATTCTCCACTCCCCATGGACTGGAGGTCCACGTCCGAAGGTCTCATAGTGGGATCCGTCCCTTTGCTTGTGAAGTATGTGGCAAAACCTTTGGACATGCTGTAAGCCTGGAGCAGCACACCAATATTCACTCCCAGGTGGGTAGCATGTTTCCAGAGAGCCAGCTCTCCAGAGCTCATGAGTGCTTGGACTTTAGCTGTTGCTTACTCCATTACCAAGGAAGTGGCATTTCACAGGTTACAAATGTGATGGCTTTCCTGTAGCACCCAGTGACAATGATAGGAGCTCTGAAGACCACAGATCATAGATCTTGGTCTCACAAATCTCAGACTACCCTTGAGAATTCCTTGGATGGGAGGGGAGGATCGTTGCTACTGGTTCTTCTGTGCCTCGCCTCCTCCTTAAGGGCACAGGAGTTTGAATCACAAGTTGTAATCCATTTCCATAAGTAACCCTCCACACATTCTCTTTGTACTGCACCTAGCATATCAGTCCATGAGCCGAGGAGATTTGCTTATCAAATCTACTATTCTCAACACTCTTAACACTCTTCAGGCTCTGTCACATGTCTTGCAGCCACAGACATCCCATGATTTTCTTTCCCTAACAGGAAAGGAGCTTTGAGTGCAAGATGTGTGGGAAGACATTCAAACGTTCCTCCACCCTCTCCACTCATCTACTGATCCATTCAGACACACGGCCCTATCCCTGCCAATACTGCGGCAAGCGCTTCCACCAGAAGTCGGATATGAAGAAACACACTTACATCCACACCGGTGAGAAACAAAATATTCCCCATAAGCAAATGCAAATTAGAGTCCATCATGTTGATACACGTATATAGTCCCCAGACACAGAGATATTGGACCAGGGATAAGTGTCCAGAGGCACTGGGAAGTCATTCTTCCCTGTGTGGTAAGACAGCAGAAGGTGTAAGCATCACTGAGATGCGTGTCCCCTTCTGTGTGACAGGGAGGTGGTTATCGACCAGCCGCCAGTGCATGTCACGGTGGTACCCAGCCCTGGATGCAGACAGGGCATGGGCCACGCAGCTGGGGAGGACTGCCTCTGGTTCTTCTCACCCTCTGGTGCTGGATCAGAGTGCAGACGCGTTAGCAGGACAGCTGGGCTGGCAGCACCCTGATGCCCAAGCATACCAATCAGGTCTGAGTCTGCTAAAGGGCATTTCTGCCTCCCTTCTCTCATCTGCCAAAGCGTTCCTTACCATTTTCTCTGCCCTGCAGGGGAGAAGCCCCACAAATGCCAGGTATGCGGCAAAGCCTTCAGCCAGAGCTCCAACCTCATCACTCACAGCCGCAAGCACACCGGCTTCAAGCCCTTCAGCTGTGAGCTCTGTGCCAAGGGCTTCCAGCGCAAGGTGGATCTACGGAGGCACCGAGAGACCCAACACAGTCTCAAGTGAGGGATGGCTCCAGGTCTTTGCTGGAGCTCCCACTGCCAGTGCATGCACCAGGGAAGACGACTCTCCCCAGCATCTCCATCCAGTGTGGGGCTGCCCACCTCATAAAGCTCGTATAGCTTCCTATGTTCCCCTGGGGACTGGCAAAGTCATGTCATCTTGGCTTTGATGTTCTGGCATCCCAGGGCCTTGCACATCCCAGTAGGTGACAAAGAAACCTGTGGGACCTCTCACTTTTCAATTACAACAGGTACCAGCCCAGATCTGACATCACCTGCTCAAGTGCAAATCCAGAGGAATTCCACCAAGGTCACTATTACTCTGGACTTACACCACATGCAGAATTCATTTCATCAGACTGACCAGTAGTGAGGTGGGAATTCCTGGAGTAGTGGCAGCAACAATCTGTGCCAAGCTAGTGCCGTAACCATGTGCTGCTTTGATGGTTAGGAAGATAAGGCTGGGGCATGCAAATAGATTGTATTCAGTGAGCTGTGTTCAACCTGGACAGGGCTTCTGCAGAGACTTGCCCAGGTCATAAATTCTGGTAACGTCTAAAGTCATTTTCTTTCAGCGGTGCATTTACTGTGATCAAATGACAAGTTAACTGTGTTGTATTTTTAGCTTGGAGTGGGAGGAAAATACTGAAGAAACAGCTCCTATCCCTAGCTGATAGCAGGGGTCTCTAAATGCATTCCTCTTACACGCCATGCTGCAAAGATCCCTGGGTTAGCGGCAGCCAGCGAGCTGCAGGAAGAGCCATGCCACCGTGCTAGGCACCAGCTAATAAGCCCCATGTCTCAGTACCGTGTGAGAGAGCCTGGCTGCTCTCGGAATCCAGGCTGGTATGTCCCACAATATTTCACTACATGCTGGACATACTGGTTTAGAGCTGTCCTGGGCAATCCCGTGTCACTGCATGGCCAGGAATGGCGCTGGATATCGATGTCAAGGGCCAGAGCTCCGCTTTCCAGCCACTCTCTTAAAGGAGGAAGTGACCGAGCCCGTACACGTTGCCATAGCATGCGAGTCCCTTACAAATATTACACAAACAGAGCAGTGGTATTTCCTCCTCCTTCTTCCAGGTCTGGGGGTTGAAGCAAAGCACTGAAAGAGCCAGTTCCCCTCCAAGCTCTGCTACGTTCTCACTATACAACCTTTGGCAGGTCACTGCACTGGGCTTTTATTTCTCCACCCCTCCTGGGGATGTGGAGTCATTCACTCAGGTTTGTAGAGTCCCTTAAGTTCTTAACAGGAAGAACAAAGTATTATTATAGCATTAAAAAGACAAGTGCTTTCAGTTAAGCAGGGCATTGTAGCAGCACACAGCCCACTCCATAACTACAGCCCTGAACGCACGGCCTTGGACAATGACACCAGTGGGAAGCAGCCTGGAGAACAGGCTGTGGCACTAGCCATTTCACGCCAAATGCTTACGAAGGATGGCTGCCATCATGGGCAAAGAAGAAACGGTCCAAGTGGGAAATTCATTTATTGCCAGGAGAGAAGAGGTCTGTCCTGCCCTCAGTTACACTGCTCTAAATCCAAAGCCATTCTCCTGACGAAGACCTAAAATGTACTCACCCCTGGTTTATGCTGTGCCTAAGCTGTTAGTCATTGATATGCATTCTGGAAGCTCAAAACAGAGTCTGTACTCCTGGCTTTACTTGTACACTGTAAATATGTATTTATACTTATTCTAATGTATATTTTTATTGCACTATACCAGACAGTGACAACATGTACAGGCCTGCTGGGATTTATCTGATAAATCTGTTCCCTCTCAGTAACTGGGCTAACACACTGTATTTCATGTTAAAAACATCCATTTCAAGAAAGGCTCGTACTTGGCTCTGGAGATGCAGGCAGTGGGGATGGAGGGGAAAAGGAGCAGGGACAGAGCACAGCATTGCCCCATACGGTTCGAGTGGAAATAAAGATGGAAATTCACATGCAGAACAGGGCTCCCATCAGGATCGGGGCTCCCAAACTTAGACATGAAAGAAGACAAATTCGGGGAGCCAGGACCTATTGACTGCAGAGCAGCCACGAACAACGCTCAGGGCCTGCATCAGGGGACGTTCATCTTCAGCGACAGATTTGTGCAGAGCCCCAGGCAGGCAGCAAGTCAGCTCTCCGGAGCAAGGGGGCTGCGCAGCTACAACCACATCAGATGACACGGGATCGTCTGCCCAGCAGACGGTGTTATCAAAGCCCCCGCTAAAACTCTGCTGTCCTTTCCTGGGTCATGCCAGAACCTGGCCAGGGCAGGGACTCCAGGGGAGGCGTACAACCTGCGACAGAACTGAGCCTAGGGACCTGGTCCCCAGGTCCTGACCGTGACACCAGGCACACGCACGTGTGAACGCTCTCACACATGTACGCACGCACAAGCCTTACTCAAGGTAAAGTCATTTCAGCTCATTAAAGCTGCTGCCAAAAACGCAAACAGTGTTTGTTATTCCCCTTGTCCTCCACAAATCTGCAAACAGAAATATTTAAAGAGCATGTCAGCATCTGAACTGCTCAGGAGCTAATACCTTCCAGCCCCAAAACACACGGGCACACCAGCACCGCCTTCCCCGCCTATGTCCTGGGGACAGCAGATGTGTCTGACTCATCTGAAGCTCCCCAGTTTTGGCCATTCTGGAGGGAAGTGCTGACACACACCGATCGGCACCGCGGCAAGACTGCCTGTAAAACCACTCATAAAAACAAATCAGACAGCTGGTTCTTCTGAGCCTGCTGAACAAGGGCTACTGTATCCATCAGATTTCCATTCCTATCTTTGATTTCCATGGTACAGAGGAGGTATAACCTTCAATGGGTGGCTTGGGTCTTCCGTCCTAAGGCTGTGCTTTTCCAGCCTGCTTCTCCCTCCTAACAAAGCACAGATCACCCCAGTCCTGTCTTTTATTTCCCCAGGACTCTAGGGCAGGCAGCTGCTTTCACCATTATTGTGGTTACTGAGCCCAGAGACTACTGAAGAGCAGTTACACCCGAGGAGACAGTGTCAGCCTTACCCTTATATTTGCGAGGAGCTTGGTGAGCCCATCCTGAGGAGATGCAAGGACTGCTTTAGACGGATGGGCAGCGAGTAGAGAAACACACTGGGGTGGCCTTAGGCAGCGTGCTGCTGCAGAACCGTGCTCAGAAAAACACGTCTGTGGCCAAAGCAGCCCGGGGGGCCCGGCTGACCCACTCCCAGAGGCGCTGGGAGCGTATCTCCAGAAACACGGGCTGTGGGTGGAGGCCAGCTGGCAAGGGTGCCAGTGAGACGGTACAGCCAGAGTCAGAAGGTGACCTGAGAAGGGAGCAAGAGGAGAGGGAATTAACTTGCAGTGTTTTCCACGAAGGCACTACAGTTTCTTCCCCTGGAGTAACAAGGTGCCGCTTTCAGACAACCAGGTAACACCGCCTGCCTCCTTTCTCCCTGAGCCCTGTCCTTCCTTTAGGTATATGGATGTCCGCAGCCCAGCGGAAAACTAGGCAGAGCCCCACAGCCCCTTGGTCGCTGCAATCCCTCATCAGGGAGAGCCGACTCCTGAGGAGGAAGACGGAGGGACCAGAGCCTCAGGAGGTGACAGCGGCATTCTGCATGGTTCCCTGGGCTTCCCTCTGCACCGCCTGGAGCTCTGGAAATGGAGGAGAAGGAGCGAGGAAGGAAGCAGATGTGGCGTCGCCCAAACCTTGCCACACCAGGCTGGGGAGAGCCTTCCTCTCCCAGCATGGCGCCAGCCATGGGCAGGCCTGCTGCAGGGAGCGGGCAAAGGGTTTCCCTGATCCTTGGAGCTACTGAATCCACACAGTGGGTACCCAAGGATGCTCAGCACCTGTCAGGATCAGGCCGTGGCTGTCACCAACTCCAAACACACCTGGCCTCATTCTCCAAACATGCAAATCCTCCCCAGTTCTGACCGCTCTGAAAACAACCCCTTTCCCACCATCTCCCCTTGCATCAGAAAAAAATATTCTGGTCGGTCAATCAAGGAAACAGATAACAAAAAGCAAAATCTCAACTAATCTTTGTGGCTGAAGAAAGAGCTGATTGTTTTTGCCTCTCTCCGAGCCCACCCTGCATCCTGCACTTCCCCAGTCCTCTTCACACCTTCTTCCCTTTATTGCCAGGGAAAGAAAATCCTGGTCTTTGGGCTGTTTTGTTTAGCAAATGAGGGACATGCAAAGCAGTAACCCCAGGCATCTGTCAGAGGGAGAGAGGTGCCTCTGTGTCTTCCAGACAGCCTTCAGGTGCTGAGAGCAGCAGCCCAGAAATGCTATGATCAAGGGTGGATTTAAGTTTGGACACAGGATGCATCCTTCTCCTCCTAACGAAGACAGAGCCACAGGACTCCTGTGGGAAGCGAGGGGTGTTCCCAGCTAGCACAGCATTATACTGGAGCTTGTCTTCAGGTTGAATTAACCTCCATGGAGTGGAATCCTAGAGAAGGCAAAACCCTGAAGTTTTCATGATGTGCTGGCAATGGTTAGGGAAGGCCTAAAAGGAACTGAGGGGAAGGACAGGGAAGAATTAGGCTCCAGTTGGGTACAGGTTGCATTAAAAAAAAATTATTTGCTCAGTCCAGTTGCTTCCCACCCCAGACTTCACATGAAAGCATCTTCAGTGGAAAAAAAATACAAGAGCAGAGACCCTTGTCCTCACAGCAGGTCATTCCCCCAGGGTCCCGCAGTCGCAGGCGATGGGGACACACCAGCAGGTTAGTTCTAGCCCATCAGCAGGGCACACAAGGGGAAACCTGAAGGCATTAGACAATCTCCCAGAAATAGCTGCATACAGACATTTCCTTGCTTAGGGCGAACATTCCTGCCTGCCGTTAAGGGCCTAACCTGGGAACAGAGAGGGAGCTTGACCTGCAAAGCTGCTACAGAATAAAAAAACGTATACTGCAAACAATTTTTTATCACTTATTCTGCTCACAAAGCAGAGATGTTTTTCCACTTTTCCCCTGGAATAGCACATCCACACAGAGGAGAGAACCCAGAACAGCCACACCAAAATTATTCAAGGATAGTTAAAACCAGTCGGTTGCCTCCGTGCTGGATGAGACCTCAGAAAACGCAGATCCCTGCAGAGCTCCTGACCCACCATCTTTCAACTAACAGTCACCATGGACGCACACTGATCTTAAGGCTGCAACCCTGAACTGAGACTTGAGATCTGCCACGTTCCTGCATGACCTCGGGCAAGGCATGAGCGCTGGGTTTCTGAAGAGGTTCAGCACACTGTGAAGCTCACAGAAAGCTTCACCCCGTCTGTGAGAGGAGGATAATAATTCTCCCTCTCCCCTTCATTTCACTTGTTTATTTCAACGGTAAGATAGTCAGGAACGGGACTGCTCCGCCTTATCTTCTACATACAGCACCTCGCACAATGGAGCGTTGATCTCAGCTGGAACACCTAAGTGCTGCTGCGATACTAATAACGAGCGATAGAAACTTAATTCAGCAAAGCAACCTAATTCTGTAACTGGCTTAGAAAGAAATCCTCCAAGTGAGACCCCCACGTTAAAACCACTAAATGAGCAGAGAAACAGGGCGAGCAGAAACACAGAGACGATAACCAGACAGGCGCAGCATTTCCACTGGTGAATAATATTCCAAGGAGAGAGACAGAGCTGGATATGGATGCTACAAACATCCCACTTGACACCCTCATTTTAAAGGTGCCGCTTCAATACAAGCATTTTTCAATCTGGTCCTTAGGCTGATTTCGACCTGCTGGCCCAAGGGTGATCTGTGTTCACCGTACCAGATGGCAAGGCAGGCAGGGAGCAAAGAGTCCCCAGGAATGGGGAAATCTGAGGCTGGGGAGGAGCTGAGCGTGCACTGGGCTCAGCTTTGGTCTGATAAGTTTATCAAGCACTGCCGGCTGCTAACTGTCAGCCGGTGAGGCGGGCCTGTTAGGGAGGAGGAACAGCTCCCAGGGCAAGATAGGACAGCCCATGCCTTATCGGAGTGCCTGAGCCAAAGAGGGAACTGGAGAGTGAGCACTTTCCAACCACTTCAGCTGAACAACAGACAGATTGGCAGGAAGGGCCTGTCAGCCCTTCGCTTCTGCCACCCAGGCATCAGCACGGAGCCCCCATCCATGCAAATAACCCTGGTAAGTGCAGCATGAGAGTTGCAAATGTGAACATAGGGGCCTGAGGGAATGCACGGGGTAGGTTTTCTTAGGAACGTTGCCCAGAAGGGAGTCAGATTTACAGCAAACAATTCAGATGCTTACTGAGCAAGCTGCTCCTGTTCAGTGCCCAGAGCAGCAGCTCTCCCCCATGCTGCCTTCCCTAGGTTTGAGAAGGGAATCTAACATTTCAAAATAACACTAGTCACTAAGCTTTGGTGTACAGATAATTGCTTTGTTTTCCCTTTACTGTTTCTGAAAAATAGTAAAAAAAACCCTAAGTGAATAGAAGAGGAAAAACCCAGCTGTTCCCATCTGAGCTGCAAAAGTATGGGCCAGCAAATACCCCTCCACACTTACTCCTAGGGCAGCAGTAACCAAATCAATACAGCTGAAGATCATAGCAGAGAGACTCTCCTACATCTGGATGAGCTCCCTCGGACAAGCACAGCCTGTGCAAGCTCCCCGTCTGTATACCTCAGCCATGACAGGGGGGGTAATAAGATTCCTGTGTGGCACATCCTCTGCTTGGCTTCCCTGCTGAGGATGTGCCGTGCAGGATAGAACCGGCATCAGACCAGCAGCTTCAACATCCTTCAGTTAGGGCTAGACCATACGGACAGCTGTCATTTGGCATCCAACCCACGTTTGGGTCTTTGGCTGGGTTCAAGCTGGTGACTTGGGTCCCACCTGTATCAGGGGATTTTACTGAGAGCTGGCCCCAGTGCAAGCCCTGACCCTGTGCTGGGAGGACGTGTTCATGCTCGGCTGCCTGGATGCGAGTGCTGTCCCAAGCCCTCCATGGGATATGAAGCAGGAACCTTTCTGCAGCAGCAATGGAGGCCAGGATATCTCCAGTGTGAGCTAGTCACTCAAAGGCTCCCGTTCTGGTAAGTAACATATCTAGGGAGCAATTTACCTCCTCCTAAAGCACATGTCTAAAACAGGACAGGAGTCATGCCTTCAACGCAGTGAAGGGAAAGGGAGCCTAGTATCTGTAGACATCTAAAGTTACATGAGTCACACCCCTGTGGTTTCTGCACCACTCTCAGGCCAAATTTCTCACAGCTGTTTCTGCTCCAACCCATAATCTACTCTTCTCCAGGCCCTGAGCAACCTCTTAAGCTGTTTAATTCCTCTGCACATTAAGGGCTCCTAAGCAAGCTCTAAGGACAACAGCCACGTTCAGCACTGGCCAACACAATTCTGAGGTTCAAGGCTTCCTCATGAAGAATGAAGAGTTAAAAAAGCCTACCCCATTGATTCTGCCTTCCTTTTGAATAATTTTAAAGCAATGGGACTTTATCTTACATCCCAGACCCTTCTATACTAGGAACTTTGGTGGGATTTTTGGCAGTGGTCAAGTTTGCTGGTTTCTTCTCTTTATAAAATAGAAGTTATCTCTTGTCTCAGTCAGGGAAGGGGAAGTCAGAGATGATGGAGCATTCCTGTTCTTGAAAGGGCCCCATCCTGACAGCGTGGACATGGTGAACCAGTGTGTCAGTCAGACATCCCTGCCCCAGCTCCTTATTTAGATCCAGCCTGTAGTAGCTTGACTGTAAATCAGTCAGGCTCAGTGGACACCCAGGTGTGACAGCACCTAGAAAAGAGAGCCCAGGAACCGCACCTGTATTTTCTGATATTGTAGCATCATGGAGAACTCTAAATATGAGACTCAAAACTCAAAGCAGAAGGATTTTATTCCTGGCTTTGCCATTGTCAGCTGATCTGAGCAAGTCACTATCCCTCTCTATGTGTCAGGTTTCCCATCTGCAAAGTGGGGATAACACGGACATGCTCCGAGATCTACAGATGAGAGCAAGGTAGAATTGCTGCACATTCACAGCAATCTTACACTGGAACAGCAACCAGCGTTGTGAAAAATCCCACAGAAAATGCATAAAGCATCAAAGCAAAGTCTCTGCGTTGTGATCTGCCAACCTGATATGCATTTTTCACTTTAAAATATTTGCCCAAATTTGAGTAGGGCAACTAGAAATGGAACTCGGGTCACCTGGACTTCCAGTCGTGACCAACTTTCTGTCTTACCTCCTTGAAGTACAACTTTAAGTAGAACATCCCAAGTTAAAACTCTGTTCTTAGGAAAAGTATCATGTACTATTGGTGAGATCTTAGTTCTGAGTTCTGGAAGATACTTACGAAAATAGGCACAAAGCTCATTTTCTAGTGCCGTACATTAAGGGCAGAGCTGACAGAGCAGGAGAAGGTCTTTGGTTGCAGAGTGAACGCACGTGGGACAGCTTAGGTTTGCCATCTTAACTGGAATTTAAGGAAACGATTAGCTAGAAAGTCAGAGAGCCATGTCTGTGTGCCTGCTGCATAGTGTCACAACAGTGATGTTGGAGGACTCAAATAACAATGATACTTTGCATTTAAATAGCACATTCTGCCTAAAGATTTCAAAATGCTCCACAAAGATGGAAACACCTTATCTCTGTTTTACTGCAAGGAAACCAAGAGCCAGGGAGAGAGAAAGTAACTCAAGGTCATACAGAGAGTGAGGGAAAGACCTAAGAAATGAACCAAGGCATTCCAGCTCCCAGCTCTTAATTTGATCATTAGGCAGTCGGCAAAATTCAGACCCGTTGTGGTGAAAACAGCTGCGCGAGTTGTACCAGTGGAATTTGGTGTATCCTCTCCAAGTAAACAGGCACATGAATGCCTTGGAGCCCTGGCACATCACATCTTTGCTCACACTACACCTTGCTACTGCATGTCTGGAAGCAGCCGCTGCATACCATGACCTGTTTCAAGCCAAATCCCTATTTTCTTAGCTATGTGTTCCCACTGAAGTGGGCACAATATACAACAGTTGGCAGGATTTAGCCCCTAGTCTAAGAGTTCTCTCACAGCATCATTATAAATTTTGCAGGAGATGATACAACACAAACCTTGTGGTTGTCAGGATCAATAATTTATATTTTTGGGGCACCACCTCCTCAGCCCCGCTTCCTCAATCCCAAAGTCCCCAGCAATCTTAGCTCAGAAGGGAATGTGACTCAGGCCTTCAACTGAAGGGCTAGCATCTGCAAACCCTGAAGACTGGATGTGGCCGTGGTTTTATCACTGGCCACCAGCTGCCTCTAGAGCTCTTGCCTCCTCCCCAGTGATTCAGCAAATCTTCTTCCAGGAGAAAAACAAGCAAGCAAGTGAACAAATCACAATGTCAAATTACAAAGATGAGCGGGGAGAAACTGCGGCTCAAAGCAGGGAGATAAAAGCTGATGAAGTCACCCCATCCGAGGGCTGAAAGGCCTGACAAAGACTTGTTTTACGAGGAAGGGCAATAGTAATGTGAAAAATAAGGCTGTAATTTGGAGTCTTTACACCATGAAACATTGCTAACAATAAAAGAGAACACAACATGGAAGGAAATGAAGCCTATTCTGCCCTCTGCTACCTGGGCATTGCACAGGGTGGATAGGGATTTTCACGGGTGTAGCTGAGCTGAATAGTCCATTCTGGTTTACACTGGAACAAAGTTCCACCAAGCAAACTACTTCCAGAAGGAGTTTCTGCTCTCCATAACTGAGATTTTCAATAGTTTGGAAGCCCGTTATCAGGCATTTTGAACATCGCTGTTGCTGAAAAAGTTTCTGTGTCCTTTGGCATCTAAGGCATGGCAGAGAGCAGTTAGAAATAACATTTTAACTTCTGATGGTTTTGGCCACTGTATCATATTTATATATTATAGCCCTTCTCCATAAACATTTTGTTTCCTGCTACACCTGAGGTGGAACACGGTATCAGCTTAACAGCTCATGGTACGTGGTCTATAGAATAGAAAGTAAAGAAGAAGCTTCAGCCAGACTTTAGCTAGGACAAAGTATTTCCCCTAATGGTATTCAGCCTAGACACTTCAGTCAGAGCCCAGTCTTCTGAAAACGCCATGAAATCCTAACAAAAATAAGAGTGTTTGCAATTTATGGAGAGCTCATATCATGTTTGTGAAATCTCTCAGCCCAGTGGGTCCTCTGATATCTGTGAGGCAGAGATACAGCCTTCCACTAGATTAAATGCAACACAAAAAATAAGCACAAAAGGAAGAAGAGCTTAGAAACTGTGTGTACACACATCATGTATGGATAAATTGAAGCTGACTTTGGTCTCGTATTGCTTTTACATTCTACCTCACTAACCAGCACAGAGATCAATGTTTTGACACTAAAGTATGGCTAAGCAGGACTGACTTACCTTGCTGTGGGTTTGTATATTCTCTGTGAACATTTATGTATTCACCTCACCAACAACTTACAGCTCACAAAACCTCCTTGCCCCCTCTCCGAGGGAGCAGGGGTTCGGTGTACGTACTTACTGCACCAACTGCTCTTCCCTAGCAAACACAAAGGAAGCAACCACAGCACAAACCAGGGGACCTCCTCGCAAGCTCACCCAGGGAGTTAATGCCATCTAAACCCTGTGTGAATGATGCCAGGGCGGTCTCCTTTTAAAGCATTTCCCTACGCGGTGCTGGCACCTGCTCTCACAGGTTTGGGGGTTTCCTCTCAAGTCTAACAATAATCAGGTGTGCTCTTAGAGCTCGAGTGGCAGAGCCAAGGGAATTACAGTTTTTAAGCTGAAAATGCGGTACTGCTGCACCCTACAGGCTGAAAACAGCGAATCTATAATTCTTGGGTTTTAATCACGATTTCTAAGCCAGGCTCATCGCTTTGGGGAGGAAGGCTGGCTCACGGCTCCTGGGTATTTGGGGCTGGCGGTTCTGCTTCTGCCCCATCCCGGAGCTCTCACGGAATGAACGCACCCATTGCCCTCCCTGCTGGGACGAGCAGGAGGAACAGCAGCGGCTGTAACGCTGACACACAAACACCCCCCTCCAGACACACCAAAAACCCTGCCTGAAGGACCCCATGGCGGTGGGGCGAGCGGGGCTCAGCTGTGCTGGAGCTGTCCCGCAGGCCCCGGCCGTGCGCGGGGTACCCCCGGGAAAGGGGGAGCTCAGGGATGGCGGGAAGTTGGTTGCGTGGGGTGGAGATGGGATGGAGACCTTCACGTGTTTAAACTGCTGCCCTGTTCTGTTCAGTCCCTCTTGATTTGGCACAACAGAGGCAGGCACGCTTGAGAAACTGCCTGGCAGCAGACACCTCAGCAAAAGTCCGCTGGAGGACTTGCCGGGTGAGGGGAGCTGCTGAAGACGACTGCCTCCCCCAGCACGCTCCGCGCAGCGTGGGATGCAGTGAGCCGGGCTGGCTGCCTGCTTCCCGGCGGCTGGAGCCGAGGGGGGAGCGTGCAGGAGTCGATGCCATATGTTCCTGTGACCGCACTCACCGGACCTGTTCCCTCCTGGCCCCGGCTTGGTTTTGCCAGAAGAACAATCTGTGAGATCTCCCACAAGAAACATCTTTCATTTTCTCACTGTAGTCCTTCATCGGCACTTTAAAAAAACAAAACAAATGACTTCTTTAACTGCATTTCCATCTTGCCTTGTCCCTGCACCCTGCTGAGCTGCAGTAACTACAGCAGAGCAAGCGCAGAGGGTGAAGCCTTTTGTGCTGCAAACACATTGCATACAAGTCAGTAGCCACCTGCCTGAGGGTGTTCTCTCAGACAGTACAGGGGACCTCTGTCATTGTGCAACTGGCTGGAGCTTTGCAGGGTTTGTTTTTTAAATGCAGGTTTTCTTTCCTCAATGGTGTCCCAATGGTCTCTTATGGTACCAGTGTGTGATTCCAAAATCCATAGGGAGGAGGGGCCGAAGGTAAACCAGCGCAGTGCTCACATGGCTGAGTCCCTTCTCTTCTGAAATCTGGAGCGCAGACTTCCATTTTCACGTGGTCCCGTGAAGGCCCCGAGTCCGTGTGTGCCACAGGCAGAAAGCAAACCCCATCCTTTCCCCCTTTCTTAGGGAGGGATACAACAATCCCCAGGTGTCTGGTGAGAACCTGATTGGCCTCAGCAGGGCCCGTCGCCCGCACAACGCTATCTTTGTGAACTTTGATGATGAAGAAATCCCAACTAAACCCCTGGATGCTGCCGTACAGACCTGGAAGAAAGTGTGCACCAATCCTGTGGATATAATATGGAAGAAGAGATGAGAGAGGTACGTGCCTTATTCCTGAGCTGGGCTGAGCACTATAGTGTGGCATGCAGACCTCGCCGAAAATTGTTGTGGTTGTAACTACTGCTGGCTTCTCTGAAGGTTTTGTGATTGTGTTTCCTGTTTAACCTTGTTAAGAGTGATATGGGACTGCGTAATTAGGCCAGGAACCCGAACCCAGGCCTTTGGTTTCCACTCCAGTTTGATATCAGCTGTCCTTTGTGCCCTTAGCAAAATACATATTTGTTTTTTCTGTTCTCTAATCTATCAAACGAGAAGGGCTGTACTGGCGTATTCTGCCAGGGGTTAAGGAATATTTGGTGTCCCAAACAGCTGCAGCTCCCCTTGAAATGATGGATGGGATAAAAATTTACCAAGGTATGACAATGTCATGTCAGGAAAGTGAGTGAGCAGCACATACCTGAAATGCCACCAGGGCTCTGAAATTGTCTTCCTTAGAGTTGCCCGTGTTCTGAAAATGAATTTGCAATTTGTCTTCTGCAGAGCTCTCCAGCCCCTTTGGAGAGTAGACTGGCTGCTGGACAGACACTGTCTGTTTTTCGGAGGATAACGATGGGCAAATCCGAAGTCTGACTGATATAACAAGTCTCAGTAGACGCCACTGAGACCGCTGCGTTCAGTTCCATGGTTGTTTCTGTTTTACTTTAGCTCTTTGAAGTCCGTCCTGTCTGGTCTCGGCATGCAGTAAAAGCCAATGTCCACCTGGACAAGCTGAAACTTCTGTCGCCATATTTGGCCTATTACATGGTAAGGCTGCACATCTGCCCTTGTGCCCGTCTGAGGCTGCTAGGAGGCAGAGCCAGGGAGCATCAGCTGGGTGTTCCTGGTTCTCTGCATCTTGTGCAGGACGCTAGGCCTCAGACCCTGGGACATAGGGTTCCCTTGCTCTCATTTTGCAGAGGGCAAGTTGAGCGAAAGGACTTTCTGAGGTCATCTAAGCCATTACCATCACATCACATCTCCCTCTTTGCAGGTGAAAGGGTTTTGTTGATCTGATAGCTCTCCTCGCTTGCTAAAGTCACCATACCCAAGGATCAGCCAGCCTTCACACCCCAGTCCAGCACCTCTGTTTCAGAGCTAGGGATATTCTGCAGGGTGCTCGCCCTCAGTTCATTATTGGTTTTCTTTTTTCACCTCTAGGTTACGCCCCTAACGATATGCCCGTGAAAGCAAAACGCAGCACGTATAACTACAGTCTGCCCATCACTGTCAAGAAGCCAGGTATGCTGTGCCAGCAGAAGGGCTTTCTTTTGTTAAACAAGCAGTGAAGATGGCAAAGAGCAGCTGGCATATGAGTCTGGAGAGGATGAGGATGATGAAGAGGAGGAGGAGGAAGAGGACTTCAAGCTTTCTGATGGGAGTGAAAATGAAGACATTCTGGACTACATGTGAACTCGTTGAGCAGTCTGGCTGCTGCTGGACAGAATCGTCTCTGCTCTTGTTCCTTGAGTGCTGAGGGTTCAGCCACCAGGCCCAGGATGTGGGAAAGCAGAACTTAATATGATTTCAGCCTCCTGCACTTGTGTGAAGCTTCTCAAGGCTTCAGCATTTTTTTATGTTCTCTGGAGTTTTGTTAGGCTGAGATATTTCCTTAGGTTTGGCCTCCAGCCCACAAAAGCAACATCTGCAGGGCTCTCACACAGTGCCGCCAGTCTACCTCAACCATGTTTTGGCCTCAGTCTACTGAAGGACAAGTGCGTAGAGGCCCCCCTGGTTTACCTTAGAGTCAAGACGGGTCATGGCATTGACACACAGCTGCACTCCTAGCTATATATATGTACGCCTCCATTTGGGGACTGTCTCAGGTGTACGCTCACCATGGCTCGCTGGGAGATCCTGTGCTTTGCCTTGTGCTCCTACCTCGGGGTAGCATGGGCTGCAACTGTAAGTACCAAGGCATTTCTTATGGCTTTGCAAGACATTTTGCCTGTTCCTGTCTGATTGAGCAAACTCCTGCTACATCTGGTCTGGAGCCCATGAAAGAGGGCCTGCAGACCGTGACAGCCAAGGCAGGGTGTTTTCCTGCCCTAAACATGGCAAAGGCTCTCACCAACATTTTTCCAACAGTTCCTGCACAGTTCTTTGTCAGTTCTGGCCTGGTTTACATCTTAAGGCTGAAGGTCCTCACCTTCTGCCATTTATCTTTGGGAGCGCAGGGGAATTGCTGCTGCCTGTCTGCTCCAAAGGGCAGCCTGGAGGGCATCTGCATGGGCACATCTCCAGCGGCAGCTACCTGTGGGCTTTCCACAAGGGTCCAAAGGGGTGGCTGGGGAAGGTGGGCTGTGAGTGGGTCCATCTGGGGGACTGGGCAGGGCAAGGTGTGGGTGCTGGCAACAGGGGAAGCTAGAAGCATGAAGGACTGTGCAATGGATTTTCTCTTCTCTATGGTACCACATGTAGCTGGGTGTGGTGCACACCGAGGGCGGTTTTGTGGAAGGCGAGAGTAAAAAACTGGGACTCTTTGGGGACTACATCGACATCTTCAGAGGCATCCCCTTTGCTGCCCCTCCAAAGACTCTGGAAGACCCCCAACCTCATCCTGGCTGGGATGGTAAGATCCAGCTTTTGAATGCCTTTGGTTTGGGGTTTTATTTTTGCTTCTCTCTCTTTAGTCTGTTATTGACAAGCCAAAGATGTTGTTGCCTGCTTTTACCTACTGAGCAGTGCCAAGAAAAAGCTCTTAGTCTCCTGGCGGGTATGAGAGTCTGTGTCTAAATGTTCCTAAGCAATTCAGGTAACCCCATGAAGTAACAAAACCTAAGCATGGCACCTGCATCTCCCCTCGCCATGCCTCAGCTGTCCAGAGCTAGTTCACATGGGAAAGGGTCCCACTTTGTCACTCCCTCGGACCAGTGGCAGTAGCTGGGGAAGCTTTGCTGCCTCTGCACTGGACTCACAGAGGAGAGGATGGATGGACAGACAGCTTGCAACCAAAGGATGGAGTTGATGCCTCTAACTAGGACCTGCTGTCTTCCCTCTCTCCTCTCAGGAACACTGCAGGCAAAAAAATTCAAGAATCGCTGCATGCAGATGACGCTTATACAAACTGATGTCCGCGGGAGTGAGGACTGTCTCTATCTGAACATCTGGATTCCTCAAGGGAGGAGACAGGGTATGTGCTTGGCAGAGACCTGGGGAGGAGATTCTCAGTTGCCTTTTGTGGACAAATTGCTCTGGAGCATCTCTCGGCAGCTCTGTTCCCATAGTGGGCAACTTGCAGGAGCACTGATTTTCAGAGGGAAAGGTGGGAGTCGTGTCAGCCAATGTCCCTCAGCTGCAGCCTGTTGGGAGTTTCAGCCCCTTCTACAGAGCATGGACTTTCTTGGCCATAGGCTCTTGCAAAGCATCATGTCTGTTCACGTCCAGGTGGAGCGCAGCTCAGCGTGTGGGTATGGGGATGGATGGGCAGCACCTTCTAGCTATGTTGTGGCTCACACTGCTTTTCTTCCTCATCTCCCAGTCTCTACCAACATGCCAGTGATGATCTGGATCTACGGCGGCGCCTTCATTGTAGGAGGGAGCCAGGGAGCCAACTTCCTTAATAACTACCTCTACGATGGCGAGGAGATCGCCGTGCGGGGCAACGTGATCGTGGTGACCATCAACTACCGCTTGGGGCCCCTGGGCTTCCTGAGCACCGGAGATGCAAACTTGCCAGGTACCATAGCTGCTCCCTCTTCAGGGGACTGTCACAGGTCCCCAGCTTATCAGCTTTGCTGTGCTCAATGGTGGGTGCTCTCTGTTGCTCAGGGAACTACGGGCTGAAGGACCAGCACATGGCTATTGCCTGGGTGAAGAGGAATATCAAGGCCTTTGGGGGTGACCCAGAAAACATCACCATCTTTGGGGAATCAGCCGGTGCCGCCAGTGTCTCCCTGCAGGTGTGTTGTCCTTGTCAGACCCCACCAGAGCCACTTCTCTTCTCTGTAAATGGGAGAGATGGTCCCCTTGGCATGCTGCTGCTTTCCTCCACACACACCGCCTGATCAACGTCCTCTCCTGCCCGGAGACAGCAATGCTCACCCTCTTCGCTTTGTAGTCACTCTTTCTTCTTCAGTTTCATCAGCCCCACTGCTGCATTTATGTGTCCTTGCTTTTGGGACCTCCAGTGAAATAGCATTTACGTGCCATATCCCCCTACTCTGCTCCTCTTCTCACCATATCATCTTTTAACTTTAACTGCTGAGACTGTTAAACAGCACGAGAGCTGGCAGCTTCCCCGGGCCTGGTGCACAAGCTGTGAGGGGATCGGGCCGGGTCTGGCAGGCGATGGTCTCTTCAGGATTTTGTATCTGAAACCCCTTTGTTTCTATTTTGCACCACAGACGTTGTCCCCAAAGAACAAGGGCCTGTTCAAGAGAGCCATCAGCCAGAGCGGCGTTGGTCTCTGCAGCTGGGCCATCCAGAGGAACCCACTCGCCTGGGCTAAAAAGGTAACGTGCACGTCTTGCTTGAGGGAATGGAAAACAAAGAAAGGGATTCCCTAGAGAAGAGCATAACTAGCAAGGGATTCAGCAGGAGCCATGCTGCCAAACACAGAGCTCTGGAAACATGCTGCTTTGAGATTAAAACTAACCTCTGCCCCCCCTGAAGCCGGTAATAAAGCCTGGCTTCGGAGGGTAATGCTGGGAGGTTTCTCTCTCTCTCCTCCTGCAGCTTGCGGAAAAAGTGGGCTGCCCCACAGACAACACCACTGCCTTGGCCAACTGCCTGCGCGTCTCCGACCCCAAAGCTGTGACGCTGGCCTACCACATGCAGCTGACCAACCTGCCCGGTAAGTCCCCCGGGCCCTGCTGCGGTCCCCCACCCACACAGGGCTCACTGTGCCTTTGACGGGATGCTGGGGCAATTGCCGGGAGTGTTGAAGCAGTGCTCGTGTCCTTCAGAAAGGGGACAACAATGACAGGTCTTGCAGTTGCCCTTCCGCAGGCAGGTGCACATTGCGCTGAATGAATGCTGTTCATCGTGCAATGGCAGGAGTGGAAGAGGAATTATCCAAGGGCTATGCCTTGGCTCCGAAACAGCTGCTTGGGCTTTCTGTTCTGTGAAAGCAGCAAGAGCAATTCCAGAACACAGCTTACAAACAAAAAAATAATTGACCACAACCCTGCTATTTTCATTTGAGTCGCTGGGTGGAGTGTAGGGCTCTCACAGCAGTTAGGGAATGCTTCTGCTCTTGCTGCCTCTGAGAATTTCTTTCCCCAGAAGGCTCTCCTCCGCTTGCTCTCCTCCTCTTGCTCTCCTCATGCTCCTAGTAAATAGCCCCAGTATTTAGCCTTGCTCAGGACAGAGAGTGGCCAAGCCACTGCTGTGCAGCTGCACTGGCTGGAGCCGGCTGTCCTGGCAATGAGTGAGCACAGCCAGATGGGGTGGGGAGAACTTCTGCTCTTCCCTACCTTTGGCTGCGCTTTTTGGGAAGGGGCTGGGGGAAGGAGGAGAGGAATTGTTGATGTTACCTGCTGGTACTTGGCTGGCAGGTCTTTTGTTCCTCTCCCCCACCTACAGGCATGAGGCTTACTGAACGTGATCCTGTGGTCACACTGAAGTCACCACCCAAGCTGTCATTCACCTCAGCCTATTCCTTCCACAGCTCCTTGAGCCACGGGATATGCCAGGCCACACTTCTGTCTTTTCTCAGCTCCTAACAGACTCTGGTTTTGTCTCCTGCTGCAGCTCCCCTAGTTCTCACAATTGTCCTTGCTCCTGTCGTCGATGGAGACTTCCTCCCAGACATGCCAGAGAAGCTCTTTGCCAACACTGCTGACATTGACTACATTGCTGGGGTCAACAACATGGATGGACACATCTTTGCTGGCATTGATTTACCTGTTATCAACCGCCCATTTGTGAAAATCACTGCGTAAGTGAAGGATGCTCTTAAAACCCTTAACAGGAGGAACCTTATCTTTAACGTAGCCCCCAAACTCCAAGGACTTAGACCTGGGTGGACAGGAGACTACCTTCAAAACAGGATGTTGGTCCAAGCCAGGGTGCCTAGGGCATATGTTGCCAAGTCCAGAGCCTTCAAGAGAAAGGACCAGCTAGTGGGGAAGCCTTCCTATATACCTTTAAGGTGTTTCTGAACTCAGCACCAGTGATTGATAGGCTTGGCAGCCCTGAGGCTCTCTGTCCAGAGCAGGTACATGCCAGACATGCTGGGCACCTGCCCTGTAAGACTCCCCTTTGCAGACAAAAGGAGCCTGTGGCCAATTTGGCCCCAAGCTGTTCTGCTGAGAAAGCTGGGAAGCACATGCCCGCCATCTAAGACCTGGAATGAAATCACTGGCTTTTACTCCACCAAACTGTTGCTAACCACAGGGTTGGATGTGAATGTCAACGGGAGCTGGGATCCATTTCCATGAGCCCTGCCCCGCTTGAAACTGCCAGTCCGTAATTAGTTGATACTACTTGTCTTTTCAGGGACGAGGTCTATAATTTGATCAAAGGACTTACCGTGGACAGAGGTGAGCCTGGAGCCAATGCGACATACAATCTCTACACGCAAGCGTGGGGCGACAACCCAGACCAGGAGGTCATGAAGAAGACAGTGGTGGAACTGGCTACTGACTACATCTTCCTTGTTCCCACACAGTGGGCACTGAATCTGCATGTGCAGAATGCCCGGTGAGCAGCTCAGCCCTGGCAGGAGCCCAAAGCCTGCCTGTGGGCCGAAACGCTGCATTTCCAGCACAGGGGGCTGAGGAGCAAGTTAAGAGGGCTGAACGTGAAGGAGGCAGGCTTTTTGGTACTGAGTACACACACATGGTTCGTACAAACACTATTTCTCTAATGCTGCAAGGGAGTCATGCTAGGAACTTGTTTTGAATTCCCATTGAAACAAGTTTTTGCTTCTTAAAAACAGCAGACTTCATCCTGGCAATGTTTGATGCCATGAGACGTGGCAGTTGGATGATATGAGGGTTAGGGTGAGAATCAGAAATGGGAGATAAAAATTACCAGATAGAAGGATGTTTTCTCCTGAGAGCGCCTCTTAGATGCATGTGAGCATCTTCCAAGGCTGAATCTCTGGCTCTGCCGGTATCTGGAGCGTGGTTATGAATCCGCACCCTTTTCTCTGCTCTCCACTTGCAGCTGCTTAGCAAGTCTATTTTATTTCTCCAGGAATGCCAAGACATACAACTACGTGTTCTCCCAGCCATCCCGAATGCCCTTCTACCCAAGCTGGGTAGGGGCAGACCATGCTGATGACCTGCAGTACGTGTTTGGGAAACCCTTTGCCACCCCCCTGGGCTATCTGCCCAAGCACAGGACTGTCTCAGGTGCCATGATTGCTTACTGGACCAATTTTGCCAGGACAGGGTGAGTGATTCCGGTTCCACATTTGGGGCTTGCTGCAGCACTTCAACCTGCTGCTTTTGCCTATTAACTTCTCAGGAGCAATTCCCAAAAGCAGGGTGTCCTCTGTGTGTACTTCTGTTGTGGGCCTGGCTCTGTGTCTCCCAGTGGTGGAGTTTTCTCTGGGTCCTCCTCATCCAGAGAACACCTGGGGACAGCAGAAGCATTTTCAGAACTTGTGAACTCTGCTTAAACTTAATGACGAGGTTTGTTTCCGAATCCTGATGTTCAGACAGGAGTCAAGTCCCTGTCTGCAGCCTGGGACGATGCTAGCGGGGACCAAGGGAGGAGACTGCAGGTCAGCAAGTTGCTCCTAGCAGGCAGAATTGCTTTTGCTTGTCCCAATGTCACACTCTCTCTTTGCACTCACTCAAAGCCTCACTTGAGCAGGCGGGGTCCCTGCCAAACACCACAAACCTTGCTGCATCCACAAGCTGCCCTGGTGAAACTGAACTTCTATGTCTCCTTTTTCCCCAGTGATCCCAACAAAGGGCATTCAGAGGTGCCCGTTAACTGGCCGCCCTACACCACTGAAGGCGGTTACTACCTGGACATCAACAGCAACATAAACCAGGACTCTGTGAAGCAGAATCTGAAACTCCGGTACGTGAACTTCTGGAACTCGGTCTATCGGAGTCTGCCGCAAGTTGCCAACATCTCCCTGACCGAGGAACTGCTGTGAAGCTATGAAAAAACACCTTTTAAAGATAGGCCAAATTCATTAAATGCTTGCTTTTAACTGAGCAATTCTGACTTCTCCGTGTCTTTGCCGTGACGGGATTTTCTCCGTAACATTAAGGTCGGGCAGCAAGTGACACCCAGTCCCCGAGCAAAGCGTGTTCCCCTGGCCCATGGGACAGCAACGTCCCGGGGAAGCCGCTGACAGCGGGGAGCGGCGGCTCGGCCAGCTCTGCCAGCCGCTTGGCTGGAGGTTTGCTTTGCCTTGTTGCCTGCGTGACCCCCGGCAGGACAGGCCCAATCCCGACCTGTCCTCTGGATGTCCCCGCGTTAGCGTCAACACCCACGCTAATAACAAACAGCTCGTAGATAATTAGAGTTGTAATATACGCATGCAAGCCAGCTGGTGAACCGTTGCCGTACGTGCACAGAAATCAGCTCAGGAACTCGAAGGGGAAAACAAACCCGGGGGAGGCCATTCCGCACTGGTTCCTGGGCACAAGTCCCTGCTTGGCAGAGGCCAGGCTGGGCTGGGGAGCTCCAGCTCGGAGCCCGGGCTGGAAGGGGAGCGCGAGTGCCCGCCGGCCTCCACCCCCGCACCCACGCCGAGCCCCGGGCCCCGGGCCCGGCCAGGCTCCGCGCCGCCGCCCTAGGAACCATCGTGCGGCGGAACCCTTGTGCCGCGGCCCGCGGGGCGGGGGGGGGGGACGTCTGGCGGGAGGGACCGCGGCGGGGGAGCGATGGCGGCGGGGAGGCAGTGGGGGGAGCGGGGCTCGGCCGTGCTGGAGCTGCCCCGCACGCCGCGGTTGGTGTGCGTGGAGTACCCGGGGCTGGTGCGGGACGTCGGGGCCATGCTGCGGACGCTGGGAGGAGAGCAGGGGGTGTCACGGGTGAGGGGGGCCCCGGGAGGGTGCGGGTTACCCGGGCAGAGGGGCTGTGCGGCGGGGGGCCCAGCCCCGGCCCTGGGAGGGGGCTGGAGGCAGGAGGGGACCGGGGCCAGGGGTCTCCCGCTGTGGGAACCCCCCGTCCGGGCCGCTGGGGTCCGGCAGGTCCCCACGCAGGCTCCACGCGTGGTTTTGGGGTGATGCCACTCGCCTGGGCCGCTGCTGGCCAGGAGCGAGGAGCCGGGAGGTGTGGGGCAGGGTGGGAGCGGCTGCGCGTCCCCTCGATGCGCTGCGGTGTTGGTGGCACAGGGGTTCACGTCCCTGAGGTGGTGTGAGGGGAAACGGGGGCGTAAACCCCACGGCAAGAGGGCGTGGAGCCAAATGGAGTCCAGGGGAGATGGGCTGTGCGGGTGCAATGCTGACAGAGACTGTGCCTGCCGTTGCTGACCCAGATCTACGCGGACCCTGCCAAAAGGCTGGAGCTGTATTTCCGCCCCAAGGACCCTTACTGCCATCCCGTATGTGCCAATCGCTTCCCCACCTCCACCATGCTGCTCAAGGTGAAGAGGAGGACCAAGAAGAAAAAGCAATTGGACACTGAAGAACAAATCCAGCCAGAAGTCCAGTTTGAAATGGAAATTCTTGGCACTGTCACCACCGTTTACAAATTTCAAGGTAATAACACTTGGATTTGTGTCCACATGGCTTAAGGACGAGTAGGTTTGATGGGAGAGGGAAGTGTTTTCCTCTAAGAATTTAGGACTGGAAGGGCAATCAAGTCTCCTGTTGTTACAGCCTCCTTGCTATATAAACCTTTGCATAAAATTATCAGACTTCTGCTCCAGAAAGTTGAGTGTTGTGAGAAATCTTGTGATATTCACAATGAAGTTCACAATGTTTTACCTTTTGTTTCTCACAGGAATGTCTGATTTCCAGTACCTGGCGATGCACTCCGGTCCTGATGGCAAACAAACCTCTATGTATGACAAAGTCCTCATGCTCAAACCAGAGAAGGAAGAATTTTTCAATAGAGAATTACCTCTCTACATCCCGCCACCAATTTTCTCACGTCTGGACACTCCCGTTGACTATTTTTATCGGCCAGATATACAACACCGGTTAGTGCCTTTTCTTGTAATGTAGTAAATAGCTGTGTTGGTTCTTGAATGGACAGGTAGTGAAACATTTTGCTGGTTTGATATATACTTCTAACAGACAAGTCCTCAAGTTAAGATTTCCTTTTTCATCACTTGAAGATGCCTCCAATCCATTGTGATTTCAGTGTTGTTATAGGATCTGTGCTCTTGAAGCATCAGAGCAGCACTACATACATCGTACATGTATTTCACCTGTTTAAACTGCTGCCCTGTTCTGTTCAGTCCCTCTTGATTTGGCACAACAGAGGCAGGCACGCTTGAGAAACTGCCTGGCAGCAGACACCTCAGCAAAAGTCCGCTGGAGGACTTGCCGGGTGAGGGGAGCTGCTGAAGACGACTGCCTCCCCCAGCACGCTCCGCGCAGCGTGGGATGCAGTGAGCCGGGCTGGCTGCCTGCTTCCCGGCGGCTGGAGCCGAGGGGGGAGCGTGCAGGAGTCGATGCCATATGTTCCTGTGACCGCGCTCACCGGACCTGTTCCCTCCTGGCCCCGGCTTGGTTTTGCCAGAAGAACAATCTGTGAGATCTCCCACAAGAAACATCTTTCATTTTCTCACTGTAGTCCTTCATCGGCACTTTAAAAAAACAAAACAAACGACTTCTTTAACTGCATTTCCATCTTGCCTTGTCCCTGCACCCTGCTGAGCTGCAGTAACTACAGCAGAGCAAGCGCAGAGGGTGAAGCCTTTTGTGCTGCAAACACATTGCATACAAGTCAGTAGCCACCTGCCTGAGGGTGTTCTCTCAGACAGTACAGGGGACCTCTGTCATTGTGCAACTGGCTGGAGCTTTGCAGGGTTTGTTTTTTAAATGCAGGTTTTCTTTCCTCAATGGTGTCCCAATGGTCTCTTATGGTACCAGTGTGTGATTCCAAAATCCCTAGGGAGGAGGGGCCGAAGGTAAACCAGCGCATTGCTCACATGGCTGAGTCCCTTCTCTTCTGAAATCTGGAGCGCAGACTTCCATTTTCACGTGGTCCCGTGAAGGCCCCGAGTCCGTGTGTGCCACAGGCAGAAAGCAAACCCCATCCTTTCCCCCTTTCTTAGGGAGGGATACAACAATCCCCAGGTGTCTGGTGAGAACCTGATTGGCCTCAGCAGGGCCCGTCGCCCGCACAACGCTATCTTTGTGAACTTTGATGATGAAGAAATCCCAACTAAACCCCTGGATGCTGCCGTACAGACCTGGAAGAAAGTGTGCACCAATCCTGTGGATAAAAAGGTGGAGGAAGAGCTGAGAAAGGTACGTGCCATATTCCCGACTTGAGCACTGTACTGCTGCATGCTGTGTAGGAAAAACCTGCATGCAACCATTTTCTTTGACTTCCCCAAAAAGTCTTGGTGATTGTAACTGACTGATACAGCAGATATCAGTAGATGCTGCTGACACTGCTGCTTTCAGTTCAATTACGCCAGTCAAGATTTGAATCTGGCTTTGCAGCCAACTCACGTTAAGTTCCTTTTTGCACCACTAGTTCTTGCATTACCATTCTGATAGCTCATACTAAGGGCCAAAGGCCCCGATACAGAAGAAAGTCCACTTGGAAAGCTGAACTGCCTTTAGTAACCCACTTCCCACTGTTTTCATGCTTGTTTCTGTATTATTTTAGCTCTTTGAAGTCCGTCCTGTCTGGTCTCGGAATGCAGTAAAAGCCAATATCAGTGTCCACCCGGACAAGCTGAAACTTCTGTTGCCGTACTTGGCCTATTACATGGTAAGGCTGCACATCTGCTAGGAGGCAGAGCGAGGGGGCATCAGCTGGGCGTTCCTGGTTCTTTACAGTTACCGAGGTCCCACCACTGAGTACCTGAGCTTAACATTATGTAAAGAGAAAGAGGGAAGGAAAGCTTTGTTTTTGAACAGAAGTTAAAACCATGGAGGATTCAGTAACTGTTCACTCCATTGGTTCTAATCAGCTTTGCAGTTCAGTCAGACACTCAAATTGACTGTCCATCTGGCAATGACAGCAGAATTTTTCCAAACAAATACTTTGTGGTGACCTTGCAGGTTGGTTTGTAAAAGCACACAAACATTTGGGCTCTGATGCATCGATTGCCCAAGTTTCAGGATATAAATACTGGTGTGGCAAGTGAGGAAGAAGCTGGTAAAAGAAATATTTTTGGGGCCACAAGAGTAAATATGAGAATTTTCTAAGAAACTCCGCAACACTGTGCTGTTTTTTTGTAATCATCTTCCCCCATGTGTGTTTATGCAGTTAACAGGTCCTTGGAGAAGCTTATGGGTTAGGTTTGGGTATGACCCCAGAAAACACCCTGAAGCAAAGATTTATCAAGTACTGGACTTCCGAATTCGCTGTGGAATGAAATATGGTAAAAGGGCCCAAACCACAGAGACGCTCTCTCTGCTTTCTGGTTAATCCTGGTAGTACTTTTCTTTTTACTTGTTTTTCAAACTCTTTTGCTATATTTCTGCTCTGATGAAGATGACACCTTTTGAGGTCATTGCTTACAGTAGTTCCTCTATAAACTCCTTTAATACTTTATTTCATAGTATGCACTATGTCCTTCCTCATTTGGCACATTCCAAACCCAGTGGACAGCTGGCTGACTTTCCTCCTCCATGTGTTCAAAGCCCAAGTGGATGTAGCAGACCGTCTTCCCTCTCGCTCAGGGGAGGCACTGAGCAGTAGATTCTGTTCCTTACGTAGTAGCTTTTCCTCAAGGACCTCAACGTCTTGTGCAGGACGCTAGGCCTCAGACCCTGGGACATAGGGTTCCCTTGCTCTGATTTTGCAGAGGGCAAGTTGAGCGAAAGGACTTTCTGAGGTCATCTAAGCCATTACCATCACATCACATCTCCCTCTTTGCAGGTGAAAGGGTTTTGTTGATCTGATAGCTCTCCTCGCTTGCTAAAGTCACCATACCCAAGGATCAGCCAGCCTTCACACCCCAGTCCAGCACCTCTGTTTCAGAGCTAGGGATATTCTGCAGGGTGCTCGCCCTCAGTTCATTATTGGTTTTCTTTTTTCATCTCTAGGTTACGCCCCTAACGATATGCCCGTGAAAGCAAAACGCAGCACGTATAACTACAGTCTGCCCATCACTGTCAAGAAGCCAGGTATGCTGTGCCAGCAGAAGGGCTGCCTGGCTCTTCGGTTTCTTTGTTTACCCCATCCTACTCACAGGTCTTGAAGGGTCTTTCCGTGTTCCAGCTGAGCCAAAATTGGAGCTTTATTTCTGGTTGGAACATGGTGCTGCTGTTAAAGCCAGCAGAAGAGTCTCCTGCTGGGAAGCGTGAGAGTCCTGGATGCACGTCTGGCTGAGCCACAGTATCTGTTAGCAGACAGAAGGGACTTTTGCAAACAACACTGTGGGAATTCAGCATTCACTCCTGTTCAGTGATGGTGCAGAGTAAGGGGAGAGTTGTTCTCTCTTCTTTGTCAAGGGAGAGTAGAAAAGAACAAATGCGCTGTGGAAAAAGCCGCCAAACTCACCACTTTTCCTGTGAGTGTCCAGTAGTGTCTCTGAAGAACGAGCAACACATGCTCAGTTGCTAGGTTGGTCTGGTTTTTGCTGACCAGCAAAGCTGAATCAATATAGAGAAGCGACAGTACAATGCCACAGAGTGAAAGATGTCCCTAATTAGGACTCTCTTATTTTTTGTCTTTCAGTAAGTCACACAGTCAGCGTACATGATCTGAAACAGGGGCTTGGTACGTCTGGTGCATCCGCTGCAAAAAATCCTGCCTCCAGCAGGTATAAACTGAAGGTAAGTGTTACTCTCTCTTACCAGAATCTTTAAATAGCTTAGTGAAAGAGGGGTGTTTCCTGTTTTGCCAATCGAGGGCAGTTGTGAGTTGATGTCCTCAGGTTTACCTGGGAAGCTGCTAATTGTACGTATTGCTACAGAACTTCACCTGCTGGGCACTGAATGTATTTCTTACATGCTGCGAGATGGGGTTGGTACTCTCGGCCCTAGTCTTAGATGTGGTGAGCATTTTGTTTCAATTGATAAGATTGGAACTTTATAGACAGTGAAGTGCAAAAAATGACCATGTGTTTATCAGGTCATCCTGCAGAAGCCAGCAGGGCAAAATAAATATTTAAACAGGAGTCTTTTATTCTTCCCTTTTTGCTAGAATGAAACCTATGATCTGCTGTTAGGCAGTAACAGGCTGCAGATAGAGCTGCAGTTTGAAGAGATGAAGTGCGTTCTCAGCACAACTGTGCTGTTGTGACTATGGCTGCAGTGAAATCTTGCTGCATTCCTCATTCAGCTCTTATCTTTTGCCATATGCAGATCTATGCCTTGGAACTGACTTGTGTTGGAAGTGCCTTGTTCTTGAATCAGCCCATCGGAAATACTTCTCAGTTATGCTAGAGTTGTCCTGTTACACCATGAAATGCACATTAATCCTTTTCTTCTTTCCTCCTCTTAGGAATCCATCTACATTTTCCGAGAAGGAGCCTTACCCCCTTATCGGCAGATGTTCTACCAGCTCTGTGACTTGAATGTGGAAAGGTACCGCACACTGGCAGCTGAGTCTGCTGTTGGAGCTAGATTTCAAAGCCTAGTGTTTATATCCAGTCCGTTCCCCTCTCTCTCTCCTTGACCAGAAACTTAAGAGGTATTTAGCTTCTGAATAAAAATAGAACAGACTTTTCGCACGTGAACTTCCTTTCCCATGCGACAATTATGTGAATAACCAAATATGCTAGTCCAACTCAATGAAGTAAAATGGAAGCGAGACATAGCCTGTCTCATTTGAAGCGTACATCTGAATGTAGAAGGCTAACGTTTCCTTCCCTTTTGCTGATTTTTAGCCTACAGAAAATCATCCGTCGGAATGATGGCACAGAGTCAGAATGCACAGAGCGGGATGGGTGGTGCCTTCCAAAGACTAGTGATGATCTGCGAGATAGCATGTCTCTGATGATAAAGCAGATAATCAGATCCACAAGACCCGGTAAGGACGCTTCTGAACATCAAAGCGTTTTACTACCTTACTGCCTACTACTACAGCGTATTACTACCTTCCTGATGGCGGTGAGACGTTGTGGGCTGAATAAGGATGTTGCAGTCAGCACTGGGGCAGCAGCGTTCCTGTATTTGCCTCCTCCTCGGTGCTACATCTGGTGTTCTTTGCGTTCTGGCTCACTACAGTGTGTGAGCTGAGGCTGTTGTCCTGCAGCGTGAACGTGGGTTGGAATTAGGAATGACTGGGAGTAAAGGCTTTCTGTTTCATCTTCCCAGTATCACAGCCTTCAGGTTTTAAATGTCTTTGCCCAGTGATAATCAAGATCTTACTCTTACTGATGTATCTGTTGGTGGCGTGTTACTTTTTATTGCTGTTATTAATTGAACAAGTGAGGAAATTATTTTTGCATTATGCTGGGCCAAAGCAGTATCCCAGTGGATGAGGCGAGAATCAGCTAGGAGAGGAGGCACAGCACTGCAGAACTGCTGCTGTTCTGCTGGCGTTCCTGGAGTATGAAAGCAGATTGCTTTGGGCTTGATCAAATTCTGTTAAGATGTGCAATGTCAGCTGTGCCCCTCTGGCTTCTGCCTTCCTCTCCCTGGTTTTATGAACTCTACTGCAAATGTCCCCGGGTTTCACCAAGCGAGGCATCACAGTGTCTTTCTTTCTTTCTTCCCAATTAAGCTCTTTTCTCAAGTACAACAAGCAGTGAAGATGGCAAAGAGCAGCTGGCATATGAGTCTGGAGAGGATGAGGATGATGAAGAGGAGGAGGAAGAGGACTTCAAGCCTTCTGATGGGAGTGAAAATGAAATGGAGACAGAAATTCTGGACTATGTGTGAACTCAGCAAACAGTTTGGCTGCTGCTGGACGGAATCATCTCTGCTCTTGTTCCCTGAGTGCTGAGGGTTCAGCCACCAGGCCCAGGATGTGGGAAAGCAGAACTTACGTTTAGATGCCGACGTTCTCTCTGCACCGACGACTTGCAGTGCCTGCTGATCGGCGTCATTCTGGATGTTTGGGAGCCCGTGCCTACATTTTCCTAATTGCTGGCTAATAAGCCCTCAAGCAAGCTCAACAAACTCCCAAGAGTGAGCCCAGAACCCAAACCAGCTGGTAATACACCAGAAAGGAGGAGAAGCTGCATTCCCACATCTCTCCTTGTGTGGAAAGTGCACCTCGGCCGAGTTGGTGGCCATGTGGAAAACAGAAAAGGTGCCTGAGGAGGTGCTGGGGGAGCACTCCAGCGCCACTGGAGTCCCTAAGGCAGGTGCTACCCTTCTGCTTGTCTAAGGGGAATGAAAATATTGTGCCATGACTTCAGCATTGAGCCTCGCTGGTGATCTTGGAAATAAAGCCAGCAGGAAAACACGCTTTCTGGCAGTGAATAATTCCCCTCTGCGGGATGTAGTGTACGTTGTCCTGACTAGCTGGTGCACTTCTCAATTCCATTTTGACTTCCCCGGTAGTTAGCAAGGATGGAAGGAAGCAGGCAATGGGGCAGAGCTTCAGGTCCACAGAGCTTGGCCACTCATTAGTCTGCCGTTGCCGGCTGGATTGTTACCACCCAGTCACAGAAATTAAGGATCTGCTGGTATTTTCTAAGTCTTGTGCACTCCCCGGTGTGTTAGGAGTGCAAGGTTTCTCGTTCGTGGCCGATAATATGCTCTAATGCATGGTTTAATATGATTTCAGCCTCCTGCACTTGTGTGAGGCTTCTCAAGGCATTTTTTATGTTCTCTGGAGCTTTGTTAAGGCTGAGAGATTTCCTGAGGTTTGGCTTCCCAAAAAGAAGCCCACAAAAGAAGCCTCTGCAGGGCTGTCATACAGTGACACATAGCTGTGCTCCTGGATACATACGTGTGTGTGTATATTATATATATATACACACACACACACACACACACACACAGACTCTGCATTTGAGGCCTGACTCCTGAGGTTTGCACTCACCATGGCTCGCTGGGAGATCCTGTGCTTTGCCTTGTGCTCCTACCTCGGGGCAGCGCAGGCTGCAACCCTAAGTACAGAGGCATTTCTTATGGCTTTAAGACTTTGTGAGGGGGCTGTGTGTCGATCTGTCTGTCCGGGGGCACCTCCGGCCAGGGTACGGTGTAGGTCCTGGCAACGTGGGAATCCAGAGACACGAGGGGCTGTGCCACAGACTTACCCTTCTCAGTGCAACAGGAAACTAAGAAAAAAGGAGAGATGCGCTGGACATACCTCTGCCAGGTAAGAAGACGTGCTCGGGTATTACAGGCACCAAGAATAAACACTCTTAGAAACGCTAGGAAAAACACCTGAAGCCAAGCTTGCTACCAGCAGGAGGCCCAAGGCCAAAGCAGCCAGAAATCACCTGTGCCAGATTTCATTTATTTCCCAGCTGTTTTCAAAATTCCTCTGTCTGGGAAGACTGCAGTGATGTGGATGTTTAATTCTGCCTGAGCAGGTAACGGCGTTATCAGCCCTGTCTGGACAATGTGTACTTTCATTTCCAAAAGCTGAGGCTTTAAACTAATCTACGTAGCCAAAGGCACAGAGAAATTCTGGATAGTGCAGCTGTATCATTAATACCCACACTCAGAATCGCCACACCGCCCAAGTAATCTCCACTGATATCTGTGCAATTATAAAATAAAAAATAACCATGCTGGCCGTGCTGGAAAATGAGCCCTTGAGCGCCAAAGGAACGATGCCTCAAACCAAGGCAGACCGCTGTCTCCACACCATAAGGACCAACCATTGCGTTTGCTCTTAAAGTCCTTGCTTATATCAAAAGGAGTAAAACCAGTAAATTGGACATCACATTTATGCAACTGGAAAGTGCGCTGGTCCCAACAACTCACAGGTTCAAATGAATAGGGTTCATTTGAAAATCAGGCACTGGTCCCTCAAAACCAAAAGCCTGTGTCTTAATTCAAGCCCAAAACAAAGCTCAACTCAGCACAATTAACATAAGCTACGAACCACAGGCGCAAGCCTCCTCCACGGTCGGGCCCACTCCTTTTTCTCCAGGAACGTGCTAGCATTTTGGGGAAGGAGGACAGGACAACCCCTGCCTTGGGGGAGAGACATTTGAGCATCAGTATTTTATTGCAAAGACTAATTACATTGCTGTGTACAAGTCACACTGGGCAGTGTGCTCCTTCATTGAAGTGGTACAAAATACATATGATACAGCCAGTCCCTCCGGTGCCGGTGGGCTGCTGGGGGACGCTGGTGGGAGGGGAGGGGGGTGGTGGCAGGCACGAAGCAGAGGGAAGACCCTGGGGTGCTGATGCCCGAGGGCAGGAGCCAGGCTCTGGGCAGGGTGGGAGGCAGGAGGCTGCCCCTGCGTCAGGGAGCCAGGGGCTCCCATCATGTGCAGCGACGGGCGATGCCACCCGAGGGGAGACGGGGCTGGGAGAGCTCGGTGCTGGCCACACTCACACCCAAGCAGCCTCTTCCCCGCCTGGTGCCAGGAGCCTGCATGCAGCCCAGCGCCTGCTTCCAGCCCCCGCTTCCAGCCCCCGGAGCGTGGCCACGCAGCCTTGCTGCATCCCAGGTGCGGCCCAGGCCCCGCTCCTGGAGCCGGGGAAGGCGCTGCACCCGCCCGGCAGCACGGACAGACCGGGAACAGAGACAGTGTGCTGGAAGGAAGCGCTTTTCAAAAAAAAAAAAAAAAAAAAAAAAAAAAGAGATGGAGCCAGGAGCAAAAAAAGGTCCCCCTTGAGTTAGTGTTTCCTACAGTGATTAAAAGAAGTATCTGCCCCTGCTCGAGCGACTAGTGGTAGAGAAAGAAGGGAGGGGGTGGCCGGCGGGGTCTGCACCCCGCAGGCACGGCAGAGCGACGCTGCTGCTGCCAACGTCCCCCCCAGCAGCCTTAAATACCAGAGCGGGGAGGTGGGGAGCGGAGAGGGACTGGGCTGCAGGGCAGGGGGAGGCTGGATTAGTAAAATGTACAAGTTCGTCTCTTCTATTTACAACCAATAAATATTGAAAAAAAAAAAGAAAACCCCAACAACAAAAACCCCTCAGTAAACTTGTTCTATACAAAAAAAGTCTCATTACTGCTTCTCCCATGGTCAGTGTTTGAAGAAGTCCGGTTAAAGCCCAAGGTGAGTGGCACTTTCTGCAGGTCAGGCAGTGGCAGCCGGGGCACCCCGAGCACCCCAAGCTCTCCAACTCCTCGCCCGCCTGCGCAGACCCAAGGTCTCTATTTACACAAGTTCGGACAGAAATTCGCTCTCCTCCTCCTCCTCGTTAGGCTGGCACAGCGCAAAGCTTCCCCCGCCGGTAGGAGAGACACTGGCGTTTGATCTTTGGTGCAAGTTTGAACGCGGGCGGACAAAGTCCAGCTGGAGGATGCGCTGGATCGGGGAGAGGAGCGAGACCAGGCAGGCTTCCAGTCGTCAAGAGCACGAGGCGTCTGCTCCATCCCGGCACGGACACAGCTCTCCTCCATGGGGCTCCAAGCACCAGTGCAGGGCTGCAGCCTCTCCAGCTCCCCTCCCAGCCCGGGGCGTCCGCGGCTTCTCCCAAGGGAGGGACAGGCAGAGACGCACGGCGGTGGCAATGCCAGTTATCCAGGGGAGGAAGGACGTGGAGGTAAAACAACGCCAGGAAAGCCGGGAAGGAGAGCACCCCGCTACGTGGGAGGCTTTGCAGCCCTGGGGTGATGGCTCGTGCTCCGCTCCTTGCAAACGGCCCCTCTGCAAGTCACCGCTCCCCGGCTCGCTCAGACACAAGGCACCTACGGCAGAGGCGGGCTCCAGCTCTGGGCTGGCCGGCAGCTGGACTAGTGTCGCACCGTGGAAGGTTAAAAAAAAAAAAAAAAAAAGAAAAGAAAATAATAAAAGAGAGATATCCCCCCCGCTGCCTTCCTGTGTAGAAAAAAAGACCTGATTGAAACGGGAGCTTGTGCAGAGAGAGGCGGAGGCCGACACCGGTTGCCAAAGCGCCCCGGCTCTCGGTGCAGGAGGGAGATGCACGGCCGTCCCCCGCGGGCGAGGGTCGCTCCTCTCGCCGTGCCGGGCGGCACAAGGACTGGCCGCAGCCGAGCTCGGAGCAGCCTGCCCCCAAGGCCCCGTCGGTGATGGGTGGCAGTGGGGCTGAGGCTAGAAGATGCCTTTGGCGATCTTCAGGCCTTTCTGCTTCATCCTGGGCAGGGTGGAGCTGGAGCCGTGCTTGATCTTCACCCCCTTGGAGAAGCCCCGCTTCTTGAGCACAAAGTCGTAGTTGGCAGCAGAGTTCATGGCGTAGAAGACGTTGGCGTTGTCAGGGATCTTCAGCTCTGGAAGTGACCAAGGATGGGGGTCAGTCACGCACCCTTTCCCTGAAAGGGGCCCAGAGTGGGGCTGAGAGTTGTCCCCGGGTGCTGGGACCCCTCTTGCTGTCACCTCCCAGCCCAGCTCTGAGCCAGTGCTGCCCCGCACGCCCCAGCACACACCTCTCTCCTCTGAGATGATCTGAACGAGCTCATAGTCTT
Organism: Platalea leucorodia; assembly: GCF_965183815.1. NCBI lineage: Eukaryota > Metazoa > Chordata > Aves > Pelecaniformes > Threskiornithidae > Platalea > Platalea leucorodia. The sequence continues at coordinate 5,073,411 of NC_138837.1, read as the reverse complement.
CAGGCCGGTCCCCATCCAAGTTGTGTTTGGCCATGGCTTTGCGAATAACGACCGGGGTCTTATCCTGGCTCGTCACCTGTGAGCACAAAGCATTATTAACCGGGAGGTGCAATATGCTGCAAAGCCTCCCACCACCGTCTCTCCTCCTGAAACGGGCCATGCCCACAACCGAGCCGGGCGAGCCACCCCTCCCCGGCATCACCGCGGGTGCCCCGTACTAACCAGGATGCTCTTGTACATGTTGCCGTTGTCCACAGCCAGGCTGACGCGGATGATGCAGCAGTCATCGACCTGCTGGTTGTAGAGGGGCAGCGAGAGGGAGGAGTAGCTGGAGATGCCGGAGACCGAGCGCTTGTGGGTGCGGGAGGCCGTCACTGGCGTGGAGGAGACAGAAGAGGACGAGGCACTGCTGGAGCCCGAGCCGATGCCCGATGTATCCAGGGAGGAGAGGGAGGTGGATTCCCAGAACTGGAGGGCAGGGAGGAGAGGGGATGCGGAGGACACAGTGGGTTTAGCTTCTCCATCGGCCACAGACGGGGCGTACCAGCGCTGGGGGAGGGAGGCCAGAGGGATCTCACTGACCTGTGACAATGGGGGACCGACACGACTACAGTCGCCGGAGGCACAAGAGCCCTGCCACGCTGCCGGAGCAGCAAAGGGCAGGGGCCTCCCCAGCCCCAGGGGGTCAGAAACAGCCCCTGGGACCCCCACCCGCTCCCCCCAGCTCCAGCGCCAGGGCAGAGGCAGGGCAGCCCCCGCACGATGGCCGCACCTGCCTCCGGAGGCCTGGACCCCGCAAGCTGCCCCGTACCTTCTTCTCCTGGCAGTCGGGGGACTCGGGGATGAAGCTGATGTTGATCTCCTCCACGTCGGAGCTGCTGGAGCCGGCGGAGGTGACACTCACCGAGTCGGTGGCATCCCCGCTGCACAGGTACTGCCCGCACTTGAGCTGGTCGAAGGATTTCGAGTGGGAGCTGCCGCTGGCGCAGGGCTCGGTGCTCGGCGGCTGCCGGCTGCCAGGAGAGACGTAGGGCAGGTGAGAATTGAGCAGGGCGAGCGCGTTTGGCTGGCAGGACAGCGGCCACCCCAGCCTGGTGCCCTGCAATCCTCAGCCAGAGTCGCCCTGCGCTGGCGCCCGCCTCCACCCCGCATCCCGCCGGGGATGAGCAGACTCACTCGCTCCATCGCTTGATGATGCCCGTGTTTTTCTTTGCCTTCAACGTGTTGCTGGCCGACTCCGACAGCGGCTCAATCTCACACGACAGCCCGTAGCTGGGAGGGGAGAGACGAGGGTTTGAGCTCTCCGTGCCGGCAGGGCGAGGGAGGCAGAGCAGGGAGTGCAGCTCGGGGCAGCTGCTGCTCAGCAGCAGGAGATGAGCGGTGGGACCTCCCCATGCACCGGCAGCAGCACGGCCCCGGACCCCGCTCATGCTCACCTCTCAGCCTCGCTGAGCCGCTCCAGGCTGTGGAACCAGTCCACAAACTGGTCCTCCTGTGTGAAGCTGTAGTTGTTGCAGGCTGACTGAAGCAGCTTGATCTGGGCGATGACTTCAAACTCCTGGAACAAACGGAGGCTGTGAGACCAGATCTATTTGCCAGCCCCAGCCTCTTCCACGAACAGCCCAGCCCCACACACAGAGAGAGAGATACGAAGGACCAGAATCCCCTTCCCCAAAAATGAAAAACATGACAGCAAAAAAGGAGAGGGATCAACTCCAAAGCGACTGGCGCAACCTGGGCTTGCACCAAGCCCTCCTCCCTCCACCCACTGCGCAGCTGCCAGGGCAAAGCTCTCACCTTCCTTCTCTTCTCAAAGTTGATCAGCCCGCCCTGGAATAAAGGAGCCGAATGTCAGTGTGGAGCAGGCAGAAAAAAACCTGCCCCCATCCCTCCCTGCCCCCCGCCTCGCTGCCACTGCAGTGCGGGCATCGCTGCGAGGCAGCGCGAGAGCAGCCCATTTCCAGGGGCTGACAGAGGGGGATGCACAGGGTGCAGTGTCCAGTACAGGACACACAGGGTGCGGTGTCCAGTACAGGACGCACAGGGTGCAGTGTCCAGTACAGGACGCACAGGGTGCAGTGTCCAGTACAGGACGCACAGGGTGCGGTGTCCAGTACAGGACGCACAGGGTGCAGTGTCCAGTACAGGACGCACAGGGTGCAGTGTCCAGTACAGGACGCACAGGGTGCAGTGTCCAGTACAGGACGCATGGGGGACCAGCCCTCCATTTATCAGCCCAGGCTCTGCGGAGGAAGGAGAGGAAGGGGAGGACAGAGATGGAGGTACATACGTCCAGGAAATCCTTCATGGCAGTGTCGAGCATCACCAGGTCCGTGAGGAAGGTACCAAGGTAGGGAATGGTGCCCTGCATCACGCCCTGTGGGGACAGCAAGGGACAGCGGGGTCAGCAGAGAGCTGGGACCAGCCCGGGCAGCCGCCACGGAGGGGGCACGGGAGCAGCCGTGCCAGACTCACCATCTCTCGCTGCTGCTGCTGCCGCTTCTGAGCCCTCTTCGGGTTGATCTCCAAGGTGGCAAATTTGGACGTGCCCTCCTGGATGGTGGGGAGAGGTGGGGATCAGCACGGGTGGGAAACTGCACTAATAGATGAGCTAAAATTCACCCCTGCTTTTGTTGGTACAACTTTCCTTGTAGAGGGAAAGAGGGATGAGGGGAAGAGGAGGAAATCACAGCTGAGCTTGTTCGTGGCTCACAGGGAGGAGAGGCTTAGTGAATAGGAATCGCTGCTCCCGTTTCCAGCTCTGTATAAATAGCTCCTCAATGGGATGTTTTGTTCCCTTTTGCATTCTGTGTCCTCTCAGCTCCCAAACTGGAGCTAGGCTGGGAAGCTGCAGAGAGGCTCCACAGGGAAGCATGTTTTTGCTGCAGCCTTTCATGAACCCTAAAACCCCACCTGAAACCAAGAGGCCTTTGCACCAGGCTGTTAAAATGCAGCTGCCTCTGAGGCATCACCTGGTGCACTGGATCCCATCCCACTGCTTATCTCTGCTTGCTGAATTGCTCTGCAAGCTTCAGGCAATGACGACTTTTGGGTGAAGCAGAAAGCCCAGCCTGACCCGAAACCCCTGCTTGCTCCTCAGACTCAGCAGGCCCTGCCTGCACCCCTGCCTGCAACCCCAGCAGCGCTGCCAGGGCTTTAGCCTGGTGCCTGGAACACCATGGAAACTTCTGCCAGCATCAGCCCGAGCTCCCTGCCAGAGACGGGCAACGCGGGTGCCGCTTCCCCATACCTTGATGAGAAGCTCCCGGCTCAGCGAGTGGTTGTTCTCGTCGGAGAAGATCTCAGAGAGCTCGTGGAAAGTGCGGAAGCTCTCCCTGCTCCGGGAGAAACATGGGGAGAAGTCAGCAATGGTGCCACCCTGGGGCCTCCTCCTTGGGCTCTCTTCTGCTCGCCCAAAGGACCCCTGCAATGCTCACAGCTCTAGCAGGGCCTTGCTGTTTGGGGGTTGTTCCAGGGAGGAGGAGTGATGGTGCTTTTATTTCCTCACCCTCCTTAGGTCCCTGACAGCTTATGCTGGCCCTTGGGTTTCGGGCACACTCCAAGAGGCAAAGCTGGAGCTGAGATGATCCCATCTACACATTCAAGGGCCACAGCCACAGCACAACCTCCCCCTTGAAACCTCCCCGCGGCCACAGGGGCCCAGCAGGCGCTGCGTACCGTAGGACCTCGTCCCAGGTCTTCTTCAGCCGGTGAACGGCGTTGCACTGCAGAGCCGAGAGGATGGCTCGGAGGGAGGAGAAGTTCTTCAGGATGCGGCACTCCTGGGGGCAGACAAGGAGATGACGGGACTCAGCGTTAAAGAAAGCCCAGGGATCTGGTGGGATTTGCACACTGCAAAGCCTCAGCCCTAGGGCCACGGTGGGAGGTGAGCAGGATGGCGAGCTGTCCTACCCGAGCCACTTCGATCCACCGCTCCACCACTTTAGCCCTCTGCTGCGGCTTCAGGGACCGGTCTCCGAGACACGTGGCAATGACACAGTTGGCCACGCTATTGAACTGCGAGACCGTGGCCCGGATGGTGGGCGCCAGGTGCTCTTTGCCCTTCTTGTCTCGCTGCGACCAGATGCAGCCCAGGCAGTGGTAAGGCACCACTTTCTTAAACAGCTCCTGGAAGATAAAGGGATGGAGACAGGTCTCTTTGGGGTCCCTGGGAAGGGAACAGGCCAGGAGGAAAAGGTGGAAGGGAGGAGACAGGCCTGTGCCCAGAGCAGCAGGGAGCACATGGGCAGAGCACCATCGACCCGGCTGTTGAATGAATACTCACAGCATCCATCAGCGTGAACTGTTCTGCCACCATCTCTGGGGAGAAGGAGAGGAAATCCGGCTTCCCGTCCCCGACCCCGTCCTCCTCCACCAGCTGGAAGGTGCAGCCGCCGTGGTCCACAGCTGCGAGAGACGGCGCGAAGCTGAGCACCGCAGCGCTGCCGCGAGCCGGGGCCCACGCCGACCCACGCCAGCCCCCTGCGGACACCCGCATCCCACCTCCCAGGCTCTTAATTCCCATCTGGCTTCCTGCCTCGAGAAACGAGGCTCAGATAAAAGGATAGTCATTTTAAACCTGGACACAAGTGTCTGCAGAGGATTAAAGGCAGATTAGCTAATCCACTTAGAAATCCCACTTCTGGTGCAGCTGGATTAGCTTCCCGGTGTACCTCCATGTAATCGCAGGCAGGGTTTATGGGGGCTCAGCCACGTGGCAAGACCCAAGGTTTTGGAGACCCTCGATGCCAACCAGTAGCACTCTCTCCACCTGCAGCCCCAAACGACCCCCTGCAAGTGGGGAAAGGACCCCACCTTCTGCCTCGGACTCGCTCTGCTCTTGCTGCTGGAACTGGGCCAGCAGGATGCGGGCTCGGCGCTCCAGGTCCGAGCCGGGGATGTTGTGGCACACGTAGGAGATGAGCTGCTTGAGGCAGGCGAAGTCCGGGGGCTTGCGGAAGTCCTCTGAGTACTGGTCCAGCCAGGCGCCCAGGATGGAGGAGATGGTGCTGCGGGGAGGGGGGAAACACAGGCAAACCTGCGTGAGAATTGGGTGCCAGGAGAAACCCGCGTGCACCCTCATGAGCCCCAGGCACCAGGAGCACCCCTGGGACAACACACGCCTTTGTATGACAACCAAAGAGCTATCACCAGAGCCACCCATCTTGTTCACAGCGCAGTCAGACTTACTTCTTCAGCTCCGTCCTCTCGTCCACAGCGTGCCTGGCATGGTCCCCATTCGCCTGCACGTGGAGTTTGCCGTACCTGGTGGGGCAGAGCGAGGAGGCAGTGAGCATCCTGGCCTCAGCTGTGTCTCAGCACTGCCTCTTCTCCCTCCACATCACCCCCAACTCTGCCGGGGGGTCAAGAGGAACTTCTCATGCACTGTCCTGCTCCCCCCCCTCTGCCATGGCCTCTGTGTTATGGGAAGACGAAAGCAGCCAGCACTGGCCAACTTGCAGCAAGGTACCAGCTGGAAGGGCTCCAGTTCACTGGGAAGTTGTGTCCTCCCTGCCCTGCCCCAAAACCTTCATGCTGATGGGATGGGGAGAAGCCCATCAGCCCTCCAAGACATGGCAGCAGAAGAAGCTGGGGCTCTCCTGGCCAAGGGGGCTCAGACACTGGCCACCCCGGCTGTGTTTCGGGGCTCAGGGCAGCCTCACCTGTTAAGCAGCAGGTCCAGCACTTGCTTGGTGGTGGCGAAGGCCCGGTAAGTGCACAGGAAGATGGTGACGTAGGTGGAGTCATTGCCCTTGAAGGCTGAGACCAGGTACTCCACCAGCTTCTCCAAGGTCCCAGCTTTTATCGTCCGCACCTTACACGTCTCGTAGAGGTTTAAGGCCGACTCGTTCTCAAACTGCCGGGACAAGAGCAGAAGTCAGTGAGCTGGATGAAGACGGACATGTTCAAGTGCAATGCAGTCCCACCAGCTTCACAAGCTGCTTTTGGGTCGAGGCTGGGACCATGGACCCCCTACAGCACCTGGGGCTCTCATGATGGGCCTGGGGAAGGGGAAGCCCGGTCTCCTCTGACACCAAATACCAGCAACTCAACTGAGAAGACTTGAGCATTTACGAAATCCCAGGAAAGGCCTCAAGGTTGCCGAAATCTAGATGCAAATAAGGGTTGCCCTGTTTCGCAAAATGGGGCTTCAGATTTTTTCCCCCGTGCCCCTTGCTGCGGGGTAGAGGCCAACGGGTGCTTCCACGTCCCGCTCCCAAATAAATACATGATTCCCAGATAAGGCTTGGAAGGAGGCCCCTGGACAGGAGCGTATGGGGGAGCAAGAAGAGGGCAGGACATGGGCTGGTATCGACCCTGCCATCAGGTCACCATGTCTCTGGCAGGGCAGCATCTGAAAACAGCCCGTGGCAGGAGGCTGGCGGAGCCCCTGGCTTACCCCCAGCCATCGCTGCCCTTTGTTGGCCGTGTGATGGAGCTGCACTTTCCGGAGCGATATGCTGTAGATCACACCATCCTCCAGCTCTTCTCCGATCTCCTGTGTGGAGCTCTGCACGGGAGGACAAGATACACCGTGAGATAAAGAGGGTGAAGCGTGGCAGAGATGCTCTTGTGGGCTCATATGAGGCATCTCGGCAAGCCAAAGGCAACAGCCGGCAGGCAGGGAGAGTCTCCCTTGCCTGCTCAGAAATGCAATCCAGGCGACACCAGTCTTCCTGGCCAGCTTAACCCTGGGCCCACCTGAGCCTGCACACAGGCAGAGCCAAGACTTTGGGAAGCTGCTCTTGGTCTGCTCCGTGCCCCCTGCCTCTGCATCTCAGCCCTTCTGCAAACCCAGGCTGCGCCAGGCGGCGAGGGGGGCAGCGGGCAGCCCACCCCCGTACCCAGCCCTGGCCGCTTCCCCCTCCCCAAGCCTTTGCCTTTCCCGTAAGGTGACATTGCCGCCCGGTCTGACCGTAATCTCGGTAATCTGCCCCTGTGGGAACTGAGCACCTTGGCAATAAACAACAACCGTGAAACCAAGCTGCCCACGAGCTTCGGCAGCGCTGGCCAGGCACACAAGGCAGAAACTCAAGGGGGGAGCTCAAAGCTGGGGGGAACCCCAGGGAGCGGCACTGGGGTGGGCTTGGGCACAGCTGGGACAGGTCCCTGCGCCCCTGGGGACAGGCCCCTCCGGGCCACAGCCCGACCCAGCTATGAGGCTCACATTTCTGCTCTGGGGAGATGGAGACCATCTAAAATTTGGTGAGGGGATGCTTCTTGGGGCAGGTCTCCAGCCGCACACCTGCCCCAGCTCCCCCAGCCCCACATGCCAGCACGGGGCTCCGCGGCGGCTCCAGCCCCACAAGGATAATTCGGTTCCCTCCTCCTCCTCCTCCTCCTCTCTCACCACGCTCTGCTGAGTCAGTGCCTCTCTTAAGACGATTTATCCAGATCCTTTTAAACACCGCGGGGATCTCCCCCGCCCTCCATCCCCCATGCCAAATGGTGGGACACGGTGTAACGCGCGGCAAAACCCACTGCTCAGCAGATGGGGAAAATGCCCAAAAGCAATAAGCCAGTTATCGGGGGAGGTGACCATGCGCCGGGGTGCAGGGGCTCGGGGACAAGTCCCCCCCGCACATCACACTGCTAGCCAGGGGCAGAGCCAGCCCACGGCTTTCCCTGCAATCTGCCTCTCAGGAGCACAAAAAACCTTCCGCAATGGCAACACCGCAGAGCTCGACGGGGAAGAAGCTGGAAGCTGCCGTGGGGTGACCCAGGATGGAGCTCCAGGAGCACCACTGCTCCCTGCAAAAATTCCTCCTCCTCCTCCCAAACCGCTCCCGTCAATGTGAGAACAGCCGTACCCAGGGCCCCGGCTTCAGACGACGCTGCACATCTCAAGAGAGGCTGAGCAGAAAGCGCTGAACACGACCCTGAGCTGACATATCGAACGTGCACCTAGCACGCTCTCTAGCCACCATCCTTTATCATCACCATCACAGCAGCGGTCACTGCGCTGTTATCACACCTTGCTCAACTCCAGTGCTTGTTGTTCGCAAGGAATTAAGGCAGGGAACCACAGCCAGCTCAAAGAGCAAGGGGAAAACTTTTAAAAAGCCTCTCATTCACAGTTGTAATGAATGAGGACAGAGAATCCCCCTGGGCAGGGTTATTTGACTTCTCCCTCGCTTTCTGCTGAACCTGCTCTTCTCACTTCATGCCAGACTATCAAGAGGTTTGGTTTGCGGAAGCTCAAGGGGTTGAGAGGCTCCTAACTTCGGCTGTGCTGTGAACATCAGAAGTCTTTCCCAGGATTCACTGGCTTCCAGACCAACCTTGACAGCACCTGCACAAGGCAGCGGACAGACAGACGTCCTTCTGGACACCTGCGTCAGTCCCCTTCTTGTTCTATGCTCTGGGATAAATCATGGCATAAATTTATGTTCAAGTGTAAAAAGGTCTGAATTTCAAGAATGCAACAGGCACGCACTCACCAGCATGGCGTGCCCTGAGCCTTCCTAGACAGCGTGACATGAAAATACATCTCCCTCCTGTCTCGACAAACCCCCAGGCTGGCAAGGCTGGCTGCAGGGGTAGCGCAGACCTGAGCCCAGCTTCCCCCCGCTTAGCTGGCCCAGGCCCAGGCAGGCTGGCAGCCCCGAGCCCCGGTGGTTGGCACCACCCAGCCTGAACACCGACAGGGGCACCAACAAGCCCCCGAGTCCACCCCAACCCAAACCCTGCTCCTCTGCAGCCCCACGTCACGTCCGTGCCGGGAGCCCCGCCAGAGCGGCCACCCATGACATTGGCCCCGGTGCGGGGAAGACGAAGCCGTTTAAGCACATCAGCAAGGGGAAGGGGAGCCGGTGCGTAGCTAAAGGCACCGGCAGCCGAGAGAGCTGGGCTTCTCCCCCATCACCTCTCCATCTCTCCACCAGAAGTTCACAGGAACGAGGTGCTCCTATGCCAGGCGAGTCACCCCCAACCCCACAAGCAGAGACGCCTTAGCTGGGAATCGGGGGCACCGGCACAACCTCGGGAGAGAGCTGCCGGCACTGCTAAAGCCTCACGTCTGCTCTAGATCAGCCACCTACAGTGATGCTACCTAACTCGATCCCGAGTCAGCCAAGTTGTCCTTCTTCCACCTATAGATGCTGCTTCCAGCAACAAGAAAGAAAAGCTGTAGGAACTCTTCCCAGTTTGTCCACGGAGACCATCAGACCCTGGTGCCCACAGCTACGTGCCGTCCTGCAGAAGCGACAGCAGTAGATGCCTCCTGGGCGTGCAAGCCCGCTGCCCAAGGCGCAGCGACAGAGAAGGGGGATCGCTACCAATGGTGCTTCACATCAGCTCCCCCAGGCTCCCTCCCAGTCTGTATCACCCACCCTGCAGATCAGCCCTACCCTGCGTATCTTCCAGTTATGCTGCCTTTGGGCTGGAGGAAAGCTCTGGGTCCAGCAGGACCAGACTCCTGTACAGTCCAACTCGGAAAAGAGATCTGGCTGGGCAGTTGTAAACCCTGGACACAAATATCAAGAAAAATCAGATGCTTGTTGAGATGCAATTAAATTAATAAAGAAATCAAATCACATGGGAGGACAAAACGTCCCAGGATCAACCCATGAATCATTGGCAGCCTCTGTGCAACTACAGTGGAAACTATTGCCATAACCATGCAGGGGTTTTCACTCCGTATTTCGTGTCACGTGCGGAGGATACACCCATTTTGATGTGCGTAGAAGCAAATTTCATTTCCTTCCTATATTCAAGATTGTCAGATTCATTCATTTTTTGTCTTGCTGACTTGTGCGATATCCCCCAAAGTTCCCCCTTTGCAAACCACACACAAAGTATGCAGCTTCCCAGCGGTCTTCAGCCAGGCTCATGCCAAGAGCCAGGCAAGCTGCTACACTGGTACATTTTAAAATTTGGCTATTTATATTCTGCGTGAGCTTCCTCTTTCCTACCGCTGCTTCTCCAAGATGCTGATTGTGCATTCCGCGCATGTTGGTTAAAAACCAACGAAGCAAAAAGCAGCAGCAGGACAGAGCCAGTGAAGTCCCACTCCAACACCTGCAACCAAATGCACATTTCTCCCTTTGCAGATGAGGAGACACGGGGTGGGAGCAGGGCTGGGAGAGACACAAAACCTTGAACTGTGGCTTACGTACATGCTGGCCACCAAGGATTCTGCAATCCTAAGTCTGGCACTCACACCAGTTCCCTCCAGGACTTCCAGAGAGTCAATCAAAGATGAACATCTTCAACCAAAGATGAACGCCTCCCTCTTGGGAGCTGGACTCGATGATCCTTATGGGTCCCTTCCAACTTGAGATATTCTATGATTCTGTGAAAATGGTCTCAAAAGAGCTTTGACAAACAAGTGCTGGTACGTATTGCTGCAACAGCTACTGCTCCCCGTTGCCTGCCCTATGCATCTGCTGGAGTTTCTGCCCCTCGTAGCAGAAGGGAACACGAGTCGGGCCTCGGCCGGTACAACCACAGCGCAGCACCCACGTGCAAACCCTCCTGCACCAGCGGTTCAACCTAAATAACTGAGCACCGCGCTGCAGCAGAGATACAGGTGAACATCCCTTCCGCTTACTGCGTCGCGCTGGTAGAAGAGACGCGGCCAACAGGCCCAGGCAGCACTTTAAACCGCTGCAACAAGATTCAGCAAAGCTTTTCGTGAAGGCACTAACTTTGAGTACGTTGATGGCTATGGCATTTGCACCTTCCACCAAACTCACACCAAAGGGACTCAGCACCCCAGAAAATGAGTTCCAACATATTTCAAACTGGGCACAAAAAAGGGAAGATGAAGAAAATGAACATTTGACCATGATTTCTCCAGCTCAGTGTGCAATCCTGCTCCTCTCCACGAGCAGGAAAAAGGCCTCTCTATGGAGGGGCACAAGGAAAAACCACATGTTTAACTTCGGGGTATCAGACGCCCAATTCTGCAGAGTTGGAGGCTTTTGCAAAAGCAGCCGTAAGTGAACTCTGCAGGAGTTCATCCCCTGAAATATGAAACTGGAGGTCCGCACCAGATGGCTTGCCTGGTTTTAGAGACCGCCTCTTCCAACTGCAGATAGCCCCGGGCTGCGTGAGCAACCAGCTCCCCACCGTAGTTCAAAGCGTTTGTGACTACACCAGGGAGGAATTCCTGCTCCGTGCAATAAACTCTTCTACTCTCTAGTGAATGTTCTAGTACACGGCACGGCGTTGAACCCCACGTCTTCACACGGAGGTTTAATAACGAGCTCTAAGACGTAGCCAAGGTTCACAAGCCTGGAGGAAGGGCTGTGGTGTGAGGGACCCTCGCAGGAGCCAGGCAGAGAGCAGCAGGGAATCTGCCTGCGTCTCTCCTCGTCGGCTGAAGGGAGGGGAAAATGCAAAAGCCAAACAGCAAAGCAAAATATTGGCTAGGGATCTGCATTTTCGAAAGTGTTTGAGATCAGTCACAAAGGTGGTTTTAGTAAGATAGGAGTAAAGTATAGGATTAAGTGTGAGTGTGACAGCATCCCTGCACGTTACACACAGACAATTACCCAACAATTACTAGGTCTTAAGAGCTCTGGTCCCACGTGCCCCTGGGTTAGCACATTGGCCTCCAAAGACACAAAATAATGAACTGTTATTGGAAAAAGGTATTAATTTCAGCACACGTGGAAGAGGCAAAACTGCTTAAAGTGCTTTTACCGATGCTGCCTGGACAACAGCTGGTTTAAAGATCAAGATGTTCGTGCTACTCTGTTCCCTTTCAGCTGGGCTACACGAAATGCCTCTTCCACAGGCAGGTAAAACACAGCACCCAGAGTTTCTTTGCACCACGATTTCCAAGGACCGCTGCTACCAGCCACAAGAGAGAAGCAGATGCTAACCCTGCCCATGGCACATCCCCGCATCGGGAACCTGTGCCGGTTGGGAATTAACAGTGTCCCCTGGCTAAAGAGACAAGAGAAGGCAGAGCTGAGCCTCAGAGACATCACCAAGAGTTTCTTGTTGAAGCTCCATGTTTGCACAAGTTCAAAAGGACTTGACGAAAGCTGGTAAAGCCAGAAACAGAAAGTGGGGGTTTGGTTTTTACAATCCCCAGTCTCTTCTCAGAATAATCCCTTCCCACCAGCAACGGGAAATGGGCCTTTTCGGAAACAAAAGAAACCTGCTTCACCAAGGACCACGTCCTCCACGCTTGACACAAGCCCCGAGTTAAGTTTCGTTTCACTCCCGGGAGCGAATCCCGAACCCATGCAACGAACAGCAGCGACTCTGGGGCCTCTTATGTAAACCGAAGCGTACGACATCATGTAAAAGGAAATACGAAAAAAGCCACCCCCATCTAGTGAAAGGAAAACAACTACAGTTCCGTGAACCAAAGATAAAGACCGCAAAAGCAGAAGTACCCTCTGTCCTACCCATCCAAAATAAGCACACGCAGCACAACACCCTTCCTCGTGGGGACTTCCAGGCAAAAAAGCCCCGCACTGGATGTTCCCCGCGGCTCCGCCGGTCGGGATCGTCCCATCCGCCCCTCGCACTCATCGGCGGTTTCCTTCCCCCAGCTGCGCTCAGGATGGCTACAGAGACTGCCCAAAGCTGGCGAGGAAACTGCCGAATATCCCCCGTGTTCGGGGAAAGGAAAGGTGCCCCGTGCTGGCGTCTGCCTGCCCTCGGTGACCCATGGCACGGGCTTTGGTGTAGGAGCCCCCGGGAGGGCAGGAGCATTCTTGCTCCCAAACACCATCCCAGCAATGACCGTGGTGGCACTGGGGTACAGTGGTTTTTGCTGGCCACGGGCAGGTCGATCTCCTGCCGTCTCCGTTCTCCCTGAGCCATGTTCCCGCTGCTGCTGATGGAGCTCGAGTCCCCCGCCACGGCTCGGCTGCCCCCAGCCCCTGCCCCGGGCGCTGCTCCCCGCACAGAGATGTTGGGCAGATGGACATGTCTCCTTCGGGTTTTCGACGCTCTCTGCCTGCCTGCTCAGAGCTGCCTCTGACCAGGACCCATTCCAACAGCCCATTAAAAAATAACAACAAAGGAGGAAACAGGAAAAGAAGATAAAAAGGGCCAGAAGCTAAACTTAAACCCACTGTGAAAAGGGGGTGTTTTTGCCAGGACACCAAGGCAGTGGCGACAGCTGAGAGCCTGTTCTCGCCCCATCAGCCGCTGGGCTCGGCAGCTGGGCTTTCCTGACACCCTTAGCTCTGCTTTTGCTCTGCTTCAGGTGTTTGTTTCAGCATGGAAAGCTTCACCCAGCACCCACAGGGAACAGCCCCAGGGCCATGCATCACCCAGCACCATGCGCTCCCGGGGAGCTGGATGGGGCAGAGGGAGGGGGCACAACACCCCATATCTGCCTCTTGTGGGGATTTTATACCTCCTCCCTCGGGGTCTGGGGCTCCCCGAGACCGACAGCAGGTCTGATCCTGTGTCTGCAGCCCAGAGGGGTTAGAGACAATATTCAAAGGCAGCCTTCTCCACCCTCATGGCTTAGAAAGAAGAGAAAGCAGCGGCTGGGGATCAGTTACAAAGGCATCTTGTGACTTGCACGCAGTGAGTCAGTGGCTGGAGCGAGGATTAGGAGCTCAGCGCTTGGGTCCAGAAACGAGACAGAGCAGATACACAGGATTCCTCCCCGACTCGCTTTTGTTCTGCTTTTAAAGAAAACTAAGAGCCTTCCCACACATAGAAACTTTTTCGCTCTTGTTATGGTCTGGAAATCAAGAGTCAAAAGATCTGCAAAGTCGCTCCGTGTCCATTCCATCCCGCCCCGGCCTCCAAGGGGGAGGATCGGGCCCCCTGAGGCAGGGGTGATGCAGGTGCTGGGGGATCAGCCTTGCCACGGGGGCTCCCCAGGGAAGAGCAAACTCCATCTGCAGCTGGCAGAGCCCGGGACACCAGGGATGACTGCTTAACTCCAAACCCTGGGTTTCCTACACCCAGGAGTACATGAAGACCACCAGCACCTCTACCTAGACATTTGCATCCTATGTGAAAACGCCACCAAAGCAGGACTCCCCTCAGGGTCCCGACCAGGGGACGTGCCGGGAAGGGCTCCCTTCGCAGGCTGCTGAAGGTTAGAAGAAGACTGAGTGCAGCAGGTTTTGCTTCCTCTCTGAGTTGATGGAAAAAACATCCCGCCGACACAGCAGTTCTAGCTCTTGCTCCACAGTCCTTAGCTTTGTGTTCGTGATCGCTTTGGCGTGCATTTCGGCAGCATCCATGCTCAGCGCCAACGCCTACGCAGAGTCAGGCTTGCATACGAGGGACGCAGCTGGCCTTCGCTTACAGAGCAACTGCTCCGCTACAAACTCGCCTAGAGCCCGGAGGGGAATCACTGGAAGTGAAACCAGAACGGCACGACCGGTGACAACGGGTGTATAAAAAATTAATATGTATTGCTCTATAAGGGTAAATAAAGATTGAGTGGTTCATAGTAAGTCATTTCAGCTCAGAACAAAGGTCTGTGTTTCACCAAGATGGAACAGAAAAATCTGCAAAAACCGTAACAGAAACAAGTTGAGAAATTATTTGGTGTGTGTACAGTAGCACCTGTAAGTCACATGCAACATGACAGCTCTGTAACGCCTTGTTCAAATGCAAAGAAAAACAGGGTGTGTGTCCCAAAGAGATTACAGTTCAAGCCTGATCTAATGTTTCTCTGTTGATTCCACTGCTGAAACAGGGCCCTGTCGCACCAAGCGGGTTATTTCTGCGGCAGCGAGAACTGCTGTATGTATTTGGAAAGGGACGGTGACCAGGTTGGCGTTCGGAGCTGACGTACCTTGAAACCGAGCGGTATGCTCATTCCTGAAATGTCAGTTGTGTCTTAACGCACGTGAACCGGAACAGACAGACTTGTTCGCTGGTGCGACGCCAGGGCAACGCTTGCCCCTTGTGCGCATCAGCATTTGCAAGCTAGTGTGTTCACCTATCCCAAAAGTCAAGTCTTCACATTCTCGGAGACACGAAGCCTTGAATACTTCTCCTGCTCTCAGCTCATAGTCCATGGGCCAGTCCAGATAGCCAAAAAATTAATTTTAAGAAGTATTAGCTGCTCCTAAACCAGCTTCTTTTGTCAAACCTCCCCCTTGGCCCCAGCATGTACCTGACCTGCACGAACGAAGATCACACCTGGGCACACACCCGCGGCACAAGCAAGGCACGCGGGATATGCAGAAAGGGCAACGCAACGATGACAGCTCCCGCGACTGCCAGGCGTAAAACACCAGCCCAGACCCAGGAAGCGGCTTTCAGCCCCCCTCGCCATGCTGAACCATCCCACTGGCCCCACGCCGACGCTCCCAGGGAGCTTCGCCACACACCATTCCCGAGCAGCCTGGATAAGCCGTAAATGACTGCCTATGCAGTAACCCACCTGCTGCAGCTTGCAGAGGGGAAAAAGAAACCAAAGTCCTTTCTTTCTGCAATTTTAAAGGTGCACAGATTGGGGTGGACAAATTGGAGGCTGTCCAAAAGCCACAGCCCTGTCTGGCTGCAGTCTGGCTTACGGTAACTGTGCCATCACCCTTCGTTTCAATTTGATCAAGGTTATTTCAATTTAGCTCAGACACATCCTTAGCTTAGATAAGCTGAACCAAAATAAGCCCTCGTGAAATAAATGTGTCCACCCATGTGTTTACACTGCCTTACGTCAACTTACTTTCCCTCCATTAAAGCTGGTGAGATTGAAGCGTGGGCAAAGCCGACAAGCCCAGACCTCTTGGGCCCCCCTCCCCAAAATCCCGTCGCCCCAGCCTGCGCAGAGGAGGATGCCCGGGGGGCTCCGGATGCCCCCGGTCCGCCCTGACCCCAGAGCAGGGCAGGCTCGGGTGCTCTCCCAGCCCGGCTCAATGCCGTCACTGTGCTCCTCGGGGCTGGAGAGGGGCTCGCGGTGCCGGTGGCGCAGGGACGGCCTCGCCGGATGGCTCGCTCTTTGTGTGCGTGTCTGCATCAGGGTGACCCAGTAAACAGCTGAAGCAGAGAAAATGCAGGAACAATCCAGCGCAGGGAGGCAGCGAGGGGCTGCGGTGAAAGGACGGGAAGAATAAATGCGAGCCTTTGTTCTCCGGCCGTGCCCCTCGCGCCCGACTCCCACCCCGGCCGGGATGACGTAGGACGCCTCCATTTGCTGCCGGCGTGCTTCCCCGGCCGCCCTGCGCGGATGTCCAGGCTGAGCCCATCTCGTCCCAGCCTCCTCCTGACACCCGCAGCCCCAGCGTGTCCCATCGCATCCCAGCTGCAGGACTCAGGCCATCCCCTTTGCTCCCAGGAACGGCTGCTGCGGGCTGATCCCGGAGAGATTTTCCTCTTGGATAGTCCCCCCCTACTTGTTCCCCTCCCTGGGGTGCCCGTGGGAAGCTGGAAGGGGGAAGAGCAAGCACTTTTGCTTTGTAATCAGGAAAATCTCACCTTCAGAGCATTACTTAAATAGGTGTCGACGAGGCAGTAGGTGCTATATAAGCAGGTACAGAGGCAGGAGTCAACAAGCCAACACCTGGGGGGCCTGCAATCAGGATGCTCACTCAACTAAGTCTGATTTCCACAGCTGAAACAACCAAGAGCTTAAGTTTAATTGGCACCTTTGGGGAGAAAACAACTGAAAAAAAAAAATTAAAAAAAGATCCAGCTGTTGTCAAGTGCCTGAACACGCACACCGGGAGCCCAAGCAGCGAGGTTTGGACCCGGGCCCTGCCCCGAGCGCTGGGTGTGCCAGCTCCTGCGCATCCAGAGGGTGGAGGGTGGAGAGCGGCTGCGGTAGGAGGAACGTGGGTGTCGGCAGGGCGCGGGCAGCCGGGGCGGTGGGATGAATTCCCTCCTCGGACCCTCAGCCCTGCACTTGCAGGTGTGGGTCCTGCCGTGGACTGAGTCCGAGCATCAGCCAGAGCGGGACCTGCCGGCAGCCATCCCTCCATCCCTCCGTCAGCTCACAGCCAGCCCCCCGGGGGTAGCAGGGAGAGAGCGGGCAGCTTCACGCAGGGTTGCTCCACTTTCCCACCTACCCTGATTCAGCACACACTTTTGGGACTATGTTTTCTCCCACCGCTTCAGACACAGCCTTTTTGCAGCGATGGCTGATGACGAAGGCGTACCAGCGTCTGCAGCAGCACACCTGCGTCTGCTCGGGGACACCGGGATTTCAACCCGGCACTGGGTCACCGCAGGCATTTGCAGGCAAGCATTCCCTCCCGTTACTAGAGCTCTTTCATGGCAGGTAAAGCACCACACAAGTAAGCCCGTTCCTCCTGGCCACGGCACTTTGGCGAGCCAGTACGGGCACGCTCCCACCCTGACTTGTCTGTTCCTGCCACCCTGCCCCTTCATCCCCTGGGACTACCAGCACGCCTGCAGCTCACCCTCCCATTTAAAATTATTTTGGGGGATAAACCCTGGGATACCCAAAAAGCTAATGTGCACAATGACCACGGGGCAGCATCAGCGCGAAGAGGGCAGAGGTGCCCACCTTCCTTCCCTGCCTCCTTTCCTTTGACATTACCTCGACTAAGACAGGTCAAGCCTCCAACAGGCCCATCCTCCTAGAGCTGAGTTTTGCTGAGGAACATGCTGAAATCCATGGGAATGAGGACTGGGAGAGATGGATTTTGTGGGATACCCCCCCCCCCCCCCAAGCACCTCAGGGAATAAGTGTTTGTTATGACACTGGTGTGAGCCATAGCTACGCCATGAGTCAGCCCCGGCGCGCTGCGCGGGAGGGACCCGCCTGGCCCGTCTTCATGTCGTTCTCACTGTTGCAACCGGGACTGAATCTAGTAAACCGCATTGTCTAGAAACCCAGTAATCACAGTGACGGTCACCAGCAACGGGCACCGCCGCCGCATTGCTCAGCACGGGGATCCGGCCAAGGGGCTCTGACCGGCAGAACTGCAGTTGGGACCAAACATCCATTAAAAAAAATAATCAAAAGCAAACAAATAGCAACATTTGGAGAAAAGCTGGGCTGCTTAAAATGATAAACCAAACCAAGCAGTAGCCTTGCTCTGAAAAGTCTGCAGTGATCGTTGGGGTCGCAGCATGGGAGGAATGGGGGTGACACCATTAGCCCCAGTTCATACCCCCCGTCCTCCAGCTCCCGCAGCTCACCGGCTCTGCTGCTGCTCCCGTACATGGAGCCAGACCTCGCCAGCAGCAGGCCACCAGCTGAGCCTTTTAGGCAACTGTCTTCGAAGAAAATCCCTGGGGTTTTGGCCTAAACTGGAAGGTGAGGTCCTGAAGCCCCCGACCACACGAAGGTCTGTGCTTCAGCATCCTTGTTCACGTCCTACAGCTGAGTTTTTGCCCTGCCAGTCTCGGGCAACATGCTTTGCTTTGCCCAGCTTGGCTAAACGATGGTTTCCTGAAGTTAGTTCCAACTCTTAAGAAGCCAACCCAAACCAAACACATCATTTCGCAAACGAAAACGCCGGCTCGAGCGGTGAGCCCAGCGCAGGCTCTCAGCTTGCGAGTCTCCATGGAGACCCGACCACTGCAAAGAGCAGGGAAAGGCTGCGTGGTTTTGCTCCATCACATGAAAAGAAGTTCTGGTAAGACGGGTAGCGAGCCCTTTGAAAAGCAGGTTTCCACGCAGGCCTGCTGTTTGTTAAAGTGTGGTTAGCAGAAAGACAAGCCACTCTAAAAATAATGCCTCAGCATTCCAGATGAAGTTGCCTCCGATGAGTTTCCTCTCTAATCTGCTCCGTTTGCAAGTCAAAACAACTTTTTTCCTGCCCTGTCAGCTCTGAGGGCTCGGCTGGTGCCTGGCAGCTGGAGCCATCTCCGTCCTGCCTCCACCGACCCCGGGCACCCAGCGCCCCACATGCGGAGCGGGAGGATGCCCTTCCCCGTCCCAGCACGTTCCTGACGGCAGGGCTGATCGAAATCCAGCTGCGTAATGAAAACAAACTTGCTGCTGTCAAGCCGTGCAAGTGAAACGGGCCACGCGTGTGCCTGATCTCCCCTGACACTGAGCTGTCACATAACTCCTGAGCCCCAGCTATGTTAGAGAGAAACTCGCAGCGATTATCTAATGTACAGGCTCTGCCCCATAAGAACCTGTACCAACGTAGCACCTGCCCGGAATGTAACCAAAGACTTTAGAGATTATTTGCATAACATTATTAAAAACAAAACAAACAAAATCACATGGAGAGAGACAGAGGCTTTAGGTGCTGCAGAGCTGCCACTTCATTGCACCGAAGGAGACCAGTGTTTTGCTCGCTGCAGCCCACGTGGCATGGCCCATGCAGAGATTTAGGAAAGGACTTTCCTGGCGCCTCTGGGAGAGCTGTTCCCGGTGTTAAGAGAACAAAGGGCCCATCCACAAAAGCCCTTCTGCAAACGCCAGATTACATATGTGAGCAAAGACACTCCTGCGCTCGCCCGCAGCGTGCACCCAGAGCGGGCTCGCCGTGCAGCACCCTCGCACCTCTGCCGCTGCTCCGATCCCCTCCCCGCGTCTCCATTCAGGCGGCCAAGGGGCGAGGCAGAGCCTCCGGGGAGCAGCTGGGATGATTCCATGCCGGAGCTCAGCACTCCCTTTCCCTAACGACGCGGGAGCAAAGTCCAAATGCATCTTTATTGGAGCTCCGCGAGCCAGGCGGGCTGGGGCTGCGGCGATGTCCGGGTGAGCCCTCACACGGGGACAGGAACGAGACCAACCAACAACCGAAGTAGCCGAACAGCTCAATTCTTCCCCTGCTGCCAGTTCTCCCAGGCAGGCACGCTCCAGCCCGAGGCTGCGATATAGTTTCAGTGTGATGCTTAAACAGGTCTCCCTGGGCACCAAGTCCCTCCTGGCCAGAGCCCTCGTGCCGGCCTCCCCCTTCAGCCTACAGATGCTTCTCGCTGCAAATGAAGGCCCCCCGAGCCCCGCGGCAAGCCACACGCATTCTGGACAGGCTGCGGATGCTGCTGTTGGGTCTAACCCAGCACCACACACACTAACCACATGGGATGAACAGGCTAATCTGTGGAGGCTCTGAGTCCCGCAACTCAATTCTTTCTCCCCAAGGCCCAAGTGATGCTCAAATCGCAACCTCCCCCATCCAGACCCCGCAGGTGCCATCCCACCAAAGCAATGCACAAACTCGGACCCGCCACGAGCTGCGCTGGAGCCCCCCGGGCCCCCCGCCAGCAGCTCGGCCAGCTTTGTATCCAAATCCTGCTCCTTAGCAACGACATTTTTTTCCCCCCTCTTGCTGGGTCCGTGGGAGATGAAGAAATATCCGAGAACTGAAACAGCCCTGCTGCAAGTATGTATTTAAGTAAGAGGAACACGTCCGCTCAAAAGCCAGTCACTAGCAGCTCTGGAGATAACGGCGTTAGAGAAAGTACAAGCAGGGGATACCCAGCCTTTAAATGTGGTCTAGAGTGACCTAAATAAACTCTCTGCTCCTTCAATTACACACCCCCCGGGGGACAGAGCGGCTGGCAATTAGAGAGCCGGAAAGGGTGATGGAGGAGCCGCTAGTGGTGAAGCCCTTCCTATGGCCGGACCAACTCAGGTGGCCTTAAAGCCAGCCGTGCCCTGGCCCTAACTGTGGGGTGGTCACAGCCAGCCCCCCAGCTCCGAAACAGTGGTGCCGGCTGAGCGAGACCCATCCCCACAGGCACAGCTGGCCTGACGCTCCTTTTGCTCATCCCACCCCAAACCTGGGCACACAGAAGCATGGAAATCCTCCGAGATTGCATTTAGTCGCCCCTGCCCAGTAATCCCACCTCGATAGCTAGAAAATAGATGGCTGTAGCAGAGCAACGGTGTGACCTGGGGGGCCTGGGGCACCCCGAGCTGCAGCACGGGACCTCCTGCCTGCCCCGCTGCAGGGAGCCCCGGGAGCGAAGCCGGGGCGCGGGGGTGCCGGGGATAATAAATAAAGATTTCCATTTCCAGGGCTGCCAGTCTGGTACTAAATCCACTAAAACCTCAGCGAGATCCCAGTACCGGAGGGTTTCCCACCCCTATGGAAACATGGCATAGCAGCCTTCGAGTAACATGATCCTTACACAAACATTTAGAAACCTCTCTCCAGCTTCTAACCATATCAAATAATAATAAAAAAAAATCCCTCCCACCTCTGTTATTCCCATCCTGCAGCAGCCACCAACAATCAGCATCTCAGCCTGCTCCTGGCCTCACCGCCTGCTCCAAACCCTTCTGGAGGGGGGCCAGAAGGTAGGTCCCCATCCAAGAAATACCAACAGATGATGTTCATCTGGCAAATTGCAAGGGGCATATCAGGTTGTGCCTGGGGGAGAAGAACAGGCCGAGAGAAAAGGATCTTCTTCCAAAGGCACCATAGGAAGCTAAAAGAAAATGGCTTTTAAGAAATATCTTTGCCCCTCCCTTGTCTCCTTCCCAGCTGTAAAGAACAAGCACTGATCTCCAAGGCATCTGGGCTGAGCAATTCAAGTTTTAAAGGATGTGTTTAGCAACTGAAAATCTCCTAATTGTTCTGAAAACAAATAGAGCCAGAACAGCAAGGACACAAGCTTTTTTGATATGTGTCAGCCCAGCCACTTGTCTAGAGGTTCAGCAAGTTGGTCTCATGACAGTTGCAGTCTGTGCCATCTGCAGTGGTGTTCACAGCAGGCTTGTCCGGCAAGGACCAGGAGGAGGGCCACCAAATTCACTTTGTGGCTGCCACTGGACAGGAAGGATTGACACTGATTTGGGATGGATTGGAACTGGAAAGCTCAAAGCAAAAGGTCTGCAAAGCTGCTCTGTCGATCTCTCGCTTGAGACAGTTCAAATTTTCCATTCCCTGTGGTTAAAATCACAGCGAGAACACTCGGCAGCACGTGGCCACGAGACCTCGAGTAGGACCTCGAAGCGATGCCTGGGTGATCGACACCATTGCTGCAGGACACAGGCAAAGGTCTGCCCTGCCGACATCCGCGGGCGCTCAGCCGAGGAGCGGAAAACGAGATCCGCATTCCCTGCAACCTGCCTAGCAGCTTTCCAGGGATCCTCTATTCCCTGTGGGACCAGACTATCCACCCCATAAGCTGGCACAGCTCCATCGAAACCAGCTCTGTCCCAGCGCAGGGGACACGCCGAGCCCGGGAAGCACAACACCCTTTGGCGGAGGTGGCAACCCCAGGCTCCCTCCGCGGACCTGGGGACCGGCAGCAGCGCTGCGGGGCTGTTAACGGGGGTTAGCAAAACACTGAAGGTCTCCAGGGGTTTTCTTATTCAAATAATCTGCCTTCTCCTCCCAGCGTGCATCTTGCAGAGTAACTCTACCCGAGGATTATAACCACACCAGGCTGCTGCCAGGACAGTTGTCACAACACCGACAATCTTATTTTTTTTTCCTTTCCCCAGTTGCGCACTAATGCCGGCAGGCACAACCGCCCGGCGGGGCTCAGCGAGCAACGTGGAGGCCCTCGCACGGGAACACACTAGAGCTTAGCGGCTCTCCGAGCATCTCCAAGCTGCTTGGGAGGCAGCGGGTCACCACACACCGCTCTGGGATGCACCTTTTCTTGTAAATGGATGGCACAGAGAAAGGAGGAATCTGTCTGCAAGTTGTTTGGGGCTGGGAGGAAAGCGCAAGCCATCAGATGCCGGGACCGTGCTCTGACCATTATGCAGCACGGATCCACGTACAGCCCAGAGCAGAAATCTGGGCAAAGACGACTTCAGAGGAGGTCTGGCGAGCAGTCGTCTCTCCGCTGTGCTCAGGTGAGCCGGGGCTTGCTCAGGGCCAGCATGGGCCATGCAGAGCCGCCCTCAGCCCCAGTGACTTTTCCTTTGCAGCCCCCATCACCCGGGACGCTGGCAGACCCTCTCCTGAGCTCCAGAGCCTCCTCCGGCCGGGGTGCCCGGGGGCTCGCACGTCCCAGGCAGCCTCTCCCCTGGGGTAAGGGCAGCACGCCGCATCACCCCCTTTTCCTCCCCGCTCCTCTTGCTCTCCCCTGCCAAAAGCGCGGCCCCTCGGCCTCCCGGAGCGCGGAGGGCCGGCGAGGCTGGACTTCCTGCCAGGCATAACACGAACCAGATGATGTACTCCAAACAATGTCAGTACGCCCACCCCCAGGAGAGAGAAGCAGGGAGGGGAAAGCGGGGGGAAAAATAAGCTGGACAGAGCTTTCATGAACTCCGGGCAGAGCCGATGAGCTCCTGCCACCAGGCCAGAGGTGAACCAATACAGCCGGAGCCTGAGATTATCCCTTCCCGTCCGTGGCTGACCAAGACTTTCCATCGCGGGCTACGGGGTAGATCGTTTAGCGCTGGGAGAAGGAGCCATCACCCCCCGAAACGCTGGCCGCCCTCCCCGGATATCTGCACAGCAACTCAGGAGGTTTTAGTGGCGATTCCCCCCCTCCGCCACCCTCCTCCAGCGGGAAGCATCCAGAGCCGAGAAGCACATCTGCAGCTGGCTCTAAATCCCAGCAAAGCCAGACTTGCTGACCCTTGCTGATATTAACCCCCGCACCACCAGCACGCCAGCGCAGGCCAGCGCGCAGGGCTCGGACGCTGCCCTGAAAGCACCACCTCTGAAGGCCAAAACCTTCCTCCCGCTGAGCTTCTCCTAACACACTGTTTGCTCGGAATCAATGACATTCCCGGCACGTCGAAGATGATCATCCATCATCTGTGCCAAAAGGCACAGCTCTGACTCAGATTATTTCGGGTGCCTCCGCACGCAACTGCCATCAACAAACCACTCAGACCGAGATCTCCAGGGGACCAGTCCGACTCTGAACTGCCTGAGGTTGAACGCAAAGAAGCACAAATATTTTGCATCCTCCAGCAAAGTCCTCCCGATGCCTGTAACCTTCCCAGAGGACACTTTTGTGGTTTGGACAAGCCTAGAGCCTTTACGAGCAGCTCAGATCTGAGCAGGCTCCTGCCTCCGGCAGCCAGAGTCTCAAATAAAATATTAAAAGCCCCCGGTTTTAGCAATCTGTCCCCTTCCCTGGTTGTCTTGAGGGAGAGCATCTCTCTGGTTTTTCCCAGCAGAGAGCCTGGCAGCCTGCCTGCCAGTCAATGGCACAGGGACACCGAGCAAGAAAACCAAGCAGGGGCACCCGTTTATTAAATAAAATGGAACAGCGCTACGTGTAGCAGACCGCCCGCAGCCATCCCCTTCCCAAACTTGGGCCGGCTTTGGCCAGGCCGCCAGCGAGGCGGAGAACCCCAAACTGCCGAGGAGCGTGCGCCGGGGCCCGCTCCGCGCTCCCACCCTGCAGCGGGCTGAGCCCCCCCCCCCAACTCATCGCAGCAGTGACCCCCCCCCCCCCCCATCCCATCCCCGCACTCACCTCCAGCGGCGGCAGGTCGGGGTCGAGCTGGGTGAAGCTGTGCAGCACCACGGGGCTGTTCTCCCCGGCCACCTCCAACCTGACGCCGCCCCAGAGGCTCCGCGCCCGCCGGCAGCCCTCGAACATCCTCTCGGGGGCGGGCGCGGCGGCATGGTGCGGCGGGGCCCGCCGGCGGCTCACCATCGGCAGCCCCGCCGCATCCCCGGCGCCCCGCTCCGCCGCCGGCCCCGCCAGCGCCCCCGGGACGCCCGGGGAAGGCGGGGATGGACGCCCGGGGAAGGCTGCTCGGGGGCGGGGGGGGGGGGGGGGAGGCAGCGGTCGGTTGGGGGGAACCGGGAGGCGGCGGAGCGGGGCCGGGAGAGCCCGCAGCAGCGGGGCAGGCGCCGGGAACCCGCAGCCGCCCCCGCCGCCGAGCAGCCTGATGTCAGCGCGGGGCCGGGAAGGAGCCGGCGAGGCTGCAAAACCAGGCACTGGATTTCCTCCCCTCAGCCTCCGCCCGCCCCGGGGGCCGGCCCGGCTCGGCACGGCCCGGCCCCCGCGGGAGGGGAGGGACGCGGAGCCGGGGGAGGCGACCGAGCCGTGAAAAAATCCCCCGAGCCCACACAAAAAGCGAGGAGGGCGGCGGGGGCCCGCAGCTGCCGGGGGGGGCGGGAAAGGGTGGGCGATGCTCCCCCGAGACCCAGCCGGAGGGGGGGAGCAGCGGGGGTGCAACCGGGGGGGGCAAAGCCATACAGGTGCTGGAAGAGGATCCTTCTATCATCAGGTGTTCCTACAGCACCTAGGACTGGGGTTCACACACCACCACCCAAAAAGAAAAAAAAAAAAAAAGTATTAAATTCAAGTGCACGAATATTAACAGCCCGTATTTTTGTCTGAACAGACAAGTTTTATCTCATCACATGAGCTCAGCGCCGCGCCAACAGTGCTGTGTGTTCGGAGCTCTGCCCAGCCCTTCGCTCGCCACAGCTGGACTTTACAGGGTGACGCGGGGGCGGCCGGCAGCGTCCCCCGGGGAGATGAAGGGACGTGACCGAGGCCCCGCAGCGAGTCAGTGCCGGGAGCTGGGTCTGACCCCTTCCCCGGCCCCCGAGGCGCGGGCAAAGCGGGGAGCAGGGACCAGGGCACCTCTGCTCGGTGGCAGGGACTCGGGGAAAGAGAGGTGGGCCCAGGGGACAGCGGGGCTGCAGATCCCGCTTTAAAGAGGCCCTGAGCCTCCAAGATGATGCTGAAACCCTGCAATGTAATGTTGTTTTCAGAGGCAAAGAGAAACGGCCAAAACTGTTTGTCATTCGTCATCCCTCTGCGCTGCGCACAGCGTGCTCTCACCCTCCCCTGGCTCTTCCCCTCACAGGCTGCCGATAAACTATCACCGGGTCCGGGCAGTTGCTGCTGACAACACCGAAACCCAGACTTTGACACCTCAGCTCCCTGCACAGCTGAAATAACATCAGCCTCCCAGGGCCTTCCAGCCCCGCGGCTTTATTTCCAACGAGAAGACGGAGCCGAGGCTCGCACGTCCAGCTCTGCCGAGGGCACCAGCAGCTCCTGCCCGGGCAGGAAAGGATTAACAAAGCTGCCCGGGATGCGATGTGCTTCAAACGTGAAAGTTTACCAGGCAGGAGGATGAGCGAGGACAATGCGGGCTATTGTCCTGCTTATCTGACCCGCAAAGGGTCACGGGGACTCGCCAGGACACCCGGGGAAAGGGGAGCCAGCCCTGCTGCCCAAGGCAGCCCCGCGCCTTCGGGACGCTCTCTTGGGGGTAACGCAGATTTTAACACAGCCCAGGCACAGGGCCACAGCCCTGATCCCTGCCCAGGTCACCCCGCGGCGCCCATCGGGTCCCCGGAGCTTTCTCTGCTGCGGAAAGGATGGGACGATGCTCAGCGCAGAGGTGTCCGCAGACCCACTGGCACGTCATGCAGAAAGTGCGATACTGCAAGATGCGCTATGAAACGAGATCGGTGGCGTGCATCGTTTCCCTTGGTACGTACAGAAATCGGAGGCAGTGCCCAATTCTCTAGCAGAAATCAGCGTTGCCTCTCTGGGCTGCAGGGTCTTTGGGAGGGAGCCACTGCTTTTCTTCGGTGTTTATCTCTTAGGGCAGTGCAATCACAGCCCACCGCTGGAACTGCATGGCACTGCGCGAGTGCACATAATAAATAACAGCACTACTCATTTTCAGTTGGCAAAACCCTCCAAAACCCTTCAGCTTCGTCTGACCTCTACGGAAAGATGCAGCTCTCTCTTTGATGGGCAATTTTCACCGGTCCCTTGGTTGACCACTAAACATGGTTTCAGGGGAGAAACACTTCTGATAATGGATAATAAATAATATAAGGCAGGAAGGCAACTGAGAGCGTTTAAAAATAGCCAGCCAGTTTCCTTTCTCCTCTCCTGGGAACCTTCTGGGTCTGAAAAGCAAAACACTCAAAGCGGGGTCAGGAGCCCAAGTTCAGGATGTTTGCTCAGCGCAGCTAACCCCAAACACTCAGCCGTCAGGGGCCAGGCTCTTAAAGGTCATGAGATTCAAAACAAATAACTTTTCAGGGCTTCTTATTTGCCTCCGAACATAGAGTCAAAAGGGAACACGCAGAATCATGCCCTCAGGTTTCTCCCCTACACCTTTGAAGGTCTAGAAATTGTTGGAAAATGCAGTTATTTTATATGCACGTGACTCCAGGAGCAGGGGATTTAAGGTGACTATCAACGATTGAGTGACTCATTAAAAAAATATCATCAATTTACACTTGGCAAACTCAGCAAAAACTTTTCACAACACACTGAGCATTTTGCGCCGACCTCAGCCGTAAGCGTCCCATCGCCTCCAGCAGGCGCGGGAGCAGAGACGGGCGCGGGAAGCGGGCGCTGCGGGAAATCCCTTACTTCGTTTCTTTCTGCCACTCAGTAATTGGCACTCGGCTGAATAAATACAAACCCATGTGGCCAACACTGGAGCATCTACAGATCACAAATCTACGCTCCTCTGCCGCAGGCTCCAGCCCGCAGGCTTCCCTGCACAGTAAAAAACGTGGAGCGGGTAACACAGAGAGGCTTTTGCGAACTCTAAGCCAGTTTCCCGGTTTAGCTCAATCCAGTTGGGTGAGGACCTGCAGAGTCAGGCCTTAGTTTGTTTCTCAATAACGGGGCTCAGCGCGGACCCCGAGTCGTCTCTCCCCGGCACGTACGAGCTCGTACACGCAGCCTTTCAGCATCCCCCTCAGCTCCATCCTCCAGCCCTCCCAGCGACTGCCCTCCTTCGCTTTCATCTCATGCTCCACTTCCGAGAAGGGCTTCCCAGCATATTTCCTACAGGACAAAACTCGCGGTGACCCAGTTCCCGTGCTCTATATTGCTGGGGCTTTTTTTTTTTTTTTTTTAATCCACAAGGCCATGGGCTGAGCGAGCGAGGCTGCCCACCCCAAAGCATGGCTCAGAAATGCTTTCACAGCGGTGGCTGCCTCCTGCATGGCATCGGTTGCCTGCAAACACCCCCACTGCTCCTGCCATCGCCCCAGGGCACGTGCCGGCACCCCTGGCAAAACCCGTATTTTCTGTGAGCCTCCAGCGGGACAGATGCCAGAGCAGAGAACTGAAAAAAGCTGATCTCAGCCCCGGCCACAGAAGGCAAGAATCAGCCCCAGCCACCTCCAGCCGAGCCCCCCTCGAGCATCGCACGGCACCAGCTTTCGCTGTTGGACAAGCGGATGAACCGGGACCCAAATCAGCAGCCTCCGATGGGAACCGGGCTGGTTTATGTGGGAGTTGCAACGTTATCCGGCCTCTGTCCCGAGCTCTGGCAGCAGCTCACAAGGCGCGTCGAGTAAATCCCCGCAGTGCTCTGTGTCAGGCCGCTCGCTATAAAATGGAGACGATAACGCTTCCTTCTATTGTAGGGGCTGGGGAAGCCCTTTTTGTGGCTGTTCGTAAGGCGCTTTGGAGGAAAAGTGCTACCGATAGAAAAGAACTATTAACTAAAAGTCGGGCTGTTCATCACACTTGCATTGAGTCCTAAATCAAACCTTGCTGGACATTCAGATTTTCATTTGAAAGGCTTTCATTTCCACTGCCCAGGCTCAACTGGAAGATTATTTTATAAGAAATAATAATAATAAACTAGTACTATCTCTTCTGCCTCAGAACCAGGGAAAAAAAAAACCTCCGAGCTTATGCAAGAAGGGAAAACGATGGCACTGCTCCGTTCAGCACACTCTGGATGGAGATGTTAGATTAGAGCAGTTGCTCCCAGAATTCGGGGACCAACGGGTCACAGCCAGCCCTCAGAGTCCCTCACAGACCCAATTCTCGCTTGCAAACACGGTCAATGCCCCTACGTAACCAGATCAGAGGGGTGAGCCACACACCACTTGCCACGGCTTAGAGCAAGCGTGGATTTTAGGAAATCCTCCGCCGAGTATTTCAGATCCAGGGCAGTTGGATCCCTCCCTCTGCCTCCAGGTTTCGGGTGTTTCTCGGGGCCGTCTCCCCGGCGGACCAGGCACCACAAACTCTTTGTGCTGGCAGGGAGGAAGGCGGACCCGGGCTCTCTGCGCTCGGTGCCCCTTCTGCCGGCGGCACCTGTTCTCCAGCTGCAACACCCCCCCTCCCCACGGCCCCCCACGGGCAGCTACCGATTAAGCGCCGGGTTAATTCAGGAGCGCAGCTCTCCTCCAGCCTCTCTGAAGCACGCCAAACGTCGAACGCAGCAAGGCAAGCTCCTAATTATTGTCAGTTCCTAGCAGAGGAAGCACACCAAATCCCCGGGCAATTAGGATCTAAAACTCTCCATCCAGCTTTTCTGTGTCTCATTTCCTGCAGCCCCTGCGCACAGCTGGGCTACAGCATCTCCTGCGGAGCCTGCCGACTCCTGAAGCTCAGCAACGGCGAGGCAATTATGCCACAAGCCTTGAAGACCCAACAGCTTGCAGGAATCTTTCTCCTTGATCCTACTTCTTATGCCATCCACTTGGCCGCAGTATTTGAGCACCTTCCATTAGGGCAGCAAGGGACAACACAAACCTTTGTTTTTCAGGCTTGCTGACCTCTCAAAACTCAGCAGAATAAGGCCAACATGGGGGGAGGGGAGGGAAAAATCAAGCCACTTCCTAAGAAACAACTGACCACAGCACGCTTTGTGCGGGCATTTCTGGGGCAAGGCACCTCGACTCCTTCGCAGCAAAGTGCCACACAGCCATTTACAGTGAAAAGAAAATACTCAGAAAAAGAAAAGGCAAAATAGAACCGCTAACATTAAAATATGCCCAGAAAGCCAAAGACAACAGGGTCCATCTTGTGAAAAGCACTAAGAGACCCGACAGCATTTCCAGGGCACTGGTGGCAGGGGCACGCAGCAAAACGAGCACAAAAGCCTGCCCAGAGCTCGCTGTTTCGAGGGGATCGTAGAATACCCAGCGCGTTTCGGTACGGCCCATCCCCACATCGAGAGCGAACCGCAGCTGCAGCTCTGGGTCGCAGCGTTTTCCTTTTCCACGTGCTCCGCTGCCGCCGTCCGCGGCTCCCCTGCGTGCAGAGTTCAGCAGGCATTAAGCTGCTGAAGCCTGACATGCTGCAGACACGCCAGAGCTCCTCTGGTAAAGACTATTATTTCTTGAGCTGTTTGTCTTTAAAGGCAGCTTTTATCTCCCTATCACCTTTCTGCCAGAATGTTTCAGTCAGCTCTTTTAACAAATACCACCTAAGGTGCTTGTAACTAAAAGAAAAACAGGAAAAACATTTTTCTGTGTTGCTTAGCGATCAGCGTACGACGAGTTCAAGTCTCCCAGGTGCTCAGAGTTATTGTAATTTCCATCCTTGCTTGCAGGGTCCTCTGCATAAGAGTTGGGAAAAGAAAAATCACTGGCAGAAAAGAGGAGAAAGGTTGTGAGGCCACAAAAATTGGCAGGGAAAGACGGGAATGGGTGTAGCCCCTGAAGATAGGGGAAACTCCTTTCTGAAATCAAAACAGCCCTTCTCATCTACCAGAAAAATAAGACGACCCAGTGAGATTTCATTATATATTGGAAACACTGCGATCGCTGACGTTGGGCAAGGTCCAACGGTGGCGGTTTCATTGGCAAAGCACCCCGAGCCTCGCAGGGTCCCCCAACAGCTGGAGCCACTTTCCCACAGCCAGTGCAGCGCCCCTCGCCCCTCGCTTCCCACCCCGTCCCGCTGTGCTCCGGCACAGGGGCTATGCAGAGGCACAAAGCAAAGCGAATCTGCCTCCCAGCTGCATCGCTTCCCAAAAGAAACTCAAGCCATCAAGGAATCTACTGGGCATAACTTATTCCCCTCACTACAACCTTCGGCGAGGGAGGTTATGTGCTCGATTTTCTGCGCACGCGGCTGTTCCTCCCTCCAGCACCTTTGTACCGTGCTACTGGGGCCAGACTGGGAGCACCAGCTCAGTTCAAAACACCGCTCTGTTAAATATGCCAAATACGTACTGCAACAACCGGCCGGTGACTGCCTACGAAACCGGGAGCGGCGTCACCCGCTGTTACGGCCTTGGGACGCGCGTGTCTGCTGGTGCAGGGCCGAGCAGCCCCATCCCTCCCCAAACCCCCTTCAGCCTAGCGCAGCCCCTTCCCAATCACCCGCAGAGCAGCAAGAGCTCTCCGTGGCCAGGCTCGTGAGCCCGGGTGGAAGAGAAACAGAACGAAGCCCTGGCTCTGCTCACCTTTCAAAAATACATTCAAGGGCAGGCAGTACGTTTTTCCACCAACAATAACCAACCAAAATGACACGTTCAGCTGAATCGTGTAAAAGGAGACTCTCAGAAACAAGAGGCTCTGGCAACCGATCAATAGAGAAATCCCAATGGATAACGAAGAAACTTTGCTCGGCAGAGCGCTTGCCCTCATCCTCAGCTCCTATCCCAGCACGTTCTCCAGCCTTGCTCTCGCCTGCCCTGGCCGACGCAGGTGGGCTGCGCTGCTGCAGCCACGGAGCGACAGGTACACCTGCACCACTGCGCCAGGCGGACAGACAGACCGGGAACTCGGACCGGCCTTTGGGTCTCACTCTCCAGCCAGGGGAGCGGGAGGGCAGCTTTATTCTGGCTCTCCTCCCGAGCTAGAGAAGGTGGAGAGAGGCTGACCCCCAGCCCTCTGCCTGGGTGGCAGCTCCTGCCAGCACGTACGGGGCATCGCTGAGCGCCTGCACTTGCGTTGTAGCTAGGGACGTGCTCTGACCCCGCTTGTTCTCCCTGGGGACAGGGCTGCAGGTTTGCATCTGCGTGACTACCACGACTGATGGAAACGCCGCCCCAGCACGCTCGGACTCAGCTCCCCGAAGCTGATCAGCACCATGCGTTCCCCTATCACTAGAATGACGTGTCTGAACACACGCAGGCGAGGGAACAGGGCCATGAAGCTGCTACGAAGTCCAAGAGAAAAGTGATGCCACAGCACAAGCATGGGGAAGCAGCGCATGGAGTTGATATGTTGCACAAGATTAAATTATATCCAAAGCTCAGTTTAAACCCATGACCCAAACAGGCTGCAAGATGCCAGGCTGCAAGATGCCAGGCTGCAAGATGCCAGGCTGCAAGATGCCAGGCTGATCTGAAGAGCTACAGGTAGCAAAATAAAACAGATTTACCTATAGCCTAAGTTTAGTACAGAGAGTTAGCCCAGTATAGGAGTAAGGTGGAACAGATTTAAAGGCCAGATCCTGGAAATAAGTGAAGCAACAGTAAGGTGTACCACACACAGAATGTTAATACCACAAGTAAATAACTGAGGTTACTTAAAATAAGAAATCCAGTTAAACAGGAACAAAGCCCCTTAATGGAGGATATGGAAAAGGATGTTCCAACAATGGTCCTGTATCTCCTTTGGCTGCACAAACGTCAGGGAAAGCATACATCAAAACCCGGACGCGTCGCAAAGCCACTGTGAAAGCTGCAGGAAAGCTGACTTGATTTGAAGTGAGGAGTGAAACCTTGGAGCCAGGCTCTGGCAGAGCGAAGAGCTGATGTGATTGAAAGTGAGCAGCCGAGAGAGGAGCCAGAGGCCCCGGAGCAGCCGCAGGGATGAGGGAGAGGAGCTACAGCAGGAGCGCGGCAGGACAGACGTCCGGCAGCTGGACCAGCAGCCAGGGCACCCGGCTGCTCGCTGACACCGTGCGGCCCCTGCCAAGGCATTTGGGCCAAATTCACCTCGGTCTGGGCTGGGAGGCAGTGAGTGGACATGAAAATATTCTGCTTTAACAGCCTGAGTACACGCTTACTGGTGTCGGCCACGTGAGAGTCAGGAAAAGAGGCTGGCAAGAGCTGGAAAGGGAAAGTTTCATTGCCCAGCCCTGAGCCGGGTACCGCAGAGATGAAACAGGCAGTCACATGGCTGAGAAGTCAATTAAGAATTGTAAAAGTCTTTCAGTATTCCCAGGTATTGTTAGATGCTCAGGCAAAGGATGTTTAAAAAAAAATGATTTTCCCTTCAGTAATTACCACTTTAAAAGGTTTCCGCTCTACATTGTTTTAGCGGGGGAAGTTACTCCAGCGCCTCTCTCAATGGCCAGCAAAACTCTTTGTTGTGCGTTTTTGGCATGGAGGAGCAGTGTTCTTCCAAACAATACTGTACGCCGGCGGCCGGGGGCCAGATTTATCTCTCGGTTACAGTGGCACAAATATCAACAAACTGGGCGAGCACCGCTGAGTCACACCGTGGTGCAGTCCGGCCGCGGTGCTGCTGACCCTCCCGACTTTTTACCTTCGGTTCCATGACTTATGCTGTTTTTCCTTTAAGTCTTGGCTCTGGGGATCACGTTGAGTGCTGAAGAATTTCAGTTTTCATTAAAATAAAAAGGTCATCCCCTGAGCACTCAAACTGCTCGTGTTGTTTCCTATGGTTTTGTGTCTCGAGACAGTCTTTGGTGCCTAAAAAAGTATGAACTGAGAATGAAAATGTTTTTGTGGTTAAAGCGTTTGTAAGAAGCATCTCCCACGTGGATGTTCTGGTGTCTAATAATACATGAACTCGTGCTACAGATGTGTCGGGGCATTTACGAGATTCTTTTCCTCCTCTCAACTATCTCCTTTCATCATATTTGCAAAGACTTAATTATCTGCGAGCCCTCGGTCAAATTTGCATGAAGGAGGCCAGCAGGTTCAGAAGTCAGCTGGGGAGAGAGGACACAGGCAGACAGACACTACGATGGCATTAACCTCATTTTGGTAGGAAATTAGATTTTAAGAATTTTCTGCCCCACTCACTGCAGGGAAAAAAGCTAGAAAACATGACCCGAGAATTTGCAGGAGGGTCAGGGACCAGACCGGGAGTGAAACAAGCTGCTCCCTAAGGGTCTCATCCAGCTTCAGTGAGACTTTCTGCAGCAGCGAGGCAGCATCTGCCCCCGATGAGCTGCTCCCATCTTTGACTCTCACGGCACAGAAAGGATGGGCTGCTTAATCTATTCCTGAGCAGCCAGCATCATTGTGGATCAATTTTTTTTTAATCTCAGCAGTGAACATTATATACATATCGATGATTAACTACCCATTGCTATTTGCGACACGCTGGTAAGGAGCGGTGTCAGTGTTTCCATTACACGTGGGTGCGTAACCCAGCGGCACGCAGGTGCAACACCAGCCGGAGCAGGCACTGAGTCACGTTTTTGCGAAAGCCAAACCCCCAGAGAGCTTCCCTTTCCCCGCTTCCTCGCCCCGGCCCCGGTGCAGATTCATCGCCTTTTGCAAAGCTCTTTCCTGCAGCGGGCTCGCAGCAAGAGGGCCGGGGCAGTGGGTACGGCTAGCGATCGAGGGCCCCATGAAAACAAGGTTTGTTGTAGGTCTTGGATGGAGTCTGGTGCCACGATGCAACAGGCCACAGGGTCAGCAGCAGCCCTGCCTTGTGCTGACCCCAAAATAACTGGGCAGGGCCAGTTCCCCCCCAGGGCAAGGGCTGTGGGTGCAGAGGCATCGAGCCCTGTGCAGCGGGAAAAGGTGGAGCTGTGCCCCGTAGCTTGTCCGCCTCCTCCTCTGTGCTTCCCCCATCCCTCCGCCAAATAGAAAGGGAAATCCGGGATTTTCAGTTGCTTTTGATTCCCTCTTGCTCCGAACTCAGCAGGGCGGGAAGGAATTAGTCTCCGTTTCCTGGCTCCAGCCAGCTCCAAGGGCTGCCCAGGAGGGAACCCCCCGGCCAGGGGCTCCCCGACCCACGACCGCGACGCTGCCGGACCCCGCATTGCTGCAACAGCTGCCTCCATCCTGCCTCCCCCCGTCCTCGGCACATCTCCCCAGAGCCCCCAGACGTGCCTCCCAGCTGCTCTGGTCGGTCAGCCCGGGGTCTGGCACTACAAACCGCATTTCCCCTCCTTCCTCACTTGGTTGCAGTTTCTAACTCGTACTTAGTTTCCAGCATGGGAAGTAGAAGTGCCGGGGAGGGCACTATGATGAAAGAAAAACCCCAAACTCTCAGAGCAATGCACGTAGGAGCCTAAAGGGAGAAGAAAAGGACGAGCAGAAAGGGGTTATTTTTAAGGTGAGTTTTTTGAGTGCTGTTTCCTGGCAGGCAGGAGACCAAGCTCCCTCGTCTCGGGCCACCAGCGCTACTGGGGGTGTTGCTCTGCGCTTGTTTCCCTGTCGCCACCATCACAGCCAGACACTACTGAGACTGTCACACTGCTCATCCCGACCAGCGTCGCCGCATCACCAGAGTCAAGGGCCTGGATCCTGCCGGCTGCCCTCGGCAGCTCCCAGCCCCAAACTACAAATGCAGATGGCAGCTGTCAGAGGGATGGGATCAGGGATTCCCCACTCCCGGGCTGCCAGAGGGAGCAAAAACCCGAGGTGTCCAGCCGCCGAGTGCTGCCGCAGCCCCAGCACCCCCGGGGACAACCCCAGCACCAGCCCAGAGAAGCCAAGAGAAGAGCAAGGACACAAGGCAGAGGAGATGCCTGCATGAGTCTGCACATCAGATGACACAAGAAAATCAGCACATCAGCCTTTGGATGTAAACAGCCCTCGGGGTTCATAACAGCAAGACTTCACTTTAAGATAGCAGAAGTTTCTTACCATAGGAGCACAAAGGAAGACAAGCACCTGAGACGCTGCTCACGACCAGGACTTGCACGGAGGTAACGCCTGAAAGCCTCAGCCAGGGACCACGATGCCGGGGTGCGCACTGCCGGCCCGCAACGCGCTTCCCTCTCCAGACAGCGTGCGTGATGCCACGCACATGACTCCGGAGCCAGGACTTAAAAACACCAAACATCACAAAGTTCTGCCCAAACCGAACCACCAGCCCTCCTGGCCCGCTATGTTACAGCACTGTCATATGACAGAGCAAACAGCTCCATCACCGGGCGGGAGGATCTGGTGAGAGCCATCTCCTCGGGCCGAGATGGAGCCAGTCCTTTCAGCAACGTTAACACTAAAACAATGCAATTAAAGCACTCCAGGTTCGCACTAGACAGAGCCGACACCGAGCCGCATCTGGCTGTCCTCCGTCACTTGGGCTGTAGTGTTTTACCACCTCGCAAGCACGTCGCACTGAAACCAAAGATGCTATTTGCATCAACACAGCACTCGATAGCCAGCACAGTGGCCAAATCAAGCTGTTTCAGGACGGGGCTCCTGGCAGGGTGGTTCCTTAGCATTATTTGAAGCTCATATGGCTAAATTCAGCCCTATCTGAATACAGCAGCAGTGCCTATCTGAGCTCCGCAATGCTTAAACAAAAGAAAATTGCTGTCTTATGTACGGGGACACTAATGCACGCTGAGGGTCAGGGGATCCACCCAAGCCATGTGTTGGCTTTGGAGAGGCGCTGAGGGCCCCGAGGCACGTTGGTGCTGCCCAAGGAGCAGCCATGCAGCGACTCTGTGCCAACGTGAGAACATTTTAGCGACAGCACGGACCGCAAGAGCGGAGCTTGTGTCAGCAAGAAGCGGTGCCACCCGCGTCTGCGGCAGCAGCCACATCTGAAGGCAGGCAGGGTCCAGCTCAGGGTATTTAATTGCGCGTCAAGCGCACGCAAGGCGCACCTCTGCTTCAGTATTGCCACTCGGCTGTCTCAGCTGCCGCACGGCCCCGGGGCTCGCTGTTTGCTGCCGAAACACGGGGTAAATAAATAGGGCCAGCTCTGATGGAGTCCCTGGATGGGAGATGCCCATAGGCTACGTCCATGCTCTGCTGTCATATTTGTGGCTGTGAATGGGGCGAAACCCGTTTCCCCTGTGTCTGCAGCTGGCATACTCCAAATCAAGTGGCTGCATCGACGACAGCCTCGTCTCTGGGCCAGCCCCGCTGCGGGATGCGGCACGGGAAGCCGCGCAGAGGAGGGATGGGGCCGCACTGGCAGGCAGGAGACACCCACACCTACCCACTCGTGCTCTCTACTTAGGGAGGGCAGGAGAGCCAGGGCCAAAGTGCTCCTGTGCTCTTGCAAAGACCCCAAGTGGGCACCGAGCAACCCGCCTTTGATTGCCTGTAACGTGCCAAACCAGTCAGTGAACCGGATTTGCCTTATTTGAGCACACGCGGGCACCGAGCAGCACTGGCAGCCCTCGCAGCACGCTCCTGTGACACCTGCTTCTGCAGGCGCTGCGCTGAGCCCCGATGCAAAGTGACAGATGACAGCAAATTGTATTGACGGGCCCTTATTGAATCAAACCATCAGGAGGCAGCTGCTCCGCGGCCCACTGCCGATCTGCCGTTCATCGGGGTGCCCAGCCCCGGGGTGCGGGGATGGAGCCAACTACTGCCAGCAGCACGCGGGCAGCGGGACCCGACTGGCCATTCTCGGCAGTACCCCAAGCTGCAAAAAATGCTGTGCTGAGTTTGAGGGTCCCCACGGTATCCTCAGGATGAAAAGTGAGAGCAGAGAGCGAGAAAGCCAAAAGCAGAGAGAAGAGATCCCATTTCACTTGAGAAAGGGAAAGTGCAAGAGGCAGAGCCTGCACCTCTCAGAGATGCACGTCTACAGAGTAAAAGCTGCCAGAGGAGCAAGCTCTTACAGTGCCCTCAGATTTCAGACAGAGAAGCTGGTGCTGAAGGATGCGAAGGAAGAGCAAAGCAACTGAGAAATGCTCTGGGATGTCACCTTGAACATCAGTTCATGTCCTTAGCTAGAGATAGGTTGTAATGCCACCAAAATCGGTGGGTTTGCCTTGATTTACACCAGTAGGGGATGTGGCACACAGTATTTTACCTGATTTTCTTTGCAGTTTCTGCTCCACAGCTAGCGCTAGCAAGCACTGATCCAGCCAGGCCACTTACAAAAATATATTGAAAGCAGATCAATTGAACAATTACTGGAAACATCAGCTCCTTCTGCATTTGCAGTACACGGAGAATTGGCGTTGCTTTAATTGCACCAATAACTCCATTGGAGCAGCACTGAGAGTCGGTCGGGCAATTCCTGCCCCTGTGGCGGTGGAGCGCCGGCGAGCACCCAGCACCCAGCGCACGCTGCGGCGCACGCCTGGAGATGCCACCGGTGTGACCAAGCCCGACCTCTCAGCTACGCAAAGGCCAAGCATGGATGCTTGGTGAGTACCACGTAGCTCAAAATCCGCAAATGGGACATCCCAGAGGTGATCGTGTTTGGGCCGTAATGACAAACCCCGGGCAGGCTGAGCCCCCGAGGCAGGCTGTACCCCAGGGAGCCACGTCAGACGCTGGTCGAGGCTCCAGAGGTCTGGGTTTTCATTCCACTTTGGCAACCCTCGTCTGCCTGGCTGCAGCAACACAGTCCTGCTAACTGCTTATTTAAACTGTAACCCTGATATTACTGGCCTGGCACTCCCGTGGCTGTATTTCACTTGTTTATTCAGTCGATGAACACAGGCGCATGCGGAGGTGAAGACTTTGGACACTTTAGTACCAGTGAACCAAACGCAGCAGCAATCCGTGACCCTTTTCCCCATCCCTTTAAGCCAGCGTAAACACTCAGCTTATCACACCAACCATTCCCCCTCTGCAGCCTCACCAAGGGCTGGAAATGGGGACTGTCACCACCCCAAAATCTCCTGGGACAGCCACTCGCAAAGACACTGCCTCTGCCATCAGCCAGCCAAAGGCGCAGACGAGAGCGCTCATCGCCTCGCACGTTCACATTCGCGGCTCCTGGGGGTTCAGCCAGCGGATGGGGCAGCGGTCAGATACCCGCCCCGCGACCGATGGAGCCGGCACAGAGGCAGGGAGGCAGCAGCGGGGTTACAGACGCGGCCCGGGGGCTGCGGCGGCACCCCACGGCACTGCTGCGGGAGCCACGGACAGCCTTGAAGCTGCCCTGTGCCTGCACACAGGCACTGGATGGGCTCAGCCCTCAGCCTTGCCGGGGC
Source organism: Platalea leucorodia (assembly GCF_965183815.1). Classification (NCBI taxonomy): domain Eukaryota; kingdom Metazoa; phylum Chordata; class Aves; order Pelecaniformes; family Threskiornithidae; genus Platalea; species Platalea leucorodia. Next base: position 5,034,909 of record NC_138837.1, on the reverse strand, counting down.
AATTGCCAGCAAGCCCAAGACTTTACAGCTCGCTCCTGAATTTCTGCCCTTACAGATGAGAATGCAGCCTGGGAGACTTCTTCCATAGTTTCTAGTTTTCTCCAAAGAAACCGAGTGACAATTCACCCAAGGGAAAAGGAGAGTTTGGCCAAGAGCAGGGATGGAGGGATTGGTTGTTTTTGTCTGTAACTGTGGTCAGGAAACAGTCCTAGCGCTCATTTTCAGCTCCTCCCTCTCGATAACATCTACCATACACAGGCAGTGGAAAAGAAACAGCCTTTGATATAAACATGACAGAGTCTGATCCATTGTGGGGCTGTTCGCAGCTATCGCTTCACCCCAACGCTTGGTGCATGGCTTCAACCTGTGACTGACGCAAGCGCCAACTCCCCGGCCCCGCTTGGCTCTCGGTTAAAGCCTTTCCACCCCTGACGTGCCCAGGCTGGCAGAGCTGCACCGAGGGAGCGGAGGGATGCTGCCGGGGCTGCAGGAGATGTTGAGCGTCCCAGGCCCGGCAGGGCTCAGTTGCCAGCAAGCGTTCACCAGCGGGACAAGAGGATTTCACGCCGTACAGCCCAGCCTGCTCACCAACCCACCCCATCACCCACAGGTGCCCACCGCATCCGTGCCCCACAGCAACCCCGGGAAGGAGCTGAGCCCCACTGACCCAGCGCGGGGGAAGCATCTACCTCCCAGCCTTGGGAATTAAGCCTTCCAAGCTTGGTGAGGAAGGTGCGTTTCCAGCCCCTTTACAGCGCCATGAACAGGATGGCCGTCATCCCGCTGTGGGACGCAACCATCGAGTGCCGGACTGAATCCCAAGGCTGGCTGTGGTGCCCATTGATAAGCAGATCCCTTCACCCCTTGGTACTCGGGCAGTAACACCATTCCCACCCACTCCTGCAAGGATTAATTAGTAGCCATTTACACAGCACTCCAAGGTGATACCGGGTGCTGCAGACAGGAACAACAAAGCTGGAAATTAGCTCATTACTGCTGATCTGAAAGTTTTTCTTCTGTGTGCCAGAGGACAACATTTCACCCAAGCTACCCAGGTTGCAGTCAGCTAAAACACTTAAAGCTCAAGCGAACAAGATCTCAAATGCAGCAGGGAATAAACCTGTGCTACAGCAAACCTGGGAACTAATCATTTGTTCCCATCTCCAGCTCCTCTGAGCCTGGCTCTAAGGTCAAACTAAGCTTTCATCTTCTCCTGTATTCCAGTACGCTGGGAAAAAAATAATATTAGAGGAATAAATTAGCATGTGAAATGTAATTTAACTAATTAGCCCACTGGAGTGGAAAATATTTGCTAACCACTTTGAAGTCAAACCTACTGCACTTATTAGGACATCACAGAGGAGAAAGGAAGGAGGCGGAGAGGGGGGGACCGCCAGGACAGGCTCCGGAGGGGGCAAGTGCCTGAGCAGGACACCGAGGATTTCACCTGATCGTTCCTCTTTTCTGCTCACTCTGTAGAGCTGCATTAAGTGTCCAACTCGGACACAGCTCAGCACAGACCAAGGGCTGTGCTGCACTCCCCTCTGACTTGCCATTTACTGGCCACTGCGACAGGGGGGTATTTCCCGGTGATTTTTGCTGTGACACAGGGCTGGGTCAGCTGCATGGCGTCAGCCTGGGGTGCCCTGGGGTGCCCAGCCATGAGCGGACCGACCCGCCGGGCGGGAGGGATGCACTGCGAGATGGGCCCGGGCAGCAGCACCCCACCACCGCGGGACGTGGGCTCGCTGGTCCCTCCCAGCCCTGCGGGCTCCCGCTCGCAGGCAGCGGATATTGCCAATTAAGCTGACAAGACAGCGTGCCATAAAGCTCCATCATATTAGGGAACTGCCCGAGATGCCACAAAAAGCCGTTATATCACTTGCAACGGTCCATTCATTGATTTCCCCATTTCCCTGATACAGAAACTGTTGCTCTTTTATTAGCAAAGCTTTTGAAATCCCTTACCCATAATAGCACGAGAGGCACCCTGGGAAATTTTGCAACTGCTGTGGCTGAATTATGAAATGGAGGGATTGACAGCCCCATCGAAACCTAGCAAGGGAGACAGAGACGAGACCTTCCTCTGCCCAACGCGAACCACTGCGTTGGCGGTAGCCTGGGGGAATTTGTTCCCTTTCCAGCTGACCACCCAGCGAACACAGGCACAAGCAACCCACGTCTCTCCATCACCTCCAACAGCCTACTGCCAGCTGGTGAAACACTTCCCGAAGGAGCCCTGCTCCATGCTGGGACAGAGCAGTTTTCCTGAAAAACAGGAGTATAAGATGCTAACCCAACAGAGCTGCTGTCCCGGGGGAACGGGCTTGAGCCGGTGGCTCATGTCTTGGTGGGGTGCCCCGCTCCAGGCCTTGACTGGCTCCCCTGGCTCCTTTTTGAGGCCAAAGCCCTGCTCCCCTGGGAACCCTGCCCGAAAGGGGTCAGTTGTGTGTTCAACAACTGGATTTGCAGCATGAAGAAAGCCCATTTTTCAAGCCAGGCCTTCCCACAGCTATGGTCCAACTGGTGATGGAGACTGGCAGACAGAATCCTGCAGAAGAGCTCAGCTGAGGTTATTTCCACACTGTGCCTTGCACGTGCGGGAGATCCAGGCCAGAGAGATGGCAGGGTTTGTCCCCCGGGGAGGGCAGAGACCCGACAGCAACGCGGGTGTGCCAGGTCTCAGCGGGAGCACACGCGACGGTGACCAGATGCTCCCGTGGCCACGTCAAAGCAGGTGCCATGGGGATCAGGGGTGCAGCAAAGCACAGCTCTGCTCCCGTGGCTTCTGGCTTTGCCCCACGCTCCCGCCTGGGTCCCCGGTGCCGCTGCACCCTCCTCCTCCCCCTACAACATCCCCATTCCTCATGGTTGCATCCCAGCTCCTCCACCTCTCCCTCTGCCACTCTGTGCCTTCGCTGCATGGCAACTCCCACTCAGGGGGATGGAAAATACTCGTCCAACTCCTCACCCACAAAAATCAAACGGGGTCCTGATGAGAGGAAGGTTTCCGAGCACTCTGGGAGCACGGCTGGCTCTGACATGGAGCACGGCACACAAGCATGTGGCACAGCTCCGCTGGCGGTGGTACGAGCCACGGGGAGGGGAGGGCAGGGAGGGCTCACCGCAGTGGCCACGGGGTGTTTTGGGAAGAGGGGAGCTCGCTGATGGGGCGTGATGCTCTTTTTGCAAAGGGCAGGGAGGGTTGCAAAGTGCCAACTCAACTGCGGCGACGCACCCACCACCTCAGAGCGCCTTTGCAAAGGGCAGCGGGGCTCGGGGCAGGTGGGTGACGCAGCCAAGACCCACGGTGCTGGGAAAACCTCTAACTCCCTTCCCATGAAGTTGATTTGTTTTACCCTCTCCCACCCCTGCCTCCCGCAGACCTGCTGGAGCGCTCCCGCACTTGCAACAGGTCAGGAAGGCAGCGCTGGGCCGGGGCCAGCCCACTGCGGCACAGGCAGGGTTCGACCGCTTGTTAGCGCGTTCCCTGGCTGAATCAATTTGTGGCCCCCCATCTCTTCCTAGAGCTTCCTTTGGGTGCCAGCATCCAAAGGTCCCCATGTAACACGGCTCCTAAACTTTTCCCAGCCTGCTTGTGCCATCTCCAAGAAGCAAGGCAGTTCATGAACCTGGAAGTCCTGAAATAGAGGGGGAAATGCCAACACGGCTCCCTCCGCCATGCCCACGCAGGCTGGCAGAAGCGACGGCGGTGAGATGAGCAGGTACCTGCACACGGGTGGGCGGGAGACACCAAACCCTGCCTGGCTGAGGGGAAGCTTTCGGCTGTGAAGGAGGAGTTTCCCCATTGCTCCACAGACAGAAATGCTGCTCGGGACTTCCCCGCTGGCATTTCCCCACCGGCCCGTGTTTTGCAGCAGAGGGAGGTGCCAGCTCCCCAGGGGTGCGGGAGCAGCTACAGCCCCATTTTCCAGGAATGGAAAACGGAGCGAGCATCCTCAGCCTCAAAGCAGCGGTACGCGAGCATGGAGAGGCAGAGCAGTCCCTAATCCGCCTCCTGCTCATGGGTGCTGTCAGCCAACGCTCGCCCCTGGGGGTCTCATCCTGCTCTGCCCAATGCAGGAGAGGGCGGGGGATGAAAGCACCAGTGGAGCCCTGGGCGGGGACAGGTGATCACGGCTGGGAAACGCACGCGCTGCACACGCAGAGCCTCAATTTAAGTGGAAATGGGGATGCTGGAGACCCCGCTCCCAGCCTGACCTCCTGGCAGTTCCAGTTTCCACAGGAAAGCGCTAGCCCTTTCTGTCCTGCACAATGGAGCTAACGCCCCAGCAATGACCCGAGCGCCGGGGACGCCCAGATGTGCCAGATTACTGACCGGTGCCTCACCGTGATGCAGCTCCCGCGGCTGGCTGTGACCCAGCCGTCGCCAAGGGGTTAGTGGGAATTGTTAAAAACCCAACCGACCAAACAAAAACCCCTCTAACACAGTACACAACCCCTTTAATAATGATTTGTCTTTTCTGCAATAAAATCAGGGATAAGATTAGCAAGCGCAGGTCATTTCCAAGCAACCCAGGCCAGGGCATCCCCCGTGCCCCGTCCCAGCCGCTGCCCAGGTGAGCACAGGTCTCCAGCTCCGGCTTCCCCCTCTGCAGGGAGGGAAGCCTCCACCTGCGTCGGGCAAACCCTGAGGATCCCCCGCGCTGCACCATGGGCCGCAGGGAAATCCAGCGCCAGATTGCACTACCGAGCAGGAATGGATATCGTGTAGCGTAAGCCTTGAGAAATCTGCTGCATAAAAATCAAGCTAAATAAGAATAAAGCATCCAGCCGCTGGTTCGCCCGCTCCAGCCCATGCTCCAGCCACCTCCTGACGCCCGGCTGCCCCCCCTCCTTCCCACGCGTGCTGCAGGAGGCTCCTGCGCTTTCGGGGCGCGTTCCCCACCCCGGCACACCCCGCCAGCTCTGCAGTGGCCATCACAAGTATCCTCATTAGTGCAGCAACACAGTAGAGCCCAGCAAAGCCCTGGGGTGTTTCTAAATATAGAAGGCTCCCTGCAAGTCCCCTGTCCCTGCAGACACACTGGCAGGCTGCTGAGCTGGGGCTGGGGCTTCCCGCCCCTGCCGAGATCCAACACATCACCCTGCAGGAAAGTCCTCCCTCCTCCAAGGGAAGCAAGCTCGTTTCTGTACCGTCATTTCACCTCTTTCAACAGACACATCATGTAGAAGAGAAGGTAACATTAACCATGACACATCAATTGTTTGCCATCAAAAAAACCCAGATTTAAGGCTCCTGCAGTGACAACACAAACACTGAACAGACACAGCAAGAACGTAGGCTTTCCCTGCTCCAAAATCAAAGGAAGTTTTGCCTCAAATTTGAACAGCACCTGGATCCCACCCAAAACCCTTACAGAGGCGGGACACCAGCCACTCGCCACCCACCAGCTCTGGAAAACATTGCCCCTATTTCAGGTTCTCCAGTAGCTTTATCGCGGGGTCCCTTCTTGCACAGATTCGCGGTGTATTTCTGTGAGGGGCAGAGTTAAGGTGACAAGAGGAGCCCTCACCAGGAATCCCCTGAGCCGGGCACATCAGGACACCCCCGCCTCACTGCTGCAACCAACGCCAGGTTTTGCATCATGGACCAAACCCTGCACTTGGTCGCAGCTGCAGCACAGCAGCAGAGCGAGAGGGCAGGACCGATGCCCACACAGACGGCAAGACCGGGCACGGCAGTCACCGAAGTGTGTGAAGGCAGAGTCGAGCTCTGCGGCCGACTGCTGCCTCCCAGGTTTTCACACCCATCAGCCACCCCAGGGCAGCAGAGCCAGGACGCACACAGCAAACACTCCCTTTTGCACTGAGCGACAACACAAGTCTTTTTTCATATAGAAAGGCTTCCCCTCCCTCCCAAACTCCTCCTTTCATTTTGGTGCCCTGGATTTGGCAAGTGCAAGACATGGTCTGCCTCAAAATACACCGCTTCAGGGAGGAAACAGTCACATCTGGAGGCGGTGCCAGCTCTTGGCATCTTTCACTTTGCCAGAAGTTCACCACCCCCAGATAGCGCTGGGGTGGGGTCACGGCACCTCTCTGCCCCTTGCACACCCACCCCGTCCCTGGAGCCGAAAACGGGCTGGCGGCTCGCTTGCCTTCTACTTACATCGTCGTCCTGCACGCTCAGGGGGATATCCAACATGCACATCTGCACAGGCTGCACCAGAGCCTTCTGCACGTTGAACAAAGGTTTTGCCTCCATCTTCCCAGGGATGGAGGGGCTGCTCATTCTTCTCTCTCCTCCGCCGCTCCTCTTCCAGGAGCAGGTCCAGCCCAGGCAGCAGAACAGATTGGAGATCTCTCCCTGCTCGCTTTTGTCAGCACATCTTGCCAACAGCTGCTGCTTCTGCTGCTCTAAGAGGTCTCATTTCCTTCCTTGCAAATCAAAGAGCTGCGAGGAGCTGCACCAAGAGGCTGTGCGTGCGCGTGTGAGCAAGCGCGCCTGTGTGTGTGTGTGTGCGTAGCCGGCGATGTTCCTGAGGTCGGTGAAGCAGCCCTTTGCAAGCGTGCCGCGGCACGCTGCCTTCCCCCAGCCTCTCCTTTCTTTCAGGGCAAGCTCGGTGCTGGCTCTGGCTGCTCTTTTGCACCGGCGTGAGGTTTTCAGCCTCATCTACATGCATGGCACTCGCAAACCCCGTGCATTGTCTCAGAGACACAACAGGTCCTGCCTGCTGTTGCTTTCTGATTATGATCAAACTGCGTCTGCAGCAGCTACAGCATTTCCCTCTGGCTGTTGTGGCAGGCAAATAAGCAGAACTGGAAGGATGAGAGGGTGTGAGACAGAGAGCACGAATGATCTGAGCTGGAGCCTCCCCCTTTTCTTTCCTTCTCTTCTTCCATCCCTGCTTTCCATTGTCGGAGGCAGCTTCAGCCCAATGCTTTCCTGTACTCCAAGGACCACAGTGAGGCTTAAATAATTCACACTCACAGTGTGCTTGGGAACCTTATGGCACTGAAAATGCCACGTGGCCCTAAAAGACAGTGAATACTGGTGATCATTTTGCTTCCAGGTCAATTCTGTGTGGAAAGTTTTGCCTAGGTGAGCATGGCACCAGCTGCCTTTTCCCCCCGAGAGAGCCTGCGACTCCAAAACGGAGTTATGCTAAAGGGAACATGGCATAAAATGGGGTGGTTTTGCTACAAAGAGCATTTTCCTGCAGAATTTGCACCAACAGTAGCAGTAGGATGAGAGAGTCGACATGGAGCAACATGTGCATCGTTTGCACACACGTATTGTGCAGACATTATTGCTCTCACAAACAAGAGTAAACCTGGGGCCAAGTCCGTGGGCCGTCTTCTCACCCTCATCAGCTGCAGAGATCAGGCTTAATAACTGGGGGGAACACCCAGGGTGTCTCTCTCTAGAGAGGGCAGCAGTAGAGAAGCAGTCTGGTGGGTTCATCGACCCGCACCCAGCAAGGGGAGTCGCTGGGGCCAGCTAAGTACCCGACAGAGGGGCCAAGTCAATAAAAAGTCCCCATTGCCCTCAAACAAACAGGCGTTTATGTCCTTACAGCTGCCCTTCTCGCTGGGCCCAGCGGGGATGACATAAATAGGGTGAACAGACCCTGCTCCAGGCAGGCATTTTTGGGTGGTTTCCCATGACTGCAGGCAGCAGTGGGTCCCGCTTTGGGGCTGCCCCTTGCCGCTTGCAGGGCAAGGGTCTGGGACAGCGCAGCCCTGTCCCAGCTTTCCCAAACCCAGCTGCTGCCCGAGGCCACGGGCCCGGCTCACAGCACTCCTGGGTTTCAGAGCAGCGCCAAGGAGCCCTGCTGAGCCGGGCATTCCTGCGGCGTTAGGTAAGCCGGGCTTGGCGAGCCCCGCTCAGCGCCCAGCCAGCGCCGGCCCCGCTCCCTCCCGGCCTCCCCAGCTGGGCTGAGTCATTCGCACAGGAGCCAGAGCCGGCCAAGACGCCGGGGTTAGACGGGTCTCACACACACACACGGAGCCTTCGTGCCGCTCGCGGTTGGAGCTGGGCACCTTCCCAACACGCTGGGGCAGCGTGGGACTGCAGCGGGGTCCAGCCCGTCGCTCCCGGGAGAAACGCAAGGGTGAGAAAACCAGTGCTTACACACTGCAGGAATGGGAGCTAATGGACAAGCTTGGAACAAGACCAGATAGGGTTAAACCCACCATAAATATGTTTTAACTGGAAATTAGCAAAGTTTCGACCACCGTATGGCCGAGACGAGCAGCAGGACAGGAGGCAGAGGGGAGGAGAGACAGGAGATCACAGCTACAGCACATAGATAACGCAATATTTCCAGGGCCATCTCCCAGCTTCTGGCTGACAACATTTTGGCAACTGTCTGGCTCTTTTCATGGCAGAGAGGTAGTGCCACAGCCCAGGAAAACACCCTGGCATGGCCAGTCACTGCCCCTCTACGTACACGATGTCTTGGTGACTCAATGCAACACGCACTCCCATGAAGGACAGTCCCACGTTTCACGCTGCCGTCACCAGCAACGAAACGTGCCCCCGGCATGGGCAGTACCCACAGCTCTGGTTCCAGGAAAGGTGATTCAAACCCGTGCTTCAGCCCCAGCTCAGGTTACTCACCGCCCCGCAACAACAGGTCGGCAGAGCACCGCTTTCCAATAACAACTTTCCAGTAACAAGCTGGGCTTGGCCAGCTGAGATTGCACCTTCCAATGGGCCTAGTTGACCGCACCGACATCCCAAGGACGCAGATTTCACACTCAAGTGCCAAAGTCTCCAAGGGCTACCATCCCCAGGAACCCATTTATTATCCTGCTCGGCAGCTAATCTTTCCCATGGGAACAAGAGTCTCTGCAAAGGTGGCGTGGAGGTGTAGGAGTCCCATCATCTGCTGGTGCCTGGCTCTGTGGGTCTCCTCCAGACATCACGGCAGCAGCAAAGGAGAGACAACAGCGTTGCTACCCCAGAGCACACACTTCTGGCAGGGGTTCAGTCTGCTCTGCTGGTCCCCAGAGCCCAGCGACCTGCCACCAGGCAGCCGTAAGGACGCCAAAGGGATAACCCTCCAGAAAAGTCCCAAGCCACACAGGCAGACTGCGAAGCAAAGCAAAACTACAAGCGCAGAGTCCCAGCAGAGATGCCAAGCACAGCAGCAGCAGCAGAGGTTGGACAAAAGAAGAGCCACTCTGGAGAACTGCCTCAAACCAACAGCAACACAGTGGACAGGGGCCGACGGGACACGAGAGCTGCTGTGCACGGAAGGCTTCGGCCAAAGGCAGCCAGCCAGATGTCACGGGCATCTGCACAGTCCCAGAGACAGCATCTTCCCCCCGTCTCCAGGGGCCAGCTCGCGAGTGCCCACCCCCCAGTCTCCCCAGTCACCTGCGTAAGTCACTGGGGAACGTAATGGTCCTTCAACAGAAAGTGGCAAAGTGGTTTTGAACAATTTCCCATTGGGAGATTTTCAGCAGAAGTACAAGGCAAAGATTCCCCCGGCATCAAACCAGCTCAGACAGGACAATCCTACGCGGATTTTTGAACGACAGCCTCATCCTACTCCTCCTCCAGTCTGGCTGGCACGAGTGGAAACCGTGCGACGATCCCAGATCCTCCGGCAACAGCAGCCGAGCACCTTAAACGCACCGCTGCATGGGTAACAGAAAAGCCATCCCCACAAGCACAAGACTAACTCAGTGCTGGAGCCCAACGGCAGCGTGCGCCAGCCCAAGGAGCGGGGAAGCCCTGCAAGGGGTGGAGGAGAAATCTCCCCGTGGTATCACCTTACCCCAGCAACCACTTCTGCAGACAGGGAAGCCCCAGCACAGCCACTGATTCTTCCCCATTTCATTTTGCACTGGAGCTCTATTGTTTCCTGCAGATCCAGCTGAGCAGATGAAGCCCATCGTGAGACCTCACTGCTTAGCAACCATTACTGGAAAAACACTGTTTTCCAGTAACAGTCTTGGCAGGAACAGAGCAACTGCAGGGCAAATAAACTGCGATCCCCACACTGGATGCATCCTGCTCCACTGCTGCCCGGGGAGAGACCGACGCCTGCGTTATGAAGTGCATCCATTCCTTAAGGTCTGAACAGCCTCTGCTAGCCGGCAAGCACACCGTTTTGGGCACACCGTGATGGACCACAACTGAATCTGCAGAGGTGGACGCAGGTTTTGGTGACAAACTCATGCATAGGAGGATCTTAGTACCCAGCATAGCCGCAATGGTGTAAACACTCAGAATGCTTCAAGAACCAGTGACCAACCTCTCTCACCACGTTGGTCGTCCCTTACTCCAAGTGACTCATGAGGACAAAGGCCCACCTAAGGAAGGCTGACTCCAATGCTTGATGTGGTCAAGCATCAAAGACTTCCACAAAATTAAAGAAATTCCACAGAGATAACAATGGCGAGTTTGTTTTTCAAAGGAAGTTGCAACTCCATGTATTGTCCGCAAGCCCAAACATCACTGCGTGCTACACACGCATGAGAACGCTGTACTTCAGCGAAATGACACAAAACTGGTTTATTTTCACTGTACGAGGCTGATTGATAGAAAGGCAAAGAGGAAACAAAGCAGCATGACTAGTGAAAGGCAAATGGAAAATCCCACCAGCTCTTCCCCTTTCGTACTTATCAGTAATAGAAAGAGGAAATCTGCTTTCAAAAACACAGAAATCCCAACCTGATAGCATCCCTCTGAAGAAATGTGGCATTTACAAAAAGCCTACGGGTAGATTTAGAGAGGCAGATACAGGCACAGACATGAAGGTGGATGCCTAGTGGGACTTCCAGGAGACCACGAGCAGGTAGGATACCTACTTCTCAGCAAAAATCTATCTAAGCTCATGGGTGCCTCTGTATATCCCATTTGAAATCCGTCTTATCCCAAATGAGTTATGAGAACAAATCCCATTGATTTGTATCTGCATCCTTGTTTTCAGGCATTTATTTGAAGAAGCCGCCCTTGATCCCTCAAAGTTACTCCCGATAGCGGCCACAGCCCGTGCCACACCTCGTGCCTCCGGAAAGCCCATCTGGTATTCAGCATCCTGAGCCGAACAAATTCCCGTGCTCCCCAGAATAGATACATATGCAAAATTAATTCGCAATCAAGCCCGTGCGAAGTATGAGACGGCCTTTTAAGAGGTGCAGAGCAGCAATTACCAACGCAAAGTGAAAGCCAACAAGCATTAAAGGGGGGTGGGGGAAAACTAATTGGTTTTCTTGGGATTCCTTCACACATTTGCCACTTGAGGGATTTCAATTTTCACGCTCCCTGGGGGCTGAGAGCACACCCTGGGAGCCATCGTGTCCCCGTGGGGAGGGGATGGGGACACTTCCCCATGGCCTCCCCCTCCGTGGTCCCATGATGCGGCTGTGCTGGACCGGTCTCCATGGAGACGGTCACTGCAGCAACGGAGCCCAGAGGTGCAGCTCATGGGGCTGCGAGAGGATGCAGGGAGACCGAGGACCACCTCTCCCCCCTAGGAAAGGGACCGTCAGGTACCCACACACCTCCTTGCTGCTTCTGAGGCTGTTTCCCTGCATCAGCAGGATAAAAGGGCTCTGGTGCTTGCGATCCAGCTGCCTCATCCCGTGCTGAAAGCGCTTTATCCTGTTGAAATCAGTCCCACGGGAGCTGGTAATATTGAGCTGTCACGGTGGGTACGGCACTGGGAGGGAGCTGAGCTGAGCTCGAGGCTGTCATGGCAACAGTTTATTGAGTTTCCATAACCGCACTCCCCCCGGAGACCGGGAGAGAGCCCAGGCTGGGGGCAGTGATGCAGCAGCCCCCAGGTGCCCAGGGCTGGGGAGCCCGGGGCGGGCAGAGCTGCTCAAGGAGGGGCACCCTCCGCTCCAGCCACGATGCCACCAGCGATTGCGCAACTGCCCGTGCAGCGGGCGGAGCAAGGACCCCGTCCCTGGGCAGACATCACGGAGCAGCTCCCCACTCCCTCCTGCCCCAAGTGGCACCAGCACCCCGTACCGTCACAGGGTGGGAGGGCGAGGAGGAGGAGGACAGCCACCATATAACTGCCTGCAGTTCACAGCTGCCCCCGCCACCCCTTTCCTCATTCACCCCAAAACTAATCTCAGTTTCCCACTAGGTTGAGCCCTTTTAGTGACATCTCCCTGGTCTCCCCACCCCACGTGCCCCACACTGCGCTGCTGGAGAGACTCGGGCGCAGCTCTAATGCCGGGAAATCCCTGGCACAGGGCCTGCACATATTTTGTGCATATATTGCTGGGATGACTGTATTCACGCACGGGTGCCCAACTTCCCAGGCTGGGCATAGACGGCAGGCTTGGGAGCTGGGGGCTGCAGAGGTCCTAGTGTGGGAAGATGCCACAAACTGCCATGTGCCCATCACAGCCGTTCCCTGCCAGCTCCGAAGGTGAGGAAAAGCCCCATCATCTCTCAAAACATCTTCCCGTCAGGGGAGCCCACAGCACTCCAGCATTAAGAAAGACCGGGGCCAAGAATAAGCTCCCGAATGTCAGCACGCCCTGGCTCCTTTAGGGCCAGCTCCGGACCATGCCCTGGCAGCGCAGCCGCCATCTCGCTGGGACGCGGGCAGGCACGGCGCAGGGCACGGCAGAGTTCAGCCGTTCCCTCGTCGGCCCGGCAGCGTGACCAGGCGCTGCTCGCCGCAAGCAAAGTCTTTGCTGGAGAAGAGAAAGGTGCAGGGGAAAATAGAGAGCTGAGGGTACCGGCAAGCCACAACAATCCCCACCGTTACCAATTATAATTTCTCTGCAAGGGTTTATTCCACCTGCCAACCAGGCCAGAGCAGCAGCCGTCTGCAGTGAGAGACCAGGCTGGCAGCGAGGCCAGGGCACCTCTCCGGGCACACGTCTGCATGCATCCAGGCCTGTGCGCAAACGGGGCACACAGACGTGATGCTACACATTGCTACCTGGAACACTTGCCACAGACAGAGCATCCACTAATTCACTCATTTGGCCGAGCCTGCAGCCCCGGGCAGGGTTGCTCCCTTCAGCATGTTTTCCAGCACCTAGCTGAAGCTTAAACAAAACCAAAGGAGGAGATTCCTGTGCCCCCACCCCTGGAGCCTGCTCTCGCCCGCAGGAAACCGTGCCGCGGAGTCTAAAACCGTCTCAGCTCCTCATGCATACTTTAGCCTACATAACACATGGCCAAGAGGTTATCTGCAGATCCACACCACTGCTCTGTGTCACTTGGCAGACGACGAACTGCAGGCTCAGAGAGATGAGACATGGCTGTGGCAGCTCCGAGGTTTCCAGCCCTACGCACTAAGCCAAAGGCTCTCCCCATCCTCCCGTTTCATGCTTGCTTTGCGGGCTAGGGGGTTTAAAGAAGTTTCCACCACGTGCAGTCCCCTCTCTGCCAGCTTGCATTAGCCAGGGGGATGGGAAACACTTGGGAAACATGGCCAGATTCCTGAAGCAGGTTGACTTTCCTGGAAGTTTCTTTCACAGCTCCCATTCAACTGCTCCCCACCCTCCTGTTATGACAGTGAAGGGTTTGACATTGCTTCCTCGGCTGCAAGGGGAGCCGATGGCTTTTGCCGACCTCTCCCAAGAGGCACGGCCCCGGATCAGAGAGGGAGAGGCATTTCAGCCTGGACCCCCCTCGCAGGAGGGTGAGGGGGGCAAGGACACGGCAGGGTGGGACTGACGAAACCCCGAGGCTGTCAGCTTTGGTGGACACAGTCCAGAGAGCAGAGAGGCCCTTCCCTGACCTCCCTGAGGGCTGCGGCTGGACCTCAGCTTTCCCAGGCCTGGCCCCCGCGCAGGACGGACACGCAGCCTGCCACGGAGCGGGCTGCAGCCCCGGCCCCATCCCCGGCCAGCTCTGCAGCCCCTCGGGGCCGGGAGCCCGCCGTGCTTTGGGGATGGCGAGTTGTGAGCTCACTTTGCACTGCACAGATTAATGAGCTCTCCCACCAACCTGCTGTGCCCAGACGCTTTCTTAGAGCAGAGAGCAGGGCGAAGCCTCCTCAGGCATTCCAGCGCAATGCCTGCTCTCGGCTTTTAAGCCAAGCCTCCACTTTTGGCTGGAGAAAGGGAAAATGCCTGGGTTCACTGCACCAGCCCAGCAGCAGGCACGGGAGCTAGGGCACACCAGCCAGCGCTTTGGGACACGCAGGCGGTGCCGCGGGGCTGTGTCAGCATCCTGACCGCCCGCGTGGTCCCAGACACCGCGCCGATCAGGACCCTCGCAGCCAGAGAAACAGGCAGCCAGCGCTGGGAGGCCGAGAGCATCCTCTGCGTTTGCAGGAGGCCCCGCTCGAGCGGCACGCAGCACGGGAGGTGGTCTGTCTGTCCTCCCTCCAGCACCGTACCCGTCTCTCGCTGCACACCCAGCACAGCCATCTAGTGACTGCACTGTAAATCGGATGAAACTCAGCCCTGGAGGCCCACCATTGATTTCCATTGCCTAACGACAGGAAAGCTTTATAATCCTATTAACTAAACACCCTTTCAAGCAGCACTGGGAACAGTGCAAAGGGGAGTTGCATAAGCAGTTAGAGCCACCCGGTGCAGCGCCCGGCTCCGAAAGGTGCTGGGTGAATTCCCCAAAAGCGGGGCTGCAACAGCCACAGCAGCGAGCGTGGTGTCGGTGGCGGCCCCTGCAAAGACAGGTTGGATCCTACCAAGAAACACGTGCTTCGGCTGCAGGCCAGGGTGCAAAGGAGCGAGGAGGTCTTGCACAGGAAAATGGTGCCCACGCATGCAACCTTGCAGGACTTGGCCCTTGAAATATTGACAAATATAATTGCATTTCAATCTCTTCCTAATTATCAACATCCTGGTAATACTTATAAACGTTTCCCAGCAAAAGATACACTACTTTGACGAAAATATATAAACATTTCATGGAAGTATGTGAATTTCATTGCAACTTCCTAAGGAGAAGGGATGTATTTCAGAATACTTCTGTTTGCAGAATGTTTCAAGATTGCATCCCTCCTGGCTAGTTTGCAAGAACAGCCAGCGGGAGGGGGGGAATCAAGCTTGCAGAGGACGCAAAATCCCCATTTCCCACCCAGCCCCAGGTACCCCAGACCCATGCTGCGTTTCCGTACGAGGGCGAGAAGGCTCCACACCCCGGCGTGCTCCGAGGAAACGCTGTTGAGCCAGATGCAGATGCCTGGCCGATGCCTCGTCGGACTAAAAGCCCTTTGGGTCCAGATCCCCTCCAAATGGCACGGTCGGGATATCTGCAGCAGTTAGCCTGAGGAGGAGGGTCTGCGCTGCAGCAGGAGGGAGATAACTGCCTTTCCACCAGTGGAAATGCACCTTCCTCAGACTGTGGAAGCATTTATCAGTCATCTCCCCTTCCCTTCCCTTTAATTAGTTACCCACACAGCACTGCAAATTTCCAGGCCTAATATTTTCCACGATGGGTTGCAAATGCAGAGGCACAGGACGGGCTTTTTGTCTGGAGACACCATGCTGCAGGCATCCCCATCAGCGCCACGCGCAGCGACGGAGCACGAGGTCGGGCACAGCTCTCCGAAACAAAACCCTTCCCCCTCGTAGTGCTTATCCCACTGGGGGCAAAATAAACTGCCCTCCACGAGCACTAGGGAAGGAGCGTGTCCAGTTCCCCCGTACTGGGACAAGGCTGCGGAGCCACAGGCTCCGGCTTGCAAACCCACCACACCGAGGCACGGCGCTTGCACCAGCCTCGTTATTTTGGTGCCACCGAGGACAGCACAGCCACCAGAAGCGCCTGCCCTGTCACCATGGAAATGCTGAACGGGAGGGTTTGAAGCCCGCTGGGACTTCCAACCTCTGCCAAGCTAAACAGGGCCCTTAAACCGCGAGCCCTGAGTGTTTGTATGAGGAGGAGACCTGTGCTCCCCTTGGTCTGTCGGGCACGAGGCAGCTCACGTGGGACTTCTCCCAGGGAAAAAGCCACCCAGAGAAAGGACAACCCCCCCACTTCTTCAGCCTCCGCACAAGTAGAGCTCAGCCCCATCCCTTGCCTGCTCCTGCCCTGGACCAGCTGCCCTCTCCCGGTGTGCACCCACCAGATCTGCCCCGCAGACGCCCCACAGCTCAGGCAGCAGTGGTTTTCCAGGTCTGTACAGCCAATGCTTTCGCACGCCTCGACCACCCCTGCCGTGGGAAGACTCCTCCACACCCCCCCCTGCAGACCTGACCGCTGGCCCTCCCCCGGGGCTGCCCAGCCTCCTTGGAGGGGCTAGAAAGCAGCAAGGGCTGGCCGTATCCCTGTTCCCCGTAACTCAGAGCAGGGCACGCAGCAGCAGCCACCCTGACCAGCGTGTTTCCGCCTGCCCTGGCCCTTGCCGTGCCACCCCGGCCGCCCGTCACTGTTTTTCACACCGGTGGCGTTTCCTCCCCAGGGAGGCGAAGAGCCGTGACCACACGGGACACGGCACCGAGCGGGATGGGCAGGAAACACACGGTGGGAAATCCGCTGTGAGACGGAGGCAGTGGGGCCAGAAACGCAGGGCAGGGTGGCTGCCAAAGATTTCAAAGGGGCCTACGGGCTGCCCTGTGAAACGACCCCGACCTCCCCATCCCGTGCCGACGGCCCGCACGGAGCCAGGCAGGCTCCTTCGGCGCTGAACACGGCCTTTGGAGTGTTTGCTTCCTGCCGTCAGGCCAGGCAGGGCGTTTATAGCAAGGGAGCGGGAAACCAATTGGGACCGCATGGAGGAGGAAAGTTAAAAAGGAACAGCGGATGTCCTGAGAAACCCGTGAGGGTGCAAGCCAGACACGGCTTTCAGGGTAACATCAGCCAGCACGTGCCTTCGGGGAGGCTGTGAACAGGTTCACGCGGCCGCATCGTGAGTCCCGGGCAAAGCATTGCCCCCGGGCTGTGCCAGCAACCTGCACCCCAGCTGCACGTCCCCTCCTCTGACCGTGCCAGCAGCACTTCTCCTGCCACACAAGCGATCCCTCCTCACAGCGCTGGCCAGCCTCCAGCAGTCGACATCTACACCCCACCTCACTCATTTTCTCTCTCCCCTCCTCCCTTTCTTTTCTAGGCCCTACAGGGAAGCGTGGAGCCTTATCTGGGATGCCTTGACATCCCAGAGCTCTGGCACCACATCTAAAGCCTCTTGATTTTCTCCAGATCCTACACAGAGGCAGGACAGACCAAGGGAGGTCTTCTCCACCCTCTCTGAGCTGCAGCAGGAGAGCGACCCATCGGGGCACTGCTGCACCCTTCCTTCCCCCCCAGCTCCCTCGCCCTGCCTCTTTCCTTCCTCCCCCCCGTCTTTGAAATCTCTCTCCAGACCGGGTGGTGAAGGACGTTGTATTGCAGCTACACCTACCCCAGGGAGCACGCGACGTTCGCCAGCCCCGAGCCCAGGAGGGCAGGAGCCCGCGGGGCCACGCCGGAGCACAGCTCAGCCAACCCGGGAGCAGCGGGGGGCTGTAAATCTTTGCAGAGGATGAACTCCCGCTGCGCTCCCAGGCCTCGAGGGAGCGGGGACTCTGTGATCCCCCGTCACGTCACCACCAAGCCGCCTTTGACGTCAGCTCATGTCTACAAACATTGTCTTTGACCCAAGGCCAAAACTTGCAATGCAGGGGGAAAATCGGTGGAGAACGCAAATACCCGCAGAGCGAGCCCGCAGAGAGGCCGCTCCAAGAGCGCCAGGCGGCAAGGGGCAGCGGGCCAAGGGCGAACGCGCAGGCGCACCCAGGGTGACTCGTGAGCCAAAAGGGCCCCAAGAAATCAAGGCATTTAAAATGCAAATCCCCAAGGAAAACAGATGGGTGAACCCTCCCTACAGGTCACGCAGGCTGAACTCGGGCAGTCCCAAGCAGGGAAACCTGCTAACATCTGGAGGCTCCGCCACTGCCAGCAGATCCCGCAGCAGCCGGGGCTGGCCCCAGGCAGAGCAAACTGGATATTTGGGAGACAGCTCAGCACCCAAACCGCTGCCTGCCCGTGGCTGCCACGGCCGCCCCTGAACACCCAGTGCTGCTCCAGCCACCGGGGCAGCACCAGAGCACCTTCAACCACGCTGCCCCATGCGCGTACGTAAATGCTACTGCACCAAGACTAACAGCACAGATGTGGCAGCCTGGAAAGCAGCAAAGGCACCTCTCCCAGCCGCTACTGATGGAAAGGTCACGCGTTCGCCGGTTGTTTACCGAGCGGGAGGGAAAGCTGGGGGATGGGTTGACTGGTGACAGTGGGAACCAGCACAAAAGGGAGCTGTGGATCAGGGCTTTCTTTTTATAGGAGGGACACAGTGATTGACACGGCCTCACAGCAGGCTCACGGTGGCTTTGGGATTGGACCTCGGGTCTCCAAGGATGGAGCTGGCTCGTATTACTCATCACTGAGAAGCCAAACACAGCTCCTCCTTGGTGAGCAAGACGCAAACACCAAGCTTCACTGAGCAGATCCGCTCCCCGCAGCGGAGCCCAGCCTGGCGTGCGTACCGCTTTCCAAGAGAGCCAGGCGCCTGCCATGCCCCGGCTCCCATCACCACTGACCCTTCTCAGCACTGGTGAAGACAAAAACACCAAGCCAATAACTCATAAGGAAAACAATAGTGCCATCTGCTGCACAGCACCGCTTGGCCCCGAGCAGCCGGACAGCCCGCGGCCGGTCCACACAATTCGCACAGGCTTACGCAGGTCGCACTGGTCACAACAGCAGACAGAAAGCATCCCCAACCAGCACCAAGCCAGGCCCGGAGGCAGCAGCAAGCATCACTGCAGCGGGAAGGCAACCTTACAGCAGTCCTGATGGCCACCCGCAGCTGTACGGTGGGGGACAGGCTCTGGTTTGCACGGGAGAGCAAAGGGCAGCAGGATGGGGAGGTGGAGCGGAACAAGAGAGTGTCCCAGAGCCCGCTTTAGCGACCGCAACGTGTGAAGGTGATGGAGGAAGAAGCAAGCTCATTTGGCAAAAGCAGGCAAACAACCCCTTTCCTCCATCTGCACCCTGCAGGTGAAGCGCATCTTCCAGCCTCTCTGCAGGCAAGGGGAGGGGGGAAAAGGCAAACAGCCCCTAACACCAACCGAGCCTTGGCGAGATAGCTGACACCGTCCCGAGCTTCTCCTTTGGAGAAAAATCCCTGATTCTGGCACTAGATACCAGGCACTCCCACGTGTACTTTGTCACCCTGATATCCCAGGGAAACTCCAGGTAGTGGGGACACCTGGGAGAGCAGGGTCGGCCTGAGGGAGCTCAGAGCAGTTCCTCTGCACCTCCAGCCCCAGCAGCTGTGGCTAGTTGCCAATTAGCCACCCCTGCTCCACAAGTGATCACCGTTTGGTGGCAGGTGAAGCAGTTTCTCTGCATGCACCGCCTGGGAAGCATGCTGGCATCCTCCATGAGGCATGTGTTGCTATAGCAATGGGAAAGGTATCAGAAGCAAAACCAGCGTTGATAGATAGTGCAGATTGCTTTTAAGATTACTGCTGCTTCTCAAGGTCTGGTAGCCAGGCCCCACATAAGGGACGGGACAGTGAAAACACTGCGAGGAACTGAAAAACACAATCCCAAAGACGCCCAGAATAAACAGAGTCCTGAAAAGCCCCTCCTTTCCTCACATAAAGAGCCATCTCAAAGCAAACTGACCCCAACGAAGATAAACTGCACTGAGCTACAGGATGTCAAGTCAATCCTCACAGTATCCCAGACCAGAGGTTTATTCTGGAAGCCTGCAGCAATCGCTGCATCCTCTGTTCACGTCTGATCGGCCCTTTCTGCGGGCACATCCACACACGCATGAGCGGGAGCTCCAGATGGAGCAGCCGAACCACGCTGAGGAGGGACTTTGCATCTCTCCACCAGCGTCCTTCCAGACCCTGCTGCTGGCCGGACTCTGGCTTGCTGTCGCCTGTTGCCAGCTCGCCCTCCTACCCCCAACGGAGCACCACCAAGAGTTAACTCCTAGCCATTGGCGTCGCTTCAGACACAGCTCCCTTCTCTGCCTCAGAGCAGATGACAGAGAGAGACACAGAAATGAATTCAGCTCCAGCCTCGCTCGCCCGCACTCAGGCTCTCTGCGTCCTGCCCTCAGCCAGCCCCCAGCCCGCTTGTCCACCATCTGCTCCCTTCTCCAGCCCAAACGGCCATTAAGGGGGAGAGGGGACGAGTCTGCAGCTCCAGGAGCTTGGTTCAGGATGGAAGCCACCTTCTGACACAGCTCACATTCAGCTTTCAGTTTTAAAGGCTGAAGTTTACCCTTGCACATGAACCTTTGCGTTCACATGTCATGACACCCTGAACAACACACCTGCAGCAATTAGATCAGAGATGGAAAAAAATCTCCTTGTTTGCTCAGCTTATTTACTTTGCAGCACTCTGTTTTCCCAGTTGTTTGTGTGGATCTTTCCCTTAGCAACCAGGGAGAGAAACATTTATGAGGCATGAAAAATGTAGCTGTACAGCCGTAAGAACTGGCAGGGTGCGGCTGTGGGTGCAGCTGGAAATTCCTCCTAACTGGTAGTCATAAATGACGAGACTTCAATGAATTACACCCCTTAAACAGCAAAGTGGCTCGTCCTCTTCAAGCAGCACATGCAGGAAGAATCAGGACTTCTAGCCTGCGCTCTCCACCATACCACCCACCACACAGGATCCTAGCCTTGTAACAAATACTGCTACATGCCTCAGTGTACCCATCTATAAAATGGGGGCAAGTATAAAAAGTGAGAGGAAGGCTAAAGTTGAGACCTTAATACAAAGCACTCCATAGAAATGCAACGTGCATTTCCCAATATGGAAGGGAGACGGAGCTCTGGACATCTTTTTCTAGACAGCTTTATACCTCTAAATTCCTGGATCTCCCAGCAGGATTATTCTCCCCAGCCCACAGCCATGGTGACAGAGTGCTCTTGTTCTTGACCCTTGGCAGGGTCAGGATCCAAAGCCCGGTATTTTGGTTGCCAATCCCCTTTTCCAAAGAGATGTGCCACAACCCAGCACGCGTGCACGCTGGCACTAGCTCCTGCCTCACACGCTTACCCCCAACAGAGCTAATTTAGCTTTTGTTTATAGGCTGGATCAAGGCAAGTGAGGCCCAGACCAAATGGCCCACTGGGTGCAGGAGGCGGCTCTGGAATCCACATTTTCCAGTCCAAAAATGGATCCCAGCCCACTTTTCCATCACAACATCAGCCCTTCCCTTTATTCATTCTTGGGCTCCCAGGAGCCATCGCTGCTTGCTTACCTTCCCACCACCCCCACAAGGGCAGCAGCACAGACCCCCCTTCCCTTCCCTTCCCAGGGTCGGGTCAGAGAGGAACAGAAAGTAGAAAGTCAGAGGAGCATCAGGACCAAACAGAGCACCACGTTCTGATGAGACCCCCAAATTTCATCCCTTTGCTTCATCCTCCCCTGCCCCAAAAGCACCAGTGAGTTTGCGAGCATAGAGCTTTTGTCCACCGCGGCTCAGTTTAGCTTCATTTAGCCTCATTAACACACCAGGCAGAGATGAGGGACCTCCTGGTGCCACCTGGCCTAAGCGCTGCCCGGAGAGCTGCAGCCCTGGCTTGCTGGCACAGCACGCAGCAGCTTCGCAGCCCGCCAGCAGCCACGCAGCTCGGTGACGGCTGCAGCATCGCACTGGCAGCTAGACCCTGTCCCAAACTGTCTTGCTTCCGTTCCCAATCCTTCATCCCCACTTCTACCGGCCGCACTTATCCATTACGCAGATAGAAAGCTAAAAAAACCCAATTCCCCCCCTGCAACGGCTGCTGCTTCTCCTCTGCCAGAGCTCAGGCTGCAGAGCAGGGGTCCGGATTGCTGGCACGTACAGTGTCCCCCTACACCAGCGGACAGGCACCTGCAGTGCAGACCCCCAGGAAACCTCCGACGGAGCCCACCCGCTCCCCGGCACCGCACACGCATGAGTCACCCGCCGCGGACACGCGTGGGCCGCCGCGAGCCCCCTCCAGCCGCGGTGCCGAAGGGGACGGAGCCCGGCCAACCCCCGCAGCCGCGCACCGGGGCCGGGGGGCCCCCGGCAAGCGCTCCGGGGGGACAACGCCGGCGGGCGAAAGGCACAGCTCACCTGAGTGTCGGTCATCATCGTGCCCCGCGCATAGCCTCCGCCGGCCGCCGCTCCGGGGCTCCGCGGGGCCGGGCTCGCCGCCCCTCCGCGCTCCTGCCCGGCGGCCGGGGCCGCGCCGCCCCCGGGGAGCCGCCGCTCCCGGGGAGCCGCCGCCGCCAGCGCGGAGGGCGGCCGGGAGAGCGGAGCGCGGGGCGGCACCGGGCGGGGGCGGGAGCGACGGCAACGGGAGGGCGGGGGCCGGGGGCCGGGGCCCGGGGCCGGCTCCGCCCCCGGCCGCGGCCCGCGCAGGTGGGCGCGCACCTGCGGCGGGGGCAGCTGCGCCCCGGGCGCCCGGAGGGACGGCGGCCCCGGGTGCCCGGGGGCGCCTCTCCAGATGCCCCCGCTGCCCTGGCGCCCTGCGCACCCCAGACCCCTCTCCGGGTGACCCCCGAGGAGACGGGTGCTGGGCGGGGAGCGGGACCCGTGGGAAAGCACCTTGCAGGCCTCGCCAGGGAGCGCGGGCGCTTTGGAGGGTTTTGGCACCGCGCCGCTGTGCAGGCTATAAATAGGAGAAGAGCTTCGGGGCAGAGCACGGGGTCATGCGCTGGGCGAGATCCCCCTGTGCGCGCTGCTGCCAAGCTCTCCCCAGCACGACGCCTCTAACGAGGCGAGCCCGGCACCCCGCCGCATCGGGACTGTGCCGCCAGCGCACAAACATCCACCCCCGGCGGCCTCATCTCTGCTCGACCCAACACCCGAAATGGGGGCACGGAGGGACCCGGGGAAAAAGCTGCTGGAGATTTCGGTGCCAGGTCGGTGTGCTGGAGCGTGAGCTGGTGAGGCAGCGGAGGCTGAGCGAGCGGAGTTACCCTGGAAACTGCAGGCTGCACATGAACGGCTCCAGTACCCATAGTTTATATTTATGAGGCCGATGACATGTGTCGTTGCAGAGTGATGCCAGGAGAAGCAGCAGCTGAGAGAAGGCTGCGTCACTCTCCGTGGCCGAGGGCGCCCAGCCGGTGCAGCGCTCCTGGCTCGGGGGTGCAGGGCCGGCCACCCCACTCCTGGGGACCAGCACCCACAGCCGGCACCCACGGGAGTGCCGCCGCATCTAACAGCCCCTGCCCCAGGAGCCACCGAGGACCAGCCCCACCAGGGTGGCTGCGACAAGGCGCAGCCCATCACATCTGACCGTCCCGCTCCTCCGTGGCTGCGGCTCAGCAGAGCCAGCGGCTCTGGGCGGGGAGCGCAGCCAGGAACGGAGAAGGTGCTGCCAGGCCTCTCGCTCTGGCACTAGATGCTGCTACAGAGCAACATCGCTCTAATTATAGTAACGGTGTCAGTGGGAAAAATACATACTTCAAAAGGCCTATAACTATGTAATTTGCTGCTGGCAAAACTCACTACAAAAAAAGCCCAGAATGAAGCACTTTTAAAAAGTAATTTGTACTCATCTGATTTGCTTTAAATTAGCTAAAGGTTCAGCAGGGGGACGGGGGGATGAGGTGGGCATACCAGCAGCAGAGGTTTCTGGTTAAAACTGCCTTTCTATTCATACGGCTTTATACTAGTTTTACATGAAACAGCGACATTTGGTGGATCTATATTTAATCTAAATATAGCCCAAGAAAAGTCAAGTCAGTACAGCATTACTCTTACACTTAAGAGAAAGGAGGGAGTCAGGGGGGTAGGCAGACATTTAAAAGTCACTTCTTCAGTAAGTTTTGCTAGCAATGCTTTCCTAAATTATTCGATTGTGTGGACCTACGTGTGGGGCAGAACTGCAGGATTGGGGATTTAGCGTGAGTAAAGTGCAACCCACCCCTGTAAATTCCTTCTGCAGTTCCTGCTGTCCCTGAAAGCGCCTGTCACCGTCACCGTCACCCCACCTGGAGAGCAGCTGTTGCTCTCTGCATGTGTCACCCCTGGGGATCCCACGGGGACTTGCTGGGGCAGCGAGGTGAAGCAGAGCAGGGGGAAGAAAACAGAATCATAGAATCATGGAATCGTTAAGGTTGGAAAGGACCTCTGAGATCATCGAGTCCAACCGCTAACCTAACTGCCTGCGCCACCTCTAACCCGTGTCCCTAAGCACCACATCCACACGGTTTTTGAATACTTCCAGGGACTGTGATTGCACCACTTCCCTGGGCAGGCTGTTCCAAGGCCTGACCACTCTCTCCGTGAGGAAATTTTCCCTAATAGCTAATCTAAACCTGTCCTGGCACAACTTGAGCCCATTTCCTCTCATCTCATCGCTTGTTACTTGGGAGAAGAGACCGACCCCCACCTTGCTAGAGCCTCCTTTCAGGTAGTTGTAGAGAGCGATAAGGTCTCCCCTCAGCCTCCTCTTCTCCAAACTTAACAACCCCTGGCGCCTGGAGCTGCCCTTTGAGATTAGAGCAAATCCCTGCTGAGAAAGAAACTCGCTCTGTGTGTCTCACATTCACTAGTGAGCAACCAGGACTAGTTCCTGTGCGGACGCAGAACAAGAGACAGTCCCTTCCTTGAAAAGCCACAGGCCAACCAGGTAAGACAAGGGTAGGAGAGTAAAACCAGCCGTTCCGCAGGGAGCTCACAGCCTTCCAGCTCCTTTCTGCCACCGTGCTGCTTTTGCTGTGTTAAGCCAGCCGGATGCACACTCCCCAAGCTGGTTTTGTGCAGGGAATGTATAACTGATGTTCTTATCCTTCCTCATCTGCGTCCGCTCAAAGATCATTTCATTTCCATGCCCCCCAGCCACAGATCTCACACAGCGAAGGTTTGACGAGGCCGGGTCCTTTCGTAACTATTGCTGCGTATCAAAGTGGTTCAAAATGACCTTTCTGGTCAATAATGTCAGGCAACGCCACCGGGGGGAGGGTTAAGGGAAATCCAAATAGGAGTGAAAAAGGGGGCAAGTCTGGCTTAGTGGAAATGGTTCTTGTCCTATCAGCGGGGAGAACGAGAGGATCACGGTCTGGCCCCACCGAGGATCACACTCAGCGCTGGAATTTTCTGTTTCTTGCCCCCCAGAAATGTGTTCCCTTTGGGGATGAATGCACCATGCAAGTCACCAGCTGGGACAAGGAAAGAAAAAGCCTGTCAGATGGCTTCTTAAATTAGAGGGACAATGAATGATGAGTCTGTTCCAGCCGAGCAGAAAGGGACGGATGGAACAAGGGGCCCTTGGGAAGGCAACAAGCTACCGATCTGAGGCTTGGTTAAGGACAAACAGGGCTTGAGTCAGAAATACCTTGAAAGCCTGATCAGATCCTTAGGCAGTGTAAACCGGCTGATGATTTATTTACATGTGGTGATTCACTTTTCATGCAGTACCGCATCCGTGTTTCCCAGTCCAAAGTCCCTTGGCACAAGGACACGTGAGACAGCATTGTCTCCTGTGGCGAATGGAGGAAGACCTGACATGCAAGAGTGCCAGTGTGCTGCCTTGCTACCGCGTGCCTCAGTTTCCCCACTGCGCAACGCATGTTGGTGGGGAATCCAGATCAGAAAGTAGGTCCTTGTGAAGCTCCCACACTGCCCGCAATCCTCAGGCTGCACAATCCAAATGAGAGAAGGAAAGCTGGCTGCTGGTGCTGGGGGAAGGGGATTAATCAGCAGGAGATGACAGCAGAAGTCCAGGCTTTCATTAATTAGAGGAGGGCACAAGCTGATTCAGGGAGCATCTCCCACACTGCACTGGGGAGCGTGTTTCTGCAGTCACATTCCTCTGCTCCCTGGAGACATAGGGAGTTTCTAGGTACTGCTTCAAATCTCAGCCCTGTCGAGCTGAACTGTGTCACATAACGCGTGACACAAGACCTTCCCCTGGGGAGAAGCTGCGGGCCTGCCGGGAAGATAAACATGTTTGGCACTGCACAAATCAGGCTCTTACCATGTCAATCACAGGGTCTTGGATTCGGCCAAAAGGCAGCTAGGAAGCAGAGCCGGAGATCAAGCCTTTCACAAAAGTTTTTCAGAGCAGGTACCCCAGAAACACAGACCACCCTCTGCCACACACCATTTGTGCTGGAGAACTTCCTCTCACGGTGCATTTAGTATAGGCTACGAATATCTGCACAGGAGTTCACGTAATTTAGTACGGCAGAATGAAGCCCAACGGCTGCAAATACAGGCTGCAAACACAGACCAATTTAGAGCAGCATTAAGGCACAAGGGGAATTAGCCATTGGCACAGCTGATCTACGGATTTGTGGCTGCTCTATCACTTCATGATTTTATTGGCTCTGAACGTTTTTCTAAGAGATCTAGCACAGCCCAGCTATGTATTGCGAGCTTGATACTGACATCGGGAGATAAAATTATCTGGCTTGCCCTGTGCAGATCAGACTAGACAGTTCCTTCTTGCTTGTAAAAGAATTCATATGTATACATATAGCAACCGGCATAATGAGAGCCTAATTTCAGTCATGGCCTTCAGACACAACTGTTTTACAAATAAGGAATATACAGTATTAATCCTGGGTTTGGTGGGAATAGATCTTTTTGGAAATACTTGGATAAGGATCTTTCTTCACCCTTGTGGCTTAGATGTTGTGCCTGGTTATGAAATATGAACATCTTCGGAGCAGATTCAGTTCTGGTTTAGTTATGCAGAGGGGGGTCTCCCTCCAGCACCACGGCACTAAGAACAGTCTGGAGAAAATGGGATGGGGTAGACCCTTTGCTGGATAAAGCATGAACCAACAGACCCAGCTGCCACGAGGGGTTTTGGGCGGGAGGTATTTTGTGTACCTTATCTGTATTATGGGTACCGTGAAAGCATTTCTAATTAGTCTTCTGGAAGATGAAATGCCTACAATGACACTGGCAAGTGCCATTTTCAGCTTGCTCACACAGGACTGAAATGGCTCGTTAAGTCATCTGCAATCAGTCGTGGGGCCCTAAAGCTTTAAATACTTGATACGCTGCCGTACAGCAATTTTCTCATGTGAAGAGAAGCAAGAACAGTCAGGCACTTCTTCCCCATTTTCTCTCTCTCTCTGCCAAATAAGCCTTTTTTTGTTTCTTTCTTTTTTTTTTTTTTTTTAAACTGTTCCCTTAGAAACAGTCAGCTTAGCCCTTTCACCCCTGCTTCTCTCCGCGCCGTACAGCGCTGCCATTCTCTGCTGCTCCCCGTGGTCGCTCTCCCTGCTCGCATTAAATGAGCACGGCACAGACTTGCGCAGCCCTTTTGTAGCATGCCTCAGGAGGGAACGGAGATGATGTCGATGGCAGACGTGCTGCGGCGAGGGAGGTGACACATGAACCTCCACGCCGTGACCTCAGCTGACAATTACGCAGTCATCGTTGGCAAGCTGTGGCTGTTCCCCTGTGTTTGGCCCCCCCCGGCCTGTTCACCCGAGTGAGCTGTCAGGCTTTAAAGGCTGCAAAACGCCTGGTTCAGCTTCTCATCGCGTTCATGCAAAGAAAATGTTAACCCCAGCCTACTTCCAGCTCTAGACTGAACTCACAGTTTCACTAGAGCATTTCATTATAAAATGAAACCACCCTGTTTGCTGGAAATGCACCAGCTCTGTCAGTTCCAGCCGCTTCTAGCCAATTTATTTCACAGAGCTTAGAAAAGTTGGAAAGGATTGAAGCAATGGATAGGAACATGAACCTCTCAATACCAGATTTTCTGTATTGGAAAAGATTACATGATCTACAGAGACATGTGAACCAGGGAAAAGGTTCAGAGCACATCTGTCATTGAAATAAATCCAAAGAAGTTCAGTCTGGGTCTGAGCTGTGCCAGTTCTGTCTAAACTCGGGTCTCTGAAACACAGATTGGAATCTGGCAGATAACAGCTATACGAATTCACACTATTTGTCCTGTCAGACCAGGGTTCTTACTGGCAAGGGCTGGCACCGGCTCTCTGCTGAGAAGGTCCAAGAAATCCTCCTGCACACTAATCAGGGATAACTTGCTCTGAGCACAAGATAACTTGCTCCGAGTGCAAGTTTCCTCCTGATCCTGATAAAGGGTGTGAGTTTAAATCACAATGCATGAAAATTTGCCCTCCAAAATTCCTTTTTTTTTTTAAGTTAAAAAGTCTTTACCAAAACTCTTGGTCTTCTCCACAGGAACGTCAAATGCAGTCTACAGCTTCCTCACGAGGGAAGGAGGAGCGGCAGGTACTGATCTCTTCTCCCTGACGACCAATGACAGGACCCAAGGGAACGGCAGGAAGCTATGCCAGGGGCAGTTTAGGTTGGACATTAGGAAAAGGTTCTTCACCCAAAGGGTAGTGGAGCACTGGAGCAAGCTCCCCCGGGAGGCAGTCATGGCGCCAAGCCTGACAACATTTAAGAAACAATTGGACAACTCCCTCAGACATATGGTATGATTTTGGGGTTGTCCTATGCAGGGACTGGAGTTGGACTCGATGATCCTTGTGGGTCCCTTCCAACTCAGGACATTGTATGATTCTATGAAATACGATTTTGATCTTGCTAAGTTTCTGCCAGGCCTCTGGAAAGCACTCAGGCAAAGGCATCTGCAGCCTTGCTATAAGGACAACCTTGCATTTGATAACTGGCCTTTTGGATGCCTTTTTGTGTGCGGTAGCCTCAAGCAGGATGGTTGTATTTACAAAGATTAGGAACATAGAAATCTCTTCATTCTCACCTCCACTTTGGCTGCTGCTTCTGAAATGCATTAAGACTCCTGTTCTGCAGAGAAACTATCCACATGTTCCTTTCTCAGTTTGTTCACACTGGAACAAAAATTCATGATGGGGGATGTTCTGTGGGAGCTAATACGCAGTGGGTTTGATTGTATGGAGGACATCTCTGCAGGGATCAGATGGTCAATCTCGTATCTCTTTGTAGTTCTTATCCACTGTGGAAAAACGTATGAGGTGAATTTCAGGGGGCTTTCGCTTCCTGTCATCCCATAAATACTCTGGAGAAAGCACTTTGGAGGGTTTGTGGGAGAGGAAGTGCCTGTTGAGATGGCTTTCTTCCTGCCAGGCTGCCATGATCCCATTGGCTTTGTCCGTCAGGATGGTCATGTGGCAAGTCTTGGTGAACTCATAGACTTTCTTGACCAGCCCTCCAAACACAGCTCCTCCGTAGTAGAAGTCCCCTTCTCCATCAGGGATGTAGGCTGCTGAAGAGCTCCTCCTCTCATAAGGGAACTGGCTTCGAGGGACGTTGAAATAGCCAGGGTGTATGGCCGCTACTATATCACCCAGGGTCTCAGGCCCCCAGGCATTGTAGAACACCATGTCAATGTCCAGGCAGAAGAGGTAGTCCACCTCCTGATGGCTCGTCTCCGCTATGTGCTTGTTTATGGCCTCCATCCTGCGCATGGAGATCTCTTGCCAGCTGGGGTATTTCTGGATGGGGACAATGACAAGCCTTCGTCCAGGTTGCAGCTGGACATTGGGAATTCTCTCAGGGTTGTCAGTGAAGATATAGTAGTTCACCCGATAGCCTTTCATGAAGTGTTCCTCTGCTGACTCCAAGAAGCGGCCCACAAACCTCGTGTATCTGTGCAGACACAACACGTGAATAGCACAGCAGAGACAAGGCGATGCATGGCGGATTATGAAGGGTACTTCAATAAATGGAAGAAGACAAGGGATAAAGACTGTTGACTAGCTATTGCTACAAGGATCCATACACTATACGTGCAACAGGTAAAAGTATAGTGGAAGACACGGAACAAGTGGATTATCCCTGCTTTGACCAACCAACCACCTATCTACAGCTCTAATTCCCAAGGCACATGCTAGTTCTTCAAAAATACTGACCATGCTTCGGGCACCTTGGGTGCTGAGTCTGTTCTCTTGTAGGCTTGTATGATTATGGACACAATACATGGGCATAAAAGTTTACTACAGATTGGGACAGATGTCAGCTCTGCTGAGGACAAGAAAAGCCAAAATGATCTTTCCACAGAGGAAATACATCAACCCAAGAACTGTGCCCACTGAGTGGTTCACTTACTTTCCAACGGCAAAGGCTGTCACCCCTATGGTGAGATTCAGCGGCCTGTAGGCGCTGTCTAGGATCTCAGAATTGAAAGTTCCTTCCCAGATGATGGGGGCCAGCCATGGCGTGACTGTCAGCACATCCTGACGCCTGAAGGAAAAGAAAGGGAACGTCAAAGAAATGTAACGGTTCCTTTTGGTTTCAAGGCCAGTAAATGGGTAAGAAACACTAAAAAGGCAGCGAGAAGAAGAGTGTGTGTATCAGCATTAGCTCATTATGGATAGTATTATCTTCAGGCCTTTTTCCCTGCCCTCTTATTTAAGGTTACCAAGCATGGACATTTCAGTTCCTGGGATTAAATTAAACCCCATTTAACGAATTGGCAAAAACCCAAGGATCTACTGAAATTTCATTTAAGCTCATAGGCCTTTTCTGCTGAGGAGAGTTTAATGACCACTGGACTCACAGAACGGGAAGTTATGCATATTTGCTATCAATCTGATGCAGATTGCTACATACAGATTAAAACACAGGTAATAGTATGAAAATCACTATAAAAATGTATCCCATTGCTTGTTATTTAAACACAGCTTGCAGCATGACAGTTTATTTTTCTAGTATTTATATATAGCTTTAACACATTCAGATATAATTTAAAATTCTGTATGTGAGCCAGTATTCAAATGTGTAACAAAGTTATAGAAAATCCTTAATCTCCTGTGTGGGTAGAGGAAACATTGAATATACACGCCGCAGAGTCTGATTATACGCCATTACAGCTATGCAATGCTATTTCAACTTTCCTCTTTGTTTTCAAGGTTTCTTTCTTACGTTTTTGATTTTAAAACAAGATGTCATTTACAACGTGTCATGTACCCTGGCCTGCTCCCATTCGCCCCAGACCGTGATCTGTAACACTCTGCTGATGACATTTGTCATGCCCGGCACAGGGCCGCACCTGGAGGCTGAAGCAGTCTCCCACCCCACGCTCCCGAGGCAGTGGGAGCACAAGAAGCAAACGGAGGGGCCTGGGGGGAGCTGTGTGATGGCTGAGGCAGCAGGGCACTTTCAACCCACATCTCCTACTTTCAGTCTGAGTGGATACGAGAATAACAATTTCACTCCCTCCTATAGTAATGCATATGATTAAAAGATTAAATTACACAGGAAGAAGAATTTGGTTTGTAGAAAATGTACTAAGTGAGTGAGCTGTTCTCTTTCTGGGTTAATTATCCTTTTTTGGAGGGGGGAGAGAGAGAGGGAGAGAGAGAGAAGCAAATCTGCAAGTTTGCTTCTCTAAGCAGGGCTTTTTTCATTTCACTTTAAAGGGCTGCACGGAGTTTCCCAATGACTCATTTCCATGGTATGCATCCTCTCAGTGCACTCCCTTCAGAAGACACAGAGCACTAAAAGCTACATGATTCTCTCTGCATTTAGTCCAGTATATACTAGCTGATTTTGCACGTTAATTTATTCCAATACAGAAGAGAGAAATATTCAGTCCTAGCACGTCCTGTTGAAGTAGCGGGGGGAAGGGGAGAAAAGACGTACCAACAGGGTGTGTTTATTAACTTGCAAGAATGGTGGTTGTTGAAGGTGAACTGCTAGAGATAAGAGTCAGGTCATAGGAGGTGGACCAAAGGAGACTGCTAACAAACACGAGCTGACAAGGAGCGCTTGCCAAAGTCAATTCTTAGCTGCTGCTGCCTGAAACCTTCCATGTCTGTTTAAACTCACTGGTTTGACTGCTTCTCATAGAGGCTTGTCTGTGTGAGTGCCTGCAATTTCTACCAGTGTAAGATCCAGCAGGTTAGCTGAAACCATTGCTGAAGGTCGTACAAGGCACTGGCTTGATTTTGCCCTGAAATGGATTCAAAGCTCTCCCACAGCTGGCTACAGCTCCAACACAGTTCCAGAAGGTATTTCTGTCTTCCAGCTATTACATATCTCCCATCTCAAAAAGAGTTCCTGGCAGCAACCATGTAGACACCCGTGTGTGTGTGTGCTAATGTATTAATTGGGAGTTTACAGTAGGTGTGTTAGCAAGTATACAGTGACTAAACTCAGCCTTATAGCAGCATAGACAGCTGCAGACATAGCCATATGGTGAACCACATCTTGGAACAAGGTCCCGTGTTCAGTGTGTACCAGGACCTTGAAACTGTGAGTGCCACAGAGCAAAGTTTCTGCCAAACCAAAGTCAGCAGAAACAAACAACAAAGTTCAAACAAAGAAACTTACTTTGGAGCCAGCACTCTTGGCTGCTGATAAAATAACCTGTAAAAAGGAAGAAATAGCCACTGAATAATACATGAATATTCCTGGAAGAGAGGAACAGCAGTTTAAAGGTCAGGAGAGAAAAAGCCAGTACTTACTGGGGGAAAAGCTGGATTAGCTTCTCTTCTGTATATTGGAGTTTCATGGAGCTGCATGATGGGGTGGGAAAAGAAAGGGATTGTAATGCGTTTCCTAAAACAACACCCAGGTTCAGCTTCAGGACCTGTTGCTGTACTGACAGCCGTCCAAGTCCTTGCTCCAGTTGCCGTGCTCACTGCTCTGCCTGGTACGGAGAGTTAGACATCACCTGTACACGCCTTCAAGGACTGCCAGAGGAGTAACCGTTTTGAAACAGAGCACGCAACAGAACAGGGACAGAGAGAAGCTGGCAGCTCTCCGAGCCTGAGGGTAAATGAGAGTTTAGGGGTCAAAATCTAGGGAAGGACATGCTTGCTGGGGACTGCCAGTACTGGCCATGTATGTGCTCCGTTCCCTGCATAACTGTTCCTGTTCACCTGGGGGGCTGAACTACCTGAAATACATCACACTTCAGACAGCATTTGGAGAAATAAGCATCTTACTAGACACAATGTTTTTTAATGGCTTGAAATAATCAGAAATGTCTCTATAAGAGATCATCTTTTCTATTTGCATTTTTTTGTTTTGTTTTCACAAGATCAGTAGGTCATGATAAAGGGTGGGAAAAGCCGTGGCTGCTCATGTTACAGCTATGGTCCAATATGGCAGTGAAGTCACTTTAAGCCATGTACCCTGCGCTCCTCCACAGTGTAAATTCTCTTTTACACAGCTTTGAGATAGCTTTTAGGACCCATGCTAAGTCAGTTAACTGTACATTAGTTTGCATCACGCAATGAAGCTGACCCTTAAACTGCAAGGTTTCTGGAGAAGCAGCTACCCTTTCATTCTGTTCAGAGCAGGCTTCTGGTCCATGACTCAAGTGCTGCCATAACACAAATACATTCATAAAGTGAGCGGAAAGCACAGATCGTAGAGTGAAGAAGAGGAACACGATTAGGAGACTGGGGGGTTATTCCTGACTCTGACAGAACTCCTTATGCGATGGCTCATTTCACCTCTCTGACTTACGCATCTCCATCTAGCGAGCTGGGATACTTAATCCACATCTCAAAGCACAGTGAGATCCTGTGTGTACATGTGTGATTACACCCTGGTAATAAAGCCAACGTTAACTTGTTAGTCATGGTCTCTGTGACCCACAACAAACAAGGCCTCACTCATGCTGTACAAATACAGAGCTGTCCTGAAGGGCAAGCAGACTGAAGCAGAAAAGGTTGCGTTATTACCATTTTGTTTTACGAGAGCGACTAATTATAGATTCATAAAATAAGGAACAAGTGACTACTTGTTAATAACTACTGATACTGTCAGTGAAGTACAGCTCCTGTAACAATGATCTCTGTTATCAATTCCATACCAAATGGGATACTTACAAGATTTCTGGGCAAGGAAGGTAATACGGGAGGTAGTGCACTTTTCCATTTCCAACTGTAGTCCTGGGATAGCAAAGAAACGTTTTAAGATAGGTAATGTTGAAAGATATCTTCCTAGGATTTTCCAAGATCTTCTCAGAATCTGGCACAGATTTTGAGAAGTAACTCTAGCTAACTGCTTGTCTACTTTACTAATTACTGTAGGATCCAGAATATTCACGTTTTAATGTAATACACTGCTGCTAAGGCATAAATGGGAAGCTCAGGACAAAATGAGTCCAGAAGCATCTAGCTTGTAACATCAGGTCTAAGTGTTTTTATTTACATCAAGTGGTCTACAAAATACAGGTCTACACATTTTTGAAAAGCATACGCAGATGGAGACACATAAGGCAATGCTCAAAATGGATAAATATGCGATATACAGTGATGTGACATACCGACACTTCCTGGAACTTTAAATGCTGTGTCTGCGTTCTTTAATTTGCGTAGCAAATAGGCTGCACAGGCTTTTTTCTCCCTTCAGCTTTGATCACAATCTATATAGATTTTTACATACAATCACTTAACTACTGGTGAAATGCAACCACTCACAATGAGAAATAAGAGCAAATTACAACATCAGAAATACAGTATCATTAAGAATAATTTAATAATGAATAATTTAATAGTTAACAGAAATGCCTCATCTCAGATTCCTTTCAAACAATGTTTGAGTTTGCTCAGGAGAATCTGCAAGGCATACTCAGTATTCAGTATACTCAAAGCTACAAACATTCCCAATGTTTGAAAGCAGCAGTGTTTGATAGTTGCAAAGCTATCCCTAGTTACATTGGAGTGAGTTTGGACTGTCTGAAGAGATAGATAATAATCTCTTTTAAGGCCTGAACTGAAATGTAACTGGAATATTCTGTACTTGAACATTTGTTTGTGAGTCAGACGATGTGTTAGCAGCCTAATTTAGACACAATTGGTCTTTTTTTTCTCTCTCCCTTCAGAGGCTTCTCCCTCTACTAGTGTTACTTTATCTATCGTATGAATTACTGTTCTTTCTTACAGCTCTAACAAATGCACTGCCTGTATTTTTCTGCTACTATTCTTTTTACCACAGCATAGATGTAGACAGGATGTTTTAAATATGACCAAGCTTGCCAGCAAATGCTTACCAGATAAACGCAGTAACAACAAACAGACAGACAAGAGATCCCAACACTTTCCTGGAAATCATGTCTTCTAGAGGAAAAAGAAGGGCAACTTCTTACTCCCAGCAGCTTTCAATCTGCAAAGAACAAAAAAGCAAGGGAGTTGGCTATAAACACCTCACCATGAGAGAAATGGATTATTTTATTACAGAAGCATGAGGTTCTCCAAGCAGTTTCATTTTCATTCAATCTTTCTGAAATCAGGAACACAGAAGAAACCAGACCGTAAGAGCCAGGCCATTTAGGCACTGAGGCAGTTCCTGTAAACCATTTCAGAAACCTCTCCATTTCAGTGGGATCTAATCACGGTTATAAGTGTGTGGGGATCCTTTCTGATTTGATTCTAGTTTCTGTAGATTCCATTTATTCATCTAAAGCATGCACCCTTTGCAATTGAATAAATTCGCCAAAACCAATCATATCAGGTGATACGTAGAGCTAATGCAGTTACCACTTTAGCTGATAAACTCCATCTTTCACAGAACAGTAACTGCCAGAGACAGCTCCCTCCAAAGGTGCATGTAGGAGAAAGGTAAACTGAGGACCGATACAAGCAAAGAAACATTACACAACAATAATAACGCACATTGGGTAACGATATTTCTAAGTCAAAGAAATTACTCCCTTTTCAACAGCCATAAAAATCAACTTCCCCTAGAGGAGATGTCTTGCCTTAAAGCTCAAATTAATCCCTTTTCTGTTCACAGGGAAGCAAAGGTTCCCCCAGGGTGAACCACGGGCCCTGTGACAAGCACACAAAGCCTTTGCATGTGGCCTCCAGAAGGGCTTGTTACAGGCACGTTAATGGTTATAGGCTACATTCAGGATTACCTTTAGTGAATACAGAACCACGGCACCGCAGATAAGTCTCTTGTGCGTGCAAGCTCACTTCTGCCTCCTTGGCATCCTCTGTGTCCACATGCAGTGCTCTTCTGCAAAGCAAGCTCGCCGGGCTGCTGCTGTAGGGAGCGTAAGGCGGTCTCGAGTTAAAGGAAAGCACTTTCTAGCATGTGACTGGAGCCTGGGGGAAAAAAAAAAAAAAAGGGCTGTATGTCAAACTCTGATTTATAGACAGTCAGTAGCATTGGTGTTAGTGGGAAGCACTTCACAGGGCGCTTCTTTCAGGGAGGCTGAAGTAAGCATCACAGAAATCTTTTCTGTCCTGGCGCTTGGTAAGGCATACAACAGCGCTAATGGATCTGAAAAGTCAGTGGCGATTTTCCAACTTTAATTTCTTTGGTTATAAAAAGACAGGCAGCAAAAAGTTCTTCAATTTGCTTTATTATGCCATACAGAAGTCCTCTCTGGTGCTTCTTCCTCACTCTCCTGTCAACCAAGCTAATCAGATTTCACCAAGAAGCATTGCAAAAATCCCACCTTAAAAAAAAAAAAAATTAAATATATATAAATCTCTCTCCCTCTCTCTCTTAAGGCATTCCACCATTTAAAGCCTTCACGGATTCATGCTGAGCAGATCTGGATTCCTGCCTAAAAATGCTGCAGATTCACAAATGTAGAAGGATTTGCAACCAGCCTGGACAAGTGAACAGAGGGGGGTTCAAACAGTTGCTTTTCAATCATTCTTTGAGCGCTGGCTAGACATCGGGTGGGCAGGCAACCTATGCCCGTGCTTTACTGCCCTTCTCATCAGGAGGCTTCCCAATTCCCAACCAGGATCTCACTTGCTGCAGTTTAGGTCTGTGCCTTTTCATGACAGTGTTCGTGCACCTGGAGACTCCCTTTACATATCTGAAGTCTGTGATGTTTCCTTCCCTCTTCTATTCTGTCAGCTCAACCACCACAACTCCTTCAATTGTGCTTTGTAGATTATTAACTTCAAGATCCATGATTATTTCTGTCAATTCTGTTTGATCTCTAATCAGTCCATTCTCATGAAGTGCGGTGCCAAAACCAAACCAAATACTTCTGCTGAGCCCTCACCAGTATTGAGTAAAGCAGGATTACCCCACAAAACTGAAATGCTGTGACAGTTCACGCATTCCTGTGTGACACTCGCCTACTTTGCAAGAACACAGCACTGGTGATGACATTCAGCCTGTGGCCAAATGTAATCCACACATCTTTTCTACGGAACCTCTCCTAGCCAGGTCTATGACATATAAAATGTTGTACTTGACTTTA
Source organism: Platalea leucorodia (assembly GCF_965183815.1). Taxonomy (NCBI): domain Eukaryota; kingdom Metazoa; phylum Chordata; class Aves; order Pelecaniformes; family Threskiornithidae; genus Platalea; species Platalea leucorodia. The sequence goes on along the minus strand of NC_138837.1, from coordinate 4,997,937 downwards.
TGGGATTACACTCCATTTTCAGGCTATTTGTTTTTCTAAAACATCAAGCCTTGATTGAGTTCTGTTTTCTGTGGTGCTTGCAGCCCCTCCCAGCTTGATACCACTTTCCAGTTTCATAAACATCCTCTCAAAATTTTCCCCCAAAGCACAAATGAAAACATCAGACAGTACCGCTTTGCAGATCGTCTCTGGGGATTCTCATTGCCTGCACCTGACCATCCTCCTGCACGTATCACCATGGCGTACAGAGAGCGACAGCATAGAACTTGGGTGATGGGGAAGGACAGAGGATAACGAACAGATAGAAGAAAGGAGAATAAAAGTTATCCTCAAATTGAAATTAAATTGAAATTAAATTGAAAGTAAAATTAACACAGAATAAAAAAAAGACATGGGCATTCTGGTTATTTTAGTGCAGTTTCAGCTATTCTAATAGGCATAGTGTCCTTCTGTGTGTCTTTACAGAGTAAACATCTGATCCCTCAGGAAAAGTAATACACATATTTTGAAATATTGCACCATTAGGAGCACAGCTGATGCATTCCCCCTTTGCGCCAACTTCTCCATTACAAATCTGCAAGAACACTGGAGCCAGATGAGTTCAGAACATCTCCTTCTATCTAAAGCCATCTCATTGACATTTACCGTATTTGTCCTCAACTGATGTACAACTATAGGGTTCATAACGAATGCAAACAAAAATGAAATAGATGTGGTTACAGTTAGTGACAGAATCTCCTAACAAACAGAAAAATGGCTAAAGCATTTTTAATAGTTACACAGGCTCCTCAAATTTGTTCAGAGAGTTTTTTAAAAGCAATATGGTTGAAAATAGCTGTATTATTCCTGAATGAACTTGCTTAACCTCCCAGAACAAAGCAGTACTTTATCTTCCAGCCCCGCCTCGGAAAGCATTCTGGATTGCAGATAAATACCTCACTTGTAGACCATTCCATGGAAAATATTCTTTGCAGATCAACTGTTTCAGATTTCTAAACCTGTATTTCAGATTTCTAAAACTGAAGTAGCGAGCTGTGCGCAGCATCATTCAGAATGTGAAGAAAGAGGATATCCGTGGGAAGGGCTTCATCTGTGCCGAAGAAAAAAGTTTCCTTGCTGGACTCCATTATTAAACAGGCTGCCTTTAACTATTGTAACTTCAGACTGCACCACGACACAGACATATTCAATCATGCCTGAGTCTTGAACATGAACTTCAGTACAAATTCACTGCTTGGGCTTCTGGCTTTTCAGATTCTTATATTACGGCTAGCACCATAACGAGTTAACTTTACTCTGGCTGAGATCCGATTAGGAAGCACTGCACAGAGTCTACATTTCATTTACAGCACATTCGTCAGATTTTTTATTTCAAGAGGCAAAAAATAGCTCCTTTCACTGTTGCACTTGCTCAGTGCAACAGAAATAAAAATAAAATAGAAAATTCTGTTAGACTAAATCTATAACACCACTGATATTAGTACAATCTTGTCAGTTTACACCAACAATGATCAGGACATCAGCAAGATTTGACTGATCTCATGTATAGAATTGCTTAATCTTCTGGATGGATCGTTTCCACCAATCTTCCCAACGCTGAATTGTCAGCAGCTGAGCTGTACTTTCTTCCTGGATCTGGGCAAACTGCTGCTCAAGTTTACATTTGTATTTCTGTGTAAACAACAACAACAACAAAGGACAAAATTGGTAGTGATGAAATATAATTTTACTTTGCCTAAATCCAGGTCCTGATCCACTGTGTCAGAAGATTGCATACAGGCCACTTATTTTCTGCCTTTGACAACAGAACTATATGAACAATGAATTATTCACTGCCTTCCTTCTGTGCTCCTTTTAAAGATTTCTGAAACTAAATTATCAGCAGTATTTAAATTTTGCTAAAAACGCAAGATCTTCATCTCACTTCCATTAGCTCCTAAGATTAAAGAGCTGCCTTTTCTAGAGAACAGAGGGGAAAGCATGCGTCTCAAACATAGAATGCACCTGGCTCTTGCTGGAACTTCCTAAGTCAGGAGTATAAACTGAACTATTACAAAGCTGCTAAAAAGGTATTTCACCTAAACAGAAACTGGTAGACTACCATGAAAACCTCAAGGCACCTTTATTAAAGAGTCCATGCTCCAAAATATAAAATACTGTATTTTTAATGCAACATACGTTCAGGAAAATATTTCTGTGGCATGCATTTACTATATCACACCCTGCTGACAAACTACGTTCACTTCAAAACTGTACTGTAACCAAGTGCTTAGGTACCATAACTGGATACATAAAACACTCATGCAAATTTATAGTTTTAATGGCATTTGCCATTGTTGACAGTGCATTTTACATTTCCATATTAAAAATATATATATTTTAAAAATTAATTCAGTTCACTGGCAGTACGATTACTTCCAGGACAGATGCATAAACACTGACCATTAATTTCCAAATTATTTCACGTAAGAATATTCTCCTAATTGCTGAACGCTACTGTTTCACAAGCTATTGCCAGTGCAAGTCAGAGTCTCAGAGCTGTCTGGAATGTGTTCATTCTTCTAGCAGACTTAGTGAAGAAAGAGTGATCATTTTTATGGCGGAAACAATGCTCTGTGACGGTTCAGGACGTAAGATAGATATGAAGTATCTTACAGCCCTTCACCTTGTATGGAAAAATCATCCTTTGTGATATAAAGCTAGAGCTGTAGGCTTTAGAAAGAAAGGTGAGTGAAAGCAAGCTGTATTGAAATGGCTTTGTGGGTGGCAGCAGCTACTTTTTGAATTGTGATGCTGCTGAAACGCATGGAGTGTCCTGTTTCTGACACCATCCATGCTTCTCTGCTGAAACAGCTCCCCATTGTAACGTATCCGAATGAGAGGGCTCCCTGAGAAACCAACTCTGTCTGCTTTTGACAGCATCACAAAGAAACGGACACGAGAGAGGATTTCTACACACGGTGAATATGTCTTTATCAATATCTATAATTTTCTTCTTAAAAAAAACAAATCCACAACAGTAGCAGCCCCACTCACAGTCCTTTCCCACAGACCAACCTTATATACAGCATCTCTTGCTTCTACTGCTGCTACGTGGCCCAGCGTAGTCTTAGCTGTTGTAACTGATGCAGTTGCTCTGCAAAGAACGGAGTCTGACTGGTCTGTAAGAGTAGTCACGGGTATGCCTGGCCAAGTCCTTTAAAAAACCAAAACAAACCAACCAACCGAAGAAGCCACATGAGAGACAAAGTTAGAAAAGAGAGCAGATTATACTAATTCATGTTACTTGTACTTAAAGTGCAAAAGATTAAATGCTTTTTTTAATCTCCACAAAGGGATTACCCTAAAAACTACCTTATTTAGTACAACCACCTTTTCTTTTAAAACCTTAGGATCTCTGCACAGTAAATAGAATTCTTCTGAGTGAAAATACACAGTATATTCATAGATTTGAAAGTGCTGAATTGACAAATAGTGGCTAGCAAAGCGGCACAGCATTAAAATTGAAATTGTATTGCTTTACAATACAATACGCAATTCACTTTTATTTATTTGGATCCATTGCTATTCTTTCTTTAAAATCATCGCCCACCCAAACTGCCCCATAACTAGTTAAATGACATTGCTAATGATGAGCATAGTGCTCAGCAGTTTCAACAAGTGCAGCAAAAAACTATGAGGACAGCGTCTGATACTAGTTTAGAGAAGAGAAATTACATAGAACAGTGTTCAGTATCTTCAAATATTACCTGCTCCCACGTTCAATTAACTGTTTAACTTCACCGATATCCAGAGGAAGTCCAGCTTGTTTACGGCGGATTAAAGGGGATGTCCCCTCTCTTGGTGTTTCCGTTTCTGGGAGAGAGTAGAACATAGGCTCAGCAACAACAAAACAATGGCAGCAGTACCATTGCTTTGAAGTAACTATATGCTGCTAGATGCTCTTCACTTTCAAGAAATAGCTGTGCATGCTTGATCATGCAAATCTTTCCATTTCAAGTACTATAGCATATAAAAGTCTCCTCTTCTAGGCAAAGTCTCCTGCAATCTTTGAGAAGGAAGTGGAGGCCTGAACAAGCACTCACTTCTTTACTTACTTGCTACTTGTACATCATCAACAGTGATACTTTCATCTAATTCCAGAAGCAGCTTTTCAGTGAGGGCAGCTAGCGCAGAAACAAAGTTCTGAGCACACTCAGCAGCACAGTCCTGTTGGGACATTGGAGACAGGCGAGAGGAATTCTTTTGATAATCCGATCTCCTCTCCTCTTAGTTTAGCTCCAAAAGAACTACACAAATATCCAACCTTGACATTTTGCAACAGCTGCAGATAACAGACATAAGGCTTGAAGTTGCACATAGCAGGGTCTAAAAGTGCCCCTCTGCAGTATTCTCAACACTACCTGTTACCTAAGGTAAAGTACAAAAAGCTATAGAGTTCTGTGAATAGTTCCCCAGTACTTGAATATTTGGGTTAAGCATCTAAACCTGATAAAAACAGCTACCTGTAAATGCACCTTCTGCCTAAATATATATATATAGTCTGCAGACAAGATAGAATTTTGAGTAAGCGGCCTGAGAGAAGCAAAGAGCTTTAATGCTGGGGAACTGACCTTCAATAACCCTAGAGGATGGAGCGGGAAAAGCATTTTGATTCCTGAAGCTCTCCTGTAAAATTCTGCTTATTCTAGTTCTCAATTTTGTGTAGAAAAATGTCAATTATTTGCACTAGTGAAACGCACGCAGAAGAAACCCTTCCAGGCGTTTGTTGTCTGCAAGTAACCAACCAGAGGATGTCACTGTTGCTCCCAATTTAGACTTAGAGCCAATAATTCTGCCATTAAGGTAGAAGTCATCTCTTCTTCAGTATGTTCTTTGAATGATACAAAAGATCAGTTCGTTCCACAATAAATCTATGCACGTGTACATATGCGTTTATGTATATATTGATCTAATGCTGATAGTACAGAACTTAAAAGATATATGAACAGGATTGCCTAAAACTGAAAACATTTTCCAGTTCACTTTTGATGGGGAGGGAAAATGTATCTGAGATGTACTCTCCTTTCCAAAAGCAACATCTAAGTTCATACTAAGGCTTTACGATTACCTGCAGCATCTGTGTGTTGAGATGGATACCATCAGCTTGGTCTTTTTGCCTTTTGATTTCCTCTTGGCACAAAGCATCCAGCTGAAGTAAGTTGTCTGGGTGTCCCAGAGAGGGATGTAACTGATTCTTGTTCACAGCCTGGAAGTAAATACATAAGAAAGAAATGCCTTCAGCAAAGCATGTGCAATTGAGTCACAATAAGGAAGAAGTAAAACCACACATTTCTGTATGAAAGTATTCAGAAAGACAAAGACAGTGTAGTGTATGCCTTGGCTGTCTAGACATAAGCCTTGCAGTGCAGTATATGCCAAATTGCCTATCTGCTGGAGAACAGGGCCTCTGATCTCACCTTGGTTTCTGTTCTCAACAAATAATAATCTCTCCTACCAAGTGGTAAACAAGGTATTTTTTATATTTTTGTATTTCTTCCTGGATTTAACTTAATACTCAGAGAGACAAAATCTCAAGATACTACTCTGTAACACTTTCTGCATGATTTCCATTATGATTCTGTTATCAGTTCTGGTAGTAACGGACAAAATACACCTCTTTTTTGAAAGATAGTAAATAATGATATTTCATTATCCCTATATCATAGTACCTACAAATGAGTGCACCCATACAGCATGAGCTGTATAGCCATACCACAATGTCACAGCCCTTAAAGAGTTTACAATCTACGTGTAAGATGACAGGCAGAGCTGTACAAGATTACAAGAGGCAGCCCAATGCTGGAAGCAGTGAGAGAAGGGACTGAGTTACTAGAAACACAAAGCTTCCAGTAGAGCTATGCAGACTAACTGCAAACACAGAAACTAAATCTGTGGCTAACTCAGCAGTGAGTGATTAAGCAGTGAGATTAATAAAAAGAAAATGTTATAATTCTGATGTGTTTAGCACTGCTTACACTGGAAGCATTCCAATATGTCCATGATACATACCTTCACACTCTCCCAGTCTTCCAGCTGCTTATTGAAGACCTGCCGAATCTGGCCAGTGGAATAGCTGAGCTTCTGCTCGTGTTCTTTTAAAAGACTATCAAATGCCAACTGGGAGACATAAGGGAGCTCCTTCTCAAACAACTTCAATTGATCCTGAAATTCTTTTTGGAAAAGACAGGGTGTTTATGTTACACAGAAGTATTCATTGCAAGGAAAAAAAAAAAAACCCTCAGCGGAGTTGAATGTACACGGCAAGGGTCAAACCACCTGGAATTCTCTCTCTCAGAGATTCTGACCCTGCCATTCCTTTTTCTAGGTCCAATGCTTTGAGAAACATACACTTGCTAAAAGATGTGACCTCGTTCAGGTCTTTCAACTTAGTCAAGTGCCCTTCTACCACGCTTTTTGTAGCTGATAATATTGGGCCAATAATATCGGCCCAATTTCCAGTAAAATCAACTGGAGTTTTTCCACTGAGTGTGATGGATTAAGAAAGCTACATAATTCTCGATCACTGCAATTTTCAGTTTACATAACTGAAAAATTACATACACAAGAAATTAAAAGTCTTAACTGAATGAATTTACCTGTAAGACAGGAATTGTAGTAAACATCTGTCTCACTTTGGTATGACAACAGATTCTGTTTGAGCACTTCAGCACAGCGTTCAAATGTCTCTGGCAGATCTTCAGGCATTGTGATTTGAGGTTTCTCTTTTTGGTAGAACTCCTTCAGGAGGTAAAGATAAAACGGAAAAGCTGTTGATAACACATAAGTTGCATCTAGGCATATAACAGTAGCAGGGATATACAAAGCTATCAACCGCTCTCTTATTCGAGACCCGTTTTCTTCCTCCGATTCTAAAAAGCTCAGTTCATGTTTATGAAGAAACCTGTGATTAAAAATACACTGTATCAAATGCTACTTAAAAATTAGATGCACTGGCAAAGAAAGGAAAATTTTTGGATGGCCATCCAAACATGGCAAAGAACCAAATTATTTCGCTAACACAGGAGTAGACCTATAAAAGCAAAAGTGACTGAAGAACACTGGGTTTTCTTACCTCAGCAAGGCAGAGCAAGCTGTTATTGCCCGTCCAGAGAATATTCAGAATAATCCCCTTAAAAGTACTGAAAACAAACAAAATAAAAAAGTAAAAAAAAAAAAAAAAAAAAAAGACAATCACTGTAAAATGATCACATTGGCAATATTTACTGTTTTTCAACTCCTTTGATCAGGTTTATTTTAATACATTTTTCAGAGTACACAGAAACGAATATTCAGAATGCCTAAGAACCTTCACCCCCATTAGTACAGATTCTCTTCAGAAGCAGCAAGGACTCTGAGCTATTGTAAATGCTTCCTGGAGAACACCTCCACGTCACTGGAACAAAACCAGCAATCTTAGCCAACTTCCCATGCTCAAAACTTACCTTAAGAGCTTCCCATGCATTTTTGAGAAATCAAAAATATTGGAAGGTGGGTCTAGGTGTTTACTGGAAGTATTTTGAAACACAATGTGCAACAAAATTCCCAAGCACTTAAACATCTTAGGCATTAATTTTAATAGTTTTGCATGGCACATATGAAATAGCTCAATTCTATATAGTAAAACTGCACATATCAAGAAAAAAAATGATAATTTTCTTAGAGAAGGAGAATGAAACCATTTAAAAATCACCTCCTAAACAGTTTGTTCCTTGTTTATTCATATAAAGATAATATTGAGCACAAGAATGTAGTGTATACTATTTATTGATATTCTTAGAGGTGAAAATAACTGAAAGACAGGCTATTTTACATTTTCCAGCCCATTTTTTGTAAATGTACAAAATGGGCTCCAATGAGGCCACCCATTTCAGACATTAAACAGAATAAAATGGATGACTTTTATATTCACTATTATTATGCTGCAAAAAGGAACTGTTCTGTAAACATGTTGGCCCATAAATATCAAGGTTAAATACCTCAAAATTCAATGGTGAACTCTATAGTTCATGATTATAAATAAATAAATAGATAAATATAGATAGGTGGGGGGTTTTTGCAGATTAACTTCTATTTCTGCAAATACACATGACTTACTCAGATTCTGGAGGCTTCTCTCCAAATATCTGGAATCTCTTGTCACTGAGAACTGGTCTGGTGTATTTCTGTGTCCTAGGGAGGCAAAACATTAATTTGAAACTATCCACAAGTATTTTCCTTCTCTGGCTGATTATTTGAGCTAGTCAGTCACATGATGGACATGAAACTGAATAAAAATTGGGAAAAATGTAACTCTAAAACTAGTATTACATGAAAATATTTTGTTGATGGAAAAAAATTCTTAGGATTCTCTCCTCAACGGCTCTTCAAAACTTTTCTGTTGTTCTCACTATTACAGTAGCTCATTTCATCTATCTATGGACTAAGCTGAAGACATACTGTTTAGACACCAGACCTGAAAATCAAGCCATATTGATTTAGGAGTGTGGTTAGTCTATATTTCAACAGCTTCAAAATACAAAACAACAGCAGATGAAGGAGAACAAGAAGAAGGTTTTTCCAGCCAAAATCTGAAAATAAAAATGCAGAGCTGATCATGAGGACATAAACAGGGAAGAGGTCCCAAATGATAAGCATTAAGAATTTTTCAAAGAGCAGACAGTGGACAAAGTTTAGGTAAAATTCTGCGTAGGAATATAAGTGGAATTCCTCCTTTCAGGGGTCTTACCTTCCTGGTGGCTTCTTTTTCTTAACAGATGACTTCTTCGTGATCTGAGCGGCAGAGCTGTAAGCAGCAGAGTTCTGAGGACCTTCTTCAGATACTTTTAAGTGAAAATTCTTCTTTGATGTGGGAAGACTTGCTTTATATTTAACAAGGAAAGATTAAGAACATTGTATAAATGCTAACTGAAATCTTTTTTATACAGTTATATAGTTTGTGTTCTCATTTCTATAATGATTCCTTACAACATTAAGGGGACAACTATAGGAACAATCATTTCTGGCAGACAGAACTGAAGTAATGCAGCAGTGGCAACAGCAATAAAAGGTTGTGCACTGGGGCATGAGTAATGGGAATGTCATAGAAAATGTGGTAGATGGGAGGAGATTTAAACCAACATAAAGGCAGGGAATAAGAAGCAGAATCAATGGGCTATATTCATAGTTTTGGCTGTGATGGAATGTGGAAGGGAGAGAGGATATTTTTGGCAGTGGCTGGAGGAGTCGAGCTCTGGAGAAGAGAGATGAGGAAGTGGGAACACTAGGTAGGGAGCAGCTGGGGTTACCTCTGCACTCACCTTTGAGTGAATGATCATGCACTGTGAGAAGGATCCCTGATCCCCTACCTGTTTTCATGACTTCTCTTCTAATTCCTTTCTCCACCCCTTTTCCCTTTTGCTATCACAAATATGGGTACTCTTTACAAAATTATTATCTCATTCTGCAGCGTTCATTGGTTAAGAGCCAAAAATCATCTTATTGTTGCAAAGTAAAGATATCCAAGAAAAAAAACTGGGATGCACAACTCTCTCAGAGCTAGCACGTAAGCCACTGGCCTGGACCATGCTAGACCTGCTCCGTGATATGCTAGGAGCTACAATTTAGATGAATGTGATGTATTAAAAGAAATGCTGGCATACCTGGTCTTAATGAACGCGAGTGATCAGGTCTCTCCTGATTTCGGCCTGAAGATTTTCTGGATGGCTGAATTCTGAAACAAAAAAAACCAAAAAAAAAACCAAAAAAAGAAAAAAAAAAAGAAAAAAAAAAAAGAGCTAAGCAGCTATTGACTACCCTGCTATTTTATATTATATACTATATTATATATTACATAGAGAACTATGTAAGTTCTCTATCCCTACCATGTGCTAAGTGCAGTTAAATTTCTAGGATAATATTTAACAGATAGGATTACTTTTACAACTGACAGTGTCAATATAAGTACTTTCATGGGACTAACTAATTTTTTAACTGGAATTTTGGAATTTCTACAAGCAAAACTGCATTAAAACATTTATTTGCAAATCACACACATACTGTTCATTTCACACTTTATATGTTCATTCAACTATGTAGCATGTAATCACTTTTTAACTAAAATAAGGCTCCAGAAGACAAAAATTTAATACTTAAAATTTATCATAGTGCTATAAACTAGATGTCACTTATTACTCACATTGGGGTATTTTTTGGCTATTAGAACTCTTGTTCTTAGAAAGAAAATGGTCTCAGCTAGACTGATTTTTAAAGCTAGACTGATCAGAAAGTATGTAGTAGTATTACCTATGAACAATATATTCAATAGTTCTGTATATACAAAGGTAAACTAGAAAATATGAATTCAGGAAAACCTTTGTATGCTTCCAGAATATAAATTTTTAAAATACTGTGGTGAAGTCCCTTGTAGTGTTATCATAAGCCTCATGAAGAGAAGAGGTACATATAGCAAATAAAATATAAATAAAGACAGTGACAGATAAATACCTTTAGGCAAACAAGTACTTACTCAAGTAAATTTTTGATAACGCTTATTGATAAATCATCAACTGCAGACTTTCCCATTCTGCTTGGATTTAACAACGGAAATTTGACAGGATCCAGCCCCATCACCATCACTCTGTTCTCATCTCTGAGACACTCTGTTCGAACGGCAACAGCAATCGGACCTTGTAAGGTAACATCCGTTGCAAGAGGGGTAAAGTCCTCCTGAAATGGGAAGAAAAATGAAACCTTGTTGACTGTAGCAGGCAATTAGTGAAAGCATTACATGTAGTTACTGATTACTAAGCAAATCTTCCAAACATACACTATTTTGCTTCACAGGCTGAAAGTTAGTTCTTTATGATTCTAGCAGTAATGTTGTTACAGCTATACAACGCTGAGACACTTGAAAGTGGTTAAGAGTAGATTCTCATAATTATCATAAGCAGTATTTAAGTATATACCCTTAAAACAATGATCCACTGTAGATTACAAAATAAGGACAGACTTTCCAGGCAAGGAAGGGATAAAACCCCACACACTTGATTAAAAAAAAAAAAAAAAAAAAAAAATCTCTTCGGGACACATTTGATTTTTCTTTTTTAAATTATTTAAAGAAACACATGAAATATGTATCTATGAATAGCACTACACCTGGAAAATAAATTCTTGCAAAGAACCGAGCAACTCATTGTGACGCTGCGCACCTTTAACATTTAGGAAACTCAGTGATGACTGATTTACTCAGCCTCTTAAAAAAGCTGACCTAATGTTACAATGTCTTGGACAGCTTGGCATAATGCAGCATCTTTCTTCATTTGAAAATTCAAAGCACGGATTCTGAAAAACCTTTAAAACATATACACATAAAAATTCACTCAGTATTAAATACAATATAGAGAAATTAAACGCTATTTTACATTATCATGTGTCCTCGTTGCTTTTACTAGCAAGCAGCCAAGATACTGGCTCCTCTTTTTTAGTTCTTTCAACACTACTTTGGCAAAATCATACAGCTCTTCGGAAGTCAAAGCCTGAAAGATATGATAATACAGATGGTATTTACTAAACTAGCTATTTCAGACTTCTCAGATACGCTGACTGTTGCACACAACATCATTTGACTCTGTTCTGCTGCCATTTTATTTACACATACATGAAAGCAATAAGATTGTATAGAGGCTATGTTTTTTGTTTGGCAAACAGGAAAACAGGTGCAGGACCTTCCTGAGCAAAAATTCTGTGGTAAAGTACTCTTTCTGCTCACCCCCTGAATGTGTATAAACATACGTCTACCTCAAAAATATTAGTTTATACATTATACAAACACACACAGTGAGTCAAATTAACACCAAGTCAAATTAAATACCATTTCGTGCTGATTAGAACTTACTTCTTCATCTGCAGTAGGATGAGCACAAGCATCTGTCTTCTGATGGAGCTTCTCCAGATAAGAGTTTAATGTCGCTGCCTGCAAATTGGAATTTGCTACCTAAAGCAGAAGCAGATATTGGTGAAGTGAAATCCCATTCAAGGGATTTTCAGAGGCTCCACTTCAAAACCACTAGACTCACAGGTAAAAACAATCACTGGTACTCAGAGGAGAAGCAGAAAACAGTAATTCACAAAAGCAACACTTCATGTCCTTTACTGCACCACTCAAAAATGCTGGTCTATTCAGATGGACATACTCAATGTGCTGCAAGACCATAGTGTTCCAGCATAGCTGCAGCAGTAGTAAAAACATAGTTTAAGCTGATAATGACAGAAAACAGGTTTTGAATGAATATAAAAAGTCTTAATGTTTGTCCACTCTGAATTCAGCCAAAAATCTCTTCAATGGAATAAAAGAGAAATGATTATAGCTCATTTAAACAAAGTTCTGATGTTTCTATTTGTACCTCTGATTTGATTTGCACTCGTAGATTTGTCAAAAATCGTTGGATCTTCTCCATAAAGACTCGATTCATCAAGAGATAATGGAACTTTGTTTCAGACTGATTGATAAGTTCAGTAGCCTTTAAGAATGCCAGAAACAAGAGACAGAACTAATTAATTATTACTTTTTAAAACTTAAATAATAGAACTCACCATTTCTACTTATTTTTTCCATCATGTAATTGCCACACAGAGCAGTCTTACAATCCTAACCTGGGAGCAGGCTGATTATAAATCACATCAAATATGCCAATATAATACATAACTTGAAAGAATGAAACTCTGCACACCTGCTTCAAGCAGCTCGATTCCAGTTTCTCCATATCTGTCTTGATTAAGCATTCAAAAGAGTCAATATGCTTACTTTCTTCCTGAAGACGCTTGCTGAAAGACTTTACCTCCTCAGGAGAAAAGTTACCTCCCTCCAAAAATAATCTGAAAGCAACCAGCAAAGTAAAAGCAATTGGCTAGGAGTCTTCCTTTCTCAAAGACAATTTTAGCTAAGCAGCCCTAAAACATAGATATCAACACCAATGTGATGAAAACAGTACAATAATTGTGGCTTAACAAAATAAATGTGTTTTTTTTTTAAATAGCAAACTAGGTGAACAACAAAATAAACTTTAATTTTACTGTTCTGCCTATGCAACAAATGCTGATGCCCAGAAATAGGTAACTATAAACAACACTCCAATGAAATCTGTATACCTGCAAGCTTTGAGAAAATCCACATTTGAATCCCTTAATTTTCCTAAAGCTTCCTCCAGATAGTTCCGGTAACTCCTCATGGAAACCTGGATCACTTCCAGATGATTATGTAGCTCTGAGTGCAGACTGTTGCTGAAAGAAACTAACCTAACAGCAAGTAATAAAAGACAGGGAAAGCATGTAGAAAGAGGAGCACACATTATGATTCAGAGACTGCTGGCTGTAAAAACATGAACAAAATCTGAGAACTCAAGAGTGGTTTAGTATTCTGAAAGCAAGTCACTGAGCTGTGATCGTTTTGATGAACACTGGGAAGATATCAGCAAGCAGCTGATGCTATTGAAGAGTATCCTTCAGAGCCAGTTAGTCAATTGCTATTACTGTGCAGGTTCAGTAAACTGGATAAAATCTAAACAGATGAAACATCTTTTCTACTTTAAGACTGCCAGCACTTTGAAAATATATGAAAATTGTCATCCATTCAGTACTGATTTTCATTTCTTCAGGGACAGATAAAGGAAACAAAAATCCTTTACTTTTTTTAAAGTTTCATGAAGCAGTCTTCATTGAAGAGTAATGACACATAAAACAGATTCAGAATGCAAACCAGGAACATCTCAGACAGCAATCGGGAGTATTTAACTATGGAAATTCACAGCCAGCCCCACCTGTGGCACACTTACTTCTCAGTCATAGGAGCACTGCAGAAGACGGACTCCATGTCACGGATTCGCGAATGTAAGTTTTTGCTGATGTTATTTTGCTGATCACAAAATTTGATAAATTCAGCTCTCTCCTTTTTCAGACCTTCCACCACCCCGGCACAGTGGCACTCTAGACACTCTTTGTGAAGCAACAGTTCCACTGATAAGAAAAGAAATTTTACAATATGGTCATTATTCTCTGTTTACTGCGGACTATCACAACCACCAGCCAACCTATTATCAGAAGCAGTGGTAAAATAAACTGAGCCAGATCTCAGTGGCTAAAATGTACAAATAAAATACATCCGATTCTGTTTCTTTGACTTTTCTCCTGTGTTTGACATGTATCCCAGGCAGCTCCTAATCCATTCAAATCACAAATGTCTTTTGTTTGCTCTAAGCCTTCTTTTTCCTTTATTTTTGGTCACTGCTGATATCTCCATTATCTCTATTGTCAGTCTTGTAACAAAAGTAAAGGTAAAGGATTTTTTTTTTAATGGAAAATACACTTCTCCCTATTTTGGGGGGGGGGGGGGGGAATCATTTTTGGTCTCCCATCTGGAATGATAGTTGGATAAATCAAGAACCAGCCAATCAGCCTCAAGAAAACTGCCAGAGAAGGCACCTGTCCTCTTTGCAGGAAAAAGTGGAACTGAAAAATTATTTGCCTGTTCTCTCAAAAGAGAATTTTTTATTATTTTTATTATATGTTAAAGACCAACAAACCTGTCTTAAGTAATGTTTTTCCACCAGAAAAACCTGACACTTGCCATACAAAAAAAAAAAAAAAAAGAGTTCTGATTAGTGGTCAATCTGTAGCTCTTCAGTGATATTTCATATTGCTAAATCCTTCCTCTCCTGTATTCCAAAGCCAAGCCCTGGCATTTTGTCTCTCCGAACACTTGCTAATCCTTTTTTTGCAACACTTTTAAAATTATTTTTGTACATTGCAAACTCTTGTTAATTGCAAGGAGAATGAGGACTCAAAATATTGACAACAGAAACTGAATGTTCTATACCCTTTACAATCAAGTGGTTGATCAATGCACTGCTGGGTATTTTCCAAACATAAAATAGCACAAACCAGTATGAGCTATAGAAAAGAAACATCTTTTTTAAAATATATGAGTAACATATTATACTAGGAATTAGTAGACACTCAACTGCTTCCTATTGTCCTCTACTACTGAGTCAACTGACACTGATACAGATTTTGGTCCACTTATGATCGTCTCTCAATGAAGACGTGTAATGCTCAGAGTAAAAAAAAAGTTGGTACCAGCTCTAACGTTGTAGATATTTGTCTGTATATTCTCCTGCCTCTGTTGATGCAAGTGAAGACGCAGCTGAAGTTCTGAATTCAGCTCCTCTTTCTTGGCAGCTACAAAGACACGGGAGTTGGACAAGGACTCTGCAAACCATTTCTCCAAGTGTTCAAAAAAGCAGAGGCGAATCCTATGATTGAAAAAGAAATATTACAGTGAGGAACAGTAAGTAATAAATAAGAATTTATTAAATATATTAATTCTAAGAATTTAACTTCTGACTACAGGAAGATATGGTTTCATTACCATTTGCACAATACTGGTAGAGTTTTTGAGCTGGCTGCATACTACTGGGTAGCAGGCATTTTACCTTCATGGCTGTGCAGGGAATTTGGGCAAATTACTTGCCTTTCTGGAACATGTTTTCTCACTAAATAGTTTTCTGTAAAATATGAATGTTCTGTAAGAGGTAAACGCTTGTGTGGTACTTTGAGAGTCATGGATGAAAAGCAATATAAAAAATTTCTCTTATTTTTATCAATTTAAAAAGAAGAATAACATCAAAATAATTAGATAATTTTTGCATCTTTAGTCTAATGTTTCTTCCGAACAGCTGAAATTTGTCTATTACCTAAAGGGAAAGAAAGAACGTAAACTGTTTTCTACTAACCGTTTCTTTAGCTCTACAAACACGGTTTCTTTGATAAGTACATGTTTCAGGTACATAGGAAGTGATTCTTTTTTTTCATATTTTGTAAAGTAAGTCTCTGGGATATCAGTCTTTCCTGCCTCTTCAACTCCAAGAACCGTGTAAGAGTTTCCACTAGAAGTGGAAAAGGTCTCAACGACAATTTCAGAGCTTTCTGTCTTGCTGCTGTTGAACATAGCCTAGGAAACAACTGGAAATCATCATCTGTTACCTTTAAAGGTATAAGGATAGAATCAACAGTGCGCAAGCTACTGTAAGAATCCTAAGGATATTAAGAATAATGCTCTTGTTCTCAATGTGAACAACATTCATACAGAGAATATGCTTGCAAGTCTCAATAGGCAGAGTCATCAATGTTTTAAAAGGTTTTTGTTATGGTAATAAATTCACGTAACTAAAGACCTGAAATACTCATACTTAGATGCAAATACAGTTTAAATCATTCACCATGGGTTAAGAATACTATGATGAAAGAAAGAAAGATATTTAAAAAAAAAAAATCTACGCAAAAGGTTTTTACAAGGGTAAGAGCAGTGCATAAGGAACGGTTGTAAACTGTTTTATACGCTCCATTTCCCCATAAAAAGGGATCTAAAGCCCTAATAGTCCAGAAATAAATGAAAACAATAAAGACTCCTGTGTGCTTTGTGTACAAACTAAATCTAATCTACTTTAAGGAATTTAGACTTACCTCAGCAAAAAGAAGACTTCATATTCATCATTATTTTGTGCAAGACTTCCTTTGCCTTCAAATTTATCCTCTTGTTCACTTACCTGTGTAAAGCTTACCCCCTGTTCTGCATGCTCAGTTTCTTCACTTTCCTGAGGAATACTCTCCCCATCTTCTTTTTCCTCTGTTTCTTCAGTCTCCTGTTCAAAGGTCTCCTCATTCTCAGCTGTGTTCGTTTCTTCATTTTCTCGTTGAGAACTGTCCGTCTCTTCCTCTCCTTCATTTTCTTGCACAACGCTCTCAGCTTCCTGCTCCACCAGATGTTCAGCTTCTGAAGCCTTAACTAGTTCTTTGCAGTTAAAACAGAGTTTTACTGGTCACAATCCAAAGAAATACAGATTGAAAAACAAGCAAGCAAAAATACCTGTTTGTACCGTTGAGGTATTACCTTGATCTCGAAATGTGAAGTCTGTCTTTCCTTGCAAGTTCTAAAAGCAAAACAACAAAAAACCCCACACAGTTTAAAAATAAGGATTTGCTTGCTTATAAGAAATCCATATTCCTTCTCCAAATATATCTATTTCAATAAGATATGATAGTCTTGAATGGATCACTTCTCTTCTAAAGAAGCCATAGCACTCAAATTGATTAATATAATTTTGTTACCTTGCAGTTTTCTGTGAATGTGCTGAAATGCAGTTTGTAACAAGGACAGAGTTAAAAGTGTGGGACAGAGAAAGGTTTTGTGTTTCCCCCCACCTCTATTTCTGCCAAAAGCACTTCAGTCCCATGGCCAAAACAATGCTTTAGTTTATATAATCTAAATTTTAAAGGTAATGTAAATTTTCCCAAAAGTGAAAAATTAAGACACCAGTAAGATTTTAAACCAGAAGTAGTTTGTTTTCTTTATACCTGTCTGAAGATTTCCTTTACATTAAAATATTGGCTGATGGATGTACTATAAGAAATCAATTCCCGCAAAATAGCTTCTGGGTAAGCCATGACTTTATCCATTAGAATTTTGTTGCATGTCTCATACCTGTCAAATTTAAAGTCACTGTTTAAGAGACTTCAGTATGTGTAGAAATAAAATGAAACATGACTACAAAGTCTTTAAATCCAAATCTAACTTTTTGACCAATGTCATAAAACCTTTAGGCTAAATGTTGTCCTACATCTGTTTGGCCTGAATACAATCACATCCTGGCTTGTTAGTAGAGATTAGTTCATTACAAATATATAAATGCACAAAAGTTAAGAAATCTTCACAATAAAGTATTTCAGATCTTTCATTTTGGACGGGAAACCATTCAAGACCTGTGCTTACATAAGGAATATTAGAAGTGAGAGGTCAAATTACTGTCTTTCATGTTAGTTCTGTATCATGCTCAGCTGTGACTGAAGCTTTTCTGGTTTATTTTCGTTTTACTTGGAAATGAAAACTAATGGTTCAAGCTGAGTCTTGGTTCAAGAAAAATCAATGTTCACACCTGTTTTCATTTACATTTACATTTGTTTTGTCTCCCATATGAAGATAATTATGGGGAAGTTACGTATGTGTTCAAATATTCAGATAGATTACATTCCATCTCTGCAACCCCTCACGGTATTTTCACGCACCTAAAAAGGTACATTACCTTTGGGTTATTTTAAATTGACCTAATGAATATGAAGAGTACTGAACCAACAGCTTTAAACCCAATTACAGTGTGAGGTGTGTGCATGTGTGTGTATCTGCCCCTCAGGTCCACACTGCTCTTCTAATCTGCCTCCGATCTAACAGACAGAAAAGACTTCTGGGTGTGAAAATATAACTGCTTCCTCTCTGGCTACTTAATCCTCAAACCTTCTGCGAAGATCTTCAGCAAGGAGAGTGGTATATGCCAATTTTGATGTGATTTTTAAAGATGCGAATGCCCGATCATGAGAAATGTAACAGGAAGATTACCAAAATATATCCTTTGGCTATCTGAAAGTTATTAGTAACTTCTAGTCCTTGCAACCTTGAAAGAGATCAAATCCGTGAGCACAGCTGATGGCACAGACCTACTTTCCGATCCCTGCATTTCAAGAATCTGAACTACAACTTGTACCTTCTGAATAAATAATTATCCCATTGGCGTGGGTGACATAGTATACTACGTAATAGTACTGAGCCAGTATATTTTTTAAATGATACCAGTTTTCCTTAGTCCTGCTTCTAAAATGTGGGTATTATTTGCCTTAACCTTGTTCAATATGGAAATTATTTTATGTTACATTCTTACATGAAGTAGCAAGCGGTGTTTTCCACACCCTCACACTACAGCATAAACAAGACCTAAGTAGTACAACCAACATTCAAATATGCTTTACTTTTTAAGTTTGCACTACAAAATTCATACCTAGCTTTAATGTCATCTAAAGAAGAAAGGGCATTCTCCAAATATTTCTTCATCTTTTCTTCAGAGCTCGCTGTTCTCATTTTATCCAAAATGACATCCAGATTAGCTTCCATCATCTAAGGCCACATAAAAAGAACCCAGTAAACAGGACTTGGTAATTACTAAAATGCTTCATAACTATTTAGGATTCAAATAATTTAATTATGTACATATATTTACACCAACGAAGGGAAGCTACCTTACCAAAACTCATCTACTATGAAGATCTCTCATCGATAACGAACATCTCTGACGTTGCCACCCCAAGTTGCATGTTACACCCATAATATGAGGACCTGACATACAAACAAGACTCTATACCTGCACAAGATCTTATGTGTAATAGAAACTTGCAGCCACTTAATACATAAAATATGATCTTTATCACTGTTGCCATATAAAGAATAAGATAGGACCGTCCATTAAGTGTGAAACAAACAGCTAGCAAAAAATGTAGCTGACAGAATGAAACTACCCTGTAGAAATTCCAGTATAAATGTCAAAGATTATGTTTTAAATTTTATACCAGGTGTTTTGAATTCCAGAGGGTTCTCTGCATTAAGAAGTCCTTTCTTTACATCATACTGCATCCTCGGTTTTATGTTTATACCTGTATTAAGTTATCCTGTTTCCATCTGCATTCGTCTAATTTCTTCTGAAGTTCACCTTCCTGCTGGGACAGTTTGAGTTGATGGACATCCCAGAGACCCATGGCCTCCTGGAAATAGCTGTACAAGTCTCTACAATTCCGCTCATTCTGTTTAGCCAGCTCCTCAAAGTCTCTCTGAAGAAATACATTTAAGTGAACCAGTTACTATTAAACTGTTTGCTGGAAGGTGAAATGAATGAGTAAAAGGGGACACATAACATGATAAAAGGCTGCCTGGAAGTACACTATCAGTATTCAGCACGGTCTCTTCTGCTTGGAGAGGAAAAAATAGTCCAAGTAAACTGGATAAGAATGTGGATTTTTGTTCTAGAAGCTGAGTATCCAAACTTCTGTTTATTCTTCTGGTGCTGTAAAGCACAGAATCACCAGGTTCTGCATATGCCCTGAAGTACCTGGCCATCTATCATTTTAGGAACAACTGCCCAGTCATTTTCATGTACGGACTCATAAAAGATAGGATTGAAAGAAATTTGGGAGATCATTTAAACCTATTCCTCTGCCTCCAGGCAGGATGGGCTATACCTAATTCATCCCTGACAACCTATTATAAATATAAACCAAACAATTCTGAACTCTTCTCCTTGAATCACACCAAACTTTTTTAATTTGTGGGGCAGGTGTTCAGTCACACTGTGGACCTCTTGCTAACGTGACATCAATAGCCTAAGATGCACGTGGCGTTTCAGGCAGCAGCGCAGGAAGAACAGGCTACTCCCGGAGAGTAATAACAATAAATGTAATAAACATACATCCATATGCTCCAGTTCTTCTTCAAACTGACTTTTTAGTTTCTCAGTCAACTGAAGTAAGTCAGAATTCACAATTTCTTCAGCCTCTTTTTTTGTACAAACATTCAGATTCAACAGGTTGTCCTAAATGAAAAGAATGCTAAGTTATTGACATGCATATAATGTAACAAATATTGTGTGGCTTTTAGAGAGCATGGCTAAACTTAGTGTTTCTTCTTTTCTTGTGAATGGATAGAGATTCAACCCCCTAGATCTCACATTCTGTTAGGAAACAGTATAACTCTATTGTGACACAAATGGAGAAACTGAGGCAGAGGTGTGGAATTTCTTTCCCAAGATAAGACAGATTCATCACAAAGGCTGAGGGTTCTGACCCTGCAGCCTCCACCTAAACGTGGGATGGTTCTTCTTTCATTATTGGCATTTGTTACTGCTTTTACTCATTTCAAGTGCAAATACCACAGGCTGCTGTGAAACAAAATGGACAGTAAGTTTTCTAACAGAGTAAGACAGAGGTTAAAAATTAATTTCACTTGTTATCTCAACGTTTGGTGGATCCTCAAACGTGTATTGCTGTAACAAGACACTGTACACTGTTACCAACAATCCTTCCAAGAATCCGCAAAGCTATGACACTAACCTTGCATAACTGCAATTCTGCCAAACATTTTTGCTGGAGCATCTCATACTGGATGCGTATTTTCATCATACACCGCACATTGTGGGCATCTGAAGGACATGGAGGAACAGACCATTGTAAAGATTTCCATATTTCACAGTGCAGCGTGAAATGGAAACATGACAGAGGACCTGGGCTGAGTCTCAGCACAAGTAATATATCTCAGTAGTGTGTTCACACTTGTACGACACTATCGACCAATAAAGTAAGATGTTTTAATACAAACCTTTTTATCATTATGCTTAAAAGTAGTGAGCTATTTACAATTGCTAGCAACTTCGTGCTATTATACAGGCTACGAACATTAACACAGGACGTGCTCTGGAGAAAGAGAAGGTAGACACACAGAGGGAAGGCACACTACAGGACCCAGCGAAAGGAAGCATCTCAAATACTTCCCCTCTCATTCTCCAAGAGGTAAAAAGGAATATTTTTGTATGATTGAGAACTGATCTGCATTAAAATTAACCTTCTGTTTTCCCCAGATTAATTCTAACCAGGTTGGTTCCTGCTAGATCTCACCATGCAAAGATGCTTGTGCTGGCAAGAGGGAGGTGATACAATAGACAGCTTATTGTGGTCGCATTGCTAGCTCAAAGCAACTTAGAAGGTACATGGAAATACACGGAACAAAGAATATAGCAAACATATACTTTCAAAGCAACCGTCTGACTCATTACTGCCTGGAAAAAAGAAAGAAAGAATTGCTTGAATTCCAGTCTGTTTTTATGATTTCCCAACTTACCTATACTTTTGTTTAAATTCACCAAAGATCTGTACCATTCATTTATCTCAGCTTTTGTGTGTGTTGGAGGCAACAAATCACTATTGAAATAGGAAACAAGAGTCAGATATCTTCCAATACAATCCAGTCAGTTCTTAAAGGATAAAATTATGAATCAGAGTAACCATACTCTTGTGCTTTATTTTATTTACAGCTGTATCAGCAATGAAAATAAAACAAGATGACTGCTGTTTTTCAAGGCCACTGTTTACTGACAAGGAACTAACTGTAACATGTCTTGTTGCTACATACACTGTAAAAGAAAAACTGTAAATATTGTAATGCACTGCACCCAAACCATCTTCTTCTTGTCAGGATGGACGTTCAAACATAGCGGTGTTGGATTTCTATCAAGACTCCTTTCTTAATTTCTTATACAAATTAAACTCCCCCACAGAAATCATGCCGTGACAAGATCACCAATTTTTACTTATCTACCCATCCTCGTCTGCCCCTTTCTACTACGTTTCAAATGTTAGTAAGATTTACTTTTGTGTTTCTGCATTTCTAGCCTGCGATCACCCCCGATTTAGTGTAACTGCTGCATTAAAAAAACAGGAATGCATTTTTTCCATTAAAAAGAGCTTTACAAAAGAAGTTTAGGCCCTGCCTTACTGCTGCATTGTACAACTGCACACTGAAAGGGAGCAAAGTGAATTTTGTAGTCAAGTCCCTCATTAACTCTAGAAATAATTCTATTTTCCTTTGTTCCTGTTCACTCTTTTGTCATACCCAAGGTGCTGCAAAGACTCCAGTCTCCTTTCACTAAGTAAAATCTGATCCGTTATCATATTTTCCATTTCTCTTTTTACAGATGGGGGATTCTGTATTTCCTCACTTCCCATAAATTCTCTGTAGGATGGAAGAATACATTGAAGTAAATATCTGTTTGGGAAAAATTCATGTTTGAAATACAAATACAAAATATGTTTTGTACATACCAGGTAAAAAAAGAATGCTAAATTCTTTTAGCTTTTTAGTTTTATAATGGAAAAATGATAAAATATTACTGTTTGTAGAAAACACAATTGAACACTAGTCACTTTGTGTTATTCATAGTCCAAAATAGAACTGTAAAATTTCTGACCTGAAACTGTGAACTACATAGTTCTTTTGGATGAGCTTCCAGTCCTTGACTCTATCTTGCCATGTCAATCGATGTGCCAATTCCGTCTTCATCTCTGATTTCATTAGATTAAAGAACAGCTTGGCAATTGCCCTCTGATTAGCCAACAGTGCTCTGTTAATCATCTGCGTGTTAAAAAATAAAAACAGGAATAAAAGCAGCATATAACAAAAAAAAAAAAAAAAGCCCCTTCTATGTAAAATGAGGGAAAAAGAATAAAAATGATAAAGAATAGCCTGCAAAATAGAAAACTCTCCTATATCACAGTGATTGATAGGTAGAAATAATGAATTTCAATTGGAAAAAAAGACATTCTGGGAATATTCAGATTGCTACCTTCTCGCAGGTAAACCAGACTCTCAGTATGAAAGATTTACCATGGCCTCATCATTCATGAACCTGTAAACATCAGCTGACAAGAAGAAGGAAATTTCCTCCAGTATCACAGTATACTTCCTCAGTACATCTGTTATCTGTGCAATAAAAGAGCAAAACAAAAAAACCATCCGTATAACTCAAATGTCAGTTTCCCAAGTTAAGCAATGATAGGAACAAGACAATTTTTTCTATTAAAATAAATTGGCTGATAGACAGGTTGAGAAGTGAATCTTAAAATACCTATCTTAAATATCTTAAATACTGATTTTTTTTAATCATTCATAAAAACAGTAACTAAAACATTCCATTTTGTTACTACTCAACTGAGTTCTCTTTAATATCTGTGATAATTGAGTGCTCTGCAGACAGGCTGCAATTTGAATTTAAAAATCAAACCAACGTCCTTTCATGTACCTGTAGTGAATCCACCACTGGTTGTTTTAAGCGGACACGAAATTTAAGCAAATGTGGTCATCTCTGGTATTTTTCATAACTAAACAAACAGGAAAGTTACTGGTGATACTGTTGGACCTATTAATCACGTCCATATCACAAAGAGAGGGCAAACTGACACAGGTGTAACAGATAGCTTTTGTCTGCCCACGCAGACGAAGCAGCACGGACTTCCTTATGGACTGTCCGTTTATTTATCCAAACATTTACTGTGATGTCCAATGACTTTTACAGGTCAGGCTGAAGCCTACCTAACTGTAGCATGTCTGCTACTGATACCCAGCCTACCCATACTAAAATGAGCTAAGGCACATCTGTGCACGTTCTCAGCTGCAGCACAGGTATGTCCCAACAAAACAACATGGGACCTGTTGACAGTTTGACCTAAATAACCTGCAGAAGAATAAAAGCAGCTCACATATTCCTTGCAGCTTTACTACAGGTAATTGGGGAACAAACACCTTGTAACTGGGAAAGAAGTATCTTCTCCTGATTACATGGGTATAAAATGAGAGAATGATCTATTGGTGAAAAGACAGTCATCACCTGCACAACAGAACCCCTGGCAGACCTTTTCGACTCCTGTGGAAACAAGCTACTCTTTGCCCTGCATCCAGCATTATGAGCAAATAATAGTCTTATGCTTAATTAACAGCTATTAAAACTACATCTCACTTTATCAGCTCGACTCCATTCGACCTTTCTTAAGGATTCATCCATTTCCCTAATCCATTTCCTTCTGGTCAAGGATTCCTGACGGATGGTGTTCCACAGTTCTTCCAAACCCTACAAGAAGGATTTACTCACAATGTCATTGAAAAGGAAATGTCAAAAAAACCCCACCAACCAACCAACCAAAAAAAAAAAACCTAAAACACAAACAAGCATTTATACCTTAAAACTACAGCAAGACATGAGAAGCTATGTTACACAGACCAGGTACCAATAACTAAAGATGAGAAAACAGCATGAGCTGCCTTACTTCAATCGAGAAACCTTCCAGAGTAATGTCAAACTCCATCTTTCTAAACAGAAGTTCAATTTTTCTATCAGATTCCATCAGTTTTGTCAGAAGGAATCTTCCAGGCTCCAAAACAAAGGGTTCCATCTCCTAAAAAGGTAAGGAAGTCAGTCTGATCTTTTGAATATTAAGACCTGACCCTAGTATAGCACTCCAGACTATCTGGATTACAAAATCCAGTCTTACCCTGCCGATGCAGGCAAGCTCATGATACATTGAGGTCACTGCTGCATCGTGACGGCCTCGCCGGCGTTCTGACAGGCGTTCCAAGATATTACTCCTCGTTTCCTCAGGAACTGCCAAGAAAGAAATGAGGGTGACATAGCTTGGAACTGCTGCCGAATACATAATGTGTGCACAGTGAATCACTAAATCCACACTGCGACCTCTGTAGTTTGTGCAGCTATGACAGTGCACGACAGCTTTCCACAGGAAGGGAAATTTATGCAAATATACGTTAAAAATAGTAGAACATATTTTAAAATCTCCTGTGATTTTATTAATGTGTGATTTTCAGAAGGGTAAAAGCATGGAAGCTATGAACTAAGTTCAGGTATGATGGAAAAAGCCTGCAACTTCCAAGAATGAGATCTGCTTACATCATAACTGGAATTTACCACCTAAACACAAACTGTGATTGATCGACAATTTTACAACCATTTTTTCTATAAGCAGACTCTTCATCTCAAAATGACTTACAAGTCATCAAAAATGCGTCAGGTCGTTTCTGAGCTTGATTTTATACTTTGTTCAGCTAAAACCATTATATGTATGGTGGCTTGTAAAAACGCAAATTGAAATACCTGACATTAAGGGAAATAAATTTTACCAACAAAATCAGGTAGGGATCCGACTTCCTCAGCTGCATTTACATCTACACTTTTCCAAGCCTTTTGAAATGTTGTAGCTTCTCTGAAACAGAAAGAGAATAAAGCTTTGATTTCTACTAAATACGTAAGAGTAGGGATCTGCAATCGGTATAATAGTCAATTTAATTGGCAAAATGTAACATTTAAGTGAACATAAGCATCATTCTAACTTCAAAGAATGTGGTTCAAAGAATTAACGTTGCTTCTTCTGAGATGAATTGGACTGAGTAATTATCTCTCCTGGGTTGATCACAACCTCAAATCTGCTATGATGGCATAAAAAGCAATAATGCTAGATTTAATACAGCTAAACTACAAAGACATCCATACTGTCTCTAAAAGGTATAAAAATCTATGAATTGTTAAGTAAGAACTAGCTAGAAATGTGGAAATAGCCTTTATCTGGCGGCTGCTCTTCCCCCCAGCTGGGGCACTGTTTCTCCTTGGGGGAAGTGAGAATAAGGGTGCCATTATTCAGCAAAGAGTTAGGGTGAAAAGGATGGACACACTAATTTCTTTTCTTGGTCATTACATAATCATTACTGCATCATCACATAAACCATTAACACAGTTTAAATATTGTTCAAAAATACATATCAGACTGGGCTTATATCTAGATTGCTTTGAACAAAAAAGACATACAATTTCTTTTTAAAAGAAAAGCCATACAATACGTCCATCATTGCAAATATTAGCCTGTCAGTCGGCACTTTAACAGGCAGCAGCTCATTATACTCAATTTACACCTGGCAAGGAGACAGTCTATGACAAGCCGTTAGTGCTGTGACCAGGACTTCAGGAGCGTCTAGCTCCCAGTGCAAACCTTACAACTTCATACTCATAGTCATGAACGTATAATTGGGGTTTTACGCTTCCGTTCTCTACCTGTATGACGGTGGCTTTTCTGTGGAGTCATTGTAGGGCGTTCTTTCAACACGCTTCTGCTGGTAACACGGTAGTAGCCTGGCATCAGTAGAAATTTCTGAGCCCCTAACCAAAGCGAGCCTTTCATTCTTTATAGAAAACCTAGTCTTGTTCCTTACTTTATCCAAAGAGCGAACTAAGTGAGCCTTCAAAGAACCAAAATCAAAATGGTTAGAATTCTTTCCAACCTACTGAACAGAGAATAATAACAAAATAATTGATAAAAAGAGCGGGGGAAAGGCGGCAGAAGAGAAGGGTAAAATAATTAACACTACTTGGCCCATGCATAGCAATTTTCATCCAAGACTATTTGCAAAATAGGAAAAAAAAGATATCCCTTTCCTCAGAGAGGAAAACTGAAGCAAACGAGATTGTGTGCCCAGGTTGTGGTTATGAGGAGAGTCAACAGCAGCGTGAGAAACACCTGCATCTGGCTTACCGTGCCTCTTAATGTACCTTTTACTGCTGCCTTATAACGATTCTACCTTCAACTAATGTATCCTGATACACAGTGAAGACACGGGAACACCCGTAGGTGCTTTAGAAAGTATATGCCGAAGATAACACAGTTGTTTTCTACTAAAACAAACAAAAACCGGAAAGGTTGAAACTGAGCTCTGGCCTGAGGTCACCACTTTAACAGCCAGCGAACAACAGACCCACATAACTAACTCATTTGGTTCTTACCCGTTTACTTTTTTTTTTTTTTACCTGATCTTGAAAGATCTGTCTGCAGACTTCCCCGCTGGGCAGGAGGCGCACAGCCCCCGCCGGCTGCATGCGGCCCCGCACGGCCACCTCCCGGCCCGCTTCCAGGCGAATCGCGATTTACAAGCCGGGGCCCGAGGGGAGATAAAACAGTTCCGTTTTAAAAGGTTCTCCTAAGGGTGACGCTACATCGCCTACCGCACGGTTTCCGCTACCTGCTAACGCTGCTGGAGGCGAAGCATTCGGCGGAGTTAAAAATCGCGCTGTGGTGATTTACCGGAGGCGGCAGAGCCCCGCCGCCCGCCCGCCCCCTCAGGGGAGCCGCGCGCCCGTCGCCATAGCAACGGAAGGGGGCGTGGCGAACAGCCCTCCCCGTTGCCATGGCGGCGCGGGGGGGCGGGGCCTAGGGGTGCCCCGCCCCCTCGGACGATGCTCCGCCCCCTCCCCCCGCGGAGGGCTGATCGCGGGCGAGGCGTCAGTTGCCCGATGGCAACCACCGCACGAGGGCTCCGAGACACGGCGAGCACCCTACGGCTCTCCGGGGGAAATACCAGCAACCGGCATCCTCCCTTTAGCAAAATAATAATGCTGATGACGATAATGAATCAATCAGGTGTTTCTTTGGGATAGGAAATTTAATTAACAAACACGCAACAGGCTTTTGGGTCGTTACTGGGAAGCCACGGCAGTGCCCGCCCCTCGGGCCGGCTCCCTCGGGTGCTGCCTCCTCCCGGACGGGTGCTGCCTCCTCCCGGACGGGGTAGCACAGCCGCGTCGGACAGACAGACAGACAGACGGACAGCCCATCGCTGGCAGCACCCCCCTCCCCAGGCCGCACGGACCAGCCGCCTCCCTCTCACTTTAAGCCAGCTTTTTTCAAGTCCTCCGGCAGAACCCGGCCTTTCTTCCGGGCCCTGGCTTTCTTCTTCTCGATCTTGTCCCTCTTCTTCTTCTGAATGTTCTTGCGACGCTTTTCCTGCCGCTGCTGCATCTTTTCTACCACTTTCTCTGTCCGCTTCTCCCACTGCCTTTGGCGTTGCGCTTTACGCTTCTCCTTACGCTTCAGAGCTTCTTTCAGGCGCTCCTCGTTGTCACGAATCTTCACGCCTTCCGCCTTATAGAGAACGTTTGTCCATTTCATCTTGTTCTCCAGCTCCTGAGCTTTCTTCTGGTCCTTATCCTTGAGCTCCTCCAGCTTGTTCTTCCTGGTCTCCAGCCTACTCAGCAGCTGCTTGTAGTTTTTGCCCGTCAGAGGAGTGATGTTGCCTTTCACCGCTTTCCTCTTCTCTTTCTTCTTCTGGACCTTGCTCAACTCATTCTCTTCATGGACTTCGACCCTGTTAAAGACAACCTCAGCTGTGCTCTCCTCCTTTTTGCTTTCTGGCTCTACCGGTACCTCCTCGGTTTCCTTCTTCTCCATTTTTGCCTTCATCTTCAACTCCTTTCTTCGGCGTTTCTTTCTCTCTCTCTCGTACTTCCTTCGCTGCCTCTTCTCCAGGACTGCAGGGGGTAATTCTTTGGCATCATCCTAAGGAGAAGGATGGACATGCATCAGGAGGGGATAAAGGGATTAAAGGGATAAAGCAGAACTAAAAGTGGGATGTCCTCAAGTTCCTGATTTCAAACTTCTCCTAAGAAACGCACTACTTGTGACAAGAAGCTGTGGGCTCAGCTTTCAGAGATACCAAACACAGTAAGGGCATTTCGGACCTTTTACTCTCTCCCCACACCCCGTAGCTATGTTCCCTTCCAGTCTCTTAGTGCTTTTCTTTTTCCTAAAAATCACCTTCCTCTCCTGCAAGCCAGGCCCTACCTTTTCTGACGTGTTTTTCCAGACCACAGAAAACGCACAGGTCTCCCAGCAACACCCACAGCCACTTCCTTAGGAGATGGAATTAGCTCAAACCCTGAGCCTTGTAGGGTCCCCCCATCCCCTGGGAGGCTAGGGAGAATTTATATTGCATAGACACACACATGGATACAGATTAAGGGTTCTCATACTTGTCCAGAAGCTTTTTTAATCTTCTCGTGTAGTCTCTGACGCAGGAGATTCATTGCGGAAAAAGAAGGGGAACCCAGTTCACTTCCGCTCCCTGAAAACGAGAGGAAGAAAATAAAAATACTTAAAAGACAGCATTAGCTAAAAAGAAGGACTTCCTGTGGCTACGGGCAAAGCTCTGAGAACTCTTTAGATGCTGTGAATAGAACAGAAAATCCAAAGAAACCGAGAGTTTCTATTTCATTGGTTTCTTTAGAATTCCCCCTTTTCTATCCATATTATCATTCAACACCACCAGCCGGAGCAGCCTGGCATGCCCCGCGGCTGCCCGACAAGCCAGAAGACAAGTACCAAGCTAGTGGAAACAAAGACACCAAGGATATCTATTCTTTGTGGTCAGGCTTTTCAGATGCATAATGGAAAACAAGCCTGCCATGACAGAGGCTTCATCCACGGAATAATTCCCAGAAGTTACCCAAATACATAAAAAGTCTGCAATTCGGACTAAACGCTCCTGTTTCCAGAGAGCCGCCCGCCGGTGATGTTACAAATGTATGTACGTATGCGTAAGCTTTTAGGGCACACAGAATAAGCAAAGATGTGTTCAATTCAGCTGAACTTCTTAAAGGCTTTCCAAACCATCCGTGTGGGAAGCAACTGAAAAGCAGCCACCTCAGCCCAGGTAACTTTAACCAGACCACGGCAACGCTGGTATTCTTACCCGTAACCAAACTCTCATTTCTGCTCTGTGTGACACCCTGTGGAGATGATTTGCCGGCTTGAGGGGCTGCTTTCTGTCCTGGTGTAGGTTTGTTGGTGTTAGAGACCACCTGTTTGACTGAAGGGGCATTCGTCTTCTCAGCTTGCTTCCTGGGTTTCTTTCTCTTCTTTTTCTTGAGTGGTCTGCCAGCATCCTCGGGCTGGCCTGGCTTAGCCACTAGAAGGCAAAGACAAATTACACAAAACGGACAACGCTACATTCCCACTTCATAACATTCAGTTGTTACTGAAGACTGAAGTTCCAGCATCGCAATGGCATACCTCAGTCTTCAAAAGTGACGTATTTTAGGATTTATTTAAACAGACCAAACACGCTCGCACACTTCACCAAGACCCCAGTTCTCCCACGTCCAATCACCACCTGTACAGGAGCGCTCAGAAGCCCCATGTCACAGCAGAGGTTGTTTTTCCTTAAAAACCGGCACAACGCAACTCCCCCGGCCAAGCACCCCGCGGAGGGCGGCCTGCCACAAGCCCAGACTCCCGCAGACCGGCCCGGAGGGACAGAAGCCGCAGCAGCCCCGTTACCAAATTTCCTCTTCCGCGACTCCGGGGCGTGCTGCACGCAGACCTTCCTCGCCAAGCCCTGCAGGTAGGAGTCCTGGGCGGCCAGGCTGGCCATCACGGCCGCGGGGCGGGCTCCCTCAGGGCGGGCAGGCCGCGGAGCCCCGGCCGGGCCGCAGTCGCGCCGTCCCCGCCTCAGGGAAGCGTGAGGACCGCGGCATCCTCCTCGTGCGGCGCCTCCGGCGGGAAGTGACCTCAGCGCGGCGGCAGGAAGTGACGGCAGCGCGACGGCGGCGCGGCGAGGCGGGCCGGGAGCGGCGGGGCCCGGCGGAGCGGCCGCCGGCATCGCCACGGCGCTCGGCAGGGGCCGAGGGCCCGAGGCCCCCGCGAAGCCGCGGGGCGCCGCAGCCGGACGGGGGGCGCCCGGGCCGCCCCGCTGCCCCCGTCTCCCCTCGCCGTCCCCGGCGCCACCCCCAGTTGTCCTCCGATTCGCCCCTGCGCCGCCAGGCTCCGATCTGAAGGTCCCAAGCCCGCGTTTGCCGTGACTGGGGAAGCTGCAACCGGTTCTGTCCGCCACGGCGGGGTGCGAGGCCGGGACGGCGCTAACGATCGCGGTGGCTCCCGGGGCAGGGCTGCAGCCCCTACGCAGCGGCGGCTGCAGGGAGCGGGGTTTCCTTCCAAACGCTCGTCCTAGCGCACGCTCACCGTTGCCGTATTTTCACAAAGCCTCGTGGCTGAAAACACACGCTTTAAAATTTATACAAAAGAGTTAGTTTTATTAAACCACCTGATTACAAAAATAAATGGAATGGAAGAAAAATAAAACAAAAAAACATATGCCTAAATTCACATCCTAAGCAACGAGAGGTGACAGCAGGACGCCGGGGAGGCTCAGCTCAGCCGCGCTGGAAGGCGCCCGCGGCTCTGCTGGCCGCGACACCGAGCTGCGCCAGCCGCGCTCCCGCTCCGCTGCACCCCACTTTCAGCTGTGCGGTTCGAGTCAAGGCGGAACAACCGCAAAGAGAAAGGGCAGAAGGCGACGCGCCGAGCTGCTGAACAGCTGCAGACACAGCACCAGACGTGCTGCTGTGGAAGGAAACCGCGAGAGTAACCCAGCGTCCCTCGCTGCTCCGAACACCCCAGTCATCTCAAGGTTTTTTATTAGACAAAACTATTAGCCAGTCAGTGTAAGTGCTGGCTTCACATTAGCTCAGGCTAGGTTACTAGAAAGTTTCTGTGTAAACACTGAAAAAGGAATCGGACTAACTAGAGCGTGTTGCTGCTTCTATCTGCGGCCTGGAGCAAGTGGCACCATCGATACCTCAGTCCAATTCCTCAGTTTGCCCTTTTCAAAAGGGGGAATGCTGCTCGCCGGTGAGGGTCTCGCGAGAGCCTCCTCCCAAACGACTGCGAGCAAGAAGTTCAAGTTTGTGAAGCACTCCGACAGCAAAGACTGCTGTGTAAAAAAATACAACAAGATTCTTACTCTGGTTATGTAGAACGGAGGTTGTCAGATGCCATCCTGAGAGAGCTGTAAAGCAGCCAGAATGCCAATAACCTTGGGAAGCAGGGTAAAATCCCCAAAACACTCACTGCCCCCACATGTGGCTCAAGTTTATCCCAAACAAATTCAACTCCCACCACTCCAGCATGTACTGATTGAGATTCACATGGAAACAAACTCAATTTCTAATGAACTCTACACGTAACTGTCATGTAAAAGCAAACCTAACTCTAACTTGTTAGTACAATCAACTTTGTAGTTACTTATCACGGTCTCTCAAGGGAGAGGAACGCTCATGGCAATGTCCCGGGGGTGGTGAAAGCGCTGTGGCTATCCAGCGAGCAAAAACCTGCAAATGAAGCTCCAGCGCGTTCTCCCGACAGCGGGAGACGCTTGCTCAGTACAGCAGGAGGAAGACTTCCAGCAGCACAGTGCCGCCAGGAGGAGCGGGCTCAGCAGCGGAGGATCCTCTTCAGGAGTGCTCCGTGGGGCCTGCCCCGTGGCCGTTCACGTGAGGGTGCGATGGGGTTGAGCTCTGAGAGGTAGCAACGCTCTGCTCTGCCGTGGCAGCTGTCAGAGGCATGGAGAGGCTTTCGGGGGACAACGTGGCAAAGTCTTGTCTCCAGTAGGCTTCGCACAGTGGAAGATCATTGCTGTCACACAGACTGTAGCTTTCCAGAACAAACAACCCCAGTAAGGAGAGAGCAGGTGCGATAAGAGAGGAGGGGAGGGAGGGAAGGGGTGGGGGGAAGCAAGACAGAAGCAAAGCATTAAGAAAACTGCAAAAAAACGTTCATGGATGTAAGGTCTGTGTTCCCAAATTCATCACAAGTCTTGTGACATTGGCCATCCCTAAGACACTCCTTAAGGGCTGGTCTTGAACCTCGTGGGCCTGGGGAGGAGCAGGGGGATTTCAGAGACAGAACTGTTGCTACAAACAAAGGCTCAGTTCTAATCCTAAGTCCCTGAAAAGATCTGGGCTGAAGTCCCGGCACCCCAAATATGGGAGTTCTCCTACTGATTTGAGTGAGACAAGGACCTCATCCATAATTATTTTACTTGGAATTAGAGCACAACCTATGTGAGGAAAAAAATATAAATCCTGCTCTAAATTTAAGTTCAATTGTTTTAGGGCCTGTCCCTGTCACGATAAAGAAGAAACCTATTTGCACCTTTCCCTTTCAAAAAAGTGCTCCACAGAAGGTCTGGGGCTTCTATTGAAGCTCCCCAGCCTGGCTATAAAGTACTGACGGCTCCTACCGTTTCTGGCAGAACCTAACAGTTCAGAGCTCACAGTTCTTCGAACAGCAGCTTGCTGGATTTGACCACTGCAGACTATAGAGCTGGATGAACCAGCCGTGTGGGAGAGCGATGTTTTTAAACAACTGGCTAATCTTGCCTGTGCTCTGAGGAAAACGCAATGTGGAAGGGCCAAAACTAAAAAGAAAAATGATGGGAGAAACTGGAACAAAACCAAAACAAATTCCAAAGAGAGGAAGGAGCTGCACACACAAGAGACGTCCAAGACAAAGTGAGTGCTGGAGCGGAAAGCGGCTTGCGTTCAGAGTAAAACAAACCCAATGGGTCAAGTGATTTTGTTGTTGCAGCTTTATTTACATTTTTAATGTATGGACTTGAATAGATGCTTAGGGAAATATTTTAAGTGCAGAAATATGAGACACTTCAAATTGCACAAACAGGAAACATGTTGCGATCTAACCCCACACTCAAGACAGCTCCTGTGATCTCAGAGGAGGGAGCAATGGAACATAAATGCAAGTTTGGGGTTTAGGATGAGAGAAGGCAAGCTGGACTTGGAGTTACCGCTTTGGGGAATAAGCGCACAAAGCACTAGTTGCAAGCCTCTACTTCCGAGCTCTTTTCTGGCAGCATCACCCAGCCGGTTTTGCAGAAGAAGTGAGAAAGCAGCGGATACAGGTTTTATATCTGGGGCCTTTGTAAAATCCCTTGGAAGATCACCCTTCCCTACAGTCCCCAACACACAGTGAAGCTGGGTTCAATTAGCAAAGACCTTCAGGACCAAAGCAGACCTACGACTCCTCTTCTGTCAGTCTTAGACCTCGGGCCATGGTTTCCAAGGAGAACCCGGCCACAGCATCCACCACGTCTTGGCAGGGGAGTTACTAACAAAATTTTACCTGCGTCAGAAGCATCACTGCTTCTCCTGCTGCCCCAGTGAAGAACAGTTCCAAAAGTCTAAGCTTTGCCTCTCACGTAACACTCCTCAAAAGTCAGGGTCAATGAGCAGTTACTGCACAGCCCACAACAGCACTGGCCAGCCTGCTACTCTGTCCTTTGAGCGTTTCTCAGTGTGCGTAAGGGACTTCACTGCTGCCCTCGGGGCAGGCAGTCAGGTCTTTGCACACAGGAGCAGCTCTAGGAAACTACCTAACACAGAGACTGAAAGCAGAGAGTCCTTCAGAACAATCTACTCGGCTTTAGTTTCAAGGACCTGCTTTCAGGTCTCCTCATCCAAACCCTGCGTACACATAAAAAGCCTAGCAACGAAACCCAACCCCACAGCTGAGGTGCATCCTATTAGTTACTCGCTATGGCAAGGGGCTGACTCCTAATCCCCTTTAGCACAACGCAGTGGCAACTGCTGGGCAGGAGACACCCCCTGCCACTGCCTTTCCACAGCCATCGGGAGCGGCACACAGGGACCAAAGAAGCTACACAGCACGGGGCAGCTCTCAGCTTTGCAGCACCCGGAGGTGTGCTGCTGCAGGGAGCTCACTTTTCTACAGCCTTCCCTGGAGGGATGACCTAAAATCAACTAACCAGTGACCTTCAGGGAAACTGGAGCATGGGGGAGAGGTTTAGCAGGACGGCTGCATGGAACCCGTGTCCTGGCCTCACGGGACTGCACACCGCTTTATAAATCCTGTGGGATCAAGACCCACGAGAAAGTAGCAGATGGTGCAGAGAGGCAGCCCCAGCTGGGCTCACAGGACAGCAGAGAATGCCCGTTTGTGGGCAAACCAGCTATTGCATTTACAGCCATTTAAACATGATTATCACTCTACGACTACGTGACATAACAGAAACCTTTTCCCCCACATTAGACAATAAGGTTTCATTAAAAATATCTTAGTACTCTAACTATAAAAGGACTTTGAATAAATCACTGGTTTTATATTTACACACACACACACACACAATTTCTTTGGTGCAGAAAAAGACAGGAAAGAGCACAGGAAGGGAATAAAGGCAAACGACTAAGTGCTACATGACACGAGGCTTCAGTGGAGGGATCATAGCTCTGCAGAGCTGCCAAGTTTCCTCACCTCGTGACCGCTCTTGTAAGAAAGAGCGCGAAGGCAAATCCGTTTGGCGTATGCCAACGTTTGTGCTCAGATGTTAGTTCTGTTACAAAGGGTTGCTTTACATGGCATCTGGTGCCAGGCAGGTGAACAGACCACGCCAGCATGGTCAGAACCCCTTAGTCCAGAAGTTAAAGCTACTGACGCACAGCGGTGGCACTCCGGTGACAGTGAGAGAAGCACGCCTGGCACATGTGAGGCGCTATCATCCCACACCGCATCGCTTTGGATACAGCTCAGTATTATGCTGTATACAGCCTGTGTAGTGGATGCACCCCTGACCTCTCAGGGCCTGGACCGGTGCTTGGGTTTGCGACCATCACTTTTCAGTTCCGAGATATTTCTAGGATCCCTTGCCACCACCCCAAAAAACGGAGTAAAGTTTGAAAAACAACTCTAAACTTTTACCTCTAGTTGTCTTCCAATGTCGTAGCCGTTCCTAAGCTATGTAATATCAATATCTTTTTACTCTTAAAATACGTATACTACCCATAAATAATGGCCTAACTTCCAAAGATATTGAGCAAGTAGGGTTTTAGTTGACTTAGCTGGGGTTATAGGCATTCAGCATTTCTTGGAAAGGAGAGAAAGGCAAAAATAGAAAACCTGGTCATTAAAATTCTAAGTAAGATTTTCAAAAGTTAAATTTTTGTTTAGAAGTCATAGCATTATTGCACTGACTTCACTTAGCTTGGACAGTGCAGCCAAAATAATCAGGTTCTCATTTGTTTTCTCCTGCTTTCGTTTACTGAATCATCAGTGAGAAGTGCTGGAGTGCATGACAGAAAATAAAATAAAAAAAATAAAGTGTCTGAATTCTCAAAAGCCTGTTTTCTAGAGTCTTTAAAAAATGTTAAAAAACCCACAAACAAATCAGTAATAAGTTTTTCGTAGAAAATCCTATCATAATACTTCATAATTCAATGAAACGGAGCAAGTTTTTTTGCTCATTTCAAATGTTCACCCCAACAGGACTCCAGGCAGCCGGGGGCAGTGGGCTACAAGGAAAAAGGCACGCTGTGTAACCAGGTCACTTGTGAAAGGACTCACCACAAAGACGTGGTGATCTCATCTAACATCAGGAGCCAGCTCAGCAAGCTAGTCTCTCTAGGGAGAGAGACAGAGTCTCCTCCAGAGGGATACTCGGACAGAAGTCTATACCCCCAAGGAAATTCACCTCCTTTTACAATGATTACAAAAGAAGCCTAAACAAATTATCGTCAAATCTAGCCAACTAAAGCAGGCACCTAGAGTTCAATGCTGTGAATACCTCCTTCACCAAGACATTTACACCCTGTAGGGTATCTACACAGAAAAGGCAGTTGCTTTAGCTGCAGAAAAAGAATGCGACCTGATTAAAAACAGGAGTGAAATTTTGTTGGGAACGTTCTCAAGACCTACGCTCTAAGGACTACTTGTTTGTCTGGACTAACTACCCCAAAAGGGCTGGAGTCATAAGGCAGAAGTCCACTGCCCTATTTGTACCTGGAAGAGTAATATTCTTCTTCTAGCTCGTACAGGTCGATGGAGATCTCATCCCGTAGTGCAATCAACTTCTTGTCACACTCCTCCTGCAAGCTTCTCAGCTGCTGGTTGCGCTGGTTGATAGCTTCATTCACAGAGGGGAAATCATTGAGGATCAAGAACTGCTTCAGGTCAGACACAAGTTTCATCAGGGACTCACCAGCTCGGACCTTGTAGGACGGAGAAAGAGCACACAGTATATCAAAACAGTACTTTGCTCCAATTCTAACACAATATCTCTCAAGCTGCTCCTTCAGCCCAAGCCTTGAATAAAGTAGAAACTCCCACGTTACGTGAGGATTCTGACAGAAGCCTGTAGCTGACAAGCCGGGCTACCCAGCTCTCCCCCTAGAGAAGGAACTGACACAAGAGCCACCCCAAAATCAGGTTACCCTTCTAGCAGCAGTCCTTGTCAGAGTTATAAAGGCTGCCCTAGATGCAATAACGAACCCAACAGTACCTGAAGGGTGTACTGCCCACTGATTTGAACAGCAGATGCTACTCACAATGTTTGCAGCTCTGACATGCATCTCATAGTTATCTTGTTCACCCTGGGTTGCTCGAGAGACTTGAGTTTCATCCTCAATCTAAAGAAAAAAGTGTACATATCCACCTTTACGCACTAAAATCCTGGTACACGATTACTACGTTATAAGGCATCTCATTTCAGTTCAATCCACACCTGGAATCCCTGGGGTGGCCTCTAGGCTCGACGACACCCACGAATCATCTTTGCTACCCTCCCCGCTTGCTCCTGCGGTTCGCCCCCGTTCAGCAACACCGCCTGGCTGCCCGCAGGGCGGAGGCGGGGAGGCCGGCAGCAGCCGGGGAGAACGGACCGCCGCCCGCCCTGGGGAAGGAGCCCTCTTCCCTCACCGCCGTCCTCGGGGGAACCCGGAGAAAAGGCCCAGGGCCGCCCCCGGTTGTAAGGCCGTCCCCTCTCCCCTCAGGGCCGCTGCTCTCCCCTCAGGGCCCCCCGCCTCTCCTCACACCTGCCCCCGGGGAAAACCCGCCCCTCTCCCCTCAGGACCCCGGCTGCTCCCGCGGGCGCGGCCCCTTCCCCTCGGAGCTGGGCTACGTCCCAGGCCCACCTTGGCGGTCTTGATGATTTCCGTGAAGTTGTCCATGATGGACTTGACGTCGTCCTTGAGGCGCTTGTTGTAGGACTGCAGCAGGGTCTCCTTGCTCTGCGGCAGCACCCGCTGCTGCGCCATGGCGGCCGCCGCCTTCCCGCCCCTCTCGAGCCCGGCCCCGCCCCGCCGCGCCGCGCGCGCCGCCGCCGTCCTCTCGCGAGACGCCGCGCCGCAAGATATTTCCCAGCAGGCGCCGCTCCGCCTTTCTCTTCCCCCGTCCAAGATGGTGAGTGGCGGCGGGCGCGGGGCCGGGGCCGCGGTCATCCGCCGCCATCCGCCTCCATCGCTGGGCCGCGGGCGGGCGGGGAGGGCGGCGGGGGTGCTCGGTAGCCTGGGGGGGCGGTGGCGGGGTGTTTCGCGCCCGATTTGCGGTGACCGGGGCCGGTCCGGGTGAGGCCGGGTCTGGGCCTACCGGCCCCCAGCGCGGCGCCTCCCGGCCCGGGCCGCAGGCAGCGGGGCAGCCCGGCCAGGCCGCAGCGTTTGTCCCGGTGTAGGGCGGATCCCGGGCCGGGCTCGGTGGCCGGTAACCCGCCCCGGGGGGGTCTCGGCTGGGCTGGGGAGCGCCAGCCTCTCCTTGGGCGATCG
Source organism: Platalea leucorodia (assembly GCF_965183815.1). Classification (NCBI taxonomy): domain Eukaryota; kingdom Metazoa; phylum Chordata; class Aves; order Pelecaniformes; family Threskiornithidae; genus Platalea; species Platalea leucorodia. The sequence goes on along the minus strand of NC_138837.1, from coordinate 4,959,265 downwards.
CTGCCCGGCCGAGGAGACCAGCCCGCGGTTTGAAGCGGCCTCCGTCTCGGGGAGGTTCATAAATCTCTCTAAGCCCAATAGAAGGATTTGCTCTCTCTGGGAGGGGACGGCTAGGCCGGGAGGTTGCCAGGCTGGTGAAGTGCCTGGGAAAACGCATCTCCAAGATGGACTGAAAGTTTTTTTAAGTACGCAAGCGTTTGAGGCCAAAGAAGGAAGAGTGTGTTTTTTGCTTGCAGCCGAAAGGAAAGAAGGCCAAGGGCAAGAAGGTGGCCCCGGCCCCTGCTGTAGTCAAGAAGCAGGAGGCCAAGAAGGTCGTCAATCCCCTCTTCGAGAAGAGGCCCAAGAACTTTGGCATTGGTGAGTAAGTGGATATTTGGGCTTCTTGCTCAAGGTTTTTCTTGTTTTATGCACAGACGTCTAAATCACAAACAGAAGCATATTGTACTAAAGCTGTAGAGCGGAGAGGGGGATGAAGGCAGTTGCCTTGCTGCCTGCAATTAAGAGCTGTCCTTCATTAGGTATATGAAGCTGGCTATAGATAATTTGCTGAATTTCCTGTATTACACGGATTCATTATATGATTCTGTTGCGATGCATCTTGCCCTTTTGCACGTGGTGTGGTAAATCAATTCAGATTTCTGTAGTGTCGTTTTTGTACGGTGTGCAAATGATGTGAAAGAATATTTGCTATCTGAGTGATAGTGCTGACATATCGCCACCAAGATCACTGATGCACTCGTGCCTGTTCCATGCTGTTGCTGTCTGGGTTTGGAACAGCTTTGAGTTAAAGTCTGTATTTTTAGGACAGGATATCCAGCCGAAACGTGATCTCACACGTTTTGTGAAATGGCCGCGCTACATCAGGCTGCAGCGCCAGAGGTCCATTCTTTACAAACGCTTGAAGGTGCCTCCTGCCATTAACCAGTTCACTCAGGCTTTGGACCGCCAGACAGGTAAGGATGTGCCCCGCGAAGTTCTCTTGATGTGGGTGGTTAGTGGGATGTGCCTCCGAGAAGAGAAAGCAAAATAAGGCTGGAGTGTATCTCTGGAAGCATTTTAGGCAGGCTTTAATAGTGGCTGGGGTGATCTCAACAGCAAGCTGCTGTCTGGATTTGCTGGCTTAAGTCTTGATAGCTGCTCTGTACGTGGAAAAGGGAATAGAAGACACCAAAGCTCCTACTTACCGACTCAAACCCAGGGTTATCTTAACTTCATGTTTCCATCGGAGTCTATTCTTCCAGCTTGATGCAGAACCACGTAGGGTTCCTTTGACTGTGTAAACAGATAGTTTGAGAAATCTGTAAGAGTGCAGGCCTTGCGGGGAGAGCCGGCATCCTGCGGGCTGAGACTGATACGGGGGAAGAAGGGACTTCAGGGTTTTCTGTGAAACGAGTAAATAGTCTTTTCCAGGTGACAGTGTCTATGCAAGAAACTTTCAGCCTATATAGAGTAACTCCCTCGTAGATGTTGCCAAACAAGTTGCTTGCTTTAAAGGAGAAAGTGCACCAGCTTTAACCATAATTGCTGTGGGGGTCAACAGGCATTTCCTCATCCAAACAGTGGAGGAGCTCTCATTGCCAACAGAGGTGCACGTAGAGGTAAATATGGGCTCTAGAGGTGCTCTGCTGGCTCTGCTCTGGCGCTGTGCAAATGATGCTGACTTTTTGCTGTCTAAATACACTTGATGACAACCACCAAGATCGCTGATGCACTGCAGGCTTTTTAAAAGTAATGCTTAGATTTTTTTTTTTTTCTCAGGTCATGCAACGAACTAACTAGTAGATGTTCTCTTCCAGCTACACAGCTTCTGAAGCTGGCGCACAAATATAGGCCAGAAAACAAGCAAGAGAAGAAGCAGAGGCTACTGGCCCGTGCTGAGCAGAAAGCTGCAGGAAAGGGAGATGCACCGACTAAGCGGCCACCGGTCCTCCGTGCAGGTAACGTTGTACGTGGATTTGGCTGCTTGCATGTGTGGGAGCACAGTGCTTTCTTGGAGAGAAAACTGAGGAGTTGGTGCTGGGCTCCAACCAACCAGGACTGGACAAGCTATTGCTATGATGTATGAATTTCTTCACCTGAGCTCCAAGTGAAGAGCAAAACAGACGAGCTTTTTAACCCTGAGCTTTAGCAGATTGTCCATGGAATATCTTCTCTGTCCTACCGAACAGATGTGAAAAGTTTTCACAACTTTCATAATGCAGCTGCGCTATGGAATCTGAGCTGGTTGTATGAGGCTTATGCGAAAGCTCTGAAAATAGACTGAGCAGAATCAAAGCTCACGTATAACTTGTTTTTCAGGTATTAACAGTGTCACAACTCTGGTAGAGAACAAGAAGGCTCAGCTTGTAGTTATCGCCCACGATGTAGACCCCATTGAGGTAAGCACACTCGCTGGAACAGGTTACAGGCTACCTGTGTAACTTAAGCTGAGGTCAGAACTGGGCTTGGGGTGAAAATGCATTTTTAGGACAAATTTCTTGTGTGAAAAGGGAATGCATAAAAATATTTACCAGAACTGGAATACTTATGCATGTTCATAGTTGTCCTGGTATTACAATGAGGCTTGGCCTTTGCAATGATGTATGAATTTCTTCACCTGAATCAACAATGAAGAGCAAAACGAGCTTTTTAACACTGAGCAATTGCCACAGCCCAGGCTGATTCAAAGAATAAAAAGATGTTCTCCCTCAGTTACACAGCACTCTCCCCTTTTTTTTTTTTTCAGCTGGTGGTCTTCTTGCCAGCTCTGTGCCGCAAGATGGGAGTGCCATACTGCATCATCAAGGGCAAAGCCAGACTGGGGCGACTGGTCCACAGGAAGACCTGTACCTCTGTTGCTTTCACCCAAGTTAACCCGTAAGTATTCTGATCCGCTGCCGTGGAGAACGCGAACTGCCTGTAAGCACAGACTGTAGGGCAGGTGGATATCAAACTTGAGTCTCTAGTTTAAAGTAGTAAAACTAAAACACTACCTCTATGATGTCTGATACAGATGTCCTTTTGTATTAAGAGCTCTATCGGATCCTGAAGGTACAGATTACTTTGCTTACCAAAATGGATAGTTACTCTAAAGTACCTAAATGGAACTGTTAACCTTAATCTGAGCAGTGCAGGTTCCTAAAGCGTTGGTTGGAGTGATTGGCCCTTTGCAAATGATGCTTATCTTATCCTGAAAAATCACATTGCCACTACGAGCTCGTAAATCCTGAGGCAAAAGATTTATGGAAAGTGTTAAATTGAGGCTCTAAAGGAACTACAACTGTCACCAACAGGGAGGATAAGGGAGCCCTTGCAAAGCTGGTGGAGGCTGTCAAGACCAACTACAATGACAGATACGATGAGGTAAGATTCTCTCTGCTGCTAGCCTTTTCGTTTATACTGTTTAACATCCCTAAAAGCTTCCTAGTGAAATGCAAGTTATTTCAGACATAGTGACATCAGCTTAAAGCCTGTTGGGTCTGTTGTACCTAGCTTTGTGTACAGCGTATCAGATTCTTTACCTGAGGGTGGGGTAAAATGTGAACGCTGTCACCAAGTTACAAGTAAACGGAGCTATCACAGGGCTCGGATTGTAGAGAGGGCAACAGCTTCTGCTAGGCTCAACTCCATCCCCCAAGTCCAGAAGTGAGGTGATGGCTGAATCCAGCACCATTCATGGGGAAAGATTTTAAACTTCTGTATCTCTGCGCTGTCCTGAAACGTAGTTCACTGCTTGAAATGGGTAGGACTTCCTAGTTGAGAGAGCGCTTCCCTTTGTGCAGACAGGAGTGGAACTGAGCAAGTTGATTGAATGATGTACTAAGAGATTGTATGAGGCGTCTAACCTCTTCTCGCTTCTTTGCAGATCCGTCGTCACTGGGGCGGTAACGTCTTGGGTCCAAAATCGGTGGCTCGCATTGCTAAGCTTGAAAAAGCAAAGGCTAAAGAACTGGCTACTAAGCTGGGCTAAAGATGTACTGGATTGCTCATGTGTTTTCTGTACATAAAAAGAATAAACCCCCAGATTAAGTTTCAGTGGTCTCCATCAATGGGAGTGTTCCAGCAGCGGGTAGCACATCAGCATTGCCTTCTGCCCCTTTGCCTTCCAGCAAATGATCGAGTAGCGCCGCACAGAAACGGCTGCATAGAGCAGGTTACTGCTTCACTTGGAACAACTGCCCTTAACTACACGTCCTGTGTAGTAATTCCTCTCCTCTGAACACAGCCCATCGATGGCAGCTCAGCTGCACGTGCTGTCTGATCGTAAAGTTGAATGGGCTAGGCTAGTTCTGGCTTTAAGCCTAGCTTGCTTATGCAGATATCTTTCAATTGGAAATGGCTCTAGATCATCTCCATTGGTACTTAAGGCTCGGTTACAGAGGGCGTTAGGACATTTTACCAGGCTCAGCAGGTGGGGAGGTCTGTCCTGCTGGAGTGGAGGCAGGCTGAAGTGGGGGAAGAATCTGGACCTTCTTGTCCTCCTTTCCTGACTTGGTCTTGGGGCATTGTGGGAGGCTACCAGGCTTGATAAGGCTCCAGCTGAGGCAGCTGCTGTTTGGTTTTGCTAGCCCTCCTCATGCTTTTGCAAGCCGCAGGCTGCCTTACCCAGCTGGATTTGAATATCCACAGTAACCTTTACTTCAGGTCTGTCACTGTTAAGATGTAAGATGCACAATGCAAATCGCAACGCAAGCACCTACAGGCCCTCTTTATTTATTCTGATGCAACTGCTGTGAACCACTCCTGACTTCAGGAATGATGACTCAGTGCAAAGAAGCTTTGATTTGCCAAATCCCTTGCCACCTTTTGGAAAATACAGCAGTGGAGAAGTTAAAATGTTGTAGCTTCCAACAAACCACAACAGAAAAATGTATCCTTGAGCTTACTGCATAAGTCAGCTTCACTACAAGTCTCAACAGCCACTTACAATCCTGAAGGTCGGTGCTTCCACGCTGCAGCCGAATCACACTGGTAGGAGCTCAGAGTCTGCAGCGGTTCCTTAAAGCCTGGTTGCAGCTTGGTAGCTGCACGCCTTTACTAACGTCTTGCCCTGAAACTGGGCGCTTCAGTTATTCGGGACCGATCAGACTGCTGTCTTCTATAAAAGTCTGCTCTTGACTGTGGTACAGAAGAGACGAGCCCTTCCCCTCACAGAGGTACCTTTTGTATAAATTTTCTGTACCACAGGAATGAAGTTGCAGCACATAAGCCGTACCTATGGAAGAAAACAAAACCACACATGTACATGTTTTCAAGATGGACTGGACCTCCCTAACGCAGCTGTGGTGCAAGAAAACAATTATTTCAGATCACCTTGCAAATGCTACTTAGCTTAAAACTTGAGGCTTTGGTAGCTTGAGAGCTCATCCAGTCTCACTGATGCAGGAGCAAGAACACCAGGCAAAAATTGCTCCCTTGCTTTCAACAGAAGGCGGTTCAGAGCTTTCCCTCCAAAGAACGACGTGGAAGGTCAGTCAAACCGGGTAACTCACCAGGTGATGATGTACTGCATGTGCTCATTTCTCAGGCTCACTCTTGTCTGGCCTCCGATGGGCCCCCCTGGGACTGTGCTTCCTAGGGGAACAGCACAGCGCACGAGTTAAATCCCTGGCCTGCGCTGCGTGGAGCTGCCCTTGCTGTGAGAAAGGGGATGAAGGCGGGCAGTCGTGGAGGCCCTGCTCCTCTTCCTCAGGCAGCGGTGTTCCCAAGTACCAGCCGAGCCAGAGCTGGGGGGCAGGCGGCCCCGCAGCAAGCGGCTGGCTGTGCTCAAGGCATCGACCACCCCCCGCATCTCTTCCGAGCGCGCTACCCTTCCCAGTGCTGGCTGCCTGCCACCTTCAAAACAGCAAACCTAGCAGAGTACACCAAGAGAAAGATGCGACACCTTTCCAGGGGCCCAGGGGAAATAACTAACTGAACCAAAAGCGGGGGAGACCAATGTAAATTGGCTGTGGGGCTGGGTTCCTCTGTGACTTACTGAAATCTGCATCGATAAAGACGGGCTCGGCGCCGGTCACCTTTGCCATAGCCTCCAGGTCACGGTAGTGCCAGCGGTTTTTCTCAATGTTGTTTTCAGGCACAAAAGGTTTCCGGGTTTCTGATAACCTCACCACCCCAGTGAGATCAATTTCATCTTCAATCTGAAAAGAAGCACAGCTGAGAAAAAAGGAATCTTTCAAGGTTCATTTCATATTCTGGGATACCAGGTCCTGGTAGAAAGGACCTTGGTATTACTTGCCGGGTCTGATTATAAATCAAGTGGTCGTGCCCTGCAGTGGGGCAGTGCTGTAACACAGCAGGGAAAAAGGCAGCTCAAGAACAGCTCCTTGTTTGTAAAAAACATTATTTACTTAACAAAAAGGTGAGAAGAAAAGGTTAATCTTCTTTGAGAAGTGCGATGACTATTGAAGTAACCTCCCATGATGCTGAACGTGGCTGCTGCCTTTTTTGGTTTGTCAGGAGCGCCTCTGGGTAATGACAGGGCGGAAAGTAATAGGCAACATTCCCTGTGTCCCCCTTACCTGCCCCTTCAGCCTGGTCTCCGGTTTCAATTTCTTTTTGGGCACAAATCCTCGGTTGACTAAAATCGTGACCCTAGAGTTACATAAAGAAGTATGGCTCATGAGTGAAAGGAAATTTATTCTTGCTGCTGCCTAGAACTAAGTACCAAAGAAAGAAGCAGCCCATACGTTTGGTGCCACTTTTTTGTCATCTGAGTGCACACTATAAGGGAATTTAAAAACAATTTTGAATCGAGCCTCTGTGACCTAACAGACTGTGAGAGAGGCCTTTTAGGGGAGAGGGAGCGATTTATATAAACTAAACAACCGTGATTCAGCTTTTCAAAACAGGAGTTGCTCACGTGAACGATGACCTTCATTGACTTACCCTAGTTCTGTGCAATAGAAAGGAGTAATGACATTGGCTCCATTTTCCGGGTGGGATGTCAGCCGCCCCGCTTCTCTGGCTTCTCGCTCAGGGTCCACAAGTGACCGCGGCAAAATATAGAGTTCCTTGGAGTGGTCAAAACGCCCTCGGACCTTTACAGGCCTGTACTCCAGTTCCCTCAATTCCATGGGGCTGCATGGAACAAGATGAAAACAAAATCATAGCTGCGATACGTAAGTCAAATTTGGGGATTTTACCGTGGGATTCTCCTTTTTCCTAATGGTTCACTCTAGGGTCAGCTGGCAAACAGAAACAGAAGACAAACACCTCATGGAGTAAGCAGCTGGCTTAATATTTTATCGCTATCATAGTGAATCAAATCGAGATGATCGTGAGTATCCAGAGAGCGGTTCTTTTCCCTGATATCTGTAACCCAGTGCCATTTCGATGGCACACAGAGCTGATCGGCAGGTGGATACGCTGCACGTGCACCCAGCTGACCAGGAGCATTTCTTTCCTTCCCCAGACCACAAAATCGAACAACGGAACTGTTTTGACAGTTGTGCCATATGGCCAAGTGGCCTTAAAAATCTCTCTCATATCTGACACAACTGCTCCACGCTTGGGGCAGGGCCTGCTAGCGATCCAAGACTCCCTCTCACAGGAATAATCCCTCTGGGACATCACAGACACCAGCCACCAAGTCCTCCTTCTCCAGGAGGATTACATAGGGTATGAACTACGTACCACGCTCTCCTGAACAGAGATTCATCCTTTTTACATGCATTTAGAGTATCCCATAGGGAAGCATTCACTTATTGTTTTACTAAAAATAAGAAAATTAACAGGATGTCTATCTTTCTAATTTGCTTGCATGTCCTGATTCCCATTGCATTCCTTCATTTTCATGCAATTTCGTTTAGCATAAGCTCATTAGTGCAGGGAGCATATCCAATATCCCCAGCACACTGTCAGGGCTCTGTAGACAATAAACTGTCTCAGCTTCCTTACTCTAACGTCAGAGGGATGGGCTCTGATGTAATTCTTGATGCCAGTTGTGCAATCAAATCTAATTTCCACTTTCGCCGCTGAACCTGAAAGTACACAAACACAAAAGTAATTCCTTATGGTAGAACAGAGCAATGTAATAACCCCAGCAAGCCTTAAAATCTCTGTCATAAGTTTCTCCTCAGACCTGGCCTAAAACAGGGTAATTGGAGATATGGAAATGGAGGCTACTGACTTTAATTTGAGGAAATACTTATATTGAAATACAAGTGTAAAAAAAAATAAGAATCTCTCCTCTAAAGACTTAAAAATGGACACTTGGAAAACAAAAAGGTAAAATAACAGCAAATCGTTACCCTGTACATGATTAGAACTAGATTAAACAGAGATGGAAAAACCTGACAGCCCTCAAGTGCTCATCTCTTGAAAACATGAAATATTTACTTGTACCTGCCAAGTGCCGAGACAGAACGCGGTCAGAGGGACGAGGAAAAGGCCCCATTTGAGTAAGATGTCCTCTCCAGATGCATCAGCAGCTGTTGTAGAACTTCGTGGTCTGCAGAACCTCAAACAAACATCTAGAGAAAAAGAGAATGAGGAACAGGGTTCTTACAGGAGAGGAAACGCCAAATTCCTACAGAAAATGTCACCTCGTGGTATAAGGTCGAAACAGGGCAGAAGCCCAAGCAAATATTTTCTTACCTTTAGTCTGCTGGACCACACCAGAACCTGCTTTAGTTAGGGGATACCCAAAAAATGTTCTTCTGATCAAGCAGTGCGATACCTACATGAAGTAAGAAAGATCCTTTGTAGTGTCTCTGCTTTGTAAAATTTGTATCTAGATGATATCAGTTGCCTCAACGATTGCATGAAATTTTGTTTACCCATTGATATAAGTCTCATCTGAGCAACCGCCTGTGAAACACTAGGGGTTAGGTTATAATTAAAAAAAAAAAATCAAATTCCAGTTACAGAGCTGACTATAGCACAGCAAATGATCTATCCCTTTCCATCCACGCTACCAGCAAACGTACACGCCATCTTACTTTGTTCTTGAAACAAATGCCAGCCGAGCACCTGCCCTCCCCGCCACAAGGACAGATTTACAGACCTTTTGCCACCGATTCTGCTCACTTTTAGCACCGCTTCGCCCCGTGCAGCGAAGCCGGTGCCCACACCGCGACGGGGGGCACCAACCCACCGCAGCCGAAGCCCGGGCCCCGGACACGGAAGGGCTGCGGCGGGGGGAGCCCGGCCGGGCGCACGTAGAGCGCCGAGCACGGCGGGGGACGGGCCCCGGGCAGGACCGGGGCCTCACCTGGCCCGGCCCCGCTCCCCTCAACCCGCGTCTGGCCTGGCCCGGCCCGGCCCAGCCGGGCCCCGCTCCCCTCAGCCCGGTCTTGGCCCCGCTCCCGGCCCGGCCCCGCTCCCCTCGCCCTCACCCGGTCCCGGCCCCGGCCCCGCTCCCCTCAGCCCGGCCCCGCTCCCCTCGCCCTCACCCGGTCCCGGCCCCGGCCCCGCTCCCCTCAGCCCGGCCCCGCTCTCCTCGCCCTCACCCGGTCCCGGCCCCGCTCCCCTCAGCCCTCGCCCGGCCCCGCTCCCCTCGCCCTCACCCGGTCCCGGCCCCGCTCCCCTCAGCCCTCGCCCGGCTCCGGTCCCCTCAGCTCTCACCCGCTCCCCTCAGCGCGGCCCCGGCCCCGCTCCCCTCAGCCCGGGCCCGGCCCCGGCCCCGCTCCCCTCAGCCCGGCCCCGCTCCCCTCAGCCCGGCCCCGCTCCCCTCAGCCCGGGCCCGGCCCCGGCCCCGCTCCCCTCAGCCCGGCCCCGCTCCCCTCAGCCCGGCCCCGCTCCCCTCAGCCCGGGCCCGGCCCCGGCCCCGCTCCCCTCAGCCCGGCCCCGCTCCCCTCACCCGGCCCCGCTCCCCTCGCCCTCACCCGGTCCCGGCGCTCCCGCAGCAGCCGCGGTCCCGCGCGCAGCAGCAACCTCCACGTCGCCATGGCAACGCCGCCACCGTCCGTCCCCCCCCCCCCGCCCGCGCCGCCACCCGCCTCCAGCCCACACAACCCCGGCGCGGGCAGGCTCCTCTCTAGCCTCCCCTCTCTATGGTACCGGCTGCTTCCCGGCGTGGCCGGCACCGGAAGTTGAGGCGAGCTCCTCTCTGGCGGCGCCTCTCTATGGCGGGGCCGGGGCCTGCCGGCGCGGCCGGGGCCGCGCTGCCCGAGGCGGAGCGGCTCTTCCTGCGGCAGCACCCGCTCCTCAGCCTCGCGGAGCCGGGCAAGGTGGGGCTGGAGCCGGGCCGTGCGGGGCTGGGGGGGCGCCTCGAGGGCCGGGGCCGCCCCCGGAGCGCGGCCATGAGGGGGGGCTGGGAGCGCCTCCCTGAGGGGGTCGTGGGGGAGGCCGGGGCCGCGTCCCCTGAGGGGGGACAAGGCCGGCTGGCAGCAGGCCGGGAAGGTGCCCGCAGTTGGGCTCGGCCCCGGGGAGCTCCCTGGCCCGGAGGCTTCTCTCCCGCCGTGGAAGTCGGAGGAGGGCCGGGGAGGAGGACGCTGGTGGGAGCCTGGGGTCTCTCCTGCCCTCGCCAGCCCTGGGGCGATCCCCTGGGCCTCCCTGACCAGACATCGTTTTTCTTCAGGTGAGATGCAGGCTGACAGGCCACGAGATGCCATGTCGGCTGTCGGAGCTGCAGGCTTACACTAATGGCAAGAAGTATCAGCGGCTGATAAAGACAGCCAGAGAGTTCGACTATGGCAAGTTTGAGCCCCATATAGTGCCCAGCACAAAGAATCTGTACGTATTCTTCCTCTTGTGTGGTATGCTGCACACTTTGTTCAAATTCAGACATAAAGTGGTCAACCTTTACAAAGTTCTTGAGTCTTTATGGGTTTTGGGAGACTGGGAAAGTCTTTATAAAGTATTTATCAACTTTGAGCACAGTGCTTATAAGTGAGAAGTTATTGAGTGGTAGCACACTTAAACTCTGCCGCTGGCTCTTTCTTTCTTTCTGTGTCTGTCAGCCACCAGCTGTTTTGCAAGCTCACTCTCCGACACATCAACAAGTTGCCAGAGCACGTGCTGCGTCATGTCCAAGGGAAGCGCTATCAGAAGGCCCTAAAAACCTGTAAGTGGCTTTTCTGAAGGTACAACCAGCTAACTTTTTTTTCCCTGAGCTGCTTAGATTCCAGTAGCTCTACATGAAAGAAGGGGATACATTTTCTTTAGGCTGACAGTAATGTACTGCTGTTGCTGTGTGTGCTCCTCAGCTGGGAAGGAAGATGCCAGATGTAGGGAGCAATAGGCCTCTAGAAAATGCCTTGGAACGCCCTTACTTGAGAGGAGTGCTTCTAAAACTTCCCCAGAGAGGGTGGTTCACACGGCCAGCAGAGTCTCTGCATGAATGCCCTTCCCATCTTTCATGGTCCATAGCATCGCTGTAGATTACATGAATGTATATTAGAGTTGGAGCTTGACATGCTTTTGAGTTGCATTTAATATAAGCTAGAGTTGGAAATGAAAAGCAATGAGGTGACTGGGCAGCCTTGCTAAGTGCTGCCCGGCCCCTCGCGCTGTTAGATGAGGAGTGCCAGAAGGAAGGAGTGGAGTACGTCCCTGCCTGCTTGCGACAGAAGAAGCAGCGGACGCAGCACCCTGACGACCAAACGAACGGGAGCAGGCAGCCTTACAGAAAAGAGGAATTCTGGGAGCCAAAGTCCAGCGATGAGGACGGAGAGGAGACGGATGACAGCATGAGTGACCTGTATCCACGTGAGTGAGAACGTTGGTATCGTCTGTGTCCTGAAGGGAGTTTGTCCCTCACTTTCTCCTGGCTGCTTGTGTGCCGGCGGCACGTGACTTCCATCCAGTTGGGGGTTCTTGGGTTTCAGAAAAGCTTGCCACTGCCAAATAAGAAATAGCAGTTATTTCTAGGTAATAACCAGGGCTGGATCACATAAGGTGTGAGGGGAGGGATACAAGATCCACTGGGATTTGCTGCTACAGGTTTCTCTGCAGCAAGTGCTCCCGTCTGATGGGAGCTGGTCAGGCTGTCCTGCTGACTTCATCTGGAGACGCTGCCTTGCTGGAGGAGAGCAGACACAGAGCTGCCTGGGCTGAGCAGTTCCCACAACGGGGCTGGCGAGAGGCACGTTCCTCGTAAAACACATAAAAAATGTGTTTATTTCCCAGGTATTTCAGTAGTGACACGTATCTGCTCGGAGACTGGGAGCAGCTTGGCAAATCACCTTTAAGGTGCCCTCAAAGTAAAGTTAGGGGAAGGCAGAGCCTGTCTGCACAGGGAACTGATCCCGAGCTAAATCTTTGTATTTTAGCCGCACTCTTCCCAGAAAAAAGCCCCGCAGCTCCACAAACCACAAAGGGCAGCGATGATTTTGCAACAGACAGCGAGGACGAGGGGGCCAAGCAGAACGGTGACGCGAATGGAGAGGACGGCGGAAGAATGGATGTCAGCGGAGCAGTTGTTGGCAAAAAAAGGGGAAAGGTGGGAGTCACGCTGCCGCGTGGAACCGAGATCCCATCCCGTAGGTGTCTGTCTGATCTATTCCTGTCTGAGAGCCAGCAGAAGGTGCAAAGCTGTTCAGAATAGGCTTTCCCCGTGCGCCAGCCACTGCCTCGCATCCCGAGGCGTGAATTAGTACCAGTGAATGTTTATCCTGTCTGCTCTAACTAGGGATGTTCCTGCCTGTATAAATAGCTCGTCTTTGATGGGATCCTGCTGCACGCTCTCTTTAACAGGGAGACTGGAGAGCGTCTTGTGGGTTCTGTAGTCTTCCTCCCCATAAACACACGCACGCTAATTAAACCCTTTTGAAGTCACAGGGTCCTTCTAGACCCTTTTTCTGCCTCTTTTGAGGAGCTGGCCAGGTCCTGCCTTACAGGACATCCCTGATCCTTCTCAGTTTGGGAAGCAGGCAGATGTTACGTGCATAAAGACAGATAAACCTTTAATGCTCTAAGGCAGCCCCTGAGGAAGGGGCTGGATCCTTTATAACTGTATCAAACTGGAAAGTTACGGCTGGATGAAGTTCAGGCTCATTTCTACAGGGAGACCATCGCTGTTTGTAGCTCATGAAACCAGGTGCCTGTCAGAGAAAGGAACGTGAACTTGCAGGGCAGGGCAAGGAGACACCTGGCTGGCGCTGCGACCAGGGCTGCGCCTGTTCTGTCTCTGCTGGTAAAGGAGAGAAACCACACTCAGTTTCTCTTTAAGCTGTCTTGGGCAGGGCTGGATTTGGGTTTTGGAAATAAGCTGATTGATTAACTTTTTTTCTCTACAGAAACAGTCGGGCCCTTTAAAGAAGAAATTCAAGAGTCATCATCGAAAACCCAAGAACTTCAAGAAAGCAACCAACGGCAAATAAATTTTATGATAAATACATGGCCTGAAGCCTGCTGTGTAACAATTCCAGAGGGTGCACAAGACTGCCTGGAGGGTTTGCCCATTCCAGTTAACTGTTACAGCTGGGGAGAGGAACAGTAGGGTGGAATGAAGTTGTACTCTAACAGCCTCAAGCCACCCCCACCACGGGAAGGATGACTGCTGCAGCCAAGTACAGGCGGCCCGGAGCTCGGAGCTCTGTATGGAAAGGTGATTTTCAGTAGGTGGGAGAAAAAGCCCACAGGACCACTAGCCAGCATTTCCAGGCAGCCCATCTGCAGAGTGGCACCAGTCACACACGCCAGGTGGATACAAAGATGCCATTGTTTTATTTTGATTGTTTCCAAAAATCAAAACATTTTCAAACACAACTAAGGTACAAAATACAGCATAAAATGAGAATTTATACTTATTTCTTTTTCCACATAGAAAGCAAAAATATATTCAGAATGAATTCCAGAACACTTTGCAGAGCCAATTGATAGCTGACATCCTGCTTGTGAGAGCTTCTCAGCCACGGGGAGAGGTCACCCTATTTTTGGGAGATGCATGAATACAGCAGTGTATGTAGGAAACCAGAATCTTCCGCATCAGGACTCACAGTTAGTAAGTCTGCATATTGCGCTGCCTAGAAATATCTTATAATGCCCTCCACCTAACTCTGCCCCTTTAGTACTGAAGTGTTTCTGCTGCAAGGGACAGTACCGGTTCCTCTTCTGGGGCCTTTGGACAGAAAGGGGACTTGATTTTCACAGAGGACACTGGTCAATATTTCAGACTAGTCCGTCCTCCTAGACAGGACACAAAAGCTGAGAAAGCCAACTTAAGGGCTACTTAGAGGAGTTGTTTCTATCATTCCATTTATAAATACTATGAACATCAACAGCAGTTAAGATATCAGAGAATGGCTGCCTTGATGCAGTTCAAAACCATTCTAGGACCTGCAGTGAAACCAAGCAAAAGCATCCCGTGCTGCGTATCCGTACTGGAAGGACCAGTTCATTTTGCTATGAAGAGACAGGCACAGTGAACACCTGAGGTGAAAACTTCCCTTGCAAAACCTATTTAAAAAGAAAGCCTTCTGTGTAACCTGAACTTAAATGCTGGCTTCCCCGCCCATCTACCCCCACATACCAACACATTCCCTTCGGCAGCAGCACATCTTGCTACTACATAGGCTATTTTCCCCTTAAGATGAAATCACTGGTCTAGCATTCAACAGTGCTCTTCTATTTGTCATCTGTTCAGCCTAGTTTTCTCTCCTAAAATGCAACCGTTAAACTGAACTGTCCAGGTTAGTGTCCTTACCAGGAGACCCTGCTCAACAGCTCCTGCTGGAGGTGTTCAGCTGAATCACTCCTTGAACAAACAGCTGAGCAGCTTTCTCAAGGGAGACGACAGTGCAAGGAATCAGTGTCACCTCAGCAAGCTGGCAGGGCTCATGCTTTCTAGAATTCTTTCATGATCTAGTGAAACAGGTTCACCTAGCTGACTAGCAGAGGACAAAACACCTCCTCTGAGCAGCGCTAAGCATGTTCTTGGCACAGAGGTTGTGGCACTGAAGAGGTGAATACGGGGCCTTCCTCTCTCCTCGCCGTCATGCTGAGGAGTTCCTCTCTGAACATGCAAGTCACATCCCTGGCTGCTCATTCACTGCACAGGCTTTGCACTTGCATTCTTCAGCTATAACTTTATGCATATAGAGTTGAGAACCGGGGCTACGGCAGCACGCAGCTGACTTCCACGTTTCCTCCCTCCACATCTCAGGTATGGTCCGAGATGGCAGAGAGAAGGGGCTGCACTCGAGAGCTCAGCACCCCAGCTCCTCTACTGCGCGGCCAACTGGGACTTGTACAGCTGAGAGACTGACAGAAGTGAATCTAAGAAGCAAAGACTACAGATTAGAAGATTGACTGCTCTCATCTTGCATGTACTGAGTGCAGGCAAAAGGGGAGTTTCTGTAATTCTGAAGACATCTTCACCAATAACCTGCAATTCAGATATGAATTTGGGGTGTATATGGATGGCAGCTGGTTAATAGCAGAAAGGAGCTTTTATTATGGAACCTGCAGCACAGCTTGACTCCCTTCTTGGGAATTCAGGAGGGGCAACTTTAGGGAAAGAATGCTGAATAGAGTTCTTCTGGCACAGAATTTTAACAGAATCTAACATTCTGTCTCCTCAGGAGTATCTTCCCCCGCTTCCTTCTTGAAATCTGATTAGCCATACAGGATTCCTGATTAGCAATACAGGCTTCTCCCTTGTTCCCCTCAAGAGCAGAAGCGGGACATGTTACAAAACCCTCTCCCTCTTCTTACCTAGAGGGGGGGTACAGCTACTTTCAGGATTTTCTTTTTGCCTTCTATTTGGGGGCAGGAAAGACCTCCCCTCTTGTTAAACAAAATGGAATTACAGGCCTCTGAGCAGCAAAACAACAGTGATTTTTTTTTTTATGCTGCTTTCCACCTTGATAAGCAATGCTATAACCAGCAATGGAACTCCTTATGCACAAGAGTTTTGATGAGGGCAAGAAAGGGGATCCACTTTTTTAGTTATAGCTAGACCCCAACAGCACACTGAATGATACAGCTGTATCTGCTCACAGTACTTCAAATTTTAAAACACTGCTGACATTAAAGACAGCAACTGTTGTACTGCAACTCACTGAAGCATCAGCAAGATGCAGGTTCCTTGGGTTAGTTCCAAATCTAGGAAGTTAGAATAAGCCTAGGCAACATTCCTTGAAGAAATAGAATTTCATCTATTATATTACTGGTGCCACTGTAAATCAAATTCAAAACATCTGTGCCTTTAATAGGAAGGGGGCATGTACGTGTAAAATGCTGGCAGTTTTTGTTGAATCCATAGAGAATCAGTTCTGGACTTAATATCTTTTATGTCCCAAGAAGTGTTGCTATTCCTGTTACCACTCTTTTTTCTTCTCATCCATGGAGACTCCACCAGGGCCCAGTGCAACCACGAGAAGGAGCCCTCCAATTACAGACATGGTCTGGAAGAAATCGTATTTGAGGAAGTCGTGCATGGGCTTGTAGGCTGGGACGGTCCAGAAGGCATTGAAGTAGATGTTGATGCCAAAGAGCCAGATGACTAGAGTCAAGGCAGCCAGCTTAGTCTTGAAGCCAATTGCCACCAAGATAATCAGGGCTGTGCCCACAATGTTCTGCAGAATCTGCAAGGAAAAAAACCCACAAGCTTACATATGGGTCTTAAAATTGATACAGAAACATCAGAACAGAGCGTGGATATGTTCAGCAGACCAAATTGTCATGGCATAAATGATTTAATAACTTCTCCAAATATTAATTCTACTAAAAGATAGACTTAAATGATAAGCCTTGAGTAGGTCCTGCAGCCAATCTGGAAGTTGGTACTACATTCTAGTTCCTTAACTCATACTTTTAGGCTCAGATACTCACAGAAAAGAAGTTCATATCAAAGTGTAGCAGTGTCATGAACATGAGGACCAGCAGCACACGGCCCCCCAGCTGCATGTACTGCTTGGGAGAGCTTTCCCGCATGGTCGGGACACCAGCGAACATGCTCTTCCCCTCTGAGCGCGACTCTGCCAAAAGCAGCAGCAAGCCTCCCCCAAGGGCAAGGTTCCTACAGAAAGACAGAAATGGGGGGGGGGGGGGGGGGGGGGAGAAAAAAAAAAAAAAGCAGTTTATTAAACCTGTGCATCAGTGCAAGCTGACAGTTTCAACTCAGTAAGAATCTGCATGCTCGTGAGGAGTGACCTACTCTGCACCTTGCGATGCGTGTCTGCATTAGACTTCACAGCTGAAACAGCAGCACTGTACACAATGATTTACACAAGCCCATGTAGGCACGTACAGCCTGCCAGAGAAGTCCAGCACCCGCACCTCAGGCACAGTTGCTTAGCATCTGTTACCACGTGAATTTAGTTGTGCTGAAGTTATTCGGTACCTCAGGTTTAGCCATATATGCCAAAGTAGTTCAGAGGTTGCTTTGAGAAAACAGAACAGCAGTGCTGCTAAAAGAAGTTACACATTTACAGGGTTGTAGTAAGCCCAGAGTATAGTTCCCCTGCTGCCCCCTGCCCTGCCCTCAGAGGAGAGGGGTGAAAAGGTAACAGACAGCCATCACTCAGGATTTGACAAGAAAGCTCACGTTTAAGAACCCTGTCTTCTACTTAGTGAATGTGTTACGAGATTCAAAATCCCAGAAACCACTCTAATATCTACATTCTTTAGTTTTCTTGGAAAATGGCTTCAGTCATGCATAAGCACAGTTGCTATTTTACCCATTTAGGAAATAACAGCAGCTCACTGATCCAGTCTAGACAGCGGTCTGTGAGCTCTCAGCAAGGAGGTTCGCAGCAGAAACACTTAGATCCTAGCGGGTTAGGATTAGTCTTTCCTTTCTACAGCAGTGAGCCTGCTGTCTATGGTTTAACACAGACTGTACAGGTATTTTTAAGTGCTGTCATTTCTTGTTTAATGTAAATGCATCAGTTATAAAATCTTTCTAGTAAGTACTATGTACAAAGATCATCTCCTCTGACAGAGGGTGGCAGTGACAGACAACAGTTTTCATTCTGTTTTGATAAAAACTTTAAGAAGTAGACATACCTCATCAAGAACTTCAGGTCCCATAGAATGCTGTATGCAATAGTCTAGGCAAAGAAGAAAACAGGTTAAAACGCCATATAAATGACACTGAAGTTCTGAATTTATGTTATGATCTTAACCCTGTACTATCCACAGCAGAAGTCAATTAGAAGTACGCTATACTGAAGGAAACAAGGTAGGTTACATCAATGTGGTCCAATGAGTCAGTGTAAAACAGGGAATAGAAGCCAGAATTTGACTTGTGCTTTAGCCCCCACAAAGATTCGTTGGTTTTGAACAGGAAGGATGCTACTAGCTAGGATCCTTTGTGAAGGGAGAGTCCTTTCTAAGAGCTGTGTGCTGAAGGCCAAAGCAACTGCAAGTTCCACATTTGGTACGTTACTGACAGAGGTAAACTGCAAGTTACTTCTGCTAAATTGGTCAAGTATTGAAGCAACATCTCCAGCTGACTAATTGCAATTACAGGCAAGGATTAGGGGAGACATCAGAAGAACAGAAGCAGCAAAATAGTTCAATGCCATTGAGGACTGGCACTAGGCCAGGGTGGAGAAAAATTCCAGGGCTGCGAGTTGTATTTAAAGATATTTGTAGTACTGGGGCTAAGAGAGAAGATTTGAAAGATATGGTTTAGAAGGGCTGAAGACTTAAGCCTCCTACCTGTAATGCTATAATTCCAAACAGTCCAAAGCAGGCATATTGCACAAAGTTCCTACTCAGCACCAGGATACAGCCGCCTGAGTTGGGGAAATTGAACACAGTTACACTTCTACCTTGCACAGGAAAAGATGCTGCAGGAATGGTAGCTTGTTTTGAACTGAGCAGACTCTGATTTCTTTCGACTGTGCCACGGAGAACATCAGGCAGGAAATTTTAATGGCACACTGGCACAAATTGGTTTGAGAACCAAGAAGTTTTAGTGCATTTTAAAATATTTTATAATTCCGGAAGTATCTTTTATTTTACAAAGGGTAAGCACATGCTGAACGCAGTCCCCAACACACAGCACTGTACAGCAGCTATCAGTGTTAAAGCATTAAAAGAAGTTAAAAAGAAACTCAACTTATCATGGATTTGGTTTTTTTTTTTTTTTTTTTAATGAGATAACTGTTAGGGCAAACATGCTGCACTCCTTTTCCTTGAAAGCTTTTTGTTTTATATCCTTCTTCAAGCACTGACAGCCTTTGCCACTTTGACACAAGGACTGGTACCTACATTAAATTAAGCTGACTCTCTACACAAAAATATGACGGTAAAAAAAACCCCAGACACAAGGCAAGAAATTGGCAGAGCAATCAAGAACATAAACGGAAAAGAATTTTACTTCTCTCCATTTCTGATACCCTAAGTCCACCTAGCACACATAGAGAAGCTCTGCTGCTGGGATTATTTTGATTCCTGGGCTTTGAAAGCCTGACAGAAGCACCTCTCTCAGGCTTAAGTGTACCAACTGCGGGATAAGACTTTGCCATTGAGATTAATACCCATAAAACCAGCAGGCTGAGAAAGTCTTAGCACTGCCCTGTTTAAGAAAATATGAGTATTTCATTTAGAGAATTCAGGGTGCGTGGTATGTGTTTATAAATCCGTGTACAGAATTGAAAACAGATTGTCCTAATGGATTCTTGGCATCTCTGACTCAGAGATAGCATGTCACAATAAATTCTCTAAGACTTCTTCCAGGAAAGGCTGAAGCAGGTCAATTAAGAGTTCTTTTCATTCAGCCCATGTAGTGTTATCAGGTCTAAGCTGTCAGTGGCTATTAAGAAATCAGTGAGGCGTCCCACGCTTACATGATTCACAGTGCTTACATGAGCCAGGGTGGCAGACACACTGGAGTGCTCTGGCATCCACCTTAACAGCCTTAGAGCCACTTACTCAGCTGTCCGAAGAGATTTATGAACACAAAGATGGAGGCCAGGAAATAGCCACAGTTCCATGTGCCATCAATGTAATCCCTCTGTTCACTCCACTGGAACCACATGCGGATGCCGTCCTCCAGGAAGGTGCTGATCAGGCACAGGCGGGCCACGTGAGGGAGGTACTGCTTCGTCACCCTCAGGAACTGCATGGGCAGACAGCATCATTAGCAGGGAAGGAAGGCAAGGTGATACTCAAGGCATAACAGATCCATGCACTCTGCAGCCTCTGAGGTCAGCAGTTCCCATGCACACAGGGTCATCAGCATCTAGAGAAACGCATACTTGGGACTTGGATTTAATGAAATTCTTCTCCGCTCCAGTTTGAGAACACTTGGGAGCAGTGGGGAAACCTTTTGTCATGCTCCACCCAAAAAGCATTTTGGACTCCAAGGACTGGGAGAAAAGCAGACTCCAGCAGCCCCTTTCTATGCAGTAAGAACTGTGTTTTGATGGAGCTCTTACTAGATGAAGGCTGACCTTGGTTTTAGTTTGTCTATCTCAGGGTTTCATGTTACAGCTCAACTATCAGATAGCCGGGAGCTGAAAGGGCAATCCTACTCCCACCCACATACTCAGGCACTCAACACCCTGTAACAAACTGATTCAGGGAATCAGGCTGACAGAAGACTAATTCTGTACAAATTAAACAACTTTAATAAGCTTTCTGCCAAGCTAGTTCCCTCTAACAGCTCCGAAAAGCAACAGTGCAAAGCACATGTACTTGTGGAGCAGCAGCAGCTGTTGGATCAGCATAGCCATTGCATGAATTGCACCCTCTACCCTCTATGCAAGTATACACAGTTTCTACTTCCATTAAAAACAGCATCCTCTGCAGAAAGAAAATAGGCATTTATATATACAATGCAGTGTGGTAGTTAAAAGGAAATTATATCATCACGCAACAGATGCTGAGCCTTAACTCTTGGGAATGCAAGATGTACCTGGTCCCACATTCCCCTCCATCCTGGAAACTCCCTGGTTAGCTTGCTCTACAATTACAATAATTATAAAGGCACAAACACCGAATTGCCAAGGAGGGTCTAGACTAGTGTGCTCTACAGGACTGTGAGGTGCACAGGAAAACTTACTGCCTCTAGATTGTGACAAGCACTTAACTGTCACCCAGTTTCCTAAGCAGCACTGGTTATTACTTAATGGAGACTTCCACTAGGATTTGCATTGTCACTCTGAATGCAAGCTAGCACCCGGCTGGCCCATTTCTTGCACGGGTTCAGCTTCGCCAGATCACCAGAAGGACACATTTGGAGTCAGTGTATGCTACTGTTTGAGTAAGCACAATCTGGTAAGAAACAAATGTAAATTTAATCTAAAACTAACTAGAAGATTATCCAGCAGGTTTCTACCTTCAGATGACAGGAGCAGTTTGGGCAGGTGGACACTTGTGAAAGTAGATGCCTATGCCACAAGCCTTCACACAGAATTGCCAGACTCCGCAGAGATCCCTGCGTTAGAACTAGGAGGAGGAGCCTTTTAACAAAACCCCAGTATCCCCCCCCCCCCCAATTCAATGTGTTGTAAGGCACATTGATTCATACAGTTTATGCAATATTAGAATAGTTCAAGCATGAAAAGGGGTGGGGGAACCCACATGTCTATAGGTGTCTTCCAGACAGCATTGAACTATAATATAAAAAATGGACAGAAAAGGCACACAAACCTTTTCTTTCATAATTCAGTATTTACACCGACTTCAGGTCAGACAATACAGCTCATGGGTTTCTTTCTGGGCAGAATCTTTTTTTAAAGTTCTGGCAGCATTGCATGCTCTCAGTATATATACGAGTGTGGAGAAAGGAGACTAAAGCCATTCCTGAAAGTTTATTCTTGCCACAGTAATTAGTAAATACTAAAGGCTGTTCCAAATCCTATGCAAATGAAAAGCCTTGCTTACTGTGTAACTGAAGATTATCACAAGAAAAAAAAAATCCAGCAAACATGCTTAATAGTTAATTATATTGGAACAAACTACACTAGTTGTACTGCATGCATCCAGAGTCTAAGGGTCAAGATTCAAGTCAATCAAGTGCATTTTAAGTGCAGCTGTACTCTGACTCAGGGCTGCCACTTCAGGCTTTTTTAGACCATGTCAACAGTTGGATGAATGAGTCAGAAGAAAATTTGTGATCTTTGTCACTAAATGAGACACACATCTTGGTTTACAGCTTTCTTCCCTCCTGGATTTAACTGTGTGTTTGAGCAAACTTGCTGAGGAATACTGAGGATGAAGTTGTTCTGGAAATAGTACAAAACCACAAGTGGTTTGTAAAGTAAGTCTGCCTTGTCAAGACACAGAACAGGCACCTTTGGTCTAGAAGGAAATGGAAGAGCACAAGTGCTGGGCATCTGTAGGAAAAGAAAAAAACACTGCTGTGGAAAGGCTGAAAAAAGCAGCAAACATTAGAGACGATACCTGCCTCCAGGGCTCATCTTTGTTGTTTTGAAATGGGTCATGTGAGCCGATCTCATCTTCCCTTTCCCTGAAACCAAACAACTGCCAACAGTCCAGGTGAAGAAGCCAAGAAGGCATTTAACATTTACCTGTTCTCGTGGCATACGGAGAGAATTTAACGCTACCTATTAAACATGAGCGTGTGCATCCAATCAGCTTAAGACAAGTCAGAAAGACTGAAGCCTAAGGCAGCTGCAGTGCTAAGCAACCTTATGACACACATCAGCTCTGGACATCCGTAACTCATGTAGCTGCATTTACTTCGCTACACACAAGTTGAAACCCCAGTACACAGCAAGCTTGAAGTAAAAAAAGCTTCAGAAAGACTGTATGAACAAAAACCCAAGCCAAAGAACAACTAGCCATGGAGATCCAAAGAGAAAGGAAGAAAACAGTTACATGATAACCACAAGAAGAGAACATAAAATCACTTGATGTCTGTTACCTGTTATGATTAGAGGATTTGAGAATAAATCACCCAAGTAATTTAACTAAGGGCATAGTAACTTACAAGAAACAGGAGATCTCTAGAAGTGGGACTCAACTAATAGTACCAAACACCCTGGTTTTGTCCCTACACACCACTAGCAACATGTGGCCCAAATGCTGTACCCTGAGACCACTTCCTACTTCCTTTATGATTCACATAGATAAAAGCAGCACATATGGGAAACTTGGTAGCTGCAGCAATAAACACATCCAACTAAGACATGGGACTTGAAACGGGCGCTCCACTAAGCACAATACATGTAAGCCAAAACAAATCTGCCGAGATTGATGGAGGTGGCAGTGTTAAACTCATGACATGAAGTAATTGGATGGCTTATTCTGCTACGGGCTTTGCATCAACTGTTCTTAGCACATACTGCCTCCTTGCAAGAGGCAAAACATCTTGAGAAAAGACAACAAAATGCTAAAGTAAAACTATTTTAAAGAAGAACAGCTGGTTCTGTGTTGCTGGCCAAGTCACTAACATACACCAGAGGGGCTTTGTGTTGCCACTTCCCCCTCTAACAGGATTAGGAAGGCAAAGATAAGATTTAAATGCTCCTCTTTGCTTAACAAACAAAGATGCACAAGGGGATCCAGGGATCCCTAAATCAAATCTCTGCTCAAAACCCATTTTTCAAAAGGAGGCTTGATATATTCAAACCCATAAAGAGGCCTGCCCAAAGAGAGGTAACAAAGTGATTCTGTTTTGACTCTTACCATGCTTTCCAAACTGCATCCCACCTCCAACAGTCTCAAATTTGTTACAAATCCAGACCATTTTATTAAAAGCGTACATACCATACCATAATTACAGGTATTTTAAGGCCAATACACAGCCAGGAGTTGGGAATTTGTGTGTCACCTAGGTATATTCTGTGTGTTCTTGGATCAGGGAAGTTATGATCATGGTGATGTTGAACAGCAGTCTGCTAATCTACACAGAAAGCCCTCCTGTGGGCTGCACAGCATTATTAGTCTAGAGCTTTTGATAAAAGCTTATTCCAAATATCTAGCTTGTATTCATTTAAGGGATTGCTTTGTTCTGGGATGACAGAGACTGCTAGCAGCCTGGGACACCAGTGATCTTTTTGGAATAGGATGCTCAATCTTCTGGCAGAGAGAAAAAAAAAATCACTTCCTTTCACCAACCTATGTATATCCACTTAAGGAGATCCCACCTAGTAATCACAAGGACAGCAACGCCCATCACATTGGGCTAATCAATGTCTGCAAGTTATTTGTGAAAACTGGGAACAGAGGCTTTCCTGCTTATTTCAAAAAGCAAGAGAGCTCTGACCACTAGAACACTGCCAGCAGTCTTAATCAGGTTTTTAATTGCAGGAAAATTTCTCATGACAATCCTTTTCACTCCTAAAGTGTGCTGTATACCAATTCCCTTTCCCAAAAGGCTATTTATTAATAAATCCCATTTTAAAGATTTGATTAGTCATATATTGCATTTTGCTATCTCTCTTCATGGGAAGATTCTTTCCCAGCCCAACCAGAATAAGCTATTTGGCTTATAACAATAAAGGATCAGTGCACTGACATGACTACATTACCGAGAGAGTTTCCAAATTCAGTTTTTTAATATAAAACACAAAAAAGTTCAGACTGACAATTAAACATTTTCTTCTCCCTTCTGTTTTCTGCAAAATAGGATATAGAGATGTTAGAATTAGCTGAACAACGTGCATCAGCATTTATGTTGGAAAATTAAATAAAACCTCCAGAGTCTGGTTCTCCCTTGGAGTCCTTTCACTGCAGTACAATGACTCAATAGTCTCCTTGCATCTTTGCCCATATTTTTTTTTCAGAATGGCAGAAATACCAGGCACCCACATTCCTAAAGATTATTACAGACACCAGAAAAGTTGCTTGCAGTCTTCATAAGAGGGAGCAGATCTCGGAGGACAGACAACCAGTTCTATAACCCTGAACAATCAGTACAGGCCCCAGATACAGCTATTTTCAGTATGATGTCAGCAATACACAGCGACTGCAATGAAGGGCTTAGCATGTAACATTACAACAAGTATTACTCAAAACGGGCTTAACTTTTGAGTATGCAAATTATTTAATTAATAACATCGGGCTGGTGTTATGGGGCTTAAAAACAAACCAACCCATAAAGCCTGTAGCTCGGCATCGTTCTGAACCAAGATCCTGATTTCCTTGCACTGTGTATCACCTAGATTTTAAGAACCCTTAATAGCTTTTCCTGCCCTCCCCAATATCTAATAAGTTGCCTTCTCTGAAATCAACAGGACAACCACCCCCCAACACCCACCAAGTAGCCATCTCCTCTGCTGCAGTCCTTGGAAGCTGCTAACAGCTCAGAGCAGAACAGCTCGCCAGCCACGCTGCGCACCTGCAGGCTACAAACTCATGTTACAGCCAAGCTAAACTAATGGCTAGTTCTCATCACAAGTGATCCCACCACCAGCATTGGTGCTCACTTGACCTAAACAATGAGATAATTGGAACCAACAGAAAAAGTCAACTCAATTTTTCCTCCTGCCAGCTCAGTGCTAGTGTGACAGAAGAGGGGAACGTAGCCTTGGGAGAAGTAGGACAACCCCTTTCACTGATAGCTAGCTGTCAGGCTAGCTTAGCTGCCTTGTAAGACCACGTCTTCAGTGCACTAGTTCACCTCTGGATTAAGAGCCACTTGTTACTACTGAGTATCTTGACACGTAAGGCATAATCTGCTAACTCGAAGGGAAATTACAGTATTTGAGAAAAGTTAAGTTTTAGTGTTTAAATGTAAGGAACAGATTATTCTTGCTTTTGTAAGAGCCATTCAGGATTTACTGATAAGCCATGGAAGTAGCTGTACCATTTCCCACAGGGCTTTTATGCTACAGAAATTAAGGCTCATTAGGTCTTGAACACTAGTACAGGGCGTGGAGAAAGCAAGGATATCACTGAGAATGCATTCAGCTCCCAGAACAGCCATTGTCCAGCTTCACTACCTCCGCCTCCATCAAGGGAAGTTTCAACATAATTTCAGTCCAAATGTTCCAAGTACTTTTTTAATCCAAGATGAACTAACACTTTCCATAATGCAAAGTGTTAACTTCGCAATATATATATATATCAAAGGTTATTGTTTAATAAATCTCTCCACTCCTGCACTGGTGTGATACGGATTTTTACCAGCATACACAGTACTGAATCAATTGAGCTACAAGGCAGCTATTTGGAGGCAGAATTATCAAAGGAGTTAGTTACTTGGAAAGCCATAAAAATTGTTTTGCAATCTGATGGGTAAGCATATGCAAACACTCCAAATTCTGCAGCTAAAGGAAAGACTCATCTTTAAATAGAATGTGGCCCAGCACAAATAAAGTTGTGCCATTTAAAATTCATTTCAGGAGGAAGCAAACAGCATTTTAAATGGACAAAAGAGCTTTCAGCAGTATGAAAAAAGGGTGTTAAAGACATCTAGAAATAGTCACACAGGAATAAATAGAGAGGTGTTATAAGAAGGTCAGGACAAGTGTTGTAAATTTTGGCAAATAATTTAAAGACTATAGTGATAGTTTACTTTCTCCTCTAAAAGGAGTGAGAGGAGAAGGTAAACATGATGAAGATGATCCAGACACCCCTGAAATTGAATACTCCACACACCATAAGAAGCTCTGTCTCTAAAACGACTCTTCCATCTGGGGGTGGGGAGGAAGTGCAGAACAGGTTTTCCCAGTGAGACTCGGTTAAAGACACAGAAGCAGCACAGCCCCCTCAGAGCCGTGATGTGTTATCGTGCACCGCACAACTCACACTGCTTCAATAGGCAGAGTTGTAGTACCAGGCAGAATCAGATTTTCCAGAGAACTTGCTACATATGATTAAACAGTACCTCTTATTTTCAATTAGATGAATCACCATGACAGTGAAGATCTTTCTGACACCATCACCAGCAAATCAACTACTTACACTCCAAATATTCCTGCTCTCACATATAGCAAGAGATCACAAACTTCTACTTAACAGAGAAATCTGTAAGGGCCTCCACTGAAACAAATGTAAAGAGGATTACAAGACAGCATCAGTTTATTTGCTTTCCTTTTGCCCCAATTTTAAGCACAGTACTGTGGTGCTGGCAAACCTCTTCCAGTTTAGGTTTCTAGATATCAGTCAGGGTTTAGATTTTTGCTTTCCTGTCACTATCACCCCACCCTGGTTTCCCACACCCCGGACGGCTTGCAAGAAGAGGAGAGCAGCTCGGCCTCCTACTCTCCTTCCATTTATTCGCTCCCAGGGAGAAGCCCAGCTCCCAAGGAGAACTCGGCTGCTCCGCTGTACGGGCTGCCCGAGAGCAGCCGCAGAGCTCGCACGAAGGCAGGGGGCAGCCATTCCCGCGGGGCCTGCACCGGCCGCCCCCACCCCGGCGGGGGGCCGGGCCCCCAGGCTCCCCTCAGAGGCGGCGCGGCCGAGGATGCCCACAGCCCCGCCGGGGGGGGGGGCAGGCCCCGAGGCGGCGACCCCGCGCCGGGCCGCCGCCATCCCCACCTGCGGCCCAGCCGGGCCCCTCAGGGCGGCGGCCTAACCCCCCTCCTCAGCGCGGGGCCCGCCGAGCCGCCCCCTCACAGCCGGCCCCAGCGCCCGAGGAAGCGGCCCAGCGGACAAAGGCCGCCCGGCCGGAGGAGAAGGAGGGAAGGCAGGCAGGCACGTACCTGGTCCGCGAAGTCCTCAGCGGTGCTCATGATATCGTTCTGGCCCATAGCGGCGGGAGGGAGGGGTGCTGCCGGGTGCTGCGCGCCTCGGAGCCCGGCCTCGGTCTGAGGGAGGGCGGCGGGAAGGGCGGGCGGGCGTGAGGGAGCGCCGGGCCGGGCCGCGCCGCCGCTCGGCTGCTGCTGCCACGTAGGCCAGCCCTTAAAGGCGCCGCGCGGGCGGCAGCGCCGGCGCACGCGGGGCGGGGCCGCCCCTCCCTCCCGCGGGCAGCGCCCCGCCCCTCCCGCCCCGCCCCCTTAAAGGGGCCGCGCCGCCCGTGGGGGAAACGCCCCGGAGGGGGTCGGTCGGTGGGGATGGTGTCCGGTCCCCGCTTCTGCCTCCGCCCGCGGGTTTATAGTGGCGCTTTTTTGGTCTGAAAGTGTAGTTTTAGGGAACGGGGAAGCGCCCCTGTGCTGCTGGGCACCTACGGCTGAGGGGCCGCTCTCGCCCTGGGCCTAGGGGTCCCTCCACACCCGCCGCCTGTCCCGCCTCACTGGGAGGCCGGGCCTTGTCCCGCCATGGAGAAGTATGAGGTGCTGCCCCAAGGGCCAGGCCCTGCCCGGCGGGAAGGGGGTGGCTGCAGCTTTGTGGGTGCTGTAGGTGGTGCTGGGCTGGGTACCTGGCCACGGGGAGGGGGTGTAGGTACCCCCGGGGGTAGTACCTGGCCATGGGGAGGGGGTGTAGGTACCCCCGGGGGTAGTACCTGGCCATGGGGAGGGGGTGTAGGTACCCCTGGGGGTAGTACCTGGCCATGGGGAGGGGGTGTAGGTACCCCCGGGGGTAGTACCTGGCCATGGGGAGGGGGTGTAGGTACCCCCGGGGGTGGTATCTAGCCATGGGGAGGGGGTGTAGGTGGCCCCGAGGAGGGGGTGCATAGCCTTGGTGAGGGTGTAAGCGGCCCTGAGGAAGGGGCCTATGTGGGCCCAGGGAGGGAAGCGCTGGGGTGTGGGGGGCGCTGGGGAGATGGGGGTGTTCTGGTCAGCAGGGGGGAAGGTCCTGGAGGGGAGGGGAAGGCCTGTGTGCCTCTGGAGAGTTGGGGTGCAGATGGGGGTGCCTGTGGTCCTGCCATGGGGAACTGGAGGTGTGTGCTGTGTGGAGGGTGGCTGTGGGAAAGTGGTTTGAAGGGGCTTTCTGCCTTGGCGGTTCTACCACTTGTAGCTGAGCAAGTCCATTAGTGTCTTTCCTCTGCCCTGCAGGTGCTGGAGCAGCTCCAGCCTGGGGCGCTGGGCACTGTGCTGGTAGCTGAATTGAAAACAGAAAAGGGTGCAGAGAAGAAATACGTAATAAAGCAGGTGAGAAGGTTGTTGCTAGGAAAACAAAGAGTCCACTGGCACATTTGTCGTCTCCGTGGGCCCTTCTGATGGTAACCGACAAACATGTTAGGCAGCTTGGCCACTGGGTAGGAGTAGGCTTACATCTTACTGTGCTGCTGTTTTGGAAATTGGAAGAGTCAGATCAGTTTACTAGAATATTGAGGTTAAAATTGGGAAAGGGGAGCAGTGTATTTAGGTCCATCCAGTGTGTTTTCACCTTAGCTTACTGCTACTTTGACAGTGCAGGAGAAGGACTGGCTAGCTGTTGCAGACTTATTTAAAGCTCTGTTTTTGACCGTCTCCCAACAAGGCTGCTCCAAACATTGGAGCTATCGTTGAAAATTTATGCCAATTCATACACAATGTGCAGTTCCAGTCATCTTAGCAAGGTTGTTCTGGCTTAAGGTTTGCCTGTCTCTGTATTACAATCTCATCCTTGTCTTTTGTTTGGTGCAGGTTGAATGCATTGAAGAAACGCAAGCAAATGAGGCCTTGAAGGAGGTATCAGTGCGGTTTTTCTTTACTACTTCACTTACAAAGACCAAAGTCTTAACAGAGCAAAGTCTTTTATCTACAAGGATTAACTAAGTAAATAGTCAAGATGTAAATCAGGTAGGACTATCTGAGGGGTGTTCTCCCTGCCCTCTGCTTGAGCTCAGGCCAGGATTTTGTAGTAATTGTTCCTACATTTGAATATGTAGATTCAAATGGACAGCCTTTTTCAGGGTTCGTATTTGTTTTGTGCTGAAGACAAAGAGCAAAGCTCATCTTTTTGGCCTTTAAGCTGAAGGAGAACCTTGGTCTGTTTATAGTTTATTATTAAGAACTCAATTTCTAGTTAGCATATTTCATTATATGTTAATTTCTCGGAGTTGGATGTTTTTTGGTGTGAATGATTTGACTGGTTTTCTTCCTTTGTTGCACTTTTTTTGTGCAAACTTGTTTCAATGCCTCGAGTAAGAAGCAACATCAGAAATACTATCAAAATACCAAAATTTATTTCAACAAAATATGTGAAGTAGCACATAATGGATTAGTCTCACTGTCCAGTATGCATGACATCTGCAGCTGAAAATGAGTAAGAATACATGTCTGTACAGATGGTTCATCCTACTCAAGAGAGGTGGCCTCTTTATATTCTGAGACTGGCTTTACTGATAAAGTTTGATCCAATTTCTCCGCTGATGTGTGTGTCTATTGAAATAAATGCGGTTGTGCCAGCTGGGAGCGTGGCTTTTCTTAGTTTTTCTGTTGTGTCTGCACAGCCACAAACACAACTACAGGAAAGTAAGTTGAGTTCTTTTTACCTTTCACATCATCAGTGAATTTGCTGAAGAATTGGTAATTGTTAGAGCCTTATGCGGAAACCAACTTCAAGGAGATAAGCATCTCGCTAGTGTCATCATATTTGCTGAGTTTCAAGCTTGCATAGGGGTTACTGGAAATAGTGGCTATGCTAGAAAAATCATCTCAACTTTCATATTCTAAGATGTTAGGAACTGAAGAAGGGGGTGGCTTACATATTATCTCCCTAAGGATCAGTTTTTATCCTTGAATCTCGCAAGGCTATTACAGCATTACACTGAGTAGAGTCTTACTGAAATATTTTCCTTAACTTGACACTTGTGTGTGCAAATATATAACAGAGCTTGTACATTGAAAGAATTTGATCAGACATGCGACATGAACAAGTCAGGAACTGGCTTAGGGTATTATTTAAGGTACTTTAAGTGGGAAGGACTGTATAGCTTTAGAAAGCTCTCTCTGTATTTCTTTTTTATTCTATGCAGGCAATGGATTTGCTAAAACTTCATCATTCAAACATCTGTGCTTACAAGGAATTGTTTGTGACTTGGGATAATGAGGTGAGAATGAAATAGGATTGCTTAAACTGGAACACATGGTTAACGTTGTAGGCATGTAAGCATAAGCATTTTTGCAGGTTTAAATTTGATCTCATTTGTGTGAGATGCTAAAAATTTGAATTTGATTTGAAACAAGCCTGATTTTTTTTAACGCCTGAATAAACATGCTGAAAAGCTGTGAAGATGTATGGATTGGAGTCCATCACGTGGCAGTATTGCACGGTGACTTGCAGGTTCTGATGTGAATCAGCGTGCAATACTGATTTTCATGCCTGCGTGAAAACCCTTTTATAGGAGACTATAGGAAGCTGAAAGCCCTGACTTAGTTATTTGCAGATTTTATTCAGTGCTCAGGCAAAATTTGTGTTGATTTTATGGATGTGTATTTGACTTGAATGGTCCCATATGGTTTCAGATAAGATGCTTGATAATGTTTTGTTTTGTTTTGTTTTGTTTTTAAAAAAAAAAACCCAAACATGCTGTATTTTTAATAAAAGAAAAGTAAACGTTGTCTCTTCTGTGAGAGATTAATCATTTCAGAACACCTTGGTATTGGTGAACATCGCACTCACCAGTTTGGCCAAATACTCGGTTTTATCTTTCTTACTGGATATGTTATTACCTGCAAACAATTAGACGATTTTGGTGTAATGTTTTGTTACAGATATCATCTCTGTTCCTTTTCTGGTAATGCAGCACTCAGGCCAAGGAGATCTTTCATCTGTAATCAAGGAAAAAAGGCAGAAGTCGGAAAAAATAACAGACATGGTAAAAAGTACAGAAGAGGCATCTGATTGAACTGACAGAGTCTCAGTGCTTTTATATTTCTTCCTCTGTATTCCCTCTTTCTCAAAGTCCTCCCCAAAATCTTCAAAGCAGTGTTTTGCTGAAGAATGGTTTTGGAGGCTATCTTCCAAAAGATATTTGGAAGCTACTGTCTTTATGTTACACTTTCATGTATATTCCCCTGAACAGGTGATTCTGAAGTTCCTGGGACAGATGATGGATGCTTTGCTTTATATACACAAACGAAATATTTTCCACAGGTGAGTAGAAATCTTGTTCTCTTTGTCTGATAGGTCATTGTTCTTTGCAGAACAGGCTGTGATGGACAAGGTATACTTTGTGTATCTAAAATAAGAGACAACTGTTGCATTCTATGTTCAGATAAATCTGTTGCAATTACAAATTTTAAAGCATTTTGCAGTAAAGGAAGAAAACAGTTGTATTTCAGTTGATTATCACTTGTATGTTTAAAAAAAAAAAAAACCAAACCCCACAAACAAAAAAACCCCAAATCCCTCACCACCACCCTACCCACCCTCTCCCAAAAAACCCCAAACCTTCTGATTTGTAAAGATGCTGGGAACCTGTATCATTAGACTCTGATTTCACAGGCTGACAGAAAATATTTGTGTTGCAGAAATCTCAAGCCATCAAACATACTTGTGACTGGTGAAGCATCCTTCATGCTTACCGACTTCAGTACAGAAACACTTATGACAGATGAGATGAAATGGAAAATAAGAGTGGAAGAAAGTAGATATTTGTTTTACTCGTTTTTTGGTTTTTTTGTTTTTTTTCTTTTTTTTAAAAACTTTATGTTTAAAAGATTCAGTTATGGTGATTATTTTTACTCCTCAGAGAAAAATCAGCCAAAGAGGAAAAAATTATCTTCCCTCCCCCTTCTCTGCATTATACTATTTGCCTTCTAAAGTATCACTAGGATATTCATAGTCAGTTGCCTGCAGCATTAATTGTGTTCACAACTGAAAACTATAGACATGTCAGTAACAGATACGGTTGGAATCCTTTTTAGCTTGATATATATGCAGTAACATCTTAGAAAATTGTTCATTAGTTATAGTGTGTTTCTTAGTCTTTTGTGGCATATCACCAGTAAAAAACGTCTAATCTCTGCAGAATATCTCAAAATTATTTTTAGACGTAAACCAATTGCCTGCAGTTCATGCATGTGCAAGCAAAAACTGTATAGTACAATGTCAGCAACGTTACCATATGATTCTTATTTCAACAGATAGCAAGTCTTGGATGGCTCCAGAAGCATTTGATTTTTCTTTTACTGAGAAATCTGACATCTGGTCTCTAGGTTGTATTCTGCTTGACATGACAACCTGCCCTGTTCTGACTGTATGTAATAATGTTTCATTATAGATTTAAAATGTCATTGGCCAGCAGGATACCTGTAAACAAGTGTGTGAAAGCTCTTCTGATACTATACTCTTTACAGGCAGAAGAGATAACTTCATTACTGCAGAATATTAGACAGGATACCAGCTGTCTTGAGGGAGTTCTGACACTAATGCAAAATGGAGATAACAGCTCTTTGCCTTTATTTCCAATTTTATTTATGATGCTACAGATTAAGCCCAGCATGAGACCCACAGCAAAGTAAGTTCCGGATGCTTTCCCTTTATTTTTTTGTCCTAAACCCACCTACCTTCACAAAGATGGGAACGTTAGCTGGAAGAGATTGAGTCAAGGTTGCTGATCTTACTGCCTTGACAAATTGAGTTATTAAACAAGTCAAAGACTTGGTGTTTGTTCAGAAGTGGGCATTCTGATACGCGTAGGTGTCCTGTTTTGAGGAGTTACATAATAAAATCATGTTGTATGCAATTTTACAAGCCATTAACTTGAAGCCTAAGCATGGCTTGTTTAATGTAAGCTCTTTCATTAGCTGTTTTGAAGTAAATTGTGTAAGTTCTGTCAAAAATAATCCAGTCTTCAAAGAAGTATTGTTAGTTTTTTATATCAAAATGAAACAAAGCCTGTAGATTTTTTTTTTTTTTTTTTTGTAACTTAGCATTTCTAACTCATTGATACTGCTTTTGTCTCTTGTAATTCTAGGGATCTGGCTGATGTTCCATTTATTAGGGAATGCCTGACTGTTGCTGGTGTCTCTTTAGTAAATCTGAAAAAGTCTTTGCCTCCTAAAATAATAGATGTGCTCCTTGAGGGAGGAATCGAAAGTGTTCTAGGTAATAAGGAAAATAAGATTAACGTAATGGTGATTTTCATAGGAAATAAACCCGTATGTTTTCCAGTCAGCATATATTCTAGTTGAAAATGAATTATCGGACATTCATTTTACTTGAAGTAATATGGGATGCTGTTTGGAGGAAGGATCACTATATAGCCTTTTCTATAACCTCGGAAGATTACCAGCCATACCTACTGCACAAGTTACATGGGGTCAGAGATCATAGCTCAGAAAACTGGGGAGCCCCACTTATTTTGTCTGCATTCTAACATGTTTGCCAATTTATGCCAACAAAGGATCTGTTTTGTTATTTTCCTTCTAA
This sequence comes from Platalea leucorodia, assembly GCF_965183815.1. Classification (NCBI taxonomy): domain Eukaryota; kingdom Metazoa; phylum Chordata; class Aves; order Pelecaniformes; family Threskiornithidae; genus Platalea; species Platalea leucorodia. The sequence goes on along the minus strand of NC_138837.1, from coordinate 4,925,290 downwards.
GCAAGGAAGATATTATCTTAATCTGAAAAGGCTATCAGAATAATGCATTTAAAGCCCCTGTCCCTGCTCTGATTTAATCTTCCAGCAGGTCCCCAAAATATATAATGACAAATACACAGATTGTAGAGGTGAATCGTAACACTTTGTAATATTTAAATGTTTGAAGCACGAGGGGAAAAGTTTTTCTCTTTTCGACAATCACAAATTACATTATTTGCATTTATATCAGTTCACATCTTGCACAAAATAAAGAAAAATAGAGAAAACTTGAATGCTTTTTATAAGCATTTGTATCAAATAGAAGAATTTTCTTGTTTTATGTAGAATTCATGCAGGCTTTCTGGGATATAGAAGAAGCACAGGCTGAAGCCATTCAGCACCTTGCCAGCTTTGTAAGAGATAAAAGTGGTAAGGCACTATTTTATTACTTTATTTATTCTGCTCTTTCCTTACACTTTGAGATAATAGGAAGAGGAAAACATTCTCATGGCAATAAAGAAGAATGAAATTGCCCTCTTCCTGTTTCTCATTTTTGGATTGTACTGGAATAGGCCACTAGTTGATGTGATTGTGTTGGTACTTGTTTTGTAAATGCTTTTGTTGAACAGCGGAGGTTTTTTACTGGATAAAAAAAATGGGCACTGGAAAAAAACTTAGTGATATTTTAATTGGCAGCAAAGGTGAATTGGCAAACTTGACATTTGAAGAAGGTAATTCATATCAGCATTGGGGCAACTTGGGGGTAATGCCTGGGGCTATATTACTGATAGAGCAAAAGCAAGCGACGTGTGTCTAGTTTCTGTGTGTCTAGTCAAGCTGTGTGCGAAGATGGTCTATTTTCTCCCAGCATCTGCACATTTTTCAGACTAATCTTTCAGATAAAGATTAATATTTTCAAAGTACCATGTTCACTCAGTTACAAAACACACTGCCATTTGATAGTGATAGCATTTTAATGCTGGCGTTGGCTTATGATGTTAAAACACAGGGGCATTCATATCTGTAATCAATAAGGAAACAGAATAATTTGTTATTTTTTCCTTAGAGTTACCTATATCTTTAACTCTGTAACTGAAGAAATCTTTACTCAGTAATGCAGTGGGCTTTGGTTATAAATAACAAAATGAATGGATCTTTGTGATTTGTCCCTCAAACCTATTGACAGCAATACAAGGTTGTGCACACATCTGACTGACTTGTTTGGCACTTCTACGCCATGGCTTACCACTGATGCTCACATCTTTGAAGGTGCTCAAAATGGATCCCTAAAAACCATCCAGTGTTTCCTCAACAGTTTATCATATATTTCTGGATTCACTAATAGCTGTATTAGCTATTCCAAAAGCTCAAAGTCTTCCTAGAACTAGGAGGCCTGGTGAAATACTTTCCTCCACGGGTTCTGAAAAGCATGGCTTTGGGCTTGTGCACAGTGTTCTGCCCCACGGCTTGCTACACGACCAGTGAACAGTGCCAGTGTGACTTAACGAGGAATGTGCTGGCTACACTTGGCTTGCATAGCCTTGCAGTTGTCTTTAATAAGAGACATTTTCCATAGAGACTGCAAAATTCACTCTGCATTGTTCCATCTATACTTGCATTTTGTTGTCTGATTCAAGAATGTTGTTCTGCCATATCACACTGTCCATAGGGGCTCAAATTTATTTGAAATTGGAACTCCTCCTGTGTTTTGGAGCATAGATACCCACTGAGCATTCTAAGCTGTGTAACTGAATGTTGTCTCAAATAATTTGTCTTCCATACAGCCTTGCCCTATCTGTTGACATTCACAGAATTGATCGCTTTTGCCATGAAGACTCATGTAGATTCTCTCAAGTTACAAGTAGACGGTTGCAGTTTATTGCTTGAAATTCTTAGTCAAGGTACAGTTATGAGACTTCCAACTTATGCTGGCCTATCTCTTGTAAAGTCAGATGTAGTAGATAAGGTGTGAAATGGGTTCAGTAATGATTTTGGGGGATAAATGTAAAGTAATAGAGGAATTTAACCAGCATTAATAAGAGTCTGGATTCTCGTGGACTTTCTTCAGGACTGGCATACATGAATTCTGTGTTGGTGCTCATTTTAAATACAGGCTACTGATTGTAGGCTACCAAGTTTATTTTCATGTTATGTGGATTGTTACTAGACTATATAAATAAGAGACTCTCAGTGCTCTGATATTTGAATTTCAAAGCATAAAAGTGTAGAATACTTTCTGGTCTCTTGTGTTGTCCCTGCTGTCATTTTCTTGGCGATTTACCCCAGTAACACCTGATGATGATACAGGATTAAAAATAGTAATAATTGTGTTTCAGAAAAAGAAAATTTAAAGTCACTTTTGGATTTGCTATGTGAAGAAATGCTGTTAATTGAATGTTTTACTTATGCTGGCAGCAGGGGGTTCAGACTTCATTCAAAGCCACTGAAATCTCTTTGTTCTGTTCAAATATTTACTTTTGACAGCTCTAGAACAGGATGCGGTGATGGCCCTGGATGAGAATGTGACCAGCTCTCTGTTAGAGACAGTGAGAAAACACTCTGAAAATGAAGAGTTACTTTTGTTGGTCTGCACGTTATTGATGATGATTTCAGCCAGCGGTGGGTCACCTTGTTTATTTTTGGGGAATATTCTTATGTTTCTACTTTTATAATCTAATCCAAGATATAACGCAGAACTCGTGACTTCACTGAGAGCTGTGGATGTCTGTAGGTATTAGTTCAATAGTGGTAATATTGGTAAGAGTGACTGGATATTGGTAAGATAACACTCCTGAAAGTATAAGACACACTGCTGAGGCTTCAGGCACTTACTTACAGAATTGTATCTATTAGAGTGGTCCTGTATCTCATCTTGCTTTGGAAACAAGTACAAACTGTGCAAATAGCAGTGCTTGGGAAAATGAGGGCACAGAACCTGGATTCTATTTTTGGCTGTGCCATGGTGAATTGAAACCATTCTACCTAATTTCTCTATTTTGTTTTTTCTCCTGAGATTGTAATTGCTAAATATTTTTAGTATTATTTACTTGTTTTCAGTGTCAGTTCAACAGTTATCAGAAGACTGGTTTTATAAATGGTTACAGAAGGATTTAGCAGCAAGGCGATAATTGTAAAAAAAAAAAAAAGGGGGGGGGGAATACAAAGTGTCATGTACAAATGAATTTACCATCTAAGACCAAACTATTTTTATACAGTGCTTCCTAACTCTGAAGTGGAGGTAGCTTGAATTGCTAAATTGCAAACATTTGAAAAATAGTAATTTATATCTTCTCCGTTCCTTTTCTGCTCTGTAAATTTCAGACCTGTAAGGAAAAAGGATGGCCAGACATCCGTTTGAAAGGGTCACTTGTGCTAAACACTATGCTTAAGTGCATCTTATTAAAGAATTCGGTCTGTTCTCTTACTCTCTTTTGTCCGGCTGATGGTATCATGTTACTGGCTTGTTATCACTGTTTAAATATGGTTAGTAGTGCTGTCTGTTTTGAGGACAGTGAGTGGGACAAAAATAACAGATTCTATAGAATTTCTTTTTCTGTGTTTTTCAGAAGTTACTGCAGAGAATCTAAGGAAAGTTGGAGTAATTCCAGACCTTCTGTCAATTTTAAGAAATTTTCTTCATAATGAAAAGATCTGCTTCTCTTGCTGTGGAGTTCTCTGGAGCTTGGCTGTGAGTGGTAAGTAGAACACAGCAAGTATTGTGCCTAGACTCATGTGACAAAGGCAGCAGGTATTGTGCCTAATTGAGTTCAGACATTCCTATCGCTGGGACTGGATTTTTCTTCTTTCTCCCATTCTGGAGGGATGTCTCCACAGCCCTACTAGAATAACTTCAAGTGATCTGGAGTTAAATCAGAGAAAACTAAAAACTAATACAGGCTTTTCAGCAACCCTTTTGGTGATAAGGTGTCAAAGTCAAATCTTTACTGTTTAGGCCAAGGTGTGGCTTATGAACAGACTGTCAGAAAGGAGAGGGTTCCACACAGCTACTGGTTTCTCAGTCATGTGGTTTTGCTCTGCTCTTAGCAGAGGGAGTGCAGTGCAAACAGCATATTAGATTAGGTATCAGAATAGCATTTGGAATTAATAGCATCTTATTTCTTTGCATCACACTTCTCTTGGCAGCACTGGGCTAAATCTTGAGTTGGACATCTCCTAGAGACTTGCTTTTCCAAAAGAAATGTGATTGGCAAGGTGGCAAGTGTACTCCTCCCTTTGCCTTAGAACTAAACCAGCATCATCCCACAGTGTTGGAGAGCCACGGGTGATTGCTTGAGCTGACCCCTTCTTATGAGACCACGCTGGGAGTTTTTTAGGTGATTTGTTTCTGTGACATGCTCTTGTATAGGCGTGTGGTGTTCTAATCATCAAGGAAGGCCAAGAGCACAGAATGTGCACAATTGAACTGGTGTGTTTTATTCTTTCTGTGCAACAAACCACCCATTTGATTTATGTGACCAGCTAAATATCCATCCTGCTGACCGTATTCTGTCAAAAAGGTGGTTATTTTTGGAGGTTTCTTGCTGTGATCCCCATGTATAATTTAACTGGCAAAGAAAACTAGTTCCTGGAGAAGTTCAGCTTTCTGCAATAAACATTACTATTTATTAGTGCTGTAAAATTTGATTTGTTTTTGTACGTTTTAAATTCCTTCCCTTTACTGTTGTCCATACTAAAATAATGTTGCATTACTCCAATGCCATCACCCATTAAGGTTTTAACTGATATAATTTGACATACAATGTGCTTATGATATTATTACTTGATTAAGTAACTCTGCTTGATGCATTTCCTTTTTGTTATGGTAATTCAGAGAATAATGTAGACCAAGCATTGCTGGAAAGTGCTGTCCCCGTTATCTCTGCGGTCCTTCAAGAGCACCTCCAGAACGGAACAGTTACGGAGTCTGCTTGCTCGGCTCTATGGGCATTGTCACTCCAAGGTGTGTTTTCCCAGCCTTCTTGTCCCCTGTGCACTGAAAAGGCTAGTATACGCCACACACGTTTGTCTGTTGGTGGTGATACTTGAAATACAGGCTGCGTGGCCTTAGCCGGCTCTGCAGATGGCAGCAGAGTTAGGAACTTGCATCCTCTCTTAACCAGTCTCCCATGCACTTGCTCTCTAACACTCCCTAATGAAGCTATTTTTCAGCCGTAGCAATTACAGAACGAGATACTGCTGATGCGTACTGTAACGATGGGCAGCTACAAGACCCTTGTTGTGCAGAGCATTCTCTGGCTTTTCTTTTAAGACCAAGAATCCTGTTTGTGTTACTCCTTTGAACGCAACATTAATGTTGTGCAGCATGGGCCGGGAGGCTTGTTTTTACGCCATTTGCTTTGTAAATTGGGAACAATATTTCAGATTAAAAAACAGAACGCATATCTCTTTCATTATCATGTGCACTAAGAAATGCATCCTTGCAGTAGTACTCTATCTTATTTCTTCCTCATGCAAGAATGTTGCCGTATGTTTACCTGCTGCCCTGCGTTTATGCCATCGTTCCACTAGGAAGAGCTGATTAAAACACCCCAAGCAATCTCATTTCTAGTACCCAGCTTCAGAATAGGTTGGGTATTCAGGACTCTCTGTTCCTTTTGATTTGGAGAATGAAGGGGAATCTGGACATAGAAAATGTATCAGAAATTTCTCCTAGACCACTGGATCAACTCATGATAAGACTTTATTGGGCCTTTTTTACTGCAGTACAGGTTTTCACGTGCTTTCTTTGTAACTTTTATCGCATAATCAAAAAGTAATTTCAGAAAGAGGAGGCAGAAGTTGAAATGCTGATGAGTGTTTTAAGACTTCTGAGTATATTGAAGTTTTGGGATTTTGTGTGGTTTTTTGTTTTTTTTTTTTTAAAGGTTGCCTAACTGAAAATGAATATGAGCCCACAACAGCGCTTCTGCTGGAAGCGCTCAGGATGAACCTAGAAAGACCGGTGCTGGTGAAGAATGCCTGCCTGGCGTTAGCAAGCCTTCTAAGGCTGTCTGGTAACATTCAGCAATTCTTTTTTTATTAATTGCAAATCAGCTCAGAAGTGGATGTTTCTGTATAGTTCAAGAGTTCATAGTGGGATTGGCGTTTGCTCTCCTAAGTTAGTATTTTCTTGCAGGACTGGAAGAGGAAATAGTGAAAACTGGAGGTGTGAAATTTTTTTCTTCCCATGGACCCAGCATGCATGTAGAAGAAGTATTAGATCAGCACAATCTGATCCATTAGTAACTTGAGTGTTTTGTTACTTATTTTACAATGACGTTGTTTCAACTGTGTAAATGGGTAGAACTCAATCAATGCAAAAACAGTAAACATGAAAATATCACTTCTGCCATGCATGACAGTGTTGGCTGTGTATATGGTCTTCTACTTGTTGCCCACATATGGTTCAGAATAGCTTTTAGGAAGGCTGAAAATAATGGACATGACTTCCTGGAAAAATATGATGTGTGTGCTAGCTGGAGCAGGGGACTCGAAAGCAGATCATGCAGTCTGCAGCTACCAATTAGCCCAGCAGTGTTTGTCTCCCTTTCAGAAATATCAGCTTTGAGATTTATAATGGATTCAAAAGGCAGTGGAATAAACCTGATCAAAGATGCCTACCACCTTCACTTCGATGATCCAGAAGTGGTAGAAAATATCAGTGTGCTGATGAACGAGATGGCTCAGTATGGTGAGGTGGTGGTGGTGGTTGTCAAGTCTCTTTCCTCTCCCTCACCCCCAAAAGACAGCAAAGAGAACCGTAACAGCAGCCGCTCAGGGGCGTGGTCGTTGCCCTCAGGAAAGACTTACTATATATCTGAGAAAGGAGCATGAATTGAACTGAGAGTTCGTCCCACTTACTCTTGAATAATTATAAATGCCCCTCTGATGTTATAATGTTATAACTTCATTTTATCTTGCCTTGTTTGTGTAGATCTGTCCCCTCCCTGCTCTCCTTTAGCTCCTGCTGAAACCACTGGCAGTTGTAATCATAAATTATCCTGTTTATTTGCATTACAGATGACGTTGTGCTGGATATGCTGTCCCAGAAAATGGAAGAACTGCTGTCTGAAATAAAAAGCCGTTTTCCATCTAGCACGGTATGTAGAAGTCACTGTGATAATAAAGGGTGGATGCTTAGTATATTATTCCTGGTTATGGATTTTATCATTCTTAAATAGCTGGCATTACATAGTGCAGAAATTTACAGAAATATGTGTATATGGGGTGAAGAATGAGTTTGTAAGAATATTTCTAACTACAGAAAATGAGTAGTTGGAAGGGTTTTTTCTTTATGCTGTAATTTTTTAAAACCACGTTCTGGTCTCTTGCAACATTGCATTGCATTAATTTACTACATTCTTCATACGAAAACAGGCTAAAGTTTACAGGAATAAAGCATATTACATTCGTTTATTTTTGCTTTATAAGTGCCATCCTTAAAAAAAAAAAAAAAACAAACCACAAAACCAACAAAATAAACCCTTGTGACAGTCTGCCTGAAGATTTACTTGTATTAAATTCCAACAAGTAGTCATATTGAAAAAAGACCTGTTGAAACACCAGAAACAGCAAAGTTATTCAAGCTGTTTAATGTGTGACGCTAATATTTCCTTTGCAATGGCTTGTTGTCAAGAACCAGTAATTAGAAGTTTGTTCAGCAAGCCAATAAAACTGGTTAGTCTTATAACCTTGCTCTTTTTAGTTACGCATTTAGCCTGCTTACATAATTTGTCTCCAAGACAGTTACATGCAAACTTGTTCTCCGGTGTCTCCTGCAGGCATTGCCTGCACCATTTTAATGAACACTGCAGCTATAAGGTAGTGCAGGAAAAAAAGAATTACAAAAGAGAAGAAAGCTCCCTCTTCTGTTGTAAACGTAATTTGTTGTTCCCAGTGTCCCCTCCTGACAGACAGCACAGACAGACAAGACCAGAACGCTCTCGTTCTGGCAACAGAGCGTGTGACGTGCAACTGCTAAATCTCTGAAACCCATTGTTACCTTCCAGTATCCATTTAGATTATTTAAATCACAGCATTAGTATTCAGTCTGGTAATTACAGTTGCTTTGGATTTTGCAGAATCAGACCCTACCTCTGTTTAAAACACCACTCACTTTAAAGGCCTATGTTAGACACAGTGTTTTTATTAATAAATGAATATAAAAATAAGTGAAGCAACAAGGTAATCTTGTATTTGACAACTCTCACGTTTCTCTCCAGGAGATAATGACCCTTGTGGATGCAACGCTTTTGAAACTGCAGAAGTAAAAGAAAAACTTTTTGTATCAGAACAAGACTTGTACACTTCTGGTTCAGATATAAAAGCTTGGATCCTCCAGAAATATTTTAAAAGACTTTTCTCACCAGGAAGATTAATATTGGGCCAGTCATAATACATAAAAAGTTATATGTTCTGTTGATTTAGGTACCACAACTGTGAGACTAACAGCAGTAATGAAGAATTCACCTTACTTTGTAGACTTTAAAATATTTGAAATAAAGATTTTAGTCTTGGGAGTTTCAGCAAAGCAGTGACAGTTTTGTGCTTCATTTATTGTAATTTAAAAACACCTTTTTAACTTATTCAGTGTGTATTTCCTTTGCAGAAACTGAACCGATTAAGTACTTAACAAATGCAGGCATTTGTTTAAACACAGTAGTAGGCATTAGACACAGGTACCATCCAGAAAGGAGATGCTAGCAGTATTCCTGCACGGCAACACTCCCATACTGGGTTCGGGAGTATTGTTCAACCAAGTGACCGATTCTATGCAATAGCTGCTGTCAGTTCTGAGTTCTCTCTAAATTTGCCCTGGAACGTGACGTGAAACCAGCAAATGCTGCAGATGAACACAGTGTAGAATCATTCAAGTTTTAGAATTTTTGTTGTTAGATTTGTTCTTAAGAGCAGCTTCCCATTTCTTTTTCTCTAAGGTGTACAGTCTCATAGCTGCTTGTGCATCCTGAATCTAAAAGAGAACAGAACAAACAGGAGGCTTAATGAAACGTAGCTGACATGGTTTAAGAACATTATTCTTAATAAGCAGCTAAATCTTCATCATTTTAATATATCCTTTCAATTGACGTTTCATAATCTCTTTCTAGATTTAGGTTCTGTGACTAGCGGCAAGGGGATGAGTATGTGTTCAGAGTGCAGGGCCCACCACAAGGCTATGCACTTCTCCTTCTGATCGTGACTTGGAAAGCCGTAATGAAAAAATACACCTGACACGGTATCTTGGAGATACCCTCACAATGTGCCCTGCCTTTTCAGTTCATTCCTCTGGTATATCCTCCTGTCCACTGAAAGAAAGGAACTAACTGCTGAGATTCAGTAGTAGGCTCTCACACAATTTTATCCAACCCGCCATAGCAGAGCGGTGCAGAATGCTGCTTTTAAGGTAAGCAGTCAATACTTGAGAATTACTTTTTTCCCTGGGGATCTCAAAGTAACAAGAACTAATATTTAAACAAAATACAGTTGACTTGTGCAAATGAAGTTTATGAAACAATCCAAGGGGTATGAGACACGTAACAGTCAGCAAGCTTGGATGGCGATCTTACTGCACGCTGGTGTCCAAGCAGAGCTTGCTGACTTCCATTGAGAGGCTAGAGGGAAGCCACAGCATTCGGGATTGAACCCAGATCCTAGAGCAAACGTGTAGTACCTTGTTGATGTACCCCAAAATGTATGTTCTGATGAGATACGTACCGAGCAGTGCTCCGATGTCTGCACTTGAACATTCAGCAGTCTCTCACAGAGCAGTTTCAATGATGGTCGTGCATTCTAGAAACAGAAAAGAGTATCGTGCTGTCTCACACTACTTGAAATATATATATATATAGATGCGTGTGTATATATATAAAAATATTGGTTTAAGTGTATTCCTCAATAAAGTGTAGCACATCTCAGCTTCTACTGGTGAACTGTCAAGAAGAATTAATGAGTTATGAGATTTATGCATGCACTGCCGAGTGGATTTCCTGTGTATTACCATAACCCTAAGGTTTATGTTTGGGGTGCTTTGTTGTGAAAAAGAAAAACATCTCCTTATCTCAACCTTTACTCTTGCAGTCTAAGCAGAAACTTGAAGCCATCTATTTTTTTTTATATCCCTATGGAAATGATACTATTAAGAAGATCACATAAGCCGGACTGTAAGTAGAACTGTACCGTCTTCATTGCTATCCAGAAAAGCACTATGAAGAACATGCAAGTATTAAAGAATGGGAGAGCCACTGAGTTTTGTGCACAGGTACTACTGGTAATGTTTGTACTGAATTAAGTAACTGATCGATACATTTCAAACACTAAGTGAGCGTTCAACTAGACCAGTACTTTCAAACGACAAAAAGCAGGCATGCCTGTTTCAGGTAGGGGCAAGTGGAGGAGGAGTGCGCTAGCAGCTGGCAGTCAGCAGCTTAAGAGTAGGTTAACTGAGGTGCATCTTCCCGTCAGTTCCTTACCTTGACTCTCTGTCTGAAAGGCTTGTATCTTTGCGTGTCGCGTATTTTCTTCTTAGGGTGATCAAGAAATAGGACCTAGAAGAAATTACATTTCCAGTCCAAAGCGTGCTGTTGCATGGAAATTTATACCCAGTTCAAAACCATGAATGGGCAAGACCAAGGTCATCCAGACGCTGGCTGGATTCAAGAACCACAGTTCTGCTTAACTTGAGAAACAGAAATGAATCCGGAGGCACCATCTGTAGAGACTACCTGCAGCGCTGGTACAGCATGACATAAGGTACTTGTCTCTGGTAAGGACCAGACTGCTGGGCTTTGGGGACGAAGCAAAGCATGCAAATAGGTTTTTTTTCATCATTCTGTTTCTTTCCTCTCTCTTTAGTAAGCAGATCGGTGCTATTAGCAACAGAGTTTGGAAGCTGAACTTTAGTGGGCAGGTGACTAGGGCTATACTTGGTACAGCATGAAATGACAAGAAACTGAGATAACAGTGATACAGCTGTAGTTTCTAGGAGTTTAGGTATGTTCATCTGACCCAGAACGATGTATTAGAAATTTAATCAATCTTAAATTTTTGGAGCCTTGTATTCAAAATAACAAGTCTGCAGCCATGTACCTTTAGGTCATTGCGTAAAGCATGTCCAACTAAAATCCTTCCATTCAAGATGTCAGCGACCTCCTTCTGAACTGTTTTAAAATCTTCACCTAAAAATACCACACAATGAAACGCTTTCCGTTAGATGCATAAGACAACTAAGCAAGCTACAGTTAAAACACTGCATCTTTTTTGTGAAGGCAATCGTATCCTTGGGACTGCAGTTATACAAATTTGTACAGTACACCAAATCCTCTGCTTGTTCCAAGAGCGTAGAGAATTCCATAAAGTGCACAGCACTAAAAGCAAATAAACTTCCTATTATTCCCACGCTGTAATCCACAAGTTAATTTCTTCTAGGGCATTAGTGACCACTCTGTAAAAAGTACTTCTTCCCACGATTTTTCTTAGCATTCAGACTACATTTTGTTTTCCATTTCCCAAAATAGGTCTAACTTTTCCAAGCCCAGTCAACGAGGCTTCTGTGATAGCCTGTTAAATTTTCCCTTCCTAAAGAACATTTTGGGGGAAAAAAACTCCTACCTGTACTTATATTCTCAGGGCGTATGCCACTAACAGCTGTTCTGTAATCAGTCACCTCTTCTGTAGGCTTGACATACTTGTCATAAATGCATTTTCCAAATTGGTTCACGATGGACACGCGAGCCACAATACTGTCTTCACCCTTGGGTCCCACTCCCACCATCTCACAGTCCATGGCTACAGCGCGCGTCAGCCTAAAAGACAAAGGACAACTTGGTGACACCTCTGTTACAGGGACGGCACAGGGGAGTTCGTGCGTTGATACGAATGGGGAAAACTCGGCGTTTTGTCTGTCAGCAGACTCGTGGAGATGTCAGCTTACGCTGTGCACCTGCAAATCACAGTTATTAGAAGATAATCTCGATGGCTCTGCTGCCATCCTTCCCGCCGGAATGCCACTCACCCTTCGGAAGCCTTTTCTTTAACCAGCACCTGCTCCACAGACTGTCTGGATTGGCCTGTTTCAAGTCCCAGATTTCTTCTAGCAATTTTTGCTGCTTCAGGTCCTATTGCTGCTTCAATATCTTTTGGATCAACGTCATCAAACCAGATTTCAGCCCTGGTAAGTACAGATTTAATTACATATAACAGCCTTAACATGGTCTTGCATCTTTGTAGTGTAGGAAAAGCTTATTTATTTTTTAAATTAAGAAATCCGCTCTGTGAAAACTAGTCTAGTTCTGTCACCTATGCAGGTTTGTTGCTATATCTAAGGAGCAGGGACCGCATGCGTCTTATTTCTCCCAAAATTTAGTCTGGAAGAGTGCAGCTGTTTTGAATGTACTGCTCTGTGCTCCTTATGTACACTTCCCAAATGAAACATTCACATGCATGTATGATGCCTGAAGTACTCACTCTTTGGGTTGCTGCTCCGCGTGTTCTTCAGCTTTCCTCCTCTTATGTTTTATATCACCTTTCTCCTTTAAAATATTGCCATTTTTCTTTTTTTCTTTGCAGCCTTTTCCATCGCTTTTGGTGTCATTTAAATTTGTATCTGTTGCAACCCTCTTGGATTGTGGCTTAGCCAAAGGAGGACTGTCTTTAGCAGAACCATTGTCCGTTTTATTTGTGGGTTTGGCCTTTATCACATTCCTGTTCCCATTGATAGCTGGAACTTCTTGGCTATTTTCTGCTTTGAGCGGATGCTTCTTTTTGGTGTATGTTTGACACGTAGAGAGGGACTCGTTGGAGCTATTTGCCTTTTGTTTCAGGAGCTAAAATGACAAAAAAAAAAAAAAAAAAAGGAAAAAGGATTATCTCCCTCTGTTTCTGACCCCGCCATGGTTCCCCAGGGCTCCTGGCGTTCTGCCTCAGTGCCAGCTGGCCCTGCACTCTCCAGCTCTAGCGGAATTACCTGCAGCGTGCCGTCCCGGATGCCTCCCTGCAGCACTTTATTTATTGACACAAAGATTATTTTATTTTTTTTTTTAATTACTACATACAACGTGGGGCTGCCTTCAGAGAGTGACAGCGTGGCCCCGGCCCTCCCCGGCCGGCTTCCCCGGCCCAGACGCCCGGGGGATGGCTCCGGCTCGCCCAGGCTCGTCCCCCCGGTTCCCCTCACCTCCTGCAGCGCCTTCCAGTTGGAGGAGAACTCCCGGGGGCTGCGGGGGGGAGCCGCCGCCATGGCGGGGCCTTTCGGCGCGGCCCCCGTCGCCGCTTCCCCGTGGCCGCGCCAGACCTTCCTCCTCCTCCTCCTCCTCCTGCCCTTCCCGCGGGCCGCGGCGCTCGGCTCCGGCTCTGCGGGGCTCTGCTTCGCCATGGGCCCGTCCCCTCCGCGGGGCCGCCGGGGCGGGGGAAGCGGGTCCCAACCGGGCCGGGGCTACGGCTCCCCGCCACGCCGGGACCGGGACCGAGTAGCGCCGCACCGGCCCGGCGGGGAACGGTGACCCGCGCTTGGGTTCCGGGCTGCGGGGCCCGCCGGGCGTGGGAGGCCGGGGCCTGCCGCGGGGAGGGCCGGGCAGCCGGCGGGGGTTCACCCCCGCGGCCGTGGCGGAGGCGTGGGGCCCGTCAGGGCAGAGGTCGAACAGCGCAGAGCCCCTTTCCCCCCGCAAATCCCCCCTTGTGTGCTTGGCTGCAGAGACTGGCTCAAAGCTCGTTATTGCCGCGCTCTTTGGCTGCAGTAAAGTTGCAAACATTGCGCAAAACCTCCCTCCCTCCAGCTGTTCCTGTAAAGCCTCGGGCTGCAGGCCGTTCCCCCCTCTGCAGAGGATCAGCTCCCCTGTTTGTTTAAACCCTGCACTCTTCCCTTCCGCTCCACGTGATGCCTTGGGCCAAACATCGCCTTAATCACCCCTGGGCTGGCGCTGAGTCCGCGGCGCTGGTTGCAACTCCTCCAACATGATTGTCAGCTTGACGATCCGGGCGCTCGTGATGCTCCCCTTGGGGTTCTGCTGGCCGTCGGCTTTCCAAGAGGTGAGTTTGACCTCCAGAAAACGCAGTTTCCAGGAAGTCTTTTTTATTTCTAGGAAAAAAAAAAAAAAGAAAGAAGAGACAACACAACGTGTTCTAAGCCAAAATCCATCAAACCTCGCTAATCAAGAAGATAAAGCTGTTTCCTCTGGGTGGCTGTTGTGCAGCCCGTGCTTAGTGCAAAATAAAACCATGGGAACTTGGCATCGATACTTGTTGAGTTGTTCGCTGGCGTTCCTTCCAGGTTAGGTTCAGTTAAGTGATAGTCTAGTATCCATTTGTTTTTCTTAAAAAAATGTAAAGCTATTCTTCTTCTTGCAGAAATTTCTCGGCGCTTTGGATGCGGAAGATGTTTTCTCTTATTTTGGAACCAGCTCAGTGTCTGATGGTATGCAGGGCTCGTTCTTGATTTTGGAACACGTCTGTCAGTTTATTCCTAATCCTGTACATTTGATAATGCTAAGAACACTTACTAACGAAGCCTGATCTGACAAGCATTTAGCATTTCTGAATCACATTACTCAGTGAGGCAATCCATGTTTCGGTGTGAAAGCGGTTGAAGAACTGGGTCAGTATTTAAAATCTGCTGAAGGAGATATGATAAATCTTCTTGCACGTTTCTCCTGCGGTCCTCATTCTCTGAATTGGTATTTATCTATGAGATTAACAGAGCCAGGTCTTCTGAGTGGGAAGCTTTAGGCTAAGCATAGCTTTAAATGCACTTGATAATTTTTTTTTTTTGAAATAAACATGTGGAGAGACTAGTATTCTGGGTCTGGATTGGTGGTAGTTCAGAATAAAGACACATTTTAAATTCTCAAATCCTTAAAAGCAATGTTTTCTACTTGTGAGTTCACCTAGTGCTCATCCCAGTGTCTCTGTCTGGATTATGATAATTCTCAGTAATACTTAACATCTGAGGAAGTAAAACTGTCTCAGCCTTTGTTAAATGAACTGTTCTCCTTATCGAGAGAGCAAAAGCGCCGATAAATCAGGGGCCAGTTTCAGGGCTGTTGTCTGTTCCCTATCAGATTATCCTCACTTTGGAATACATGAAAGCATAGAAGTTCTTTGTTGACACGATGACCCCGAAAGGCCACAGTTGTCATTTGGGGACTATTTTTTCCTAGGGAGATAGGTCATTACATTTGTTTTCTGTGCATCATCGTTTCTCATAACTGTTCCCCTTGTTCTGGTCTTGTTTCATTTCTTTCAGTGCCCGAGTTTGTTGTTGCTGAGCCATCTTGCCCTTGTAAAGAAGAACAGATTGGGCTGACATTCTGTCGTATTCAACATTGCTCCATTGAGGCCTGGGGAGAACTCTATGCCTTTGAATTTCTAGAGGACCATGCCCTCCTTTCCTCTTCCTTTGTGAGCAATCAAGTGGTGAACTCTTCCTTTAGCTTACTGAAGCGATTCTCAGGCAACTGCTTTGCAGGTGGAAATCCACTGCAACCTCCCGGGGCGAAGTGTAGAGTCACTTACTGTGAAGGGCAGCTGGTGAGTATGCACTGAACTTATTCTTACAGGCGGTTACAGCCTTGGTAGGTTTGCAGCTTGATGCGCCAAACAAGTGCGAGCCATCCATTTAATAAATCTGAGCATTACAAAGGAGAAACAGGAAGGATATGGCACACAGTTCTCTGCTGATAGCAAATGTCTTTGGAATAACTCAGAGATGGAATTTCATCTCCTTTAGCAAGGAGTCGTCATTGCAGATGAGAAAAAGATTCATATCAAGCCTGTCAGAAGCAAAGATGTGGCCCTGCTGAAGGACCTCGGCTTCTCCAGACCCCACATTCTCTTCAGAAGTGCCGCAAGAGGGGAAAATACAGCAAAAGGTAATGTACACGGAGAGGAAGCCCTGCTTGTTCTGCTTGGAAAAGCTGTCTCCTGGTAGTGGAGCTGCTTGCATGAGCTCAGAGGAAAAATCTGTATCTACAAATATATGCGTGTACTTGATAGGCGTTTCTCACCTCAGTGAGGTGTAACTAGTTGGTTTTCATTTGGGTATTTGTTATTTTGATAGCATAAGTGTATTATTAAGGGTGCTGGCAAGTGAAAGAAACCAACAGAAGTGGGAAACCTGAGCAAGCAACTGGAGGAGTGGTCTTCCAGCTGGGTTATTCTAGTCTTTCACAAAATGGGAGTAGATCTGTAGGACCTTTTATGTTGTCTTACATTTTAAACTCTCCGTGTCCCTTTGTGCTGTTCAGCAGGGCGGTTTCCTTCTCGCCTGCAGAAGAGGGCTGAGGGAGCTGTCAAACATCTGGAGCTGATGGTCGTAGCAGGTCCAGATGTTTACTTGTACCACAAAGAGGACACGGAGCGATATATTCTTGCCAACCTGAACATTGTGAGTAGCTTTCTGTTTGGATTGCTGTCCCAGTGTGAGAGCTCACAGTGTTACAGGCAGACGGCCCTTTGTGAGTGCACTTTCGGAGGAGTTCGGGGTTACCTGCTCCTAGTACAGAGCACTGCTGATGTGCAGGGTGTTCCTCTCTGCGTCTCTCGGCACTACATGGCAAGCTTTCCCTTGTACAAGGAGCTGCACAAGGAAAAGTGGATGTTAGAAGCTTTGGGGTTGCAGCCTTAAAGCCCATGTAGAAAACGTAGCTCTTCATCTCATTACTAAAATTGTCGTATGTCAGATACCGTAGCAAGAGTTTTATCACTAGAGCCTTGATCCAGTCCCTGTTGCTTTCAGTGAGATTGAACAAGATCCACTGAATTAATCTTACATTTTACATTTCAATATTTTCTTTCTATTACAGGATTTCTCTAAATGTCTCCCTTTGCTATTATTAAGGATTTGTTTATGCATTTTCTGTGTGTGTATGTTACAAAAAAGTCTTCAGCATTCACTCTCCTACCCTATGAAACTGTTTTCCATGCAGATTTTTCTTTCTGCTTCAGAGTATCTGACAAGTCTAACAACAGCTCTCATCTGTTGACAGTTTTATTTACATTTATAGGGCATACTTTAATGTTGTACTTCCCGGTGATTTTTATAGTTGCCCCTTGCGGTTACCAGGTGTGTTGCCGTTGTAGTGAATGCAGCCCTGTTATTGGGAACAGGTAGTGAGAGTCACCAAGGTGCCTTCTTTATTGAATCCTTTCTATCCCTTAACAGGGAGCAGAGCTGCTGAGAGATGCCTCACTGGGTGCTCATTTCAGGGTTCACCTTATGCAAATGCTTGTTTTGAGAGAACCAGAGGTAAGCAGGGGGGACTATGTTCAGTTGTTGTCCAAGGGGTTGCTAAAAGCTGTATGAAATGTTCAAACGTGTGCCTTCACTCTAGGCAGAGGTAAACATCACAACAAATATCACCTCCTCACTGATCAGCGTTTGTGAGTGGAGCAAGAAGGTCAACCCCCAGAATGACTCCGACCCCCAGCATGCTGACATTGTCCTCTACGTCACCAGGTACTGAAGGTCCCCTGCCCAGGGAGGGGACTGGAAACAGGGCTGATGGTATCCAGCTGTTAGCGCAGCGACAGTGATTTGCACTGGGTCTTCCGGCAGCTGGGCATCCCAGAGTCTTTGGAAATGAGTTGATTCTCCTGTTTGGGGTTGATTCTCCTGCCCTTAGTGTAATGCAGTTAGTCGGAGGTGCTGGTCCTTCAGTTTCTGAAGGAACTGGAATATTCCCCAAGCACTGACCAGCCAGACTTGAGCAGAAATTTTTTGCTTCCAGAGCAGCACAGCCAAACCCACTGCAGCTTTTTGTGGGCAGAAAAGTCAAACAGTAACTGGAAGTGAAAACCCACTGGTGTTTTCTATGGAAGATTTCTAGTGCTACTCCAACTCGGACATTTTGTCTGACTTTCAGGTTCCTTGCTCTAAATTGCCTTGGCTAAATTTGTCAAAGGCAAACTTTTCTTGAGTGTAATGGCTTTGTTTGGGTTTTCTTCTTTGGTGCTCTTTCTTCAAAGAGATGATGATACTGCTCTGTCTTTTGCAAATAGGATTATGTCATTTTATTCTGTTCTGCTTGTCTGGGGTCATGGGGATTTTTTAATGTAGAATCGCCGCAAATTTTGAACAGTGGGCGTTTGTGGGACCCTACTGCTACCATCTTGCCCCAGGGAGCTCCATGTGTCAAACGAAATGTTAGGTAGCTGGCAAAGTTAGATCAGGAAGGTGCTGATAAATTCAGTTGAATGTCTAGACCTGACTTTATCAGCTGCAATGGTTCTTTGCTCTTTCTTCTGTATCTGTCTCCCTTACTTTAGGTTTGACCTGGAGTTACCTGATGGGAACAAGGAGCTACGTGGAGTGACTCAGTTAGGTGGAGTCTGCTCCTCCTTCTGGAGCTGTGTTATTACCCAGGACACTGGCTTTGACCTTGGAGTCACCATAGCCCATGAGATTGGGCACAGGTCAGTAGGAAAGCCCCAGAGCAGCCCAGTATGTTTTATTCAGGTAAAAACATTCCCCAGTTTAAGGGTTTCTGAAGAAGGAAAAGGATCTCTTGGCCTAACAGGGGGTTTCCCATAGATTATTCAAAACTTTTGGAAAGAGTTCCTTGCCTTTCTTGCATTCCTGTGTGTTCTGTGACAATTAGAAGCTACAAAGAGGAGAGAAAACCTTTGTGACAACAGTAGAAGGAAAGGCTGCAGAGGGAGCTCAGTCCTTGCTTAGAGAAGAGAGGCTCTGAGGGAGCCCAGCCTCTGGGTTTCTCCTCAGGGCACTGTGCTTCTTCTGTTACAGTCTTGGAATCCCCCACGATGGTGAGGGGAATCGGTGCAGCAGCAGCGGTTACATCATGGGTTCAGCAGGAAGCCACAACAGCATCGACCTCGCCTGGTCGCAGTGCAGCCGAGAAGAGTTCCTGGCCTTTGTCAGGTAAGGAAATGGTCGAGTTCTGTGTGCCCCTCTGGGAGCGGTTCCCTGTGCTGGGAGCTTGGGAGAGCGCAGGGAAAGACAAGGAATAAAATAAAATAAAATAAAATTCTTCGAAAATGAGGAACTGTGAAAAGCTTGAGGTTTGTTCATTTCTTAGCACTTGTGTCTGTGCTGAGGTTAAACTCAGTTTTTGCTTCAAGTAGCTGGAAATTACTTTGGTTAGTGACTAGCATGCCTGGGCTGTGTTGGACTTCTCAGGCACTAGCTCAGCCTGGAAATTTTATTTAAAATGTCAGAGTATTTAGGTTTAAAAAAGCATTGCGGGCTGTGAGCTGGCTGGGTGAAGAACAGGAATGGGTTTCTGTTATAACTTCAGCAGCAGGGAACTGTGAGCATCTCCAGGCAGCTGCTGCAACTAAATCCATCACAGCCCACAGTAAGCATGTGTTGTCTGGGAAAGCAACAGCCAACTCCCAGAATGAAACTCAGCACAAGTTTGCAAACATGTCATTGTCCTTACTGCCCACAGCTGGGAAAGTGATATTTCTTATGTTTCTATCAGCACAGGCCAAACAAACTGCTTAAATGACCTGCCGGACATGGACGGCAGCATCCCTGGATGGAAGCCTGGCTTGTACTATGGAGCAGATGAGCAATGTAAAATAGCCTTTGGGAGTGTTGCCACAGCGTGCACCTTTGCTGACAGCAATGTTGTAGGTAGAAAGTTTGTCTTGCTAGGGGCAGCAGGGAAATGTTCTGGAGCCAAGATTCAGGAAGAGGGAGCTGGGGACATTTTTGTTAATAAAGGGACGGAAGGTGCTTTCCTGCCACAGATTTCTTGGCAAAGAACAAACCTTCAAAGGCTTTGAAAATGTTTCCCTTCTCTCCATCACCTCCTTCGTCCACATAATTCTCCTTTAAGGTCTGCACAGTACCCAGGGCCTTTTGTCCAAACAGGGGCCTGGTGGTGCTAGTGCTGGGTACACCTACTCAAGGTCCTGGCTTAGGGAGCTCTTGCTCGTTGGATTCCTTCGGCTTCCCCGCCATTGCTCAGGTCCCCATGTCTGAGAAATGCAGCATGGCCAATAGCTGCCATCTGGACATGGTTTGTTAATGAGGAAGCACTAAGGTGGGTGAAACTTTTAATTGCTTCAGTTGATCGTCTTCTAGCATTACAGCTGGCAGTGATGGCCTTTTGACATGCCCACAACTTTTGCCCAGTAGCAGGAGAACTGAGGGGACTTGCTTGCATCGTTGGGTAGCTGTGGGGAAACCAAACACCGGGACATGCACTGTTTAAACGGAGCAGCTTTTGGGACTGCTGGGTTGATGAGCCTAAGTGACTCTCTGAACTCCCTGATTTTCTTGTCACACCAGGACATATGTGAAGTTCTCTCATGCCACGTACAACCAGGAGACAAATCCAGCTGTACTCGGCTTCTTGTTCCCCTCTTGGATGGTACCGAGTGTGGAATCAATAAGGTAAGGAGGCTGCTGATCTGATGATCAGAAGTGGGTGTGGATTCTATGGAGCTCATTAGACAGCAAGACATTGTTGATGGCTGGAAGGTACATGGTGCTCGCTGCCCCTCGGCCAGGGAGCTAAGGCCAGACACTCCAGTCACAAACTGGTACCAGCTGATCTTGGTGTTTCCACCTTGTCTGTAGCTCTGGAGTTGCTTTGCAGTTCTATAGCCTGATATCTGAGCTCTCCTCAAAGGCTTCGCTTTCCTCTTTAAATGACCTATCTGCTCTTTGTTTTAACCCCAACCTCATGTTAGACCATAATTAGGAATGGGGCTCTTCTAGGCTCTTGTGGGAAGGTGCCTCATTCATCTTGGGATTCTCTCTTACAGTCTGGCCTGCAAAAAGATGGGGACTTCTGCCACCGCTGTAGATCCCAGCCCTGCTGGGTTCACTGTGGTGCTGCTGCCAATTTTCTGTATTCTTGGTCTTAGTGGTGCTCCAAGGGACAGTGCAGCTCTCTGGAAGAACTGAACCCCATGGCTGTAGTCCATGGGCAGTGGTCCGTCTGGAGCCCCTTCTCCTCCTGCTCCCGCAGCTGCGGAGGTGGAGTTGTGATAAGGCAGCGGTTCTGTAACAACCCTAGGTAAGAGGTGGGGAGCTGGGGAGTTTGCAGTGCCTCGTGGCTGATTCAGGGCCATGGGGTCTCAGTCTTGCTCTTCGCTTGGGACAAACCTGCCTCTGTTGAGGAGTTCTCCTGTCATTTCCAGGCCTGCTTTTGGGGGGCAGGAATGCCCTGGTGCCAGCATCCAAGTGGAGATGTGCAATACTCAGGTAATGGAGCTCATCACATCTTCTGAGCACATTTAAGAAAGAAAAAACTTAAGAAAAAACTTAATGCTGTTTAACCCTTTGAGAGCTGTATCGTTTGGGACTGTACTTCTCACAGCTGACTGCTCTGGGAAGGAGGACTAAAGATCTGGCATATATCCTCCATCTGTCTGACAACAGGAGAGGTATTTGTTCCATTGTGTCTGAAGACAGCAGTATTATTTAATAGCATTGTTCATGTGTAATGAAGCATTTTCTCTATGCCTTCAGAGCAGGACAGATGCTGAGAAAATAGTGACTCACTTAATGATAGTTTTCTTCAGAGGGACATTCTTATATTGTTCTTATTTTCCTTATCCATTTATTTTGTATAAATAGCAAAGATATCAGCTTCCAAATGCAATTCTCTGCATATCCCACAGCCTCCATTTAAAGTGGTTTTCTTTATTTGCAGTTGTTTTGGTGTTTTACTTACCAGCCACCGCTTTCTGCCTTTAGCTAGTGGGTAAAATGCTGCTTGGGATTCTGTGCTCCGTAACTTCCTCTCATTACCCATACAATTCTCTCTGGGATGTAGGCCTGTTTGGTGACCCAGCAGGACTTTATGGATGAACAATGTGCAGCAACAAATTTAAACCCACTGTATCTCACTGTAGAAGCGCCATCCTTTTATACCTGGACTTCTGCTGTTGGCTTTGCCAGAGGTAAGGAAGGAGTGAGAAACCGTGGTTTCTTTGTGAAGGGGAGTGCTCACGGCCCTGTCTGTACTTTGAAGCCAAAAGGCTGTTTCACTGATTGTTTTAGTTTTCACGTGAAACCTGGATACACTTTCTGTCAGATCCTTTTGACTTCTACCCATTGCTTGATGGTCAGCCACGTGCTTTTCTGAAAGAGTAACTCCTTGCTTCTTCTGTCTGCCTTCTCCAGGAGACATGCTGTGCAAGCACATGTGCCGGGCCGTCGAAAACGAATTCATGGTAAGCCGCGAAGACAGTTTCATAGATGGAACCAGATGTGAGCAGGATGACTCTGAGCGCCACGGGGCTTTCAATCTGTGTGTAATGGGAAGCTGCAGAGTAAGTGGCTGGGGAATCCAGGTGAACCTCTGACGTGTAATCTGCCCCAAAGGAGTCAGTTTACTAGGAGCAGAGGGAAAAAACACGGTGTCCCAAACAACAGAGCGAGCTCTTCTCAAAAGAAGCGAGTTTTGTTCTTAGCTTATTGGATGGAATCCAACAAATCTACTGTTCTGTCTGTGCATCCAATGCCAATGCCCTCTAGATAAGACATTCTGCTAATTATGGAGTAAGTATGTAAGGCTGTTCATCCCTAATCCAGGAAGCAATTGGTTTATGCATTGGTTGAGGAGACATCAGTAGCCGTTCAGTTTGCATTGTATGAATAGCCCTATAAAATGCTGACTCTGTTGGAGAAAAGTTAACATGATTTGAACATACCGAGGCAGTGGCGAAATAAGGAGTAAAACCTGGGAATTGTAAGTCGACAAATTGATTGTTGCAGTATCACTAATCAAAACTGAAGTATAACTTTTTTTTTTTTTTCCCCTGGACTGGATGTGAGAAAGACATTCTTTCATGATGAACTTGAATATAACTCCCCCACGCTGTCTGCATTTCAGTGACTGCTCAATGCTGACCCGGTTGTATGTTTTCTGTTGTTCCTTTACATTCCCAGAATACACTTTTTAAATTTTATGTTTTTCTCATTATCCTCATGTTCACAATGTTTTGTAATGCATTTCCACCTAGTGAACAGCAGAGGGTGTAGGCATAATCTATTCTGATTTCTGCTGTTCTGTTGGCGACAGCGATAAATATGTATGTTATGGCAGCATCCAAAGCCTGGGATCAGTGCCTCTAGCATAAATTCAGCAGTTGCACATGTTTTGCTGCTAAGCCTGCTGAGATCCTCCTGTAGCTTTGTGTAAATTAGTCTTGTTCGTGGGAATGAGGATAGAATCTCTTTTCTGAGCTCCATGGGATGGAAGGCCAGGCTGTAGGATGTGAGCTAGGTTTGGGTTTGGAGTTTGGGGAGCTAAAGATTCCTTTAGAACCTGCCATTCATGTTTACTGTTCTCCCGGGCTTTTTTTTTTTTTTTTCCCTTCCCCCTCCAGAAAGAGTTTGTAGAAAAGAGGGAATGGAGAGCCTTTGTTTTAGGTCACAGGAGAAATCTTTCTGGGCTGCTTCTTATGGGAAAGAAAATGTCACACAATTAATGAAACTTGTTGTGCTCTCAGCTAAGACTTTCCAATCCCTGGCTTTGCATACTGCTGTACAGTGGTAGATCTAGGTCCAAATGTGTCTTTGTCTATGTTGTCTTCTTAAATTTGAATTACAAATGAAAAAAGCAGTTTCAGGAATTCGGGCAACGTTGCTTTCATTCCCTTGTTTTCTTCTTAGAATAGGCAAGCCTTGACAGACTCTCCCCTTTGCTCAGGCATTCGGGTGTGATGGCCAGATGGACTCCGAGAAGATAATGGACTCTTGCAAGGTCTGTGGGGGTGATAATACCACTTGCACCAAAGTGAGCGGATCTTACGCAGGAGGAAAAGCTAAAGGTGTGTAGTCCTCACCCTCAGGCTCAACATTATGGTACTATTTGTATGCTGCATATTTGGATGCATATTCAGTGTTCATAATCTTCTGTATGTGACTTCTTGTTTCTGCTGCTTCTTGATTTTATTTTATGGAGGACATGATGATGGAGTTTGGGTAGTCAACAGAGAAGGCAGCTAAGATCTGTAGCAGGGAGGCAGCTGTTGTGTAGGCAGAGTAACTTATTTGGTCATAGTTCTTTTCTGGATGTGGACCAGAAATGTAGCTATTTGGGATGTCCAGCAAATTACTGGGAGGTGGGGGGCTGTGTCAGTTGCTTCCTGAGATGTTAAGCATCCATTCGGGAACTGATCTGGCTCTTGCAGTATCACATATAGATGTTAGCAGAGAACATAAAAAGAACAAAAGAAAGATGAGAACAGGCACAGAATTCAGCTCAGTTTTGTTTGCTGTATCCACCATCACTATGTTCAAGCCAAGCTGATAAGGGAAGTGTGAATTTAGCCTGCTGGCCATCCCTGTTGTATCCTTATTTTTGTTATATTAGCTATATAACCCCTGTCTACAATTAAGCTTTGCTGCTGCCTGTAAGGCTTGTCATCGAATGGATAGTGTGCTAGTAAGGCGAAGAGGGGTTGATTTGTAATTCCCAGCCTTTTTAACAGAGGTACAGTAACGGAAGGTGACCATATCTTCTTTCTTTCCATCCTTCCAGAGTACGTTACATTTCTGTCCCTGCCTTATAACACCACCTTGGTCCATGTTACCAATCGGAGACCACTCTTCACACATTTGGGTGAGTTGAATGAAAAGGAGAGGAGGGACTACAGGCAGGGCTAAAATAAGCTTGTAAAAACAAGAAAATGGAATTTGGGAGGAAAGTTCTTGATGATGCAATTTGTTTGTGGGATGCTTTCCAGTGGGAAGTGGTAGAAGCCATGCTCTTTGGGATGCCCGACTTAGATCAAACTGGTTTCTAGCAAATGGGCAGTCTGTAGCTGCCAGCACCAGGGGATCCTGGTGACCACGTCATATCTCTTAACCTCACTGCTACTTTTGCCCCTCTAGCTGTGAAGGTTAAAGGAGAGTACGTGGTTGCTGGAAAAGGAAAAATCTCACTGAACATCACCTATCCGTCGGTTCTGGAGGACAGCCAGATCAAATACAAAGTGTTTCTCACCGAGGACAACCTGCCAAGCCTGGAGGAAGTCCATGTGGATGGGCCAACACAAGAAGAAATTGAAATACAGGTAAATTAAAATAGCGGAGTTGGAAAGGGGCCAGTCAGAACTGGCCAAGCTAAGTTTGTGTAGCTCTGCTGCAGTGCAGAATCCAGGTGTAGTAGGCTTCGTGTCTAAGGCCAGTGGAGATGGTGTTCACCAAGAGTGATGGTGTTGCTCTTCTTGGGAAAGGTTGAGGGCTGGCTGCCTACAGGCTTTCTGCAGGTCTGGGGGATGGTTGTGTGGGGAAAAGCATACAGAGTTAAACATTTTGCTTGGCTTAATCTTATTTCAGTGCCCTGTGCACAGAATTTACAGGGTGAGTATTCTGACTGCATCTGGCAAGAATTGAGAGTCATAGCATTGAGGCTCAGGACTGGATGGATAAAAGGGGGGCTTCTCTTATCTCTGTCCTAAGAACTGAGTCTGAGTTGCTTTGTGCATTGACCACAACTTTTTCCTTCACCAGGTCTATCGAAGGTATGCAAAAGAATATGGCAGTGCCACCAACCCAGACATCACCTTCAGCTACTTTGTCCCCAAAGAGAATCTGACGTACACGTGGATTCCTCAGCAGGGGCCATGTTCAGTGACCTGTGGGGAAGGTGAGGCGGCACTACTCAACCTTCACTTTTTATAGAGATGTGGGCAGACTTCTAGTTTGGCTGGCTTGTAGTCGCTCAGATCTTTACTCCATGGGCTCTCCTGGGCTGACAGAAAGAAATGTGACATCAGTGACAGAACTTCCTAAACAACTGAACTGAATTTAAAAGCAAATTGCTGAAAGTGAGCTGCAGTTGCCAGTGTTAAAATGAACCAGAGAAAAGAGTGGTACAGCTTTTGAATTCAATGAGCTGAATCATCAAAATGGTAGTGAAAATGTTTGATCGTGAAGAGGATTTTTAAATAGGTTTTAACTCAACTTTTGATTTTAAGACAAATAATTTTCTCAGATTTTTCAGTTGTTGAAGACTGTAATTTGAAGTTGGCTAAACATCAAAAGTCTGAGACCAAAGTGGTATCTAGTGTCTAACTAAAGCCTCAGAGCTAATTATGAAACTTCCTTCTTAGAATTCTATTCCTGTGCCATGGCTAATCCTTTCAGTCTCCCTGAAGAAATCATAATGCAGATTGTAACAGATCACTGGTAGATGGTCTGACATCTTGTTTACCAGATAATACAGATGGCACTGGCAAGCCTCTCAAGACTTTTATGACAAGGATTTAGAAAATACATTAATGAATACTTATGGAAGTCGATCTATAGGACTAGTTATGTTTGGAGAGCTTTTCTGCAGCAGATTCCCCAGGTGAACTGATTGCTGAAACCATGAAGTAAAGAACTCAAAATGCTCTAGGGCCTCCCAGCTAATGCAGTCACAAACAAAAAATGAGAAAGCTGGGACTTAAAATAGCAGAAAGTTGAGAATCCAAGCTGAAGTTGCATCTTGAGAGCTGAAAGTGATGAGCCCTCCTTACCAATAGACATTATTTGAAAACAAAGAGAGTAGTGAAAAGATAACATCATTGCTGATTGATTGATTCTTGACATTTGCTTCTCAGGGTCATGCTCTTAGATTCAGGAATGTCCGTCTCTCTCTGTGGCTAGCTCATTCACTGCAAAGGAGACTCTTACAGCTTCTTGAGTTTGGATTTTCACCCACTTTACCTGTTAGGTTCAGTATTGTTAAAAATCTTGTTTATAGCTGTAGTTTATGAATATTTCACTTCTTGCATGCCACCGGCACTGCGAGTCTGCAGTTTCTCCCAGTACCTCTAGTCTAGTTTTGGATATTGATGATCACTTTGAGGACATTGGCATGGTGCTGTCTGGGTACAAAGGCTGCGTGATGGTGTTATATGATTAGTTCTACAGAACGTCATTTAAAAATGGCTGACTGCTAGAGCTTATTTTCAGTAACGTGTCCCTCATCAGTCAGGCATCAAGATCATTAGAATAATTTGGACCAAATTATGATTGATATCCTTGTTCTTGCAAATGGCCAGTTTAGATCAATCTTTCCGTTTTGGCAGTGGATTATCCATCAAACTTCTCATCTTCTGGGGTGAACGCATCTTGGAAAGTCACTTCAAAACTCTTGAGGAAAAGTTATATCAGAAAGAAGGGGTTTGTGTGTTTATATTAAGTCTGTATTGTCAAATACGTCATTTTCCTACAGCAGTGATTTCAGTGAAGTGAAATTACTGCACCTTCCTAGCATAATAGAGGTGAACTGTTCGCTCTGTTTATAACTTCCTTTCCTTTTCCTTTTTTATCCCAGGGACACGACCAGTGGTTCATGTGTGCTTTGACCAGACAAAGAATGAAACAACAGAGGATCAGTGGTGCCTGGAGCTCCCACAGCCCCTTTCAGAGCACAAGCCCTGTGCCATGGAGCCATGCCTGTACAGGTTGGTGTTCCTGGAAACTCAGCTGAATTCTTGCTTCGCTTGTCCTTTCTCTGCCAGCTAACCCAGTCTCTGCAGTCTCATTTGCATTGTGCAAGGTGGGGAAAAAAAAAAAAAAAGGAGAGGTATGAAGTAGTTTCTTGCTAATTATATTGGCGTAGTGGATATCAAACCATGTTCTGTCTTTCCTGGTCCCATGAGGTAATTGAGATGTTAGCTGAATGAATGGGAGATAGTCCTTCCAATATTTTACAGTAGTCTGCTAAATGAAAATACTTAGAGGGCATGGCCAGAAGAAGATACCTGTTCACATTCTTTCCAAGATTGTGCCAACAAAGATTTGATCTTACTCTGGAGGAGACCCTTGTATTAATTAGACTGGAAAGAGGACCAAGAGCCAAACCTGTCTAGACATTGATCTCATAGACATTGTAGTGTTTAATAAAAAGTGATTACACTGTGAACTGTAGCTCTTTAGCTTAGGTGCTTTTAGTCCTAGAGAGCTGTCAGTGCAAGGACTTAAATTTCCAGCAGTTGTCCTCTCAATCACATCCAGACAAGGCTCTTGAAATAGAGAAGCTGAATACTCTGTATGACCCATTTCTGTAATCAGCGGTGTGAGTAATAAACCTCCATGATCCAGTTGAGAAATAGGGTGATACAATTACTTCCCATTTAGGTGGAACATGTCTCAGATAGATGAATGCTCTGCTGTCTGTGGAACTGGAGTTGCCCAGCAGAATCTGACCTGTGTTCAGTTTCGTGATGGATTGGAGACTGTTGTGGATGACAGCTTGTGCCCAGCAGAAGAAAAACCTCTCTCCGTTGTGCCGTGTGTGGTTAATGTCTGTCCTTTAGGCTGGGACAAAGTGAGTTTACTGGCTTGGCTTATTTCAGGAGTCTCACTGGGAGCTTTGTGCTTGTGATCCACAGGAGGCTACCAGTTAAGAAGAACCACCTTGCTACTGGAGTCTGGGAGGGTGGTTTACACCAAGGATATCTGCCCAGTTAAAGGTTCATCCTGTCACTTTAGACAGCTCCGTCCCTCTTAATTGATGCTGCTGGATTTATCAGTTCACAGTGGTGGTTCGTTTAGGGCAGCTGTTGACTACGTTCCTTCTTCATTTCTCCTTGCAGAGTCCAACAAAACCAGAAACAGAAATAACCCCTGGTCCACTAGGAAATACCTCACTGCAAACAGAGAGGTTCTGACATGGTAGGGAGGATTGCTAGCAGGGAAGAGGGCTTCTCGGCACAGGATCACTGGTCCAAATCCGTACTGGGGAGCCACTGCCAGGTTTACATTTACAGATGGGGAAGATACTGTTTTAGGCATCTCCAGTCTCAGGTATCTCTCTTCAGGTAGTGTGAACTGGGAAGGCTATTGGCTGTTGGATGTCCTTAGCTATTCCTGATACTTCTGCGTTCTGCAAAAATGGAGAAAGTGCTTAAATGTACCTCTTTCTTCAGTGACAGCAAATATGTTGTAGGCTTGATCTGGAGGTATCCCCCAGCTTCATTAGATTGGGAACGGTGTGGAAAGCGGGTGCCAATGTCAGTCTGGGTCTTTTTGCTCTGTTCTGAGGAGGAAGATGCACACTTACTTCAGACTTCAGAGTCACTTGGGCATATCCAACTGGAAAATCGGACCGTGTATGTCTGGAGCCCTCTAGCTGGAGAGTGTTCCGTCTCCTGTGGTAGAGGTGAGATCTTTCAGTGCTGCAGGGAAATGTTACTTGGCTGTAGGCGTGAGCTCAGTGCCTAGGAACCTCAGGGACCTGGTCTTTTCCCCTCTACAGTTCTAAATGCATGTGTAGCTGTGGTCACAATTTTTTTGAGTCTGGAAGGGGGCCTGGCTCAGATAGTGAATAGTTCAGATGTCTGGCTGACTGCTGCTGTGCTTCAGAGTTGGGGGGATGAGTGCAATAAGTGTGCCTGGGGCTTGGGCAGCGTTTGCTTGTTTTGTACATGCAGATGTGACTGACACTGCTTGGCTTATTTTCAACCCTTGCATGCATGCCATGCAGTAAGATTGCTTCTCTTCCTAGGTATGACTCAGCTACAGTATGTATGTGTGGCTTTTGACACCAAAGAAGAAACCCAAGAAGAAAACTGTCATCCAGTGCCAAAGCCAGAGAGCAGGATGGAAGTCTGCGATCTCAGTCCCTGCCCACCAAGGTAAAGCAGTTACCAGCAGACAACGAGCCAGTGAGAGGTCTTTCCTTCCCCTCTGTCTCCAGGGATGTGGTTAAGTAAGGGTCAAGCTACTTTGAGGATGTTATCTTCCTCTCCCCTCATTTGAAAGCACAGACAGCTGCAAAAACACTGATCCATACTAAGCAAACTAACTGAGAGTCATTCTTGGGCTGGTATATTCTCAAGCAGAACTAAGTGAAGTCTTTGGAGTTTGAGTCCAGGGAAAAACTGAAAACCTCTTGATCCCTTTTTACCCTGGGGAAGTAGGAACAAATCCATAACTGCAAAAGGTGGTGACACATTTGACAGCTGTAGTTTCCACATAGCATCAAGGAAGGTAGCTAGAATTAAATGCTCTAATAATCTGGAATAGCTGCTCTGAGAGCTGAAGGAAATTGATTGCACTTTCCTTTGGATTTATGGTATTGCAGACTGCCCTCAGTGGGGTGACTGCTGATCTCAAACATGAACCAGTGTGTGTGTGTGCGTTAACAGAATTCCAGTTGTACTTCCATAGTGTGGTTGGATTTAAAATCCAGTGAAGACAGGTGACAGCTGGAGGTACTCACCGATGGCTGCGTTATTCCTACGTGGCATTACAAAATGGTCTCAGGCAGTGTAAGCTGTGGAGGAGGTGTGATACACAAAGCCCTCTGTGCAAGGGAGACTGGGGAGAAGGCAGAAGAGATTGTGGCAGACACCCAGTGTGATGGTTTGCCTTGCCCAGAGGAGCAGGAGCCACGTAATTTGGAGCTGTGCCCTCTGAGGTCAAAATGGCCGCATGGGCCACAAGAGCACGCACTGGGGAAGAGCGGTTGGCCGTGAGCATGCATGGTGTGATCTAGGATATGGCTCAGGGTTGATAAATGGGGCAGAGCTTGCCCTGCCCTATTTGCTGTGGAACTGGAAAGCCACTGGCATCTGAACTTTTTTTACGTGCTACCGGATGCCGCTCCCAGGATGAAATACTGGTTGGTTTCTGATCTGACTGTTCAGAGTGGTGTGCATTTCAGAGGGAGATAAGATTGTTTTTGCAGTTAAGCCTGTGTATGTCACCCTGGGGAAGACTGTAATGAGCGCAGAGTAAAACTCAACATACATTTCCAGTCTGTGGGCTTCTTGCAAAATGTGAATGCCCTCTGTTTGAGTCCAACTCCAAACCTGCTCCACACTGCCCAGCCTTGTTTCAAAGGCTGCCTTCTAAGTACTATAGGCAGCAAAGCGTGTGAGGCGGAGGGGTGAAGAAAGCTGCTGAAAAGCAGAAGGGGGAAGGATGAGGGAGTTGCAGTGCATTTTCTGCAGTGAGAGATAGTAGAGGGTGGGGATTCATCACTAACTTAATTTTTCTCCTCCATGTCCCCTGTCAGATGGAAGGCAACACCAGCTGGCCCCTGTTCCTCCAGCTGTGGGCTCGGCTTAGCTGTTCAGCTGGTCACCTGTGTGCAGATTCGCCAAGGCAAGGAGATTTTGCTGGAGGACCGTTTGTGTCCTGTGGCAGAGAAGCCCCTTACCAGCGTCCCCTGTGTCATCCGAATGTGCTCTTATGAATGGAGCTTCAGCGAGTGGACGGAGGTATTTGCTCCTGTTCAGATGCAGCGCTTGGTGTCTAGTGCAGCGGTTTTATAGCCCTTCACTTCTCTGAAGCATACAGGGAAGAAATACTGCTTCTGTCTTGTATATTTACTTCCCACAGAAATGCTAAACTGTTTCTAGGGATATTTTCCATCCTTTCCACTGCCCTGTGTTCAGCAGCCATAGGTCTGCTTCCCACCTTTCTCCGCTAAGGTTTTGGCTGCAGTTTAAAAATGGTCCTTGGCATGTTTTCTTCTGGAATGCAGATCTTTCTGGATTTTTTAGGAAGTGGTTCTGCAATTCAAAGATATAGTCTGGAAGATCCCCTGGGAGGTGGGCCATCTTATAGCTGATGAAACTAGAGCACTGAAAGGGCAAGTGATAGAACAGCTTCAGTGAACAAAAGATCAGACCCCCAGATCATGCCTGAGCCCATAAATGTATTTATTTCTAAATACCACTGAAACACATGTATAAAGACTTGTGGGTTTCTTCTTCTGCAGTGTTCAACTTCATGTGGGAATGGCATTCAGACACGGCAGGACTTCTGCCTCAACCTGCTAACCCGTAAGCACGTGAACCCCATCTTCTGTAGGCACTTCCCCAAGGCCATTGTGGTACGTGGCTGCTCCGCAGGGGCCTGTCCTGAGCAGGTGGTGGGGACCGGGTCCCATGGAGCAGAACTGCAGACAGTGACGCCAGCCGCGCATCTGACGACAGCTGCCACTGCCAAAGAGGCGAGATACAGGGACCTGGATCTTCCTCCATCAGCTGTGCCTCGGGAACAGGCAAAGACCAGTGGAGGTGAGGAGGACACTACCAGAAGGTAGAGATAGGTCCTTACTGCGTGCAGCTGGGTTGTGGTGACCCTACTGCCATACAGGGACAGGAGCATGGGAGGGAATACTCCTAGTTAGGAGGAACAACATGCTGTTCCTTCCGGCATGCCATGAGCTGTCCATGTTATCTGAGCTAGGAACAATGACTCCCTTCCCTGGGCTTCCCAAAGCTCTTCTGACTTGGGACTCCGTGGGGCAGCAGCTGACTCTTCCTGTGCTTTACCCAGAAGGTGTGCGCTTGTCCGTTCGTTGTGCCATGAAGGGAATGGGGGCTGTCTTTCAGCAGCTGTAGTTCCTTCTGGATGTCTGCATCTGTCTCTGCTGTACAGGTGTCTGTGGAAAGCTCTTTCTTAATGCCACCGGGGTCATCAACATGACTGGTGTAGAGAGCAGCGAGTGCACTGTGGCCATCGGACGGCCTCTCAGGGAGGAGATAACAGTCAGCATCCTGGAGAGCACCCTCAACTGCACTGCAGGTACTGCCCAGGGCGTGCTGGGGACTAGCCTGGCCCTTCGGGAAATCTGCACCTCTTTTGCCCCTGTGCTTTTGGTGCCCTGAAAGGGGCACCTTGCTGCCTTGGAGCCTCTGTAATCTCTGAAACCATTTTACAAGTTTTTCTATCCCACCAAATCGTTGCCAGATGGGACTAAATGAAGGTGATGCCTTTCCTCCCCCTACATAATGGTTTCTTACCTGTTTTGTTGATAGATATGAGATGAAAGGAGTTTATGGGGTTAAAGAAGCTGCTTGCTTTGGCCTGTTATAAACTCTCTCTGTAATATACCCTCTTGCTGGAATCAGTACAGTTAGATTAGTTAACTGGGCTGTTTTCGTGACAGATTTTGATAAGGTAGGGACAAGATGCAGAAATTGCTTGATTCCAGACCTATATAAGATAGGTTGCGGCCTTTTACTTAAAGTAAAAGTGTTTCTAGTCTCTGTGCTCACCCATTCCAGGTGAGGTATTGCTGTTTTCTGGGCGAATGATGTGGCGGACAGGCTGCAGGAAGCTCCCTTTGTCACTGATAAATTCCAGGACGAATACACTGATTGTGAAACAGCGTGTTTTCCTGCCAGGAAATGGGGTCATTCTTCAGTACAACAGCAGAACTGCAACTAAAAAATATTACCAAGGTATCTTACTGAAAGCTTTGCTATTGCTTTGGATTAAGTCACCCATGACAAGGGCCACAGAGTTCCATGGCTCATGGTTGCCTATGGAAATCTATGGAAACCTTGCTTCATTTTTAGCCGCTAATAAGCCCCTTTTTGAGGAGCGTTGGAATTAATTAGTTGTGGACTACCCCTCCGTTTTAAAGGCAAGCCCCCTGCAGGTGTCTGCTGGTGCTTGGAGGTTCCCAGATGAAAATCCTTAGAGAAACTTTTCTGCCTGTGTTTAATTTAAATGATTTCTTTCTCGGAGGTGCTGGACACTTCTCTAAATCATTTTCTTTTCTGCTCCCTTTCCCCCTCTCAGACTGTGACAAGCAGGTGTTTGGTCCCCAAGGTGAAATAGTGAATCCTGTGCAATTGCCTGAGCAAAGGCAAGAGGTGGTGTGTCGGACCTTCATCAATGTGGCTCCTTGGCATCGCATAGCTATCCGCGCCCTATATATTGACCTGGGCCCTACCAGCAACCAAACACATTTTAATTACATCCTGGTGAGTCAGAAACCTAAAAGGGGTGATTTGGATGGGAACAACCTAAAGGGGGTGATTTGGATGGGAACAGCTCCATCTCCTCATTAGAGATTTCCGTCCCGATGCAAAGTTCAATCACAAATCCTAGAGGCTCAGACTCTGATCTCTGTTATGTAAATGTAGATGTGAATGAGCACTACTGCTGCCTGCTGCATTTCTTCTAACCTTTGTATAGAGCAGCTTTTCCCGCTGAGTGACCAATTTGCAAGCCCCCAGTATTTTGTGTGTACTTCACTCGTAGGCTGCTATGATATAATGGTTTGGTCTTTCTTTATGCAGGTCCGTGATGTAAGCACCATGAAGACGATGGTGTTCCATGGGAAACAACAATTCTTCTGGCAATCAACAGGAAGCCAAGCTGAAATTGAATTTCATGAAAATGTTAAGGATCACCAAACCAGTTTCTGGGCTGAATATCGTGCTATTGAGCCCAAATAAAAGGGGCCAGGGCCACTGCACTGAGAAAGGCCGTGGTCCAGTTAGTCACTGCTGCCTGTTCACTGCTTGAGGTCACACGAGTCATTTAATCTTTTTGCAACTGTTTCACCATCTATTGAGGAAGAACAATAATACCTACTGACTCCTTTGGGATCTCAGTTAATATTCATAAAGGTTATGGAAGGTCGTGTAACTACCAAATATTCAGCAAATAGTCCTCATATGGAGTTTCTGTCTGTGTTGATTGGTATTAATGCAGTTTACATGTCTGCAGTTAGTGACTTGGACACTGAAGCCTCAGGGTCCTGCTTCTGTAATACGCTGTGACCCTTTAGGATAGTCATTTAATTTCTCAGTGGCTCAGTGTCCCATTACAAACCTCTGTGTACCACAAGTAGCTGTGATTATGGTGTAGCCACTAAGTTCACTCTCCTGCAGTGTAAATGCCCCTTAAAACCGAGGCCCATTGAAATTCTGGAACGTTATAAAGAAGGCAAAGATGTGTACGAGGACGAACTGCTAGTGCAAGAAGACTAGAGACGTGCGAGGGCAAGGCAGTTTCTTTGCCCGGGAGGGTAGTGCAACACTAGGACAGGTCACTTGGAAAGCTTGAATGTTTTCAGGAGCTGGCTAGACTGAGGCACTGCTGGCCTGGTCAAGCCCTGGTGACAGTTGGCTTTATATGGGAGGGCTAAATGACATCCAGGGGTCCCTCCCCAGCCACCCCTTCTGTGCTTCTACTATTCTATATCTGACAGTGATACCAGTGCGTCTTTTCTATGGGAAAATAAAAGAATTCTGTCTGTTAATGATGGGTTTGGTGCCAAGACATACTTACTCGGATAAGAACAGTAGCTGTGCTATTAATCTGCTTGTATCTTCATCTCACAGGAACTGTGCAATGAGAGATTGTTGAGACTGCATGATAGAGTTTGTAGCAGGAAGAGGTATTTTAGAGCAGTGACAAATATTCACTCAAGTTTGATTTAAATAATACATCTTTTAGGTTGTTTTTATTTAATATCTTGAACATTGGACCATACTTTGGTCCAAATCTGTCATCCTCCTCAAAAGCACAATATATTGCTTAAGGGGTCTTTTCCGCACCTGGAGCCTGGCTGGACACATCTGCCCTTGCTCTTCACGTGGGATGCAATAAATGGTTCTGCCTGGGCAGTTTTAACCCCGCTTCTGCTTTCTTTCAGTTGAATTCTCTGACGTCTTTTTACAACTGCAAAATCTTATTTTCCTCTGTCATCTTAATAGTTGTTTTTTGCTGGTTTAGCCTGGAGTTTTTTGCTTGCCAGCCTCCAGATTTACGTTCCATTCCTGGAAGAGCTAGAAAGTAGATTCTTGAAGCGAGATCCTCGAGGAGCTGGATAGATCAGCTATCCCACTGCAGTGCGTGGGTGATGCAGGCACTGGGCCTTCATTTCCTGTCTAACAGGAGATGTTAATGAAAAGACATGCTTTTCTTAATCCTTTTTTGTAACCTTTTAGCAGATGGGATCTGTCTTCCCACTCTGCTCTGGATCCCAAATCTCATTGCTGTTTATTGTTCCAGATCAACTACGCAGAGTCCCTGGTCTGCAGAGATGGGCTCTGGTTACTGACTGTACGCTCCATGTTAATTTGCAAAAAAATGCAGCTGTTGTCTTGATAATTTAAGAGAATTAAGACTGTTTCTGTGTACCAGTTGTTTGGATACCAACAAATTGCTAACTGGGACATCTCTGACTTGCAAAGTCCTACTTCTACTCCTATTTTCTAGGGAGAAAACCCGATTCCATTCAGATTAAAAGGAGTGTTTCCCTCTTATCGCGAGGGCAGAATTTTGTAACACCGTTAAGTTCACATTAATGCAAAAATTCATGGTTCCCTTTCTTCTGAGCACACGCTGGCTGCCTGGATAACAGCATCTAGCTGTCAGCCAGGGGAAGTGGGACCCGGAGCTCCTGTGCGCCCCAGACCTTGGCGTGGGGTGCGTGCCTGCGCGGCTGCTTATGAATATGTACATGACGGGCTCTGCCCACCAGCCTTTTAATGAGAGTGACATCAAAGCCCTGCCTGCTGGAGGAGGGGACCCACAATGCAATACGCAGGCAGACGTGGAGGCAGCTCCCACGGCCGCTGGCATCGCTGCTGCAGGCAGAGAGCCTCCATTGTCAGCCCTGGGGGGGCCGCCGGGGGCCAGGCCCTGCATGGGGGTGCGGGGAGAGGCCCAGCGGCGGCAGGGCTGGGTTTAGGGGCTGTCTCCTGGGCTGGCTGGAGGGGGACACGGGGCGAGTGTCACCTGGGGGGGGGGCATCCCGCGCTGCTGGGGCTCAGGCGGGGAACGGGGTGCTGCCCCCTGACCCCCCGGGAGCAGGGGTGCGATGAGCTCTCAGGATGAGCAGTTCCAAGCAGCAGCCCCTGACCCAGCGGCTTCCTCCGCCGATGATGGCATGACCTGGTGGTACAGGTGGCTCTGCAGGATTGCCGGGGTCATCGGGGGCATGTGTAAGTATCCCCTTTCCTTGCAGCCAAGGTCCCCCCTCGGCGCCGCTCGTGCATGCGAAAGCGCGCGTCGGGGGTCCTGCCTGCCTCTCCTTAGGGTCATGTTTGCGTAGGGGGGTGTGCCATGGAACAATCATTTGGGGTTAGGGGGTTGCATCTGCTCTAGACATTAGTTTGCTGCGTTTCGGGCAGAAGGAAGAGTCGTGGACGTGCCTGAAGCGGGGTGGTTTCAGCTGGCACACGAAGGATGTGCTTTGCGCTCACCAAACTTGCTGAACTTTGGCACCCGGGAGAAGGGACGTCACGGGGGGATCTGCAAATCCTCATTTCTTCTTGGGTAAAGCACTTGCTGGAAGCGATGGGAGCAGCAGCTGAGCCCCTGGTCCTGCGGGAGGGCTGTGGGCCGATAAACCAGACGATGATGTTACTGCGAGCACCAGGCTCAGGGCGCTCAGCAGGGTCAGGTTCAGGGCTTGAACAGGAGCCACGGGATTTGGTTGATCCTATTGGACTGTCAGGTGTCCGTATGTTCCTGCAACTGATTTTCTTCCCCCGTTCTGAACGTCGGAGCATGGTTCCTGTTACTCCTGTTGTGGATTGCAGAGGGCCTGCCTGTGTTTTTTTTCAAGGCGAATAATGGACTTGGTTTGTGTTGTGTGTTTTTAAGGGATTTAGCCTTGGACGCAGAGAAGGAGGGAGCCGGCGTACAGCAAAGTGAGCTGGCTGCGCTCTGAATTACCTGCTGCTGAAAAAAATTTTCCCAGGGAAAGAGTCCTTGCAACTTTGCCAGAAATCAGCCTGTCCTGTAGTGCTGTTTTGCTACATTCTGCGGAGAGATTAATAGCTCTTAAAAGCAGGAGGGACTGTTATGACCGCTTAGTCTGATCTCCTGCAGAGCACAGGATGGAGAATTTCTTCTGCTTCAGGTCCATGACTTCTAGTAAAACAAGAGCGTTTCTCAGCCAGCGCAGTCA
This sequence comes from Platalea leucorodia, assembly GCF_965183815.1. Taxonomy (NCBI): domain Eukaryota; kingdom Metazoa; phylum Chordata; class Aves; order Pelecaniformes; family Threskiornithidae; genus Platalea; species Platalea leucorodia. The sequence goes on along the minus strand of NC_138837.1, from coordinate 4,887,725 downwards.
GCCCTGATTTATTCCCTCGGCTGTAGCGTTTGGTCTGATCCCCCTTTCTCTCTGCCCCCTTCCCATGCCTGCCTCTTGCCTCGGGACTGCACGAGCCCATGGCGTTTTTGCAGCCGCCCTTGCAGACCGTGGTATCGTCGGGCAGGCTCGTTACAGCCCTTTTTGGCTAGGCTGGTAGAACATATGCTGCTCTCACCGTTTTACGTCTTAGGTGCTGAAATTCTGGAGGTGTGAAAAGATTTGGTAGGACTGCTCTTATGGGGCAAAACATACCGGCCTCGCCATGCTCTGCCTGGGGCCCCTGCGCTTCTGGTCCCGGCAGGCGGCCAAGAGGCCAGCTGGGACGTGTCTTCAGCGCAGGTCCCAGGTGGGGTTCAGCGTAGCGGCGTCTTTCCCACGGGCTGGGGCTGTAGCCGGAGCCTCGGCGCTTTTTGTGTGGCTTTGGCCCATGGGCAGCGCAGGGGGACGCGGACGGAGGGCGAAGAGCTGGAGAGGGTGGCTGTTGGGTCGCGTTGGTGGTGCTGCCCGCCTCACGCTAGAGCAGCTCACGAGTGGCTTAAAAGCAGCGCAAGTCTTTGAAGACATATTTTTTTTTTCTCTGCCTTCATGTTTCAAAGCAGCTGAATTTATACTTGGATTATTTTCCCAACCTTTTGTTCACAGCTCTGAGAACTCATGACCTGTTTTTAAAGGAAAGCTGAGTGTTTTACGTATTTGGGTGAGTCTGGGAGAAGAAGCTTTTGGAAGAAGAGCCAGGCTCTTCGCAGGATTGCCGATGATTTGGGGCGTCAGACAGCTTGCTCTGTAGCCCTGACAGTCTCCCTTCGTGAGGTTCATCAGGCAGAGAACGAGGCAGCGTGAGACAGACTCCTCTTACGAGCAGGGAAATGGGGGACAGTGGAAAGAGGGAACCCGCCAATACCCTGTGCTAGTAATGGCCCTTGTCAAAACGCTTCTTGTTCAGCATCACCTTGTTGAAGGCAGACAGTTTGGAAAAGGGGTGACTAATAACACGGCAAGGCTGCTATTTTCAGAGCTTGCTATGAAAGAACAGAAATCATTTATAAGGATATTGAGCAACTGGATTGTAGCCCTGCTACAGGGCTGGATTATTTCTTACAGAAGGAAAAATTCCCTGTAGAAAGGAAGAGAAACTTTGTCAGTGGAGGGGAGACTGGCGGACAACGTCTGCCGCATGCGAACACCTGCAGCCCGCAACTTGCTTGAGCCAGAAGGGTCCAGGGGCCGGAGCAGGAACAAGAACAACAAGGTTGGGGATCTGCTTCTGGCTCCTGCGCAGGCTGGCTTGGTGACCTTGGCCCGGTCCCTTCTCTCCCTTGTGTTCCTGTTTGTAAAAGGAGGAGGAGAGTCTGTGGCTTTTGTAAAATGCTCTAGGAGCAAAAATAGGCTTGTGTTGAGGACAGTGACCAGCTGCTTGAAATGAATAGAGCCTTTGTAGGGGATGGTGTTCTTCCCCCTCACTTTAGCTCCCAGTTATTTGTGCTTCCTCAGGGATTCGGGATGGGACAGCAGTTAAACAAATGGCAGAACTGTCTGTCTTTCATAGCTTACGTGCCATTGAGCATTATCTGCATTTTAAACCTATTGCGAGGCCTCTATTTTGCAAAAAGAAGTCTCTGGGCTGGCAGCTCCGTGCCCTTTTGGCTCCTGAGTCAGGAGCTGATCCCGTCCCGGTGGGACAAGGATGTACCGGGCTGCTGCGGGATGTGCTGCTCTGCGAAGGAGACCCAAGGTCACCGAATCGTTATCTCCGTGGCTGTTGGCAGCCACCACCGAGTGCAGTGTTCCTGCGATTATAAACCTTTGACTCCTTTCCTGCTGGTCGGTGCTCGTGCTGACAGAAGGGCTTGCTCAGCTCAGGCTTGCTGGGTCATTAGTCCGTTGGCAACCGGGGTGGTTGCCTAGCTGAGACTCCTGCAGGGACGCGTAGTGCTCAGGGGTTGTTTTGGGGTGTTTGAGGGCAAACCCAAACCAGTGCCCTGACAAAACAACCCCTGGTTGGCTAGATTAAAAAAAGACTAAGGCCAAAAACCTGCTTGGAAAAGAACATTCTGCCTCCCTCCGTTTGTTCTGTGGTGGAGGCCAATTTTGTAGCTGTGAACCGCGTGGACCTCGGGGCTCTGCCCTGCTGTTCAGCCAGGCAGGGTTCTGCCCCAGCCCTGGCTGCGGTTTGGGGGTAGTCGAGATGCAGCTAGTTTTTGCTGTACTGCTAATTATAAAGTGCCAGGAAGTCATGTAACATTATTTTCAGAAGTGTGTTTTCCTGGGGGAGAGCAAGTGTCGCAAGCCGGTGGTGCTTCCCCCAAGCTCCTCTTCCACCAGCATCCAAGGGTTTGTTGGTCACAGAGAAGAATTAGAAACCTCTGTGCTGTGCCCTGCTCTCCGAGCTGCCCGCTGCTCCCAGCAATCCCCCTTGCCACTGCTTTTCCAGCTCTCCAGCCATTTGCACGCGTGACCGTGAGCAGATCATCCCACCCCAGGGCCTCGGTTTCCCCTGCAGCGTGGGGACGCTGACCCTGGTCCCTTTGCGATGGGAGGATGAGAAGCGCCCTTGGAGCATGGATGGTAACATGTCCTCTGGCATTTCTCCTCTGCTGGCTGATCTCGTTCTTGCAGGATTCTCCGAAAGATTTTGGGTCCTGTGGAATAGTCCTGGGAAGCCTTTAGGAAGAACCTTGTTTGGTTGTTTCCTAAAACCAGGAGGTCACTTGTTTCTGGGATGACCTTAGATTGGTCCTGTCACAGGCCTGCAGTTCTGTTTCTAGTCTGGTAAATAAGGATAACTATTTTTAAGGGAACTTTGAGGATTCAGCAGTGACTGCTTAAAAGAAACCTTGCAAACATGTGCCAGGCTTTTGAAGGTCAGGACTGCTCAGAGCAGCTCTGCTCAGGGATCCCCTTAGCAAACCACAAGCAGACATCTGAAATCCCCGAACCCAGGCTGGTCTCATTCCCAGAGACGGACTCTGCTGCTCTTCATTGTGCCGCTGATCGTCCCCAAGACAGTCTTTAAGGGCTGTATAATTTTAGCAGGAGTTTTGCAGGGCGGTGGGGTTTACTGTGGACTCAGCCCCTGTCTCGCTGCCCTCCCTGCCTGGGCTCGGGTTCCCAGGCGAGCAGCGGCAGCCTGTTGGTATCGGCGGAGGAAAAGGGCCGTATCAAGTGCCGGGAACGCTCTGCAAGTTTAATGAGGCAGGAAGGAGGCGCGGGCAGCCCCGGCTTGGGCGCTGCTGCCTGGTTCCTCTCCCTGCATTACAGAATCAGGAGAACTGGGGCTATTTTGGGCTCTGCTTTATCCAGCATCCGCTTCAATTTATATTAGTGGAGACCCAAACTTGGCTCTTTTCTGCCCATCTCTAGTGCAGAACCAGCACTGTGTGGCTGAGACTGGGTTCACCTCTGCTTTATTTATTGTTTGCCTGTGTGTGTGGTGCTGCAAGCCATGGTTTTGCTGGACTTTTCCTGTGCTGCTCAGAGACGGGTGCCTGCTGGGACCTCTTTGTTCATCCCAGGACAAAGCACTAATTCCTTAGCAAATAGAAACCAGGGTGCCACAGGGTGCCACATACATGACTCTGCGTAAAAGCAAATGCTCTGTTGTTCTACGCAAGTGAAATAGTTGTGCAAGTGTCCCGCTGAGACACCAAGCATTCGGAGCAGAAGGATACCTGACCGGAGGAGCTGGGAATAAACCCTCTCCCCTGCATCCCGGACTCCTGTTCGGTCCATCAGACCTTTCCAGTCCCCTCCTGTGCTGGTCTGTACAGGCTGCTCTGCAGTGCCTCGAGGTGCCGGCCAAGGCAAGGGCTCTTCTGGGCAGCCCCTGCTCTGCAAAACAGCCCAGACCACAGGAGAGCAAAATCACGCTGGTGTGGCTGCAAGGTCCCGTTGCAGGGCAGAGCTGGGAGGAGAAGGCAGCCCTGCCTGCCGGGCTCCGGCCCCGCTGCCCCCGTGGGTGCACTGGGTCGGTCTTCATGGTCACTGAAAGCTGCTTTGCTTTCCAGCCTGTGCCTTCGCTGGTCTCTGGAACTGTGTCACCATCAACCCCCTGAACATCGCGGCCGGCGTGTGGATGATGTGAGCAGAGTTTCGTTTCTTTTTTTCTGCCGGGAGGGAGGTTCGGTTAATTAGATGCCGCTGGGCAAGGGGCAGAGCTGCCCGGCTTGGGCAGTGGACGCGAGTGAAACGTCCGTCAGGCTCTGCAGGCTCTGTGAATTGCCAGATCATGCTCCATCAGGCGGGTTGGGACACTGGGTTTATTCTATTTATATTCTTTCTTTACCCCTTTTTAGGTAAATACTGAGATAGCCTTATCCAAAATAAGTCTGGGGCTCCAGTGTTTGGGGATTATCAAGAAGCGGGGAGGGAGCGCAGTGGGGTCCAGCCCTGCCATTCCCTTCTGCCTGCGCTTGGGCACGGGAGCGGCTGGTCTGCGGGGCCCGGGGGGCATTGCTGACCCTCGCTCGGGGCCCCGCGGGCAGGATTAACTCTGGTTTGCTCTATCTGGAGGCTCAACGCCTTTGTCCTGTTCCTGTGCGAAGCCCCCTTCTGCTGCCAGTTTATCGAGTTTGCGAATGCCGTCTCTGCGAGGGCGGACAAGCTGCGGCCCTGGCAGAAAGCTGCTTTCTACTGCGGGTGAGGATGCTCCTGGGGTGTGTTGTGGTGGTGAAGCCATCCCGGGAACCGCGTTGGGATGCACGTGGGCACGCCGTGATGGGACGACCATCCCCGCATCCCGTGGGGAGCGGAGCCCGGCTTTGAGGGCTGCCTCTCTCTTCCAGGATGGCTGTGTTCCCGGTCATGCTCAGCCTGACGCTGACCACGCTCTTTGGAAATGCCATTGCGTTTGCCACCGGGGTGCTTTATGGCCTGTCGGCGCTCGGCAAGAAGTAAGAGAGATCTGTCTGCTTGTGGAGGGGAGGGAAGGTGGACCCCCAGCCCTCTCCCCCGTCCGCCTCCCTAAGGCTGTGCTTTCCTCTTATATTAACCATGCTTTCAGGTGTAAATGCTGCCGGAGAACATCTCCCTGCCATCATCTCAAAGCCCTGGGAAGGACGGTCCTAGGGTTTGCGGAAGCTCTGAGCTTTCCCCTGGGAGCTCAGTCTAGGTTGTCCTGTGGGTTCCAGCCCTTTTTCTGCAGCCGTTGGATGGATGGGCCCAGCTCTGGGGGTGGTGAGCAGCTTTGGTGGGGCTGGAGAGGGCCAGCAAGTCTCATTTCACTCCTGGCATCCCTCGGTACGGAGAGGCCCTGGCGCCGGTTGGGACATCTCTGTGCCAGGTGCTTACCCACCATGGTGGGCACCCGGAGCTCACGTCCCCACGCTGTCCCTTCTCTCTGCAGGGGAGACGCCATTTCCTATGCCCGGATTCACCAGCAGCAGAAGCAAATGGATGAAGAGAAGCTCACGGGGGCCCTAGAGGGACAGGCTCTCTGAAGCACGTGAGCTCGGTGTGGCCTCTCCTGGACACTGAGATGGTGAAGATACAGAAATCCACTCTGCCCATCCCTCTGCCCTCTCCCCTCTCTGTTACGCCACGATTTCCCTGGACGCCGCAGCAACTGGAAATCTCAGGGGCTGGGGCAGGCTGTGCCCTCTTCTCACACCAGCAGCCAGACCTCAGCGCGTTGGCCCCTCTCTCCTCCTCAACCCTCAACCAAATATCTCACAGTGCCCCTATTTTTTAAATTTTTTTGTTTTCTCTTTTTGCTGCAGAGGTGCTGGCTCTTTGAGTGCTGCTTTACAAGCCTGACTAGGTAGCCTTTCTTTGGAGTGACGCTTGATAAGGAGCCAAGGATGCAATTCTCCTTTGGGAACTGCTCTCCGGATGGGGTGAGGAGGGACAGAGCTGACGTGCCAGCTCCTTGCCTGCGCTGGTCTCACGGGAGTCAGGGAGCTGCTGGCCTCATGCCTGAGGGTAACCTGCCATTGCACGTTACACATTTTTAGTAACGCTCTCTGGTGTGGCTTTCCCAGGTGTAATACACTAATCCAGGGTTTAGCAATACATGGTGATGTTTAAGCTTCATCTTCTTCCGTTGAGTATATTTTAATATGGGTCCAGTTAGGCCAGGCATCGGAGGCATCGCTGCACGGGAAAGGACTTGCAGCAAAAGCCCCGTGTAAAGACAAGACAACCACCATCTCTGCAGAGGAGCTGCCAGAGGTGCTGGGGCAGAGCCTGATACCTACAAAGCACAGTCCCCCCTTCCTCTGGATACAGCTGCAGGCAATTTACTTGAATTACAAGAATTAATTACTTTGTCTTAATAAGGGTACTTTTCTTAAGCTTCATTCTTTTGTGGGAGAAGGGAAGTGAGGTTTGCTTTACCTCAGCTGAAAAAGGGTACTATTGCTTGAGCCAAGCAGGGTTTCTTGCTGGTGTAAGGGTTACTGATGTGCAAGAGCATCCTTCTCTTGTGAGCCCGGGAGTCTGCTCTGTTATTTTTCACTCCCTGCATCTGCTCCTGCTCCCGTGACCCATCCCTCCGTGCAAGGGACCTGCTCTTTGCTTCTGTCTGGTACAGCCTTTGTCTTTGGGCTCACGTTCTTCTTGCATCAGTCCCGAGCTGGTTTTGTATGGGAAGGTGGCATAGCCTTCCTTTGCAAACATAGACAAGTCTGCGCCATTTCAGTGAGGACAGCTGGGATGTCTTGCTCCTTTATTCCAGGCTCCATCAGTGGTTCTCGCGTCATATTTTCTGTTTGCTTTGTATCATGCAGAACAAAACTGCTGACTAAGTCCAGATCCCCCTCTTCTTATCGTGGTTTCTTCTGGGGGGTTTAATTTATTTGATTTTACGTGATTGCTTTTTATTTTTATTAGGAAAAAGGGGAATAATTTATTTCTAGTTATTTAAGTATTTTGATGGGACTCATTTTCTCTGGACATAGGAGAAGGGAGTGCTCTGTTTCCTGTCCTTCAAAGGACTGCCTCATTGCATTGGGGGGTCTCCAAACCCAGGGAGAGCCCTGGCTGCTGTAACTGGGATGCTGTAACTGGGATACTGTAAAATCCTGTTTCAGCCTTCAGAGCATTTCTCAGATTTTGGAAAGTGTGTTGTCCTTTGATGCCTTTGTCTTCTGGGCCACTGGCTTGGCAAAGTTTGTTTTCCCCCACTTCTGGGAGAGAGAAGGGAGGAGAATGGGGCTGTAACTGCTGGACGGGGGGTTTGTACTCCCTCAGCAGCTATGGTGAGCAGCGGCAGCGGGGACTGCAGCCTGTTCTTACTCCCCTGCCCTGGGAGCTGAGCTCCTGCTGCCACCAACACTTCAGGGTCCCATTTGACTCACCGGGGTACCAGAGAGGTTCTGCTGCGGTCTGAGAGATGCTGCTGCAGGCTGAGTGCTGTCTGTCAGAAGAAGGGTCTGTCCGTCAGCCGTGCTGCGGCTTCTGAGCTGTGTCGTGTTGGAAACTATCTATATAACATGTCCTTCCTCTAGCTACGGTGCATATTCGCGTTAGCTGAACGACACCAGAGCTTCCCTGGCAGAGCCTGGGATGGAGCCGCTGCTGGAGGGGGTGGCTGGGTATGGATGTAGCCTGCGCGTTGCAGCGGGAGCAGAGCGGTCCCTGGAGAGCGGGGGGCTAAGCTGCCGGCTAATGGTAGCCGCTCTTTCTTCCTTGGAGTTCAGGGAGGTGTGAGGATTTACACCAGTCAGGAGCTCAGCTCGGGTTTATTTACACACACAGGCCCGTGCAGCTGGATGCTGGGTAGCCACTTTGTGCTAAGCCCCTCTCCCCCCAGGCCTCTGAACCGTGATTGTTCTGACACCAGCTTGTCTGGGACGCAGAGTAGGCACCGCCAGCCCAGAGGCAGCTTGTTTCAATAAAGGCTGGGCCGTTTCAGAGCCCCCAGCTCTGGGCTGATCCCTGTTGCTGCATGCAATGCATGGGCCATCGACCTGCCTTGTGTGCGTGTGTGCAGGGACCGCAGCCTCCTGCCTGCGTCGCGCTGCCTGCAGCAATGAGGTGCTGCAGGAGGAATGCACCGCAGCCCGCGGGATGCTTCGGTGGTAACGGCCTCTCTGCTCTTTGAGCCGGCGCTGTCCCCGTGCAGTACCTTTACTGGGTAGCTCAAGTGCAGAGTCCTGCCTAGCAAACAGGACACCTGCTTTGATTTCAGGGGGGTTCGGGGAGTTAAGTAGTGTTTAGTAGAGGAATGTTGCAGACTGATGCACGTAGATACGAGCATGTCTTTGGTAGTGACTGCTTTGCTCTGTGAGTAGTTCCACAGTAGCTTTAGTGACAGGAGGCAAAAGGCAAAGCAGAGGCGATGATAGAGTAACCCTTGCAGGCTGATCTACGCCCGCGGTGATGAACCACAGAACTGGTAGGACCCTCGCTGGCTTCATCTGACTCTCCTAATGCCATAGACCAGCAGCAGTCCCTGGGGCTGCTGCGGGCAGACGCTGCTCCAGGTCACCTGGAGGGCTCGTTGGCACGGACGGGTCCGCTCTGCTCCCTTGGCACCAGCGGCAGAAGTCCCTTGGACGCCAGCAGCACTGTCATGCTGTGTTTTGTGGCAGTTGGGTCTGACACTGGGGCCAAGGCAAGCGAACAATCTGCATCAGCCCTGCCACCGTTAGCAGGTTGCAAAGCTCAGCTCTGAACTCAACGCTCTTGTTGGAAATGGGCCTCAGGGACTCTTCTGTAAGAGCTGAGCTGGAGCCTTTGGCCACAACGCTTAAAGACACCAGGTCTGTTCAGTTTGTCTGTGCCTGCTGCCACAGGAGGTGTCTCAGATCCGTGCTCCCAGAGCGCTGACTCCTACAGATGCGTGTCTGGAGTGGGAGCTCTTGGGAGTTTCGGCTGCCTGTGGTGCAGCTGAAACCAAGCCAGATGCTGCCATCATTGCAGACGTGGCTTGGTGACAGCACCCATGGTTTTTAAGAGTTGTAGTGACAGTTAGTAGACGGTCTCACCTCCATGTGGGCAAGAGGCTGTTTTTGTGGAGATAGAAAGGACTAGAATAGTAGTATCACAGTAGCTAATATGCCCATTCACAGTGCATAGTGGTTATTAATTGTGTTTAGAGGCACCAACAGGGTGCTTGGAGCCGTGTAAGGATAAATGAAGTTAAAAGCCCTGCTCTAGAGATTTTACAGGCTCAACCCAATCCCCGCTGATGGCATCCAGGCTGGATGGCTAATCCACAGGGTCTCTGTGGAAGAGGTTCTGCTTGCCAGGTCTTGGAAGGGCCTCTTGGGAGACGATGGGACAGAAGTTTTGTTACATGAGAACTCAAGAGTGGGTGATGCAGTGACTACAGTGAGTTATTGACGGGCGTGGAAAGACACCCTGGTACTGGCAGCATCTGTGCACTTAGCGATGGACTGTTACACCATTCACCACGTGCGCCGTGCGTTTATACAGCATGCAACTCTTCCATGTCCCGTTCGGTCATGAAGCTGACAGCACTTGTGCGTAGTGGTGCTGCTGTCCCCTGGGGCTGTCCATTCAGCGTGAAGAGAAGAGCAGAAGCTCGCTTTCTGCTGCGTACCCAGACCTCGCTGCTCTGGGCAGGAGCTGATTTTGTAACACCAATTGATTCTCTGTGTGTGCAGTGAATAAAAAGACCATTCTACCTCTGGAAAGAGCCACTGTGATTTCTCAGACTCTATATGTTGTAGCAAAAACCCTCTGACTTTCTATATGGAAGACAGGAGGTCACTCAGAAAAATACTTCTCCAATGAGGTTCTCGCAGGACCTGAAGAGTCCAACCACATTTCATATTCGGGCATTTCCTCCTTAGGCTGAGCCCTGGAAAGCTCGATTCATCTTCGTCATTTTTTCCTCAGGAAAAAACTTCCACTGTCTTCAGGGAAGGATTTCACTGAAGTGAAGATATCAAGATCTGGTCTATAGCCGTGTGAGAAAGAGAACGCTCTAGCACAGGGCTGCCAGAGATCCTGATCTTCAGAAGGTCAGTGGAAACCAGAGGCTCTGGAGAGCTCTCGTAATCAGGCCATGCTCAGAAACAGTCATATTCCAGCCAGGGCTGAACATCTTTTTGGAAATGGGTCTCAGCTGCAAAGGTTAGGTCTAATACTGGATTTTCTCTGTGGTTTTGATTTTGGCCCATCTCTCTTCCTCTGTCCCAGGCTGCTTTAAATTAATCCTCTGATAAAACACATCTTCTCTTAGGTGATTTCTCTCATCTCCTGCTGCAGGGGATCTAAATAGCAGTTAGCATATCTTGAGATCTGGGTCAAATATGTTATGTTACCCCATGCTTCCTTGTCACAGCAGGCTGAATGTTCCAGGAATGGGAGGACACAAGCATCTCCACCAGACCTCGGGATGCCAAGTGCATTTCAGGAGGTTGGACAAATGCTTGGGCAAATCAGCTTCCAGCTCAGCCTTTGTTGTTCTGCCCTTTTGGGAAGAGTTTTAGGTTGGATGTGACATTTGTTCCTTGCAGCCATAACCACCTCCTGCAGCTGTCTTTTACCTAGGGTTAGGCTCTAAAAAAATAAAACCAGTCCTTAATCTTGCAGGACACACAGGAAAGGGGTAAGAGCAATTTGCTACTAACTATGCAGTTGAAATCTCAAAGTGATGGAGGTGCAGGCTCCACACACAACCACGATGGAGGCACGTCCACCTTCCTCTTTGTGGATGAGTACGAAGTATTGTCAGTACCTACTGTGTCTTTCCTACAGTGACTCACTTGCACTACAGCTGAATGTTTGTCTGTTCCCGTTCTTTGTTTTGTCCTGGATTTTCTTTGTGAACTGTATGTGGTCTTGTTCATTAGGCTTCTAGTGTAATGTGTGTTTTTAGAGCAATAAAATGTGGCAGCTTTTTATACAAAATATCTGGCTCTGCCTCTTTCAAAGTCCTTAAGTACATGAGACTCATCTGGGAAGCTGCAGGCTGCTGTGGTCCCCTTGTCACCATCCTGGTCTGCTCTCCCATCCCACCCACCTGCAGCTCCTTTCTCTGCAAATCAAGGCAACATCTTGCAGTTGGAGGCAAAACTATTTTATTCTTGCAGCTACATCATGGACTTTTGCCAAAACGGCTACAGCTGTTAACTCTGTTCCAGCCAAACCCTGGGGCTCTTGGGCTGCTTGGGTGGCTGCTAAGCAAAGGACGTGCATGGTCTCTTGTCCACAGCTACATGCTCTATTTTCCAGGACATCTTCATCTCCAGCCTGGTGCTGGTTACGTGGTCCCATACCTCAGATTGACGTGTTGCCCAGAGAGCAACAGGTAGTGTTGAATGATGGGAAGAGAAGGTAAAGTTCCAGTTAGCAACTTCTACATCCAAAGCAAGATGGTCATTGCCGCCTGTTCCTCTCCCATTGCCTTTGCAGAGAGCTCCAGCCTCCACCTCCAGCAGCACAACCGTTTTCTTTGTTGCCCTTGAGCATGTGGACTGGTGGCCTGGCACGGCTGGCAGATGGCAGCTCCTACCTCATGAACGACCTCCGGCCAGTCCTGAAGAAGGCCTCGATCTGTTCCAGGGATCTGCCTTTGGTTTCTGGAACACAGCAGCCTGTGAATAAGATGTTCACGGCGCAGATGACAGCAAAGAAGAGGAAGGGCACCTCGAGGCCGAAGGCTTCCTGGAAAGCAGGCCAGAAAGCAGACATGAGCTGGTTGCAGACATGAGCTGGTAGCAGACATGATCTGAGGAGGGGCTGCCGGACACCCTCCTGGGGCAGTACCCACCACGACGCGGAGGAAGAACTGGGTCAAGGTGAAGGCTGTCAGCCAGCTCACGACAACACAGAGGCCCGAGGCCACCCCACGGGCTTTCAGAGGGAGGACCTCCGACATCAGCAACCAAGTGATGGGGCCCCAGCCCATGGCATAACCTGCAGGGGAGGAGGGGTAAGGTGAGGCTGTCGAGGCTTCAAAGCCCACTGAGGAGTGCAGAAGAGCCCTGTGCAATCCTGCCCTGCTCCTGCATCAATCGTTATTCCCCCCCATTCATGCTCTGTCAATCCTCAAAGTGACTTCAGATGCCATCTTTCTTGGTCTTCCAGGGACATCTGCCTGCCTTCCAGCTCCAAGCCCAAACCTCCTTGCTCTGTATCACCCTGCCTCGGATAAGAAATGTCCCCCCAGGCTGGTACCCAGCCCTGTGCTGTGGGTCCCAGGCTCTCGCTCTCTACACCTACCCATTATGAAGAACATGGTTGCCAGGAGGGGGATGAGGGTGATGTAGTTTGTTGGCTCAGCAGGAAAGCTGGCAGAGCTCTCCAGGGTCTTGTTGGCAATGGTGCTGTTCTGAGAAGCTGGCACGAAGTGGATATAGAGCCCCATGGTCAGGTTGGAGACCAACATGACACCAGCTGTGGAGAGATGGAACAGCGCAGTGGGACCGATGGGTGAGTGATCCCCTCCGTGCTGAGGGCTGAGCTCCTGGGAATGCATCTGCTCAGGAGCTGAGCTACCACCAAAGGAAAGAGACCTCCCCACTCCTTGCCCAAGTGCTGTATGGCTGAAGTTTCCACTCCTGCACGTTTGCAGAGCTCCTGGAAATCCTTAAATAAGAGCTTCCCTTGCACAACAGTGGGAGAGAGACATACCTGATACAAAAAGAAGAATCTTCCTCCCAGCTTTATCCATTGACACAGCAGCGATCGCCACCGAGAACAGACGTACCAAGCCAACAAGAGCTGCATCGTACTCTGGTTTCTGCAATGGCAAAAGCAGTGGGGAAGCTGAGATGGGAGAGCCAGGGAAAGGGCAGGTCCCTACGTGTGTTGCCTTGACTCTGGCCGATGCCTTTGTCAAAGCTATCCTCCTATAACAAGAGAGCAGAGAAGAAGAGCCTGAAGCTCAGAGGAGGAGAGCAGAGAGACAGTGGGGCCACTCCTGCTCCCCATCCTCATGCAGCCTTTTGCAGGGCAGGTGCTTGGCAATTGCTGCCAACCAGGTGCTTTAAAAAAGGCTTCAAAGTTGGGGTGTTAGAGCTGCAGGGGATTGGGAGCATCGGGCAGCCATCACTGAAGACGGAGCAGTCTGAGCACAGAGCTCACCAGGATTACGGATGTTTTCTTGAATATTGACTGCAGGTACACAAGGACACAGGTGACACCAGAGAGCTGCTGCAGGAACCTCATCCCCACCGCGATCAGGATGGGCTTGTAAATGAAGGGGTCCTTGATCTCGGCACAAGAAACCCGCCGGCTCTGGAAGGGACAAAGCCAGAAAACCAAGGTGTTACCGCCTCCGGGCTCCACCGCAGCACCCAGAAGACGGCCCAGGGCTTGCCCAAAGGAAGCTGGATTTTGCAGTTTTCACATTACATCTCCCCCATGCTGGAGGTGGACCTCCTCACCTGCTTCCTCACACTGTCCTTGATCTGCTCGTACTCCCGGGCGTAGTCCGTGTCCTTGCCCCGCAGCCAGCACAGGGACCCCAGGGCCTCGTCATCCTTCCCCTTGGAGAGCAGGAACCGGGGCGAGTTGGGCATGAAGCAGAGCAGGACGATCATCGCGAGCACGGGCACCTCCCCTGCGACGGCCAGCCAGCGCCAGTCCAGGACCAGCCCTGCCGGAGCAGCACAGTTAGGGGGGGAGTCCTGGCCTTGCTTCCACAAGGGCACCCCGACAGCAGAGATTTAATAAATCCAAAGGGGGGAAAAAAATCCCAAAAACTAGAGGGAGATTTTCCATGGTTTTCTCCTAGCAAAGAAGCATTTTCAGCTGTTGTTCAATATGGGGAAATTCTAGCAAGCTCCCCCAAATCTTAGAGGATCCAGCAAGATCCTGCAGCAACCAGGGCACACGCTGACAGGCGATGCACATGCATTTCATCGCATGCTGCCCTTGAGCCCTCATGAAACCTTGGCAGGACCCAGGTCTGCAGGCACGGTGATGGCCATGGGTCTGTGGGGGTTATGGGTTCATCCCTCGGAGCACACACACAAGTGCAGGTTATGCACTGGCGATCCTGTCCAGCCCCCCTTTGCACACCCGTGGTGGTGGTTGTGAGCTGGCTGCGAGGGGAAGGAATCCATCGACTTGCTGAGAAAGTTGTTTAAAATAAACTTCCCTAAGGTTTCGCTGAGGGTTTCCTGCCCTCCGAACCCCGAGATACTTGCCCAGCGCATACAGGATGAGGGAGCCCAGCACTGCCATGATCTGAGGACAAGCGCCCAGCATGCCTCTGACCCCGGGGTGGGAGATCTCCGAGATGTAGACCTGGAGCGGCACAACACATGCTTAATGGAGCTGCAACATACAGCCGTCACCACCAAAACCTGTCCTCTGTCACCTCGCAGTCATCCACTGCGGCCAGGGGAAACCCAAACTGCTGGGAAACTGCCCTCTCGGGATAGAAACCTGACCGGTCCAGCGGCACGAGCTGGTCCTGGCAGGCAGAGAGGACAGCTTTGCAGGCACCACCGCTTCCCTCCCTCACCCCGGCATGGGTGTGAAGCCAGCCGCACGCTCAGACTCCCATTACTGGAAAGATGGGCCTCAGGGTTACTCAATTCCTGCCTTCCCCTCTGCATGCAACACGAGGTCGGCATTCAGTAAACGCTGGAGGAAATAACTGCCGGGAAGAACAGGGCAGGGATTGAGGACCTGCCTTCCCTTTTCTGTGGGCAAGAAAGTCCGGCACCGTGGGGGCAGCCCTGGAGCTCTGCTGATGCCTCCAAAAAGCAGCGGGATGCCCCAGGCTCAGCTATGGCACCCCTCTGTCTCCAGCCATGCAAATCCCCAGCAAACTCCCTCCCACGGCATGTTACCGGGATGGAGGCGGACGTCACGCCACCGGCGTAGCCCGTCAGCACACGGCCCAGCAGCAGCATCCCGATCCCCTGGGCACCGGCCATCAGTGCGTATCCCACGGCGGAGGGCAGCGCCGAGAACATGATGCTCAGTTTGCGGCCAAGGCGGTCATTGAGGAGCATGGTGCTGAGCCCCCCCGCCGCCGCTCCTAGCGTGAACACCGACTGTGGGAGACACGGAGAGGGGCCTCAGCGGGTCCGGGCTCTCCCCGCACACCCACTGGCTCTGACCCCGGCCACAGCAGGGACAGCCCCGCTCCTTACCCCAAACCAGGATGCCGTGTGCTGGTCCAGCCTCAGCGCAGGGCTGGGGTGAGCCTCGAGGGCTGGGATGACGGGCGAGGGGTAAACCAGGGCGAAGCCGAAACTGAAGTTCCCCAGGACAGCGGCAAACGCAGCCAGGTAGAGCCGCTTGTTGTGGAGGCTCCTGAGGGAGGGACAGAGCGAGGAGGATGTGTTGAGCGCCCTTATCGCAGCCGGCAGAAATTTTAACCCCGTCTTGTGGCTTCCCTCAGCCTTTGCCGAGGCTCTCGTGACACCCACGAGGGATTTTCCTGGGGAACGGCCCTGCACAGCCCCAGGCTGCTGGGGTTTCTCTGAGCGGAGCAGCAGCCGCTCCTGCCATGTGTTGGGGGGCGAGAGCCTGTGTCCCCAGGCACCGCCGATGCTTTCCTCTGTGCTGGGCTGTTTTCAGTGGGTTCAACAAACTGAGAAAAACAGAAGCTGCAGCCAGGCAGCACCACGGACCCAGCTGGCAGCCAGCTCAGCGGAGCCGGGAGGGGGTTCCTTCCAAGGCCCCCATGCCCCCCAGCAGGACCTTGTGCCCCCACGAGAGTCAGATGCCCAAAAGCACGCCCGCCCACAGCTCTCCCAGGCGGGCTCATCCAGCACTGCACACCCTGGGCAGGATGAGACCCCATCTCAAGGCAACTCAGGAACAACAGCAGTATGGAGCAGCTCTTCCACCAGCTCCCCCCAGCCCAGTGCTCTCGGGACAGGGGGCACAGCCCACCCCACGGCCGGCCCCAGCCCGGCCCTTACCGCAGGTACTCCTTGTCGAGCCTCTTGCCCGCGCTCTCGGGGAAGGTCCGATACGAGGAGCTCGTCTTCCTCACGAGGGGCTCCCGCACGCTCGGCTCCATGGCAGTGCCGTGGCCGGTGCCCGCCGTGGTGTGGGTGCCGCTTCACTCGGGGCCGGATGCTCGGGGCTGCTTCTGGGACGGGGAGGAAGAGGCCGCTGAAAGCGAAAGGGGAGAGGCTGCCTGGCGTTGCCTAATCAGAGAAATCTGTGCCTCGTGGGCTCACGCCTGGCTGGCCTCTGGGGAGGAAACGGGGGGCCGGAAAATCAGCAAAGAGCCATGGGGAAACGATGGTGCCCTGCAGCCTTCACCCAGCGCCCGCCCAGCCCTGTCCCTCCCACACCCCATCGACACCAAAACCCATCGCTGTAGCGGCACTTACAGGGATGATCCTTGCAGAACCGTTTCCGCCAGCAGAAACATCCCTTTGCTAAGGCCACGTCTCTCCCCTCAAGGAACCAGTACCAGTTAGACTGGCCAAACGCTGCTTCTTTTTACAACAGCAAATTACATCCGTGTGAGCCTCCGCAGCCACCCTGGGGAAGGGCTTTCAACACAGACCAGAGCTGAGGAAGAGGAAGGAGAGGAAACAAGAGGGAGGTGAACACGGAGGGGGCTCAGGGATCAGGTGAGGGTGATGAAGAGCACTGATGAGGATGGAAAAGGGGAGGGTGGCATCTGTGCTGCATTGGGTGCAGCTGCTGGGGGCCCCTGGCTGCCCATGGGTGCCTTTGCCCCCTCGTCCTGGTCCCCCCAGCCCCACAGGCCTCAGCGGGCAGCGTCGTGCTGGGGCATCTGCAGGTCCTGGGGGGCTGCAAGGTCCGAACTCATCCTGTAGAAAAGGGGGAGACGCACCTACTGGCTTTGCACTTGGATTTAATTAGCAAAAGATGTCTTTTCCCTAAACTACTGTAGTGCTCCTGTTGTTTCCATCATTCACCTTAGTCCTGGTGCTTTTGGGACCACCTGGGTGGTTTCTGCACCCCCAAGCCTGCCTGGGAGCCCCAGTGATGCTTCGGTGTCAGCCAGGACCCACTATGCTCTTCCCTCCGAGCAATCTGGTTCCCCTTCTGCAACCACCAAGTGCTGCATTTAGTGTCTGATCGATGCTGGGGATTTACAGCTGACTCAGGCACTCGGGCCTGTGATTTCTCTGTGGGAAGAAAGGTCATGGAGCAAGGGGATGTCAGAGCGGCAGGCCAGCTCATTCAAAAACTTTCCAGTGTCGTGTTGGTCCGAGCAGGGATGTCACAACAGCCTCCAGCCAACCTGGAGCTAGTCCCTGCACCCTGGGCACCCCCTCCATCAGCAAACACCATCGGTCACCTCCCTTGCTTGCATTTTGCTCCGTGCATCTGGGCTAGCAGCGCCTGTTTGCTTCCACGGTGGCAACGCTCTGTGCAAGGTCATGGCCCTGCATAGGGCAGCGGGGGCCGGGGAGCATCGCTGCTGGTTGCATCTTGCAGACCAAGGAAAATCTGCAGGTGAGTGGCCTTAGGGAATTTGAAGAGGAAGGATGCTACAAATTCACGCAGTGAAGGCCAGTCATTGAGAAAGTTATTTTTTATCCCCTCTGCCCCTTCGAGGCCTCAGCTTTTTCCCAAAATCAGGTATACTGAGTCTCTGCAATGCAATATTTGCCATATTCCACCCCAAAGCAGCTGCCTTTCAGCACTGAGTTTAAAAAAGGGCCCCCAAAGCAGGATGCTGTCGCAGAGAGAGGGTGTGCTGGGGGTGGAGGGCTGTGGGGCAATGCTGCTGGGGCTGGTCCAGGTGAAAAGTGGCTGCAGGTGCTGAGCACAATGGTGTTCACTGGGGAATGTGGCTGCAAGGTCTCCGGGGGCTGATGTTGCTGCAAGGTAAGGGCTTTTCTCTTTTTCCTCCCTGATCCTTGTTTTTGCTATAAATATCTCTAGCAAGGAGGAAGCTTTGGCCTTGCTGGTTAGTTATCTCTGGCTCTTTCCATCGTGGGGCTGCTTGGCTGCTGCTTTTTGGGACTGTGGTGGGGCTGAACGTGCTGCCCTGTGCAGGCTTGTGCCAGCTTTGTGCTTGAGCTTCTCAGAGGGGTTTGTGTGCCAGGTTGTGGGTCCCTGCTGAGAGCAACGCTGCTTAGAGCGAAGGTGTGAAACCTGCATCGCCTGCCTCTGGCGTGCTTGGGGGTGAGCGGAAGAAAGGCTTCTGTGCGTGTGGAGGGGTCTGTTGTCTGGGTGTCCTTTGAGGAGTCACGTCTCTCGAAGACAAGGGCTGGGAGCTTCCCGTTTGTGAAGGCGAAAACTGAAGCAGGGAGAGATGATGTGTCCTGATGGGATGTGGGAAACCGATGGCAGTGTTGGGCGCTGACCCGGCTGTGCAGTCTGGTGGCTTGGGCAGGGAGAAGCTGACTCAGAGCAGGCTACCATGAAATGGCTATCTGCATGCAACACCTCTTGCTCATTCACCTCTCTCCCTTCAGCTGTTTTTGGAGATCAATGTGGCCTCTGCTGAGGGATTACAGAAAGCAGGATCTGCATCTCCCCTCTGTCTGGGGCTTTGCACTTTGTGCTGAGCCCCAGGCTCTGGCAGCTCCTCGGGGTCGGGTTGTGCTTGGGTGCACAGGCTGGGTGCTGGGTGGCCAGGGGCAGCCTGCTGCAGCCCCTGGGGGCTGGCAAAACAAGCCTGGGACCTGGGACCCGCTCTGCTGCTGCGGTGGGATGAGCCTGGCCGTGCCAGTGTGACCCCAGCATGTGGGTGCACAGGGCTGGAGCCCCGAGTGCCACCTCCTGCCCCAGCGGGGCTATTGCCCGCGTCTGATCTAATTCTCATGCTTCTGGCCAAGAAGCAACCATTCACTCAAGAGTTATCAAGCCCATAAATGTGCATTAGCTGGTTTTGCTGTCTTTATGTGATAATTTAATTACCAAGGTTTTTCCCTAAATAGCCCTGTTTGTGGGAGGCTTTCGGGAGGGAGCAGGGTGATGCAGTGCAGGGAAGGCTGGCAATGGCCGTTGCATTTCCTGGGCTGGGAGAGGTGTTAGGATGGGGCTGGAACCCTGCTCTGGGCTGGGGCACCTCCTCGGCATGCGGCCGCTGCATGCACTTGCCACAGACGCTGCAGAAGGACACGGTATCTGTCCTAAACCAGAAGCCACTTGGACATGGGACACAGAGAAGTGCTCACCCCAACCTTCCCCACCCTTTTATTTGGGGAGAAAAAAATATATTGGAGAAGAGCCGTGAGCCAGAGCAGTCGGATCTCCCCGCAACGCGAAGGGTTATCCAGTTTCTGTGCAGATTTGTCAACTGCTTCAAACAGGAAATTACTTCGTGTCTTGAAAAACATCCAAGCACCTGTAATGCCGGGAAGCACGGGGGAGCTGGCGCCCGCGCTGGTCTCGGCTCGGGGAGCCGGGGCTGAGCCCCCGGGCAGGTCTGTCCCTCGGTGCGCAGGGGGATGGTGTCCCCTGGGGGAACGGGGGGTCCCTCAGGCGTGGTATAACGGGTGCCTGCACTTGCTTTTGGTGAGCAATATGTGTGCAGAGCCTCTCCGCTCTGCGCTTGATGATTCCTTTCTAAAAGCGCTGTGTTGGTAAGGAATAAAGCACCCACCACCCTGTCCCTGCTCCACATCTTTCCTGGGACTCTTCCTGACTTTCTGTAGGTCCTACCAAAACGCACAAGGGGTAGGTAAGGTGAAAGAAGGCTCCGCATCAGTGGTGTCTGCAGTGGGCTGTGCTTGGTCATCGGCACGGGGAAGGGGCTTCGGCCCCGCTCCCCACCTCTGCGGCCCACGATGGGGCTCCAGGCCCTCGAGGGTGAACCAGGGAGGAACGAGGCACCCGCTTTGGGAAAGCAGCAAACCAGCCCGTGGCCGATTAAAGGGCAATCTGGTTTTGCTGAGAGCTGTTGGCTGCCTTGGCCAGCGTGATGCATTGCTCCGGCTCAATAAGACCTTCCTCCCCCTCTGACAGCTGTGCAATAGATCATGAACATATGCAAAAAAATAAACTGCATCAAAGCCACTTGGCAACTTAACTAACCCAATTCATAAATTAATTTCTATTCGTCTTGTAAGGGAGAAATCAGCCACTCCTCAAGGCTATTTGTCTCTATCGCTCATCTGGCCACATCCTTCCATAAATCTTCCCCGTAAGTCTGAACTGGTGATTGCTGGGTCAAGCTGTAATAACGCTCAGTGCCTGTGCCGGGCTCAGGGGCAGCCCTGGGGATGGTTTGCCCTGGACTGGGGCAGGGTTGCTTCTCCCTGCATCGCCTGCATCCTGTAAGGCTGTAGCGGAATCGGTGTTTTGCAGCATGGTGCTGCTCTGTGGGTGCACGTGGGTGATTTTGGGGAGCGCGTGGTCCCTGCCCGGGAGCCGTAGGGGTGGTGCAGAGGTACGATGGTGAACCAGCTCCTTGCAAAATGTGGGTGAACAGCGTGTGCCGGGTTTCCAGAGCTGTGCAGGGGGCGGCCGGTGACTGCAGGGTGCTGGGGGTGCGTGGAGGGAGGGTGGGTGGGTGGGTGCTTGGTGGGAGCTGGCACCGGGCTGAGCGTACCCCTGCGGCATGGTGCTGGGGGAGTCTGAGCCCAGGAGGCAGCTATGGCTGCTCCCCCTGCAGCTTTCCAAGACCCCTCGGCTGCGCAGGACGGTGCCTTGAACCCGCGGCTCCAGATGGGCACCAGTGCCTGGAGCCCCAGGTTAGCTGTGCCAACCAGGCAGACAGAAGTCAGCTCTTCCCTGCTGTATCCCTCGCCCCACTCCCCCCTCGCAGAAAAAAATCGCCACCTTTTCAGGCTGCCATCTATTTATTTTGTTGGACTCGGAACTTGCTGAAATGTCTTTCGATGGATGAAGCAATGCAGAGTAGAAGAACAGAGCCTGGCAGGCTGCATGGTGAGTGGAAAATAGTTTTTTGGGACTTTCTGGAGTTTGAAGGCCTGATGATGGATGTGCATGCGAGGGATGGTAATGGCTTTGTAAGTATCAAAACACAGAGCAAAAGAATAACTCTGCCTAATAGACTGAGAAATATATGTCGGACGGGATCCGCTCCGCTCCGACACGGGCGAGAGCGGCGGTGCTGAATGATGAAGTGCTGCAGGGCTCAGGAGCAGAGGCTTGTACCGGTTTAATGTATTGGAAAAAAACAGTACAACTATTTTTGAAAAAAATATTAGATACTCGCTATGAATGTGTTGGAGAAGGCTGTATCTTGTCTCAAAATGAGTCCCAAGGAGACCCATTGTGTTTGCAGTGATCTGTTCGAGGGGCTCGCAGCCACCCATGGCTCTGCCTGTCCCTGTGCCTCCTGGCTCCCCTCTTGCTGCCTTCCCGCTCTGCTCCTGGTGTCCAGACCTACTGACAAAAGTGATGGGTTTATGTGGAAATTTTGTGGGGATAAATATTTGCCTGTCAGCAACGCTAGGTCAGAGCATGATTTCTCATGTGCCATTTGGAAATGACATTTCCAAACAAAATCAGAATTTCCCATTGAGGGGTTTTTTGTTGTTTTTAAGTTGGAAAAGGGCTGAATTTGGGGGGGCTCTTGCCATGCAGCTGGAAGACTTGTTCATCCCCCCATGCTTAGAGCAAGGGGTTTTGGGGTCCTGTTTCCAACCCAGCTAACTGAGAAGCTGGGATGAGCTGGAAGACGCGTGTGTGATCTTCAGCTGGGTGTGGGATTTACCAAAAGCGGGATGTTTTTTTCCTGCTTGCGGGGCTTTTTTTCCAGGTCACACGAACCCTTGCAACCCACAACTTCCAGTGCCGGCAGGTACAAGCGAAGCCGAGATTGCAGGTTTCCAGCCCTTCCCATGGGACGTGGTGGCTTCGTCACTCGCTGCATCTCCTGCAGCGATGCCCCAGGGATGCTGTGCTTTCAGACGGGCCAGCCCGGGGAAGCAGCTCAGGTTTTCAGCAAAATCCAGCGCTGGGCAGGATGAGCCGGGACGTGGCTGTGGCTGCCTCCAGCCGGGACAAGCCCTGGTGGGTGTCGGTGCCCCGGTGCCGAGCCGGGAGGGTGCTCGGGCGGCGTGATGCAGCGGCGCTGGGTGCTTGTGGGGATGGGTGAAAGCTCGGTGAGCGCAGGGCTGCACCGCAGCGGCAGCGTGTGTGGAAATACAGCCGAGCCTTGCTAGGCTGCGGGGGTGTCTCCAGGGCAGGCTTTAGGGGCTGGATGTTACCCCTTCCGAGACCCGATGGCTTAGGTAACAGGCAGCCTTGGGAGGACGGTTCTGCCATCACCCGGCTCAGCTCACACCCAAAATGTAAGCATAGGGGCTAAAAATAGAATTTAAAGAACAAGCACAGGAAAGTTTCCTTTCTCAACTATCCTGTATATCCAGAGCCATGTTAAGGCACCCACAAGGTTTTTGACACCCTGTGTTGGTTGAGAGGTGGTGAGATAAATAAAGCAACTTTCAAGAAGAATTTTTTTAAGAAAGCTTTTTTTTTTTAGTGTGTTCAGTTGAACTCCATGGGCTGCTGGGACAGGCTTTGAAGCGGCGCCTTTTGCAGTGCCACAACCTGGATTTTTTTTGGATCCCCCTTCCCTTGCTATGGGCATTTCTGCTGGGTATTTGAAGAGAAGCTGCTTTTTCTCTGATGGCGAGGACTGGATTTCTTTATGCCTTGGGACACAAATCTCCCCCCAAATTCCTGAGAGCTGCTGCCTGCTCCTTCCTTGGCTCTGTGCAGTTTTTTCCTGTTTAATATGCTTTTTTTTTTTTTTTTTTTTTAAAAAAAGGCAAAACAAAACATATCATTTCCTTGATTTAATGTGAGCCAATTATGGCTCACAGGCTGTTAACTTCATCACCGCTTCTTCCAAGAAAGACCTTGGTAAAATAAACCACCACGCCGGCGGTGCAGAGCTGGCAGCCGTGCCGGTGCGCCGGGACCTGCCGTCGGGCTCCGCGTGTGACTGGCAATGCCTCGGCTCGAGCCATGGCATTTTATCCCCCCCCAGCTGGAAAAAAAGCTAACGGCTCTGTCACACACATGCCCGCTAAAATATCCAACCACTTGTTGTACATCTGCTGACGGATACCAACTGGAAAGGAGATTAGGGCTCAGACTCCCGCGCTGGGCTGTCTGCCCCTCCTAATGAGGAACAGATTGGAGCCCTCGCTGTCGCTCGAGCACGGCACGCTGCCTCCGGCGCCCGGCAAATGGCAAAATCAGGAGGGCTGGGGCAGCCGGTGGATACCAGGGCGTGGGCCAGTGTTATTAAACTGTGCCGGCAGCCAGGCATAGCCGGGGCCAGGGCTTGGGTGGACGCTGCGTGAGGTGCTGGGGGGTCTGCAGTGATGCTGGGGTCTGTAATGAGCTGGTGGGACCCCGGGGTTGGGGGGCACCTGAGTTGATGCATGTTTGCAGGCTGGCACGAGGTACTGGGGGTGCTCTGTGGAAAGCTGTGCTTCCCCCAAGAGTCCCCTTGCCCCCACGCTGTCCTGCCCATTGCCCCCAAGTCACAGGGATTCACGCGTCTGGAGGCAGGATCTGACCCCTCCAACCTGGGCACTGCCGGCTTGGGGACCTGCAGCCAGATGGTGTCCAGCCACAGTGAAATCCCACATAGGATGCATCACCTCATGCGTGGCGTTTCCCAACCCCTTTGCCTTAGGAAGAAAACCACTCGTGGCATTTAAAAGCACCTTGGGACTGTCCCCAGGAGCTGGGTGCAGGGCCCGTGCTCTCCCCCACCCGCAGCCACAGCCGTTGCCCCGGGGTTTTGCACGCCGGCTGCGGCACCAGGACCTGCAGACCGTGCGTGTGTTCACCGGCGGTTGCGTCGCCGTCTCCTGAATTGCTTCGTCCCTTGGCCGGGGGCCAGCACAGGAATGTTAACGTTTTTCTGCAGCTAATTTGGGGCTGTGGGCAGACCCGGTGCTGCCTTCTCCCTCCCTCCCCACCGCTGGTGCTTGTTTTATTTTATGTTTCTTTTCAGCGGCAGTTGAATTGAAAATTAAGATGTGCTGCGACCTAATCCCAAATAAAAATGCCAGTGCGTTCCCTGCGGGGCCCTTGGTTTAACCTCCCAGGCGGGCAGCGCCATGCCGGTTGTGCAGCCTTGTGTGCTGCTCGGCCGTGGGGCTGCGGTCCCTGTCCCTATCCCAGGGCTGGGAGCGAGGGCAGAGGGAAACCTGGATCCTTCCCTTTGGCAAAACGCTTTCCACCGGTGGCAGGGTGGGATTCCTCATAAATGATTTGCCTCGCTGGGAGTTTGGGGAATTGCAGGGTGCCCTCGCCGAGGAGGATGGTGCTCTCTTGGGTCCCATGGGACTTTCATGCTGTGCATCTTCTGCTGAGCGCCTGCCATTGCCGGCTCTCTGTGGGACAAGGGACGGGGACAAGGCCATGTCCCAGCTGTGACACTGCAGTGGGCAGGCTGGCGTCCGGCTGCCATCGACCCCAGCCGCTGGCAGAGAGGAGCAGGATTGCCACGGCGGCCTATAAAAAGGCAAAGATGAGCTGGGATTCCCATACAAGGGGGAATGGGAGGCAGCTGTGTCCTTGAAGCAGGAGGATAAGGAGCTTTTTATAAGCCCATTTTTGCAGACACCTTTTAACCCGTTTATCCTGCCGACAGAAAATCTCGTGGATGAAATTTGGAGTGAAAGCAGAGACCTGAAAGCACATTTCTGCTTCACTGGCGATCTGTTAACGGGATAATCTTGTTACAGCCACCTGTTAGTCCTGGAGTGAATCCTGAGTGTTCCTGGGCAGATACTAATTTATTTTATTGGCATAACAGCACTCTCTCGCATGATCCTGGGGTGTCCCCCAACACCCCAGCCCTCGGTTGCTTTCCCATTCAAGGTCATTGGAAGCAGCACTAAATACTTTCAATTGCTCTTAAACAAAAGTAGCTTTGAGGTTTTGAAGATCAAGGTGCACCAGATGGACCAGGATTTTATTCAGGGGCCTTTGGGCCAAGCCTTACGTGCATTAAAAAAATCTTTACACATCTCCATGGCCTTGAGTTTCTCTGAGTTTTGTGAAAATCGGTGGCTGGATAGAGGAGAAAAAACCCAATAACGTGTCCCTGCCATGGGGGAAAACTATTATAGCCAGCTTGTGCCCATGCCAGGAACCAGCCGGCCACCGCCTTGGCTCCTCTCCCTTCCCACCAGCTTTGCTGCAGCTCCTCTGGGTTTTTTTCGTCGCATTTTTAAACCCCGCACGCCGTGGGTCCCCCCCAGCCCCTGAACTCTGCCTCACCTGCCTGTAGCCACCGCGGCAGGTAGAAGCGGCCCCGACCCCTTGCTCCCAAAATTCATTTCCCCTGGGAAAGCCTCCTAAGCCGCTTACACCTCCCGCTGCCCCCCGGGTACCTAACGGGCAAGCCAGACCTTGCAGGAGGATGAGACGGGAAAATTTGGGAGCGAGAAGGAGCAGGGTTTATACGGGAGAGCGATGGGAGGTGCCATCCCCGCTCGGTCCCCGTCTCATCCCAGGGGCTCCCCGGCTTTCGGGGAGCACTTGCCCGGGCGTCCTGAGCCCCTGGGGCTCTGCCCGCGTCTGGAGGACCTCATGTGAAACCCATTAAAAGCGTAAGGAAAGGGAGCACGACGGTTGGGAATCATTTTGTTTGGGTTTCTAAAACGTGCGCATGAAAACACTGTGTGGTTTTCTGACAAATTTGAAACAGCGCTGCTCAATTCGCTCCAGCGCTGCTACTGTTGATCTAGCAGACTGTAAAGCATTTATTGGAGTTGCTTGAGGCGAACTTAAGCATCTGTGGAATAACAAGTCCAGGAAGTAATTGCATTCACAAGGAAAATATTTTTATGTATAATTCAGTGACCCATTTTATAAACATTGCGGTTCCACCTTGGACTTTTTTTTTTACTTTTTTTTTTTACCTTTTTTTTTTTATCCGCAGCCTTCCCTATCCAAGCGTCTGAGGTTAGTGAAATATGAGGGGTTGTGCTTGGTGGCTCCGTGTTCGGTAAGGCATGGCACTGGGCGGGCGGTGGGGAGGAAAGCCCCGGTGCTGCGGGGCGGCCGGGGGTCCGGCTCCGGCGGGGCTCTGGAGGTGGCACCACGGCGGGGTCCCGCCGGCGTTGGGCGCCCCGGAGAAGCAGAGAGACAGCGTGGATTGCTCCCACCGAGCTTGGCAAGCGCAGAGGAATTGTTTCGGGGCAAGGGCTTTTCTTTCTTCCTTAGCAAACCAGCTTTACGAGAAGATGAGTCATTCACAGCCTGGGTGGCATCGCGCGGGGCGCAGGGCTGCGGAGCCCGGGGGCTCTCCGCATCAGGACGTGCAGCTCCGTGGGTGCCCCCGGCCACGGTGCCCCTGCGGTGCCTCTGTTGAGGGGCAGCGGGTTCACCCTGTGCAGAATTTTTTGATTCCTGTAATGTCCAGTTTTCTTGGGTTTTCTGGGGTTTCGTTTCCATGCAGTATAAATGCAACCCCCCACCCCACCTTTCGTGACCCAGGAGCTCCGTTTGCTCTCGCGGCACAGCGCAGGTCAGAGCTGGAAGGAGCCGTCGCACAAAGACATTTTGGAGGGGACTGGCCCATCCTGAGCACGGCAGTGGGCACGGCCGGTTTGGGAACCAGCATTAGATACAGGCGTTTAAACGGGCGATAGTGTAAAGACATAGATGTGCTCTAACAGAACAAAGTTATGAAAAGATAAAGCCACAAAACACCTTATTAAAATTGCACTTAATTTTTGTGGGGTTAATATTGTGGGGTTTTGTGTAGGTGTGCTGGCACCTCAGCTGGGGTAGAGCTGCCCCTCCGGGGGCAGGGGGTGGGACTGATGGCACGGGAGCTCGCTCCCCCTTCTCCAGCTTTGCTGCCACAGATTTGTTGGCATCTTTATCCCTTCGGGGGAATAAAAGTCCGACCCAGCCTGAACGGCGAAAGGCAGGTGAGTGCTGTGCCATGAGACCAGCGGGCGTCTCGTGGGTCCCCATCCTCCCTGCAGCGCTGCGGGGAGTGGGGAAGCAACTGACCCCCCCAGTGCCTGCGCTGCTGGGGGGCACCCATCGGGGCACCCATCGCTTCCCTGCAGGCAGCGGATGCCCGGCTCCCGCCCCGCTGCCTCTCCCTGTGCACAAGGCATGGCTCGAAGCCAGGTAGTGCTGAAAACCGGGGGGCAAAACTCAAGTTGGAGGTGCCAGGCAGAGCCTCCTCTGCTTTTCCCGTTGCTTCCATCGCCCCCAAACCACCGTGCCCTGGGTGCAGCCGCCCCCCTGCCCGTGGAGCGGCGATGCCAAGGGCAGCCACAGCCCCAGGGCCGGGCCCCCCGCCAGGAGGGAGAAGAAAACAAAACAAAACACGCCTGGGAGTAAATATTATCTGAATATAAAGGAACGCGATGTTTCTTTGTATGGGTCTAGAATTTCTGCCTTTTAACAGCTAACCTTGACTCAGCCAATATCCACAACATGCAGCCCTGGCCAAAATATGCTGGGCCTTAAAGTACCACAACAGCTGTTTTTCTTGCTAAAATATGACATTAAATTTTTTGGACGGCTGGATGCTTCCTTGATGAAAGTGGAATAAGGGGCTATTTTTCCTCTCTTTCCTCTCTCTCTCTCTCCCCCCCCCCCCCCCCCTTTTCTCCTCCTTCCGTACAAGGCGATAAAGCCCGAGCCTTTGCAGACATCCCATGCGGGCAGCCGGCTGATGTGCCCGCGGGGCCAGAGCCCCAGCTGCAACCCGAGAGAGGGGGCTGCTGCTCGCTGAACCCCTCCTTGTTATTCCTGGATCCCTCCCACGCCCCGGCAGAATCAACGCCAGCAGCAGTTACAGCCCTGACATCTTGTTTTGCCGATGGTTTGTAGTATGTCAAAAATGTTCTGCCCTTAAAACGAGGGCACCGGTGGGGGGGCCGGGGGCGGTGGGAGTGGCGGGTCTCCCGGTGGGTTTTGCACTTTGGAGCCCCCGTCCTCACAAGAGAGGCAGTTTGGGGCTTTTCAAGAGCTCCAGCTGCAGCCAGTGGTGCGGGGCAGGAGCCCAGTGGCCACATCTGGCCCCGTGAGCCAGCATTGGTCCCTCTCCTCGAACCAACCCGTATTTTGAGGAATCACCGGTGGTGTGAGCTGGCGCTGGCCAGGATTCACCCCTCTTCCCCCTGCAATGGCAGCGAGGCTCTCATGTGGGATTTGCAGCCAGCCACGCGCCGGGGTGGTGCAAGCAACGCTGCGGTGGCTTTTGGTTCAGCGGTGTCGCTCTGCATGAGGGGTGCCTTTCTGGACAGCGTGTTTGTCCGCGGGTGCTTTTGCTGGACAAGCCATGTTTCCCAGGCTGTGGTGGTCACTAGGATGGGGATTTGCAGCAGAGTCACTGCCCTGGGTCTTAAAACACGGGAATGGCTGCAGCAGGAGCAGGGATGCGCGGTGAGATGTGCCCTGGCCAGTGCCGACGAGGTGGCTCTGCTCGTCAGTGCTGCGGCCACCCCTGAGCAGTGTCGCCCAGTGGCGCCTGGGTGCGGGTCTGGGGCAGCTTGGGGCGCGCTGATGCTGATGTGCCTGAAACCCACGCACGGGTGATGTGGGCAGTGTCGGGATGGGGTGTCCACTTGCCTTGTCCCCATCCCATCCCCACCTCTGGAAGCACTGTGGTTCCTTGCCCGGTTCCCCATACACTATTGAGAACAAAGTCCCTGCCCACACCTCAGCCTCCCCTTCTTTTTCCTTTTTTTAATGATCAGGTTGATTTTTAATGGGAGACAGAAGAATTTTTAAAATGGGGGAGGTGGGAACCAAACCAGGATGAGGGTTTCACTGCCCAGAGCCTCCCAGGCTCCTTTATTTCGCCTGGGGTCTGACATCTCACGGGCCGATGAACCAGGAGCACCAGCAAGATGCTGCACGGGCAGCGTGGCATCGTAGCAACGGGGTTGGGTCTGGGGGCTCCAGCCCCGACTCAAGGTTACCCATCGCTCCTCTTATTTCCCTAACAATTTTGCTGCAGTACCTTATTTACACCTAACAGTTTATCTGCCAAGCCGTCGTGCTCGCTGTGCATGTATTTATTTACGGAGACCCATGAGTACTGGTGGTGATGGGGATGCGGCCGGCGGGGTGCGCGGGGTGCCAGGCTGGGTCCCCGGCGGTACCCGTGTGTGTGTGTATAAGGTACGTGTTCCCCTTTCCCCGGCCGGCGAGCATGTGGTTGGAATTAGCGGCGCGGCTGCAGGGGGAGCGGGCAGCTGGGTTTCTCCGGAGCGTTTCAGTGCTTAATCTCTGAAGAATGCAGAATGTCTGTCTGGACGCCCCGGCCAAGATCAACTCCGCGGCACGGGGAGGCCAATATAAACGTTCATGTTTTGTGTCACCGAGATTTCATTAGATGTTTTTTATGTAATTGCATAAGTCGAACTACCGTGATGAAAATGCCACAGCGAACAAATGAGATGAATTGTGAAACCTCTCCTTCGAGGAGACGCTGGCCTCCTCTGGACCACGGGGTTCCAGCTCCAGCCTCTTCCAAGGCGCTTGTGACCTTTTGGGATAAATAAGAGGTTGTTTGCCCATCGGCCCCCCCATCCACCCCTCACCCTGACGTCAGGGCGAGCTCAGGCCTCGGCCGGGCAGCAGGTCACCCCGTGCCTGGCGCTGGGAGGCAGAGGGGCTGGTGGCCCCACACTCCGATGGGCTCCCGTCCCTCCTCTGACGCCCGGGGGGAGGCGGCGGGACGGGGGGAGAGGAAGAAAAATCTCTCCTGTTCCTTGGCCGCCCGACGTCCAAGTGCTCTGTGGCATCTGAATGATATCACCACCCTCTCGGTTTGGTTGAAGCGGAGAGGGTGAGCTGCAGGGCTCAGCTCACATTTGCAGCGATGCTGCGCCCCATTCCTATCCTCTGACCCTCTCCATGAATGATAACGACTTTCTTAATGTGTCCCTTAAAGGCCTGGCGTGTCTCCCTGATGGTACAGATTAATGCCAATCTAATTAGGCCTTAACTCGGTTCAAACACAGACACGCTCCTTGATGCCAGGCAGCTCCGTGGGCTGGGGAGCACTGGGACAGGACAGTGCCGCTCCTCCCCGGGATGCGAGGGCTCAGCAGGGCGGCATCCCAGCACCCGCCGCCTTCCCCAGCTGTGCGCCCATCCCGGTTCTCCTTGGTGACTGGGCAGCATGGACACGAGCTGAGAGGCCGGACCCACCGGGATGGCAGCCCTGCACAAAGTCCCTGGGTTTTTCTCCCAGGGGAGGTTTTCCTGCAGATGCACAGCGGGGATGGGGAAGGCAGCCAGCAGCGCGGGAGTCCCGGGTGCTGCATCCCTGCGGCGGCTTCTGCGAGACGG
The DNA here is from genome assembly GCF_965183815.1 of Platalea leucorodia. Taxonomy (NCBI): domain Eukaryota; kingdom Metazoa; phylum Chordata; class Aves; order Pelecaniformes; family Threskiornithidae; genus Platalea; species Platalea leucorodia. The sequence continues at coordinate 4,857,617 of NC_138837.1, read as the reverse complement.
GCTGGAACGGTCGCCCTCGCCGCAGACACATCTGCTGGGCGGGAGGGCCTGGAATTTGGGATATTGTTTTTCTGGCGGGGAGTGGTGGGTGCCAAAAGCCTGATAAATTAATCACCTCTGACATGGGTCAGTCCAGCTTCTGGCGTGCGCAGGCTGGGCCCCCCGAGCTGCTGAGCGGAGACGGTGCTGCTGCAACGCGAAAGTTCATTATGCAGCGAGGCGGCCCAGGAGAGGAGCGGGTTTTGGCTGGGCTGGGAGGGGGCAGCCACTGCTGGTGAGGGGCTCAACCGCCGTGCTCCCCCGGGACGGCCGGCTGCAGGGGACGTGGTGGCACAACCCTTGCCAGCTGCCTGCGCCTGGCGATGCTGCGACCTGACAGTGCTCATCGCCTGTTTTGGAGCAGGGCCGGGCTGGGCCGCTGCATGCCGCTGGCCCTTGGGAGACGGGAACGTATTTCGGACTTGTACAGCTTCTGGCACAGCAAGGTCCTTGGTGAGGGACTGCTGGAGTGCTAGTGGGCATACAGAGCCCAGGGGAGGCTGCATGGGATGGCTGCATGCGATGGGGATGTGCAGCATGCAGGAGATGTGCAGGACATAGCAGGGGTGCAGCTGCATTAGGCAGCTTATGGTAGTCACTCACCCCATTCCCTGCAGGCAGGTGTTTGCTATCGGGGGCTCAGGGCTGGATGTCCCGCTCTGCATGCTGGCGAGCCTGGCGCGGGGCCGGTGGGGTGATGGTGGTGCAGCCCAGTGCGTGGTCCAAGGTGGGAACCACGCTTCCCCCTCCCGTGATGAGCAGCATCATGGACCTGCCACAGTGGGGCTTTGCTTTGCGGAGAGCCGGTCAGTCCAGTCGCTTTGCTGGCTGCTCAAGCCCGAGGCAAGGCAGGCTGAGCCCGCACCTCGCCAGGCTCCTCCTGCCTTTGGGAAGGGGATGGGGGACCCGCGGGTCTGTGCTGGTGTGGGGTGTCCCTCCCTGGGGGGTGGCAGTCCCTGGCCCTGGAGGAGTCCCTGCTGCTCACAGCGCTCTCTGGAGAGGAGACAGTGCAGGGCTTCGTTCACCCACTGCTGGGGTTTCTGTACTGCTGGGAAACAAAGGGGATTTTTCTGTTTTTAATGACTCTGCTTACCATCTGCCTCCTCCCCATTTTATTTACTCTCCCCTCTCGTTTGCTTCTTCCCTTCTAACTGCCAGCATCTCTCCCCCTGCCAGCAGCAGCATTTGCTTTACCTTCCCCAGTCTTTCTTGGTACCACTTCTACTCAGAAAAAGGGAACGAGGGAAGCGGAGCGGGGAGCAAAGCTTGGAGGAAAGAGTCCCACCGGGGTCTTTGAGTGTGTTATGGGCTGCGTTTGTGCCTCGCATTCACCAAGGCGTTTACAGGCGCCGCGCAGGGCAGGACCGCGCTGCTCCGGGTGGCAGAAGCCGTTCAGGGCAGGAGGCAGCGGCAAGTGCTGCAATCTGCATTTGGGATCTGAGCAGGTCTTATCAGCATGATGCAGAAGCCTCCCTCCATCCCTCCTGTCTTCTCAGCTTGCTTGCTCTCCTTCTCTCTCCCCCCCCTCCCTTTTTTTTTTGTCCAGACATAATTAATGTAAACCAAATGCTTTGTGCACAGCTGCTGGCATCCTGAAACCGTTTTGTGTGTGGTCTTTCCTTTAGCCCGGACAGAGATGGAGCAAAACTCTGAGCACTATCCCAGACCTGCTTGGGTAGAGAGCAGCATCTATTGCACAAGAGGCACCTTGAGTTTCCGCGTTCCCCTCGTGGGATGAGGTTATGCGATGGCTGGTTGAACTGGTTTAAATAAAACCATGGAGCTGCCCAAAAACTTCATCTCCCAAATCCAGCCAAACCCAAGCTCAACTTTTCTTGCCGCTTGAAGGAAATTTGCTTAACTGAAACCCCAAATGTCTGTCTTATTTTCGTGGCTGCCTCTGCGCGTCTTGGTTCCCCAGGGGCTGGATGCTAACGTACCAAAGCCGCTGCGGGAAGGATGTCCTCGTGCTGTGTCTGGCACCTTTGGACCTGGGGAGCAGCGAGATCTTGTGATTTATTTTTTTCCAGCCAAAGAGCTAATTTTTGATCACTGCTGTCGCTTGGTATTGCCACTGGCTCTTTAGGGCATGAGGCGCAAAGGAAAGTATCTGGCCCTACCTGTTATGCTCCCAAAAGCCCAAGCATCGGCAGAGCCTCTTGATCCCGAGCAGCTTCTGACCGACCGCAGCCCCTGGACTCCCCGCAGCGCCGGTGCCAGGGCTGGGGGGCTCCACATCTTCTGCAGCCCCATGCTTCGCTGTCCCTGCCACCAGCCCTTCCCAGTCCGTCTCAGACGGTGCTTTTCTCCTCCATTGCTCCGATTGCTCCCTTACAACCCCAGTGTGGCACCTGGGATCATCAGCAAAAAATAGCAACTTCCATGTCCCAGGTCCCACTCGCTTGCTGGTAGCACTCTGGGTGTGCTGGGAGAGGTGCAAAGTACCAAGGGATGCTTGACTTTGAAAAAAAATCCCTTTTTTTTTGCCAAACACCCTGCCGGGGCGGCGGATGCGATCCTGCCGCAGTGTGGCGAGGGCAGCCGAGCATCGCCGGCATGCCGGCTCGCCCTGGGCCCTGCGCTGAGTCAGTGGCTGAGCATTTTGCAAACGTTTAAGCTAAATGGGAAGCATCTGACGGCCCTGCCATGGACATGCTTTGGATTCCAGGGCGATTAGGATGCTGCAGATGCCTGGGCAAGAAGGTGGGCTGGGTGGTGTCTCTGGGAGAGACCGCTTTCACATTTCTGCTCAAAAACTCTCCCCCTGTTGTAGCTGGGAGCTGGGGGTGACACCTCTTGAATGCATCCTCCCCATGGAGACCGAGCAACTGGGGCACATCTTGAGGTGGCTTCTTCTGGGGCGGCTCCGAGCAAAGAGCTGAGCAGAAAACCCACGTGCAATGGAGCAGTCACAGTCTGGGGCAATATCTGCAATTTGCTTTTCCCTTCCTCAAACAAAGGCATCAGTCTGGAGAGCGCGTGCATGTGTCCACACGATATTTTAGTTAAAAAAAAATAATCTGACTTTCTGTGGAAGACTAGTTTCCGTGGAAAACTTTCAACCAGCCCATGGTGGGGTGTCTGGAGAGGCTCACGTATCCAGAAGGGGCGATTTCTGCTCTCAGTTCTTGGTCGGGTGATGCTCACAGGAGAGGGGCAGGGTTCTGACTTGCAGGGAAATGCCCCCCCGAGCCCCACATCCTCGCACCCAGCCCCAGCCCCGCTCCGGGATGCTCGTGGGGCTGGTGAGCACCAGAAAAAGAATTGTCTGCACCGAATGCCCCGCAGCTCCCGGGCGATGACAATTTTAAATGAGTGAGAGGTTGAAAAATAGTGAGTGAGATTTTTTAAAAGGTCACCTTGGCCAAGGAGGCAAAAATTCTTCCTTGCGCGAGTGAGATGCTTTAGGAACTGCCTTAAAATTAATCCAAAACATGAGCCCAGCTCCAAATGAGTGGGACTTGGCAAGACTGCTGGACACATTATCTTTAAATATAGGCAGGCATCCCGGAGGGTTTCTGGTGGTTTTCCTGGTCACTTCTTATTCCTCCATCTCCCCCTCCACTCCCCCCTCCTTGCATAATTCTCTCTATTTTAATGCCTCTTTCCACATTTTGGGTAGTCGTTTGTTTATTGGTATGAAGTCTCCCCGAACCAGACAGGGTTGCAACACTGCAAGAGCTTTTGTGCCGGGTCGTTTTGTTGGCAGTGGCACTTTTCCTCGGGAGGGCATTGCCTGGGCGGCCGGTGGCCTCTGCCCTATGGAAGCTGGGGCTCTCAAGGGAAGGCAAGGGTTTTTCAAAGGTGGAAACACCTCTGGCTTTTGGGCTGGGGCTCTGATGGACCCCAATCTGTACAAAATTGGAGTGAGACCTTGTGTGCTTCCAACCCTCCGTGCAGTGACCTGAGTGGGTCCTCGCCGGCCAGTGCAGCCCCCAGAGCTCCTGTGCCAGGGGCAGCGTGCCCGGCGTGCCGGCAGGATTGCGGGGACGGGCTCTGAGGCCCTTTCCTGAGCTATTCAGATCTCTTTATCCTCTTCCCACCTTAAACACGAGGCTGGGGACATACAGAAAACGAAGGGGACTCAGTTTAGGCTGGGAAGGAGAAGCAAGCCCCTTACCACCAAAGCAGGGAGGCTCAGGACCTGCTTGGGCTTTGAAGAGGGCTGTTGGACATGTCTGGACATATAAAGACACATCTGTCTTTAATCCTTCCCTCTGTAACTGAGACCAGGTCCAGGCAGAGCCACGGCAAACCCTCACCGCGTGCTGCAGGTACGTGTGCGTATGCGTTTGAAGGGCCTTGGCAATGCGGCGGTGCTAGGCCGGTTAGAGCCACATGTTCTCGCAAATGCAGCTTCCTATTGACTTGTTAAACATTTGCTATTTATCAGATTTTGCTTTTAAACTGTCTGTAACAGTCTGGGAGAACTTGTGTCAAAATCCCTTCCAGATGTGAAGGTGCTACCCGATACTTTGGTTATAACCTGGACCCTCGCTCCTGCTCCGTTCAGATTAGCTCAACTACTATGAAAACGAAAATGCAAATAAAGACATAGAAAGAGAGCAGAGACACATGTAAAACTTCCCCCAAACCTTCCCTTTTACAGGCAAAACAGATCCTGCCTTTATAAGGAGATTGTGAGTTTTATCAGTGAACATTTGCTTTGCTGGAAAACCACAGGTAAGCAGGGGAGAGCAGCCACCCATCCCCATCTGTCCACGCGGGTGTTTTTTAAAGCATTATTGACTTTTTTTCCCCATTGAAATAATGTTTCTTTGGGTCTGGGGCTTCCAGACACATCAGCTCGTTTTATGAGCATCAGATGATGTGTGGAGTTGGAAACCCGAGCGGTTCCCTTGCATTCGGAGCACATGGATCAGATAACGAGGGTTCGTTAAATGCTCATTGAAAGGCTGTTGCAAGGTTGGGAACTTTTCTTAGCAGCACCCGCTCTGCAGACACGCTGCCCTGTCCGTCTCTAGAAGAAGCTTTGGGGCCACAAGATATTCCCAGATTAAAACAACTTCTCTCGCTCCATGGTATCTGTCAGATCGTATACGGCCCGAGCCAGCTCCCATCGTAGTGAGGGAGGGTTTTTCCACTGACTTTAAGAGGCGCTGGACCGGGGCCATCCTCTGTGTAATGCGGATCCGGGAGTGTGCGTGATGCACTGCATGATGACAGAATTTCTGGGAGATTGGCCTAAACCAAAAACCTTGGACCGCCGCTCCCTGGGACCGCTCCGCCGGGGGAGTGGGGAGGCTGGAGACACCGAACCTGGACCTGGAGCAGGTTTTTGCAGCTGTGAAAGCATCCCTGCAAGAGCTGAGCAAGCCCGGCTGCTTTGCATCTGCCCTTCCCCGGGCTGGGGACTCGGTGCTCAAGTTTGGTCGCTTGGGTCGAGTCCACCATCCGCGTCCGTCTCCGGTGCTGCCGGGGGGAGCGGACACCTGCGAGCGTGCGAGGGGCTCCCTGCCCGACCCCCCCGGGAGCCGAGCGGCTCAGCCTGTCTGCAGCACCCTGTGCCCCAAAAATACCCCGTTGCTGCCGGAGGCTGCCGAGCAGTGCTGGGACGGGGCTGCCCTGCCCACGCCAACTGGGCTGAAAAGTTTGGTTGGACATCTTGCTGAAAGGCCAAGAGGAAAGAGGAGGAGAAGAGAAACCTGCCAGGACATTGCATGGCGTTGTTTTAAGCAAAACCCTGATGCATCAATTTTTTTTTTCTCTTGCTGGCGCTGGGTTAGGCTGCTTTGCACCCACGCAGGAGGCACCGCTGTACTGACCCCCACGGCTGCATTTGCTTTAACTCCATCCTGCGCTGCTGCAGAAAGGTGGTGTGTCTGCAGAGCAGCACCGGCTATGGCAAATCCCACCCTGCTCTTCCTGGGTGCCCCCCAACACCTCTGAAGAGCAGGAGACCTTCTTTGTGCACCCAAAAAAGATATGCACTGGGGCTGGGATAGCTGGAGTGAAGCTGAGAGATACCAAGTGGTCCAGGATAGGTGCTTCAGTTGCTCCATCTCTCCCTTTTTCCAGGCTGATGGATGGGGCTGGTTTCTCATAGTGCATCCGTACCACGTCCCAGGGCTGTGGTGGGTCTGTGTAGGACGTCGGTGGTGACTCCCTTTGCCCCTGCAGACCTGGTGTATCCCTGTTACAGGGCACAGGCATCTCCTGCACATCAGAACCACAGGGTGATGGAGGAGCCCAGGGCAAGACCTCTCTCTGAGGCTCCTCACAGAGCTCCTGCCCCTGCCTGCACAAAAAATGAACACTTTTGAATTTCCAGGGGAATCAGGTTTCTTTGGTCCCCCCTGGGAGGAGGCAGGACTTCCCTGAAAGTCCTGGTGGATGCATCTCCTTGGGTTGTCCATCACCGCTCCCGATGAGCTGCATCTGCCTCAGGCTGGAGCAACAGCACTTTCTGAAGTGGGATAGCGTCACTGCAGCCTAAAGGGCATAAAAATGGTTAGAAGGCAAACGTTGGCCCCGCGGTCTGTGAGTTAACCAGGCAGGGCTGGCCAGGCTGGCTCACCACTTGAACGTGCACGGACAAATGGCGGTACGAGGGTGAGGAGGGAAGAGCAGCGTGTGGAAAAAAACCTGAAGTGGTCTTTCAAAATCATATGGTGATAAGGCATTTTCTGGAGTGCCCCATACAGCTGGCAGCAGAAACCAGGCTTTTATGTTTCAGTCTGGCTAGATTTTCACTTTCTGCAGCCAAAGGGATCTGGATAAAGTTTGCCTGGAAGATTAGCTGGCACCGAGCCTGACTAGACATCTCTGGAAGCCTCCCCTTGAGCAGGAGTAGGTCCTAATTCCCCTCTTGTCGTGGCCCTGCCGTAGGCGAGCATGGGGGGACGCGTGTCCCCTGGGATGGTTCGGCCACGCCGCCCCAAAGCCCTGTCACTGCCCGCTGGCTCGAAGATCCCCTGCTGCGGGGCTGCAGCCTGGGGCCAGCCCTCTCCCGCGCCGGCACGCCGGGTCCCCGCTCCTCCCGCGGTGGGGATGCTGGGGAGCGTGCCGAGGTGAGCGAGGTCCCGGGGGATACCTGCCGCCGCAGTCCCTGCGTGTGGCAGAGGCGATGCCCCGCAGCCCGAGGGATGGGACGGGAGCACGAAGCCTCGGCACCGGGGCCTGGCTGTTGTGGCTTTGCATCAGCCCTTGTCTGGGGATGCGCGTCCTTGGTGTGGTCTGTCCCGATGCCGAAATTGAGCGGGGAAATGGGGTGCGTGGGAGCCCCCCAAGCAGGGCTGGCCTCCCCCGATGCCAGCTCGGGGCAGATGTGCCCCAGCCGCTGCACACCAGATTTGGCACCGGCCGTGGTGTCTGACCACATCTGAGCCGCTGGCTCCGGGGCAGAGCTGGCAGGGGATGGAGGCACGGGAAGAGAGGCTGTGTGATGCCGTCCCCACGGGGCCAGCGGGCACCCCATGCTGCTGCTGCGGCCCAGACACAAAGCAAATGGGATTTTGTGCCTGGGGAGGCATGGCGGAGCAGGAGGGAGGCTGGCAGGCTCCTGCCTGCCCTCATCGCTGCTCTCTGCCGCTGCGCTGGTAGCAGATGCCGATGCCTCCGGAGCGGAAAGCCAGTCCCTCCCCTCTCATTCCTTTTTTCCTTTTTTATTTCTTTTTTTCTTCCCCCCCGGCTGATCTTAAAAAAAGCCCGGGCGGTTTGGGCTTCGTGAAACCCAAATGCCTTTTGCAGCATCAAGCCCGGATCCCATAAGTAATATCCCAGCGTTCGAGAATAAGACAGTATATGAAGTAGACGGGGAGCTATAAAGACGCTTTAAAAGGGGCAATAAAAGTTTTGGGTTTCATATCGTCTTACCAAAGAAGAGAATAACAGAGAAGCAGGAAATTTCAGTAGCAGACATGACAAAGGTCACAGCACTCAGACTGCACCTTAGACGAAAACACCTACTCTTATGAAAACAGCAAGAATTTTTGGCAGGGGCTCAAGAGTTCTTACAGGCAAAGCTCTCAGCAGCGTTAAAAGGTTACAAGAGACTGTTTTGTCTACGTTGCTGTAAATGTTTATAATATTTCCCTGCATTTGTATTGCAGGGGATATCCTGCACCAGCGATAATGAATTCAGCCCATGCACCTTCCTCCCGGGTGCTGGGGTGCCCAGTCCCGCCGCAGCGGGTGCTGCTGCCGGCGCGGGGCTGATGCCACGGCAGGGACCCTGCGGACGTGTCCGGCTGTGTTTCAGCCCCAAGGGTGGGTGCTGGTCCCACAATGAGTGCAAAGGGATGAACGGTTTGCAAAGGCGGAGCAGCACCCTGGGGCATCAGCAGGGAGAGGGGAAAAAAGTAACCTTGCCTGGGATTTTATTGTATGCAATATACTTTTGGGGTTTTTTTGGTGTAACACCTGGATGCACGGCAGGTGGGAGCAGGAGCTTTCATTTACTCAGTTGGGGCTCAGCTAACATGCCCTCCTCGTTTGCATGGCGTTTGCCACCCTTTTTTCCCTCCTGCTCAGCATTGCAGTTACCCAGCTTTACCTGCACAAGGTTCTCCCCATGCCCACGCTTGCCCGTGAACTGCCAGGGCTTGCTGCGGGGTTATGCATGTCACCGCATGTCACCGCAGCCCAGGAGGGGCCGAGCAGTCACAAAAGGAGTTGAGGGGTTTGGGTGCCTCTGAGCAGCGGCTGCAGCAAGCAGCAAATGGTGTGCGGAGGGACGGGGGCTGCTGGCACCGCTGGTCAGGCTCCCGGGGAGGGTCAGCGTTGAGTATTTGTGCGTCGGGTAATGCACACCCAGAGACATCCCCAGGGTGGCTCAGCAGGAGCCAGCGTGGCCCTGGCCATGGGACACCCGTGTGGGTGACCCCTTGGGAAGCGGCTGCGCACCCTCGGAGCCAGCTCTTGCATATAGTGCCAAGGTGCTTCTTGCACTCAGCTCTGAACTAGGAGTCGAAGCACTTGGGACTGTTTTTTGGGACACCCTGAGCAGTCCTTGCGTGGCGAAGTACTCCAGTAGCGGGCAAGCAATGGGGAAAGTGTTGCATGCGAACCCTCAGAGCATCTTGCAAAACATCCCGGGGGCTGGATGCTCAGAAAGCCCTGATGTGCTGTGTTGGTTTAGGTGCTGGTGAACCCTTTGAAAACTCATTGCTAGCGCTGCCTCTGCATGCAGCTGCATCAGCTGTGCCACCGCTTGCCAGTGACTCTTGGATGCTCGGGGGTTCATAATTCATTTATATTTTGGTTGGAAGCTCATTCAGTTTTGGTTGTTGCCCCGTTGCAGGAAGTTGCTCTGATAAATGACCGGGGTGGATTTCTCTTCCAGAGGAACCCAGGCTTAATGTGGGCTTTCTGTGGACATCACTGTATATCAATACTGCTCTAATTGTCCATGACATATAGTCTTGGCGTTTTTCCCAGACAGTCTAAATAAATCATACACTTCTGCTATAGTAAATAGTCTGTTACAGGAGATGTTATAGGCTTACAGCCTTCCCCCTCCCTCCAGGAGCTTCTTTTCTCTGCCTCATTTTCCATGTACTTTCCATACCAAGGAGGCTCTCCGCAAGCGCACCTGCCGCCCGCGCCGCCCGGGCAGGTCTGCAAGGACAAAGTGCCCGATGTTGCAGCTCCCTCCAGGCCGGGGGGGCTGCGGGCAGGGGAGGGGGTGGCCGTGCCCAGAGCTCCGCGTTGGGGCTGGCATCTGCCCTCGACTGAGCAGAGCGGAGCTGGGAAGTTTCTTGCACTGCTTAGGAAACACTGGCATTGCACACTTGCAAAGTCTTTGTTAGTATATATTATTTACATCAAGAGAATGCATAAATAAAATAGTAAATATCTCACAAAAATACAGGTTCTGTTAATTGGGCGTTACAAACGAAGCCCCGAGTGCTCAGGCTGGGCAAACTCCCATGGAGGGGACAACTCGGGTCCTCCTGGGCCGGTGCAGGTGACAGCCCGGACCGTGACATGGCCTGAGAGCGCCAGGGTCTCCTGAGGGTTGCAGCCCAGACAAGTGCTTCTCCAGGGAGAAGTACGGATATGTAACAAACTGCAAGTGCAGCCTGGGCTAGGGCTGGTGGTGGAAAGGTGAAAATTCCAGGGAAGAAAAGCCTGGGGCGTGCACAGAGCTGGTGGGAAAAGATGCCGGTGTCCCAGAGGAAAATGCCGCGGGCAGGCATTTTGCTTTCGGCTTGCACCCCTCCATCGCCCCAGGAGTAGAAAAGCAAGCGCCCCGCGCGCCCGGGCGGCTCAGACGCAGCAGCAGAGCGTGGAGCAGTCCAGCCTGGCGGGGGTCCCGGCGCCCCCGGCCTTCTTGTTCTCCTTGGGCAGCAGCAGCACGAAGGCCATGGCCAAGGCGCAGTGGTAGAAGCTGTGCACGTAGGTGTAATCCCACTCCTGCAAGTGGGGAGAGCGTTAGCGAGACCTGCCGGGGCCGCGGGAGCAGCGGTGCTGGGGGGCTCTGCGTTAGGTGCAAAACATTAGGTTTCTACAAGTAGCCAAAAGGAAAGGAATAAAAAAAATTCCTGAGCCTTCTGCCTCTTTTTTTGCTGTCAGAGAAGAAAGGATTTCCAGCCTTAAAAAAAAAAGCAAAGTGGATTTAACACATTCCAATTTGCACATTTCCCAATTCTTGAATGAAGTGTTTCATTACCCCGCAAAGGACGCGGCGGCGAGGCCGGGGCGCGGGGGGAGGCGGTTTCTGCTAAGTGACATTTTTATGTTCTGCTAGAATTTGCAATTACTAAATGCTTTGAAAAATAATCCTTGGGGATGACTGAGAGGTTGTATCTAGCAGCTCCCAATGCACAGAGCAGCCGTAACGGCGGGGCTGAGCGCAGGCGCGACCGGCAGCTGTGTCGGGGGGTTATCGCCTTCCCCGCGCGGGACAGACAGACCCTTTTGCGCGGGACGGGTGGACAGGCCAGCAGCGAGAGCAAGAGGTTATAAACACGAGATCAAGTGCCCCTGGGAGTCAACTGAGAGTCTTTTCTTTGGCGTGAGCCAGCTTTGGATCTGGCCATGCCTGGGTCGTATCCAGTCCCTGCCGTGGCTCCGTGAGGTGTCCTTAAGTCACCCGTGCCCGGTTTCCAAAAAAACCCTGCTTGCATTTGACAAAACCATTTTGAGGACTGTGTATGGCTGAAGAAAGCGTGGTCCTTGCCCTTGCAACTCACTTAACGGGGGGAAAAGAGAGTGAGCATCACCCTGCGTGTCACTCGCTGTCACATCTCTCCCTGCCCACACCGCAGTTATGGGCCAGGGGATGGGGACAAGCAGGGAGGGACAACGCCAACCCCAGAGACCCGCACCTGAGCTGGATTTTGTCCAAGGCTGGATGCAGCCCAGCGGTACGAAGGGGGAGGTCTCCTATCTTGCTAACGTCCTTTACACCTTGTAAAGTCAGAGGGATTGAGTGTGCAAACAGGTACCTCAAAGAAGAACCTCAGCATCAGTGCTAACGCCCCAAAACAGAAGCCAGGACCGATCTGTTGGGTGTAGACGCTCTTGTCTGGATAGAGCCCTTTCTTCTCTTTCATCTTTTGTAGCTGGAAGGAAAGAGAGAGCGCACCAAGTGTATTCATCCGGATTTAGCTGGCTGCTCTGCATCCGAAAGATCCCATGAATGCTGAAATAAAAGCAGGCAAAGCCTGCAGCCTGGTTCCCCCAAGCTGTGGGGTCTGCCTGCACGTGGGGAGCACCTCTGCCTGCGTGCTGCAAGGGGTCTTCCCGCTTCATCCCTGACCATAATCCTGTTTTCTTAATATTCACCCCCAAACCCAGCTCAGGAAGCGCGTGCCCTCGCAAACCCAGTATCTGGGAGAGCAGATCCCAGCAGAGCATCCTCGGGCTGAGGGATGCAGGGTGGTCCCGTGCCTCGGTCCCCTCCTTGCCCATCCCCTCCCCATCGTGGCCACTTGCTTTTAGCTGCTGGCTGGGCGGCAGAGGGGGCTTAGTGACAGTTTGTAGCTGGGACTTGCATCACTGTATTTCCATGACACTTGGCAGCGTCTTCCTGCAATTTTTACCCCATCACTGAATCCTTCTCCTTTCCTTTTTACGGCCATGCCTGCTCCTGCCAAGGGCTCTGCCACCCGTGCTCCCGCCCCGGCCCACAGCATCTGCTGTGCGTGGGACACGCTGCAGCACGGTGCCCGACTGTCCCGGGAGCTGCCAGCCAGATTCAGGCAGACTACAGGCAGATTCCTTCCCACTTTATCACCGCGTTTTATGCACATCTTCCACCAGCTCCGGGGCACTTTACCAGACCCCTTTGCCTCTGAGTAGCTGTAAAAACTCCATAAATACGTTCCTCCTGATTAGAAACGCAGGGACAGGAGATGTGGTAGATTGCTCAGACCAATCGAATCTGGCATTTATCACAAAGGCTGCTTGCTGTCTGCCTGCTTTCTGCTCGGGTTGAAGGAGAAGTGCTGTTTAATCACTGTGATGGCCTGTGCTGTGAGAGCTGGACCTCGAGGAGGAAACTACTGGCGCAGGTCGGATCCCTCTATGCAGGGCTCAGCCCCTTCCCCACCGCAAGCATCCCGCAAAGCCCCGGCGCGGTGCCCTTCCCTACGTACCCATTTCACGGTGATCACCAGGACGGCTGTCCCGATGGGTCCCGAGTAGACGCCGTAGCCCCAGCGGTCGTGGTAGATCCTCACGGCGATGGTGAGGACGCCAAACATGACGAAGGTTGATCTCTTCGGCTCGTCAAACTCTGCCAGGGCTGTGCGGCACCGAGCACAAGGAGCATCAGCTCACCCACCCCCTTCCTTGGCTGCTCCCCTAAAGCCTTACTGGGGTCTGTCCCGCCTGCCCTGGCGACCCTCAGCATTGCATCCAGGTCTGGTTTGCCCTTCTTAGGCCTCGGGGAAACTGAGGCACATGGGGGCAAAGCGAACTGTCCCAAGGCACGGGAGTTGTAGGTCTAGGAGCTGATTTTAGAGGTCTTGCACTCAGTGTTGCATGTGGAAGCTGAAGCAGACGTCCCACCCATATTCTCCTTTCCTGCCTCAACCCAGAAGTCGGAGGCCATTGCAAAGACGCTTGCACCCAATGAGCCTGCCATCGGCTCTTGGGTTCATCCTGCATCTCCAGCCCTCCCAAACTTCCTGGCTCACCCCGATGCAGCCTCCATCACCCCGCTCTGGTAGGACCGAGCTCACCGGTGCGATGGGGATGGGGCTGCCCGGCCGTGCCGGCACCTGCCTGAGATTTGCAAGCTGGAAGTCGCCAGTGTGAGTAAATTATTAGAGGCTTTTGTTTAGCACAGAATGGGGTAATAACTGATAAAAGTTATGGATCCCAGTGGGCTCCATGCTTTTCCAGCTCGCACAGCTGTGTTATGGCTGTCCTGGATTTGCATTCCGGGAAGCGTGCCCGAGGGTCTGTGTCCGCACATGTGCGCTCGGGCTTTACAAGCCACAGCGAGAGGCTTCCCTGGGCTTCAGTCACCACACCTTCCATGTCCTTGGATCGTGGTTTTATAGGGAGTTTGGCTAAGGGATAATGTCCGCATTTTAATCTCTGTTGTTTCCCTGCGGGTCAATATTTTAAACATTGTAGTCCGGGATTTGTATTTTTTTGCAAGGTTTTTGAATGCAGTAATGAAGCAATCAAGTTGAATTTTGCTGCAGGGAGCCAAAGTGTCTGGATCGGCTCTGACCTACCCTGACACTGCTGTTATCTACTGAAAATGCCCTTTGGAGCTGATTTGTCTCATTGCCTTTTCTAGTCGAGCAGAGAGAGCACTGAAGTGCCATGGACAGTGTGGGAGCCCACCTCGGGACTCGCGCCTTGGGGGAACAGAGCCATTTCTAAGGTTACTATTTCCCTCACTCATTTTCCCCTGCATGGAAGATTTATCCCATCGCATGCCCTGGAAAGGGAATGCTCTGTCTGCGCTGCTTGGCGGTGAAGGGAGGAGGGATGGACCTGCGCCTGGTGACGGGGGTGCTGCCCCGCGGCTCCTGCTGGGCTCAGGGGCTGCAGAAGCCCCCCATCCCAGCCAGGGGTCCTGCACCACCCCCGCAGCCCCGAGGGGCAGAGGAGAAGGTCCTGTGGGAGTTTTGGGGCTGTGCATCAGCCTGGTGACCCCAGCTCAGCACCAGGAGGGCTGGGGACCCTGCTTGGCTGGAGCGGGGACTGGGTGTGCGGCTGCTAGAGATGGTCCGAATCTGTTGAGCAAAGCCTTTGCTGTTGGAAAGTGACTGTCCCCTCATCTCTCTCCTTACCCTACTCTCTTCTCCTGTCAGAAATACTCACATCCTTCCAAAAAGCATGTTGACAAAAAGGGAAAATAATAGGTTTGAAGTCTTTGCCCTTCTTTAGTTCTGTCATATTTTTTTTCGTTTCTATTATACCTTGTTTCAGCGGCAAATGAGGAACGAAATGAGAAAAAAAGAGAGTGAAGGGAATGTGGGAAAAGGAAAACTGAGTAACAGGGCAAGGTTAGGGCTTTTAATAAAAAGGAAGTGAAATATATTTCTGCTTTTTCTAAGCAGATCTAATACTTCCCATCAGCCCAGACTAGGCTTTTGATAAACTAGGAAGATATATTTGTTTTGACTAAACTACTTTGATTTGCATGCTACCAAGGGAAGTGGCAGATTCTGCATTTCTTAATGCTCCCAAGTCAGGGCAGAACAAGCTGATGGGCTCAGTATGGGGAAAATGAGGAGAAATGGGAGATCCCCTCATATATGAGGTTTCAAACTAAGCCATCTCATAGTACTGCCCTGCCTGGAACAAAAGCACAAGGCTGCATGTGTTAGTTGCCAATTTGAAATAAATAATTCCGCTGTTGTAAGGACATGCGTAAGGGCTGGTGAAGGCAGAAGAATACCCCACTAACACAAACACCCGGCGCCAGAGCTCTGTTTATCTCCAAGAGCAAAACTTCCCCAGCCACCACGCAGGACAGTTTTCATGTGTGTCTGGACCCCACTGAGTGCAATGGCTTTGCAAGGCACGAATGATATAAAAATGGATTAAACCATAGCACGGGCTGACTTCCATAAAAGACAGTCTCAGAGCTAAGTCTTGCAGATGAGAGCTCAAAGGCAGCAGCATTTCTGGGGGCTGTACCCCTAACCGTCCCACCAGCGATGCTGACAAATCCTGCCCGACCTGCAAGCGCTGGTGCTCTGCAGGAGCCACGGGAGACCAGTGCTTACCCATCAGGGACACCCAGATGGACAGAGCTGTTCCATAGATGCTGAAGTACTCCAGGATATCATAGCGCATGAAGCACAGCACTGATAAGCCAGGGCCGTCACATGCATGGTAAATCTATTTAAAAAAAAAAAAAAAAAAAAAGGCATTAAGAAAGCTAGTTCTTCACCCACAGGCTGCTAAGGTAAAATAAAATACTTCTGTTTTTATCAGTTGGTTTGAAACAGCCTTTTCATGGCTGTTGAGAGGATGGCCAGCCAGGAACAGGACAGTCTCATATACACCAGGGTCACTGATATGCAGTAATGAATATACCTGAGATAAAATGTCACCGTTCCCAATTGCAAATTGCCTGAGAATCAGCATTCTGCTCTCTTAATACAAATTATTTGTGGACGAGCTTTAGTTTGCCTCCTGGTCTGTGCCAGAACTTGCAATCTGATGACCACGCTGCTTGGAGCCGAGCCCCAGGCGGTGCGAGGACGTCCTCTCCAGCAGAAGGAGGACTCTGAGGTTATGGTTCTGATTGCGAAAGATTCTTGTAAAACAATTCAAAATGAGCGTCCTGATGACATGCGTATAGATGCCAGGTCACTGTCCAGGCTAACTAGAGTTTATACGGCCAGAGTCTGCATACTGGAGAATTCACTCATTAGTGCATTCCCTTAAAAGCCGGTGGTTCCTGCCCGTTAGCTCATTGATTAGGTTATTTGCAAAAAAAACCCATTGTCATGCAACATAGATGCAAACCGAGCCAAGAGAAATTTTCCAGAGCGATCAGAGGAACGCTCCCAGCGTTTGCCTGGCACTCGCCTTTTCCTCCGAGCACTCAGCCCTGCGAGTTTTCTAGTGGTAGCACCAGCAAGCTTCGCTCTTTCTGAAGAAGTCCCTTCACCGCTTGGCAGGACGCCTTTGGAACAATCCTCGCTGTCATGGCCCAGCGGGGATGCTGATATTATTTATAATGGGAATTGCTGCAAGTCCTTTGGCTCGTTGCGGTTTCTAGAAAAGATTGCACCACGGCCGTAATTCTTTTCTCTGCTTGAGATTGGGTTCGAGCAGTCCAGAGACGGGGTGAAGAAGCGGTGGAAGACAAAGAGCGTGTTTCTGGCCGGCATCGCAGCACTTGTCTGCGATGGACATATGCTTTCACTGCTCTGATGAGGTCTCCTGGGGGAGGAGGAGGGGGATGCTACAAGAAAGGCAACAGCAGCAGCTGCTGCCCTTCCTACCCCCCCGACCATGCTGGCAGCTGCCTTCCCTTCCCCACGCACAGATATTTTGCCTCTTCAATCTCTTCGATGAGGACTCGTTCCACCTCCCGTCGAAACACGTGCCAATTTTCCTATTGACTTCTCGGGGAGGTGGAGCAGACACAAAACCGGTGCAGAATGAAACTGTAGATGTCTGGCTTCCCCGGGGAGCTGGGGGGGCTCGGTTGGGACGTTTTTATTAACTAGTCCTGTAGTTTTTATGGAACTGGCAGAATTTCTCCCCCTGCATTGTGCTTTAATTGGAGGCCTAAATGGTGGATCCTTAGGAATAAGAGACTGGCCTGGTTCAGAGCCCCGCTTTACCCTCAGCACTGCCGTGGAAGAGCTTTTCACACCACGAAGGTCCTTTATCTACTCCCTGCCTCAGTTTCTCTGTCTCTGTGCGAGGGATGTGACAACCCCTATGAGATGCCTTGAGATGGGTGGGGAGAAGAGGTAAATGCAGTATTGGTTGAGTTGCCGGGCTATTTCCTTCATATTCTTTAGCAGAGCATTGCTATGGGGTTAAACAGATTTTTTTCCAGTGGGAATGCTGCTTTAGGTGCTCAGCCTGTGTGTGTACAGAGGCACTTAGCAGCGATACAAAGCACAGGGCAGCTTACTGCTGGGAGCAGGAATATGAATTATTTTGTATATGTACA
The DNA here is from genome assembly GCF_965183815.1 of Platalea leucorodia. NCBI lineage: Eukaryota > Metazoa > Chordata > Aves > Pelecaniformes > Threskiornithidae > Platalea > Platalea leucorodia. Next base: position 4,840,504 of record NC_138837.1, on the reverse strand, counting down.
GACAACTGACTTTCTCCACTCATTATTCCCACGAAAGGGAAGGCTGGGTGATTCTGAGCCTGGTGAAACACGCGTTTTCAAACTGCTCTGCCAGCGTGGGGGCTTAATAATTATTTTTCTTGATAGCTCAGCAGCATGTTTTAGTCTTTCCTTTCCCAGTGCAGAAACTCCCCTGACTCCAGCATTGCTCCCATCACCAGTTAGCAATTGCAAAATCAATAATTCGACTACGTGCTTTTGGCTAAAATGACAGAAGCATAGCAAGAGACTCTGGATACAATTTAAACCCCAAATTCAGCATGGTGACTTACCAGCCGTAAAACAAAGAGAAAAACCAGCTCCAAAACATTGCAAATCAATCAAGTCGCTTTGCACCCAGACTCTCTCCCTAACCTCACAACCATAAAACACCATTAAATCTATGTAAGGCCACCCCGCAGGACATCCTAAACTGAAGAATCAGCTACTCAGCGCCGCGCACAGTGGGAAATAACTGAAAATGGATTTTCTGGGGTCACGCTCGCTGCTGTTGGGTGAGATCCAGCTCCCCTTCTCAGTGGAGACCCGATGCAGGGGGCATTTGGGGGGATGAAACACGCGGCGGGGGGGACGGGGACATCTTACCGCCACGAAGAACATGGTGAAGAAGTAGACCATGGCTTCCATGTGGAAGCGCCGCTTGGCTGCGATGCTGATGGTGGGGAGGAAGACCAAGGTGCTGATGGTGGGCAGAAGGAGCTTGGCCAGCAGCGAACCCATGGGTGCCTCGTGGGCCAGCGGCTCCCGGGGACGAGGTCTCTGCGAGCTGGACGGAGATGGTGGAGAAAACAGCCGTGGTGAGCGTACTTTAAAATTTAAATGCCCTGTGCGGCTGGGAGGGCTGCGGGCAGGGAACAGCTGCTGCCGCCGCAGCCGCCCCCTTCGCTCCTGTCTCTCCCCAACAGCGAAATTCTTGATGCAGCCGGCGGCTCCCAGCAGCAGACGCTCTGTGCCCCCAATATCGCCCCGGGTGTTTCTAAAGGAGCGAAGGGGAATGGCGTCCTTGCACGCCTTGTGCTGGGTGGCGGATCTGGGTGCACAGTGGGTGAGGACTGGGGGTTTGCTTGCTCCCCATGGGGACACCCCACCTCTGCATCCCACTGGCCCCACGCCGAGCCTGGGTCAGGGCTGCTGGAGCGGCCCAGCAGGGAAAAACCATCCTCTGCTCTGCGCTGGCACAAAGTAGGGAAGAACTGGTATGTGGCAGGTACCAGGGGGTTTTAAAACAGTGGGACGTATCCTGCTACCCTTGCTGTACCTGAGAAATACACACCAAGCTCCAAATCCGCCTTTTATTTCCCTGCGAGGGCATACCTGGAGTGGGTGGCCCTGCTCTAGCAGAGCACAGGCATCGGGGAGCTCGTGTGATGCAGCGTCCAACGCCTGCCACGCCACGCGTGCCTACGTGCCCTCCTGCGCGCTCGGGTGGAGTTAAGCGCAGTTAAGTTTCTCAGCCATGCCCTCAGCCTTTGCAGAGTGGACACCTCCAGGAGATCTGTCTGAAATTCAGGAGCTGAGTGTCTCTGGGGTGGAGGAATTTGAGCAGATCATCATGCGGTGCAGAAAAGCTGGAGGAAAGGAGACCAAAAGCCAAGCAGCGTTTGGGCTGCTAATCCACTCAGTGGCTTCTCTCTTTTATTATGACTTTTTATTATATCACTGCTGCTCCCCTCCTGGGTTAATATCTTTTCCTTGGAGCCTCGCAGGGATTCTCGGCATCTTTTCGGTACAGCTGTTCCCGGGACGCAGGGAGCAGGAATGCTACGCTTGAGCAACCGCCTTTGTGGCTGTGGGTTTGGGGAGGGGGCTGCGAGCTGCGATATGAGCCACCATTTCTGAGGCCGATAGGACGGGCTCGCCTGTCCCCTGGGAGGGGGGCCGGTGGAAAAGGAGGCATGCACGGAGAAAAATAGGCTCTTTAAGCCACCCCAGCCAAGCTGGAAAGGGCGCCGGGAGGGGACGCGCGGGGGTGTTGTGTGTGCGGTGAGAATGGCACGGTAGCGTTAAAGCACTGACCCAAGCGGGCTGTGCTGAGAGCCTTGGGCACAGCTGAGGTGAGCTGCGTAGGGCTCCCATTTTTAGCTGATATTGCAGGAACCATCCCCGTTCCCCGGCCGGCTGCAGGCAGGATCCCTCCGCAGAGCGCGGGGGCTCCACGCTGCCCGCACCCCGTCTCCAGCCACCCTCCTGCCTGGACAAGCCATAAACTTAGCACAAACCCCTGCAGAATTGAATCTCTACCAAGAAATAGTGAAAAACTCTGGTGTCCCTATTTACTGTGAAAATTAATCCCTCCAAGCCAGCACATAAATACCCTCTGCTTCTCCCCAGGCATCCAGCCCTGAGCGGGAAGCGGAGCCGAGCGCCAGCACACCCCGAATACCCTGTTCCTTTTCTGTGCCATATCCTCAGATGTATCCGTTATTCTGTGTTATTCTTGCATGAGCTGCTTGGAACGAGGAGGGTGCCCGGGGCCGCTGCGTGCCGCACGGCGGGGCTTGTCTCCAGGAGGGTTTCGAGTGGGGTTGGGGTTAGCTGGTTGCAGAAACCGCTCTGGATTCCTGGCTGAGAAAACCGCGTCCGCCCTGCTTTTGTGGCCATGAGGCTGGTGTCAGAGAGGTGAAAAAAAAAAGCTCAGAACCTGTTGGTGAGGACAAACTTCCATGTCTGGGTGCAAAGCAGCCCCCCTTGCCCTCATGGGACCATTTGCAAGGACGTGGCAGTTGTGCAACAAGCCACCCTTTGCAAGGACGTGCAAGGGTGGTGGTTGTGCAACAAGCCAAATGGCATCAGTTGAAAAATATGATCAAGCAGTCGTTAAATGCATCCCCCTCGCCCCCGTCCTTTGCCCAAAGCCTAGCTGGAGCCCACTGGAAAGGAAACCCCGTTGGCTGCTGGATGCAGCGAGCGCCAGCCGTGGCAAGCGCTCCCCCGAGCAGGGAAGTGTTGGAGCTCTCAGGATCAAGAAAACATTCCACAGGTTGTTGTTTCTTTTTTTTTTTTCTCTCCCAGCTGCACACCCTGGGCTGGCGTTTGGTTTGCAGCCAGCGCTGTAGGCATAGAGGAAAAAAAACCCACACCGGCTTGCACACGTGTTCCAGCTATTATTGAAAAAGAGACCCCAAAGTAAACCGCAAGGCAAGGGGCAGGCAGGTGGCGAGCTCCTGTCGGGAGCTGCTGCTTAAAAGGTCTTTGTTCAGGCTGCAACCAAACCGCAGTGCTAGACGTGGGCTTTGCAACCCTTCCCGGGAAGGAACCCAAATAACAAAGGGCCAGGGCTTTGTTCCTTCCCTCCTAAACAGGTAGGAAATGTAGAAAGAGCAAATTTTAGCTCCTGCATTTAAATACTTCTGGAAAGGGAATTTTAAATCTGCATTCCACAGGGCTAATTTTGTGTGGACCAGAGTGCACGCAGGAACGGTGATATATATGGCTGAAAACTGGTTCCCAGATGCCAAAACCAGGTTCTGGTATGCTGTCCTGGATCCTTCCAGGGTAACATTAGCCATGACTTTCTGTAAGCACTTCTACCCTTTCAACTCAGACATTGCAGTGAAGGAGAGAGACACAGATAGCTTTGTTTTATTTTTAATATGAGGGTGATAGTTTGAAAGGAGTATATATTGGAACAGAGGATGAGGGATCTGTGCCAACTGAGAGTATGGAGAGTATATTCTCCTCGGGGTAAGCATAGGATGATCTTTCATCTGGGTGAGGTGTAGACTGTATCAGAATCGAAACCTGCTCCACTGTGTGTCCCCAGTTACTGCCAGGTTTGAAATAATCGTGATAACGACACTAAAATGGAGAGTCAAGGTTGCAGCTTCTATATGGGCTTGCAGTTTGCAGCGCTGCAATGCAAGGGTTGGTGTGAGCAGGTATGCACGGACGGCTGCGCCAATTCTGTGCTTACTGCGAAGTGTTATTTACCACTTCCATTACGTCCGAGTCTGATTTTTCATCTCCACAACACTGACTCGTGCACTCTGGACTTAGGGATAACAGTGAAAAGCCGGACGATGGCTTGGTTTCAGCAGGACGATGTGCAAAAGCCGTGGCTCTGGAGCAGCACGGTCAGCCCCCAGCAGCCCTGAGCAATTTGACGAGCACGGCACCATCCAGCTTGCAAAGATTTCTTGTCTTCTTGCGGCTCTGCCTTGGGAATTTGATCAAGAAACCTCCTGGCGTGAAAGGGCCTGGTGCAAGCGTGGAGCAGCCCATGGGCACAAGCCCTTCCCTGCCCAGCTGGAGAAGGGACGGCTGTAGCATCTGGATAAATACCTCTCCTTACCTACCGCAGCCTGTGACCAGAGCAGTTGCATGAGACGCCGGTGCGGGTAGTGCTTTCTGGAGAGCTGAAATCCATACACGGGCCCTGGCACCAGGGAAAAGGAGCCCAATAAATGCAGAGCCACCAGCTGTGCCTGAGCCCCTCGCACGGCCGGTGCTGCACACCCGGCTCTGATCAACCGCGGCTCTCACCCGCTCCCGTCCACAGCCCTGCCAAAGCACCTGCATCCTTCTTTTTTTATTAGTGGAATAAATTGCCACTTAAAATATCCATTCTCCGTAAGGCCTGGCCCCATTTTAGGCAACTTTAGCTGAATACTGGCCCTTAAAAAAATTCCCCTTTCCTGTCTCCCTGTTGAATAAACCTATTATGCATATTCCTCGCAGGTATTCCTGCTTCTTTTTTCCTTAGGGGTTTTTTTCACTCTTCCCTTCTCCTCTACCCTGTCGTGGCCCATTACAAGCATGTCACTGTTAACGGTGAGGACATCTCTTTTCTTGTCACCAGTTTCCCGTTGCTCGTACCCTTCGGGGTGTCCCGGGGCGGCCATCCCGCTGCCAAATTCGGGGAGGCACTGCAGGGGTTTATTGCTCGTTTCGTGGTGTTTAATGGGGCTTTTTTTTACAGTCACAACTCTTGGAGGCCAGTAACGATGTGAGGGTCTCAGCTCTCACCCTGTTAGTCAAAAATGTCATTTTCTGAAGAGAAAAGCTTGAAGCTGTGATGCTTCAAGGCTCAAAATCCAGAAGGGAATGAAAACAGTCTTAGGGTTTTGGGGAGTCTGACTCATGATTTTTGAATGCCTGTGGTTGGCAATGCTGCATAGTTGATGTCCCTCAGCACAATACTGCACAACTTCCATGCGAGACTCATTCCATTAAAAGAAAAGGCTTTGTACTTTTTTTTTAAAAATCTTTGTATAGCTAAAATTTCGAACCAGGCATGACTTGTCTGGAAGCTCCTCCAGGTTCTTGCAGGGACGTGTACTCTTCGGGGACAGGTAAAATTCAAGTCTGCACAGAAAAAAGAGGCTGTTAAAGTCATTGAAACTGTATGGCCATGACCATACCTGGGGTCACTGTGGTCACTTGTGGCTTTCAAACTGCCCAGAGATATTTTTTAATGGGAATCTGATGGCAAGAGCAGCTTGGCGGCTTTGGCTTGTTCAGTTTGACTCGACGTTTTGCAAATCTCCATGGACGAAACCCTCACGCTAACATGATATAAATCATCGCTATCCACATTGCATGGAGGCACGCAGAGATGAAGTGCCTTGCGCAATACTGCGCCGTAGGTCACTCTGCAAGGGACCAGAACTGCCTCTAAAGGACACTTTTTTGGTCTCCTCTTGCTTGTTTTAGTTACCCAGTGGTAGGCCATAGCCACAACTCTTGAGAAGAAGGTAGGGCTGGCTCCCAAGGCCTTTTTTTGGGGCTTCGCCACATTTTGATCCCCCTGGCAATGTCCCGGCCATGCAGGGACCTCACCCGCTCCGTGGATGGCTTAGATCTGCCCACACCGCTCCAGGCTCGCCTGGAAATAACATGTGTAGCTGTGCAGAAGTATTGAGTGAATGGGTCACTTCTGTAGGCAGTCTTAAAAAAGAAGAAAATCAGTTAGTCGTCTCGCCCCCAAGCCAAGATGAAGTTGCTGGGGGGTCCTGGGCCAACAGACTCCAGACCATGTTCCTGCTCCTCCTCCAGCCTGGCTTTTCTGGACCTGAGCAGGCATGTCGGTGGGGCTGGCTATGACAAAGCCATCCCGACTGCCGCGCCAGCATGAGGGCTGGGATAAAAAAGGGCTAATTTTGCTGGGAAAGCCGTGCTGGAATGCCGTAGCCCGTGGCTGGGCCATGGCTCTGGTTCACCAAGAGCAGGTCCTGTGGTACATCATTCATGGAGGACCTGCTCTAGGGACGTGCTTGGGGCTCGGTGGTGCTGGGAGTCAGCTCCGGCGGGTCAGAGGACTGGTGCTTGGGTCAGGACGGGAAGGTGTCCCGCGATGGGGAGCACAGCAAGACGCTCAATGTCTTGTGCCTGGATCGGGGCTTACCATTGCTCTCTGCTCCAGGTCAAGGATGGAGGACCCTCTACCGCAGCAAAGGCTGCTGCGGCAAAGGGATCACCCCACCCCTCCCTCGGTGAGAGAAGGCCTGATCCTGCAAAACGCAGAGTGCCTCCGCTCAGCTGAGCAGCCCCAGCTCCCGCTGAGCAGCAGCAGTGCCCAGCCCAGCACTTTGTTGAACACATTTCAGCCAAGGAAACTCCTTTCCTCTGCAGGCACTTCTCCGGCCAAAGCAGCAGCCAGTCGCCGGCGACTCTCCCCTGGCTGGAGGAGGTTATTTTGGAGTGTCTGTCGCTCCTTTTATTCACACTCTGAATTATGCACAGCACCGGTTTGGGATGGAAAGCCTGGCAGCTGCCTGCCGGATGGCTGCCGTGTGTCCCTCGGGGAGGCTGTCGGGGTGAGAGCCCACCGGCCCCACGCTGCTGCAGGGACGGGCATCGCGCTGGTGGCTCTGAGCCTCCTTGTGCGGCGCCGGGAGGTGAATGTGCAGCGCCGGGACCGCCGGACTGCCCTGCCGAAGTGCGGGATGTGAGGAGCAGGACTGGCTCAGGGACCCTCGCCCAAATCCTAAATTTCCCTGGGAAAGTCCAATACGAGCCCTCAGCGACCATCCCTGGGTGGGAAAGCCTCTCACTGTCCATGCAGGTGCATCTTGTCTCAATTTACTCCGAGCCCAAAAGCAGTAAATAACATCTGCAAATCATTTCTAGCGCTTATGCCAAAAACCAGGAGATAAAAAATGCTGTCGTCTGAGCCTGGCCGTCGGTGATTAATGCCGTACCTGCCGGCAGCCTCGGCAGCAGCACCTGCGGCCCTGGGGTTTTGGGGACAGCACTGGCCCTGGGGTTTTGGGGTGATGGAGCAGGGGCTGGTCCAGCCCCACGTTGGAGCCGTGGGGTCTGGCCGATGTGAAGCTGGACGGAGGCTCGTGTTTTGGATCTGTTCTCCGGTGCATTTTGGTTTTGGGGCTGTTTTCGCTCCTACCGAGGCGATGGCATCGCTCCTGCTGATTTCACGAGGACGGGCCGGGGCTGCGTAAGCCGTGCTGCTGCGGCCAGGGATAACACTGCGTGATTTATGGGAGCAATCAGTTGCCACTAGGAGCTGGTTAGGAATTTTCCAATGAAACGGGGATTGCGTCAGAAACCGCTGAGTCATCTCAACTGTTTCATAAAAAAAAAAAAAAAAAAAAATCCTTTGGCTTTGATGAACTTTTGGTGAAGCAGAGACGGAGTGCATCTCGCCCGCTGCCGGCTCCCCCAGCGCTTGCCTGGGGACAGCCTTCCCCACCCTCCCGCTTTCCTCCCCCCTGGTGCTCCCCAGCCCCGGGGCATCCCTACGGCAGGACGGGGTGCGGGGTCACCCGGGGATGGGGTCTCCCGGGGTGCAACCTCCTGCCAAACCCCAGGGCTGGCGGGAGCGCTGGGGGGACGCTGGGGCTTGCACGGACCCAGGCTGCTCTGGCGTTTTCAATGTGAAATATTTTGATGCTTTTAAAACCTCTCGTGTTCAGACTTTTCCCTCCTGGTTGTTCCAAAACGGAAAGGGTTTTCTCCTGCGTGTCTCGGGCTGGGATATTTTGAAATGCAGAAGTTGGGTGAACTCAAGTGCTAAATTTTCCCAGTGTCCTGGTCACAGCCAACCGGTGGAAAATTGAAAGTTGCAAATCAACCTGGCTGGGTAAATTAAAACAGGCTGGCAGACATTTAGCCAAACAGAAAAGGAGACTTCATTTCCCATGTAAATTTTTTGGGATGGATTCTCTGCTCAGCTTCACACAGCCATCCCTGGGAGGACCGGGTCCAAATTAACAACAGCAGGGACCCGCAGTGATTCCCGCAGGGTGCTGGGAGCTGTGCAGGGAGCCGGGACCCGCAGTGATTCCCGCAGGGTGCTGGGAGCTGTGCAGGGAGCCGGGACCCGCAGTGATTCCCGCAGGGTGCTGGGAGCTGTGCAGGGATCCGGGACCCGCAGCGGGGTCGGAGCACACCCCGAGGCCCTGCAGATGGGAGCTCCTGGCCCACGGCAAATGGTGACAGGGCTGAACGTTGCCACCAAGGGCCAGGAGCCAGTGGTGATAACCACAATAAACTGCAGTGATGGCCTTGGGTGCGGAGCCAGGGCCGGGGTGCGGTGCCCCGCTGGGAGCACTGGTTTTGTCCTGTGTGGGGCAGGTCTGGGGCGGAGTGAGAAAAGGCTTGGGCTGAAGCACCTCTGGTGCGACGAAGGAAATCGTTCAGGTGGGCTGCTCAAAGCTGCTGGGCTGTGACCACCGCGTGCGCAGAGGAGACGGGCAGAGGAATGCGTAGGAATGCGTGTCCCCGCGTAAGCGAGGTGTCTCATCAACCACCTTTTACACGTAAAGACCACAGAGAACGGACCACATATATCGTATATAGGTTGTGCACACCAGGTAACGGTGTCCTCCCTTACGCCACAGGCTTTTCTCTCCGACAGACGCAGCTCAGATACGTGCATGGCTGTCACTGAGCGCGGGGGACCGTCCTCATCCAAAATGGCTCTGCACGTGCACCGAGCCCCTTTTCTGACCGCCACCATTCTCCTGCGTGGCAGAAAACCGTTTCAAGCAGCACGACTGACGCCGAGCCTTAGCAAATGACACCAGAAGCACAGGAGCACGGGGATCCGCTTTATTTTTTCTGCAGAAAGTGCAATTAAAAACGCGGGCAGACGGTACCCAGCCAGCCCTCCCGCCGCTTCCAGGGGCGGGGTGCGGCCGCACGGTGCCTGCGGAGGCACCGGGAGGATTTTGGCCGCCGCGCTGTGATGCGGGGGTGGGCGGGGGGCAGCAGGTACCGTGCCCCCCGGCCCGGGGGGGGCCGGGGCCGCCGGGGCCGGGCGGGCGGCGGGGACGCATGCGTGCGGGCTCCCCCGCCTGTGCCCCCCCGGCCTCGCCGCAGGAAACCGGCTGGCGGCCGCGGGCCGGCGCCGGGGGAGGCGAGGGGTTAACCGGGGTGGGGGCATCCCGGGCCGAGAGGTGTGAATTCCGCCCGCTCCCCCCCACCCCTTCCACACCCCCCCCCCCCGCCGCTATAAGAGCGGCCGGCGAGGGCTGGGGGGAGCCACTGCGGCGGCTCCTCCTCGCTGGAAGCCCCGGCGCTTTTGGCTGCCCTTTGAAGTCGGAGAGGGAGAAGGAGGGAGGGAGCGAGCGTCTGGGGCCGCCGCCGCTGCTGCTCCGCCGCGCCGCCGCCGCCGCTACCGCCCGGCCCCGGAGCATCGCCCCCGCCCGGCCCCGGAGCATCGCCCCCGCCCGGCCCCGGAGCATCCCCGCCGCCTCCAGGTACGGCCCGTCCCGGCCCCGCGCCCCGCCGGACCCTTCCCCGCTCCGCCGGGGGCCGAGCCCCGCAGCGCTGCCCGCCGCTCCCGCACCGCCCTCCCGCATCGCCCTCCCGCCGCTGGCGGCTGCCGGCGGGGCTCCCTCCGGTACCGGCTCCGCGCTGCCTGTCGGCGACATCCCTCCCCCCCCCCCCCGTCTTTAATTTTTCTTCTATTTAAACATGCAGCTCTGACCGACTCTAGGATAAACTCTGAGCGAGCTCTGTTATTGGCTTTGAGTCAGAAGTGTCTGGAAGCCTTAATGAAAACCAAGTGTAAGGCAAGTCGCAGCCACCTGTCCCCGGGATCCCCAGGCGAGCGCTCTGGGCTTCCATTAATCAATGGATCTGCCTCTTGGAAAGAGTCTTTTGCACGCTGGACCTCTACCCTGGGGCGATGGCAAAGCGGAGTTGGGGACCTGGAAGCCCTCTGGTAATTTCTCTAAGCCAGATATTAAAGCCGTGCTGGCATTGCCGGCAATTCTGCGTTTCCAAAATTGCTACAAAAGCCCTTGCAAGAAGAAAAAGGGGTAGGAAAGAAGCTCTTTATGTTGCAGGTCTGCCGTCCTGCCCCTTCTCCCCAGGAGCAGCACCTCTCCCACCTCCCCATTTCCCAAAGACACTGTCTAGTTACTTTTCAAGCGAAATTCGCTTAGGGGAGAATATTTTTTTTTTTCTTTTTCTTGCAGACATGAGCTGCTTTGATTGCCTGGAAGCATGATTTCCTGAAACCTGCTCCTTTCTGGCTCTTGCAGTGAGGTTCACAATAAAACGTATTGTGGTTTTGAGCTGGGTTTTATTTAAGAAAATGCCATTCTGGGTTACTCTCTTTCATGAGGCAGGCGGAGAAGGAGATGAAAGGCTGACACTTGGGATACTTCATTTCTGCTCTTTAATTGTGGGTGGTTTCTCTTCTATAAGAACTGCCTTCTTCCCTGGGAATCAGTGGGAATTAGAGTGGAACAAATGAAAAAAGGAAAAAGAATGGCTGTTAATTGCATTTTTTTGTTTATGAAGCCTTTCATCTCATTCTTCTAGGAGTGATTCTGTAAATGGGGATATTTAAATGCACTGCTTTTATAGAGCCAGGGACACTTCTTGTTACTTGCTGCCTCTTGTGCAGTGCTTGCTTCGGTGTAAGCCATGCTCTCTTCCAAGACAGGCTTGGAGCCTCAGCTCACACCGGTGGTATCAGGTGCAGCCACTGGGAACCAGTGCAAAGCTGTGGTTTGGAAGATAGCAACCGAGATGGGACGTGAACGTGTACTGCTTTAATGCTTCCACTAATTAAATATAACTTCAGGATCAAGCCCTTGCAGTCACTGGTGGTTGGTGTCCCTTAGCTGACCGGGAATGCTGAAGAAGACGTGTGCTGTGTAACCCAGGCTGCAAAGCAGCCCCTGCTCTCGACAGGAGGTGGGGCTGGCTGGGAGTTTTGCTTAGCGCGGTGTTTGGTTGCTTTCTAGGATGAAGATACCTAAGTGGAGGTGGAGCAGCATCTCCATCAGTGTGCGATCCCAGCTGAAAGGCACCCTGGCCCTTCTTCTTGTGGGCAACATTGCCTTTGTGATAGCTCAGGTAAGCTGGGGGGTCTCTGGGCTTTAAAATGATGTGGGGTCTGGGATGGGTAACCCCTGAGACTTGCAGGACTGGTCTGTGCATGCATCAGGTCTCCAGCAAGCGCGAGAATGTATGACTTGGCTTAGCTCTTTAGTCTGGGCTTAACCTAAGTTGCACCTTCTGTGGCTAAGAGCATGCACAGATCACTTCCAGGGCTCTGAAAGGCTGCGCCGTGCTCTTGGGTGAGCACCGCTTTCTCGGTCCCTGCAGTGGTTGGAGCTTTCATTTACTTTGCCTGGAATATTAGTATCCCTTTCCCAGTAAACGCAAAATTAACAGAACTCCCCTAACCAGCAGGTGATTCTGGATGGAAAAATACATCCCTCCCCCTGCAATGAGCACTAGCTGGGAGCTCCCAGGAGGTTCTGGGCCCCTTGTGAAGGGATGCGAAGGCCTTACTGAGCACTGGCTTGTGGTGGTGATGCTGCCAGTGGAGCAGCTCCTTTGCCCTCTGATGCATGGTCACGCTGCTGCCTGCAGTGGCTGAGGGGCGGGAGGTGGGGGTGTCAAGGACCCTCCTGAAGTGACAAACCTCTACTTGCAGAGAGCACATGGGCTCCTGCAGCCTGCCAGCACCCACTGGCATGCTCTCCTGCTGCAGCGTGGTTTTGCAAGGGTTTGCTGAAGCTTTCAGTGAAGCTTTTGGCTGCAACTGGCTCTTCAGCTCCCTGGATTCACTGTGGAGCAAGAGTCAGAGAGCACCAAAAGACTTGGAGGGTTTAGGGTTGTTTGGGAGCTTGGTTTTGCCAACTGAGCAAAACAATGAACATTTCCTTTCCTGAGGAATCCCAAATATTGCCATTTCATTCCAATTTGTAATGAAAGCACAATTGGAAAAATGCAGGGTTTCTTGCAAGATGGAAATCTCAGACTTGACCTCGGATGGCGAAGGGAATGCCCTGTTCGCTCAGGGCAGGCTGGGTGGGCGATGCCCTCAGGCCACCCGCCCAGGCTCTGCGGTGCGGATGCTGACTGCTGCTTCTCTCCCTCACCCGATGCTTCAAGCAGGACCTGACGCAGACCTCCAACAGCCTGGAGGAAGGGGCAGACGTCACCGCGTACTGGTGGGGCGAGTGGACCAAGTGGACGGCGTGCACCAGGACCTGCGGGGGAGGCGTCAAGTCCCAGGAGAGGCACTGCCTGCGGCAGAGGTACGGTGCCCGCCTGCCAGGGCGTGGGGTACTCCAGCTTGCTGGACCTTCTGGACCAGGAGGTCATCGCTCGGTAGATAAGCACTGGTGAAAAGGTGTTGTCTGGCAAACGCTGCTCGTGCAGAAGGTAAGTATGTCCCTGAGCATCCTCAGGATGCTGTGCCCTGGGCATCCCTGCCGGGAGCACCAGCCAAGCTATTCCTGTGCTGGCCCTGAAGTTTCTCCTGCAGGGATTAGTGCAGATGGGCAGCAGACATAGCATAAACCTGTTCTCAAGGCTTCTGGGCACAGCAGCAAGGATACCGTGGTGTGGGGCTGGCTGGGGACCTGTTGATCCTGGCTGCACTGTGCATGGCTCTACCCTCTCCGGGCTGTGTGGTTGCCAGAAGGCACCTTGCAAACCTTGTCCCTAGGCCCTTGTCCCCATGATACCTCCTAGGATGCTGTAATAAAAATAGGTGATGCTGCAGGTAACAGAGCCAGACACTGAGACCATGGTAGATCTCTGTGTGGCTCTGCTACATGGAGACTGATCTTACAGAAGCAGGGGACAAATACATTTAAAAAAGGGAAAAGAAGGGTTTCTGACCCCTGTCTAACCATCATTTCTTTATTCAGAAGAAAGTCAGTGAGTGGGCTGGCTAATAAAACTTGCACTGGAACATCCAAAAGATACCAGCTCTGCAAAGTACAAGTAAGGATATCCTTTTTCTCATCGGGAACACTCGATACAAAATGTGGAAAGTCATGCTTGCTTTGTGCGATGGCATTTCTGGGCCCCTCGGAGAGGGGGCACCATTTGTCCTGTAGCTGTCACCCCGTTCCCCCTCCAAGCAAGTGGAGTTCCCTTCTTTGGTGCCCATCACTATTGTGTCGGGGCTTTGGGCCTTTTGCCTGCACTGGGGGCCATAAAACGCAGCGGGTGGCTCTTGCACCATCTCCTGGGGGTTCCCCTGGCTGTCCCTGCAGTGGGGGGGGGAGGAGGAGGAGGATGTGCGTGTGGCTCTGGAGAGGGCAGGCGATGGAAATGCTCCGTGCAGCTGGTCAAGATGTGCCAGAAGAAACCTTTCCCGCGTTTTGTTTTCATCAGGATATTAATGTATCCCATTCTAGGAGTGCCCTGCGAATGGAAGGAGCTTTCGAGAGGAGCAGTGTTCATCATTTAACTCCCATGTGTATAACGGCAGAACGTATCAATGGAAACCTTTATACCCTGGTAACAAGACATTCTTTGTGTGTTTCATAATGCTTAGCCAAAATATTTTGATAGTTATGATGCTGTAGCCTGCAGGAAGGCTCCTCTTCTGCTGTTTTAAAGTGATTTTTGCAGAGAGACAATCAGCTGTCTCCCAAGTTCAAAGGCGCGTCTTGCAGCTGCAGGGTAGCTTAAAAATAAAATAACAACATGAAGTTATGGCCGTAGGCTGTGTTGGTTACGGCTCCCGAGGACCAGAGAGCTGAAGGGCCGGAGGAGGATGTGAGAGCATGGGGTGATGAACTGCATTGACCGGGAGAGTCCAGCTCACCCGAACAAGTGTCCTTTGAGCTGGGGCCATTACTGGCCACGTTGCATTTTGGTGACATTTGCTCACTCCCATGCCCTTCATGTGCTCTGTCAAATGTCACCGAGATGCAGTCAGCCAGTTTGGTGATCTGGGCTGAGAACTGTAGAAATAACTTAGGAGTCGGAGACTGAGATTTTATTTAATTTTTAGGCACGTAACTCCCATCAAAATCAAGCATGAAACAAAAATCACGGCCAATTTTTAGAGCTGTTGGGAACCCAGGACCCTTCTCCCGAGGAGGAGGCTCCTGAGCACCGGTTCTTCAGGTTCACAGTGCCATTCGGGTGTCTAAAAATAGACACAGGATCTAATGCAACTTTCTTATTTTAGGGGTCTCTGTACATACCTAAGAACAATTATTCTTCATGAAATCACTTGTTGCCTCCTTTTATGTGAAAAATAGCCCCTGTCTCGCCAGCCGCCTTGGCAGGGTCGGTGTGGTAGAACTTGGCCCATGGCAGGCTGGTTAGCTATAGCTACTTGGCTGCTTTTGTCCCTTTCCTATGGCAAGGTGACAATTTCTTTAAACATATTTGCTCTTCAAGATGATTCACCAGAACAGTTACAGTGAATTGTTTTGTTTTTTAGCAGGCGTTCACGTGGCTCCTGGGGGATTTGCAGAATAATGTTTTGACATTGATGCTGTCTTGCTTGGGCACGCAGGCCAGTGGGTATATGACCGCTCCCTAGTTGGCAGAGTTCAACACTTAGCCTTGGGTTTCTGATGCAAATATGAACTTGTCATTTGCTTCCTGTGGATATTATAAAAAGTGGGACTACTGTGCCAGTGGATGCAGCCAGCCAGTTGCCTGCAGAAAGCAAAGGGCGAATTAAGTCCAACTTGGGTGAATGTTTATGGAAAAGTTCTTATGTTTTAATCTGCTATGGTTTTGAATATACTCCTACTTGTATATGGATTTATAACAGTATATCTACGTTAATTTAACTCATGTATTAAATGTTGATATGGGAACATGCGTATGTTTTTGTGCACTGTGTACATACATCACTACCGCAAGTCCTTGCACAGAATAGAGGCTGTCGCCGCTTCGGTGCGTCCCCTGGGCTGACGTTAGCGATGCCGCTAGCGTCGCTGGGCGCATCCCCTCCTGGCAGCGGAGGGGACTGCCTGGCTGTGCAAAGGTTTGCAGCAGTGGGCTGTCACTCTGTCAGAAGTGCGATCTCCTGTCCAGCCCGAAACACAAGAGATGGTAGCTTCTGAACTGCTGGCTGCTGTGCAATTGTGCTGTTGCTGCTGTTTAGCTTGGCAGAGATTCATTGACATTGGTAGGATGAAAGTTATTGTGTTTCTGCTGTTTTGAATGTGTCTTTATATCCTTTCCCCTTAGATGACTATGTTCACATTTCTAGCAAGCCCTGTGACCTCCATTGCACCACTGTGGATGGTCAGAGACAGTTAATGGTTCAGGCTCGGGATGGAACATCCTGCAAATACACTGATTTCCGAGGGGTTTGCGTGTCTGGAAAATGTGAGGTTGTTAAACATTATAGCAAAAATATTGTTAGTAGCATTCAGAAAATTACAGCGGGTGCGACATTTGCCTGACCCTCAATACTCTATTTGTGCATTTTTTAGCCGATTGGATGCGATGGCATTCTCTTTTCCACCCACACCTTGGATAAATGTGGAGTCTGCCAAGGGGATGGGAGCAGCTGCACACACGTGACCGGCAGTTACCGGAAAGGCAATTCTCATCTGGGTAAGGCTTTTGGGGACCTTTTGCTTTATTTGTATCAGAGGGCTAATTTTTAAATGCACTTTTTTTTTTGGTAAACTGCTTTCAGCTCTTACCCACTGCCCTGCTTCAGTTTTTCCCACGTGTTCTGCGTGTGTAAATGCCGCTTGTAGGTTTGGGCAGGGAAAGCCTTCTTTAAAGAAACCCAGTAACTTTACATGGTGCTTGTCAGAAGCTCGAGGTCTCTAATGCCGAGTGGTGCAAAGGGTTATGCAAGAGGCTGGCGTCTGTTTTAGTCTTTCTCGTGACCCAGTAAGACTAGAAATAAATGATTTGTAATAACAGGAAGCGAGGGTATTTTGAAAGACCAGGATTTCCAAAAGTAGTGTGATGTAAAGCAGCAGAACCTACTTGTCCTAAATGTAGCAGTCTAACTCGGGAATAATGATTAATGCTGTCTGAGGATGAGGTTAAGGTGGAGCAAGCTGCAGGAACTTCAGTGGCCTTGTCCCATCCCTTACCTAGTGCTAAGCAAAGGGAGTTGGAGGAGAAACGAGTTGTAATCTCTTGCTGGGGTTTTGGGAAGACTGGCTAGCACAGGGTTCACTACTGAACCACAGGACAGCTTCTCTAGCTAACAAAGCAGTCTTCAGATATCTTTTCTAACACCAGTTTAGCTAAATGTGATATTTGTGCATGTAAGGATTGCCTCTTCCCCCCCCTTGACTGTGCTTTTCCACCGTGAACCAGGACGTTCACACATCTTTCCTTTCTATTATCAATAAGGTCCCGTTTGCAGCCTAACAATTATTGACATTAGTTTTTTTTAATCCAGAACTCCTTAAAAATAATTTTGGATCAAGGCCAGTTTGCTTGATATATCGCAGTATTGACTACCGCGTGTTTCGTTCAGATTATTTGTTACAAAGTTCCTTTCGTTAATCTGTAGTTTCCCATAGGCTATTCTCTGGTAACACACATTCCTGCTGGAGCAAGGGATATCCAGATAGTAGAACGGAAAAAATCTGCAGATGTTCTGGGTGTGTATAACCTCTTGGTACTTCCCTAGAATGCATGCCTATACTAGCTAATGCTTTTTCCAACGCAAAGCTGAACATAGCTTTATTGCAGACATGAGCTAAATCCGTAGTCAATGTAAATCACGACTGCGTTGTCTAAGCCAGTGCGTTTCTCCTCTCTGCAGTCTCACCACCTGGGCTGTATAAATCAACACTTTGATTGCTTTAATGCAGAAACTGTTGGTCAATATTATTGCTACTTCAGTGTGGTATGACAAACACCCTGGTGCCGGATCACAGGCAGCCAAGTGACTTCACCTCTCTTGTGATTCCCTTGATCTTCTCCCGCTTGGGGAATGTGCAACGGCTGCATGACAACAGCACCAAGGAGATGTGAGCCCCGTGTTGCCTCACTGAAGTGCTGGTGGCCACGCCATCCATCTCATGATGGAGGTGGCAACGCTGCTCAGGAGGAGTGTGGAAAAATCTGGACTTGCCCAAGAGAAGCACATTTACTACTGTTGTGCTCTGCTGCCTCAGAGGCTCGTGGCCATGTGTGGAAAGGCTTGAATGAGAAAGGCTTGATTTAGCCCAGTTGCTGGGCTGGCTCTGGGTGACCTGTCTTGGGCCACTGCTGGGTCGGGTGGCATCAGCGCAGTGCTCCCAAGGAGGCAACTCCTGCTGTTGGCCCTCTGACCATCTGCTTAGTGTCTGCAGAGCTGTGATCATTAAATGTTCGTGCTGTGCTAGTGCCAAAAGGTGACCGGAGCCATGGGCTAGCGTAAGCCACATACGCAGGAGCTTGCAGCATAGAGGGATGCGTGGCCCAGAACTCTGGGCACGTAATCGCATGATAAGTGTTGGAAATAGGTGACAAACACATTGTAATGTAGGAGAAACAGTTGTTTTGTGACTGTGACACTCTAATAGTTTTATCCTGTGAATGAACAAGTAGCAATATTGCATACCTCTGCTCTTACATGTGATGGCACTAATTTTTTTTTTCTCTCATTTGAAGCTGTGGCTGATGAAGCTGGGTACTATTTCTTCAATGGGAATTACAAAGTTGACAGTCCGAAGAACTTCAACATTGCAGGCACCGTGTTCAAGTACCGCAGGCCCATGGATGTTTATGAGACCGGCATAGAGTATATTGTTGCACAAGGACCGACAAATCAAGGCTTGAATATAATGGTGTGCTTTGGCTTTTCAAGTTTGCAAGGCTGGAGGTGATGGGGAAGGAAAAATCTGTGTTGGATTGAGGAAGGGGTGGGTGTGGGAGCTGAGTCTTGCTGTGGTTTCCCAGCTTTCCTGGGCAGCTTGAGGAGGGGAGTGGGGGCAGTGACTGTGCCCAATTTCTTGCATGAAACTATTTTATTTGCGTCAGTGCTCTCGGATGCAGGCAGGGCTGTGAATAATGAACGTGGGCTTGGTAACCCCTCTCTCTCTGCAGGGAGAAGATGCCTCAGGCACTGCGGGGAGATTTCTTTTCTACTCCTTGGCATTTTTATCCAATTTACCTGGCAGGAAGAGTAAAAATAAGAAAGTGGGCCAGATAGCTTAGAGAAGTGCACAAAACTTAAACACCAACTCTTTCTTGAAAGCAAACCACCTAAAACCAGGCATATGAAGGAGAGTAATTTAATTTTTCTTCTGGGCAGCCAGCCAGAGCCCAACTCCTGCCATCTTCCATATAGCCCCGGGCTCCTCTGGAAGGGGAAGGGATGGCTGCTTGGTTACTTAGAAAGCACTGGACCAGTAAAAGATGTTGTAGTGTATCAGCTGTGAGCCCCCAGCCCCAGTGGGGATGTAGGAGCTGAAGGGGTGTGTGTGCATCCTCCTCATTCACCATAAAGCCACAAAAAACGGGTTTGCAAGTGATGGGCAGTAACTTCTGAAGTGGCTCTCCCAAGTCTCTGGTTGCTCAGCAGTAGAGGAGGGAGTGTGACCTGCAGCTCCCAGGCCCTGAGCTGGGGCTAATCCACAGGGCAGTGCTGCCAAATAACTCTTGGAAAGTTATGCTGGGCTCCAACTGTAAGAAGTTGGCAATATGATGGCAAGCAGATTGGAAATAGCAAAATAGATGCCCACCAACTGTCAAGTCCAAGATGAATCACAAGCTTTGCATGCCATATACTTGCTGCATCCGCTAATAATTTAATTTGTTTGCTAGGTCTGGAATCAAAATGGCAAGAATCCATCCATCACGTTTGAATACACCCTCCTGAGGAAGCCACACTCGAAAAATCTGCAGCCCATCTACTACACCTTCTCTGAGTCAGATAGCGAAGAAAGCAGAGAGTTTGATGGAGACGTGCCATTGGGTTTTATCCAGCACAATGCAACCTATTTTGGGAAAATCTCCCGGGAAAGGATAGACTTGGAGAACCAGGTGTTTGGAAGGCAGGACACGGAGGAAGATTTAAACTTGAGCAAAGGTCAGGAAACCAATGAGGTCTATGAAAGAGCAGAAACAATTGACTGTGAGCCAAAACTGAAGGGCAAACAACCCCAAGGTAAGGAGGAGACCTGGGCCTCACTGTTCTGCTTCTCAGAGCTCTTGTTGAGAAACGCTCTGTCTCTACCTCTGGTGATTCTGCTGGTTTGTTTTTTGGAAACCTTGGAAAGTTCTTTAAAACGTCTCTGCTCACAAATCCTCTTTGCCCTTCAGGTTCTGGTTTCTGGCGGGTGGGGGGGTGGCCATGGGTAAGGTCTCCCCGTCGGTGCCCTGCTGTGCTTTGCCTCATGCCAAAGTCAGGAGGGAGCCCTGGGTGCACAGAGGTCCCCGTCACAACATCTTCCGTCACCTCCCACCTCTACCCAGCCCCCAGCAACCTCCTTGCCACTCCAGTCCCTTGGGCATCCCACCACCACACTGCCTTGAGTGCTTTCCTAGCATGATTGCATGGGCTCTGGGGACAGGAGGGCATCTTCCTTTCTGACCTCTGCTATTGCTTGGGGCAGTGCTGGCAGGTGCTGAGCTCTCCTTTGGCCATGCGATAGCAGGATGAGACCCACAGAGCTTCATACTCTTCCCAAAGGGGTCTGACCCCGTGAGATTCCCCCTCCCCAAGACCCCAACTCCTGCCTCTAGCCTCCGGGGTGGCTGCTCAGGTTCTGGCGTGCCCCCGCTGCTCTGGGCTGCTTTCGCCTCCCAACCTGAATGCATTTTGTGGTTGTCACTGTTGTTTCCCCCTGTTGGCTCCAATCTAGATTCAAACGTAACCAGGTCTACTTACCAGACAGACCATGACGACAGAGACTTCGACCCCAGGTTCACCTCCAGGGAATTCCTTTCGGAGAACGCCATCACGGACAAGCTGCTGGACAAGACCTCGGACTCCAAGGAGCTGGTGCTCAACATGACCATGAACAGCATCTTTGCCCAGGGAGACCCAATCAACTCTGTGGGGTCACACATTGACAGCCTCTATGTTGACTATGAGGACACTGATGGCGTTGTGACCTACACCATTAATAGCACCTACATGGAGCTGAGCAACAGCAAGGCCATCAACACGTCTGCAGAGACGCCATTTTCAAATGTCACTGTCACCATGACCAGCCCTCAAGGGAACAGAACCCACAAAGCAAGGTAGGAGACATGTCTTTAACTATAGTCAATCCTATTTGTTGCTGTTCTCAACTCAAATAGCCCTGTACTCAATGCAGACCCCATTGTATGGTTTCTATCTGCTTTGGAAGTCAGAAGGTAAGTGGGGGTAGGATGGTGTATGTGAAAGCTTTCTGTTGGGGGTTAATTTGGAAGGAAGGGCCAGGGGTTTGGGAGCAGAAAGTCAAGAGAACATTTAAGCAAGAGGAAAACTGACTGGCCTCCTTAGTGGGGATGTTGGCAAGTCCATGCTGATGGCTCTCGGCTTGTGCATTGCTCTCTGCCTGTCATAGCTCATTATCAGAGCCATGGCCATAAAGAAGCCTCTTCCTTTTGTCTTCTCTTGACACTCTGCTCTGATTCCCCAGGCCCCTTCCGCTGAGTTCTGATGCAGCAGAAGTTGGTCCTGGCCCCTTCTTACCCACCCTGTTGACTACCACCCATGATGCTCCTCACTTGTGTTGGCAGGAACACGCTTCCAGCAGCTCCCAGGCATGGCCCTGCCTGCTTAACTACTGCCGGAGAGGCAGAGCAGGACAACACAAGCTCTTCTGTAGGGCCTGCAGAAATAGCCTGGGTTTGCTACCTTGATGGATGCAGAAGCAGTGCAATTTGTCACTGCTTTGACAAGAATGTCTAAAGCTCTCCAGTGGCAGCTCATTGATTGATATTAGGGCCGTCACTTCAGGATTCCTCGAATGGCTGGTTTGGAGTGGTAGTGTTATAAAAACATGGTGGGAAGGTAAAAAAAAAAAAAAAGCTTAATCTAGCTTTAGCAGCAGAATTCATCCAGGCAAAAAGGGCTGGGTGAAAGAGAGTCTCAGGATAGTGCTTGTCCACAAGTCTGTGTCTTGGGTCCTTTAGGATGCCCTGGGGCTCTCTGGGGAGCAGCCACAAATTAAAGCAATCTGTGGATTTCAGCTGGGGCTGAAATCAGGGCCGTGGGAGTCATCCAGGTCCCAGACCCATAGATGTGGATTTGGGTCCTGCTGTGCACCCCCACGGCTGCTTTGGGGCCTGCGGCACCCAAACCTTCCCTGTGGGTCTCCTCCTGGCTCTGCTGCTTTGAGTCTTCTGTCTCGCAGTCTTCACCACCAGTAGAACATGGGTTATGATGCTGAGCTTCAGATGCAAAGCGCTGAGCAGATGCTCTCTGGTTATAAGTTAGCTGTATTTACCCAGAACTTATACTAGCTTATGCTAAAGCAACTTATGCTAAAGAAAATGTCCATGCAGCCAAATGTATCAACAAACTTCTTAATGATAAGAACATTAAAACATTGCCAAGGGCTTGAGTCAATCACCTCTTCTCGCAGCTTGGCTTGGAAACTTTGCCTTCAGCTGCCAAAGCAGGCATTTCCTGGGCGCTCGGACAGGCGAGGGCAGTGCCGTCAGCTCCCCTGCCTCACCGTGCTGCGGGCGAGGAGGGGGCTGCCCTGCCCCTTGGGGCTCGCCTGGTCCCCGCTTCCCTCCCTGGGTGGCCTTGCCTGGCACCCTGTACCTGCACCTCTCCCAGTAGCTGTTACAGGGGTCTAATGCCGTCCTACCTCCTGGGAATACATTTATATGCTTTAAACTTCAGAGCAGCTTGGCTATTGCAGGATAATCCCAAGACTGTCAGCAGCTCCAGTGCAGTTTTTGTGGTACTAAAAAGCTCCTTGCACTATCCCTGGCTGTCCCGCTATTGAAGACACAGGTCAGGGACTTAAATCCCTTCAGGAAGGATGCCTTAGTTGTTCTACAATGTTCCTTCCCTCTTATTCCCCCCACTCTAGAATAAAATATGAACTCTTCAGCTCGAAATGTTAA
Organism: Platalea leucorodia; assembly: GCF_965183815.1. Taxonomy (NCBI): domain Eukaryota; kingdom Metazoa; phylum Chordata; class Aves; order Pelecaniformes; family Threskiornithidae; genus Platalea; species Platalea leucorodia. The sequence goes on along the minus strand of NC_138837.1, from coordinate 4,818,298 downwards.
TATCTGAAAAAGGTGTTAAGTTTTGCACTAGCCAAAAGGCTGCGTCCAGGCACAACTGGGGCTGTAGTCCGGGCTGAGAGATGCCCAGCTCCTCCCTGGCTGTGGGAGGCTGGGCTCAAGGGGCCGTGGGGTGGCTGAAAGGCCAGTGGAGGCAGATGTGGGGCAGCTGGGGTGCAGGAAACATGCTGTTTGGAGGCATGTCATTTTATTAATAGAAAACAAGGGGGGGGGGGGGTTGGGGAAGGCAACAAACCAACCTCCACCTCATTTCAGAGAGGCTTCACCCACTGCGTGGAGGCATTGCTCTCCACCCTGGCAGTTCAGAAAGTCCCATAATGTCATCGACAATTAGAGCATCTGCATGTGTGGGCGCTTGTGGAGGGGGGAGAGACGGGCATGTTTGCAGGCTCAGGATCTGGCTGTTCTGCCACCACCGCAGGGATAGGTGATCCTTGCTTCCAGGGAATGGGGCAGGAGGGACTGTCAGGCCAGCCAGTCCTTTACTGCTTCCCCCAACTCTTTATTTATTACTTCAAGCCCAATTGCAATTGCAACACTAATCACTTATCTATCTCCTGCCTGGGAATGATGATGAGGAGCCCCAGCTCAGTTCACTGAGGCCAGGGTTAAAGCTCCTGCTGGCACCCAACACAGCGGGATAAAGCCCCTGCTGACAGCGGGATGCGGTTTTGGGTTTGGCGTGTCATGGGCAGGGCGCTGGAGCATGAGGCATGCGAAGGGCACTGGGGCTTGGACTTGGTCCTGCAGGAGGAAGGGCGGCGGAGGGCACAGCCAGAAGCTGCGCTGAAGGAAATGGTGATGGGGGACAAGGAAAAACCTCTTGGCCTGGGCATGGGGCAGGGTGGGGGGGGATCTCCAGCCTTGGAGATGGGCAAAACTGGACTGTGCAAGGCCCTGTGGGACCCAGTTTCTTATTGGGGTCAGCCTTATTCTGGGCAGGAGCTTGGACTTGAGATCTCTCAATTCCTTCCCAGGCTCAGTTTGGGATGGATGATGGCTTTTTGCTCGTTTTCATTCCCTGTCAATGAACAAGCAAGGGAGGATCATCTCTTTGCAGACTGTAACCAGCCAGTCTGTACACGCAGGACAGTGTTGGTTAGAGGGGGGGCATTTTATTTCTTTCTAAACTGTTGTAGTTCTTAGTGTGGATGGGGTTATCCAGTTACAGGAGCCCCTTGCACCAGCGTGGTGTGTTACAATTTCCTCTCTGGGAACAAGCCCCGTTGGCATGGGAATGGGTTGCTCTTGTGCCGTGGGAGGGATGCAGTGCTGCTCTTCCTCTCCTGGAGCAGTAAAAGGCTTTCTGCGGCATGCCAGGGCAGATCCAGGCACCTTTTGTCCTTCATCCCGAGCCCATGCTGCAGTATGCAGCCAGGGCTGATCCTGCAACAGGAGCCATGAGTTTCCCCCTTTGCTTAAAAATTAAAACTGAAATAAAACATGTAATGTGAGCCCGCGGACTCTGGATGTTGATCTGTGGTGTTCATGTGAACTTAGCAGAAGAATAATCCTGACACGGGGACTGTTTCAGGAAGGTGGGCAGCCCAGACCTCAGCTGGGGGTGAGGGACTCGTGCATATTTTTGGTGCAGTTGCTTGCTTGAAAAGCAGAAGCAAAGTGCAGGCAGGGAAGAAAATACTTGACTTTATAATAAAGCTCATAATAAAGAGAAAAAAATAAAAGATAAGGCAAAAAACCCACCAGCTTTGTAGGACAATGTGCTGCTGTTTGCATTTAGAGGAGAACAAAATGACAGTTTTGGCTTTGCTTGAAATGGTAAGAGAGCTAAACACTGCCCTATGACCAAATGTCTGATTTATCTGGAAAGAACTTGTCCCTGCGACCTCGTTAAGCATAGAAGAAGCTCTTTATTTAGGATCATGTACATTAAAGGGACACTGTTGAAAGATTTTCTGTCCTCAAATGTAGTATAAAGTTTATTTTGAAGCTTATTTTCTCCTTTCAAGGGAGAGGAGTCCCACTCACAGGACAACTTGGTGGTTTTTTGGTGCCTCCGAGAGCAGGGTATAGACTGGAGGATCTAGGTAATACCCTGTTTTCCAGGCAAGCTAAAGTACATAAACCCAGATGTTGACTCTGTTTTAATGGATCTTACTGAAAACTGTCATCTTGTGAGCCCTCTCCTGGCTGGGTGGCAGCAGGCAGCGCACCCATGGCAGCCGGGGCTGAGCCGGGATCAGGGGCTGATGCGGGTCCCCAGGCAGAGCTGTTTTGGCAAGACAGAGCACTATTTATAGTGAGCTGAGGCTGTTATTTTTCCGCAAAAAATAGTCACATTCATTTCAGTTCCATTTCAAACGCAGGAAGCGACCATTTGCCAAAATGACAGAGACAAAATCAACAGGGAAAATGAGATTGTTGTTTTTCTTAATCCTTCTGGAGGCTCAGTGCTGGCGGTGGAAGGAGGGTGGGTCCGAAAGGAAACGGCTGGATTCTCAACAGTGTCCTTTTAACGGTTGATTTGATAGACCGGACCTCAACTTTTTCTTACAAACAACTAAATAAGGCAATTTCAGAGCTTCTGCTGCCTAGAAATCATACAAGCTGCATATCTCGCCAGGCCAGAGACAACTGGATGTCAGGATACAACCTTGTACGCTATGTCAGTGTAGCCGTTTCAAGGGTTTGAACAAAGGTATGAGAACAGAATTGAAGCCTTTTGTTGTAAAGGTGCAGTATCCCTGATGTGTTACAACCTTACAGCACGTAGGATGCACTGAACTGGGAGAAGCTGTTATTCTTGCTTTGACAAATGCTTTTTCGTACACCAGGCTGACTCCGTTACTCCTTTCCCGATGGCATTATGTGTTTGAGCACAGCGTGGATATGAGAGATGCAAATTACCTATCTAAAATAAACCAAAACAAGAGTGGCAAAAGCAGTGGGTAGGCAAATGGCATGCCTTGGTGTTTAAAAGCAAAGTGTGCTTTGAGAAGCAAGCTTATAAACTCCTGTCCCACGTGAAGGCTTTCGGAAGGAGTGAGCTGCTGAGATTTGAGCAGCCGAAAGCTCTGCCGCGTTGAGCAGCACGAGTCGGCGTGCCCGGCCCTGGAGACGCAGGGGAGGAGATACTGCACCTTTAGTCGCTGTATGCCGAGGGCCAGGTGTATTTGAGCAGAAAATGCAAACTTCTGTTAAATTCTGAACTGTTTCTATTTGTGGGTATTTTTATCCCATTCTCTCTATTTCTAGACAGTGGAAGCTCTGCCTCTAACCAGGCTGGGGATTCTACTTGGGGCTCAGGACAGGTATGTTGTGAAACAAAACAAACCAATTAAAACAAACAAACAAACCCCGAAAAATCAGAAAAACCAAACCCAACCGCCAAACAAAGCAAATCCCCTCCCAAACCCGAACCCAACCGAACTGCAGCCTGCTGGCAGATGTGTGTGTCTGACGTGGCCTATCACCGCTCGCCTTGTAAATGCCTTTTTTGTTTTGTTTTGTTTTGTTTTTTTTGTTTGCTTATCGCTAGAAACAGATTGAAGTTGTTAAGAAAGGGCCAAGGTGTGAGTGCTGCTGACATGTACAGGTGGAAGCTTTCCTCCCATGAACCCTGCAGCTCTACATGTACCACAGGTAGTTATAAGAAGCAGCCAAATTCTGCACAACCGCTGAAATCACCTGGTGTGTGAGTCACTTTTATGTCTGTTAGGGATGGGAAGGACCTGGTGATGTGTAGGGGATCTAGTGATCTTTGGAGCTGGTTTAGCACAACCCTGAATCCGCTCCACCCGGGTGCAAACACGGGGAGAGGAGCCGGGGTGCACGGCGTGCGAAGCCCACCAGCCTTGCGGGCGCGTCGGGGGCCGGGCGTTGGTGCCCAGCGTGTCCATCATCCTGCAAACGCTCTCCCTTGGGGAGCCCTGAACGTCACCTTCGCTTCCCAGCCCAGCGGGGGTGCGCCGGGGCTTGGCAGGATCCCCAAACCTGTGCTGAGTCTCAGCACATTGCCTCCTTATTTTTTTTTTTCCTTCCTCCCCTTTTTGACTGTTCAGAGGGGTTTGAAAAGCTCAGCTGCTTCCCCACAGAGTGAAATTTTGAAGATTGTTCAGCTCTGGCAGGAAACAAAATAGCATTTGGCTTTTTGATTTTGTTTTGTTTCTCCCACTCCTTCTACCCTGGAGCCTGATCTCGGCTGCGAGGGTATGAATCTGGAAGAGTGACATAGATGCCAGGGATATCAAAACCAAGCTTGATTCTTTTTGCATAAATTCCCCCTTTTTGTCCCCCAAAAAGCTTCAAGCCACCTGATCTCTCTTCTCCTTTACTCCTTGGTTAGAGGGTCCTGGCCCCTGCCAGCCCATCGCTTGTGATGAAGCATGCGTGTGGGTTGTGCGCTTGCCTGCACCGCTCCCCAACGGCACCGTCCCTGAAATAATCCAGATCCTGCGGTGCTTCTGGAATTAGAAAGAAAGAAAAAAGGGGGAGAGAGGACGTTGCAATCTAAGGGACATCTCTTAAAAGAGCAAATGCAAGGATTTTATTTTTTTAAGCATTTGTTCTTGTCCAGCAGACACATGCCCGCAGTGTGCTGGCAGCTGGAGCTTCGCAAGCCATCCCTTTCCCCGCGATCTCATCGGCCACGTGTTCTGGGACATTTTTAACTTCTTGGATCCCCTCTGAACAAATTTCCCCCTTGACCAGGCCAGGCTGCTCTGTCCCAGTTTGCAGCTAGCAGAGAGAGGTTTTACTTAAATTTCTCCTTTTTCATTGCCTTTTCTTAATGACATATCGCAGAGAAGCAATACCATGTCAAGAGCTGTAGATCTTTTTTAGTTTCATGTAAACCATATGTTCCCGAGAGCTGCAATTCTTGTTACCTGTAGCCAGAGCAGCCTCCTGGTCCCCAGCCAGGTCCCAGAATGGGCTTCACAACATTTACTCTGGCACGGCAGGCTGCAGGGGGAAAAGGTCTCGGTCTGACGACACTGGCTGCCTGTGCTTTCGGCGGGGGAGCAGGCAGGTGCCTCCTTGCAAAGCCCCTGGGAGCTCTTCCTCGGCCCGGAGCACTGGGTGCACCTGGGGGGCACCCGGGCACAAACGGGGTGTAATGCATCTAGAGAGAGTGGGTGGATGGAGTGGGCTGGGGACCATTTTCTGTTGCTTCCACCCACGAGCCCAGCAGGGTGGGAGCTGATGGCTGCGAGGCAGAAGGAGCTGCCGAGCAGATTCATTGCCCTGAGCGTTTCCTATAAAAACGTGTTAGTCATATATTGATGTTGGTGGCAAGCCCTGGCAGGGGTGGCCGTGCCCGCCTTCGGAGCTGGCCAAACTCAACCGCGCTGCCCGTGTTGGCTGGGTGGCTGCTGCGGTCCTCCCCTCCCAGCAGCATCCACCCCATGGGCCAGAAAGTCCAGCTTGCTGCTTTCCATCGGGAGGAAGTTTTGGAAAATGCAGCTTAAAAAAAAAAAAAGGGGGGGAAAAAGAAAAAAAGAGAAGAGTTTGGATGTCAAAATCACCAAGCGTCCTCTGTTGTGTGTATGTATTCTCTTTGAAACTAGGAGTGATGTCCACATATGCTATGTGTGTTCGCTATGATGGGATCGAAGTGGATGATACGTACTGTGATGCCATGACCCGTCCCGAGCCCGTCCATGAGTTCTGTGCTGGGAGAGAGTGCCAGCCAAGGTACCACCTCGCCAGGGCGCTCCTGGGGGGCTCCGCGCTTTCTCTGCCGTGGATGGATTTGGGGGAGGGGGTCGGTGTGAACTTGGGGGGGGGAGGGCAGCAGGGATGGCCCGTCGCACCCCCATCCCTCCTCCCCCAGTTGCATCTGCCCCGGGCTGCACTGGGACTCAGCCAGACTTTTCTCCTGAGTGCTTTAGCTCAAGCTGCCAGGTTAAAACTTCGGTAAATCCTGGCAGAGTTTGCATCTGCGGCTCCCATCGAGCCCGGCTTCGGATAACACAGGCAGGATCCTGCCCTGGCCAGCGCGTGGAGGGATGTGTGCCTGAATTGGGTGGAGGGGCCGGGCTTGCAAATGGTGCCATGGATCCAGCCCTCGGGTCCCTTCAGCATCCTAAACATTGCTGAGGTTTGCTTGTATTAGGGCAAGAGCTGGTGCAGAGGGGAACCCATGCTGGAAGTCCTTCAGAAGGTTTCCCTTCTGATGCAGCTCTTTATCCAAAAAGCGTGACTGCAGTCCGGAGCCAGGCTGTACGGCTCGGGGCACCTCCGCTGCTGGTTTGTAAGACGGGGCGTGCTTGTTGTTCGACAGACCGGTGTCTGTCGAAGGGAGGAGGACTGTGATGGTGTTGGAATACGGACAGGGCAAAGGGAGAAGTAAAGCTGTCTGGTGCATGCCCTGGAATGGTGTCACTCATGAACAGTGCAAAGCAAGATTAGAGCAATGCCAGGGACGAGGTATGGCATCTGGTTCCCGGAGAGTGCTTTCTTTCACCTCGGGTAATTGTGAAGGAGGACGGGGGAGGAAAGCACATGCCCTTTGCAGCGCAAGATCTCGCTGAACCTTGCACGTTAAGGCTGAAAGCCAAGGCAGGCTGCAATTGAGGCAAGAAAAGTGTGGGGAGGTGGATGGTGCTACTGCTGGGAACGTACCTGCTCTGGAGACACCATGGGACTTTAATCTCTATTTGCATTAACTTTGTAATTTTTTAGCATGAGCATTAGGGCTATTTTCATGCTTAGATTATCCCACTGGTCTTTTATAAAGCTGCCCCTCCTTATAGTTGTGCTGTTCCAGCTCCATGAGCTGCTCTGTGATTTACCGGTGATTGCAGCTCGGGGGTGAGTAAATGAAGGAGCTGCCGGGAAGTCAGCCGGGGCAGCCGGGCCCATTCACTAGCACTTAGGCAGATGGGATGCTGCTTGGGCTGGCAATGCTTTTCCAACAGAAAGTGCCAAGAGAATTTTACCTTATCTGGATGGGAAAGGCCTTGGTTTCATCTCCCTTCTGGATTTAGGTGGCACCTCTAAATGTGTGGCATCTCCCTACGGCTGCTTGTTGTGCCTGGAGCCCCATGCGGGGCACGAGGCCGGCGTGCAGCGGGGGGACGTGGCTCTCCTGCTCGGAGGGCAGCAGCGGGTGGCCCTGGGGCATGCATGGGGCAGCCACGTGTCCACAGGAGTTGTGGTTTCTGATTTACTTAGATTTTTACATTTTTTTTTAGATTATTCTTTAATTCAGAATTGTTATAATGTTACTGTACTGTAAAAATATTGAATTTTTATGTCTCTTCCCTTGGTTTATAAGCTGCTCTCCTCTTGCAATGTCGGGACAGTCGTGGCAGGGGACAGTAAGGGGCAGGCAGTGTCTCAGAGCAGATCCCAGCTCTTCCAAGCATGAAGTTAGCAGAGTTAGACTGATGGTCGTACATGAACGTCTGTCCCACCGGGGCACGAGCAGCTTTGTGTGACATTATTGCTGGAATTTGCAAGGTGATGGATGGTCGTGTCCTCTTTGTCCTTTAGCTGATCAGGCAAAAAAGAGCGGTTGAATGTGGGCAAAAAGCATGGCAGAGAAACGTGCTGGCACACGCGGGGTTGCAGCCGGGGAGCCTGCAGCCTGCGGGCGACAAACTCTCGGCGGCGAGCGCACCGGCCCATGCTTCACCGTGCTGGCACCTTCTTCCTCTCGGCAATCTGATTTTAGCATCCGCCCCTGCAGGCATGAGCTCAGGTCTGCTGGGTGAAACCACCCTCTGTTAATACATCCCATCCCGTGGGAAAACCTCGCACACGCTGGCGGCCTGACTACAGCTCATTCCTATAGCAGCCGTCTCCCTCCAGCTGAGAGCAGGCAGGGTTTTCCCATGGGATGCTCCTGCCCGGGTCCAGCCGTGCCCGGCGCGACGGCCTCTCTTGCCTCCGCAGGTGGGAGACGAGCAGCTGGAGCGAGTGCTCCCGCACCTGCGGGGAGGGCTACCAGTTCCGCATCGTCCGCTGCTGGAAGATGATCTCTCCGGGATTCGACAGCTCCGTCTACAGCGACCTCTGCGAGTCCGCTGACATCACGCGGCCGGACGAGCGCAAGGTCTGCAAGAACCCAGCCTGCGGGCCCCAGTGGGAGATGTCGGAGTGGTCCGAGGTGAGTCCCCGGGGGCTGCTGGCCTGGCAGCGCTGAGGGCGAGCACGCGTGCCTGCGCTTCTCCCTTCCTTTTCCGATTGGAACTCATCCGTGGCCATCGGAGACTCTGCCTTTTAGGACAGTCATTAGGCTGCAGTCATTGCACGTGGACCAATATGCACCAGTAATTTTTCTTCCCTAAAATGAAGCCTTGGGTTGCCTCCAGGATGGGGAGGCCACCGCCATCGGTCACTTGCAGTCTTTGACTGCACACAAGGTGCTGGCATTGCCCACTGAGATAGGGCAGGAGCCCACCGCTGAGATCGGCCCGCCACTACTTGCTTGGCAGCCTCTTTGCCCCACAGTACAACGTGGCAGGGAGGAGATCCCACGTCACACGTGAATTACGTTCCCATAAACTTCCCTTCCTCACCTCCAATTTCACCGCACCACATGGAGACTTAAACCTTTTCCTAGCTGTGCCTTAAGCAGATCCCTAAAGCAGCTGGAAGGTGGTTTGGGGGCGTGCAGCGCTGCTCTTGCTTTAGCGTGCCGGTTTGCTCGGGAAAACCTGTGAAAGGATTTGTGCCCCTGAATTCATTTCCAGGCGTAGCCAGTGCCTTGGTGTGTTGCTTGCAAACATAAACCCATGGAAATGACCAAACCAGTGCCGCTTCCTCGGGGAGCCAGGGCCGGTCTCCGAGCTCGGGTGGCTCGGGAGCCAGTGCCCTGGCTGCCACTGGTGTTGTACTGGATTGACACTCGTTGTGCAGGGAGGGGGACCCAGCATGGCTCACAGCGAAGGTATAAAACACATGGAGGGGTATGAGTATGCCCCCATGCATTGCTAGGAAACAGCCCTGCCTCTTCAATATATTCTGGAAGCAGACGTGCATGGGGAGAGCGAGATTTCGGGTCTGTGTCTGTCTCCGAGCTTGCCCAGGGTGCCACTGCCAGCCCCCCGCGATGGTGACGGCTGTGCGTGGAGCGTGGCATTTGTGCCCTGGAGCCCACACGCTCCTTGACTCGCCGCAAAGGAGCAAATGTCGTTCCCGCTCCCACATCAAGCCCAGACCCTTTCTAAGCAGGAGCAGACTGAGCTCCAAGCCAAGCTGTCCACGGGTGCAAACCTGCCCCACAGTTTCCACCACGAGGGATTGGACTTCTCCTCCTGGGAGGCTCCCAAAATGTTCCTTGGTCATAACTTAAATGTCTCTCTTCCTCTTCAAGCTGGGGTGAGTCGTTTCCCTCGAGCCGATGGAGGGGCTGGTGTGTTCCCTGGTGTTGCAGGATGTTTTGACTTTCCCAGCTGGGTAGAGAGGAGCTCCCAGTGCACGTGCTGGCACGTTATTTTGACTGGCGTAGCTAACCAGAGTGGCTTATTTTACAGAAATCCGTATTCTCCTCCAGCATGTGTCAGGGACAGATTGCTTGAGACAGTCCTGGAGTAGTTCGTTCTTAGCCAGCAACGAAGCTAATCTCATTTGGATCCCATCTGAAGCAGGGTGCCAAGTTGGCTGGGGAAATAGGCATAAAAAAAAAAAAAAGCACATTTCAGGGATCTGAGGATTAACATATCAGTGCAGTGCGTCTGAGCGCTGTGCTGTTGACACTTTTCCCTGCTTTACGTTATGCATGGAGCAAATGTGTGTATGTGAGACTGTAGTAACTCAAATCTAGTTCTAAATAATGTCACGGGGCTGCGCGGTGCCAAATTTATCCACAGCATAAAAATCTCAGTTGTGCGGTTTGGAGAAAACATTCTCCAAAGAGGTGGAAAGGAGCTGGCTGTTCTGGGAAGGAGGCGAGGGAGATCTCACCCCGTCTCTAAGTGTCAGCTAAAACTTTTCAGTTCTGATCAGGCATTTTTGGTGCCTTGGGTTTTCACCCTCTGGCATCACCCAGCGGAGAGCTTGCACAGCACCCAGGCAGGATACAGCCCTCCTGCACCTTAGCCTGACTGCTGAAGCTCTTGAGGGGTTTTAGGGAAGAGGGGCAGCTTTGCTATGGATTGTTTTACAGACAGTCACCTCTTCATTGTCAGTGTGTGATTTTGAGAGTTTCACGTTAAAAACGTAAAAAAAAACCCAGAAAGCAACTCCCAGTTCTGATCGTGGCGGGAGCCCCTGCTGACGCCGTCCCCCCATCCCCTCCCGGCAGTGCTCAGCCCGGTGCGGGGAGCGGAGCGTGGTGACGCGGGACATCCGCTGCTCGGAGGACGAGAAGCTGTGCGACGCCAGCGCCCGGCCCCTGGCCGAGAAGAACTGCACCGGACCGCCCTGCGACCGGCAGTGGACCGTCTCTGACTGGGGACCGGTGAGACCCTGGGGTGGCTGGCCACGTGGCTGTCGTGACCCATTGCAGCTGGCCCTGCTTGCAGGCTTGCTTGTGTCTCCGGCGCTGGGAGTTTTGGGGTTGGATTCATCCTCCCCAGCAGCTCCCAGCTCCACCAGACCTGCAGCAGCCCGCACCCAGAGCCGACCTCCAAACAATTCGGCCGCTTTGGCTCTCCTAGTCCCCGTGTCACCTCAAGTCTCTGTCTCATCACCAGGACTTGCCCGCCAGCGTGGCCACCCTGGGTCACCCTGACCGACTGCCGTGGCTCGGTGCCCGTGGCAGCACTGGGGTTTGATGGTGTTTGTGGGCACTGAGCCCTCCTCTTCACCAGGCTCCTCCTTGTGCGGGGCAGGGATGAGCTGCTGGATGGGCTCCAGCACTGGGGGTGATCCAGCATCCCGGTGGGTCCCACGGCTTCCCGGCAGGTTCTCCCTTGCGGGGGACAGGGTGCAGGAGGGGGTTAAACATGGAGAGACCTGGCCGAGAGCCTTAGGGGGTGTCAGAATCCCCCTGTCTGTCTGCTGCACAGCGTACCTTGACAATGCTGATGCTCCTTGCCCAGAAAATGAACCTTTTCCCTTTTTTATTTTTCCCCCCTTTTTCCTTTTTTTGTTTTCCCCCCTTTCCCCTTTTTTTAATTTCTCCCCCTTTTCCCTTCCTGCACAATTCTGCTAGAGAACCCCTCCATCCCAAGCTATTTTTACCCAGGTTTTGATACGTTAACATGAGCTAAAAATAAGTAGTTTCCATGGCAGCAGCGGCGCTGTGAAACACCGTATGTCTCTGCAAGAGTGGCCGCAAAAGAGCCGGGGAGCCCTCGCTGCCTCCACCGATGCTCGGGGCAGTGCCTGCCTGGCCCTTTGCAGGCGGGGGAGGAATATTTGCAGCCACTTGCTTGGTCCCCTTTGCCTTGACCTCTTCGAGAGCCACCCCGGGGTTCCCTGCTCACGGTGCTTCCCCTCCTGCCTGGCCTGAGGAGATGCTGAGTTTTGCTCAGCACCAGCATGATGGGGCCGCGGGATGGGTTGGCTGCAGCAGGGCTGCCCAGGGAAGGATGTGCTGAGCTATTTTAAGTTGAGCCCCAATGATCCCTCCATGGTTTGGGGAAGGTGGGGTTGGGGAGGCCGCTGAGCCCCACAGAGGCATCTCGGTTCCCGTCGTAGGGATGGGGACGGGGATGGAGCCATGCTGCCTTCCCCGCCGCTTACCGCCCGCCGTGCCCGGTATGGTTTCAGTGCAGCGGCGGCTGCGGGCAGGGCAGGATGATCCGGCACGTGTACTGCAAAACCAGCGACGGGCGGGTGGTGCCGGAGTCGCAGTGCAACCTGGAGACGAAGCCGCTGGCCATCCATCCCTGCGGGGACAAGAACTGCCCCTCGCACTGGCTGGCGCAGGACTGGGAGCGGGTAAGTGCAGCCCCCGCTGGGCCGGGGGGTGCTTGGAGCGAGGGCTTGGTTTTGGGGGGTGATGGAGGAGGGATGCCCTGCAGTAGGGTCGGACCGGGGTGCATGGGTCTCAGCCGGCCCCGCTTGTGCCGCTGCAGTGCAACACCACGTGCGGCCGGGGCGTGAAGAAGAGGATCGTGCTCTGCCTGGAGATCGTCAACGGCAAGATCAAGACCCGCAACCCTGCCGACTGCGATGTCACCAAGAAGCCCATGGAGGAGACGACGTGCTTTGAGCGGCCGTGCTTCAAGTGGTACACGACCCCCTGGTCGGAGGTGAGCGGGGAGGGAGCCGAGGGCAGCTTGGGGGAGCTGTGGGAGGGAGATGGGGGGGAAAAATACCCTTTCTTCAATATGCGCTTGCCCTGAGCATAGGGTGCCCTGTCCCCTCATACCAAGGGCCACACCACCTGCAAAATAACCCAAGGAGATGGGCAAAGCTCTGCAGGATGCAGCCCCCCCCTTTGGCTGCACTGGCAGCGCGGGGCAGAGAGCCTGCCCTACCACGGTGCAGTCGGGACTGGCTGTGCCCAGGGGGAACAGGAATGAGAGGAGGTGTTTGGGGTCAGCTTTGGCTTTTTTTCTTTCTCTTTTTTTGTTTTTTCTTCTTCCCTCCTTACCCTGCAGCTGCTGGTGGGGTGTGTGTGGAGCCTATGGGATGACTGCCCTGGGGATGCAGAGGTGGTTGGGGATGCAGTTTGCCCCAGCACCCTGCGTGGTCCGCAAAGGCAGCCAGGGCTCGGTGGCTGTGGGGATGAGCCCAGCAAGTGTGGGCGAGGAGCTAAGGGCTGCGGCTGGCTCCCTGAAAGCCCTCCTTGATGCAGCCCTCCTCGTCCATGCTCCAGGCGCCTCGTTTTGTTTAGTCTTGCAAACCGTCGTTGCAGCCTATAATTAGCCAAAGCAGCCCTGCTGTAATCCCAGCCTGACGAGGCATCCAAAGGGCAGCAGGCAGCGAGCGCTGGGCCCGGGAGCGGCTCTGCAAGCCTGGGTGCTGCTGAGGGCTCCCACAGCCTCGGGGGGGCTGCAGCCACCCTGGTGCCATGGAGCAGCGAATGGACCGGGCCAGCTCGTTTGTGGCCCTCTCAAAGGGCAGCAGGAGGAGGGAGGATCGCTGTGCCAGGGGATGGGAGCACATCCACGTATCCCCGGGCAGAGGCTGCTGCAAGTGGCTGGTGTTGCTGGCAGCAAAGACGGAGCAAGAGGCCAGCGGTGCAGGGCTGAGACGTGACATTCAGCCAGGGGAAGAGTTTACCCCCCTGCCCTGACATCTTAAGCGAACATATTTTTTTTTTTTTTAGCAGGTTCTGGCTTAGCACAGACCCCCCATGATGGCAGCGTCTTGCCTCACCCCCCTCTCTCTGTTCCCCAGTGCACGAAAACCTGTGGCATCGGCGTGAGGATGCGGGACGTGAAGTGCTACCAAGGGAAGGACATCGTCCGAGGCTGCGACCCGCTGGTGAAGCCGGTGGGCAAACAGACCTGCGACCTACAGCCCTGCCCCACGGAGCCCCCAGGTGAGCCCTGCTGCGGGCAGCACCCCCAGCATTGATTTTCCACCGATTCCCCCCAAGCAGCACTGCCCAGCATCCTAGCTTCCACCAGCCCCCGGTTTGATAGTCACCCCAGGGAGGGTGTAAAGGGAACAGCTCTCCCTCTGTGCCCAAGTACTGAGGCACCATGCACTGGCTATTTCTGGAGGTAACCCCGTTAACTTAAGGGGAGAGTTCAAAAGAAGCGTGCTCTGACCTTAAGATAAAAGGGAGCTTTGGAGAGCTGACTTGGGTGCTGCTTCTGTGTGATTCCAGATAATGTCTAGAAGTTTGGTCTGTGCCATTATTTTAATGATTTTTGGTCTCCAAATGTCCTGCAGGATTTGTAACTATCTCGTTATCTGGCTTGTCTGCTGGCTCAAAGCCCCTGTGATCTTTAGTGAACACATGGTTCTAATTCTTTAATAGGATTTGGGAATAATGATGGTGTGGGAGAAAAGCATGAAAATGGGAGACAGGTTTGGGGCTGGCTCCTGGCTCAGCTCCAGACCCGCTGGGTGCCCTCGGCTGGCCTCTCCGGACCCGCTGGGTGCCCTCGGCTGGCCTCCCCTGCAGGGTCCGGGATGCGGCACGGTGCTTGCGAGGTGCCTCCTGGCCCCCTTGTAGCAAGCTGCCTGCCCTAGGAGCAGCCTAGTTTCGTGCATCCTATGGATTTTAAGCAAAATATATATATATAAAAAACTGTAAATCCTATGGGTTTGAAGCAAAATATTGCTCTGAAGGGAGCTGGGAGAGTGTCATAGTGGTTTCTGCCCTCCTCTCTCTCTCCAGCAGCTCACTTGCCCCAAATTCCTGCTGTAACGCTGCTGGATTCCCATTCCCTTGCTCACAAAGCCTTTTTGGGTCAGAAATTGTGAGTGTGTTGGGTCACCCTGTGCCCTACCGTGGGAGGCCCTTGGCTTGGGGACAGCTCAGTGCCAGGCTCCCTTGGTGGCTCCAGCAATCCCTGGGCAGCTCTGTTTCACAGGGAAGAGCTTGAGTTTTGGGGCTGGGACCAAATAAGGCTCCCCAGGCCAGGCCAGATGTGATGAAACGGGTCAACCTTCTCATACTTCTGCTTAGGTTGACGATGGTATTTATGGAGAAGCTCCATGGCGTTTTCCAGGGGCTGCTCTGCCAGCTATCGGGGAGGCAGCAGCTGCAGCCGGGGTGATTTGTTGCACAGCCTGTGGTGTTTTGGGCAGGCTGTGGAGGGGGAAAAGTGAGCTCCTGAGCTTGCAATGGTTTATTTTCTTTTCTATATTGGTGCCTTTTGCCTTCTCTCCCCCAGACGACAGCTGCCAGGACCAGGCAGGAACCAACTGCGCTTTGGCCATCAAAGTCAACCTGTGCAGCCACTGGTACTACAGCAAAGCCTGCTGCCGCTCCTGCCGCGCGCCCCACTCCTAGTGCCCGGCAGCACCCGGCACCCACGGCACGCACCGGGCCGGCGCCCCTGGCCTGCGCCTCCCTTAGCAGGGGCTCTGTATACCATTTAGTAAGCACTACACATCCCACAGACTGGTGTTAAGGATACTTTTGGGTTGGTGTTTTTTTTTTTTCCCACCGATGCAGAACTACTACCTGTGTAGAGGAACAGTGCCGGCACGGCTCGGTTGCAAAGCCGTTACCGCTGTACATTGGTAGCCCTCGTTATCAGAGCTGTACATAAAGTCGTGTATATTTGATTCCCCCGAACTGCAGGCACGTGCACGTGTTTCACAAGGTCTTGTCCTTTGGTTTCTTTCCTCTATGCAAGTTTGGGGTTGAAGATGGGGAGGTGTGAACTCTGGGAAGTGCAAGTTTCCCTTTGCAAAGGGGATTAGTGCCTCTCTCCTAATTTATCCCCGAGACCTGCACTCTCTCGTTAGCTGCAGTTAATGTGGTGGGAAGCTGATTTTCGTTTGCTAAATGAACTCAAGCCCAAGCCCTTTTTTTGTAATATGTAGGTGTATACTTTTTCAGAGAATTTTATCTTATAATCAAATGTTAGTTCCATAGTCCTTACAACCCCCCCGATAATGCTGACATATTGTATATAATATGGAAACATAACTGCACTTTATATCACAAAAAAGACGTGCTCTTTTTTAATATATTTGTTTACAGACTGAACTTTATCCATATAATCATTAATTTGTACTCATATGTATATTTTAATAAAGTTGTCATATTTATGGTGGTATCTTGTTTTATTCTCCAGTTTGTAGCGGGGTGTTTGCCCCGTGTGCTGGGAACACTGGAGTCAGGGCTATGAACTGGCCGGTGCCTGGGGGGAGCAGAGCAGCTCTATGTCGGGGCATCGTGGCTGCTCGGACAGTGATGCAAAGAAACGTCCAGCAGCGGGGGAGCTGGGGATTTTGGGGTGGTTGCTCTGGGTTAGGGGCCCTTTTTGGGGTTATGTGTGTGGCTTTAGGAACTGTAACCCCGAAGCTTCTCAGGAGCTTGCAAGGGAAGAGGTTTGATACAGTGCCAGCAAGAAAAGGGCCTTTCCATGCTCCCAAGGGTGGTTATTGCTCCATGTTTCCACGGGGCCAAAGGTTCTTTAGCATCCCCTGTACCAGTGTGTGCACCCCAGTTACCGCTGCATTGCTCCCCTCAGCAGCAGGGAAACTCCTGCACCCAGGTGAAAGCTTTGCAAACAAAGCCCTGTGTTTGAAGACGCAGGGACAAAAAGGTCAGCCTCAAAACCCATCTCAAAGTAAGTAGTTTATTTCTTTTTTTTTTTTTCTTTTTCTTGTTCCTTCCCCCCTCCCTCCTCCCTCCCCCCCCCCCCCCCGCCCTGTGATTCCCAAAGTCCTGTACAACAGATCACCAGGTGAAGGTTAGTGGAAACCAACCGTTCGCTTAATTTTCAAGGAAAAATGAAAAAAAGGAAGAAAGGAAGGCTGGCGAGAGAAGTACGGTCACGAGAGAAGTACGGTCACGAGAGAAGAGGAGGGCTCGATGCGTGGACACAAACCCCGGTGAGAACTGTACACAGGAGCGTGGCCGCACGGCTGCCGGCCCCCCGGAGCAGAGGCATCGTGCTCCCGGGCCGTGGCGTCGCAGGGACCAACCCCAGAACATTAAACATGTACAAAATCAAACCCAGCCCCCCTCCCCAACAGAAACCCCCCCGAGAAAGTCAAAGGTACTCATTTGCAAAGACTGACTTGTACTCCAAAAGATTTCCTGTGGAATTAAAAGCCCTCGCGGTTAAAAGTAAAATATCCAGCTGGGCTGCAAACAGTGTTTGTGAGCCGATGGGGCTGAAGCAACAGCTTTTTCCTTCCCATCGCATCTTTAAAAAGGAAAGCTGACCCAGAGCACAGCACTGAGGCCATTAGAGTTTCTATGCAGCCAGTCCATCCTCTGCTGCGGCTGAGCCAGCCATCCCCGAGTCCAGCGCAATGCTTTTAACCTGAATAATGCACAATCCAGGAGAAAGAGGGTGTTTTGTCAGACAAACTGTGAGTATTGCAGGGTTGGAGGCGAGGAACTGAGACAGCCAGGAGAAACCAGAGCATGAGTCCCCACGCAGGCACCGCTGCAAGGAGCGATTCCTCCTCCCAAAGCACTGAACGAACCGCAGGGCTCCTTTGCAGGACGTTTAGTGCCGAGGGACGCGCTCGGCGGCCGGCTCCACGCCTGCTGCTCTGCCAGTGCAGCCCCGGATCCAGGGTGGCCGGCAGAGCTGGGGCAGAGCCGGTGCTGCTGCCCCGGCCAGGCTGCCTGGCCATGGGAAATGGCAGGGTGAAAAATGGAAAAGAGGTGGCTTTGCCTAAATCTAAAGTGTTTTGACACATTCCTGGATGGGGAGAAAATGTCACGTGTTTTTTGGGTTTTTTTTAATGAAAAAAAACCAAAAGCATGTTAAAATGTGCATGCGGGGGGGTGGGCACATACACGATTGCTCTCTTGCTCGCCCAGCACGCAGAACCCTTGATTAGAAATCGCGTACGGCATTATTTGGAGCCACTCATTAGTAGGAGAGGGGTGGCTACGGGGATATTCCTCCATCTGAAACCACACCGTGCGTTATTTCCATGGCCAAGTAATGCGATGGGTTTGCAAAGCCCCCCCAGGCCACCTCCAGCTGGGGGGCCAGCCCAGGGGCTCCAGGGCTGCGTACCCACCGGCCATCCTAACCCTGAGGGGATCGCGCCTGTCACCCAGGAATAAATGACCAACTTGAGGAGTGAGACAGCCTGGGAACAGGCCAGGGCTGCGCGCACACACACACACACACACGTGCACGGCTGCAGTACGGAGCAGGGCAGGAGGGGGTGGCAGAAGGGTGGGCAACAGCAGCTCTGCTTTGCTATGGGACCACGTACGGGCGTGCGTGCGTGCGCACTAGGGCCAGGAGCAGTTGGCTGCAGCGTGCCCCCGCGACATGGCAGCAGATGCCCACTGCCTTGCAGCACGAGCCATTTTGCAGCCAACCCTGTGCCCTATTACTTGCTTGTCATCTCCCCGCGCTCCAGCCAAATGTTGAGGAGTGGGTGTTTACTCTGTATAAAAGGATGCACAATATCAAAATCCTCTTTATAAAAGGAAAAAAAATGCAACGCAGTGCTAGAAAACCTTGTGTCCCAGCTGCAACCGTCCTCCCCCTCGCTCCCCTTCTGGTTATTTTTTTGCTATCCCTTTATATTGCCATTTAGCACGTCTCTGCCTACAGAATGTAGAAATATATTCAATTTTTTTGCTTCTTTCTTTTTCAAAATGCTTCCATGAATTTCAAAAAGTTCTCCCCGCTGTTAAAAGCCCCATCGGCAGCGGCGAGGCGCGATGTGATGCTCCGGGCTGGGCGGGCAGCCAGCACCTCACACATCGGTGCTTATGCTGCGGCTGCGGGAGAAAGCTTCCCGCATGGCCGAGAGCCGGTTGGGGTTGAGTGCCTGCAGGTTGGCCACGCTCACCGGCAGGTCGAGATCTTCCTGGCTCACCGTCTTGTAGCTCACCCGGTCACCCCCGTTGTGCAGCTCCTCGGGGGGCTCCTGCAGGAAGAAGGTGGGGGGCTCGAACGGCGCGCAGCCGGGGCAGCCGGGCCGGCTCGGTGCTGGCTTCTTGCCGAAGGGTGATGAGGCATAGAGGGACGGCCCGTTGGTCAGCACTACGTTGCGGTTGCAGTGGAGCGGCGGGATGTGGGAATGCACGGCGAAGTCGGGCTCCTCCTCATCCTCCTCGGACTCATCCTTCTTGCAGCAGTAGTACTGAAACAGGATGGCCCCGCAGGGCCGGGGCTCAGCCGGCATCCCAAACCGCTCACCCTGTCACTGAGGGGCTGGTCCGTGCACGCCAGCTCTGGGGACCGGCAGGCAGGGGACGCCGGGCTGCCCGCAGGGTCCCCTCCCCATCGCAGCACCCAGTGGGGCCATGTCCCCCCAGCCTTACCTGGAGCCTACAGTAGCAGAGGACGGCGATGATACAAAGCAAAATGACAGTCGCTAATATTCCACCTGTGATGACCACGGTCCCGGCTGTCATCCGCCCTCTTCTCCATTAACAGCCTGCAAAAGCAAGCGCACGCGGTGACGGGGTGCAGCGGGGCCTGGGTGAGGCTGCCGCTGGGCAATGCACCAGGCAGCAGGTCCCCAAACCCTCAGCTCACCCATTTGCAGGGGGCTGGAAACCAGAAGGGCTCTGTGGGAGGTGATGGGCAGGATTGGGCCAGACCCTGGCACTGGGTGCCTGTGAAAGCCATCAGGGAGTCCCCCTCGCCCCTAAGTGCCACCTTGCAGGTGCAGGGGGATAAAGAAAGCTTCATGCAGTGGGTGAGAGATTTAGTGAGCAGCAGCTCTGGGGTCACACCAGGCTGTGCTGCATGCAGGAGTGGGGACCCGAGGGAAATAAAACCTGCCCAGTGCCTGTGGCACTCAGGGCACCCTTCTGGCTCCTGCCTGGTGGCAGAGAGCTTCCGTGACGGGAGAAGGAGCTTTGCAGTAAGGATTCCTGAGCTGTACACATTCTTCTCTGAGCCTATAATCCATTTTCCCCATGAAAACAATGTGGTATTTTAATTTGGAATAACTGGAGCTGCTAAGTGAGCCTTTAATGACTGCAGGGACAGGCACTCTCCCCTCCCTGAGCAGCGAGCTGGGGTACGGGATGTGTCTGCCCACCGCAGGAGGCACCGAGCTCCTCACCGTCACCACAGCCAAGCCACAGTGTTGGGGGGGCTGTGGGGGCACCGGGGACGATGCTTCCGACAGCCTCGGGGGACCTGTTCAGTCCCACCATGGCAAACGCCACAGCTGGGACCAAGCATGCTGGACATCACGGAGACGCCATGGCTCAGCTTGGCTCCACGCTGGCGTTTTGGGGTACCACCAGCACCCTTCTCTCCCTGGAGTGCCCCTTAGAGGAATCTGGGTGCTGACACAGAACTGGGAGCGATGGAAGGTCCCTGCACCGCTGGGCAGATTCTGTGCATCAAGCTCAGCGCACAAGCCCTGCAATGCCAGCACGGGTCTTGCTCTGAGCATCTCTGCTCCGAGCGCTCACAGGAGGGCTTGAACTTCCCTCCATCCCACGCAGAATGAGACCGAGCTCTTTGCCCCAGAAAGGACGCTGGGCAGACGCGTACCTGCCTGCACACACCTGCTAGAAGCTATGCAGACAGCAGCACTAACACCAGCATCACTCTGCAGCTAAAGCTCCAGCAGCCCTTTAGTGCTGCAAGTGTCGGGCTGGGACCAGGAGAAGTGACATAAATTAAGAGAGAAATCGGACCCTGACCACCTACTTTACAAGCGCTTTAACAAAGCTGGCCTCCAGCTCATGCTATCAGGTTAAAACAAAAAACCAGCCACCCCAGCCCCAAATTACTTCAGCACCCGAGGAAAAGCAACCGTATCTGTCAGGGATTTAACCCGCTTCCAAAGGAAATAAATCTGTGGCATATTTTCAGGCGCTTAATGTCCTGCTAAAGTTGGGTAAGTGCTGAATGGATAAAGCAGTATCACATTTTATGTTGCTGCTGAGCAGCGCTGTAGGAGGGAGGGTAATTTATAACGACATCTGAACGCCTTCTCGCACCACGTGGCCACGGGGCAAGCGCCGGGCCAAATCCTGCCCTCATTCCTTGGGCAAAATACTCCAAGGAGGCTCAGGGGGAGGAAAATAGTCAGGGGAAGGTTTTGCAAAAAATGCATTAGTGATTTAGAAACTTTGGTTCCTGTTTAAAGAGGGATGGAGGCACTCGGCTGCAGACCTCGGGCTGCACCGGGTGCCATGGTTGCCTGCACCGGGTGCCGTGGGTGCCTGCACCGGCCTGGCAGAACCGGCTGGAAATGCCCGTCCGTGGATCCTTTGCTGCTCCCACCTGCAATCACTGGGCTCTCAGAGAGCCCAGGGCAGGGGTGTGCGGGGCAGGCACAGGACCTGGCTCCCGGGGTGGCTGGGCTCAGCCCTGCAACTTCTCAGGGATGGGTGCTGCACCCATCAGAGAGGATCAGCATCTCAGCAAGCTCTTTGCGAGCCCAAGATGAAAGCTGGCAGGCAGGGCTCGGGCAGGGAGGGCTCCCCGGCTTCCTCGCCAGTTAATTAAACGGCTGCCTAACCCAGGGGGACAGCGAGGGTTGCACAGAGCCAATTTTCATGGTTTCTGTCCAGCCGCAGCCAGCCAGACGTGGCATCGCAGCCACTGCTCCATCCAGAGCAAGACCATTTGCATTTTGCTCTTTTTCCCTCCCATCACATACTTGTCTGATTAAAGCTGTGTACCTGGAAGCATTAAACTCTCCAGCGTGCAAAGGGGGAGGAAAGCAGAGCATGTGGAGGCCCATAAGCAGAACAATTCCTGTCTAGACCTCCTTTATACATTTGTTCCTAATTTCACGCTCCACAGGGTCCCAGATTCATATATTTAGTAATAAATATCCTGGTAAAAGGAAGTGCTTTGCAGCTCCACTGTGGTCTTGGAGAAAGTATGCAGGAGCCCTGGTATTAGGAACGCAGGCACTGAGAGATGCGGTCCCAGCAGACCATCGCTTGGCTCCTTCCTCGCCCCTCGGTAACGTTAGGAGCTCTCGAGCTACCGAGGATGCCTGAACCCCCCCAGCCCCTCTGCCCCATCCAGATCCAGCCCCCAGCACATCCTCTATCGCTGCCAGACAGCAGGGAAGGGGCTGCGGGGGGATGTGAACCCCGCACAGGCTGTTTGCCCCCGGCCCAGGAGCCCTTTGCTGTCGGCAAGTGGTCCCCAGCGCTGCAGGGGTGGCAGGGGCTGGTGCCTCTCGAGGTTACTGCGGACAGACGGGAGCTTGGGTGCCACACTCCCCCCTTCCCTGGCACCCTGCTTTGCTTTCCCAGCGTGCAAAGGACAGGGTGTGCTGCAACAAACCGAAGACGCGTCACTGCATGGTTGCTACAGGCTGCTCCTGGATGAGCTGTTTGGTTTTAGACACAATTCTGTGCTGCTTGCCTGCTTTTGCCAGGACTTCTATTGCTGCAGCTACAGCGGCACCATCCCTGCAGCTCTGCAGCGGCTGGGAAGTCCCAGGGTGCGAGAAAATGGCCTTTTCTATTCCTTGCAGCCTGGAGAAGACACAAGCAGAGCTCCCATCGGCTCCAGCCCTGGACCGGTGGCTCCCTTCCTTGCTGACACCCCCTGGACGTCCCTGCCGTGGCTGAGGACATGCGCTTTGAGGTTGTGCTGCTCACTAGGAGCCAGGGCTGCATCAGCCTCTGCTCCCCGCTTTGCCTGGGCACTGCCACGAGGGACTGACGGACCCTCCCGATGTGCTGCAGCCCAAGGCAGGGGCTGGAGTGGGGCTGGGGGAAGCTTCCCACGAGCAACAGAGAATGGGACAGCACAGAATTGCACTTGACAATGCAGAAAGAAGAGCGGGGATGAGAAATCATCCCCAGTCACCCCCCACCCCAGCACCTTGAACGCAGCCCCTGGACTGCCGAGGGTGCCCGGTGTGGGGAGAGGCTGCTCACAGCTGCGCCTCGCTCCTGGGCCGGCTCTGCGGAGACGGGGCAGACCGGCTGCGCAGCCAGCGCCTCTCGGGAGCCTGCGTGGGAGGAAGGCTTCAGAGCAGCCGGGGCGGCTGAGCTCAGCCCATCCGAGGGCTACAGCTAACACCCGGCTAACTGCGGCTCCGAAATGCTGAGCTCCAGGTGCTGGAGCACTCCAGCCACGCCAGCTCCTGTGGATCGGCTTGACCCTGCCTGCCGAAGCTGTGGGAGAAGGAGATGCAGGGAATGCTAAGGAGACCACACTAAGGTTTCTTTAAGAGACCCTCAAGTGCCCAGCTAAGCCAGCTTCTGGGATTTACAGGTCTTAAGCACAATCTTCAGGCCAGACCTCTAAATGAATGGGGCTTCCACTCATCCCATCCCTACGCCCATCCCCAGGACAACACAGTCACCCCAAAGCCTTTTGCACTAGCTGAAAGTGCTGTCACGGCAAGCACCAAATAAAGGGACTGCTGGTCCCACTGAAACTGTGCCTGCACAAGGAGACCGTGTCTTACCTGCAAAGAGCTGTAGCCTATGGCTTGTCCAGCCTGCATCCCCCAGCAGCCCTGGGACCTGCTTCTGCTGCAGCCAGAAGCAGCACAGCTCTCTATTTAACAAGGGAGTTGGGAATTGCCCTTATTCACCTGACTCTAGAAGCTGCAGATTTAAACAAAGGCAAACGAGGCATGAAACAACAACTGGTAGCACAACGAGTGCTGGCAGGATTGCTCACACCTGGTACCCCAGCACTGGAGCAAGCAGGAGCTCGGACCCCACCACAATAAACACACAGGAATAAACACAGCCAGAAACACCCCACACTCGAGGGACACTCAGCTCAAACCTTCTGCCTAAGACCTCTGGCCCTCGTCCTAGCCAGTCTGCTCATCACAACGGTGGTCTCACATGTGCAGAGGGGAGCGGGGATCAGCTCTGCCCCGCACTTCCAAATGGCCAAGATTGAAAAAGGAGAGAAAAAAGGAAAAAAACCCACTCCACCCTTCCCAGGGAGCAGAGGAGGCCAGCACTGTGTCCTGAAGTAACACCATCCTGCCTTGTCTTGGCTCTGCTCTGCACTAGCACATCCCTGGCCGTGCTGTCTGCTTGGCCGAGTTGTTTCTGCGTCGAGCCCTGCTGCCGTGCGTGGGTGTCCTCCCGCACCCGGGAAGGGCCTGCAGGGGGGGGGGAGCAACCCTGCAAGCCCCCCAGGCAGGGTCCCCATGCTGCCGGCACTGACCCTCCTCCGAGCATCACGAGCGATGGCTGGCAGTGGGTCAGCTCGTTTGGGTCACTCTGGGGAGAAGACCCAAGGGAGGGACCCCAACAGGAGGATGTTCAAGTTGGGAAGATTAAGTCCTACGTGGAAACTGGGGGTTAAGCAGCTGTGTATGGGGGGAGCACGAGTCTGACCCTCCGTGGTGGAGGGTCACGAGCTCCGCAGGTCTTGTCCTGGGGGGGCAATGCAGCCATTTCCCAGCTCATCCATGCACAACGAACCCCGGTGCCGACACTTCTGACCAAGCTCCACTTCGGAAAGAAGAAAAAGAGCTCAGCAAGAGGCCAGGGAAACAGGAGAGCATGCGAGTGATGTCGGCTGTCTGAGCTGCTGCTTCCCCGAGCTGCTGGGTCTTGCTGCTGCTGCTGCTTTCTGCCCCGGAGCTGGGTGCAGGCAGCATTGGGGGCCCAGGACCTGGGCCCAGAGTAACAAGAAATCACACTATAATAAACTGGCTGGGGCAGAGGAGACTGGATCTGGGCCCTTGATGCTGCAAAGTTTCAGGGTGAGCCTGGCTTACACCCCCCCGCTGCCCCCCCCGTGCCACGGCTCTGCCCAAGGGTAAACCCCGGACAGCATCGGGGCGATGGAAAGCCCCCGCGCGGCCAGCTGCCACCAGCCTGGGAGGTGGGAAAGCAGCAAATAAGTTAGAAGCCAAAAACAGTTTGGTGGCAAATACAGCCTTATTTCTGCATTTCCCCCAGTTCCTGTAATCCTACCCAGTCAATGAATAAGAGCCGGGCTGCTAGGAACAGCCGGGCAGTGTGCCAGCAGAAGACTTTGCATTTACCGAGCCAGCGGACAGGGCAGCTGCCAGAAACACAGGCGGAGAACGTGGCTTTCCATATGAAAAACACTTTAAGCAGAAGGCCTGCATCACTTTTGTTTGCTTTCTCTCTCTTCCTCCTGACGGCAGCTCTCCTGGCCTGGGGGCTGATGCTCTGCGTAAACAGCAGGGATTGAAACAGCCAGGCTTGACTGGGGTGGGCTGGGGAAGGGGCGCGTGGGGGCTCGGTGCCTGCAGACCCATCGCTTTGACAAGACCACCTGAGTGCTCCTCAACACAAGGACAAGATGAGCCATGTCTCATCAATCAATGCTTCCCCATCTCAGCACAAGTGCTTCCCGTGTGGGACCCCCCGTATCTCCAGGCACCCCATACTCCAAGTTGCTTTTGAACATTTTATGAGCAGAAGGCATCTTAACTCCCTGCTGTCCCCTGTTTGGAGAACGCTACTCACAATTTCCCAGGCTGATCCATAGCAGACAGGTCCTCCTGGGTGCTGGAGATGGCTTGGAGGTCCCAGCAGCCCTGTCCTCCCATCTGCACCCGCCAGGACCGTGCTCGCCCACATCTCCGCTCAGACACTGGTCCTCTGCAGAGCAGCTCCTGTGCTCAGGGCAGTGCAGAGGTCAAGCACCTTCCCTACCCTAAAAATGGACGTTTGCACTGCTATTGATAGTCCCTGGAATAAGAGGGATTTTTGGAAGTGAGTCTATGGCTCATCAGAGAGGGCTCCGCCGCCTGGGAGATGCAGCCAGCTCTGGGCAGGCACTCGCAGGCCATAACGCCGCTGTGGGCTTTTAAATGACAAATCAGAACAGGGAGCAAAACATTTCACACCCACCTGAAACTGCATGGCCCCTTCTGGTGGCCTTGGAGCAGTGACCCGGTTTGAAGCCAACTACAGAGGCCAGGGACACTCTTACAGAGGTAACTCACGGGTGACCGTTCAGCTACGCCCGCAGTGACCCATGCAGCTCCCCCCTGCTAACGCACCCCCAGCCCTCCTGCCCGCTGGGACAGACCCCGATACTGCAGCTCCCACTGATGTCCAGACCAGAAACAACACATTTCAAAGGCAATCTATACACAGCACCTGATAAATTATTCAGCAGAAAGGACATTGTTGGAATAGAGCTGAGCTCTGCAGAACAGGATCCCGGCCACCTCCAGGCTCCTGCAGCACACGGGGCGGCTTGGGACGGCAGCTCGGGGCAGGCTGTGCCGGGGACCAGGGCTCGCAGGGTGCCTGGGAACGGCTGAGGGCAGGAGGACAACACCATGGCCATGGAAAGGTGACAAGAGCTGGGGTGCGAGAGAGCCCTCTCCGCCCGCAGGCGCCGGCTCGGTGCTCTCCTGTGCTGTTTTAATGCCCTGGCAGTGAGGGTTAAGCCTGGAAGTACATCAGGCTAATGCAAGACGAGCATCGGGACGATACGGGGATGTATCCCCCGTATTTGCATCAATCATAACCCACGATAAACTCCTCCGGGGACGGGAGAGGCCGGGGACCGTTCCCCTCCTCTCTGCCCATCCTCAGCTCAGCCCTTTACAGCCAGAAACGCTCCTTCAGCGCTCCCGGCGCAGCGCCGATGGTCAGGCTGAGATGGGGAGCGGGGACACTCAAATGTCACAGTGACCTGCTCCTTCTGTCTGTCTTGCTATCATCCGATATAACGAAATAGAATAACTATATTATATACCATAAAAAAACAGAATCCAAAGTGTTTTGTTAAATATTGCACAGCAGCCCAAAAACTCATAGAAAAGCCGCTGCTTTTCCGATAAGTTGTATAAACGTCTTCCAGGTGCCGAGGACGCACTGTATTCGCATCCGTGCAGGTGTCCCTGCTAGCGGTGGCACTGCCAGAGCGGCCAGGCTGCGCTCCTGTGCGAGAGCAGCTCATCGGCACTGAAACCCAGCAAAGGAGGCCCGGGCTATCCGGGAGATACATCATACAGCAACAGCCACTCCGAATTTCGGGTTTTCCTGAAGCTTAAAAAAAGCAGTTGTTCATGGGACAATTAGGCAACCCCTCCCACCAATTACCGTTATTAGTTTTTAAAACTGAGATTGGCACTTAGTGAGCCGCCTGAATTTTCAGCCCACTCAAGCAGGCTGCCTTCAAAGCACATCGATCGAGGGGATGCCTGCCCCAGCAGCGCGCGAGAGGGAATATGTGCTCTGCAATAATGAGGCAATAATGTCATTTAATACAACCAAATCATGCCTAATGAAAAATAATATTTGCACAGCTCATCAAAGCGGCATTGAGGCTTACTAAGCAGAACTCCAGGCATGAATTTAAATGACTGCAGATGCTAAATGGAGCACAGTGGTGCCGCTGGGGAAGGATGGGGGAAAACGCTGAATCACCTGGATGGTGTGAGCACTGCCCTCGGGAACGTCCCCTTCCAGTGCCCCTGGGGCCATCCCAAAGGTGCTGCTATCTCTGCCCCAAAGGGACAAGGGAAGGTGTCTGCGGACACTTCAGCATCGCCTGGAATAAAGCAGGGTATATTCACCCTGCTCTGCCCTTCTGACCCTCTGTAAAACTAGACATCCTTAAAGCATCGATAGGGATGCTATCGCTATCGACAGGGCTGCTGGCAGCCCTGCCCAGCGGTGCATCCCCGCACACCAGCCCTACGCTCGCATCAATCCAGGAGAGGTAAACCCAAAAACCAGGCCCAAGGAAGGAGCCGGTGAAGCCATGATGGACTCGCCTCCGGGTCCGACCCCGCGCACGGCGAGCTGCCGCAGCAGGGGCTCGTGGACAGCTGGTCTCTGTCAGGATTTGAACCATTTTAAACCATACCAGAGGGTTTTACCCTCCCCAGTCCCACCTTTCACTGCCCAAACAATCACACTCTGCTTAAGTACCAGGAATTATTTCCATACATCAGCTGGAGAGCAGACCGTAATCCCAAACATACATAAGCAGCCTAAACTCCTTCAAAAAAAAAAGAAAAAAGAAAGAAAGACAAGCTGTCTTTCCACTCTGCATCATTTAATCGCCTCTTGAATTATGGTTTAGTCAGCCTGAGATATTAGCATCAGAGAGAGCAGGTTTTGGTATTAGCAGCTTGAGATAAACTACCGCAATCACTGCTGAGTGGGAAATAAGACAGAGGATGGGGAGCACCCACCCACCCCAGGGACTTCTCCTACCTAGCAGGGCAGTTTTGCAGGCTGGAAACGTCCCCTGGCCAACCTGAAAAGCTTGGGTTAACTTATTGAGAACTAACAGTAAATCTTAGTCCTGATCAGTACTTTTTCCTGCAGTTCACTGAGCAGGCATTGCTCCCTCTCCATCACCATCCCGCAGGAGAGCACACCGCAGCAAGGCACAGTCTGCTGGAGCGCCAGCGGAAAGATCAAAAAGCCTTAATTGTCAGAAAACGCTGCTGAAATGATGCACCAAAGGTGGAAAAAAGGGAATTTGTCCTTCTGAAAGAGCAAATCTTTCCAGACTTGCTCCATTCACCTGGATTTTGAAAGCTCTTCAGGCTGAAAACCAGTCGCTGCTGCCCCGAGAGCCCAACACAGCCCGATGAGCCCTGTGGGACCCAGTGCCTTACACCAACAGCTCACACCAGCTTTTCCGCTGTCCTATCTCCTGGCAAAGCCTTCAGAGCAGGGTTTCGTGTCTCAGACGGCACTGCTGGGGCAGGCGGATGGGAAAAGACTCGCACAGAGTCGCCGGCTGAGCTCGTGGCAGATTACAGCCCTGGTGGGAGCTGGAGCTGCCTCCTGGCCCCAGGGGCACTGACACCGCAGCTGGGATGGGTCCAGCGCTCCCATCCACGACGGTCCTGGGGACAAGGCTCTTATGGGCCTGGGACACTACGCGGAGGGAGAACAAGGTCTTGGTACCCTCTGATGGCCATGTGAAGCAACACGAGCAGCAGCTCTCATGGTGGCCCTCCCAGCAGTGGCTGCTTTAGCTCTGGGGATTTGTTGGCTCTCGCCCTGCAGTGGCATCTGCCTGGAGCCTCATTCGTATGGGAAGACATTGCAGCAACTGGCCTGGGGGAGATGGACTGAGTCAGCCCTGCTGGGCTTCAGCCCTGTGCTATCAGAAACACTACACGCTTCAAAGCTCGTATTTGCACCTTTTAGCTTTTGCCTCAGGCAGCCCCAAAGCCATGCAGACCCCTGAGCAGCACCGTGAAGGGCAGCAGCCGATGCAGCCGGCCCCAGCTGCACATTCAGCCTTTGTGCAACGTCCGAGCTAAAGCCCTGGTTCAGCCCAGGGCCTCTGGCCCCTGCTCCTCTCTGGCTCTGGCAAATGAAGCAGTACCGTGCCCAAGAGGGAAAGCATTGCTGTGCCAATACCCATTTTACAGACAGGGAAACTGAGCCCTGGGCTGGTTAAGGCTCTGCTTTTGAAGCTAGGTTGCTTGAAATCTATCAAATATCAGCCCATTTCCAGACTAAGGTGGCTTCCCGCAGGCCAGGCACTGGGTAAGCAGCAAGCTGGGGTCAGCTCCACTCTCCCTCCACCCGCTGCACCAGTGGCTGGGAAGGATGAGTCCCCACACCTGGCTCAGTGGCCCCTGCAGATGTCCTGAGACACAGACGAGCCATCGATCCTGAGATGCAGGTGAGCCATTGATCGGGGCGGGGGAAGGAAGGACACGTACAGCGTACATTTCCAGTAAGCAAGAAATCCAACAGCTTTGCATTTCCAAGAGGCATGAACACAGCTCCGTGGGACGGGAAGATCCTCAGCAGATTAAAGTCTCTGTGAGCTGCACAACTCGCTCTCATTTGCTCAGGATTCATGGACTCAGATTGGGGTGAAGGCAGCAGGGAGGACCATCTCCTGGGTGCTCATTAAATGCAGCAACCTGAGAGCTCCAGGGACCACCCTCCATCCAGACGCAGTAACGGGCAGGAGGGGGACCAGCACCCCTCTGTCCTTGCCGCCCCGGCTGTGGGTGGGTGGCCGATGGCCGGTGACACCTCCAGCAGCCCCACACTGTGCCCCCAGCACCCCGCTGTCACACGCCCTTTCCTGAGCTGCCCTGGGCTCCGGTTCTCCGTGCAACCTGCTTATTCCTCATCAGTCCCTGCTCCTCTGCCCTCGTGCCACAGATTCCTCCTGGCTGTGACCGCCCAGCATCTCCTACAGACAAGCCCTCGGGGCTGCCTGACCAACCGCTTGGGCACCAGCAGCCCCACCTGGGATCTCCAGAGATAACTGTTCCTGCCTTGGGAAAAAAAAAAAAAAAAATCACAAAAAAGGGTAGGGAGTTTCCATAGCTACAGCTTTACATTGCTCTGGCAAAGGCTCAGGTTCAACCCATGTAACGAGAAGCAAGCAGAGTGTTTTTGCCACTCCAGCCCAGCAAGGCAGCATGGTGCATGAATAAAGACGTGAAGAGGGGAGAGAGGGAGCTCAGTGATTTTGGAAATAACGCATGAATGTTAAGGACTGGCACGTGAGGCTGCCTCCAGCACCGCGCTCCCTGCCCTGCCTGACCCATCGCTGGTCCGGGGCACAAGTTGCATTTGCAGGTGGGGAGGGAAGGAACCCTCCCAGCCCCGCTCTCGCCAGCACGGCGAGCGAGACACGCACCTTCATGCTGCTTGATGTGGTCAGAGGCCAAAAACTGCTCCATTTAAATGCCTGTCTGCAGGGTGCTCCCAGGGCTGGGCTTCCTCCGGCGCAAGCAGTGAATCTGCGGGGATTTAGTGCTGCTGCCAGTGCAGAGTCACTGTCCACAGGACCTGGGGACACGGGGCTTGCCTTGCTTCGCATCCGTGCCTTGAACAACGTACCGTCACGCTGGTGTCAGCACCGCATGGGAAAGGGCACGCACATTTGCAAACCGCTCTGATTGTGAACAAGAGGGTGATGGGCTTCCTCATTGCTTGTGACCGGGAGTTTTCCTACAGGCAGTAAAATCTCCTTATGTTATCCTTTTTAATAAGGATTTATCATTGCTGCATCAGGGGAATTAATACAGACCTGTCTGAGAGGGTAATTTTCAGATTCTTGGCAACTTACACTGAACCGGTTCCAGTAAATTTTCCTTTTTTCCTCACCTTAATTCTGTTACAGCTTATCCTGGGAGATGGGAGAGGGAAAGACTTAGAAGAAAAAAAAAAGAACCACAACAACAAAATCATAAGCAAAAAAGCGAAAAAGATAAAGTAATTCACACAGCTCAGCTGACAACCATCATTAGGCGAATAAAGGAATAGAGAAAACCTTCACACAAATCGCTCTACCCAAAACCATGTGGGCTTAACACAGCTGCTGGGATCAAATGTTTGAAATATTGACTGTTCCCAGGGACAGCATCTTTCAGAAATCAAAACACGTGATGGATCTTTTTTTGCCTAGCGTCAGCATTAGGACAACGCAACCCCTGCCTTTGAAATGACTCCTTGATGCTACAGAGGCCCTTGAGAGCGATGCGGTGGTTTGTGCTCCCCGCACGCTCCCTCTCCCATCTTCTCGCCATCCCCAGGAGCCAAAGCAAGGCCACCGCCGGCACCGAACGGCCCGGGAAGCTGAGGCAGGCGAGGCAGGGTGCTCCCACCGCTCCTGCTGGCGTTCGATGCCTGCACGCGTCAGGCTCTGCGCTCCCCAGCTCCTCGTGTTTGCAGCAGATCAGTGCCGGCATCTCCCCGAGCAGGCTGCAGCTTCTGCCTTCCTCGCTGAAATGATGCCTGACTTGCGGCACCTCAAAGGACTAGAAAACGCCACGTAGCTTCTCTTTGAAAGCCAAGCCTTAGACCAGCGCTCTGAATCACCCCTGAGTGCTTGAGCCCTTCCTTGGCCTTGCTGAAGGGCGGACGGGCCCGGGTACCAACGGCAGCTGTACGTGCTGTGGGATGGGCTGCGCTTCCCGCAGCCGGCGGGGTCAGATCCCGTAACCCCCTAGGGATGTGCCTGCAGGAATGTCTCCATCCATCCTGGAAAGCAGGAGGAGACTCCACCCTCTGAACTTCACCTTTCTTCACTTGCACGGTGAGTAAGCTCCCTTCACTTGAACACGTGCTGAACGCGTTGGGAAGGAGGTACGTTATGCTGTTAAATAACACTTTCTGCCCCAGAGCTAACCTTGCAGTTGCGATGAACTGGGAACCCATAACCAAAGTAACAAAACCTTTCACTGAACCGACGCTGATGTAGACATCACCCTGGCCACGCTGACACTGTAGTACCACAACGAGCACTTCATTAACAGCCTGCCTCGATGGCAAACCACACAGAAACCTGCTTAACAAATACATATAAGTCTTACAAAACCCAAACCTGCAAATGTGAGCATCTTCACTGCCCTGTGCCTGGTTAGCAGACCACAGCTCGTCGAAACGCAGGCGCCCAACTCGCCATGGAGCTCTGCCTGCAGGAGATGCCCCTTGCAAGATTAAACAGACCACACGTCTCCTCTGGGAATCGGGAATACATTCGCTGCTGTCTCAAACCATGGCCCTGTTTAATAAAACACCCGGCAAGCTGGCTGCCACTGCTCCTGGGCTTGACAGCGGAGAGACCGGGCAGCGCATGGGAGCCCAGGAATTTCTGCTGTGATCTCAGGATGCTTCAGTTCTGCTTCTGGTTGGTTTAATTAGGGTATCATGAAATTGCACAAGATATTGTGATATTCGGGTTACATGGCGATGGTAGCATTTGTATCAAACAAAGCACTTTTCTGCAAATGTTCTCATCCGTATTCATTTTTGGAAATCTTCTCTTTTTGAGCAAAACCCAAGCACTGGCTACAGCAACAGCGTGCCAGCCTTACGCATTGCTGAGGCTGGGCAACTCTAATCCTCTGCAGTCAACAATACTGCCACAGCCCAGCAATATTCATGCTTTATATTTACTACCAACCGAGTCAGACAGTATTTTAAAGACCAACCCTTCGTCTGCCAACCCTAACATTCAACAATATAACATAATATTTACAAAGGTATCCAGAAAGCAAGTAAGATCAGTGCTTGGTTTCTCAGAAACCAGTATCACAGTCTTGTGTTTTCTATAACCTATGCTGTTTTATTTAAAAATACAACAAAAACAAAGATGTGATGCCAGAAACACAAGGGAAAATATGTGCAACCAAGAAAACCCCACTTTCTGTGGGCTGAATCTGCTCCCACGAGCTACCGTGAGAATCAGGAATAACTCCTGAGAAGACAGTACTGCTAAACAGTTGCATATCAGAAAAAGCAAGCTGGAACTGTCTAATATTAATTGCATTCATATTATGCTTGTCTTTATCTCAGGGGGCTGTGCCTGCCCATGGGATGTCACACCCAGTGCCGGCCAGAGGGGATACCAGCCGGCCTCTGCCGCAAAGAGCAGCCGGGACCATCCCGCTCACAAAGCCGGATTGAAGCAGCCGTGAAGACGTGGCAGCCGCCGGGGTGAGCTCCCGGCTGCAGCTCAGCCTGCCCCGCTCCTCTGCTCCGCGACGCCCTGCACGGCAGGCACCGCCGGCACGTCCCGCAGCCCGGAATTCGGCACAGGGGGGTCGTGTCCCCGAGGTGCCGAATGCCCCGAGAGCTTCGGCCCGAGCCAGAGCGAGCTCGGCAGTGCCAGCACCCGGTGCTGCAGACCAGAGCTGCCCTTCTCTGGGTTCATCTTTGGCTCTGGTGCAACCAGTAAGAAAATGGCTTTGGTGACAGCTGGATCTGGGCAGTCACCTGGAGGGTTTGGAAACACCTTTCAAGTGCTTTAATGCATTTGGGTGGGGAAGGGGGGGCTGGCCCCGCTCTCTTGCCAGGCAGCTTTTTGCCTGTCCCTGTTTGCACAAGGAAAGGAGTTGCAAAGGAAACCCATGGGACAGACATAAGTTTGAATTATTCCCCTAGCCCCTCCTTTGTGTAATATAACAATAAAACCACAAAATTTGCCTAACAGCAAACCCAAATCAACGCTTATTATCCTTCCCCTCCCAACTCCACTCCCACTCTCGCAGCACGGCTATTTTTCCCCAGATCCCACCACTAATCTTTCCAGGGCTTAGCTACCCAGCAGGCGACACCAATCAAACCAAGACACCTCCTTTTCCTTCCACATGAGAGCCTTATAAATTGCATCCCTGTAAATCCCTGCTCGCCCCGGCTTGCAGAGGGAGACAGGGAAAGATCCCCAACAACGAGGCCGTGCATTTCCTAGGCCAGCATCCCGCAGCCAGGGCACCACAGCACTTGCTTAAAACTGAGCCTCTGGCAGCCTCCATACTGTATTTTCTCCCCAGGGGAGAGTTTAGCTTGGATTGCCACAAAAGGCATCACGTCTTGCTACGTAACTCACGTATATTGTGTTAACGGAAGAGTGCCGATGTGCAGCCTGTTGTTCTGCGGATGCAAGGGTGGGAAACCAGGAGGAAGAACGAGCATCGCTGCCTGCAGGGGCAATGCATGCAGACACCCGGGAGGGAGAGCATCCCCGCACCGCACAAGCTGTATTCTAGCAATGGAGGCAGGCAACAAAAAGAGAGTTAACGGTTTGCCAAAGCTCAGGCAAAAAGACCCACGACAGGTCTTAAAACAAATCCACAGTGAGAGCAAAGGGAATCCCGATGTAAACCGCGTGGCAAAGCCCAAGCAGCATCCCCCGCTTAAGTGGGGAAGCAAACACGGGCTTCAGAACAGGAGCTCTGTACAGGGATTGCACTGTCCCTGCCGGTCACCTCAGAAAATACTGTATTATTTCCTAGGGAAAAAAAAAACCAAACAACCCAGAGGAGCGAAGGTGGGAATAAAAATGAGCAAAGCTATTTGCAGGTAAGTTATTTTTCTCGCAGGAAAGGGTGTCTGTAAGTGGATGCTTTAGCAGAGCTGCGATCTGCACGCTGCAAGGCAGCCGCTTTGGGGACTCGTGGCACTTGCCTGTGAACTCCCTCTGTCTCCAGGCACGCTCCCGCCTCATCACAGCAAACACCCGCTTCGACAGAGCCCGTATATCATCTTTTACAACAAAGTCCAAGGCATCTCTCTGCTGTGATCAGTGCTGGTTTCCAAGTCTTTGAATCTCGAGACGTTTTGATCCGCTTCAGTTGAAGTGACCCGAGCTGGGGAGAGGTCAGGGGAGATGACGACTTCTGAAGCCCTCACAAGGCTGCGGCGGTCCCCAGAGGGTTTCAAAGCAGCCACATCACCCAACAATCTGGGTATTTATCTTCCCCCAGGCAGCCAGTTTCCTTTCATTAATGCTGATGTGTTTTCCCCTTTAACCTCAAACAGTCCGAAACTCTCCGTGAGTGAAGAGACAACCTGGCTTTGACGGATGCCAGCTCTGCGGGTACAAGCGGAACAGGCAGTGCTACAAGAGGCCACTTCTGCCCGTTATGGTCCAGCCTAGATTTTCAGGCAGCTGAGGAACAAGGGACCACTCTGCACAGGAAAAAATGAAATCACAAAGGACTTTTCCTCCCAGTTTGCTAAGAATCCCCTCCAGCAGAAAGGAAGGGAAATCCCAGCTGTGTGGCGCGCCCACCGCTTGCAATTCCCCCAATATAATGAGCTTATGAGCTTCTGCGGCTCAGACCCTGTGATGAACTCGTACCTAGAGAAAAGCCATAGCGTGGCCTCAAAGCCATACCTAAAGCTGGCAGCGCGGAGGGCTTCGTCCCCCACCTAGCAAGAAGATCATCTCCTTTATCCCTTGCCCGAGAGAGGCCAACCAGTGCAGCCTTGGAAGAGCCTAAGCTGGAGTTTAGTGCCAATTTAAAGAAAAAAAACCTACAAGCTTTTTCACCAAAGCCTATTTTTCAGGCTGGCAGCTTCCGAAGGTTCTCTCACCACCTAAGTTTTTGTAACTGGTATCTCAGTGACTGACCCGCGGGAGGGCAGGGCTGGAGCACCAGCAGATGAACAGAAGGGAGAAGGCAGACAGGGAGCGGCAGGCTGGGGTGTGTGGGCTCCCAGCAGCTCTGAGCAGCTCTGCCGGCACCCGCTGCCAGGGCTCCTCTGCAGCGCTGACACAGCCCCAACACAGCAGCAGACGAGGCAGAGGAGGGCTGGAGCCAGCGCCCGGGACGGGATGGTCCCGCTGCGGGCAGAGTGCTCCCGTCGGCTCCAGGACTCCGTGAGCACCCCCTGATCTCGCTTCCCCCCCACCTCCCCTCAGAGAAAATCAGTGGCAAAACCTAAAGAAAGATGCGGGAGACCTCGCCGTGATTTCCTCCCCATCACAGCTCTCCGAGGGGCATGAAATTAATGGTGAGACTTAATTCTGTTTGCCCTGGGGCCAAGGTAAGAAGCCAGGAGTGATTTCTGCCAGGAGAGCGTGCAGATGTAAGGCTGGCGTGAGTGACAGCAAAGCCACATCTCTTCCCTTCTGCCACATGTGAGCAGCATCCTTGTTGGATGGGGAGGGGAAGGGGATGATGGCTGGCACTTTGCTGAAAATTCACTTGCCCTTCTTTTTCTTTCGTTTTCTTTTTTTATAAGGAGGCTATTAACTGAACAGGGACATGATGAATAAAGATGTGGGCAGAGTGTCTCCTACAGCGGCCTCGCTGAGCCCTCCGAGCGCTGGCAGACCTTGCCAGCCCCCCGCTCCCTGCAGAGCCTCCCACCCTCCTCTCAGGTGCTCAGAGGCAGTTGCTTTACCCACTGCTAATGGCATTTATTTTCTTTTCAAAGCCTTGGGGAGGACTCTTTCTCTCCCCCTCCCTGCTGATGTGAACACTGCTGCCCTGTTCCGCTGACCTCAGACTTTGTTTTACCGTTGAACTGGTGCTGGTCTCCCCTACATCCCCGTCTGTGCCCCCCAGCCTGCTCCTCCCACAGCCAGACGCACTTTTCCCAGGCTTGATTCGACCAGCACTGAAGTAAAGAGAAAAACACCACATTTTCAGGTTGGATCAGGACCCTGGCCTGGTGAGGACAGGTGGAGACTTGCTTTTGAGTTTCTGGTAACTTGCCTCTAAAATGTCCTTCAGAAAAAGGCAATTATCGCAGTGCCATTAAGGCTTTCCCCATTGCATGGCCAGATAAGTCACTAGGAGTCTTCTGAAATAACCTTTAAACAACAGATCCTGTCTTGTTTACTGAATGTTTCTGAACTCAACAGTAATGCATCCAGATGTCACCCGTGTCTACTGTAGGCCTAACTATTTCTGGAAACACACCAAGGGCAAATTGCTTGGGTAATGTCAGATATTGTTGCACAGAGAATGTGACACGTTTCCATCTCTTTGATAAAAGCTGTGGAGCAGAGAGATGTTTCCCAGGGCGGCAGAGCTGCGTGCACCTTCAACTCAGCCCCGCGCAGGAGCTGCGTCCCTCCCTGTAGCTCACGGGCAGGGACGAGCGACACACGCTTTCCAGCTGGGGAGAAAATTAGCCTTGCTGTCAAGCAAAGCTTGGCAAGCTCACAAAATGCCGTGCTGGGTGGTGTGTCGCTATGGGTGGCTTTTGTCCTGGAGGTAACAGATGGGGAGGGAAGCATTGGGGACAGCGAGGAGGGGCTGAGCTGCCCCCGTGGCCAGGCAAACTTGGGGAAGGCGTCTCGGCCCATCTTATACCGTTACTCCGAGTGAAGCTGAACACCAGCTCTGACCCATCACAGGTGCTTGTTTCAACAAGCAAAATAAAACTCTGCCTGAAGTGAGAAACTAAACAAAACTCCCCAGCGCCTGACTCATCTCTTGTCTGCACTCCATGGCCTGGTGAGAGGAGCACCAGCGCACGCCGAGGGAGATGCCAGCAGCTCCTAACAGTGTCCCAGGCTGCAGCTTACGCCGCTGTGCCCCCAACTCCAGGGAGAAATCTGTACCCCTGCCCATGTGGGACGGGGCAAAATCACCAGTGTTCAGATTTTGGCCTAAATCAGCTCCGCTCCCGTCCCCACTCCGTGCTGCCTCCGGCACAGGCACCTTGAGAACCGCACAGTCCACGGCAGCCAGGTCCTCCCTCTGGTGCCCTGAACTGCTATTAACCCGTCAGGGCTGTTATTAAGCTTTTCAGGGAGAAATGGGTCCGAGGATGTTTCAAAATGTTATTATGATTTTTAATTTTGTTCCCCAACCTTTCCAGCTGACCTCTGCCCAGGGCTGTTCTCGCAGGGCTCGCAGGTTCCTGAGGTCCCAGCCTTGCCTGGGTTGGCCTCAGCTGTGATCTGAATGTGGCTGGAAGGTCTGAAGAGGGTCAAAGTCCATCACCCAACATATTTGTCATCCCTCTGCCAATCTGTGGTGCTGGAATATATGCTTTTTTCTCAGGCAAAGGGTGAACAAATCCTGCCTACTGTAATAAATTAGATCATGAGGAGAGAAGGAGACAACAGACAACGACACGGGAAGAAGTGTAAATTAGAATGGGAATGAGTTGCGAGTTCAACCCCAACACTTGCCACCTCTCCTCCATCCCTTCCCTGCTCTTCTTCAGTGTTGTAAGTCGCATCACAAGCCGTGGCGGCGGGAGCCCTGCCAGCGACAAGCACCTCTTCGCTAGCCATGTCCTTATCCTCATCCATATCCATGACAACACGACAGCCAGGTACCAGAACACGACGAGTGAGAAGGTACCAAGTTATCCCCATTTCTCACTCCAGCACCAATACAGCCAAATGAGAAGGTCCGAATTACGTGAATACCACAGAGCTTGGCCAGCTGCAAAACCCCTCGCTGACCCCCGTGCTGGGCACTGAGGACACCTCCTGACGTGCCCTAAGCTCAGTGGCACTGACTGCTTCAGCCTGCAAGGATGCAGCTAAGCTCTCTGGGCTGCACATCAGTGCCCGAGGGCATTAAGTACCTTTACCTCGTTGTATCTGGCCCCCATCAAAACTTTTAAAGGATCCTAAGGAGGGTGCTCGGGTACGGCTGTAGGGTCAGCAGGGGTTCTTCAGCTTTAGGCATGGGAATACCTTTAGAAAGACTTGGGTCAATAAGCCACCGACAGCGAGCAGGTCCTCTGTCACTTAGCCACTTCTGAACACGTTCTCCTTAGATTGCAAAGCCCGTGAGGCGGCCAGACCTTCAGGCTTGACTCTCGTGTCACCTACATGAGGGTCTGGGGACTGCTGCAGTTGCAATAAAAAAGGATCAGGAGGAGACGTGACAGCTAGACCGATCTACCAGGCTTTGCTGGAAAGCAAAGAGGAACACGGCAGAGATACAGCCAGTAGCCACGGCGCTGGTAATGTTCTGCAACTCTTTTGTGCTCACGTAGGCACAGGTATTTCAGAACTGCCTGTATTCGTAATCTGTGTCCACTGACAAGAAAACAGAAAGGAACAAATGCTGTTTCCTTCCTTTCCCCTCACATCCCCACATCTTTCATAAGCGAGAACCAATGTACTGAGGGGTGATAAATCAACATCTGTCACTTTGCGGGGGATTTTGTTGAAGTTCTTTATATCTACTGAGCACCAGCACCGTTCCTTAAGAGGTCCTGTCATCGTTCTGCACAGAAATCCTGACACGCAGAGGAAGGAGGTTACACTTCTAATTACAGCTGAACGGTCTTTAAGGTGTTTGAAATCTCTTTTCACCAACCGACAGCCGTCATGCATCTTTCTGCTCATTTCAGACAAGACGAAAACCAACCACAAAAGGCTGCAAACAACCTTCCGTTATTCGCACGCCATCGCAACGGGGCAAGAGCCGAAATACAGGTGTGCGGATAGTTCAGGCACTTAGTTCATGCACAATTTACATAAACTATTTTCCCTTAAAGCATTATAATTTAGATGCTTACTCAGTGAAGACAGGCTACAATGACTAAAAACCCCATCATTCTGGCTATTTTTGCTCAAACGAGGTCACCCAGGAGCACTGCCTGCACTCGAAACCTTGGGATATCCGCCAGGTTTCCTAAAGTGACAGGCATCCATCACGAAAGACTGAAGCGCATGATTTTACCCTCTAGGTTTTATGCTGATTTCACTGCTCGTTTTAGGCTAGAAGACAATCTGTTGAACCTCAAAGTGCAGTCTTCTCTTACCTTTAATTTATTCTGTCAGAAAACTGTCTACCTTAATGAGTATGAGCACACCCCCACTACCTTCCAAGTTTGGTGATCTGTTATGTCAAATATAAATAATCCTGTCTGAAACCAGTTGATATGGGGAAATGAAAAGCCATCTTCCCTTGGGGGATTTCTCTCTGCCTCCCACAGCCCCCCCGAGCCTGCAGGCTGCCCTTTAACGTACTGAACGCCATCCATGTGCAGAGAGCGCAGACCTAGACGGCTGCTGTATTAACCAAATAGTGACCAAACCAACCCACAGATAATTGTGCTATCACCTTCCTTGCATTCAACTCTGGATTCCTCTCCATCAGCATTGCTTCGTTGCGTGTGAGCTGGCGGGCTGGTTTGCTGCCTAACCTGGGGCTGGGGTGGTCTTTACAAACTCATCTGGATGGAGCGGGGGGTTCCTCCGTCTTTCGGGGCCAGGACACGTGGTAGGAACAAACCTTTGTCCTAGACGCATGGCTCCAGGTGAGATGCCCGGAGAGGCCACCGAGAGAGGCCAGTTTCAGCCCCACGCTGAGTGTGCAAAGGAGGACGAGCTGGGGTGGAGAAGGACAGGACCTGCACACCCAGGCAAGGCATGGGATGGGGGCAGCTTTCCCACCCCATCCCCGAGAGAGGCTTTCACGACTTCCTTCATAGGCTTTGAAACTAAAGCTGCTGTAGGATGAGGGAAAGCCAAGCCTGGAGCACCCCGGTATTTTTCCTCCTGGTCTAAGGCGGTGGGACTTGACCAGTTCCCCGGCGACAGGCTGTCGGGGAGCGGATGCTGTGCAGTCCTCCATGTCCCTGTTCGCTCTGCCTCCCCCCTCCAGATCCCTTCCCAGCCCCAACTCTGGCAGCCGGGGCTCTCCCCTGGCTGCTTTCCTCCTTGCAGGCATCCCCCCGGGACGCGGGGGGTAGCTGCCGGGTCCCCGGGAGCACCGATCCCACGGCTGCTGAAAGGCAGTTTAGGATGCAATGGGAGCGGGGGGGAGAGAGAAATAAACAGGGGGAAAAGCACCGCAAAAGACCCCAACGTTGCGAAGGACGGGGCACGGCCGGGGAGCAGGAGCCCGGGCGAAGCCGGGGGAGGTCGGGCTGCGAGCGGCGGAGCCCCGGCGCCGCTGCCCGCTCCGCCGCCCTGCTTACCTTCACCGGGGGAATGGTGCTGGATCGCTCAGGTGAGGACCGCGTCTCCCGAAGTCTCCAGCTCGGCAAGCATCAATGCAAAAATAAGCAATTTAATAATAATAATAGAAATAAAAATATTAAAAAATAAGGATAAAAAGACGGACACGCCAGCTCAGGGTGCGGAGCAGGCGAGCCGGCAGCAGCCACCCTCTCGGCACATGGCCGGGCCCGGC
The DNA here is from genome assembly GCF_965183815.1 of Platalea leucorodia. Taxonomy (NCBI): domain Eukaryota; kingdom Metazoa; phylum Chordata; class Aves; order Pelecaniformes; family Threskiornithidae; genus Platalea; species Platalea leucorodia. Next base: position 4,777,603 of record NC_138837.1, on the reverse strand, counting down.
AGCAGCGGCTCTGCGGGGGAGCGCTCCCTCCCCGCCCCGCGCCCCAGCGCCGCCGGGGCCGCCAATGACGGCGGAGCGGAGCGGAGCGGAGCGGCGGGAGCGGCGCCCCCCCGAGCCCCGCACCGGGGCCGCACGGGCAGCGGCGCGTGCTGCCGGCCCCCCCCCCCCCCCCGCACATCCCCGCACCCCCCCACCCCGGGCCGCGGCGGAGCGGGAGGCGGCCGCCGGGTACCCCCCCCCCGCCCCGGGATGCGGGCCTGCCCCGGCGGTCGGAGCCGGGGGGAGAGAGGGGCCGACCCCCCGGAGCCGGGTCACCCCCCCCGGAGCCAGGGGACACCGCAGGTTGACCGAGGGAGCCTTCATCCCCGGTTGCCGGTGCAGGGAAAGCATCCCCCCCCCCCGTGCAGGGAGAAAGGGGAGAAGACCCCGCAGCGTCCCCCGTTTGGCCCCACAAGGGTCCCGGGGCATTTTACACGCAACGTGACTTTGTCCCGTGCACCGTTTATCGGGAGTCGCACTGAGGTTTTTGCTCTCCGGTTGCGGTGGCAGCCATCCCCAGGGAGAGGAGCGTCTCCCCGCTTCCCAAATCCGTGCCCGTTCCAGCACAACCTCAGCTACTTCAGAAGTCCTCGTCCACAGCGTTCTCTGAGGACGCCAACGCTGTACAGGGCACGTTTGGCACTAGCAGTGGTGATTCACAAGACTTCGTTGGTGTCAGGGTGGTTACCACGTCCCAGAGGTGAGAAAAGCAGCGTTTGATGATAGCAGAACTTGGGACAACACCTGGTGATTCAAGCTGCCGTTGCCCCTCTAGCAGGTGGGCAACCTGCAGAGGCACCGGCAGGGACAGAACTGTCACAGCCACGTAGAAAGGTTGTCCCCCCCTCCCCAAGCTGCCGTGACAGGGAAGCAAAACCTGTCCCAGCTCTCCCGCTGCCTCCCCTGGGCTCGGCAGCCGCTCATCCCCGGGCTCCGCTGCAGGGCAGCGCGGCGCCTTCGCTCCCCCGGCCATGGAGGATGCTCGCCCTGGCTCGGGGGGCCCTGCCAGCCCTGCCTAATCGCACCCCTGCCATCCGCCTCGGCTGCTGGCCCCCACGTTGCCTGCAAGCCGCCGCGCTCCTCAGGTAGCAGGGACCCTTCTGCAGGCCACTGCCTCTTCCAGCCTCCCGGCAGCGATGCTGGGAAGACGAGCGCGTTCAGCCCCGAGTGCCTCCGCCTGTCGGGACGCGTGACTCTTGTCCCGCAGCGTTCATTTCCCTGGCCTGACTTGCGTTTGCAGTCCCAAAGTTATTCCTAAGAGCTAACTTAATTTTTCTCTTCGGCAGTTTTAGCCCATCGATACTTGTTCTGTCCTTGTTGACTGATGAGAATAATTAGTCTCTGGTCCTTTTATAGCACATCTGCTCTTTTTAAGATGGTATCGCTTATAGCACTCTTTTAATCTATAGAGAGGGAAACAGTTGCATTTAATTAATTGCTCCCTAAATAAACTAATTACTGCCAGTAATTTCAGCATACTTTGCACGCAGTTCAGCCGCCTGTGCAGAGATCTGAAAGGCAAGCCACCCAGCCTAATGACAAGAAATGAAAGCAAGGGGGCAAAATATAGTTTATCTTCAGAGAGTCTACTTAAGACTATTAATGTTTAATTATTATAGACCGTATCGGTTAGTACTGAACTGTCTATGGCATGGTTCCTCTTCAGTTTTGCTTCAAGGTTGCTTGGCCTACGTGCAAAAGATATTGAAAAGCTATGCCAGAATAAAAAAATGCTTTTTATTACTTTAATGGGTCAAACGTCATTGTCTAGCAATTTATCATCGTATCTTTGTTCAGAAATATGAATAATAGAGGTTCTTTGCTTGGGCCATTCATTTTGGTTCCTATGCTTGGACTCCTGTACTGCAATAAACAGCCTCCTTGCTCCCAGGATGGCAAAGCAGCTCTCCACTAATCTGAGCCCCGGACGGACGCAAGGAAAAACAATGTTATAACAAGGACTTAGCAAATACTTGGGCTGCCTTGAGCAAATATAGCCCTTGTTTTCTGGACTAACGTGAGGTCCACTTTAACAGCAATTATGTGAAGATCAGTTAGCTATGAAGGAGACAAAGTTTTTTACAATATATCTCTATGTTGCGGCAGTGTGCAAGACCTCCGTTGTGAGCACGGTCTCGTCGTGCTCGGGGCTGTACAAACACGGAGCGCAAAGAGCCGTGATCCCCTAGACTTTGCAACATAAATTTTTACAGAAGGAAAGTGCTAATTAGTATCCGCAGTTTGGGAGCCAGTCCACAGCCTCCAGCGCTGGCAGCTGCCCAGCCACAACTTTATCAACCCCTCTTGCCACTTGCAAGTGTCCTGTGCCTGCCAAGTTTGTGGGATAAACAGACCAGCAGCAGCCAGGAGCCAAACCATTTGTAGGTTTTAAGTATGGTCTTCAGGTTATAATCACCTGCCTTCCTCCGCCACCACCAGCGCGTTATTCTCAGTGTCAATCCTTCGGTGAGTTCATGCATTCACACTCCTGCACCCAAAAATTCTTGGTTTCCTCACACTTAACTCAAGACTTGGGATCAAACTGCCCAGGAATATTGTATGATCTTCCCTTCGCTCAGCATCTAAGGCCACTCTCCAGGCTTTTTGTCCGACCTCCAGCTTGCTCCATCCCCAGGGAGCAACTTGTAATGCGCTGCCATCAGGAGAGGGCAGGTTCCCATCTGGTGGTCATGACCCGGGAGACGTCTTCCTTCTGAGACTCTCCTTCACCTAGGGGCTACGTGACCACAAACCACAACCAAGCCCAAGTATTTCTGGGAGCAATGGGCAACTGAAACACCACCCAGTATGTATTCCCAGGGCTCCGCCAGCCTGAGGGATAGTGGTGCCGTTTCTAGATTCAAGCCTCTTTCAGCAACTGCAGTTTGGTGGACACGATGCAAATCAAGTGCGTGGCCTCTCAGAGATGAAAAAAAAAAAATACACACGAAATAGGGTAGCAGAGGGCACTTAATGTCGCTAAAGGATCCCACTGCTTCTGCCAGTGCTGTGCTCCAACAGGGAAACGCAGAGTTAGGGCTCTACTAAACCAGCCCCGTGCATGCTGCGGGCACACGCCATGCACCTTCTGCCCGTCACAGGCCCTGGGAGTGGGTTTGGATGCAGCAGCCAGGTACCGTGACAGCACGATGTTGTCGTCACCTGCCAAATACTGCCTTTTTCCATTCCTAAGGGCCTTTTTCTTTGCTGGTCAGTGGCATTTGGTTTTGCTTTAAGCTCCCCAGCGGTAAATAGGACCCCATGAGTGCAGCTTTGCAGGAGGAGGCTTACCTCCTCGTAGTGACGGCTGCTCTCTGGTCCCGATGGAAGCGCCGGCCCCTTTGCTCTGCCTCTTCCCCATGACTGTGCAGGCACCTTCTCTCGGAGAGTCTCCAAATATCCACGACAGCAGCCTGAAAGGTCTCCACTGCACTGTCCTCCTCTCGCTGGGATGTGAGCACATGCTCACAGCACCTCAGTCACCTTCGCTGGATTTAAATGCAAATTTTTTGTTTAGGTGACAACAGCAGCCTGATCCTCAGGTTTGTGCTCTTCCACAGCAGCCTCTCCCCCCCTTCTTTAATCACCCACGATGTAGGAACCACCTGGCTCATAAACACAGCCCTAACAACTGCCCATAACCGGGACTTTCTTTGGTGTCCCTCTTGTGCCCACAGCTCCCCGCTGCCGTGCCTTACAGCACCGATTCAGGCAGGTATGGAGCTGAAGATGCCCTGGGTCCCGGCCTGCCATGAGTTACTCTGAGATGTTTCTGTCCTTGAAGGCGACAACCTCAGAGTGCTGAGGGATGCATCTGCTTAAAAGAGTTAACAAAGCAACAACAGAGAGAAACTGCTTCTTAAATAAGTGGTTTTAACCCAAACAGATGAATTACCCAGTGCCACAAGCCAGCGTGCTCCACACTCACTGTGTTAAACATCCCCGGCCCGTGACCGACACCGTACGCCAAGGCTCGCGGGGTGACACCAGCCTCAGCCAGAGCAACGTGGGCCAGAGGTGCTCTGAGGGAACGTGCAGGTAAAAGCCGCTCCCTGGCAGGGCTTGCCGGGCACATCATGTCGCATCGCACCCGTCAGCTCCTGCCTCTGCATCCGACATGACGTGCCAGACTTGCTGGAACGGGATCCCGTGCAGCCGCTGCTTTGGCTGGCAGTGCCAACGAAAGCAAGGGCTTCGAGAGGCAGGGGGGCGAGTTTAAGGATGTTCACCGCGGATTCCCTCGTGTCCCTTTACACAGGGCAGTCCTGACCCCGGAGGCATGAATATCGGGGGGCTGCTGGCTTGAAGGGCCATGCGAGGAGCTGGGGGAAGAATCCTTCCATGGGCATCTGGGCCGTGGTGGGAATAGTGCAGAGCCTTCTGCCACAGCCTTGGAAAGCCAAAGAGACCGTATCTCCTGGAAACACCTTCCCCTTCAAGCTTATTGACCCCTTTAAGGTTGTCAAGAGGTTTGTAGGCAAGTACTCGTTGTACAGAAGACATTGAGTTTTTTGAAGGAAATCATATTTATTCACTATTTCTTCCCTTTATTAGACCATCTGCTAACTTGTCTGTTACAAACCTCAAGCATGCAGGGCCTGCAGCCTTTGTCATTTAATGCGCCAACCCTTTTGCTAAGCTGATAAAGCTCCATCTTCAAACTCTCAGGCTCTTTTTGCCCCATGTCCTCGCCCGGATCGGCTCCTCTTGATGTTGATCCTGGCTTGCTGTGTAATCTTCAGGAAGCAGCTGAGTGCCAGAAAGCAATGGCTAGAGGAAAAGCAACAAGAAAGGCTGGCATCAAAGAGCAGAGCCCCACGCAGAAGGGCTCAGCACCAACCCACCCCCCCGAGAACTCACATGGCAGACAGCCCTTCCCTGGACCCATGCCCACAGCAGATTCCAGCTCCTTTTGCTGTCGTTTCCTACCAAATCAAAGAAGAACTCTTCCCCACCACTCTGGAGATGCAACGGGTTGCTTCATGAAAATTGAGACGGGTCCTGCAAAATCAGGGGTGATGGGTAATGCAGGAGGGAAATGCAGGGTGTCGTACAGCTGAAGAGCAAAAACTGGGTTTGGTGTGTTTTTAAATGCTAAAGCAGATCTTTCCTTACTGAGCTTAGTATTCTCCACCACATGTCAAAAAAAGAAGCATGGAAAGATGTCTGCTTGGACTCACTGGGAGAGCGATAGGGGAGAAAACAAGTGGATGAACGGCCGTCCCACGGTGAAGGGCGTCTGGAAGGCCACGAGGGATCTGAAGCAGCTCTGGGCTGGGGCCGTCACCCACAGGTGAGCATGGAGGATGAGAAGAGGCAGCCACTGGTGGAGCTTGGGGGTAGCACCTGCTGGGAAGAGAAAAGCCATCCCCATGATAGGACTGGAGCGAGCTTGTCATGCCTCCCTTGCAGAACAAGGCTAGAGCAGGGTTTATCCTGCTTGGAGCATCTTTTGCAGGGACACGTGTATCTGTGTTACAATGCGTGGAGATGGTTATTGCAAAGCCACTTTATTTATGGTGTTTTTATTGGCAGGGGAGTGGGAGTGCAATACAATTTTAGCCACTCTGATGTCTCTATCTCCCTTACATCCCACCTCCATTTCTAGAGCAGTTTTTTTCTTTAAATTACATGATTCCTCAAACTGTACAAGGGACTTTCTGTACCTGAGATGGTACAAGATTAGCTGGATGGTCTTGCAGGGTCAGGTGTGGGCAGTTCTGGGAGAGCTGATGACTGTACGTCCCCACCACCATCACCAGTCCTGGCCCCCACCAGCTGCAGGCAGCAGGATCTCCTTGCATATAGCAGAAATCAGGTAGGGCCAAGATCTGCGTGAAGCTCAGGTAGGATGAACTTCAGCATGAAGCACGATGCACTTCACACCATGATCTGCAGGGAGCCCAGCTCTCGGGCGCCAGCAGGGACAGTAGGCAGCCGAGCCAGCAGCACTTCTGTGAGCATTTTAGAAAGATCCTGTTGAAGATCGGAGGGAGTCTCCAGAGCTACCGAGTCCGAGACCACTGCTCGGTTATGCTCCACTTCTCAAAGCTAACGCAGATCTCTCCCACCTCCCACTGGCACTATCCACTGGATCACACAACCCTTTATAAACAAACCCAGGGAACACTTTTGTCTCTTCCTGTCCTTTCCAGATATTTTGGGTATTTGTGGCAATCTCTCCTGTTTATATAACAAAGCCACAGCCCAGCGTTTGTGGCACCATATCCATGGTAACCCTAATATAGCATGCACAGGCGACTAGATTTCATTAGGTGGCTCAGCTGCGGCAGCACTGGGGAGGGAATTTCTTTGGGATGCTGAGGTGCGCGAGCAGCCTGGTGGGAAGGGGCCTGGCTGCCCACCCGGCCTCGAGCGCCTGGTGAGGCAGCACCTCCCAAAGAGCAAATGATGCTCTCCTTTCGCTAGCTTTGGCCTTTTCCCTGCGATCCCATCACCAACTCACCATGGCGCGGTGCTGGGCACAGCCCATTCACCTGCCTTTCATGCTGCAGAAGAGCTGCGGGTGCAGAGCTGGCCCGAGATGGGAGGCAGGAGAGACGGGAGCTGCTCAGCCTCCTCCGTGCATGGCAGTCCTCACCGCCGCTGCCAGAGCAGGAGCAGCGGGACCGAGCTGTACGGGGCAGCTGAGGTCCAATTCTGTCTCCAATTTGGGGAGACTCCTTTGTGGCAGTGGGGAGGTCCAATGGCACAGTTGGGGCTGGGTCCCCTTCGGACACGGTCCTCATGGGGGATGAGGCAGGGGGCGTTACTTGGTGTAAGAGAGAGAAAATTTCGTCCTGAGGAAGGCAAAAAAGAGAAACAGGTTAGGAGAAAGGTGGAATGAGCTGAAGCTTAGCAAGAGGGACGTTACAGTATTTGTTGCTCTTGTGCTGTAAGGCGCAAACTCACACTCAAGGAGGAGGGAACGGCTCTTCCTACCCACCGCTGCTGGGTCACGGTCTCCTCCAAGTGTCCTGGCTTGGTTGGTGTCCAGCACATCTGCGGGTTAAATAGCAACTGCTGCAGTTACATGCAGAGTCCCATGCAGTCCCATGCAAGACAATGCGGCTCAGAGATAACCACCCCGAATCGTTCGCTCTGTGCCCCATCAAGGCCCAGGTGACACAGAGACATTAAATGCTCTCCTGTGCCTCTGCTGGGCAAATGCAAACGCAGATTTGCAGCCCCAGCACCCTCTTGGTGCACGATGAAGCCAACGAGCTGCCTGCAGATCCCTTTTGATTTGTTATGGGAACAGGACTGAGCAAAGTGACCCTTTTAAAGGGATGATAAACAATTCTCCCGACCCTGGGATGTATATCGAACAGTTCCTGTGAGCCACGGGGCTGCTCCAGACTCTATGGCTCTGGTATGAAGGGCGAGGGGGGAATCTGGCCAGAGAAATCGCACACGGCGTTAATCAGGGCAGGGGTCCCTGGGACCCCGCACGATTGCCCGTGCACGTGGGCATCTCTCCTGCGTGCCAGCCCTCTCTTCCCCCTTCTCATACCGCGTAGGGTCCAGCCTGAGTCAGACAGTGCCTAACCTCATCAGCACCGAGGCAAATTCGATCCTGGTGCTGGCTGGCCACGGACGGGGGCTGCGAACGGCAGAGCCCCCGGGGCACGGAGAGCTGCGCCCGCCATGCGGGAGCAGACAGTGAGCTTCCCTTCCCTCCCTGCCCTCACCCAAATTGAATTTCCATTTATGTTAGCGAGGCAATGGATTATAGCTCGGAGGGGTGCTGCCTGCTTCAGTCCCTAATTTGGTGCATCAATTGTGTTTAAACCTACTTACCTGTAAGTCAGTCTTTGTTCCAGGCAGGCAGCCCTCGTCTCCTGCCGATGGAGGCAGCTGCTTCCCCGAGCTCCCCGCCACAAATGTCAGGCACTGCTGCTTTCAGGGGTCTGGAAACCACAGCTTAGATAAGCCTTTAGGCCTGGCTTTGCATCCGGGGTTGTTAGCGGCAATGAAAGGCCATGGTACTTTTAGCACGTCACCAGGAGGGTTTGGACGTGCGGCTCTGCAGGTGATGGGGCCAGCAACACCCGGCGGGGGATTAATGCTTCTGCCAGGGTTCGTACGGCATCCAGCACAGCTGAGCTGGGGCCTGGGGGACACATCTGAGCACTGTCCATTAAAAATAGCCCTTCTCCGGGGGCTGAAGGCATGCTCCAGGTATTCCCTGTGCATTACTGCACCCTTAGCTCTTTTCTGCCGGGCAGGCTCTGCCCGGAGCGGGGCAGAGGGGTATGCGGGGACACCTGAGTCTCGTCTCCAGCATAGGATGCTCCCACGCTAGTGCCAGCCCAATCGTGTTGGTGTTAGCTCCGGCCAGAGCTTACAGGTGGGCAGAAAGCCGCTGCCTCTGCTCTGCCTTCGAGGAAAGGGGCTGAACCCACGGCTCCCACCCTGCAGCCCTCCCGTGCTCCTCCCGGCAGCTGGCCCGCGGGAAGCCGCTCTGCGTCAGCCCCAAGCGGTCAGAGTTTTGGAGTCAGGAAACTGGCATTTCTACATCTCATTGAAGTCTTAAAATAAACACCCGGAGCAATGAGTGGAAAGCTGGGTCCTCGCTCCTCGCCTGGATTTATGAGCAATGACTGGGGAGATACTGAAGGGGGGGGAGAGGGATATACATAATTTTTTTCTCTTTAAATAAATTCTCACTGCTTATCTGCAAAGTTCAGCTGTTTTCAAGCTGACCTGCCCATGCTATGCTGTTCCACCACAAATTCCTTCTGTACAGGAAAGCTCAGGAGCTCCACTTGCACACGCCAGCAACCTGGGGTTTCATCTCTAATAGACGGAGGCAGAATTCGTTAGCTAAGGACCCCCTCCTGCTCCCCGGTGAGGATCATTTGCCTTCCTGCCATGCTGGCAGCTCAGCTTCTTTCCCTTTACAATGAGGAAATAAAGCCAAGAGAGGAGAAGTGGGTGAATCTGTGCTTGCAGGAGGTTAGAAATGGGGCAAGGCAAAAATCTGTTCCCAAGGGCTTTTGTAACGCAGCCAAACATCTACCCAAGCAGCCAGGGCTGAAGGACGAGGGACATGGACATCCATCTGATGCTTTCAGACAAGGATCTCAGAGCACAGCACGTCCAGGAACAAGCCCAGGAGCCTCAGGCAAAGAGGGGGATGCTGCCTCCTCCTTCGGGAAAATGAGCGGAGCTGCGGATCGGTTGAGCCGTGGAGGTGCAGACCCACCGCAGGGGTTCGGTTCACACCTCCTGCGAGTACGGCTCCAAGAGCTGTCAGGGTGGGAGCCTTCCTGGGCGGCTCTAATGACCTTCCGCACGTTAAGCTATCCGGATACATGCTTTTAAAGCTGCCACCAGCAGCAGCAGGAGGGCTGCTGTGGGGCTGGGCTGTGCAGTGGGGTCACTGCTCCCATGGGGCGCAGGATGGGGCCGAGGGATGCACTCGTCTGGGAGAGCTCAGCTCTCTGGCTTTCTCTCTGCTTTGGCCTTTTGCCTGATAAAGCTGAACAAGAGACCAAAACCTCTAAGCAGCAGGTCACCCGACAAGGAGAGATGCTCCCGATCAATTGCCGCGTCCCTGGGTAATGGTTGTGTCTTAGGACAGTAAAACCTCATCGAATTTAACGTAGTGATGCACACATTGATGATTCATGAAAACACCCGGGCACTGAGCTGAATCTATTTCCTCTCATTACACCAGCTGGAAAACGTGGATCTGCCTCCGTGACATTGCTGCAAGGACCACGAATGAAACCCAAGACCCAGAGGGGACCGGAGGGGACTCCGCACAGAAGGCATCTGAGAGCATCGCTTGTCACGTGAACCAGCATTAATAAAACAAGACCACAAACTCTGAGACTGAAGCAGGGCAGTATGTGTGTATCAAAGAGCTTGAGGCAGTTCATTGTAATTCCAATTAACGTAGAAAAGTTAATAACCGAAAGAGAACGCATCAGACTTTAAACAAATTGGAAGGGGGAGGGGGAGAGACAAAAGGTATCTTTAAACTGGAGCCAAAATCCTAGCTGCTACAAAAGTAAAGAAATAAATATTTAACATCTCCAAAGGTCCAGGCAGGCAGGGCCTTTGATGGGAACCAAACCAGGGTGGGAGAGGAGCTGGGCTTTGCATGGGAATCCTTAGTTTTGCTTAAATATTGTGCTGGGTTTGGAAGGGCAAAAAAGAGGAGAGGAGAGGAGAGGAGAGGAGAGGAGAGGAGAGGAGAGGAGAGGAGAGGAGAGGAGAGAGGAGAAGGGTTTAATTTCTGGCTGTTTGGGAGAAATCAGCATTTTCTCTGGCATTTAGCTTTGCAGGGAAAATATTTCAACCACTGTCAATAGTACTTAATGCCTGGGAGCTCAGACAAGGCCCTGCTTACGATCGGGGCTCCTTTGTGCTAATTGCTTCGTTAGAAAGCAGAACAGCAAATCTCAAAGCCTGCAGCATCTCCCATTTGCCTTCCTGTTCCTGAGATACTGAACCTCTGGGATAATTATCTAAATAATCAGTGCAGGGCAGATACTCTCTCCTTGTCCCATCCCAGAGTAATGCTATTTGAAAAGAGGAGCACATCCCAGGTGCTGGCCACCCGGCGCTGAACTCTGTACCACACTGATGAGAAACTCCCAGGAGGAAAACGCCAGCAGACAGGGACATCACCCGCACTTGGGTCACCATGACCTCAGCAACCGCAGGACCGGAGACCCGGGGAAGCACCACTGGACCCTTGTTTCTCTCAGGGGTGAAATCCAGGCAATGCCAGCACTGCAAAACCCCCAGGGCCACCGGGGTGAGGGGGCCATTCCCTGGCGCTGCTGGATGGGGGAGAAGAGCAGCCTTGGAGCTGCTGGGGCAGGAGGCCGAGGAGGGCTGAGTTCTGTTCCCATGACAGTTATTAACCAAAAATGTAATTTTCCACCTGGAAAAGTAAATTGAGTCCCTGAGGTGCCCTCTACCAGCAATACCTGCCTGTGGGGCATTTTGGAGGAGGAGAGGAGGAGGTCGTGCTCCCCAGCAGTAAGATGCTTATTCGCTGCAGTCCCCAGTAGCTGCCTCCTCCAGCCATCACGGCTGAGTCCGTTCACACTCCCCGCGTCCTCCCGAGCGCTCCAATGAACAATACGGTACGCTGCTCATAATGTGCCCTTCGCTCTAATGGTCTTCCTTGATTTCTCTGAGCATTAACAAGCTGGGGTGACTCTGCTCTGGTTTGTACCCTTTCTGTCCCCGGCTGCTGGGAGTCTGTGGGGCTGTCTCCAACGCTGGGGTGCGCAGGAAAGACCCCGTGAGATGCCAGGACCCCAGCTCAGCACTGCCAGGCCAACTCTACCCTGCTAAAATAAACCTTGCAGCATTTTCCTGGAGGTGTGATCACGATTACATGTAAAACTATTATTAACAGGTTAAAAAACGAATGGAGGCTGAGATGGGAGGAGAACAGCCATCTCCCACACTGTCTCCAGCTGAGCTATCGGGCTGGCTCACTGGAGCAGGAGACACCGTTGCCACCACCCAAAACACGGGAAGGACATGTCCTCTCCTGGGACCCTCTCTTTGGACCTGCTCTGACACCCACGAGAGCTCCAGCAAACGACACTGCAGTCAGCTCAGAGAGGTTCATTTTAAACTCAGCAGTGACTAAAGGACCGCGGGGCTCTGGGTCGCTTGACTCGGCTCAGCTTTCGGCAGCATCTCATGCAAACATGTCCCCAGGGAGGCCAGCCTCCAAAAATAAACAAACACAGAAACGGCTCCCCGGGCTTTGTGCCATTGGCGGGGCCTCTGGGAGGGAACGTGCAGCCGGACGGATCCCCGCGGTGCAGCCCAGACCTTGGCACAGCCCAAGCACCACGTCGCAACAGGGCTGGGGGGAGCCGAGGGGTCCCCAGCGTGTGCTTGGGCCAGCTGACCTGCAAGCCATGGACCTGCCTGGTTACTCAGAGGAGCAAAAAGAAAACGGGGATGCACACAGTGATACCCTGGCCTGCACCCAGCAGAGCGCGGGCAGGGAGCGGGACCAGGATTCTGTGTCCATCAGGCAGCTGACCCTGGGATTTCATCCCGCCTAGTCTGGCCACCTTTTGGGTGATAAGTGATCCCAGGCTGGGGGACATGGGGGGCTGGGACTGGAATGCCCCTGGGGCTATCCCGGAGCTTTCGCCCTGCAGAGCTGGGTGAGAGGCACCACAAGCAGGGCAGAACACATCCACGCAGGGCTCAGCAAGAGCAGCTTGTGAGCAAACAGACCTTTCCAGCCACTGAGGAAGATTTAAGAGCGAATAACATCAGCCCAGTCGAATTCAATTGCTATTGATAATGTCCATGTGCAATTAGAGCCAATTAAGGGGAGGCAGTGAATGACAAGTGTTTGGCCAGGAGGTGGGGGGGGTCAATACAACAATCCAATTTCCCAACAACCAAATGCAATTAAAGAGTATCGCTTACCCAGCTTGCCCAGGAGGGCCAGCGCATAAATGGGCGAAGCCAGGCGCAGGGGTGCCGTCCTGCCCAGCATGCAGACCTCCGGGAGCAAGCCCTGCCCCTGCCCCAGCTTCAAGCTGCGGGAAGTGGCATCCATGTACTTCACCATGATCGCGGTGTTCCTGGTCATCTTGGTGGTGGCCCTGCAGGGCTCAGTGCCGCACAGGAGTGATTTTCCCTACAAGGTGCCCCTCGATCCCCAGGGGCTGCTCGAGCTCTCCTGGAACGTCAGCTATCCCGAGCAAGCTGTGCATTTCCAGCTCCTCATCAAGGACCTGCAGTTTGGGCTCCTCTTTGGGATGTCGGACAGGGGCGAGTTCGAGAACGCGGACCTGGCTGTGCTCTGGAGCGATGGGCACAATTCCTATTTTGGGGTGAGTCGCTTGTGTGTTTGCATGGCTGCTTTTGGGGTTGCCTCCCCGCGGGTGAATCCGGTTCGTGGTTTGAAAGAGTGGGGCTGGCCCAGGGCACAGCGCACGCTGGACCGCTCCCGCTGCTCAGGTGCAAGTGGTCCCAAAGGGCTTGGAGGTTTCTATCCCAGAGGGAACGACAGATCAGGTCTACACTATGGGTTTGGCATAGGATCTTAAACCCAAAGAGAAAAGAATAAATAGAGCAGCACATCAGCAAGGCTGAGCGGAACCAAAACCTGGGTGTCCCTGCTATGCCTAGCTGCCAAGAGCTCCAACGGGTGGTTGTACAGACCAGCTCACACTCACATGCACGCACACACACGCGGGATGTGGCAACAACTCGGTTCACCTGTGCGCTGCTCTCAGTCACGTTAAAAATTAACCGCAGCTCCCGTTGATGACTTTGAGACAGAGCAAAAGTTATCAGCCCCAAAGGCCGCTCCTGCCAGCACCAATAACCCGGCTGCGAGGCGCGTTCGACGCTATCGCGGAGATCAACGGGACACGGGAAAACACAACCTGACGGCTGCCTGCCAGCGGCGCGGCGTTATCAGAAATTAAACATGCAAATGTATTTGGGCGGTATGGAAACGCCTGGTGGTAGCAGATGGGAGGGAACTCATTTCTAATTTTGCTGTTTGATTTTGCTACTGCAAATCGCTGTCCTTTCTGACACAGTCCGTTTGTCCAGGTACTTGTCTGGTTTGTCTTTCCACCGGGGCTGCAGTTACAGTCACTACCCCTCTGCTCTCCGGCAGCTGCCTACCCCCAGACCACCACGTTAGGCTTATTGCAATTGCGCTTGGCTGCAGAAAGCAATTCACATTTTTCCCTGCGTGAGGCTTTCCAGTAAGTTAAATTTTACCTCTCTGCTTACTTCAAATTAACCATAAAATACATTCTTTCACAATCAGCTGCAATGTGATCTGCAGTGTAATGAAAGGATGAAAAGGAGGTCTTATTATCTATGCTGTTTTCCTGCTAATTACCAGCCATTCAGGATGTGTGGTGGCTCAAACGCTGCAGTATTTCACAGCATCATGTTAAAAACCCATAAAGGATCATTTCTAATCTGCCTTCACGTACTCACTGAAAGACAAACAGCGATGAATTAAACACCGGGCAGCATTTGGCCTTTCTCTTTCTGGTGGTGCTGCACAGCATCCTGCAAGGAGATTTCTATAAATCTCTCCAGTCCTGGTTTTCTCTCTCCCAGCAGCCTTTCTTCTGGATAAGTACGTCAGCTGTTTAAAAGATACAAATTTGCTTAACCCCCCATGTACTATGAGATTAATTTGCACACCATACTCCTATGAAAACAAATGTCATGCTAGCTTCATGTAACTGATTTTACTCTCCCCCTCTAAGGACAATATGTTCTCGAAATATCACTCCATACTTCTGGCTGAAATGATGCCAAGATGCTTTATTCTTTTTCTTCTCTTTTTTCCCTGAGGATAAGAGAACGAATGCCACTTGTGTACGTACAGCGGGGTACTTCTTAGGTGCCTTTTCTCAGTAAACAAAAGATATCAACGGGAGATGCAAAAGATCAAGAAAACAACACTGTTGAAATCCAAATTATTGCAGGATTTTATACTCCAAACCTTCAAATCCTTAAGCACTGGAGTAACCTACTGCTTTGCTTCTTAGTGTGGCTTTGTCACCATCGTTAACAGCAAGCAGTTTTTGGGAGGCCTTTCTGGGCTGCCGAAACAATCTGGTGACAACAAATTAAGGATTTTGAAGAAGGGTAGCAATTCCTAGGGCTGGCACTACAGCCCAGCAAGGGTCTGATCTTAAATTGCAAGCAGCTGGTTTGTGACAAGGGTCTTGGAGAGCACATCACCCCCCCAGAAGGTCCCCTCAGCCAAATGCACCCAAAACACAGCACAGACGACGCAACACCTTCGTGTGTCCCTGCGGGCTTTCCTCCCCCGGCGGCCTTTCCCCCAGTCGCATCTCAACTTGTAAAGGTCTTTCTGCAAAATATTAATACTGGGTCACGTACTTCACAGGTCTGCCTGTGCCCACCCCCGTGCCACCACCAAGGTCTCGTGGCAGGGGCCGTGCCAGCACGGCTGTGCCCATGGGCTGCTGGAGGGGGGCATGGGGCAACCAAACCACAGGCTCCCTCCAAGTCCAGGACTCAGAGGGTGAACCAACCGGAGGGTGAACAGAAGGAGGACCTCCCAACCTGCGGTACTGCTGGAGGTCACTGCCGTGGGCTCCTCGGGCTGAGCGGGGCCAGCGGAGCCTCCCGACTTAGCGAGGTGCTCTTCCTCCCACAGGATGCCTGGAGTGATGCCAAGGGGCAGCTCCACATGGACTCGCAGCAGGACTACCAGCTCCTCGGGGCTCGGAGGGCTCCCGAGGGGCTCTACCTCCTCTTCAGAAGAGCCTTCAGCACCTGTGACCCCAAGGACTACCTTATAGAGGTACGGCATCGCCCTCACCCTGCTATGGCTCTCCCCAGCCCCATCCCAGCCCTGGGGCAGAGCTCCAAACCCCAGCCTGCATGGTTATACCTGACTCGTGTTTTGTTTTGGGGAGAGCATCAGGCGTTTGCGCTGTCTAGGGCAGAGAGGAAGCATGCTACAGATGTCAGACCTGGGACATGAGTAATGTTTGGCACAATCTATTTACAACCCCTTATAAACCTTTATAAAGTGTAGATTTTTAGCTCGTTTGCATCATCTGCTCCTGTTAAGCATGTGTTAGGTCTATATAAATACCCTCCCGCATCACTCTGGTTTGCAGTCTGGAGCCAACTGTTTGGAGTGTTACAAAGAGGTGTTGGTGTTGTTCAACAGGAGGCAAAGAGGAGGGTTTTGGCAGGAGCCAGAGCAAAGGGACAGCAAATAGAGCCGCCGCAGTATGCTCATGTGTGGTTTGGTGAAGTCTCTCCTGGTCTGCACTCATCACTCCCCTGCCAGACAGGATTTGGGGGAAATGTTCCCAGTGGGGATGTTGAAGAGCTTTGGGGTCTCAGCCATGGGCCCCGGGTGCAGGCAGGAATCAGCACTGGGCTCGTTTCAGATGGTGGGCAGGTTATTTTAAAGCCAACGTGGGCACAGGGCATCCTTGAGTTTTTGTTGCTAGTTTTCAAAAGCTTGTCTTGTGGTGAGAAACGTCTACTGTCTGCCAAAACATGGAGAGCCCTGGATGAAAAAAATTTGTGTGTGAACTGAATAAAGACTTGCAGGTCTTTATTCTCTGATCCTTTAAGAGAAAACTATTCTCTTTTCCTTTCTTCCTTATCTCCTGTCCAGAGCTCACTGGGTTCAGCAGCACCTTCCTTGCTTGCAGTAGACTTGTAGCAGAGCTTCTCACAGTACCCCCCGACAGAAACTGGGAGAAAGGGAGGATTTCAGGGAGAAGCTTTGTTTCTGCTGTTCCTCCCCAGGCTGCTGCCTGTGGCCATTGCTGGGGCTGGGCTGCAGGGTGGGATGAGCCCTGAACTGATGTGGTTGGCCCAGCCTGGAGCTCAGGGCTCTGGAGAAGCAGAGAGGAGATGTTAGCTTTACAGGCAGGGCAGAGGTGTGAGGGCAAAAGCATTAACTTCTTAAGTTTAAAACTGGTGCCACCTAGGGAAAACTTTTCAGACTCTCCCAACTGGTAGGGAAGGCTCTGTGATCCCATCAGCCAAAGAAATGCCCTGAAATCTACAGTCATCCTGGGACAGCCCAGGAAAGTGAGCTACTGGCGAAGTCAGGGTGGCTTCCCATCTGGGGATGGGTCAAAAGGCCCATTCCTGGATTCATGCCACCAATACTGGTGCTAGTAGTCCCTGCAGTTCATGTTCCTGCATTAAAAACTACCTGATATACTTTGTTCTCGCTTCAGGATGGCACTGTGCACCTTATCTATGGGATCCTGGAGAAACCGGTCCATTCCCTCCAAGCCATCAACATCTCTGCCATCCACAGGGGACTGCAGAGGGTGCAGCTGCTAAAGCCCAACATCACCGTCCCTGAACTGCCCAGTGACATGAAGACCATGGAGATAACGGCCCCTGATGTTGTCATTCCCAGCCAGGAGACAACCTACTGGTGTTACATGGCAGAGCTCCCAGACGGCTTCCCCAAACATCACATTATCATGGTAAGAGGCAGGAGAAGAGGGTTGCTTTCCCTGGTGCAGATCAGCAATCGCGTTCACGTTCAGCCATTCTGCAAAGTCCACCTCTTCCCTGTCCTTTCACAGGGAGGCTTTCAGACCCATACGTCTTCCCCAACATGGTACCAAAACATCTCCCAGAGCCATCCCAGCAGCTGGTAGCATCCTCGTGTCTCCTAGAGAACCCAAAATCAGAAGTTTCTCAGCAGGAGGTGGCAGGGTGCTGACTTTCCACCTGGCACATGAAGCAAGTACCAGGGCAGGCTCAGAGCTGACCCCCTGCAGAAGGCAGAGCTGTAGCCATCACGGATAGACCCGTAGCAGGATTATGGCACACAATGAGCCACGAGGAATACATAAACATGGGAAACAAAGGAACAGGGCTGGTGAGAGCAGGGCAGAGCAAGCCAGGATATGAACTACTTCTAAAAGATTAGGCATATTCCAAAAAAAAAAAAGGGTTACAGACATAAATGCAACTTGTGTGCATTGCCGAGATATGTTGCACGTGCTTGGGTCACCCCCCTCCATGGGAGAGGCAGACACCTGCAGGCAGCCTAGTGCCGGGGAAAGGCAGGCATAACGCCCTTCCGACTGCCCGTCACGAGCTGCTGGGAGAGCATCGCCTCGGCAGGGGACCTGGCACACCCAGAGTCAAAACCACACAACGGGGAGAGGGAAAAACCTGACACACGAGCCTAAGCAACTGCTTAGCGATTTATAGGGGACAGACAGCGTTGCAAAGGAAAACTCAGAAGGAGGATTTTCTCTCTGACAGATGGTGTGAAATGAATCATCTGTGTGTAAGTAAAAAGTGCGTAACTCCTGATACCTTCCCGCTGCTGCAGATCATTTCTACAGCTGGCGCTTTTAGCCAGAGCCATTCCTCAGGCTTATTTGAAGTCGCTCTTTCTACCCCAAAGCCCACTCCCTGTGCCCCGAGCAGCTGTTGGCTAGAAATGAAACCCAATAGCTGCAGGCAGAACTACCACAACATGGCCAGGATCCTCTTTAGGAAAAAGCAATGTCCCCAGGGTCACCTCAGCCCTGCAAAACTGGCAAAGGAGTCAGTCATCACAAAGCAGACCAAACTCTTCTGCTGATCAGGTGCATCTGTTGCTGGAGAAGGGATGAGATGTTTCTCTGTGGGTTCTGGTGGACTCTGAGTTGGTCCCAAAGCCAACCAAGAGCTTCTGGTCCGTGGTGCCTCATGCCCAGAGCAACCTTCTCTCCCCATCACATGGCAGAAGCTGTCTCCCATTCAGTAATGGATAGCAGACGTACCTGCCTTGGGCTCCTTGTGGAGCCTGCACAGACAGCAGCCCCTGGGGATGGGCTCTCAGCAAATGGTCTTAATGCGTCCTCCTTCTTGGACACTACTTTGCAGTACGAGCCAGTGATCACGGCGGGCAACGAGGCCCTGGTCCACCACATGGAAGTCTTCCAGTGCGCTGCTGAATTTGACAGCTTCCCCCATTACAACGGGCCCTGTGATTCCAAGATGAAGCCAGACCGGCTCAACTACTGCAGGCATGTTCTTGCAGCATGGGCCATGGGAGCACAGGTGGGTGCAAGATGGGACCCACCGCGCTGGGTGAAAGCTTTTCTCCTAGGTGCTTTCCTGCTGCCTCCCAACCCTTCCCAATCCCATCTTGGGATCGCCCCATGCGGGCTGCCCCAACCCCAGTCTCTGCTGGGATTTGTGTCCAGCCCTGTCCGAGCTCCCCCCAGACGTGTCTGAGTTTCCAGCTCACCCCAGCCCAACTCCTCGGTGCCATAAATCGGTGTGATGCCCCTACTCAGTGGTTATGCCATTGCACGTGCATGCCGGCATGCGAGACGCCTTTGGAAGCAAGACCAGCTCGCCAAGCACAACCAAGAGCACAAGTCATGCCCCTCAGCCCACGGTGGGGGTCAGGATTATGCCCACACATTTCCCTTAGCCTTTTCAGCCTTGTCCCCAGGAAAGCCAGTCCACCACTCTCCTAACACCCTCCCTCTGCTTCCAGGCTTTCTACTACCCCGAAGAAGCAGGTCTTGCCTTCGGTGGCCCAGGCTCCTCCAGATATTTGCGCCTCGAGATTCATTACCACAATCCGCTGGTGTTCAAAGGTGAGTGGGTGTGTGGCAATGCCCGGTGCCTCCCCAGCGAGGCAGTGGCAGGAGAGCTGGGTAAACGCCGGGCACGGCCGCCCTGCCAGGGAGGGCTTCATACAGAAGAAAACTTGGCCAAAATCATAGCCCAGTTTGCAGCTTTCTGGAGACCTCATGGTCCAGATCTGCACTAGTGGGAGGAATATATTAAATCCCCACCATGCTGCTGCCTTTCTGATTTCAGCAAAGTCATCCTCACCAGAGGCTGGACCCCATCCTTGTCATGCCCACCACTGGGGAGGGGGGCTTGGGAGCCCGCAGCCCCCCCAGGCAGAAAGGTGCCCCTACACATCGTTCCTGCAGGGCGATGGTCCAAGGCAACACCATTATTTAGCTGGGCTGTCACAGGGTGTCCCCCCAATTTCTGTGCAAGGTGGTGGTGGTGGGTCTGAGCTCAGAGCCAAGAGCAACAGTGGTTCCGAAGTCACCAGAGAGACAGCACCAGCCCGACTGGGGATGGGGGAATTTAGATGTTGTTTTACTGGTACTCCTGCTTCAATAACATTGTCAGGAGACACATTAAAAAAAAAAAAAAAAAAGGATTCCAAACAACCCAGTTTCTTCATTTACATAAAAACAAGTAGCTTCTTGACTACCCAAGTATATTTTTAGGAGACCAGAACATATGTACTGTAGATCAATCATAGCACATTCGGCAACTCGAGAAGAAACACGTCTATAAATACGGAGCTCACGTCTTTCATAATTATCTGCTTTTGCATGTTAACCAACAGTGTCTCCCTCGTTATTCTTATCCCTGGGTGGGCTCCAGCCCAGAGACAGAGGGTTCAAATCCAGCCTGAACCCCTCCTAACCTACTGAACCTGCCCTTCCCTTTGCTCACAAAGCTGGGTGGCAAACGAGAGCCAGAGCTTGGCTTTGCATCTCAGCAGAGCTCGCTGCTGCCTCTGCCTGCCCTGTGGGCAGCATCTGCCAGGGCACACCATGGGCACAGGGTCTTCTCCAGCTCCCACCAGCTCCTTGGGGGAGGTTAAATGGAGCAATCTCAAATGCAAGAGAGACCAGAAGCTTTCCAAATGCAAGGAGTACTTGTTCCATATACATTTCTCCTCCTGCCAGGTCCCCCATAACAGCATGGCCTTAGTTATTTGGACGTATCAGTTAAAGATGCAATGAGCCATATTTCTGAGGGAGTTCTCCAAAGCACCCCATGGTCTGTCCTCCTGCTTTGGGCTCTCCAAAGGCACTACTTACCTCTTGGGAGCAATTCAACCTCAGGTCAGTGTCCTCTCTAGGGGACCAGACGTGTTTGGGGCCACTCAGTAAAGACTTGCATGAAAATATCTAGGATTTAAAACCAATTAGAACCGCATACATGAAGAAAACTGTGAGCAAGAGGTCGGAGCACCTCTCCCCACACCCACTGCAGCACAGCATCATTTTTCACACCTGACCTTGTCCCGGCAGCCATCACTTCTCCCGCGGTGACTTGCAGCCTCGTCCTCTCGCCCGCCAGGTCGCCGTGACTCCTCAGGAATCCGCCTCTACTACACAGCCACCCTGCGACGCTACGACGCTGGCATCATGGAGCTGGGCTTGGTCTACACGCCAGTGATGGCCATTCCCCCGGGCGAGGACACCTTCATCCTCACGGGGTACTGCACTGACAAATGCACGCAGCTGGTGAGTGCCCATCCTCGCCGCCCCGGCTTCGCCTCAGAAAGAGAGGTTGCAAATGGTTTTTCCCAGGTTCCAGGCAGCAGCAATATGGCATCGAGCTCTGGGCTCCCAATTCCCAGTTTTAAACTCCCTGAACCCCTTACCATGAGGTTATGTTGGAAAGAAAAAATCTGTGGTGTACAACAGACAGTGAGCAGCTGGTTGGGATGCGCTGCATCCCCCTCAAAGCAGCTCTCCTGGGGAGCCATCTGCTCCGGCTCCCTGGGGTACCATTCCCATAAAACTTACCGCTGAGCTGGCTGTGCCCCAGCGGCGCTTCCCCCACGGAGACGGGAAGATTGGCCTCTGCTTCCAAGGAGCTCGCCAAGAGCTCTCTCAAACATGTTTTCAAATTGCCCACCCTGCTCTCAAGAAAGTTTTAGTGGATGTTTTTGTAGGGCCTACCCAAAAGGAATCATTTGTGCCACTGCTAAGGAATGCAAGGAAGCAAGCAGCATCCAGCTCAGCTGCTCCTGCTGACCTAGGGCACGACAGTGCATAAATTGGACTTGGCAGCGGACTGAGCTTCCGTCCCTCCGCAGGGAACTCGCTTCTACGCTGTCCCAAGGGCACAGCAGTCCCCAAACCCCCGTGTGGGAGCCAGCACAGGGAAGCTGGTCCCAAGCACGCAGCAAGGGGATGCACGGGAGGGGAGGTGGATGGGGTCGGGTACGGAGGCTTGAGCTGTCCTTCCCCCAGGCTCTGCCCGCTGCCGGAATCCGCATCTTCGCCTCCCAGCTCCACACTCACCTGGCAGGAAGAAAAGTGGTGACAGTGCTGTCCCGGGACGGGAGAGAGCGGCAGGTTGTGAACGCCGATGGTCACTACAGCCCTCACTTCCAGGTACAGGGGTCTGCAGGGGCAGCAGAGGGTCCCGGCTGGATGTCACCCGTGGTGCTGCCCCGGGCACAGCACCACGGCATTACTCTGACGCGGCCCCTTTCCTTCCCTCCCAGGAGATCCGCATGCTGAAGGAGGTGGTTGCCGTTTTTCCAGTGAGTGGCTCCAAAAACTGTGGTGGCTTCCAAATAGTTCAAGACCTTCCCCTGACCCTGCAGCCCTGAGAGCCCTGACTCCTCCACACCGCCTCATCCTCTCCACCGCCGCCAGCCCCTGCCCACGGGCACCCGCTGCCATCTGGGACCGCCCGGGGGGCTGCAGGAGGACACGGTCCCCATGGTCCCTGGGTCGTATCTGCCACCTCCTCACAGCCTTGGGGATGCCAGGGCCCATCTCATGTGGCACGAGACCAGTGTGTGGGCAACTGTGCCGGGAGCTAAATTAAGCATCTAATTTAGCTGGGCTTCCTCTAGCAGAGGGGGGCTCCTCGGGGGGCGAGGGCGAACCGTGCCTGCACTGGAGGTGCCCTCTCCCTCCTTGCTTGATGGAAGGAGAGGAAGAGATTCAGCAATGAATGTGGTGGGAGTGGGCGGTAAAACAGAGGCTGAGCGTGCCCTGGGGCTGTACGGGTGAGGAAGGACCTGGCTGCAAAGGCGAGGGCATCGCTGGGAGCCATCGTGCCCCAGGAGGCTGCTCAAAAGTCTCAGCACCCGTTGAAACCATACCCAGGGCTGTGCTCCCGAGTGTCCCCATGGGCCCTGGCGCCAACCATGGAGGGGGAGGCAGTTGTGCCATCAGGTTGGGTACAGGTTTGGCAATTCAAAGTGTTCCCTAAGTGCATTTTTTTAGGTGCTTCAACCCTGCAGAAATTCTTAGAAAGTGAGGAAAGCAGGAAACACCATCCCTGGAATACAGCCCTAGGGAATCTCCCCAGGGGATGCAAGTTTAGCAAGCGCTCCTGCGGCATCGCGGCTGGCACTGGCAGGGAAACAGGCTGCCCGCGGGCTGGCACCTCTACAGAGAGCAGAGATCTGCTACGTTACAAACTCCCCGATCCCCAGATTTGCTGATTGGAGAGGGGAAACTCTGCACTCTCACACCTACACGTGTCTGTGTTCAAACCCCCCAGGGCGATGAACTCATCACCACCTGCACATACAACACGGAGGACCGGAGCCGAGCCACCGTGGTGAGTGCGGGGGCGAGCTCACCTGCCCGCCTGGGGCTGGCCTCTCTTTGCACCCCAGGGCTGGGGGCACCCGCAAAGTGGGCACCTGCATGAACCCGGGCTGAATCACAGCCAGAAACCAGAGGGAGGGTGATAAAGAAGCGAGCCCAGAAGGCTCTGCTGCCTGCAGCGGGGATGTTAAGGTGCTAATTGAGAAGTAGCATGTGTCACTCTAATTCCCATCACAAACTGTTCCACTGGGGATTAATTGTAATTAAAGAGAAGTGGCGTTTTTTGACAGTGCATGTTATTTTCTTACATAGGCAGCAAAAAAAGAGCCTGTCAGAGGTACCATCAACAGGGACAAAGCTAAATATAGCAGAGGTATTATAGGAAATCTGCATTTTAAAGTAAGCCACACGATCTAGCCTGAAAGTCTGTCCTTGCATAAAAGGTGGATGGGCAGATGAGCAGAGTGCAACTGATCCCATGCCTCTGAAGGGGTGCATGTATATAAATATATATGTGTGTGTGTGTATGGGGTGTGAGCTTTGTGCCTTTGCAGCCCCTCTGCCCTCCCCGCTGCCTGTGCAGCCGCGGCAGGGCAGAGCTGGACACCGCTGCCAGCGCGTTTGTGTCTGTGCCGCAGGGCGGGTTTGGCATCCTGGAGGAGATGTGCGTGAACTACGTGCACTACTACCCCCAGACGCAGCTGGAGCTGTGCAAAAGCGCTGTGGATCCAGGCTACCTGCACCGATACTTCAACCTCGTGAACAGGTACAGAGCCCCTGCACAGTGGTGCTGAGGGGAGAGGGAGCATCGCAGACCCCGGTGCTAGTAACACTGGAAAAAAGTTTAAAAAGTGGGGTATGAGGCGCTGGCTGTGCAGTAGGTATGCGGGGGCACTCAGGCAGTGCGGGTTTCGGGAGCCGTGGCTGTGTGCTGGAGCACAGTCCTGCCCTCCCCTGCCCTCCCAGCAGGCAGCCAAACCCAGGGCTTTAAGGATGGCTGTGTAGTGAGAACCGCCGGGACAGGAGAGCAGTCCCGGGGAGCGACTTCCCAGCAAGAGTCAGTGCATAGCCAAGTGCTTATATGCAAAATACTTCTTAAAACCCAAGGCAGATGCCAAGCATCCCTGCCAAAGAAGCAGGCTGCAGCTCATTGACCCACGGTGAGAGGGGCAAGATGCTGACCTTGCACGGGGTGTCCTACTCACGGGCAGGCCGGCTGGCCCCAAGTCCTCCCCCGCAGGTGCTGGCTGCACTAGGCTCTCCCTGCTCCCAGCGCCGACTTCGGAGCTGTTCCAGGCTGAGCTTTGGGCAGGGAGGAATTAGACACATCCAGCGCTGAAAGGGGACAGCACTGCTGCATTTCAGTGGGGCATTTCTCCTGCCCTAGGTTTAACGACGAGGAGGTCTGCATGTGCCCGCAGGTCTCCATCCCACAGCAGTTTTTCTCCATCCCCTGGAACACGTTCAACAGAGACGTCCTGAAATCCCTCTACGGCTTTGCCCCGATCTCGATGCACTGCAACAAATCCTCAGCCATCCGGTTCCCGGTACGTATAGCTTCACAACCAAAGCTTCACAGCACAACTCCTGGCTGTAGGTAAAAAACAGCTCGGCAGAGCTGTGCCGCAGGGTGACCCCGATGAGAGGAGTCAGGTCTCCGGTGCTCAGGACACGGCTGTACCCGGCGGGCTCAGCGCAGGGAGCTGGAGCTGCCTGGGGAACCCCAGCATCAGCAGGACACTGAGCCCAGCCCAAACCTGGTGCTTAAAACAATTCGGCACAAGCCCACTGCCCATGTCCTCGGCCAGATTCAATTAGGAGATGCATTTGCATAAAGCAATTCTGAGGCTGCTTTTGCTGAGCGTTAAAGCAGGGCTAGCTCCAGAACCGAGGAGAAACGTGAGGTGGTTTTTAGGATTTTGGCAAATTACATCAAATCCCAGCAGAGCGAGCTCATTACACACAGCATCTGTGCAGTCTCCAAATGCAGCGATCCAGCAAAACGTGAAGGGTAAAGGGCCGTGAGATCTTTAAAGAAAAACCAGGCCCAGTGATGATGGTCATGATGATGATGGTGATGAAGATTTAAGACCACTGATGGTCCCTATCACCATCAGCTCCCGACACCATTTATCAGTGTAATAAACTTACATGATACACTCGTTCTGGATCCAGTGCTATCCACCGCAGCACCGGAGGATGCCAAGGTGATTGCAGGGAAGACCATCAGCTTTCTGCCCCGGTAAAACCCCTTTAGCAAAGTCTGCTCTGGAGGGGGCAGAAACCTTTCCAGTTCCCTGGAACTGGAGAGCCGGCACCTCTCCGCCATGCAGAGCTCCACTGCAGGGACAGAAGCGGCACAGAAGTTTTGTGCAGCAGCAGAATTATGAATTAAGCCTTTTCATTACGGCCCAAGCAACTCTCTAGATTTCAGAGAGGTCTGAGGAGCAATCAGGAACAGGCTCGAGCAGAGCAGAGCCGATGCCGGCACAAAGTGGGTCATGAGCATCGTAGCGAGGGCGAAGGAGCTGAGCTGCCCCTCCTGCTCTGCTGGTGTTTTCAGAGAGCGCCCGATTTTAAGATATCTCATTTATTCCACACTGTTTCTGCCAAGAGAAAAGCATCAGCTTCTAATTAAGCTCGTGTTTTTGTGGTTCAGCAATCCCAAACTTGATGAGCTTTCTAGAAGGATTGAGCAAAATCTCAAGGTAACGCTTGTGAGCGGCTGCGGGGATGTCGCTGTCCCTGAGTCCCCTGCACCTGCCAGGGCTCACAGTGAACTCTCTATACTCTCTACATTCAGATTTCCACTCAAAAGCACTGAAAATAGCAACTATTGAGAGACTCCAAAGACCTTTGATCTACCCCAAAAGCAGGGTGCTGGCGAGGTGCTAGCACAGGTTTGGCAGATGTTGGCAGGACAGGCTGCCGCAGCAGCTGGGACCGGGCCCTGGAGCAGGCGCACCCTAAACATGCTTAACTGCTTTCTTAAGCCATAAGGATACAGCAAAATAGTTCTTTCTCCAGCTGGTGCTTCCCTGCAACGCTGTCGCCTCCCCAGTTGCTCCCCGTGTGCTTTGGGAGGGACCCTCCATCCCCCTCCACCTTTCCCCAGGGTTTTCCTGGTGCCGGTGCAGGCTCCGGCCCATTTCGCTTGACATACTACAAGCAATTTCATCTGAAAACATAAATTCAACTTTCATCTTCTCGCTGATGACTCACGGCTCTACCTCTCCTCTCCAGACCTCCCTCCTCCTGCTCACGCTGCAGCTCAGCCTCTCGCTGATGTTTCCGCATGAGCGCGCAGCCGGCAGCCAAACTGTTGCAGAGCTCAGCCCAGCCTGAGCCCCCCTTCGCCCTCGCAGCCCCTGCCCGCGGCTCACCCGGCCACTAACCCGCACCAACATGTCACATCTGAGCTAGATCCCGTCTGGCGGGCTGAGCCCTCGGCACGGTTTGACTCCAGCAGATTGCTCCTTGCAGGGGCCATCCCCAAGACAAGGTGCCCCCATGCATGCAGAGAGCTGGGGGTTTTGTCCTGGCCATGGTCACCTTCAGCCCTGACGGCTGTGACAGCCCCTCCCCAGCTCTGCCCCGCGGCACCTCATCCAGGCTGCCGCATCCCTCCCGTTTCACAGCAACTGCACACGAAATCCGTGCTGGAACGCTGCAAATGTTGCCTCCAACCAACCTTCCTGCCGATACCTGGTAGAGAGCGTTTTTCAGGGCTGGGCTGAGAGCACGGCGGGTCAGTGGGGCTCCCTGGTTTGAGTTGTCTCTATCGGATTTGGTGCGTAACACTTTTTGGGGTGGAAACTCCCTAATTGTGGCGGGTTTGTGCAACGTGGTGCACCGCAGACGTCTGTGCTGGTAAGGGGATGCGTAGGTGCCTCTGCAATACAAATAATTAGTAATGTCTTATAAGAAAACATCATGGTTTGGGCTAAAAACACTTCAAATATTAAAGATCATTTTGTTTTGACAAACAGGGAGAAACACGGAGTCTCCAAGCACCCGAAACCCCGACTTGGTCTCATGGTGCCAATCTCTGTTGCAGGGCGAGTGGGAGAAGCAGCCGCTTCCCACCATCACCGAGAGGCTGCGGGAGCCCGTCCCTCGCTGCCCGCCCGCCCCGGGGCCTCGGCCTGCCGCCCCCGTCCCCCTCAACCTGGGCAAGCTCCGGAGGGACTGACCCGACGTCCGCTCCCTCCGCCACAACGGGAAGCACCTCCAGGCAGGAGCATCCACAGGGAATGTCGTCCCATCGCTCTCCTGGCATCCCTGCCCGCACAGCGATGCCGGCTGGTGCCCTGGCCCCTGCCTCCAGAGGCAGTTAGGGCTTATGAGCTAGAGTTCAGAAAGTACTCTGGAGATGGAAAGCGCTATATTTAGTGCGTTATTAGCAATCCTGGCTCTGAGTAATGCTGCTTTCCGCCCCCAGAATAATAACGTGGAGGTTTGCTATTGTGTCGAACCCAGCGCAGCCCCGGGGAGGGGGGAAGAAGCCTGTTTTCCCGCAGGGAAACTGAGGCACAGAGCAAAGACTTGCGTGGGAGCAGTGTACAAGCCTTCCCAGTGCCCCACGGTCCCGTCTAGCTCAGGGCGGCTCCGCGGGCGCTCTCCCACGCCGGCACCCGCCGTGGAGACGGATGGAGGGAGGGATGCCGCGACGCCCACCCAGCACTCGCCTCCCCGCTGCAGGGACTGCGGCTCCCCGCCGCGCTCCTCCTCCCGCTCCCCCACGCTGGGGATTATTCGTCTTGACGCCACCAGATGCCAATGGCCGGGAACAAATGATACCTCTGTGCTGGGGTGCAGAAAGGGGGAGGGATGGGGGGAGGGACACGGGGGAAAGACAAACCTTTTGTCAGGAAAAATGACTCCATTAAATACCTAAACGTGGAAAAAAAAAAAAGGAAAAAATGGCTTTTTGCTGTTGAGCTCCAAAAGGAAAATACTAAATTACTCGGGAGGAGCAGAGGAAAGGCCAGCAGTGCTGCAGGAGAGCCCGTCCGTCCATCTGTCCGCCCCAGCTGGGTGCCTGCCCCTCGCTGCCCTGGGATGCAGGGCAGGGCGGCAGCCGAAACCTGCCCTCCCGCCACCTCGGCTTTAAGGGAAAAGCTCAGGTCAGATCACTGCAGATCAGAAAGGCTTTTTTGAAGCAAAACATTATCCTCACAGGCACGCAGCGGATCCCTGGCTTGGCGGGGAGGCAGCGTGCGCGGTCCCTCATTTATCCCCAGGACAAATGGACAGGACCGTGGCCACCCCCTCCTCTGCCCTCCTCCTGGGCAGCCTCGGGGAGTGCAATCACCTCCTATTCAGAGAAAAAATCATCCCAGTCTTGTTTTTTAATGTTTCCAGTAAAACCAAAGCATTTGAGAGCTCAAATTCTTGCCCATGGCGCTTGTTGCATGAGGCCAAGGAATTGAAATCGGCTCTAAAAAGGGTATAAACCAAGCAAACCTAGTCAAGAGAAATAAAGTGAAAAGCAAGCAGTGTGATTATTTCTTTGGGCAGGTGAAAGCTTCAGCAGAGATCAGCTGCGCCGCTGAAGACGGAGTCCAACAAGGGGACCAGAGAAAGGGGTGATTATGGGGATGGGCTGGGAGCAGTTGTCCCTTCCCTTTAGCAGCGGGGGGTTCGCGGGCTGCGTGCATGCGATGAAAAACCTTCCCTGACGCCTCCGAGACCAGTTCTGCGCTGCCGGAGGCTGCGGGGCTGGCAGCACGCAGCTCAGCCTCTGCGTGCAGCCCCCTCTCCATCGGGAGCTGAAAGGAGCCACCTCCAAGGTGACCTTGGGAAGATGCCAGCAGAGCAGACGGGACCGTGGAGCCGCTGGGGGCCAAGGGCAGCCCTGGTGTCAGTGTCCCAGTCAGTGAGCTTACGCCACAGCGCTGAGCTGGTCCTGCCCATACCGGGAGCAGCCCAGAGGACACACAAACACAAACTGTACCGGCAAAGCAGCCATGGGCCAAAACACGCTCATCAAACTCTCTTTCTCCTCCAAATTCAGAGACTGCACACACACACACACACACACCCATCAAGGACCCAGATTCCAACAGCACTTGCCTTCGGGAGTTTCTTTTATTCTCTGGGACACAACAGGAGAATCTCTCCCTGGTTAAGCACCAAGGGGCCGCACGGCACCACCGTGTGTTCCTCGTTTCAAACCCAGGGGCTGGCGCAGGATGGCAGCGCTCCCTGGGCATCAACGCGCTCCCATTGCCACGGCCAAAACCTGGGACTTGCCAGGACAAGGTCATCATTCAGGTCTGGGGAGGATCGACCCTCCCCGCCTCCCACACAGCCATCGCACACCGAGCACCACGAACAAAATCAAAGCAGGCACTGAACATTTTGCACCCCAGTGTTGATTTTTTAAAGGGCCTCAGGTGCCAATTACCGCTGAAGGCAATGGATGTTGGTGCTTAAGCTCCCTCTGAACTTCGGAGCCACAAGGAAGCATTTTGCCAAAGCAGGACCTGAAGCTCTGGCTGTGACCAGGGCAAGATGGGATGGAGGGATAAACCTGTGCCTGCAGAGATGGGAAGAACCTGCCTGGAAACCCCCTGGGTAAAGCCAATGATTTCATGGTGCAGAAGAACCCTGCAGTGGGCAGAGCATCCACGGCGTGAGCCTGGGCATCGGCCCTGGGCCCCTGCCCCTGCCCTCCACGGCCCCACGAGCGCTCCCACCCCAGCACTGGGTCCCACGGCGCAGCCAGGACAAGGTGACACCCATCAGAGCAGGGACAGATGCAGCAAGGGACCGGAGAGACGGCAGGTTTGGAGGCTATAGCAGTATTAACAGCAGAGTTAGTTTAAAAAATTCATTTCCAGGCAGCATGAAACTACATTGTGGGGAAAGGGTTTCCAGCAAAGTCAAAAATTGAAACCACTTCATTTGCAGTCAAGCAAAACACTGTTTTCAGGCCAATTAACCCATGGAAAAGAATTGTTGCTGTAGTGGTACTGCTTCATTTAGAAAACAGAGCAACAAAATCTTTGTACTTTTTTGAATCTCTTCCTCCTCTTCCCCTCTAATTTGACCCAAATTTGCTTGATGAGTTCACTGCAGACGTTTGCCCAGCTCTCCCAGCAGATCCCGGAGCCAGCTGGGGCACCCAGGAGCCGGGAATTCAGCCAGCGGCTCCTAATGGCATCTTCCCTCTCCCCATCCCGGCATCCGCAGCACCCACTCGCCGCCCCCGCGCTGTCGCGCTCTCAGTAAAAGCCCTTCACTCGCTTGTTGTCCGGGTCGAACGGGGACTTGGTGTGTGCTCGGGCAGGGTAGGTCACTCCCATCCGCTCCAGCTGGTAGCTGCCGCTCTTCACGAAATCCAGCGAGACCTGCAAGGCAGAGCCATGGCAAAACCCCCAGTAGGGGCTGCGAGGCCCCGCTGGGGCACCAGCCCCTGCCAGCAGCCCAGCTCCATCGCTGGGCAGGCTCCCACACCACCCCGCAGATCTGCTTTCCACAGGAAAGCCAGCTCTGCCATCCCAGGAGGATGCACGGAGAGGAGGAAAATAGATTTTTTTTAAAGCACTCTGCTAAAAAAAATAAAAAGAATGCAGTATTTCATTTTTTTGGAGGTTGTTGGGTTTTTTCCCTGTGGATTTTTTCAACGGCACCCAGTGCAAGCTGCTGTGGGAGCTCATCGGTAGAGGGTCCAGAGCAACCAGGCTGGGTGGGGGGATGGCACACCCGAACGGGGTCAGCCCTGGCTGCAGGAGGGGACCACGGTGGCAGCCAGGACGTCACCGCTTGGCGTGATGAGCGTGAGCCGCGGGGCTCACCCAGTGCCAGGCAGTGCCAGTGGCTGAGACACCCCGGCGCAGGGAAGGGCTGGGGGCTCTCGAGGCCGGTGTGTTTTTATCACCTGGAAATTGTCAGTGATACAGTGACAAACAGAATTTTTGTTTCTCTCCTGTCCGCCTCACCCGCTGTACCTCTTCTGCTCCTCTGACTCTCTAGCCCCGATGCTGCAGAGACATCCCCGTCCTGGATCCCCCTTCCCAGAGCCGGGAAGCATCACACCCGGTCACTGAAGGGCCATATCCACGGGAAGGAAACTAAAGGGCTACATGCAACACGGCAAGGCCCTGAGCAGCCGTGCTGGGCACCCCACGGCCAAGGACCTGCTAAGAGGGGGGCTCTCTGTGCCCTCCTCCAAGTGCTTGGGGTTGGTGTGGGGTCTGGGTCCAGCACCAAGCCCCTGACGGGAAGGTATGGGGCAGGGTGCCAGTGCAGGCCCCCCGAGCCACCTCCCCTCCCTGCACCGCAAAGCTCCCTCCTCCTTCCACAATTACTGCCCAAACCAAGCAGGAGTTATCCCAGGGAGCGGGGAGATGAGGGCTGCACATTAACATCTGCTTATCAAGCGCTGCGTCCTGGCTGCAGCCAGCCGGAGCGGCCATGCAAAGGAGCTGGCAGGGCTGGGGACCCCACGGCGCGACCACCCGTACGTGGTGCTTCTCCCCACCATTGCCATTTCGGCCCCTGCAAAGCCCAGCAGGCAGCTGCCTGCTGCTAGCCTCGCAGCATGCTGCCGCAGCAAAGCTTTCCCTGCAGCGGGTGTGCGAGCGGGGAGAGCGGCGCGATGGATGCACCCGGCGGGGATGCACTCAGCGCCATTCTGCCGCATTGGTGCCTTGTTGGAGGCAGGAGGGGACCGTCCCCCCGCCACCTCCATCCTGCTGCCTCCATCACGCTGCCTGGGGCAGGCAGGGGTAGCCGGGAGAGCGAGATTTAACAAGGAGGAGAGAGAGAGAGCGTGGGAAAGGGGGAAAAGAAAGGCGAGTCTAGTGGGGAACATTCAGCATGGGGAGAAAAGGTGGTCCCCAGGGGCTGAGAGGGCAACTGGAACACAAAACCACTTGACTTGGGAGTTTTGCACTGATGCAGGATTAGAAGTCAAGGCAAGCAAGAGGATGGAAGCACGAGCATATGCACTGCTCTTGCTTTGCGACAGGGAGGGTCCCTGGGGACGTCATCCACAGCCCTCTGTCCCCACACGGGTTCCCTGGCCTCTCCGTACAGTGCACTGCTTAATGAGGGCACCTGATTTACTATCCAGGAGTCTCCCAGGGTTAATTAAGAGCCTGCTGTGCTCCTATTGGCCATTGCTCCCTATAACATAAGTTAATTCACTGCTGCAATTAAATATTCATTTGCAAATAACATCTGAGGCAGCGCTTGAGCCAGAGAGCATTGCTGGGACCACGCAGAGCAACAGCCGGTGAGATCGACCTCGCCGCCGAGCTGTGGCATCCCTCACCCTCCAGCCTCCTGCGGGGAAGCACGAGGGGAGCTGCCCCGTCTCGCTCCCCAGATGACAGAGGATTTGCAACGGGTTTATGCATACGGCTTCAAAACCAAACAAGTGCTACGCTCCCCCCCCGGGAAGCCCCCGCTGCGGGGAAGGAGGCGCAGCCGTCCCCAGGGCTGGTGGCGGCAGGGGGTCTGTACTCACCGGGCCCCCCGCAGGGTCGCGGATGTAGCCGTAGGCGATGGTTTTATCGATGGCAAATCCAAAGTCTGCCCGACGGATGTGGCCGACCACCTCGCCATCCCGCCAGACCGCCTCCAGGCCAAACATCGGCACCTTCCTGCAAGGCGAAGGCAGAGCTGCTGTGAGCAAAGCCCCACGTTGGGAACCCATGGGGGAGAGGGGCTCGGGGGGACCAGACCCCGGCTCTGCCCCGGGCCAGCCCACGTGCTGGGGCTCCCGCTACCCGCAGGTTCATTGTCCTCCCCGCGCTGATCCCAGGTGCTGGCAAAACCCCTCTAGCCCAATTTGCAAAACCTCCCGCTGTTCTGGGTGAAACAAGATAAACCCACTCCCTGTCACACCATTTCCAGCTCCCATTAAACATCCAGCAGGGAATTTGCAGCAGGATTTAAATTAGAGATGGAATTAGAGCATGGAAAACAGCCGAGCCGGCCTGCAACTGAGCTCCATGTGCGTGCCCGGGTGCAGGGGTGGATGGGGATGGCTGAAGGTCCTCGTCCCAGGGCGGTGGTGCTCGCCCTGCAGTGGTACTCACTCCTCGGTGGTGAAGCAGACGAGGCGGCGGAAGATGCCCTTGGCTTTTTGAGCCTCCACAGCCTCCCGGCCCAGGAAGGGCATGCCAGACTTGAGCTTGCAGGTGAAGGCTAAGCCTGCTTCTAACGGGGTATCGTCAGGGCGCAGGTCTGCGTGCCAGTGCCTGTACCCTGCAGAGAGCAAGCATGGGTCGCCCAGCCTCTCCCTGCCACTGCAGCAAGCCCAGGGCGAGCAGCATCAGGAGACTAAGACATCACCCCTGCCTCTTGGGCACCCCTGTTGCCCTTGATTCACTTGGCTCTGGACAAAGCATCCTCGAGAGAAGCCCGTATTGTGAAAGTCTCAGCAAGAAGTGCTGAGGCTGGTAGCATCAATGCCAGTAGCTGCCAGACCTCCAGTCACAGTAACCCACCCTCGAAGCTGGGAAAAACTCATTTGCCCTGGTCCCCTGGCCGGAGGCAAAGCAATGAGTGCTGCTGCAAGCAGTGCAGGAAAGCATGGAAAGCAAGAAACCTTTCTCGATGCTGAGGCTGTCGATGGCTCTGTAGCCAGCGTTGGTAATGCCGTGCCGGGCACCCGCCTCCATCACGGCCTGATAAACCTTCACGCAGTCCGCCTTGGGCACGTGCAGCTCCCAGCCCATCTCGCCGACAAACGACAGCCTCATGGCACGGACCTGTGAAATGCAAGAAGTCAAACGCCCCTGCGGACAGAGCCAGGCTGTGCGGCGTGGGAGAGGCTACGGAGCCGCATGGTGCCATGGTGCGGGGAAAGCCGGCTTGCCCAGGAACCTACCAAACGCCCTGCTTTGATGGAAGGCATTTCTTTGCTCTCCCTAGTGCACAAAGCCAGGGTCAAACTGAATTCCTTGTCTCTGGACAGCCTAAGCTTGGCATCTCAAACCCAGCTATCGTCAGCGCCCAGGAGGGATGGCTGGCGGGCAGAGGGGCTGCGTTCAGCATCCTCCGGCCACCAATGCCAGGGCCGTCGCACCAGCCC
The DNA here is from genome assembly GCF_965183815.1 of Platalea leucorodia. Lineage (NCBI taxonomy): Eukaryota > Metazoa > Chordata > Aves > Pelecaniformes > Threskiornithidae > Platalea > Platalea leucorodia. The sequence continues at coordinate 4,743,667 of NC_138837.1, read as the reverse complement.
AGCTGGGGTTAGACGTGATGCTCCAGCTCCAGCCGGGCTTTTGTCTCCTTCTGCTGATCCATCAACGCCAGAAGAAAGCCCACAGGCACCCCCAGTCCTGAGTGTCCCCAAATCAGCGCACCAGATGGGGAAGCCAGTCCCCAGCAGGCCTGCCCTGCTTTGGGGCACTTGATGGCTGCTGACCCCGGGGACGTCCCCCACTTGGGATGGTGCTCCCACAGCAGAGGCACCCAAAGGACCCCATGCTCCCGGGCAGGGGCTGAGCCCAGTGTCCCGACCCGCACCCCGCTCACCCCAGGGGGATGCTCACGTTTCCCCCAACGGAGGTTGTGCCCCAAAGCGTTACTCCCTGCTGCCAAATTAGCTCCACGCCGAATGCATGAAGCTGCAAAGAGGAAGGAGCAGATCAGCACAGGGGACTTGGTGCTTCTCCGGGGAAGCCTCATCCTCGGAGACATCCCCGCCTGCCTGCACTCCCGGGGACACAGACCTCCCGGCCGTGCTGGGACTGCCCTGCCCACGTCCCCCTCACTTCTCACCCCGGCAGGCTTGCCTGCATCCTCCTGTTATCCCTACTGAAACAGCCTGCATTCCCAAAGCTTTTCAGGCCAGCTGGGGCCAGCCCAGCTCGGGCACCTTCCCTGTAGATATCCCTTGAGTCTGAGCTGCATTTCCCTCTGCTTCATCCCTTTGGATTTCTCCGCTTCCTCCCCCACAAAAACCACTCTGGTTCATCCCTTCGGTTGCACATCAACCGCAAATGCACACCTCGCTTTGGGAGAGAGATTAACTCAAGAGTTTCATGCCAGATTGTGATCTGCAGGCTTAATAAAGCAGTTTTCAGCTAGGAAGAGACTTCCAGGCTGGTTCTGTTGGCCAGGCACGCTCAGCAGCTTTGGGACTGTCTTGCCCGTGCTGACTCTGGATGTTGTTTGGACAGAAATTGCCTCTTGCCATTTGCTGAGCTCTTACTACAACCAGGAGCTGGCCTCAGCTGTGCTCTCTAATCCTGGGTATGAACAACAACAGACAACAGCAGCCGCTGCCCAAAACAGGCAGCGACAGGCACAACAAGTACCAAAGGGGCGCCCAGGCTCTCCGCTGCGAGGATGGCCAGCGGGCGATGGCTGAGAACCCAAATCCATCCTTGCTTCCCCCAGCACCCCTGTGCTCTACCGGCACTGCAAAAATAATGTCATAAAGCAGAGTTTAAGGCCTCTTTTAAGACACCTTAACCTTTACAGTAGAAGTGGAGAGGAGGAAGGAACGCCATAGGTATTGGGAATTTATTTTGAGCCTCCTGACAAGAAGCCGTGCCAGGGAGCGATCCTTCCTTCGGTCCCCGCCACAGCCCCGCAGCGAAGCACAAAGGCTGGCAATCACTTTTCAAGGTGCACAGACACAAGGGGGGTGAGAAGATTTTTCATTCCATACAAAAGTGTCATCTAATTAGGGAACAGCCAGAGATCAAGCCGCTGCAGCCAGCTACCATCTTCAACGCGGCAGGAGATGCTCTGGGGATTGACAGGCAACTTCCCGGCTCATTAACCCTGCCTGGGACTCAGCAGTCAGTGCCACAGCTAAAGGCACTTTACTTTCAGGAGCAAGTTACTCCCAGGAGAAACTTTCCCTCCAACCACTGCTGCTCCCGGGTGGCGAGCATCCCGGCAAGAGCGGTGAAGGCAGAGCAGTGCACCATAGAAAACAGGTATCCTCAGGAAAACTGGGGTGCCGGTCCTTAACTTTGCACAGGCAGGGGCTGGGGGTTGCACCCAGGCGTGCGTACCCCAGGCAGGGGTGCGCATCCCACCACGGAGGCCAAGGGGGACATCAAGGGCTGGGCTCAGCCGCTCCTGCCGGCTTTCTGCTGAATTCCCCTCAGACCAGGTTTTTCTGTTAGATTTCAACAGGAGTTATGAAATAGCATCAGTTCCTGGGTCTTTTAGCAGCAATTCAAAAGCATTTTAAGTATTCTAGAAAATGAAAACCTAAACTTCACCCCCTATCCAGCAGTGAAATTCAAAGGGGCACCTTTCTCTGCTGTTCAATACAATGAGAGACGCTATATATAAACTCACAAACCAATTGGTAATTTCCAGAGTCATTAACTCTGCTGGAGCTCTCCTTTCACTCCAGCTGATTTTGTTCAACTACTGAGTTAATGCATGAAAATCTCAGTGATAACTTTTTAAAGATGTTGGGTTCAGTTTAATCCCCCTGGAAGGCGATAATATCAGCAGAGGCTTCAGCCCGCTGTCCTCAGAAACCCTCCCACTCTAATTTCGGCGTGGGATGGCGTCCCCAGCGCTCATTGTGTGGCGGGGGCCTGGTGAAGACCTCCCGACAGGTGGCCCTGGCAGCAGGCAGCGAGCCCCCCCCAGCCCAGAGCCCTTGGGCAGGAAAGCTTTTTTCCTACAGTCAGGGCATTTACACCCAAAAGAAGCCACAAAATTTCTACCGGCTATTTCTTCCACCCAGGACCAGATTATTTTTTGTAAACTTGAAAGGAAATGCAAATAAACTAATCACGCTCTAGAAGATGGAACATTTATACACCTTTCCCAGGGGATGAGTAGATTATTATGAGATGTTATCAGCTTGCCACAGGCATGACGGGGGAGGGTTATAATTCACCAGTGGAGACTAAAATGCAACGTGCTGGACGATCTGCAACAACGGATTGGCCTTCGGGTCCCCCATGCCACTGTGGCCCCCAGGGGACACTGGACACACTGTGGGTTTTCGGTACCCAGAGCACAGGGAGCACCGATGGTGACAGTTTGGAGGATTAATCTGAGTCAGGCAAAATCTGTGGCTTAGTTAAACCACCCTAAACCCTGGCTAGGCTCTCGCTCACAAATCAAGAAGCCTTAATTTGATTTAGCAGCAATCCCTTCAGCAGCCAGCTGCATTCGAATTAAAGCCACTTTAATTCTGAATGAAAAGTGTCCGCATGCGGCTTAACCTAATTTCACTAATATCCATCCTGCCTCCAGCGCCCTGTTTTCCTGCTGCCTTTTGCAAGATTTACTGCTGCACCCCCTTCGTCTCCCACCTGCCTGAGAGCCAGAGCAAAGGCTCGGCACGGTCCCTCCTCCGGCTCCTCCGGGCGGGAAAGGGATGCCCTGGGACCACTGCCTGCCCAGATTTCCCATGGGAAGGCTGAGGTACAAACTCGACCCCTTTCTTCCAAAGGGGTGGTTTTGCATTGGAACATAAAAAGGAATATTTCATGCGAGGTAAACATAAATAGAAAACCAAGGCAGAGCTCCTTGGGCAAACCTTGCAAAAGTTTTTTTCCCCAATACCAAAATTTGCCAGTCTCATGTTTCCCCAGAACGTTTTGCTTTTGACAAAATGACACTTCATGGTCACCAACTCTGCTATTTAGGGTGTTTCAAGCAGGCTAAATCACAGCTTCACACATGACAAAACTCCCCAAAGAACTGCCATCGCCCCCTTTTCCTGGGGATAACTGCAGACCATGCGATCTTCACCGGGTGCGGCGGGGGAGAGATTTAAGGTGTTTTTCTCGCTGCCCCGCACCAGGCGAGACGGAGGAGTCCAACCAAGCAGACAGCGCTGCAAAACCTCACAGCAAACCCCAGGGACGGATCCACCTCTTTGCAACACAGCGAACGACACCAAACCGCTTTAGGCTGAGCCTTCCTCCCTCGACACCTCCGAGTGATGCTACACAATGTGTGAAACCCATCGCTGCGGGTGCCGGCAGAGACGCCGGGCTGCCAGCCTGGGCAAGGTGCATCTCCCGTGGCTTGCTGAGGACTGTGGCACTCAGGACGGCATGCACGTGCCTGCCCTGTGCTCTGCGGGCAGCGCTGCAGGCAGGCAGCGCAGGCAAGGCGAGCTCACCTCCGTCTACAAAACACCGCGCCGGCACTGCCTCCCCAGGCGATGGGCTGGGGGGCAGGAGCCGGCCAGCACCCCCCACCCGTGACTCCCTACCAGGCACCCAAGCCGGGCAGAGGTGCTGGTTCCCACCATCACCCCAAAGGGCTTCTCGTCCCCTCGCTCTGACAGCGAGGGGCTCAGCCCGAGGCGTTAGCGCGGAGCATTACCATTTCTGCGCTTTTCTTGCATAACCGCTGACGTGAACCCCGAAGCCTGGGCAAATGCAGGATGATCTGCGCTTGTACAGAAAGCTTAAGGTTGTCAGACTTCTCCTGTGATCAAAAACACCGGCTCCGCAGGCTGCCCAGCCCTTACCGCCAGTACTTGACATGCTTTACATTAAATCATCCCTACTTTTTTTATGAGTAGGGGGGAAAGGAGGGGATCTAGAGTGTCAAATAAATCTCTTCATCACCAGTGCTCGCCCCTAATCTGTGGGAGGTGTCACTTGTTCCTCCGACAGCGCTGCAAAGCCGTAAGTCACCATGTCCCTTCCCCAAGCTCAGCCCAGGCTACAACACTGCCAGGCAGGCTGGGAGAGCAGGCTGGCACCTGGCAAGCAAACGGGGAGGAAAGCACCCCAGTTTTTGGCCTTTTCCAACCAAACACCCCAACGAAACCTCCCAGCTGCCCGCTGCAGCAATGTGGAGGCAGACGGGTTGCCTAGCAGAGGATGCTCGGCTGCGCAGGCTGGCGGGCGGTCACCCCAGCGAACAGACATCCCTGGGGAGCTGGAGGGCCGGCCCCGTCCTACCGTGCATCCTGCGGCCACGGCCAGTTTGTGGGTGGAGAAGGGGAAGGCCTCGTTGCTGAGGTCGGTGTCGAGCACTTCTTGGAGGACGACACGGCTGTGGGGAAACAGCAAAGCGGCCTCAGTGAAAGGACGTAGCTCGCCAGCCTGCTCTAAGGGTTATTGCGAAAACTTGCTTTCTCGTCTTGTTGGCAAGGCAGACTTCTCCCTCCAAAGGGGAGCTGACGTGCGTGATATGCCATGCTGTGAGAGCCTCGAAAGAAATGCCCGTTCCCCAGCAAATGGAGTGTCGCTCCAGCCAGCCCATCGCCTGTTGCCATGGGGCTCACACTTAACCCTGCCCGACACAGGGACCCGGCCTGCGTCTGAGGCATCCCTGCCTCCAGCCCTGCATCTCTCTCTCCGTCACTGCATCCCTCCCTCCATCCCTCCATGGCCAGGGTGCAAGGAGGGGGCCACGACGCTCTCCCCACACTCACCTCAGGGGGCCCTGGATGCTCATCATGCCCAGCTCCTCCGAGCAGTCGAGGAGTTCGCACTGGAGCTTCATGTCCTGCAGCACAGTGGTGATGTGCGACCAGTTGTGCTGAGCCACGGCCCCGCCGATAGCCAGGTAGTAGCCGTCCCCTGGAAGACACCCCCGCGGCAGCCTTTCAGGCTCAAGAGCATCGGGCTGGGGGCGATGCCCCGCTCAGCTCAGGGCTGGTTTTGCTCTCCAGAGGCTGAGCTGCAGCCCTGACCCTCTCCAGCTTGCACAGCCTGGGGGGGACTACCAAGAAATGGGGGGGTTAAATAGTGCTGGGGCAAGGGAGGGCTCTGCTAACATCCACGCTGCCTTTCGTGGGGCTCAGCACAGTGAAAACCAAATGACCATTAAAACCTGAAAGAAGAAAAGGTAAAAAAAGCTGTTCGAGCCCTGGAGGTGTCTGTGCCTGCGTGAGCACCACGGGAAGAGAAAAAAACTCTTTGTCCCTTGAGACCAACAGCAAAAGCATCTGCTCTTTTGTCCCAGCACAGAGCGGATGCCAAAGTGCGGAGGGAGCCGGGAACCACAGGTGGGAGCAGGGAGGGCTGCAGCGACGGGGCCATAACCAGTGCAGGGGCTGCACTGTATACAAGGAGGAGTTTCATCTCGTCAGTAATCCTGGGTAGAAAAATCCCCAGGGATGGGGTTTGAGAGCTGATTAATGTGTAATCAATCTTCCCTCTGTCTTTCCTGCCGCTACAAAATTGCTCTCTGATAATCTGTCATAACGATAATAAGTGCAGCCACCTACAGTAATTGGAAAAATAGACTTTGCTGCGATTAAACTCCTCCATCGGCCGACACACCCTGCAGCTCTGCCATCCGCTTCCTGCCACCCTTCTGTCCCAGACGAGAGGGATACAGGATTCACCCACGGAAGAGCTGACTGGCACCCGACTGGCACCCGACTACACCGGGGCAAAGGGTGGGATCGCCCCCGCAACGCCCACCGCCCCAGGCCGGCGCTGGGGGCTGCACCCGCTGCAGGGCTGCTCCCTTCCAAGCAGCACCTCTGAGGGTGACACTGCTTGGGGACGGGGCTCCGCTGGCACTGGGCATCCCAGTGCAAACCTCCCTTCTGGTGGCAGCCCTGGCAGAGCCCGGTGCCACCGGGTACGGCGCGTGGCAGCACCACCGGAGCCGAGCTCAGCACCCTCCTTGGCTGCTGCTGCCTAATGCCATTTCTGCCCTCTGGGCTGACTGCTCTGCTCCATTTCAATTCCTCTTTATTGCAGCTGATAAGGACTTGGGGCGAGGTCAGAGCCGCCAGCTGGGGCTGGACAAACCCAATAACACCGATGAGCAGTGCAGGCCCCCGGGGACAAGGGGGATAATTGGGTTACAGGGACCAAGGGGTGGAGGTGGAAAAAGCCAGGTGGCTGCCATTAGGTAAATGCAATCACCCCTGCGCCTGCGGCCCCCCGAGCGTGGCGGGGATGGAGGACATGCTGGCGGGCCTCGGACCAAACCTGCCACCACCATGGCTTCCCGGGACTGGAAAGGTCTTTGTGTGCATTGATGCAGCTGAAAAAGGCAGCAGGAGAGGCTGGGAGCTGAACTGCAGGAGAGTAAACCCAGCTGGCGATCCCCCCCCAGCCCCACGGCGGCTGCAGAAACACGTCTGACTCCAGCATCCCCGTGCTCAGGGCTTTTACCTTCGAAGGCAGGGGCCAGGGGGGAGGCCGGGTCCCCGGGGCTGATCCGGCTGACGGTCAGGTCGCTCTCCACACCGCCTCGCTTGTTCAGCATGCAGGTGTACACGGTCGAGCCTGAGGGAATGAGACGGGCACCGCTGCCCATCAGCCAGCCCCGGCACGGAGCCACGGCCCCAGCAGAGGGAGATGGGTACCAGGAAAATTTGTCCTCATCATTACATCAGCTGCCACTGCCTGGGTATGCCCTGACCGACCCTGGATGTCCCAGCACCAGGAGGGGGAGAGGAGCACTGCTTTTCCCCCTTGAGATCTGCGTGAGGAGCAGAAGCTGCATCCTTGGAAATGCCATAAGCTGTCTCCCAGACCTGGAGAAGGGGGCAACTTCTCCCTGTGCAAACCACGGCTGGCGAGGGTTGTGCTTGATTTGCTCCATTACCCATCACATCTCCAGCTGTGAGCCACAGCTGGAACCAGCGGGCCAGACCCCCCCTCCCTCACCCCCCAGCTCAGAGCCCATTTGTCCCTGTGTAAATGAGAGCAGAATCCAGCCTCCGGTGAGGACAGGGAAAGCAATCGCTCACACGCTTCCCATACCCTCTGCAAGAGCAGCATTTAAAAGAAAAGCCAGTTTGGGTCCCCCCCGGTTTGTTCTGGTGTAAGATGTGATTCCCAGGGCATCCTTCCAGGGCAGCGCTCAGCAGAGGCAGCGCGCAGCCGAAATAAGGGGGCTGAGCCGGTACCTGGCGCTTTGCTCACGTCGGCAGTAAACAGCCAGTTCGCCGCTTTTGTTGCTTCAGGACCAACCAGGTAGAATTTCCCAAAATAAGACATGTCGAAGAGAGCCAGGGCATTTCTGCACGTTAAGCATTCATTCTTGATCTACAATTAAAGCAAACACACCGCTGAAGTGGAGCCATATTCTCGCTCCGCAAAGGGAGACACACATTAAAACCATTTATGTAATGGGAAACAATACCAGGACACGGCTGGTGCCTTTAAAGGCTGTACAGCTTCAAAACACTCCTGAAAAATCAGGTGTTAAAGGAAGCAAGCCTGACAGGCCATCCTGTGTGCTCAATCCCATTCCTTACTTCACTAACACAGTGACAGTTATCAATAATAATAGTTAAATTTTATCAAATTGGGTTTTTCCCCTAAGCTAGTCTCAACTGTTTCATTTAGGAAAGCAGCAGTAAAATTCCCGCGGCCTCTCCGCCGAGGTTTCTGAGCACGGGCCACACGTTTCTCTCAATCTTTTTGGAATATTTTCCCCAGTTTTGGGCAAAGCTCGCTGCTTCCCCTCCCTCTGAGCCTCACCAACTCCACCCAAAGTGGCTGCGTGGCACGGGGCTCTGCTGCCTCTAACCCTCCCGGCTCCAGATGTGCCCAGTGGTTTTGGGCGGGGGGGGGCTTCCCTCCCCCACTCACAATGTCGTGGTGGGGGGGGAAGTCAAAGGTGTACTCGTCCCCCAGCAGCTGGTTGTAGGTGTAGTCCCTGTGGCGCTCCTGGCCGTACGCGCCGTAGTAGTCGTAATCCAGAACCTGGGGGGAGAAGCGGGAGGATAGGGGCAGTGAGGAAGATAATGTGAGGCCAAAGCCAAGGGGCTGCTCCCGAACACATTCACCCCATGCCAGGAGAGGTGTGGGTCCATGCAGAACCTGGCTGTGGTGATGGGTCCCCACCCTGGCATCCCTGCCCACGGTGATGGGTCCCCACCCTGGTATCGCCATCTGCAGTGATGGGTCCCCACCCTGGCATCCCTGTCCATGGTGATGGGTCCCCACCCTGGCATCCCTGCCCACGGTGATGGGTCCCCACCCTGGTATCCCCACCTGCAGTGATGGGTCCCCACCCTGGCATCCCTGTCCGTGGTGATGGGTCCCCACCCTGGTATCCCCACCTGCAGTGATGGGTCCCCACCCTGGCATCCCTGTCCGGGGTGATGGGTCCCCACCCTGGTATCCCCACCTGCAGTGATGGGTCCCCACCCCGGCATCCCTGCTCGCTGCTCTCTTCAATGTACAGAAGTGAGATCAGTGCCTGTCGTTTGGGGGCGTTGCAGGCAGACGCTGCCTGTTGCAGAGGGACAGGCAGACAGACACGCACGGCATGCACACACGGATCTCCCTCTTACCGCTGTTATAGCGAATTAAAGCCCAACAGCTTTTATGGACCCATTTTGGGGCCATGCACCTGCTCGCCGCATATCGCACACCCTGCAGACGCAGGACACGTCCTGCATGCACCGGGCATGGCGAGTACCCTCCGGGCTGGCTGCCCCCCGGAACGCGTGCCATGCTTACCGGGGCTGCTCCCCTGGGGCTGAACCAGCCCGGCCTCTCCCAGCCATGCCGCTCCTGGAAAACACAGCCCTGTCGCAGCAGCTCCTACACAAGCGAAGAAATGGGAACAAATGGTTAAAAAAAAGCCTTTTCACTGCTTTTTGAGCAGCGCCCAGGCTGCTCTCCAGTGCACGCTCAAGACCCGACTTGTGACCCCTCGGCTTTGGCTATCAGCAGCCAAAATCAGCTCTGCAGTTTGTCTTTTAAAACAGCGGCAAAACCCAGCTGCCTGCAAATTGCCTGATATTTTTGTCTCTTCCCAAGAAAGGTATTTGCCTCAACGGCAGCCGACGGGCGGGAGTCCGGCAGCCCAGCTGCGCACCCCACCAAATCTTGCACTACGGTGCATGAATTACTGACCGAGAGATGCTAAATCCAGAGAGCAAGATTCCCCCCCATGTTTACAAGAGTAATTATATAATAACATTTAAGATTTATATGGCAACCTTCTCATTCCTCCTCTGTGCTCTCAGGAAAATCTCTCTGCACGCAATTAATTAGAGATCCATTAAGATATTGTGTTTGGTGCCTCTGTTCAGAAAAGAATAGATTTTGTTGAACATTTCAGAAATGATTCAGTGCCTATTTATAAAACACAGCACATGTTCTGGAGCTGCATGTATAAATACCAGGCTGTCAGTCAAATGGGCATCGCTTATTAGACATGTTATTAAAAAATAAATTGCATCCTCGGTGACAGAAAACAACTGAGCTGTCAACCAAACACCGGGGGACAGTGGGGAGGGATGTCTGTTTTACTGCTTGAGCCTCTGCTCTCCATCGGAAGAGGAATAGTGTGATATGAATTAGCGATGAGCAGAAATGGGCTCGAGAAATGTGGCTGCTCCTTGCTGGGGCTGGGACTGGGGCTGGCAGTGACGGGGTGGGAGGAGGCACCGGCCCCAGGTCACCCCGAGCATCTCGGGAGCGGTGGGTGTTTTGGGGGGCCTCTGAGTCGCAGCAGCTGCAACGCTGCTGGTGCAGCAAACTGCTGGAAACCGGGTTTTTTTCTCAAGTGCTGCATCTTGAAAGCGTTCACCTATGGAGATTTGTGCAAGGAAGCAGCTGGCGAAGGCGGGAGCAGGGAGGAGCCCTGGCTGGCAGCTACAGGGAGCAAAACCAGTGGGGACTTAGGGGGTGCCAGCAAAACCACCTCCACGGAGGCACAGCTGCTCCCCACTCTTCCTGCACCCCTCCCTGTGCCCCAGCCTTGCTCCACATTGTGAGATGCTGTTTTGGGGAGGAAAAGCTGCTGCTGAGCTGCAAGCGAGGCATGGCGAGCGGGGGGCAGATCACTGTGGGCATCTGGCACCCCACAGCCCTCGCAACTGCCCCTGAGCCGGGCTGGCGGTGAATGAAATGAGCCTCTGAGCCCTTCTCTCCACTTTTCCCTTGCCCAGCGACCATCACCGGGCTCTTAAGCCATATCTGCTAAGTTAAATCTTAGGGGAATGCTTGGCATTGCTACCATTAAACTGTCCGTGGCCCCAGCACCCTTGCAGCATGCACCCGGTGAGCTTTAGGATTCGACAGGGATCTTCTCAGGATGGATGGATGGGAGTAAGGATGCAGCACGCTCCTTTGGGGAGCAATATGACTGTGGCCACTCCTTGCCACCTCTTTTTTGCTCCAAGGGTGCTGTGAGGGTCTCCCACCACTCGGAGGGCAGCCCAGGTCAGGGTGCACGTCCTCACCTCGTGCAGGGGATCCTTCCTCGCGTTGCGCCCCGCCAGCGGCTCATCGTGGGGGAAGACAACGGAGTAGTTCTTGGCGTAGGACTCGTGGCTCCGCTCCCGGATCCAGCGGTTGTTGTCAGTGAGGGAGTGGTGAAACCTCCTGGAAGGCAGGGAGAGGGAAGCCGTCCGGATGAACCCACCGGCTCACAGGGTGTCTCCTCACCCAGGCACAACCCTCTTGGCCAGACCCAGATGTGGATGCAGCTGCTGTGGCGTAAAATTGCTATTCCTGCACCCCTTTCGTGGGTCAGAGAGCAAAGGAACCAAGTGGGGCTTGGTGCTGGCCATGCCGCAGCGCTGCCCACCAGAGCTGGGCACTCGCCGCAGCCCCCACCAAGCTCCCCAGCCCTGCTCCAGGCACATCTACCCCAGAGCAACTGGGAGCAGAATACAGACCTGCTGGGGGGAAAAAAAAATAGCAAAAGAGGAAACTTGAGGTTAATTCTGCTCCTCTTCAGCGTGGGGCCGGTCTCAGAGCACCCCTCGTGCACAGCCCGGGTTTAAACACAGCCCTGACGAAGGAAACAGCCCTGGACATTCCTTACATTTTTCATCCAATTCTCCCTAGGCTGAAAGATAAATAAAACCCCAAGCATTTTAAATTTGTTTGACATATTTTCATCTTTCGAACAGAAAAACTCCTTGAAGGAATGTGCCAGCTCAGCACATGCTCAGGTTATTATTACCAGAGACCTGTAACTCACGGAGAGCAGCCCCGGGTGCCGGTGGCACCTTTCCCGTCCTCCCGCTTCGGCGGGCAGGGGAGCGCGGCTCTCCAAATTACCACCGGCTCCACTCCAGCCCAAAGCCCCCACGTCTGGAGAATGGGAGACAGGCAGCAGGCAAAAGGTAAGACAAAACATCATCTATAGGGCCTTTTAAAACAATATTTTCAGCTTCTCTCCCTGCTGCCTGGGTGCAGAGGAGAGGAAGGGCACCGGGGCCTTGCCGAGCAAGCAATACTCCCAAAAAGCAGCCATGGGCTCGCTGTGAGGGCAGCTGCCTCTTCTGCCGGCAGGGACAGGCAGCAGGTGACACATGGCATGTCACCGGCACCCCCGGCTGCGCCGTCCGCCCCGGCCCCTTCACCGACGTGCTGAATTTTTGACAGCGGCAAGAGGAGCAACAGCTGCCAGATGAAATATTTACAAGTGAGTGTTTTGAGAGGATAAATATTTAAATGTGCAGAAAAGGGAGTTATTTAAAGAGGAGCTTAGTAATCGTCACGAAAAGAAAAAAAAATGGGACCGACACCAGCTTGATGACGGGGCAGACGGGATATGGAGGATGCTCGGGTAATCCAGATACAAGGGCTGGAAAGCCCCCGGCCACTGCCTGAGCGGGGCTGGGGTCCCCCGGCGCGGGTCAGCCCCAGGATGGCTGCGGTTGTGCCAACCCGCCCGTCTGACGGTGCAGCGGTCCCTGCCCAGCCCGGGGATTTCTCCTTCCCCGGCTTGGCCCATCGCCGGCCCGGCTGCGGGGCTGGTGGAGGAATGCTGCTGGAGGCATCGCCCGCTGACCTCTGCAGGCACCAGCACCGACTCCCCTCTCCTCCCAGCCCGAGTCAATGGGGTGTTTAGCAGCTTTGCCACTGAAGCAACATGATTTTAAAAGCTTTGTCCCTGACAGGGTGGTTGTTTGTCGCTAGCAGCCCTATAAGAAAGCCCAAACCCAATCAAGTATAATCAAGCAAGTCAAAAGCAATTACAGAGCCAACATCTGCACAGTCAAAACTCCCGGCCCATGTCGTGCTGCAGGGGGGAGAAGCTAATCTTTCTCCTGTTGAAATCATCACCCCGATTATTAACTTAGAGGATTAGGCACAGCACTAATTGAACAACAACAAAACGCAAACGTAATTACCCTGTCCTTTCCCATCACTGCAATCTCCTCCTGTCTGATGGAAGCTGTTTGCGTAGAAGCGGGATGAGGCAAATGAGAGAAACTCCACGTGTAAATTCATGAAAGCCGTCGAGCACAATTGATTCCAGCTCCTCGGAGGGACACAGGCTGCGGCACAGACGCTGCCCGACACCCGCCCCCGATGCCAGCCCTGCCTTGAAACCTGTCCCCAAGGACTACCCATGGATGAAGGGTATCAGCAAAGGAGCCCGCAGCCCGCGGGGACCTGGGACAGCCGGGGTGACTTGCCTGATGTCGTAGCCGTACATGTCCTTCTCTGGCCGCCCGTGGATGATCCAGTGAGCCAGCTCCCTTCCGCAGCCGCCTCCCAGCATCATCCCTGGGGGAAGAGGCAAGGACCCAGGTGAGGCCAGGAGGCCAAGCACCGCTGTGGATGCGGGGCTCTGCCCGGGATACGATGCCCACATTGGGATGCCCGAGGTGTGATCCCTTCCGCTCTCGCTTACCGGCGCTGTTGAAGCCACAGCCCAGGAAGAAGCCTCGGACTTCTGGGGCTTCCCCCATGAGTGGCTTGTGGTCGGCCGTGAACGACTCTGCAAGACAGAGAGGGACGTGTGCCAGCAAAGCCAGGGCAGGCGTTTTGGGGACGCATCGTGCACTTTAGGAGCAGGGTTCCTACAGCTTCCCATGCTGGCCTCGTCCTGCTCCCAGAGAGCCAGAGTTGGACCAACACCGAGCACTTCCCAGCACCTCAGCTCGAGCATCCCCCACCCGTGTCTCTCCAACAGCCCCAGGCAGCACAGGCCACAGGCAAGGCTCCCCTGGTACCGGGATGCCCAGCATCACACAGGGGTCTCGTGCAGGCTCCTGAAGCAAATATACATACACATATATATGCATATACTTGCTTCAGAGGCTTGCATGAGTATACTCATATGCAGGCACACACGCATATATATGCACATTGCACTGCCGGTGGCAGAGGCAGGTGCTGGTGGCACAAGGCAGCTCCTTTGCAGCCCTGCACATTGCACAGCCCGACCCTGCACCGCTGAGACCCCAGGCTTGGATTAACTCTGCCCTCCGTGCCCCCGGGGAGTCGACAGCGCTCGCTGCACGCCAGCACTGCAGGGGGAGGACCTCGGTGCTAAGGTTTAGATTGAAAATTTGTGAAGCAGAACGAATCCCCAGTCAGAAGGCGCACGAGGCACTGCGGCGGCTGGTGCAGCCTCTTTCTTTCTCCCGCTCCCCCAGTCAAGGGAGCTGCATGGACCCATTCATTGCCTTTTCAATATCTGGGCAATATTTCATTTTTATGACTATTTTTCACCTTCATCGATTTCTGCTGGGAAATTTCATGAATTTAAGCTACTTTATTAGCTGAGGGATTGCTGCTGATGTCGCCCAAGGCTCCTCTGCTAATGATGTCTCATGCTGCCAGCTCCTGCTCCCCACAGCACTGTCAACCACGGCCCCTGTGCAAATCCCCACGAGGGAGGATGGAGCAAGACACCCTGACAGAGGTGTGCAATCCTCCTCCCTGTTTTATGGTGGTTCATCCATCCACGTGAAAGGAAAGAGAGAAGACAGGATTCAGTCTGGTCCTTCCCCTGCCCAGCAATGCCCAGCTTGTTTCCCCAAGATCTCTGTGCTCAGGAGAAGGCAAGAGGAGAGTCAGAAGATTATTTCATGCCAATAACCCCATAGCGATATGCCAGGCTACAAATTCACTGAGTTAACGGTGCAACCCCCAAAGCACCTCGCCTTCACCCGTGCTGCACGCCAGCCCTGCTGCCTTTGCACTGGGACGGATGCTGAGTGCTCACATGGGACCTTGGCCCGCTTGGCTGCAGGGTTGGATCATCAGCCGGAGCAGAAACAGCTTAAACCACCCCAATTCAGTCTGCTTTCGTCCCCTGCACGGTAGCTGTTCTGGTGGTGAAATATTTACCGTGCAGCAGAGAGGACAAGTGTTTGCTATTTGCTTCAGCCCAGCGTGACTCAGCTGTCACAAGCAACCCAGCTGCTGGTTTAAATCAAGAAGTAGAAAAGGAGGAGCGCTGACCCTTTGGAAATTACATTACTGTACTACAAATACTAGACATTTATCTATAAGAAGTCAGCTCCCCACCGGAGGCCAGCAGCTCTGCTTACACCGCGGTTTTATCAAACCTGCTGTACCCAGGGCCAAGGCCCCCGCCTTGCACATGCCATGTTTTATCTGCTGCGGGGCAGGAGATGTGCCCTACTTTCCCCTTCTACAGCAGCACCGCTCCCTCCCCGAGGGCCTCGAGGGTTTCCCTTTAAGTGCTTCAGCAAAAAGGGATTTTTTTTAAAATATTTTTTTTGAGCATGTGGTGGATTCCCAGGCCAAACCAAGTGTGCAGGGCTCGGGTTCGAGCGCTGGCATCACCTCGCTGCCACTGCAGGCAATGCTATGGCCTCTAACTCCACACCAGACAGCCTGAGATGTAAATCTGGGTAAATCTAATGTCATCAGCCCAGAAACAAGTAGTAAAAATAATAATATAAGATAACACTTGGTAAAACAATGGCCATAGCTTGAAAAAAATCTGCCCCTTCATTCCCCAGTCCAGTGGCCACAACATCAGCCGTAAATCTGCGCTAGCCACCCCCCAGCCTGGACCAAGGCAATGAGCTCCCCGGTGTTTCTCCACCTAGGCTAAGCCTGGGATGCCACCCCTCGGAAGATGACACCACTGCAGCCAGACCACAGGCGCTTTCTCTGCCTTCAGAGAGTTTCTCTTCCCAGGTTATGAAGTTTCCCCTTGTCTTCAGCAAGATCCTTGGAGGAACGCAGCCACCCCGATGCCAGCGCTGCCGCGTTACCTGGCCCGCAGACGGTGGATTTAATGCCTGTTTTCTCCAGCACCGGTACTCTGTTGATGGCACCTTCGATGTGTTGCATGAAAACATCCCAGTCCAGATCAAAGAGGCCAAAAGCAAATTTTTCAGATACCTGAAGGTGGGAAACAGGAATTGGGACACAAAATAGAGTACAGCTGAGGGCGTAAGAACTTCTCAGCTCTGGCAGCCTCGGAGACCACAGAAAATCGAGGCTGCTTTGCAGACTCTGGTTTCTTTGAGTCTTCATGAACAGCCCAGCCAAGCCAAAAGCCTGGGGCAGAGCCCGAATTAGGACACCTGGACCGGGATAAAGGGATGATGCAGCAGGGCAGGCACCGCACGGTGGCCTCTAAATCCCCCCAGCCCAGTCTTTTCATCTCATTCCTGTTGTCTCTGCACCTCATATCTACGCCGCAGACAGACCCAAAGGGAAGATGCTGTCCTGTGCTTTCCCCACCGGCCGCAGGGAGGTTGGTACCCGCAGGAGCGGGGGGCTGAGGCACTCACGCCTGCACCCACCCCTCCAAGGGGGTTCCCTGGAAATCTGCCTCGTTCCCCTGGAAAACCTCCTGGCGCCACTCACCTGCTCCCAGAAGATGGGGTTTGACTCATATCCACCCACGGAAAGGGCATCGCCTTGGAGACGGAGATATACCGAGGCGTCGTGATCGCGAACGTTTGGCATGTTCTGAAAAACGAGGAGGGAGAGCGGAGGGGTGAGGGGGGCCGAGAGCCGCGGGAGGACCCTGACATCGCCCCAGTGAGGCTGAGTGGGATGAGCTGGGGGTCTGGGGCACAGGGTTGGCACCTGCAGCAGTGACCCACCCAGGCTGGGAGCAGCAGTGGCTCCATGGATGTTCCCACAGCCCCGAAATCTGGGTGCCCACGTTTCCCCAAGGGGCAGCTCTAGCAAACCTGGCCAAACGACGGGCAAAGCGGCTTATGCAGGCAGCGATGCTGCGGGCAGCGTGCCCATTCACCAGGCCTGAGCCCAGGCACCCAAGCTGGAAGCTGAGTCTTGCACAAATCCTGCCTAATCAGCAGCTGGCAACCTCCAGCGCTGCAGGTAGGAGCCATGCTGCAGGTGCATTTGCACAGGCGCCAGGGCAGCAGCGCCTCGGCTCTCCGGCTGCTCCTCCACGGCACGGGCAGCACCGCGGATGCTTGGGGGAGCGGGAGCAGCCGCTGCGGTTGATCCCAGCTTGGAAAGCATCACTCCTCTGCCACCCACCTCCACAGGAGGATGCAACAGCACAACACGCGGGCAGCAGTGCGCAAAGAATGAGGGATTTGTTCTCGTGAATAATGGATAGAGAAACATTTAGAGAACATGGAAGCATTGGTGTAGGGCCTACTGCAACTCATGTTGACAAATGGAATTAAGTGGATTGAACAGGAGGCACTGGGGTCTGCAAGCTGCAGCCTCTTCTCTGAAAAGTCTCTTTCTCACCGTGTTTGTACGACACAGTGGGATTACTGGGATATAAATGTAATCATTGATACCAGCAATTTTTAAAATGAGGCACCTCGGACTGAAAAGTCAGACACAGACTATGTCAGTGGGATGGAAAGTAAATAGCGTGCCGTCCTCAAAGCCCTGGTGCCTGAGCGACTGAAGTCTCCTTTGACTCCTGAACAATTCTCTGCAGCCTGACGGCAGGAATAGATTTCTTAGGAGAGTTTAGAAACACTTGGAGAGCTACACCTCTGCCTGCCGGCAACTGGGCCTTGTTCAGAAAGTGTTTGGCATCGTTATGAACACTGCTATCAGACACCAAACACATCAGAGACCCTGTAACAATTCTACTGAGGCCAAAAAAAAAAAAAAAAAAAAGAATAAAATTATCCTGCTAGTTATAACATTGTTAAATATTAAATACGACTCTATTAAGGGTAGTCTGATAGTCCTGCTAGGAGGAGAAGCTCCTGCGTGTGCACTTCCCCGGCTGCCTGCAGAGCCTGGCCCCCAGCGCAGGCTCACGCTGAAAGCAGGAATGGGGAGGGGGGGTCCCGCAAGTCTGGGGGAGCCGGGGGGGTCTGTCCAGGGCGGCAGGAGCCCGCGCTGCCCTCCAGAGCAGAGGAGCCGATCCGCAGCCGCGCAGGACTGACCTGAATGCCCTCGATGCGCTCGGTCACCACGTAGGCGTGATGCATTCCCACCAGCGGCACGTGGACGCCGGCCAGCCGGCCCAGGGCTCGCGCCCACACGCCTGCGGAGAGAGCAGCCCTGCGCTGAGCACCTCTCCGTCCTCTGGAGACCTGCGGTGGTCTGGGGGTGACAGCCAGATGGGGGGGACAAGGACTGATCCAGCCCCTCCGGCTCACGGGATGCAAAGCCACCCCCTGCCCTGTGGCCGCAGCCCCGGTCCCCCACCTTCCCTGCCGTGCTTTGCGCCCCGTACCTGCGCAGTTCACCACGCAGGGAGTCTGGATGGTCCCGTGGGCCGTCTCCACTGCATGCACCCTCTTCACCCCAAAATCATCAGCTCTGACCTGGATGCCGGTGACCGGGCAGTTCTCTATGATCTGGTGGCAGAGGAAGGGCAGCAGAGTCACGGCAGGGTCGCAAGCGCACAACCCAGCTCGCCTGACATCTAGCCCCCAAATCTGGGAAAGGTGAATCCAAGCAGCGGTCTGGCAATGGCCGTCTCCCTTTCCCAACAGCTATTACTGTTACTGCTGATAACAACATACCCCTCCTCAGCTGCAGGCTTAAACCACTGCTCTGTGCTTCCCGCAGCTGCAGACAATATTTTTTATTTACACGCACATGAGCAAAGCAATGCACCAAGGATGGGCTGGTAGTCCCCACCTTGAGGAATGGATTGTGTTACCTGACCCTAAAACCTCTGCTCTCCCGAGGAACCTGCCTTGGGTGCTGCCTTCTCTTGCTCCTAAAGGTCTTTTTTTCATCCTGTATTTTCCCTGGATCTCATGGTTCCTGCCAGCTCTGTTGCTGTGACCCAAACAGCCATCAAAGTGGAACCCTTCTTGGGCAAAGACCTGATGCTGCAGGAGCAGCTCTGCTCCAGTGGGAAAGGAGGAGATGGGGAAGGCAGAGGATGAAATCTCCCAGAGTCAACAGGCATTAATGAGTAATTACTAATTAGGAACTACCGTAGCGCCTCTGGCAGTCGCTGCTCTGGCAAGAGTCGAGCAGGTACCAGCTGGATCCATGGTGCCGTCCTTGGGGACGTACAGCGTGCCGTACAGGTCGTCGATGTTCATCAGCGGGTACAGGTCCTTGGTCTGCGATGGGGTCAGGACGTAGGACTCCACGCCGTACACCTTCCCCAGCTGCCAACCGGACAAGAAAACCGGGAGCTCAAGCAGGCAACAAAAGCTTTGCTCTTCACTTGCTGCTGGAGGAGAAGGGGAGCCCCAGGACACGTTTCTCTCCCAGATGAGGCAACTGCCGCAGCAAGGCAAGCCCTAAATCTAGCATGGGGTGGGATGGTCTGCACAGGTTTCAGGGAATATGGTCCCGTATTCGCATGCAAGCTGCCTGTGCAGCTGGAAAAATGATGCTACCGCTCCTGTGCAACTGGGAGAACGATGCAACCGCTACCTGAACTGGCAAAAATCCACGGCTGGATTTAATTTTGCCTACTTTGCCAGCATTTTGCCTGATTTCAGCAGGCTTAGGGAAGGCAGGAGGCTGCCCTGGAAGCCCACCCCAGGCCACTCGCAGCTCTCCGGGTGGGAAGGCAGGGAGGGACGGGCCGTTCGCAGCCCCGGGGGCTCCGCAGCCCTGGGACCCCCAGCCCTGCTCCCGTGGGCAGGAGATAAAGACCACCTCCTGCCTCCCAGCCGGCCGGGGGACCCGCCGAGGGGCTTCTCCCTACCGACATGAGCCTCTTGTACTCATCGAGGCGCTGCTTGTTGGAGGCGATGAAGAGCCCTCCGTTCTCCACCCAGCCCGTGTGCAGCCCCGTCTCCTCCGGCAGCTCCCGGCTGACCACGTCCCGCGTGTGCGCCAGCAGCTCCACTTCCACGTCGCTGGGACGCAGCTGCCACAGCAGACCTGGGGACACGGAGCCCACGGGTGGGACAGGACAGGCGGCTCCGCCACCCCCCCTCCCCGTTGCAGGGTGCAGAGGGGGCCCCGCCGTCCCACGCGTGGCGTGGGTCGCCCTGCCCGGGGCTCTTGCTCCATCTCGTGGCGACGTGGGAGCGCTACAAAGGCTGGATTTCTGTTTCCCTCGGGCATTAAATGAATGGGAAAAATGGGGGGAAAAGGGAAAATCTGGAGCAGACTACCCCCCCAAAAGCTTACTGAATTCACCTCTTCCAGCTCCCCCCTCCCTGCCAAAGAACATTGGCTTAAAGAAGAAAAAAAAAAAAAAAGGCATGGAAATAAACTGTTTCGTTTTCCTGTGGTCATGTAAAACTTTTTAAAAAAAGAAAATCTGGGAGATGGTTTCTTAACAAAAAGTTATGCCAAAAAGAAAAACAGAAACCCTGCAATTCTCCCCATTTAAAGCCAAAGCTCTCCGGCACATCCGGAGCCAGCCCGCGCAACGGAGCCGCTCCAAGGGCAACGGCGCATCCCAATCCACGGGCATCCCCGCGCCCGCCGCCCCCGGGAGCACCCACGCTGTGCCCGCCGCCTCACCGGCCGTGTGCCAAGTGGTGCCCGAGGTCAGGCGGTCCCTCTCCAGCAGCACGACGCTGGTGACCCCCTGCTTGGCCAAGTGGTAGGTGGTCTGGCAGCCCAGGCTGCCCCCCCCGACCACCACCACCTCGGCCGAGGGTGGCGGAGGTCGGCTGGGCTCCTTGCTCCCAGAGCCTTCCTCCTTCAGCGTCTTCTGGTACGGGACGCTCTTCTTCGCCGTGGGGCCCGTCGCGCTGCTGAAGGGCCGGGGGCTTCTCCAGGGGGCTGGCAGGCGGCGGGGGGCGGCCGCCCGCAGGGCGCAGCTCACGTAGGACATCTCCACCTGCAAATCCCCAAAACACCTCGCTGGCGTGGGCAGGGGACCCCAGGCCAGCTCGGGGCCTCACCACGGTTCTGGCGGTGGCGGCATCTCCGGGTGCTGTGCAAGGGGCTGAGCAGCTCGCGGCGGCTGGAGTGAGCCCCGGGGCACGTCCCTGCGTGGGCTGCTGGGACCCCCTTCCAGCAGGGAAACGGGACCCTGCTGCACGCGTGTGCGCTCCCAAACACCCTGCGGAGGGGCCCCGCTTAAAAAGGGGCTTGGAAACACACAAGGCATGGCAACGGCTGTGCTCGCTCATGCCTGCAGAAACCACTCTCTCTTTTTTTTTCCCTGTATTCAGGAGCCTGTTTGGCCACGATGAAGGTGCAAGGTTTGCTCCCTGTCAAGAGAGGGCAGTGCAATGGCTGCTGGTGTGGGACGGGGACAGATCCTGCCTGCAGACACCCCAGCCCCTGCCTGCAGACACCCCAGCCCCTTGCCTGCAGACACCCCAGCCCCTGCGCCCAGGGCTCCTGGCCGGGGAAATGGCTCAGGGCTTTGCTCTGGGCGCATGGTTTTGGGGGCACAAGAGGGGGTGCAGCGGGGTCTCACAGGCCAGTGCCACCCCCTCCCATGTGAGCCATGGGCTGTGGCGGGGGGCTGCCCTGGAGCTCACCCCACCGAGACCCCCAGCTCGCTGCCACGCGGCCTCCAAACCCCCCGCAGTCCCCGCGCACCCCAGCAAAGCAGCAAACTCCCGCTCGGGAAATCCCGCGACGCCCGCAGGAGTTTCTCGGACAGCCCACGGCAGGTTCCCACCGCCCACAGCCACGACTTGCCGGGCTCCACTCACCAGTGAGGCTCGCTCCGGGCTGGCTTTCCCTACCGCGATGGCCGTGGGGCCCCTGCCTTCCTCCGATGCTCTCCTCCTCCTCCTCCTCTTCCGTGCACGGCCGTCCCTTTGGCCCCTGCTGCAAAAAACATTAACCAGCGCCGGAGGCGAGCAGAGCCAGCCCAGGCAGCCAGGGATGAGCTCTTACCCCTTCCCGTGGCTCTGCTACTTCCCGACGAAGAAGACAAATCAGGCAGAATGGAGAAATTCGAAATAGGGAGGAAATGCTGCTTTTCTCCCCGGCTCGGTGCCCAGCAGAGAACAAACAGCCCAGCTGGGGCCAGCGGGGACTCGCAGCCTCCTGGGCTCGTTCGGCACTGGCTGGAGCCGTCAGCTGGATGCCAGAAAGCAAACACGGCAAGGAAAGGCACCATCTGACCCTCCTGCCGGAGTTCCCAGCAGTTACATTTTAAGAGCAGAATTAAAATAAATTTACACGTTTCCTAAGCCAGACCTACGAGCTCAAAGTGAAGGTGGGAACACCAAAAAATCTAATTTAGAGGGGGTAGGAAAAGAAACGTTTAGATCTCCCAGCCTGAAGGTTTATTGTTCCTCCTGCCCAGGACTCACCCCCAAAATTAGGGCCTGTTTGGGCAGGATACGCAGGCAACGCAAGTTCTTTAAAGGCAGCTCTGAAGGGCCTGATTCAGCTATCTCGGAGAAGCAGAGGTCGGGGTGGAGCCAGGGTTTGGCTGCCGGTCGGCGGGGTCGGGGTCCGAGCAGCATCGTGGTCCCTGCAGCGTCCCCCGGGCAGCACCGCCCGCCCACGGCCCCATGGAGCCCTGAGCAGCCCGGGGACGATGTTTCGGGGGGCTTTTAGCATTCAACAGCGCCGTGACCCTGGGAAGTGCCCCCGCTGCTCCCCACCACCCCATGCCTCTGCTCTTGCATGCTGAATGCACCGTGGTACCCAGTCTGCATCCAAATTCCCCCAGTTTGGGAAGGGTTTGAATAGGAGAGGTTCACTTGTTCCAGCATCAGCCCGTGTCTCAGGCAGCATTTCTCTCCTCCCAAAGTTAAAACCGGTTTCTAAGTTTTAAAGAGAGAGCCCCAGTTCCTCCAGACTTCTCCACAGACTAATTGCTCAAAATAACCACAGAGATGCAAACAAGTCTAAACTCCTGTTTGCAGTGGGGTGTTTCTGTTTGACAGGCCAGAACCATTTCATCAGCGTGTACTAATTATAAATACGACCTTTGGGTTAGACCAGACCTAAAACAATACAAGCCCAAATATGCATTCAGCAGCCCGAGCCATTCACCAAGCTCAGGACGGACAGCAGAGAAAGCAGCCGTGACTTCAGTCTCTCTGAGCCCGGGGCCCTGATGCAGCTCCAGAGCAGGAATGAGGCTGGTTATTTTTATTGATGGTCAACCCGATGTGGAGGGAGCCTACGCCAGTTCAATCTTTTCCCTATAATTCTTAGATTAATTATAAAATAAAGGAGCATAGCGGTTTGCATGCTCCAGATGGAGTTTTCTAGGTCACAGAAAACATTATAGCTAATGCAGGAATGAACTAGCCAGGCGTGCTGCAAAACTGCAGCTGATCATCGCGTGCGTGAGGCTGCAAGTGTGTGCCATCGCCATCGCCACCGCTGCTGGGCCCTGCACGGCGTGCGTGCAGAGCTGGCTTTGCTCTCCCCTGCACCGCAGTCTGAATTTGGTCTTGGGAAAGCATCACCAGTACCTGACCCCAGACTGAAAGCAGGCTTGATCCCACACAGTCCTGCTGGGCAGAGCTTTTCTGAGCTCTGATATTGGCAACCCCCTGCCTCAGTTTCCCCATCCTGACTGCACAGCAGTTCGGACCCTTGTTTTGGAGTCCACCGAGCTGGGTGGTGCAAGTGCTTGCACCCAGCCAACGTGCCTGCTCGTGGCATGGACCAGCCGAGGTGGCAGAGGGAGGTGGCCACGTGCTGGCTGGCCACAGGCCACCGGGGCTGCGGGGCTTGCTCAAGGCCCAGCCACAGGGACACTGCCGGGTGACTGTCGCACTGCGGCAGGGAGCGGGACCTGCTGTTCGCAGAGGGCAGCCAGCAAATGCAACCACCCCCTGCGCCGTGTTTGCTCAGAGCAGAGGCAGCGCCCTGGCGAGCCCAGCTAGTGTGGGAGATTACGTTGGCAGCTGCTATTGCTGGGGAAAAAAAATAATAATAAATAAAACCTGTGTCTGGTGTGTCCCCCCTCCTGGGGTGGGCCAGGGTCCGTGCAGGGCTGGAGCCAGCTGTGCTGGCCATGGCTGGAGATTTATTGTCGGGTTAATGCCCCTGGGAAGGCTCCTCCTGGTCTGGTTACAGCGCCTGGCCGTGGCTGGGCATGGTGAATAAATGCCCCATTTATCCCCGAGGCGTAAGCCCTCATCAGCGCAAACCCCAGGGGGAGGTTTGGACGTGGAGCTGAGCAAAGCCGGCTGTCGAGGTACCCACCTGGCCGAGGCTGCAACGCTGCTGGCTCCAACCGCCCCCGGAGGGTCAGATGTCACCAGCTGCCACCGAGGAGCCAGCCCCCGGGGTGGCAGGGATGTCCCCAGAGGCAGGAACCTGCATGGAAGCAGATTTTTGCATTTACCTGCTCTTGCAGCCAGCAGTCAGTTCCAGGCTCTAGTGCTGCATTTTTGCAGCCCTGCTGTGCCACGGGCATCTGCCGGCAACGCCCGACCCGCTCGGTGCCGGGCTGACGCTCATCGCCGGCAGGAGAGCAGCCAGGTACCAAAACCTATCATACATGGTGCCTGTTGGAGAGCTTCCCTTAGACTGAAGAGCAACAACAGGGAAAGGGTTTATCCCAGGCAGGGGTCATCAGTTTGGCCTAGGCTAAATACCTGGCTGAGCCGCACCTTTCCAAATCAGCATCCAAAAGTGAGTGCCCAGCTAACGTCCTGCTTCACCCAGGGAAACATCTCTGCTCATTTCTACTGAGCCTGTGAAAGTTGAAGCAAGAAGGAGAAAGCACTGGGGACCGCAAGAGCAGAAAAAAAATTATGTTATTCTTAATTAAATCACATGGCAGCTCACACTGGCACCTCGCGTCCCTGCTCTGGGTGAAACCCCCAGCAATGCCTCAGGTATTTTATAAGTGACTGTGCAATTTCTTTTATTGCTCTGGAAAATGCTGCTGCGTGCAGGGCCGAGTGGGATTCTAGAACATGATACTCAGGTGTGACTAAAAGCTGTGGAAAATCATGCTCCTGCTCTCACCCCCAGCGATTCGGCTCCAGCAGGGAGAGGAGCCCCGGGAAAGGCGCCCGGCAGGAGCGCGGGACAACTGCAGCAGCAGCTGCTCCAGAAACAAGGAGGAACTCAAGAGGCGAGCAGTCGGCTTCAGCGGTGCCTCACGGAGAAGAGCCGTGCCTGGCACTGCAGGAAGGATTTACTCCGAGTTTCGGAAGGGTACGAACACTTACGGTTCATGGCAGCAATCAGAAAGGATCACGCATCTCCCCTGGACCGGCCAAGCCACCCCTCCGGCCCCAGCACAGCCAAGGGGGCCTGGGCGACAAGACGCCCGAGACGAGCCTGAACCCTCTGGCACAGTAAAAACCATGGCTGAAAAAAAACCTATCAGCAAAATTACACTTTATTTTTTTGTTGTGGAATTTACTTTGATGTATTGTAACTTAAAAAGGTCTGGAAAAACCACATGCAAAAGGGTTTCTAAGTAGCAGCTAAAGTTTCTATTCCAGCATTACAAGCTATTCCAAATGATTTCCAAATTCCCAGCTATAAACTATTCCATAAACAAACAGTTTTATCTTTAAACTCCCTCCACCCTACCCCAGTTAGTGCAGTGCAAAGGAAAAACCCAAGGAATTTACATATTATTTTCCAACGTATCCCATTGCAATTTTGAATGATCTGCGATGAACTAAAATATATATACAATTTTCTCACCGTCATAAAAAAACATTTCCCTTTCTTATTCACAGATATATATTGTGGCAAATGGCTGAATAATTACTTACAAACAAAACAATCTTTTAACAAGTTTCTTACAACAGTAAACACAGGAGGGAGAGCTCTCCGGAGGGACGGGGGATTTGGCAGGGCTGGGAGGGGAGCGCAGGCAGCGGCGGAGGTCGGGGATCCCTTCGGGGCGTAAGGGAGAGACGGTGCCACGGTCCCCGTGAGAGTGCGAGCTCTCCCACGGGGGATGCCCTCGCCGCCTTACAAAATCAGCCACATTAAACATGGGTCGCGTAAGGCTTTAGGATCTGAGGCATAACACGAGCCATCGTGAGTTGTCTTGGGTGCGTGCGTGTGCGTCTCATCCACCCCAATTACGCCCGCCGCTCCGGCACAGCTACAGGAATCGGAGCAGGGCCCTTTGCTTTGCACAGGAGGAGCAGGGCATTGCCAGCTCCCTGCTGGCTGCCGCCCCTGGAGCATACCCCGAGCTGAGCACTGAGGGGCCGGCCGGGAGAGGTTAGCACCAAACAGTACCTTGGGAAAGCCCTGAGCCCCCTCCGCGTTCCCGTCACCTCGCAGAGCAAGGCCCCCAGCGGGCAGCTGCCCCGGGCAGACCCCGGCTGCAGCCACCCCGCTCCCCCCGTGGCACCGAGAGCGCAGGCACTCGCGGGGCTCCAGGAGGAACGGGCAGCAAAGTAGGGCAGCTCTGGGCTTGTCTGAGCAACAACATTTAATTTCCAAGTTAATATCTTTCCCTTTTCCTCAAGAGACCCAAACTCTTCCATTTATTATCCTGAGCAGGGCACTGCTGCTCCGTTTGTGGCAAGGCTTCGGATGCAGCCATGGCACCTCCATGTCAGGGACCGAGGGCATCAGCACCGCTCACCCACCCAACACTGGCGTCTCCCAGACCTGCGCCAGCGCGATGCCAAGAGCCCCCACGGCAGGGCCACCGCAATCCCAGGGGAACAACGTCAGCACATGGAAAATGCCACTTATTCAGAGAGGCTGGAGGGCATCTCCTGGGGCTCAGATATCGGACAGAGGAAAGCTGTTCCCTGCCACACACCCACACACGTGTTTGTTCGTATTTGCACTTTGGAAGGAAATTCTGGAGCTGGAGAGTAAAGCCAGTGCCCGGCAGAAGATGGTGGCCAGGATTTGCACCCGGCAGCTCTGCCTACCAACCATGGGGGCTGCACTTCGGAAAGAACAGACTCGGAGGGACGGTGCTCAGGACATAACGGCAATGCCAAGACAGACGGACCTTTACTTGACAGCAGCAGCAGTAACAGCCTGTGGGAGAAAGAGAGGGGGCAACGCTCACAGCCCCCAAAAGTGCACGCAGCCGGGGAAGAAGAGATGCTCTCACAACTTCGCAAAACAAATCAGTTGATACCGTAGCCCTTACTCAGGTGGGTTCACCCGCCTGAGCTCAGCGAGGTGGGACGTGTCACGGCTGCCAGAAAAATCAGCCTGGCTCGGGAGGGTCCTGCCCACAGCAGGACCAAGTTGGGAGCGAGGGCAGGACAGACCCACGGACGCACGCTCCTGTCCACTCCTCTGCCTGTACCTGGTGCCTTGGTGGCCTCCAAAACCCTTCTGTGGCAAAACGCATCTCCAGCCCTGCAACATGCCGAGAGCTCCTGCTCACCAGTGGGACCAGTCTGCACCCCAGGCTGCCCCCTCTGCCCACAGCAAGGCTGGTGGGACCGAAGGTGGTTGTAAAGAAAACGGGCTTGGGATGCCAAAGCGGCTCTTCCCCCTCCTGTCTGACCGGGAGGTCCACTTCCAGCCTACGTCTGATGGTCAAAACGCGCCCCTGGTTTCACAGCTGGCATCCTTCAGAGACGAGCAACAGCAACCTCCTCCCGGGTCAGACGTCCCCGCTCTGCCCCCTCGCCCCGGCCGCAGCGCGGTGCTGCTGGGTGCTGCTGCATGGCTGCCAGGAAGACCGCCAAAATCCCGACCCCGGGAGCCCACCCGAGCGGCGTGGCAGGGGGTCTGCATCGTCTCCTCGGGGCTGAGTCGCTCCCTCCCCTTAGAAACCCCCAAATTCTCACCTTGGCACACCCAGGCACCAGCCCAGGCACAAACCTTCAGCCTCACCCTCCCACCATCATCACCACAGTGGCTTTTAAAACACCTTTAGTAAAAGAGGTTTCCATCCTCTGGTGGGCACCGCACAGAGTCTCTCAGCTCTGTCCATGCAGGTGAGCGCGGCTTTCCCGGGACTCGTCTGCAGCTGCTACATGAACGTTATCCGACAGACCATCAATCTTCTATACACTTAACAGGAGCGAGGCCGCCGGCGGCCCCGACGCACGCGCGCGCGCACAGACTGTACAGAGGAACGGATTGCTAAAGAGTCTGCGAGAGCAGTCCTGGGAGGCGTCCGGCCGCGTCTCACGGGGAGCCGCAGGCGTCGGGACAAGCGTGCACGGTCTGCAGCGGCTCGCTCTGGGCCCTTGACGACTTTCCATCAGACATCCCCGCAGTCATTGCACCCCCTCCTCTTCCACGTATGTCGAGGGAAACCAGCCAACCTGTCGGGGAAGCGGAGAGGTGAGCTGGAGACTGGGGAGCTGAAGGGACCTCCTGTTGTCACCGGGACAATTCCCCTGCCACCACACGCTGTTCCCAGTGAGCCATTTGTACGGTGCTGGATGCGCCTGCATCCTGATGCACGGTGGTGACGGGGAGGCGGTGCAGCCGTTACCCTAATTTGGGATGGAGCTAGCAACTATACGTTGCCTTGGACACATGGGTTGTCCGCAATATATAAGGGATCAGGGCATGAAGAATCTGTCCCCAGTGCTACAAACGCTGTGGGACACCAGGTCAAGCCATCAGCCTGCTGCTTTTCCCCAGGATGCTGAGCCTTTCACCTGCAGAGCCGCTCCTGCATAGATACCCCAGGTGCAGGTTTAAAGAGCAGACTCGGACATCGCCCGAGCTGGCGTGCCCGCCTGCCCACCGCATGCTCCCATGCGCCTGCACGCACCGGGCATCGCGTGTCTGCCACACAGCACCCCCGGCACACAGCGGTGGCTCCCGTGAGATGACAGCCCATCCGCGAGGCGGAAAAGAGCAAGAGGGAGTGGGACGTGCTCCCCTGCCCTTTGCTGTCCTGAGAGCAGGCCGTGCTCCGGCTGGGCAGGTTGAGAGCGGGGAGGACCGTGCAGAAACGGGACAGGACATAATCTGGATGCACTCACTCTTCCGTTGGTTTCCCCCTTCCACCATCCCTGGTCCCCGCCAATCCTGCTGTAGATCTTCACCACGTCGCCCTCTCGCAGCGAGAGCTCCCGCATGTCCCGCGCCGCAAAGTTGTATCGTGCCACCGCCGTCCCTATGACCCGTGGGGTGAACACTGCGAGGGCACAAAGCAGAGGGAGTTGGGAGCTGCCCCATCGCATGGGACCGGCCGAAGCCTGGGGAAAGCTTGGCGAGGTTCAACCTGGGTTTTCCACCGCAGCGCTGGCTCCCATTGCAACACACGACCTGGAGCAGCTCGGATGGCGGGGCTGGACTCATCCGAATTGCTCAGCCCCGCACAGACTGGGGCGATCAGGGTTAAACTGGATTCCTGCTGGGCTTTAAACAGCTCCATGGGCTTGGGAAGCCCCTGTCTGCTGACCAGCAGAGTCCAGGAGGGGCTCGGTGGGGATCGCTGGGGTGAGGGGCGCTTTTGTGAGAAGGTGGTAAAAGAAAAGACTTCATAGGAATACGCGATCATTAACAATGAAATCATGGAAAAATCCTGTTCCACCACCAATATCAGGTCTGGCTGCTGCACAGCTCCCAGCACCTGATAGGACCACCTTGTCAAAAGATTTCACAAATCAACTTGTATTTAAACTAGTTCAAAAAATTGAGTTATTGGCACTGGATTCTCCTAGAAATGCTAAGCAAAACCTGTATGTTCTGCCATGAGGAGCAACAAGCTGCTAACCCAGTATCCTCCCTGCTCCTGTCCCTGCCAGGGAGCAGCCAGGGCCCTTGGAAACTTGGTCCCGTAACGGACCAAAAGGTGCAAAAGGTCCCTGCAAACCCTAATGGTGACCGACAGCTTGTGATAAGAAGCACGGCCCCGTGAGCCGTCCCAGGATCCGGCCTCCACCAGCACCAGCACGGCCCCAGCACCGCGGATCTCCGTCACTTCAGGCAGGGGATGGTCAGGGGAGGCACCAGGAGGAGCAGCAGCGAGGGGGGAAAGGCAGGGGCAGTGCTCAGCTTCCCTGCCCCGGCAGCTGGGCAGGGGGAAGGAGGGTTGGAGAGCAACGGTGGGAGGGATGGGATGGGCAGAGGAGGAGAAAAATGCACCTCCTCTGAAGTTTGCAAAAAAAAAAAAAAAAAACCACCCTGAAGGGACGTCGTGTTTCGGTGAAGCTACTCTTTTTGTCCCAGGACTTTTGAGGATTAATTTCAATTTTAAAAGTTTGCAAACCAAGGTTGAACTAAGTTTGAGGAAAAGCTTTGCCCAGGTTTTCAGCTCTCGGGATGAAAAGAGATGAGGATGGCGATGGAGACGGTCCAGACACACAACGTGCAATCACTGGAGGGCTCGTCCGTCCTCACCAGGCAGCCAGGCTGGAGAACGGAGCGAGAATCACGGCAGCTTTGAACTCTTTCATCAAGAGCTTGCTCAGAGCCCACTGCTGCACAAATTACTTTCTGCAACACTTTGCATGCAGTTAAAGGATCCCAAATTCCCAGAATTATGTTCTGATACCATGAGAAGTTAAGCGTTCTTCCCAAACATGGCAGTAAGGAAAGCAAGCATGGCTTTGCCGATGATTTTCCCTGTCCAGCCTAAAGAAAATACTGAAAGGTAAAAGCTTAAACAGGAAGACATGAACTGGCACAGTTTTGCTCTGATCCCTGCCAAACAGGCACCAGTCTGTAAGACATTTAAATCAATGGGGTTCAAAGGCCAGAGCACCGCTGCACTCTCCGCAGGGAGTCTGAGCCACAAAACACATTGGACAGCGCAGGTTCCCCCCCGCCTCCTCAGCAAGGGGCTCCCGAGCAGCCTCAGACACCAGAGCTCAAAAACTGCCGGACATGAGGTGTTCTCCTTGTCCAGCAAGGAGAAACGGTCTGGAAGATGGTGTGATGCCAATGCTCGTTTGGTGAAACACACGGGATAGGCAAGTCGAGCTTGAAGTACATCATGAGATCCCAATGCGCTAGATTCGTTTTTTTGTTAATTTTAGCCCCCTTTCTCAAATAGTGACAACTCCATCTCCTCCCTGCCTTGATTTTGGGGAGAGAGGGGAGTGCATTTTGCTTCCAGCCAAGCCATGGTTAATTCACTTATTTCCAGGCTGTGCCCCAGGGCAGCACTGGGGACCCCCTGAACTGCCTGCGGGTGACGGAGGGACAGCGGGGACCCCGCTGGCGATGGCTTTCAAGCTGGGGGTGCTGCAGCCTGGGGAAGGCGGCAGGTCTCTCCGGCGGGGAGAGGCACTGGTACCTGACCAGAAGGGACTGGAGGAGCTCTGAGAAGAAAAGTTGAGGCCCTGAGGACTGAGAAAAGAAAAGTTGTAGGAAGCGCAGGAGGCTGCAAAGAGGTTAGAGAGAAACAGAAAGAGGCAGAACACGCATTAAAAAGGAAATTAAAAAAATATTATAATGCACAATGCTTTAAAAGCTGATGGAGAAATACAGGGCAAAGCATACAGAAGGTCTTGCGCGGGGGCTCGGAGCTGGGACAACCAGCGGCAGGTCCGCCCGCAGCCCCACAGCCAGTGTGGGGGCTCAAAAGTCATCCTAGGCTTGTATTTTATTGGAAAAGATATTTAACAAACGTTTAAAAACTATCTTCCTTTGGTATTCTTTTTAAAATATACCATGGAAAAAGTTTTTTAAAAAATGCGTTTTTCCCCAGAAAGTAGCTATTTCTGCACTCAGGCTTTTAGACAAAATGGAACATTTTGCACTAATGCACATTTTGCTTTCCATTTCTTTTGATTTTGTTTTCTTTTTTTTTTTTTAATTTTAGGCACAGACTTACCATTTCTACCATAATCTCCATTAAAGGAGCCCCACTGGGATTCAAACCATCACAAGTGACACTGGAACTGGATCCATTAAAACACATGCACAAAAGCTGACGCGGGCGGGTAAGACACGCTATATCCCGCTATCAGAGCGGCGCATCTCTGCTCACTACCCGCCGCCGGCGGCCGGGCTGCCCCTGCAGCCGCAGCTCCTCTCCCGGCAGGGCCAGGCGGTGACAAACCGCCCCTGAGCACAGGGTGCAAAGCCGTAGGAGGGAAACCAGCCCCTCCCAGGAAAAGCTCCCGCTGGGAGGCTGCACCCGCTCCGTGGAGCCGCACGAGCTCGAGGGAGCAGCATCAGTCAGCCCCGGCTCGGCCGGACCCCCCCGGCCCCCATCACCTCCTGCGAGACCCATCCTCAAAATGCCACCAGCCGAGCAGGAGACTCATTTGCAAATTAGGGGGCTCAAGCCCTACGCAAAGCTATAAATCCCTTCGTCCAGACGGTGCTCCTACGCCTTGCTGAAAGGATGAGATTTTCCATCAGGGGTTTAACGGTGTCTGCTCGCACGGCTGAGCTGGGTTTTACCTGGAGAGCGGGTGAAGGTCCTGGAGGTAGAGCGCTCCCGAGATTTATAGGGATACTTCAGCGTCGTGTCCAGCTGCTTGAAGCTCTCCTTCAGCGAGTGGTTCTGGTAGTATTCGACCAGCTCCTGCGGAGGACAGAGGGGCACCCGGTTGTCTCCGCTGTCCTCTGCGTGACTTGCAGGGACGGTGCGCACGCTCAAAGGGGCTACAAACACCTACCAGCAAGCTTTCAAACTTCTTGGCTTCCGTGATGTGAATCCAGTTGTCCTTCTCCACCACCTTGATGTGCTTCACCTCTTCGTTGAACCTGCAAAAGGTAGCAAAGGCACTCAAGAAAACATAGCCATGTGCTCCAGCCCTGTCTCACCCTTCGCCTGTGAGTAATACTAAATGACTCAATTAAGCATTACTCACTTAATACTGATGGCAAAGCGCTCGGCCTCAGCCGGCCGCTCCCGGATCAGGTAGGTGCCGCTGACGTGAGACTTGAGCAGGTTGTCTGTCTGCTGCCGCTCCATGTTCCCTGCGAACCTGAGCCCAGGGGTTAATTAATTAAATAACTAAAAATCAATGCATATCTTTAAAATAGGCATGTTTTAGACAAAAGGAGACAGCTTTTTTAAAGGCATGAAGGTTGGGCAAGTAGAGAAACGGGTCTCATCCCAAACTTCATGAGCAGAAAGGAAAGTGCCCACAGATATACAAGAAGCTGCCCAGCCACTGAACAGAGAGGGTGAGCGATGCAGAGTGCAACCTCTTCCCTTTGAAGTCTCTTAGGTTTCCAGCGCACCTAGAAAACCCCACTAATTGGGAATCAGTCCCCAGGTGAACGAGGCTTCAGCGAGAGCTGGGGAGTGGGGATAATTTAGACTCATTAATTGGAAAACCCGGCTAGAGCTGGAGGGTAGGAGCAGGAGGCAAGCCAAGTGCAGCCTCTCCTGCCAAGGCAGGAATTGCTTCGTTCCTCCCAAAATGGTTTTCTGGGCACAGAAAACACAGAAAATGAGAAGAGAAACCAGCATCTCTCCTTTTGCCTCTGACCCTCCCCATCAGTGAAGAAATCCCCTCTGATGCTGCAAGGGCTGCACTAGGTTTCAGCACCCAAATGCTGCTGCAGCGGCTGCCCCGTGGCCATGGGGGAGGTGGGATGCAAAGCATTGCCAACCTGCATTCGTAATTCATTATTAGAGTGGATTCCTGACAAAGTAACAATTAAAAGGCAAGGTTGATATATCTTTCTGGCCAGAGAAAGGCCATTTCCAGCACACTGCCCAGCGGCAGGCAGGGCGACTCACCACGG
Organism: Platalea leucorodia; assembly: GCF_965183815.1. Taxonomy (NCBI): domain Eukaryota; kingdom Metazoa; phylum Chordata; class Aves; order Pelecaniformes; family Threskiornithidae; genus Platalea; species Platalea leucorodia. The sequence continues at coordinate 4,710,408 of NC_138837.1, read as the reverse complement.
GTACGCCGTGTAGTCTATCTCCCGTGAGGGCGGCCGGCTGTTGGGGGGCTGCAAAGAGAGCATTGCTTATTACTGATGAGCCAGCGTCTCATCAGGCTATAGATCACGTGCGAGATGCTCCTCTCCACGAAAGGGTTTTCATCTGCCAAGCCGTTTCTGAATTATTGGCTTCGGCGGTGGAGGGCAGTGTTGTAGCTGAGCATTTCTCTCTCAGCCTCCCAGCTGCGATGAGCACGCTGCGTTTTTTCATTTACCTGAGCGTTTTTTAATTGGGAAGCAGCTGACAGCATTGCAAAACGCAGTAAAAAAACCAAAACCATGCAGTTTTCCTGTACTGTGACTGGTCTCAAGCACTCAGCTCCCGAGTCAGCCCCGCAGAGGAGGAATGGAGTCTGGACGTGGTCACACCAACCCCAACCTTGGGAACGGGGCTGAGACCAACCTGACCAGACATTTGCAACCATGGGATGATGGATCCACTTCCTTGCTAATTTGGCCCCAGTAAAAGACCTCATCCAAGGTCCAGGAGCTTAGTGGAAGGACCAAGGTCTCGAGCAGAAGGCTGAGAAGACCAACAGGCACTACCCAGAGCACTGCTGTCACCTCCCGTGACAGTCCCCAGCACCCGCCCCGGCACTCCCGGCTCCATCTCCTCTTTGGCACTTACCCTTGCATCAACGGGGCAGGGCTTTACCGATGAGCTGGGAAAATAACCCGACTTCTTCGTCTGCAGCAGCCGCCCCTGCAAACCAAGCAGGTATCAGCCTGGGACGTGCACGGGGGAGCAACGTTTTTGCCGTGCAGGGACAGGCACAGTCCCTGCTGCAGCTCCCGGGCTCCAAACCACTGTGCAGATCCCCCAGCTCCGGAGCCCCAGCACATCCCTGTGCTCCGGGAAAGCCCACAAATAAAAGGGATGATGCAGAAGTCACTGGTGTAAAACTTCCCGGGTATTTCCCGAGGGGAATCGCTCTCACCTCCCACCATGGCGAGTCCGGGTCCCCCCTCAGCAGCTCGATCACGTCCCCAATTTGAAACGTCAGCACCGGCTTCCCAGGGGGGGCTGGGTTTCCGTGGTAATTCTGAACCGCCACCATTTTAGGACCTGCAACAGATGCAAACCAGTTTCATCACCTAGACCCTGTTAACAAGAAGCAAAACAAAAATATGCCCCCTGAAGCCCGTTGTTCCTTATTCTGTGAACCACAAATCTAACGGCACCGGCAGGCAGGATTTTGGGGCAGAAAGCATGAAAGCAGAAAGGAACAGTGCCCACAGAGAACGATCTTGGCTTCTGCAGTTACATGGATGGCTGAGTTCACTGAGCAAAAATAAACCCATGAAGGACCGAGCCAAGCCAAAGCTCCGACTCCCAGCCCTGCACCTGGACTTGAACCTCGCCGTGGCAGACCAGCTCCCGTTAGGCAATGCCCGCCAGCACCAACCCCCGCCAGGTTCAGTGGTGACACCCGCGATTGCTAAAGGGACCAGCGAACACTTGGCTTCCACTGAATTCAGCCGGACCTGGGACCCAAACGCCCCTGAAGCTCGTAGCCAAAGTCCAGTTGTCTTGCCAACAACTGCACATTAAATAAACTTCTCCAACTGCGCTAAAACCACAGTGTTTATCTTCAAAATGCTTTCCCACCTCTGCCTCTCCCTGCCCAGTGAGAGCATTCTGTGCTTTCTTTTTTTAACCACCCGTTTGATTCAGGTTTCTTTTTGCCAGCTTGGCTTTCCTTTTAAAAGAAAAAACACAAAACCAAATTGCTCCTTCTCCTTTGAGCCAGAGCATGGGCAGGGCAGGCCAGCACTCTGTCTAGGCTAGTTTTAAGCAAAGGAAAATAAAAAAATACTGTGGCAACCATCACGACTAATGGCCCCATCAGAGGGCAGCGCCTGGAGCTGCACAGCCCCGCAGCGCGCCCGCCGCGCGCCAGCAGGAAGATGCTCCCCATCACCAACAAGCCTCCCTGCATGAATGCACCCAAAGAAACGTGGTGCTGATGGCTGCAGCGGGCGAGGGCTGAGCCCAGGGAGGAGCCGGGTCTTCCCGCAGGAGACCCAACCTGCTGCTTTGGGGAGCAGGGACAGGAGAGACCTTGGTGCCCCATCACTTGTTGGGAGGGCGGCACAGGACCCTTCTGCAGCCAGTAATGCTCCTTTCTGGTTTCGGAAGGAGCTTCTCCCTCCCACGTGGCTCAATGTTAGGGACACTTTCAGCCACAATCAAGACACCATCTCTACTTGCCCTTCTGCAATACAGTCATGCCCTTACCAGGTCCAGCACTCAGCGAATCCTGCAAAGAGAGAGAGGAAAAAGTCTCCATGAGGACATGGTGGTCTGGGCTTCCTCCATGAGTGCCCGCCTCAAGCCACCGTGACAAGAAACCCTCTCCTGAAACCTCCCTGGCACCCGGTGCTCGCCCCATCTGGGTGCTCACACCTCCCGAGTGCCATGGTGCTGCCCAGACCGGGCCAGTTTTAGGCTGGAGAAGAGGCCATCAGACTCCAGTCCTGCCCACCAGGTTACTGGGACCCCCTGAGGCCTGGTGCTGGCTCTTCCCACGAGCTGCCCGCACCTGGACTGGGCAAGGATACAGGCTCTGCCCAAGGCAGAGGGGGATGTGGGAAAAGGGCCATCAAACAACGTACCTGGTCTGCTGAAGAACCTGCAAGAGAAATGTTGAAATAAGTGGTTAATTTAACAGGCAACAAACCCTATTTTCTGTTTCTCTTGATGCTGCGAGTATCAATAAACTGGCATCAGTGCTTGAATTTGATGGAGGAAGCACAAAGCAGAGGCTGGGGTCACTCAAGTCATCGCTCTGCACCGGGTGGGCAAGACCCGGGAAGGGACTGGAGCCTGACAAGGACATTTTCTCACTTGCAGAAAGTTCTGTGATTTTGTTTCTTCCTCCCTCCACTCCCCACCCAAAACCTCCCCAAAGCCACCCCGTGACAGTCCCCTGCACCGAGCAGCGCCAGGGCTCTGACCCCGGCGAGGGGAGGCGAGTCACAGTTTTGCCCAATTCAGATCAAGGACCCAGATTTTTGCAGTGCTGTGGGGCATCTGGGATCCGGAGATGAGGTCTCTCCTTCTCATCAGAAATGCAATTCCTGGCACGGACCCTCCTGCTGTCCCTAACCAACCTCTTCTGATGACAAAATCATCATCTCTCTTCAGTGCCCTCCCAGCACGAGGGCTGGGTGCATCCCACCTGGTACACAGAGCTGCTGCGATCCTCTGACATCCATGGGATCCAGCTCCCGGTTTGGGGGGGTTTTGGTCGGTTGGTTTGTTTTTTAAACCACCAGCCATTGTGAATTACAGCCCTGGGAGGTGGGCAGGGGCGTACTCAGATTTTGTTATGCATTAACAAACATTAGTGCCTTATAGAGCAAATCTTTCAGATTATTCACATGCATTCACCTCCTTGGCACAAACCGCTAATGATGTGGAATAACTCACCCATCTTGCAGGGAGGAATGATCTCCAAGCACTCCTTATGAGCACCCGCTCCACATTTGGGGCAAAGATAGCCCTGGTAGAAGGTTCCTCTGTGCAAAAAAAGAAGTCAGAAAGTCCTAATTCAGCCTCAGCTTTGAGATTTTCTTTCCACGTTTTAATGCAGATGCAGAAAAGCTGGAGGGATGCTGCTCACCTTAGGAACATCCTGCAGGCTTTGCAGTTGGTAGTCTTTTCAAATGTGTACATCTGAAAGTTATGGTGATTTGCATTGGCTTTCTCTGGCTTTATGTTGGACCTGAGGGAAAAGACCGGAGGGTTAGCAACCTGTCCCCACGAGCCACGCTGTACCTGTGACCTGTCACGGCAGCTGCTGTTTGCATTTCAAAGTCTGGAAACCACACAGATAGATAAGAAATCAAGTGTGAAAGCAGACTTGGGGCTTGATTGTGTGGAGAGAGGATTTTGCCCATCAACCTTCCCCTGGGACAACGTTCGTGGATTTGGCCCTTGCCCGACTCAATCAATAGTCCCGACCCGCCAGCGCGGGGCCCACCCCTGCCCTGCTCAGGACCAGGTCCCTGCAGCAGCAGCCCTTCTCCTGCAACGCCTTCCTCCAGCCCCCGCTCAGGGCTTCCCGCACGGCCTGACGGCACGGCAATCGCTGCAGGCGTCATTTCAGAGATGCACCACGCCTGCTTCGCTGCAGACGCTCAGGGTAGAGGATTTCACGCTGGACCCATGCTCCCTTTGCCCAGGGAGCCATCTGGCAAGCCCACGCGAGCTTTCCCATCACGGGTTTTACTATGGGAGCTGGTCTCCAGTGACCTGCTGGTCCAAGACACTGTCCCCCCCGTGCTTGGCGGCTGCATGCCAGGGCTGGGACAGCCACTCGTGCTCACATTGCCATTTCAAACTGCTCCATCCACTTCCTCTTCATTTCCTCCGTCTTGCAGAAGAACTGGAAGCCCTGCTTTCCCTGAAGGTGAATTAGGTAGAAGCCGTATGACCACTGCAAGAGAAAACGAGAGAGCCGATCGGACCGCTGTGCTCTCAACGCCTGAGCAGCAAAGCGCGCTGCGCTTTTATTCAGGCACCTTAATAACTGCTCTCAGCGCCTGCCCCGTCCCTTCTGAAGGACTGCTGACCCTTTGCGAAGGTAACAGCGGGGAAGGAGGAAGAAGAGCTCTGTGTTTCTCTAAAATATCACAACTAATGATGCCTGAATCAGCTGGGCACCGTGCACTAGGGCCAAATAGGATTTTATGGTGGCAGATGAGAGAACCCAGATTTTTCTGCTCCAATGGATCCTCCCCAGCCATTATATCTCTCCCTGACAGCAACTGACAGCCCAGGAGGAACATCTGACCTGCCCACTGCACATATGCTCTGCCTGTCTCATTACAACATTGCACAGAAAAACACGAGAGAAAATTGTGTGCTTCGCTTACCATTTTTCCATGAGACTAGAAAGCATAGGAGAGCAAAGTGGAAATATATTTCATTAAAACACAAAGCTAGCAGCATTTCTTCAGCATCCAAGTGGTAAAATTGGCTATTCTTACCCAAATGTCACTTATCCCATCTGTACAATACCTCTTCCCATTGCATGTAAATGGATTAAGCTAATGGGTCTCCGCTAAACCGAGAGCTGGGAGGCGTTCCTTCACGGCTGCAGACTAAGCCCCAAACCACCGGCAGAACGATGTTCCTTCAGTGGCAGCCGCGCTCCGAGCGCTGCTTTTGGCAGGCTGGTTGGCAATGCTCATGCTGCCTTTCCCGGCTCCTCCACCCCGCGACTCGTGGGAGCAAGAGCGTCCGGACAGACCTTCCCTCCCTGCCCTCCTCTCCACCCCGTCTGATGCTTGCTCCTGCTGAAAGCAGGGAGCAGCTTCCTCTCTCCTAACTCCAATCATGCCAGCTTCTTCAGGGCTGTTTTGCAAGGACGGAGGCCAAGGATCAAGCCCAGCCCCGCATTAATAAACATTTCCCATCTCTCTGTAAGGCTGCCCTGAAAGCTGAGCATTTATTTTCCAGCTTTTTGCAAGCTCTGTTTCTATTTTAAAAGGCTAATGGGAATGTACTACCCAAGGACTGGCCCAAACAGCTCCAAAATTCTCTCCAGCAGAGCTAATCCCCGGTCCACCTACCTTCTTAATGTCCTTGTTGTTCATAGGGTCGTCAGTCATCTTGTGGAAGAGCAGCTCAATAATTTCTTTCAGCTCATAATTGTATCCTTTCCTTTTGCAGACGATCACCACTTTATCAAATAAAAATAAATACCTGCCCAAAGCAAGCAAATAAACAAGCAACCCAGTCAAACATCTCATTAAGGTCCCCGTTCAACGGGAAGTATTTGGAAAGCTCTGCAGAGCTTCCCAGCCAGCGCAGCTCAACGCTCTGACTGTGCTATCGTTTCACATCGATGGTGATTTCTGTCAGTGCAACCCTAGGCAATCACTGAATAAATGAGCACAAGGGGAATCGCCAAGCAAAGGCACATTTAGTTCGGGAAAACTTCTGAGTGCCATTGCTCACTCACCTGTCCTGCTTGGTGTGGTTGACTATGGAGCGGACCTTCAGCTCGCCATCGATCTTCGGCCTCCCGAACTCCTCCAGCTTCACTTGCTGCAGAAAGCAAAGCAGGGCTGAGATCCACAGCCAGGGCTGGGACGATGCGTTGGAGGCTGAAACCCAAACCTGCCCGGAGCGCCCAGCGTGCTGGGGGCATCCCCACCAGCCCTGCCTCGAGCTGCAGAAGCTCCTGGGAACAGCATCGTCCTCGCCAAGGGGAGCCCACGCACGAGCATGGCCCCCGCATCAGGAACGGGACCACGGGAGATCCCTGGAGCTCCAGCACCAGCATCCCAGGGCAAGGCTCAGGACTCAAAGCATTTTTGCAAGGTTTGTGATCCAGAAAGCAAAACCCCCACAAAATAAGCTATTTTCCAGGGGTTTCTACAAAACCAGAACGAGGGCTATTGCAGTTTTGATTCCCATCCTGAACCAAGACTGGAGATTTTGGGGAGGCTGGAACCCAACCCAAGGGTTTGGTCAGTTTGTCTTTCAGCTCAAAAAGCCCTTGCAAACGTTGCTTGGTGCAGCGCAGCTGCCAAGCCATGGGAATCCATCCCCTTGCATAGTTCTTACAGGAAAAAAAAACATTGCGAAGCATCACCACTGGTCAGGAAAATAAATATTTGACACAGCTGTGTGTATAGTTTGTAATTATGTGGGCTCTGTATACATAACAGCACCCACCCCACAAGGTCCCGCCCGGTGCAATGAAGGGAAACACCGAGCAGAACCTGCGTGGGATTGAGCTGCCGACGGGAGCGACTCCTTTGCTCACACCTCATCTCCCGCATGTCAAACTTGCTCTCTGGCTGCTGCAAGGAGGAGAAGTGGCTGCTTAATGCCCCCATTTACAGTCCTGCTTTTACGGAGCATGATGCCCGACTGTTCGCACAGATCAGGGTTATCGTGACTACTTCAATCAAAACCTGTGAGCCGCAACGGCCCATATCCCACCGGAGAATGTTTACAGGTTTCTCTTGAAAATTAAGGATTTCGTCTCCGTCTGTTAAATAACCATCAATTAAAAGTCCATTGTTTTCAAATGAAGTCTGGACTCAAAGCCCCCCAAACCCAGGACCCCTCCAGGAAGCCCCTGGGGCAGGCGGCCCCCGGCATCTCCCTCCATCAGCCCCTTTGAAGCATCTCAGGTGTCAGCCCCCAAATTGCATTAGCCCAGCTAAAGCGTGACCGCAGAGCAGCTGCAGCCGCAGCTGAGCAGCCCTCCCCTCCCGCCCCCGGCAAATGTGGGAAAAAGCTCGTTAGCTGGAAGCTCTGCCACTGAATATTAAATGAATGGGCTTCTTCGGGGCCGGAGTGAGTGATGGGTTGCACGGTGGGCTGCTGCACATTAATGGGACCGAGTGTTTGATACCTCTGGAGTTTGGAGGATGAGATTCTCCTTAAAATATCTGGTTGAGATTTTGGGGATTAGGTGCATATTACACGTGCCTTTCTCCTCCAAACGGGCCTTGGGACGCTTTCAAGTGCAAGAACATTCAGTTAACCTCTCTGTCCTCGTAACAGCGAAAGAAAACCCACTTTAAATAGCAGACTGGAAATTAAATAGCAGATTTGGGGAATCCTTGGGTCACCCCTACACTAATAACATGAGAAAAAGTTGGAGAAGCAATTTCAGTGTGACACCACCTACAAAAGCCACCCTCCATCACAGCCCAATGGGTTTTGTAACGCAGCAACCACTTCTGGACTGTCAGCAAAACCAGTCAGTGATCAGGGAGTGCCAGAACACACAGGGATCTTTCTTGGGTAGCACATCTTGTTCAGTAGTAATTGCACAGAAAAAGCAAGTATGCTAATAATATTCAAATTAAAGTAGGGAGTGAGCATTTTCCAACTTACCAGATTTTCTATAGAGCTCTGAAATTCACTTATTTTCTTTAAAGTCTCCTTGTCCCTCTTTACTTCATTTATGTACATGGCCAAGTCCTTAAAAGAAAAGTGCATATTGATTTTTATTTTCCAGATGAACCTAGTACCTTACCAAAGCAGAAAAGACACGACCCCGGCTCCCCAAAGCCGCACTCCCCTCCGCCCTCAGGAGCCAGACCAGGACTCAAGCAGCAGCCTGGGACATGGTGAGCACAGGCTTTTTGTGCTGGCACTGCTGAGCCAGGCAGGCACTGTAATTTTTCCCATTTCCCAGAAGAGGGCAATGCATGAATCCAGAGCAGGACAGCAAACCCGACCCACGGCTTTTACCTGGTGAGAGCCTGGGCGAGCAGCCAGGCATCCCCTGCCCCGGCAGCATCCTTCCCTCCCAGCTTTCATCATCATAATTCCCTTCATCCTCTCAGATACAAAAGCTACGAGCCAGTCTCTGCTGTCAAAACATCCATGTCTGTATAATAACTGCTTTGGACACCTGGCTGCACGTTAGCTGTGAACAGCGCTTGACCCGGCTCTGCCCTGCTTGCTTCCAGCTGACCTCCCCGGCTGCTCTGGATCGCACCCGCGCTGGCGAGAGCGGGCTCTCCAGGGCAGAGCATCCCCAGCTCCAACACGTCTGGGCCTCCAACATCTCCCACCACACAAAGGCTACGTTGTAAAATAAGGAAACACTCAATGGAGCTTGTTCTGCCCTGAAAAATTCCTTGCTTACCCAAATTTTGACCCATCAAAGAGAAAGAACCCTATCCCTTTCACTAAAACAACTTCTTACACCCTTCGGAGCGTATTTTCTGTGCCTGTTTGCTTCTTATCTGCCCCCTGCCTCCTTGTCCTCAACAATAGCTCTTGTCAACTGGGATTAAATCTGAACATGGGATTTTTTAAGACATCCCCTCTGGGTCAGACCTTCGTCAGCTTCCCAACATAGGGCTAATCACAGATGATAATCACAAATCTACGTGACAATACTTATAACATCACAAAATACCCCACCAGGCCAGTGGCAGGGATGGTTATGAAGAATGACAAAACCAAAAGCCTTATGAAGCGGCATCCTCCATCACGCTTGAGCATTTGCTCCCTGCTGCTGAACAGGCTGGCTCCTACACAAATGGGAAACACAATCCCAGGATCGACTGTGACTTGAAACAGCGACAGCAACATGCGAATCTGGGCTGTGGGATTTAACTGGGAACCTGCCTCCCCCACCATCACCCGGGGGCTCGGTTCTGCGCACTCAGGTGGAGGGTCAGTACCTGCACCAAATACCCCCACGTGCAATTTTCTGGTGCAAATCCTGCCCCTGCTTTTTGCAAACAACTACCTAGGCAAAATAAAAAGGGAGGTGAATCCCTTTGGGAAATGTAGCTCTAGCTGTAGATATTCACCCCCCTGCACGGCTCTCGCCCCAGACAACAGCAACGTCCACTGCCCACCAGCACAGCAGACAGAAAGGCTGGATTTGTGACGAAAAACATTACTTGTAAGTTAAGCCTTGGTTTACAGATCAATTAAAACCAAACTGCATGGCTTCCTACGCCCCTGCTGAGCCCAGCGCAGTCTGAATTGCACCTGCGCTCTTGCGATGGGGTGATGAAACACAGAAACCTGGCTGATGGCTACGGGCAGCTTCCTGCAAAAAGCGCTGAGTCGGCAGTGTAGCTAGAGTGTGTATACATTTATTTATTAGCAGTGGTATCGGTGGTGCCATATTATGAGGCATAAGCCAGGTTTAACAACAGTCACCAGGTTTAGTGTTCGTTTGAGGCCACAGCCATGCGCTGTGCAGCAGCGGGCTGCAAATGCAACGTCCTTCAAACAACCTCAACTTTAACGCGACCTACATATCGGCTCTGGATCCCCGGGCTTGCAGGGATAACGGCTGAAAAGGTCGCCCCACTTATGTAAGTGCTGGGAAACGCAGTGCCGTTACAAAAGCTGCGGCGCAGAGGTAGAAAACAAAGTGACCTGCGAACACGGGAGCGAGCCCAGGGATGAATCCTGCAATGCCCTCCAGAGAGAAAACCTGGAGTTAATGAGCATCCTCAAGTCAGATTCTGCCGACGATGAGCCCGCGGTATGCGTGTGCAGGGGGGGCACGTAGCCAAGTCAGAAAACATTTGGATGATTTTATTTTTTGTTGCTGAAGGTTTTCCTGACATCTTGGGGGTTTCCACTGCAAGCTCAAGAAGACTTTAAACAAAGCAAAATTTTGACACCAGAAGTCTTCATTTGTGGAAAGAGCATTTTCCCCTTAATAAAAAAAATGCTTGGATAAAAGGATTCCCAGCCAGCGCCTGGATAACAGCGCGCAGGCAATGCTCCGCACCGACACGGGCACGGGCTCCCATTTCTGCAATATTGCGCAACTTGCTGATACGTCTGGAGTTCCTCCAGATCCCTCCTAGCAAAAACAAGAGCTGGATCTGGCACGGCCTCTTTACACACAATAGTAATTAGTGAAAAGTCATAACTTGTCAACAAATACCAGCTTCCTCAGCTGCTTAAGGAGGAAGATAACAGCGATGCCTACAGATCTGCTGCGAAGCAATCGAATCAAATGGCAATCAATACACACACGCGTGTCCTAAAGGAGGAGGTGCTGCCTTCCCTCGGGCTGGCGGATGGTTTTTCCATCTAGGTTTTGGTTTTACAGGAGCAGAGGGGTCCCGCACTCTGTTGCACCCCGAGCCCAGCGCAGCCCCGCTGCCACTCTCGCCCTCCCGTACCTGCATCGCCTCCAGAGCCTCCTTCAGCTGTTGTTTCTCTGGTCGGTCTGATGAATGGCTGAGCAGCTCCTGAAACAAAAAATAAAGACTTTGGGTGTGCTAGGAAAGCTGCCCACCCTGCCTGCACCGGGCAGGCTATGACCTGCAGGCAACGGCTGCCTGCCGCCAAGGGATGCCAGGGCAGGCGGCTGCGGCTGCAGCCGTAGGACAGGGAACACGCCAAGCGGCTGGTGCTTGAAAGATCTGTTACACGGAGTTGACGGGAGGAATTTCACACATAATCAGATTATATGCAAGCTTATTTTATATTCATTAACTGCCTCTCATGGCTAACAAGTGCAGAATTACCCTAGGTCATCGTACTTTAAGAGACAGCACAAATATTATGTCGTGTTAAGTAGCTCTAGTAATTATTTCATTTGAAGGGGAAAAAAAAAAACCCTCACTCTGCATTTGGCAATGATTCGCTCTCCACTGTAAAAGCCGAAAGATGCTACAGCGAGGATGGCAGCTGGAGAGAAGCGCCGACGCTGAAACACTTACTTTTAACAAGAGATGGTATTTCAAAACTCTTTGCATTGGAACCACCAGCAGATCTTGCAATTTAAACTTCCCGTCCTGAACCTTTAGTGTACATTCCTATTAAAGAAATCAATATATTAGTGGTGAAGCAGCTGGCGTAAAACAACAGCTCCCCCCCAAGAAAAAGCATCCCACATCCCCCGGCTGTTACGTTTTGCTTCTGTAAACTCAGTTTGGATGAGAAATGGCTCGTGGTCCCTGCAAGCGCCCAGCCAGTGCCAGGGCCCCCACCGCAGAGGTTATCAAGGAATAAAACACAGGGTCCGGACCCTAAAATACAGACATTCTCATGCAACTGAGCTACTCCAGCTTAATGAGATATTGCTCATTAGGGGAGCAGGCGAATGCTCTCAGACCTCGGGAAATGTCAAATGAAACGCATTAGCTTAACTCACCTCCTCGGTGGTTTGAACTAATGCATTTTATTTGCGAGGGGCTGGAAGCAAGCACGCAGACAGTTGCTGTGGCTTCGCTGATAAGCACTAAGTCATTAAGATGAGCTAATGTGATCACGGGAAGTTTTGCGACTGTTCCCTTCGCCCAGACCCATTTAGCTCCGTGGCTCCGCTGCGCTGGCCGAGACCCCCCGCGTGCCCCCCGGGAAGGTGAGCGGAGCTCCGCGAGGGAGGGAGAGAAAGGAAAAGCACGGGAGCAACTGGATGTTACAGCAACGGGCTTGATGCAAGATCCAGGGAACGCATTTTGAAAAATTCTGAAATGCAGTTTTATCCCTGAATTGGCTTGCTACTTTTGCACGGGAAAATCAAAGAGCATTTGCGAAAAATGAGGTAACGTGTACAGACAGCCCAGCAAATTCAGATTAGCATCAAGACCAAAGCAGGAATTAAAGCTGGGTAAAACAGCAGCTCAAACAATGCATCCCTTCTGGGGCTCCTTTGATTTACTTAATATCTGGATCAGCCCCTATTTACACTAAGCCTTTGCGCTGGGGAAGGACAGGGGAGCAATTCGGGCATTCGCCGGGGGACGGGTTCGCCTCCGACTGCCCCTGATGCTGCCTGTGACCTTGGAAAGCCACTCGGCTCCTGGCTCGAGGATGCTCGGTGCCTTTAGGTCTCCTTGCATGACTCAAAGAGAAATTGGTCCACAACCAGTCTCGCTCAAATAAAGTCACCCGGCTTGTTTTAACTTGGATAAACTCGGGGGAGGTAGGACAGAGAGAGTGTCTGGCGGGCAGATGAAGGGGCAAGCAGGGGATCAGGAGAAGCCGACCCCAGCTTTGCTCCCTCTCTGGGCAGCACAGACTCACCCCCACGTCCCTCCCCTCTCTTGCTAACAGAAGCATTCCCAACACCCCCCCAGCTCCAGCCAGTCCTTCCGAAACCCGCGACAAGGGGGTGGGCAGCGCTCGGCCCCGCTGCCCGCTCACCTCCACCTTCTGCCTGACGTCCTCCCTGTTGGCGAGGAGGTGGTTGAGCGTGTTCTGGGCGTACTCCATGTGGCTGCAGTACTTGCCGTAAATCAGCAGCCTGTAGAGGAAAATCACAGATTTAATCGGAAACACTTGCTGGCAGTTATAATGTGTTATAAAAGATATATATACTTATATACACCGAAAGGACAAGGCAAACAGCTATTCCCCCACATAACTGCTTAGTAAAGTATTAACACTCTTTTACGGCATGGCTTTTTAACATTTAACTCTTTTGAAGTTTTCACAGCTGGAGCCCGTGGGGGTGATTCAGCTCATGATGAGCAGGAGGGGCCGAGTGGCCAGCGGAGCCCGTTTTCGGAGGTACGATGGCTCATCTCCCCACTCCCGAGTGTGGTATGTTTAACCACCGCTCCCCAAGAACTGTGCTTTCAGAGCACCACGATAATAAAGGGAAACCCAGCTCCACGCTGAAAGACCTTTCCTCGAGCAGGTTAGAAAGCAGCTCTAGAAGAGCTGGCTGCATCCCGGGTACGACAGCCCAGACATGAAAAGAAACAGCAAAGAGCTGGGACCCCATCCCTGCCGGTCCCGGGGAGCAGCTCCGACCCCAGCGAGGGTCTGCAGATTAACTAAAACACAAGGAGGGGGCAAGCACTGAACCCCTGCGATCCAACCCCACGGCTCCTCGGCTGCAAGTCAGCTTTTTCTCCCAACTACACCATCGCCATAATCCCCCCGATGTCTCGATAGGCGCCGTGCCACCCCGATGGCCACGCTCCGGTTTTCCAGCTGTGCCACGTTAGTACCGGGGCTTGTGAAGGCAGAGCAGGGATGCTTCAAGTGCTTCAAGACCAAATGATGACAAAAATCCATTTCCTGAGAGCATTTCCGAATGCAGCTCGCTCCAGCCACGTATTCATCTCCCAAAAAGCCTTCATTTCCCGAGTCACAGCTCCTCACAGCCCAAAATATGATTGCCACCACCGTGGCTGATGTGTGCCCCTCTCTCGGAGGGTTTCTGGATATTTCACCAAGTAAGGCAGAAGGTAAGAAACTCTTGATTCTTGAGGCATGGCCAGAATGGACGTGGGTGATGATAACTTGCACCTCATCAGAGAATGAGAGGTTTCAAATCCCCTTAAAACCCAAGGACACATTTTATAAAACTCATTGCTCCTTGCAGGATGGGCCACAGGAACCTAAAGATCAAGAGTCGGGGGGGAATTTGGGAAAAGGAGGTTGTCACAGCCTTTGGAAACACAATGAAGCTCTGTATGGACACCCCGAGCTATAAATTTAAACACCTGACACAACCAGAGCAGTTTTGCTGTGGATTCCCCCTTTTTCCTCCACTTCACTCATTAATCCTGCACGACAGGTTTGGGGTTCCCCCCCCTCCCCTTGCCGTTAACTGCGTTGCTGCTGATAAGACACATATTCCATCACGCGCTGCAGCTCATCCATTATTTTGGGGCCTCATCTCTTGATGGAGACGATCTGGGAGCTCCTGACCTGGTGTCGCTCCGTAAATGTGGGACTCTCAGAGCCCGGCAGGGAACTGAATAGAGAGATTTATGGGAGCCACAGTCCCCGGCGAAGCAGCAGCCAATACAGATTATTCTTCTGCCTTTTTCCCTTGACAACTTCTGAACATGCACAATAATATCTACCTTGCCAGCACTTGGAGAGTTTCAAAGAGGCTTCAGGAGCACAAATTCAAACCTCTGGCTTTCAGAGAAAGAGATTTACAAACTATTTCCTTCCCCCCCCCAAAAAAAACCAAACCAACCTCAAAACCCTGCAAAGCGGAGGAGCAATACATCATTTTGCTGGGATGTCTCTGAGGATGCGTAGGGAAGCGAGAGCTATTTGTCACAGTGCATTTCATGGAGATTTCATGGAGGAAGGTCTTATATGCAGGGACCGAGCGGGGACTCTGGAGGTCCACGCTCCCTTCTTGGTGGGGCAACGCTGTCTCCCCAGGTGAGCTCACTTTCTCCTCCTGCACCCCCACTTTCCTTGCTGTAAAATGTGGTATCATCGTTTTTCCTGATGTAGGAAAGGACCCTGCCCATTTAGATCAGGTTGCTCCAAACTCTTCATCCCCGAGCGCCTGGTTTTGGGGTCTTCTCCAAGCCAGAACTCCCCGCGAGCAGCAGTTCCCCATGACGCTGAGGTCCCCGAGACCCCCAGGGGCTGAAGGCAGCTTCGGAGCTGCTGTCGCGACCTTGCAGCCATCGGTCTGGCTCCTTCATTTGCCCCTCAGGAAGGCTTTTAGGTCCTTTAAAAAACGGCTTGCAAACTCCCTTAGGAACTGGGCTGGTTCATTCACCCGCCTGCATGAAACCCATCAGCCACAAGCACTCTGCTG
Source organism: Platalea leucorodia (assembly GCF_965183815.1). Taxonomy (NCBI): domain Eukaryota; kingdom Metazoa; phylum Chordata; class Aves; order Pelecaniformes; family Threskiornithidae; genus Platalea; species Platalea leucorodia. The sequence goes on along the minus strand of NC_138837.1, from coordinate 4,695,376 downwards.
AGCTCCTACCAGCAAATTAACAGAAGCAAACATTTATTTAAAGGCTGTCAGCCCCAAAACGAGCCTCATGCTCCTGCAGAGCCCCGCGGATCTCCCTGGGGAGCAATGCCACCTCCACGACTCCTCCCGTGTCCCTTCCCTGCTCCCCGCGTGCACAGCTCTGTCCCGAGCACAGTCGGCAGCGGCTCGGGGTCGCTGCCCGGGGACGGCACCAGCACACACGGAGCTGAGCCAGGAATAAGGAGACCAAAAATCACCTAAGTAAGTTTTATGAGTATTTTTAAATTATTTGCATTCTTCTTTGGAAACTTTTTTTTTATTTAATCCAGAAAACGTTCCCTTTCTAAAAAGAGGCGCTGTGAATGATGGAATATCTGACCTTACAGTGTGTTATTAATGCAGATGGTATTTCTGGAGTTATTGACTTCTGAATGGCATTTCTGTGTCTAGACACTGGTTTAATCACAGTGAAATAACACCCTGGCACGATTCCACAATGAATCAGACCTTTGATTAGTATTAAGGATATTAAAGGCTTTTATTAACCTTATCTTTGCATTCTGGGGTACTCCTGCGTGCAGCTGCCAAAACACAGAACCTATTATGTTTGCGAAAGCAACTTTTACATATATTCATCATGCAATAGGTGCGGGACAAGAGCAGTGCCAAATACGCGATTTTGTAGAGTGAGCAATCACTTTGATCTAACCAGAGCGAAGTCTCCCCTGCAAAGAAGCCATCCTACCACATCACAGGCCCTCAAAGCCCCGCTGCCGCTTGCAGGAGAAGACTACATTAAACCCTTGAAGGCGAGGGAGGTTTTACTCCATTCTGGCTCACCATAATCGTAGCGTTCCCATTTTTATCCCCTCCAATACATCCCTGTAAACGCATTGTACGTTCAGCCTGCAAAACAGCCGGTCCCATAAGGGAGGCTGCGAGTCCAGCAAAATTCCGGCAAAAATCACAGGACCAAGCATCCACAGGAGCCACCCCGACTTAGCCAGATCGCTCAGAGAGGAGATGTCCCAGTCTCTGCCCCAGGCGACCTGACACAGCTATCGCTGGATTTGGTTGCTTAAGCATCGACACGGCACGACGTTTCGGCTGCCTGAGAGCATCCAGCTGCGGAGGGTACAAAACCGGTCTGCTGCAGCAGGCACCTCTGTTCCCCATTCTGAGATGGGCCCTGCAAATATTAACCCGCATCTGTTACAGCTGGAGCTGCCTAAAGACTGGGTTTCCTTTACCTCTCTTTGAATTCCAGAAACACTTTTGCCAGGCTGCTTCCTCCAGACATCATAGAGACGTCGATGGCTCTCAGGAAACTGAAGTGCACTTTAATTAGGTCCTAAAACGAAGAAACAATCAATACTTTAAACACATCCAAAGCAAGTGGGCAAACAGAGCCTAAAGAAATGCACATTCACTACTTAATCAGGCAGTCATTTTCTCTTCTTTTTTTCCCTCTTTTTAGCTGTTTTTAAAATAAGTCACCCTAGTGGGATGCAGCCCTAAATGGCCAGGAGTGCAGGGGGGTAACTCTACCAGGAGGTTATACGGTGATAAATGCCCCAGGATTTCCATGGGTATTAGAAGTCCCTTTTACAGGTCTGGAGGGAGCGGAGGAGATGGGCAGGCTCTGACCCAGACCCTGCGCAAGCCAGCATAGAAATAAATCCCTTCGTCGCGGTGTGCCCGAACCATCTCCAAGTACAGCTAAAATACCCAGCCCCAGCCCTGGAACATCCTCCGTATAAAATTGTTTTCTTACCTAGAGCTCATATAATCCCCAACTCTAAAATTGAGTGTTACAGAGTATTTCCTAAACACGTTCAAGCTCCACAGCACAGGACTGAACCTCTACAGGTGAATGCACAAATCTAACGTGAAATCTGAGCCTTCTCTTAAGCGGGACGGTGGCTGAGCTGCCATGAAAAGAACAAAGATTTAAGCCACAACGTCTATGCCGTTACCTCCAAATTGATAAAAATAGCTTCCATGTCTTGGGGAGTCAGTACCAGCCTCAGTGGGTTCATATAGTTCTGCAAGAGGAAAATGGAAAAGGGATTGAAATACCAGAGAGGAGTGAGCAAGGGCTTTTTGTGCAAGGGAGGTATTTTTCCCTGCTTCACCAGTTGCATTTACCTGGGCAGGGAGGAGCCAGGTTTTAATGAATTTAAGCACTTGCAAACGAATGACAACACAATTCTCGAGACCGGGCTGTGCCAGGGACCCAAGTGGGAGCCAGGAACTCCCGTGGGTGCATCTTCCCCCGAGCTCCCCTTGGTCCCCGCGGCTCTCCCAGGCGTGGGAAGGTGCAAGACCCCCACCCGTGGGTGGGCCCAGCCCCCTCTCCTGCTAAATCTGCAGGGAGAGGGATTTAAACGCACGCAGTTTCTTCACCTCGCTGCAGTTGGGAACAGCTCTGAAGCATCTTTTCAGCTCTTTAATAATCTCACTAGAATTTTGCCCTTGAAAAACCGCCGATGATGTGATTACATTGGAAATGCCTTTCTGAACAAATACATATTAATAGAAACGTCTACATGACTTGTAACTACAAAAAACCCCCAATGCAATGCACCAAAGACGGGACCCTCTACCCGTAACACGCCGTCAGAACCTACTAAGCCTTCGCAAGCCTTCTTAATGAATATCAAAGCGATGATTTAACTCTTCCTTTAGACTGAACCAGGGCTGTGGCTGTTTCCAAGGAACAAGGGCTATTTCCATAAATGACATGTACGTTGGGACATTTTTATGGAAAACGGGAAATTTTATTCCACCGTGCCGGTTTCTCTCACAGCCCCTTTGCGGGAACTTTCAGCAGAGGCAAATAATTGCAAAAGGGGAGGAAACAAAAGCACTAGGATGATTAGAAATGGCAGCTTGATTTTCACTATTGTTCTTCATTCCTGCTGCTTTCCTCGGAGCAGAACCACCTCCAGGCTCCAGCCGCGTCCACGACTCTGCTGTCTTGCTGAGGTGTTCATTTTTGTTTTTTTTTAAAAGAAAGGCACAACAATAATTTATCAAAACCAATTAAAACCCATTAATTCAAGCAGCAAAATGTTACTTTTAATCCAATTAGTTTCAATGACAAGTCAGCACAGCTTCAGCACTTTTGAAAAATGTCCAGAATAAAGAAATTATTCTGTAGCAATCAAAGCGATAAGATGTCTGCAAACACGGCTCTTATCGGCGAGACCGGCCTGGCTGAGCGAGGAGTGGGAGGCTCTTACCCCCGGGGGAGCGGGGACACAGCAGGATGGTTTTCAGCCTATTTCCAATATGCAGCGATCAGAAAAAATATGTTGTTTGGCTCCTACAGTTACAGGCTGCACATTTGTGCTTGTCAGTATGGGTTTTCTGGATCCCCCTTCTCTCCAATTTTACATGTGAATGCATCGATCCTGCCTCATCACATCTGCCAGCTCTCGCAGCAAGAACTAATACAGCAAGATTAACGCAAGATTAAGTGATGATGCGGAAGGTGATGGTGTAGAAAAGACGGCTCAGTCCTTACCTTTTCTATATCTTCAAGTGTTTTGTAGTATTTGGCCTCAGTTTCTTGGATTTCTAGCAAACAGCAATTTCTTTTGTCATCTTCTGTCATTCCCATTTTCTAGAAAAAGGAAAAATAACGCACGGTCAGGTACTCCTAAGAGCGGTCCAGCAACCTGCTCACGCAGAGCGGAGCTCCGGTTCAGCCTTCAGTGATGGCCAACTCAGAACAAGCGCAAGTTTGGAAAGTCAGGAGAGCACTGTTACTGGTTTATATTAAAGGAAACTATTTTTAGCCGAAAAAATTACGAAGAAACCCTGGCTGTACTATTCAATATGTTTCAACATGGCAAGCATTATGTTTTTTGCATTTATTATAGCTACATCACCGAAGACTAGCAGCTAAAGAATAAATAAGAGATAAATGCTGGTTTTCCCCATTTTTTTTGCTTAAGATGAAACTCACAACAGAGCCTAAGTGGGTCATAGGTAATACGTTAGACTTGTACAAATCCCCTGCCAGGGTTGCCAATTCTCATGATTTTAGGTGAAATCTGATAACGCATGCTTTTCTCAAAGCCCCAACTCCTGGAGTCGCTTCTCTTGCTCTTACATCTGTAAAGCGGAGCTGAGAACACGTGTCGGGAGGTGCTGCGCTCGTCAGTGCAGGCTCTGAACCTGGGAGGTGATTCAGCGATGGGGTTTTAATGATCATGCACAGGAACGGGCACCCTCTGTACACCCCCTTTAACTCACAGCTCAGCCCTATCAGCTGGATGGAAACCAATATTTTAATCAATGCATCTTACCTGCATATATCTAATCTGAAGCATGCAGAAATACAAGAAACCAATTAGCATTACACACTTGCTATTGCAACAAATCTTAAAAAAAAAAAAAAATCCAATATTTAGAAGGATATATGGGTACTTATATTAAAAAGAGACTCTTTTGCCCAGGGAAGGGGAGGAAAGGGAGTCAGAGCCATCGACTCCATCACTGCTCAGCGGTGTCCAAGAAACAAAACATTGTGGAGAGGACAGTGAAAAATTGCCAATTCCACTGACCCTAATCCTGCACTACCCGGCTGCGGGGCACCCGCATCGTGGGAGCTTTCCCCCATTTTTGCCTTTTATGCAAGAAATTCCTATCAAAACCTCGCCAAGGGGCAGTTCTTGGGCCAACTGGCTTCTGCAACTGATGGCAACACAGTAAAAACACTGGTGGCCAACGAGCTGTGCTGACTTCGGCATTGCTACTGGTGGCTGTAAAAAGCTCCAAGCACTTTGGCAGGATCCGTGGGAATATTTTGTGCCTGACTCCTTGATCCAGACGGGTTTTCGGTGCGCAGGGAGCTCCTCAGGCTGCAGACAAGGCGTGAAAAGATGAAATGCCTCAACCACCATCGTTGTGGTCTTCATACCACTTGCAGCCGAGCCCAGGAGAGGTGAGAAATCAGAGCGCGGGCCTCGCTGCCGCACAGCTCGGTTCGTTTGCCGGCGCCGTGGGGTGAAGCCCTGCCTTCCCAGCCACACGCCCCGCTCCGGGGATTTAACTGATCAGTGAACTTCTCCATTGGTCCTGCTTTGTGACAGGGAGGTATGCACTGTTTGCAGCTAGGAGACAGTAATCAGGGTCTGAACAAAGCCTGGGGGTGGCAGATATCAGAGGGTGGGAGAAAATTTGGAAGGTCACACTCCTGTGGAAAGGTCCCTTCCAGCTCTGCATCAGCAGAAGCCAGGGCAGCCGGTCTCCTCGGCGCTGGGGACAGAGGTAGTGAGGGTGGCTGTGAGCACCTCTGGGGAGATGCAAGGGCCACCAGCACCTTCCTGGCTCATCCACGGAGCACGATATTTGCACCAGAGCCCTTGCAAGTCCCTCCATGAGGCTGTGCATGCTGCACCAGGTTTCCCCATCATGGAAAGGCTTTTAGAGATGATGAATGGGGTTGGCTACTTGTCCCTAAAGCCACACGGGTCCCCGCTGCCCCAGAAAGCTCCGCTGTAAATGTCTACCTGCTCCGAGACACCCAGGCAGGAGTGGCAGCAGGCACAAACAAGCGCTGGATCCTCTGCGCACAGATCTGTCAGCGCTTGTCCCGATCTAAAAATACCCGTGGCAGACACGGCACATCTGGCTGATGGAGCAGGCAGAGCCGCCGCGCTCCCCTCTCCCCAGAAAGGGCTGAAGTGACACACGCTGCCTTGGCTCAGCAGCAAATTGCTATTTTTAGCTTATCTTTTAAGGCTTATTAGCTCTCCCTTTCCCTTCCTCCTCCCCAAACTCCTTCAGACAACAGGATGGGCTGGGAAACTCCTTGGAGAACCCCCTCCGGGCCAGCACCATCCCAGCTTGGCTTATTTTTACCTCTCACGAGGCAGCCTGGTTTCAAGGAGAAATGCAAAGCGATTCGCTTCCCCCGCAACATCACCTGTCATTGGCAGATACTCATTCATTTAATTGAATCCTCTCCCTTCCCCTCCCATCAAGGTGTAGCTTTAAAAATGCATATAAATTGTTACCATGGGCTGCTGAACTTCCACTCTGATGATATCTTCATAGATATCATCGCCTTCATCTTCACAGGGGACGCAGTCATAAATATCCTCCCCCAGATCATGTTCGCTGGAATGAGAAGGAGAGCGATTTAGCGATAATAAAGAGGGCACATTCACTGTCACTTGATCGGGCAAACCAACAACTGCTCTCGCACCAAGGAGGAGGATAGCCATGACAATAAGAAAACCCTCCTGGCCCACAGCATCGACATGCTCAGTCCACGTTCCCCATCTGCATTAGCAAGTCTTGTTTTTTCCCAGATCGGTACCCGCTGCACATCCTCCCGCTCGCTGGAGGCTGGAAAAGGCGAAATGCTGCTCGACACGAGCGGGGATGGCAGCCAAGAAGCCGCTCCGAGCTCCGTGCCAGGCACGCCTGCGATGCCCAGCCTGCCATGGCCTGCCAGCTCTGCCCCTGCGGAGTTTTTGCTCGGTGCTAATCGGCCCGGCCGAGACGGACCCGCCGGCCAAGCATCCCAGCGGGACCATCTGAGCCGCCGCACGCGCCTGAGCCCAGCATCAAGCTGGGTCCAGCTCCACCTGCCTCCGAAGACGCCCGCAGCCTCCTGTTGATCTCCTGCCTCTCCTCTTTAGGACAAGAAGCAGCTCTTGTGTTAGTGACTTTAACCATATTATACTTAGAGAATAAATTTTAATGGGTTGGATTTTGGTACGTTCAAAACACTGCACTCATTCTTGGTCTGCTTGACTTTTCTCACAAACAGGCTTCTTTCATGCCAAAGAAACCATCTCCCCCCAGGCTGTGCAGGGACCCGCAGCAACGCCCAGACCAGCCACGGGCAGAGCTCAGCCCGGCCCAGGCAGCTGCCCCCAGCGACGGCCCCGCGCTCCCTCCGGCCACGGGCACCACGTCCAGGTTTAAAAGCTCTGGATCCGGTTTCACCGAGTGATGCACCCACTCCCACAAAGCACTATCCCTGCCCTGATGGGCAACTGGGTGATTTTTAATCTAACATTTCCCAGGGCAGGGGGAGACTCTCCTGATCACCAAAAGGCAATCTCGCCAGACGCTCAGCTCGGTGATGCTCAGCCCCAACCCTGAGCAGAGCCCAGTAATAATATTTACATCAGAGAGAAATTAAGCAGCAAAAAAATCACATTTTCAGAACTGCCCACATCACTTAGGAGATGCCCTTGCAAGCACAGGCTTTAAAGACATCACCAAGACATAGCGCCCAACTTGTATTAAAGGGGATGGTGTTAGGTACTTAATTGTCATCTGAGCCTTTACGAACTCCCCCAGGGGCTCCTAAGTCTTAGAACACTTTTGAAAATTCAACCCATAATAAATAGCAATTAACAATAATAATTTTAGTGCTTAGATCTACAGGTGCTGATTGCTAACAGCTCCCACTGAAGTCAACCCCATGGGATCAGGACAGTGTGAAACGCTGGAGTATCAAACAGCGTTCGCATATTTTACGAGCTGTCTCTTTCAACATGGGTATTAATTACATACAAATATATTTAGGTGTAAAACTGCTCGAACTGTAACACTCGACATCTCTATATTATACAGTATGGAGCAGCAGAGCACATCTGTTTGCAAAACTGGGCTTTAATTCTTTTCTAAATGCAGTTCTTTCTATTTTTAAGAACAGATTTATTTAATAAAAGTTTGGGAATTTTAAATAAATATACTGGCATGATGTAGCCGTCCCATTCTTCCAGAGTGATGCATTGCAGCTGCTATAATAATGCCCACTAATAGCTGGTGATCCATCTTCCCCTTCCCAAGTGTCGCCGTCACCATTATTATCTGTACCAATATTTATATTCTCAGCTCCGCTCCTTATCCAGAGCGAGTAACTCCCGGTTCCTGATTAATCTTCCCTTCCCGCCCGCACCTCTCGGATTGCTGGCTGTCTCTCCATACATCATTTCCCTGCCTCGAGGGTCGTTAGGAAACGTATGGTTGGGTTAACGTCGCGAGCGCGAGCCCGGCTGGGCGTGACACGACCGCGGCGAATGCTGCGGCGATGCTGCTGCCGGAGCAGAGCCCGCTTTGCGTGACGGCTGCTCACCACCAGCTGCAAGAGCGCTCAGCAACTGTCCTGGGCTACGTGCAGAAGACAGCATCTTGAGGTGTCCCTGGGAAGCCCTGCATCCTGAGCATCATCCGGACCTGCTTTCCTGTGCACAAGAACAGCCAGGTGCCACACACCCAAGCCTCAGACCCCAGCATTGCCCGTCCCCAGCCTGCTGCGGCAGGGGGACCCCAGCCTGGCACAAGCCCTCCTTTTCTCCCCCACTGAGGAGCCACGAGCTCTGGACCGTGGCCTGGCACGCACCAGGACGTCACGGTGAGAAACCCAGGCGGCAGCATGGGATGCTGAAGGGGTTTTGCTAAATCACGGGCTGCCTGGACCGAGCCCAGAGAAGGACGGGTGCCCCACGGACCTGGCCCAGCCTGGCCCTACCTGGAGCTCCTCTCGGCCACCAGGAAAGGGGCAGAAACACCTACTGAGGGCAAACACAGCATATTTGCCCACAGAACTGCGAAGAGCCATCTGACACAAACGCTGCACCCATCATGGCGGGCCACAGCCTGACAGCACCTTGCCACTGTCATTGCTCTAACCAAGGGGCCAAGGCCCTGCTGCTCCGCTCGTTCCTGCTCATCAACACCAGTACAAGCCCTTCCCATCTCCATTTTCTGGCCTGAGGCAAAAAAAAGGGACAAGTCCCTTGTCCTGGGACCATCTGGAAAGACACCTCCATTTCAGAGCTCAGGGGAGAGGCACTAGAGATGCTCAAACACGACAGCTGTGGTGGTATTGAAACAACGATACCTTTGTCCAGCGGACCCTTGTTTATTAAAGCCCATTCCTAGTACACCTCTGAGGAGCACCAGAGGCTGCCAGTTTTATGGAGAGCAGTAAAACGTGCAGATTAGCCTCCCCCGGAGCAGCCCACAAGCGGCCGAGCTTTGCCGGTGCGTGTACGGCTGTCGACGCCGCTGCTTTGCACATATTGATTTTCATCAGTCTCTGTGTTTTGTCCGTCAGAGTTGAAATTATGCACCCTCCCATCGTTAAAAAAAGAGAACAGGCATCAGGAAGATTTTAGCCAGTGGCAACCTAAGAACGCACTAAATTTTAAATGCTATAAGGGAAAGCTGGGCAGGTATTTTCCTTGTTTAGCACAGTCCCCTGCTGTGGGAGGCAATAAATTCAGCATCCCAAGCATGTCAGGCGTAGACTGAACAACTTGAGCAAGGAAGGCCAGATGCTCACCTCGTTCTTCACAAAGAAAAGCAATTTACTTCTTCAATAAAAGCAGCAGAGTCTGCAAGTTAACCGTGGGTATCAGAGCCTACGATCTACTGCCTGGACTAGGAGATTCATTGACAGCTCTGGGTTTAGGAAAGGGATTTTATCCGCCCTTCAGAGTCAACGCCAGCATTTGCAATTACTGTTATTAGGATGGATGTAACCAGCTTTGGGTTGGCAGCATCTTGCCTAGCCAGGAAAGCTCATTCAAAGCAAAAAGAATAAAGCTTTTCATATCTAAGGCAATTTCAGGCAAAACCGATGCTTTTGGCTGAGCTCTTCCTCCCTGGCAATGCCTGCTCTGCACAAATGCCTTCCCAAGCAGGCAGCAGCCATGCCAAGGAGCAGCTCACTTAACAGAGGGAACGATGCCAGGCTCTGCCTTGGAGTAAGGGACAAACAGGGACAGGGAAGAGCGAGCTGGGGAAGGGCAGGGTCCCCCCGTGACCCCTGGCACCTCCAGGTGCCATCTCCCCAAATAGGATGCCAAAGTTGAATTAGTTTGAGGAAGAACCTCACTGCCCTGGGTGAAGGCACTGGTCCCACTGTTCCCACCACTGGGAACCAGCCCTCCAGAGCTCAGCACTGGGCCAAAACAGAGGGCACAGTCTGCATTTGGGCTTTGGGAGAAGATGAGCTCCAGACTGGGCTGCCCACACCAGGGGATGGGCACAGACCGTCCACGATGCCCCGATAAATAATCTGCAGCAGGTCCACTACGCTAAAGGAATGCTGCACATCCCGTTTGCAACGACACCGTGGATGAGGAGGGTAAGTGGGGAAGCCCTGAGGGTCTCGAGGACCCCTGAAGGACCTCTTCATCTATAAAAGCTGCTCTGGGAAGTTGATGAGTTTGTACTAGCCTCAAGAATTCAAGGATAAACCCAAGTGAGGCCATCAGGGCAAACCCACCACGCCAAAACCCTGTCCAAACCACGGCACTGCTTTCGCTCAGCTGATGAAAGAGCCAGAACCACCAGGAAGAGCAAAAGAAAGAGGAGGAGGAGAGAGAAGGAGCTAAAATAAAACAACCAAAAGACAACGCCAAATTTCCAGCCCTGTGGCTGAGGTTAAGAGCCAGAAGACCTCAGAGCTGCCGCCGGGTCCAGGCTGGAAGTGCATTCGCAGGGTCCCCGAGACAGCTGCCCAGCAGCTGCGAGGCTCCAGTTCGCCCCAGTAATCCTCCACTTTCTCATTTTTACTCTGCACTTACAGCCATAAATAGACAGTTCATCTGACCAACCCCCTCATTCACAGTCTCCGTCAGACGAGGACAAGCAGAGTCCTATATTTGCAGCACATCTGGCAGGCTTAGGTCTCAGGGTGAAGGAGTGCAAGATGTGCAGTCGTTGGACTCCAGATCTTGCAGGGTTTTAATTAGCCAGATTGTACTTGGATGGAGACACGCGTCTGGAAATAGCAAGAGAAGCCTTTTGCCATCTATTCTACTCAGGTCTTACGTTCCCCATTCAAAGTGGAACATTATAATCCCAAGAATGAGCCTCACACAGTTATAGCGACTAACATGATCCTAGAAATGGCACAAGCAGGACGTATAAAAATCTTTACTGGAGACAAAGAAGAAAAGACACATTTACAAGTGCTATGGTTCGAGTGCCTTGTACCACGGAGCCATTTATTTAACTGGCTGGCGTGCGTGGTTTTTCCAACACAGCAAAAATAATGAGAAAAGTGGCAGCTAACTTATCATCTCACCTTGGCGCCTCTATTCATTACTTTTTTTAATGCACTTGAGAAATTCTGCTGATCACATCACTATTTTGGAAGATACGAGGAGGCAACCCTGGTGACAGCAGTGAAAGAAGTAGGAGAAACTTCAAGAAGCTGTTGGCAGGAGACAGGTTGTTGGCAGAGTCTGTGCCCAAACGAGTTGCATTGCTTGAGAAATTGAGGCGAGGCAGGAGATCTGCAACTCCCCTTCTCTGCAATGAAAGGTTTGGAAATGCACCACTATCCCCCATATTTTTGTTGGGGATAAATCTCCAGAGAGCTGTGGCTCGAAACAAGACCGGGGGACACCGACCTGCGGGACAAAGCCCCCCCCCCCGAGGGGCACACACCAGCTCCAGCACAGGGTTTGGTGGGGAGCTGCTTTGCCTAAAACCCTTTCTTTGTCCTTTTTGCAACACTACAACTTCTCCCCTCAAAGCAATTCACTTTTAAAGGAAAAAAGAAGGTAAAAGTTATCCAAATTAAATGTTTCAAGTCAAATCGTTCACAACACTTCTGCCTGACTCTGAATTCTTCAAATAGCTACCAAACAACCCAAAACACACCCTAGGTGTAAGCCACCCCAGCCTGCCGGGCTTTGTGCCAGCGCAGAGGGACAGCGCCATAAAGTGGAGAAGGTTCACGATAAAGAAGGTTCTGGTGCTGTAAAGAGGACCAGGATTAATTGCTCTCATAAATTTAATGAGCCAAAATAACTGGAGAGAGCTTAAGTGGCAGCAGAGCAAATTTAGGTTAAATGTTAAGTAGAACTTCAGAAGTACCAGAACGACCTGGGGCAGCTGAAACAGCCATCAAGCGAGATGGAAAAGCGGTCAGCGGGGAAGATGCTCAGCAGTAAGGTGGATAACTGCCTACTGCCGTCAGTGCCCAGCAGCCACAACCCTGTGGGAGGCGGCAGCTCACATCCCTGCAGAGCCACAGGAGCTTCATCGGGACACGGGTCGCTCTGATTTTTGGGGGCAGGCTCCAGCGAACGCGCCCGCCTGTTGCCGTTGCAAAGCCCTGCTCGTTTCCTAGGCAAACTCCCGCAAAACTGGCTGCTGCTCAAGGGTCTGACATTAGGGCACGCAGAAATAAATCAGGCAGCAGAGGACAAAGGTCCCTTTACTGCTCCTCCCGGTATCGATCAGCCACCACTTGCAAACTGGCCAGCCCTCGCCATCTGCCCAGGCTCTCTGCAGGCTGCCATCTGGCCGATGGCAAAGCAAACCGAGGGGCCGGCAGGCTGAGCACAGGGAATTTGAGAACTTTCTAGCTCCCCTGATACCCATTTAGTTTCCCCTCCCCTTTCCATCACCAATTATTCTTTTGTTTTTTTGGATTTTGCTTTTTTTTTTTTTTTTTTTTTTTAAAGTAAATAGCTGTTACCAGGCAATTATCTGCCTTGATCTGCTGGATGGCTGACCCAGCGCTGGGGAGCTGCATGCAGCCCGGCATAATCTCTGCGATACCCCAAAGGTGAGAGCACAATGGGTTCATCAAGGCATGAACACCCTTTATACGCACCAGCACCCCGCGGCCACCCCACGCTTGCACGCAGACAGCTTGTTTCTGCAGCGGACGTAAACGGCCCTCGTGGCGCTGCCATTGATCCGCTCCCGGCCCCGGCGCTGGCTTTTGTCCCTGGCTGCCGCGGCTCCTCCGCGCCGGGAGGGACCTCGCTGCCCGCCGGGATGAAGGTCCTCACTCTTTAGAGCATTGCTGTGACAACGGGGACAAAGCCTGGTTCCTTCTGCTTCCCAAATCTGCACCTCTGTCACTAATATGTTTATATTTTGAATGCTTTGCAGAGCAGGAATACACCCAAGATCTCAAAGGGGGGACACCAAACCGCTCCATTTAACTACTTAAGGTTGAAATGAAGCATTTTGACGTTTTCCAAAAAAATCCACTTTTACCAGCCCCCAAAATGTCTTGCTAGAATCAGCTCAATATTATTATTATTATACCCTGAGCTTTTTATCCCAGCAGCACAACGACCAAAGAGAGCTCCCTTTGGGAGACTCCTCTCTCCCGGGGGGTGACTTGGCGGCGCCGAGCCCACCGGGGCTGTCCCTCCTCACCCGCACCCCTTCACGGCCAGCGGGGACGGCAGGCTGGGCCCTTGCAGCGCCACGTTTCATAGCGGTTTTATGGACAGGACTGTGCATCCCTCCCAAATGATCCAAAGGGCAAAAATAATCACTCAGCTGCACAGAGGTAGCAAGTTAACGTGGAAAAAGCACCCAGAAATGGAGAGGTCTCTCTTGCAATAGGGAGGATTGCTGCGCCTGGGTGTGCTCTTTGGTAGTGGTTCCTTCCACACGTTGGGTCACTTCACTGCTGTGAAAACCATTTCTCGCCTGCAATAAAGCATTTTGGATGCACTGGGATCTTCCCAAGGCAGCTGGATCATCAGCAATATTAAATGCAAAGATGCTGGATGGAGTGAATCATTCCCAGCTCATGAATGATGCCCTTGTTCAGCTGTTTGGAGAGCGGCAGCAGCTAAGAAAGAGCTTTCTCATACAGCCCCACGGTTTGCCAGCGCCCAGCATCGGTGCCCAGTATGCACCATTGTGACCGGCAAATTTCCAATGAAAGTTTCCTTGTCAAGCACGGAGAGACGCTCCTTGTCAAAGGGAGAAACGGGGACTATTGCTGATGCGTCTCCAGGCAGCGGGAGCAGCAACACTCATGCTAAGGGGCTCTCCGGGGCATTTCTGGGGTTTTTATGGTTATGGGTGAACTACGTCTCCGTTTCGTAGGTTGTGTTTCCATGCACAGCCTGGCTGCACTGGGAGCACAGATCTGGATGAAGGCATTTGTGCGATATCCCCATGCTGATTTACACATGCCTTCCCCCAGTGGTCCCAACTAAAGAGGTAAAGAGGAGGATTTTGCAAAGAATGGGAAAAAAAGGAAAGTTAAAAGTTGGAGACAATGTGGGACAGAACACGGTGCTCAATAAGAAAGAAACCTCTAAGTCATCAGAGCACAGGACCTGGGCATCTAAGCCCCTCTTGCAGAGGGACCAACTCGCAGCCATGGGCAAAGGTCCAAGAACAGTTTGAGGAGCTTCCCCCCGGACACCCTGCGGGAGCTGCACCGCCGGCAGCAGAGCAGTTAAAGCTGGGAACCCGCCTTCAACACCGAATAACCTGCGCCGAGCACACCATGCCGAAACCCCGATTTCTGGGAGAGGGCTGCCATCCCCACCAGCGCTTGTGTGCGAGTTCACACGCAAACCTTCCTCCAATGAAAAGCACGCCCATGTGTGAGAATCAGGAATTTTAAAAGCCAATATTAAAGGGATTTTGAGAACTTTAGGAGAGGGGGGAAAAATGTTATTCTTGAAAGGATCCCTTTATAAGTTAAAATTTTATTAAACTGTAGCTGCTGGGAGCAAACCGCGAGCAGGGGATTCCAGGGTACTCTGTTCCCTTGACTAGTAATTTATGATTTACTTTTGTAATAACTGAAGCCATAAGGAACTCATTGGATTAAGGAGTCTTATTATTTATGTTGTGGAACAATAATATTTAACTGTATAAAGCCACATATCCACCCATACAGACTTTCCCTCCATACGAAACAGACTGCACTTCATAAGTAAAACCCTGGCCCCACTGAAGCGGACGGGAACGCTGCCATCGAATTCCGATAGAGCCCATGTTTCACTGTATACACCGCAGTTCAAGGTTGCTTAAAAGCCTGTTATATCATCACCACGGGCAGCAAAACACAGACACCAGAGACCCAGATAAATATAGACACAGAAACCCCAGCAGCGTCACCCCGCATCCCGCTGTGCCACCAGCGACAGGCAGGACGCGTCCCCTGCGAGGGACGGCCCTGGGGCCGGCTGGCGTGGTCCAAAACTCCCTCTCAGGGGATGCAGACCCGCGTTCCAGCACCCACACAGCCGCAAAAACACCACAGGGGGGTCCGGCACTGAGTTAGCAATGGGTACCCCAGTCCCAGCGAGTGGCTCAGCTTTGGTCGGCTTGCAGGATGAATTGAGTCCCGGCGTTTTGCAGCTAACGATGGGATTGAGCGGGCGGAGGGGCTCCCCGTGGACCTGGCCCCCCTCGCCCCCCACCGAGCCACTCGTAAACTCGACCCGATTAAAAGTGATGTCTCCCAGGGCTCTACATAGGAAAAGACAGACTACTGTAAGAGCACAAAAATCTCCTGGTAAGACGATCAAAGCAGCCGGCCCGGCTCTCTGAGCCCCGCTGTCAAATTTTATCCGACTTTGCTGGAACTAGATTGCAACTTTTCCCTTTTTGTGTCCCCTCCCCGTGAGAAGGCGAGGCCACTTACTCCGCCAGCTCCTCCAAGCTCCGATACACGTCGTCATCGTTTTCCGTGGTCTCCTCCGACGGGAAGGGCCTGGGGGAGGAGAGGAATGACAGCGTTATTGGTGTGTCTCACCCCTCGCAGCAGATCCCCTGCAGCCCAGCTGAACCCAGCCCAGCCCCGAGCATCCCGTTGAGCAGAGGGTGTTTTGGAACAAAATATTCATTGTAAATACATTTTTTCCTATTCAGGCATTAGCTCCCAGGAGGACATCATCTCCGCTGCTTCCCGCGGGCAGCGCTGGCAGGGCAGGACAAGAAACCAGGTGGTGAGGCTGGTTGACCGCAGGGCACCATCTGAGCACCGAAGTGAGGAGCTGCATCGTCTAACAGCATCTCTGAGACCCCGAGCCTGAGCCGCCACTCCCCGCTGTGCTGGTGCTTGCACAAACGACTCGGTAGAAATCTTAATTCAAGTCTGGTGTTGGACTCATTGAGACAGAGAAATACTCTTTCCTCGCCCCGTGATGGAGCCTTTCCACCTGCGAGCTCCTGCCCCGCTTGGCCGGGGCACACTGAGCTGCTTCCCACCGGTGTCTCCCACCGCTGCAAGCAGCCAACCCCATCAGAATGAATGAGTCCTTATGAAACCTGGGCTTCCTCATCTTAACAACTTTGTGATAGCTGAAAAAAGTTAAAGCCCTGGGGATGAGGGAAAGGACACCAAAAGGGCAAAAGGAAGGGGGGAGAAAGCAGATTAAAAGAGAAAGGGAGGGACTGAGGGGAAAGCAAGAATTCCTTGGCTCATTCTGAAGTAATAACCAAATAATGTATGAAGGAGATGAAAAATACTGCTTTAATTAAACCCAACGTATTATTGCTGGCACGGGGCCACGGTGGACTATGGCTCTGCTGGGGCTGGATGCACCTTGCGACTACGGCTGCGTGGGGCTGGGGCTCCCTGCGGTGACGGCAAGCCCTGCTCCAGCTCAGAGCCGCAGCGGGGCAGCTCGCTCCCGCCCCCGCGGGCATCGCAGCGAAGGCAGCCGCGGGTCCCCAGGCCAAGAGCCGCACGGGATGGGATGCTGGTGCTGTGGGGGAGCACAACTGGATACACGTGGACTTTTAACTGCCCCCAAGAGCAATTTCTTCCTCTTCCCTCCCACCCTCCCCATTTCACGATAGATTGCCTCTCCTGAAAGATTTAATACATGGCCTTCTAGCCCCTGAATTTACTATTTTTGGATCCTGTCTCTAGCGTTAATTTGCCTTCCCTCCTCTGCTATACTTCATCCTTCCTTTGGTAAGCAGCTTCAGACCAAGTGTTTTGAAATAGTGCTCAAATCTGCAACGAGTTCAATTAAAACCACAGCCAGGAGGGAGAAGAGCCACGGTGACCCCAGCCACAGAGCAGGATGATTTCATGCTCTGCTGGCTACCAGGGCTGCCGTGCCTCTGCTTGAGATGCAAGGAGCACCCAAGGCTGCCAGGTCGAACCATGCCCACGTGCAAAGCGGCAACGCGGGAGGGAGGAGGGCGATGGGTGGGAAGAGCAGATGGGGCTGTGCCTGCTCTCATGGTCTCATTGCAAGGCAGGTGCCATTGGGCGATCGTCCCAACACCCCAACATCTGGCACGAACAGCTGCCCACGCGTTTGCGAGATGCGGGGGGAAGCTCGTTTTGGGGAGAAGCTTCAAAGCATAAAGGTGCAGCGAGAGACAAGGAGGCACCCAGGATCTTTGCAAAACGTGCGTGTCTGCGTGCGTTTCCTCTCCCCTGCTGTCCCCTGGGGACCAGTGACGAATACAAAAGCCATGTGAAGCGCAGACCAAAAAGCCACCAGCTCCTCCTGCACGTGGCTGAGCCGGTCATGGGAACCGGTCTCAGACTTCAGCCCCGACGGGCGAGGGGTTACGGCAGCCGCTGCCGCAGGGCCACACCATCCCGCGCAGCTCCGGCAAGAAAGCAGAAATCGGAGGTGACCTCTGTTTAAACATCACTTGTTAAAATAATTAAAAAGAAAAAAATTCACCACAGGGCACGACCTCCTTTCTTTTACATGCATCTTCTGCTCTTAATCTCCAACTATTTCCTTCTCCAGCGCTTACCATGCCAGAAAGAAAGAAGTACAAGAGCTGTAAAGAATATTAAAATCACAAGCACACATTTCCAAGCATAAATCTGGGCCTGAGGTGTAATCAGTTCCTGTGATAAACCTCACCATGGAAGACAAGGAGACAGCAAAGAGAGAAAAATATTTTCTAATGAGAGTTTCACAGAGACGGCAGCTCCGTCAGCCCTCCCAGCTTCACCTTGACCATCAGTAAAGCACCGGAGTGAAAGTCAGGGCAGGGGAGGAATTAATAACCTGTATCTCCGCAATAGCAGCTAATGGCTAAATAAGGATGCACAGAATGCAATTAGAAGGAAAGTCACACCGAGGAGAGGATTACTAAATGGAGCATCTAAAATCTGCAGCTGAAGGATGGCTTTTTGGATAAAGCCTTGGGTTTGCCCTTTCTTCGTGCCTCTCTCCCCAGCTGCCCATGCCACAAGCGGCTCCGGAGAGGCTCCCCGTGTCCCCGCGTCCCCGCTGCGGGAGCAGAGCTGCCGTCTCCCCGCAGCTCCTCTCCCCTTCCCCTAAACAGGGTGCCAGCCCCGAGACTGCAGGACAGGTCACCCGGGGCTGGGACCATGCCGTGGGCTTTGAGCAGCTCTCGCCCAAATGGTCCTTGCTCTTCCCCAAAAGCCCTTTGTGCAACAACGTAATTTAGTTTAGCCCTACTAATTATGGCCGTTATTTAAAATATCTCCCTACTTTTGGCTTAAGTTCCCTTATATATCCATTTACATTATTTTTCTTTGCTGAACGCAGGAAAAATTAACCCTCCGGCAATGAGCCGATGAGGAGGAACCTCCAGCAGCCAGCTACAGAAAAACATATTAAACACTTTTCTACCTAGACTCGCACTGGCACCGGGGGTCAGGGCGGTGCTGGCAGGAGGCGCGGGCTGAGCTGCCCACCCCAGTCCTGTCCCAGCAATTATTCCCCATGTTGCTGGTTTTGCCACTTCCCATCAGATCACCTTCGTGGCTCCCCGCTGCGGGCTGGGCTCGTCTTGGGGCGATATTTTCCACTTGAGCTGGCTGCAGAAACAGATTGGATGTGGTGGGGAGAGGCCGGGGGAGGAGAGCCCTGCTCTCGCTCCTGCCCCACCAGATCCACGTCAAGGCAACTCTAAGAAAAGCCAGCTGGGTGAACTTTTAACCCAGCGTTTTCACTGGTGTTTCCCTTGTGCACGTCCAGGTCCAGCACAGGGCTTGCATTTAGACGCCTTCATGCAGATTATCAGCTTGGCCCCAGCCACGCAGGGAGAAGCATCTCCATCTGGCTGGGCGATGGTGCTGCATGTTCTCCAGCCGCGAGCTCCCCAAGAGCAACTGCGCTGTTTGGGACCGGTTTGTATGTTTTTGTTTTTTTTAAGAAAAGCAGAAACATTGGAAGTCAAGGGGTCTAAAAGCTACTGATTCCCTGGGAAATTCTTACAGATCTCCAAGCGCATTGCAACTTCATACATAGTATTAAATGCGGTAGCTGGGAATGCCTGACAGTAATAAGTAAAGTATTTTGAGTCCACTGAAACCCAACAGGTTTGCAGAGATCCCAGTTCATTTAAATTCATTTTAAAATGTCTCATTTAATATCTTTAGTTAAGCACCAGACTTTGTTTTTTACTCCACCGTCATGAAAAACCACTGGCTGAGCCATTTATCCTCCCAGCCCGCGCCTGGGCTGCAGCAAGCCCGATCCTGCTCAGATGAAGAGCAAAAGCCCCAGCAACATCAAACACCACTGGAACAGGCTCTTAGAGATAATAAACCTCCCAGAGTAGACTTCTCTACAGACAAACCCCACAGCATTCAACAGCATCGCTTCCACAGATCAAAGAAGTGAACAAAAGTAGGATCGATCTGATGTGTTTGTTTTAGAGCCTAAAAGAGAAGAAAAGACCAAGTAATTTGTTACGGAGTTTAGAGCGAGCTTCTCCTTTTGAGGACAGGACTTAGAGCAGATGATCGCTCTCGACATGCGACGCAAAGCACCCCCTTGATCTTACAAAACATTTAGGCTACTTTCTGGGTTGGAGAGCTTGCACATGCACAGCACACGGCACCCTGCAAATGCAACGTGCTCTCGCAAGGAAAGGCAGGAGCAGTCCACAGCCAGACTACATCACGCAGGGCGATAATCAATTAATATTTCACGAGGCACCTAATGCAAAACCCCTCCCTTGCTCTCAGCAGTCACTCGGGTTACCCCATGATCCATCCCACGCTGTATCCTCATCCGCCGCCCCCGCACGCTCCCCTGCCGTAACCCTCTCCGCGGGGAGAAGGCGCAGCTCGATGCGCTGCCTTGGCTGCTCTCTCCTCTGAATTATTTAATGGAAAGAGCCAGGTAGGCTGCAATTCTAACAGCAATAAGCAGGAAGAT
The DNA here is from genome assembly GCF_965183815.1 of Platalea leucorodia. NCBI lineage: Eukaryota > Metazoa > Chordata > Aves > Pelecaniformes > Threskiornithidae > Platalea > Platalea leucorodia. The sequence continues at coordinate 4,675,490 of NC_138837.1, read as the reverse complement.
TGATTTATTTATGAACATATTTCAGCATCTGGAGGCCTTGTCCTAGCAACTGAAGGCAGCTGTTTACCTCTGCGGTACCGTCGCAGAATACGGAGGGTCAGGGGTGGCTCAGCTTTAGTCTGATAATTTTGTACTGTAGCATCTTAGCCTCAAATCCATGTGTGACAGAGCACGGAGGATCTGGCATGGTTTATTTTCTGTTTTCCCTGTCTCCATTCTGATTTCTTGGGGTCAAACACCAGCCCTGGGAACAGAAAGCCTGGTGAGAAGCAGGCAGGGTGGAAATGTCCCACTCGCTGCCCTCCATGCCAAGGAGCCGTTCCCATCCGAGGCCAGTCTCGGTGGAGATCGTCTGTCAGGCAGATCTGCAAGGAGGCTTTCATGACTTGTGCGAGCACCCACAGGAGACGAAAGGAGGTGGCAGCCTCCCAGCACCAGCATGCCAATCTCCCCTTGTTTCTTAAGTCCAGTGATCACACTTCAGTGTTTTAAAAAGCAGGCGGAGTGAACCTGAGCTGCTCCCATCTGCTGCCCCTTCTGCGAGGGATTTCTTCATAAATGGAAAGGACCTGGTCCTCAGGCTGGTGCAAAGGAGCTTCTACAGCTCTACTGGGATGGACGGGGCTGTGCCGAGTCTTCCTGGCTCAGGATCTGGCAGGAAAACTTTTCCATAGCATGGGATCTACAGACCGCAACCACACCTTGCAGTAACTCACAAAACCCATGGCTGGGTGTACAGATCCTCCGACAACCCCGTTCTGAAGAAAGCATCGTGGCAATGCAAAGAAAACCCACAGGAGGCTGCGATTTCACCAAGATTTTGGACTTCAGGCCGCGCTTTCCGTGCGAGTTTGGGTGGGGGGTTAGCAGCTGGCTTCAGCTCCCGTGCTTCCAGATGAGTCCATCTGTCCTGCTGCTGAGGTTTAATGCTGCTTCAATCCCAAAATATATTTCCCCACGGGAAGCGCGCAGACCTCGGCTGTTCGTAGCATGTCATTTTGATAGCTCCAATCTTCCCCCTCTTTTTTTAACTCCTCTTTTTCTCCAGGATGGCAAGCCACTCCCTGAGCATGGGATCACCCTGTCCCCATGGGTCCCCCATCAGTTCGGGCAGCCCGGAGCCGTAGCGGGTTCCCTGGGATTGCCATCATGCCTTCATGAACACAGCACTCCTGGAGCCGTCCAAAGAAAACCCTGTGGTTTTGCAATGTCTACACACAACTGAAAATGCATTAATCATCAGCTTCAGGGGGATCAGGCAGATTAAAGCAGCATTTAATTTACTGATGTACCAAGAGGTGGCTGCGAGCTGACCAGGGGCGACCAAAGAGGTGACCTGGAGCTGCTTCTTCAGCCCCGTTCCCGACCCAGGCAGCACCTCCGAGCTTTGGTTCCCATCTGTGAAATGGGAACAAGCGTCAGGGAATGATTTTGGTCAAGTGCTGCGAGATGGATGAAAACCATGCTATGAATGCCCAAGAGCCATTTTTTATAAAGCAGAATGGAATCGATTCCCTCCCTGCAGAACAAGACACATTGGAGCATACCAAAAGCTGCTGAATTTAATTAAAATCATACTATTGTGTTACATTACTCATCTCTGGAAAGAAGCACCTCATGCTGTGCCAAATTTTAGACACATCCTCTGAAAAATTATGATTTGCTTTTATTTGTGGTCTGGAACTTGAAAAAATTCTCACAAGATTAATTTTGATACAAATTCAGTGGGGAAACAGCAAGCTACATCATCAGATAACACAAAGATGATGATTTTGCAGAAGAGCACTTACGGCATTCAGCACAGTGCACTGCACAGTGCCCAAGGGTTAGCTGCATGCCCTGCTTTATCTTTAGCTCAAATCTGAACCAAGTATTTCTGGAGACTATGAGACAAGAAAATAACAGCTCGTATAATTTTATGTTTTAACACATTATCGCATTTTTAAAAAATTCTCATGTACCAATGCTTCGCTCAAGAAAGCACTATGATTTTCTCCTCACTTCAGCTCCACGTTGACGATAACAGATGGATAAAATCAAAAGGGGAATCCAGAAACATCTTTCTCAAAAGGAAAGGGGAAAAAAACCAACAACCCCTCTGGGTTAACAGTGCAACCAAGCACTAGGAAACAATTTGACCCAGGTCTCTGACTCAGAAGAAAACGAGATTTGAAAATGCCGTGGCTGAGAATCAATGGCAAGCGTAGTGAGCAGGGCCACGGGCAGCCCTCCGTCCTGGTGGGACGTCCCCGTGGCCCTGCTTCCACCAGGAACGCACGGCAGCGGGTCGGGGAGGGGGGAAGATGCTCTCGCAGCTCAGACACCAGTGGAAACTGCAGCAGTGCCCTGCCGAGCCCAGCACCGGGGCAGGGGGCTTGCACCCACCGTGGGGGGAGATGGCCCCAGAGCCCTCGCCCCGGCGAGCCCGCGCAACTCACCCACGCTCAGGGCACGTTTGCTCTGGGCAGGTGGCACCGCTCATCCGGGGAGCATAAAAATAAATCACAGCCGGGACGTAAAGACCTGGGACGCACCCCATGGGATTTAACAACATCCCCACAAGACTCTGCAATTGCCCAACTCTGGAAACCACTCTGTTAAAACAAAAACCTTGAAGCTTCTCCGGTTTTAACTTGTAGCAAAGCAGCACAAGGAAATCTTTGAGCAGTCCAAGCAGCAGTTTCTCTGCTGTACCTGAGCAGCTGTAGTCCTATGAAACACATGCCAATAAAAACAAATATCTACCTAAATATATATTTCTGCCTGTTTCCAGGCCAGCACCAGCACTGCTGGCTGTTTGCACGAAAGCACCACCAGCGTGTCCCAGCCAAGCGGGGTCCTACTGTGCAACGTAAACCAGACCTCAATGGACCACCTGGGCTGAGCAGCAATTCTGTGGTCCACAAGGAATAAAAAGACGTGTGCTTCCCCCTCTCCGGGGGTGCAAAGAGACGTGGTTCGTCCCAGAGCACCCGAGTACACCTCTCTCCAGGCACAGCCCAGGGCAGTGCCTCCAGCCCGGAGCCCCCCATCCCCCAGCGCTGGGAGCCCCCCACCTCCGAGCCCCCCGTTTTGGAGCAGCTGAGCCTGAAGCCCTTCTCCATACCTGGGGTGAGGACTGCATTTCAGCAGACCTTTCCAGCACCTTTGATTGTCAACCTATGCACTGACCCTGCACAGGAGAGAAAGCTGGGTTTGCCTTGCTGTTGCACCCAAAGGTGAAATGGTGGGAGGGTGGCCAGGGATACAAGTGGGAGCCCTGAAGGAAGCACGACACGGGCAAAGTCAATGAGCAATGCCAAGGCAGGTGCACCCCAAAAGCCAGCAAGCCCCACGTTAAGCAGAGCTGTGCATATCAGAACTGTATCCTCATGATGCAAAGCTGCTGGTGGGGAGGGGGCGAGAGAAACTGCCTTTGCTTTTATTCGCAGATGCTTACGGGGTGACCTCAGCATCTCCCAAGCCTACAAAGCAGCCGCACAGGAAAACATGTCAATGATATTTTTCAGACTCTCTTAGGAGCAAGTCTGTGAGGATACATACTTGCCAAAATAAATGCGTTAAAAACATTTTTAGCTGGAAAGGAACTGCTTTTAGCCAAAGATCCTGCTTATTGACAAAGGAAGAAGCTTTACGGTCGCTCCTAAAGAAGGTTCGTGCCTGTCACAGGAAACCATCTCCACTCGACCGCCTGCTTGCGAGGTCTGCGGCTGAACCTCTGCGGATTTGTGCTGGCCAGGAGCGGTGGTCAGTCCCAGCACTGGTCCCAGTTCCAGACTCCCTGGAGCACAGGAGAGCACTGCACAGCAACCGCATGCATTTCCAGGCACAGATTCCTTCCGCAGCCTTCTCCATCCATTTTATAGCAACACTTAAAGTGCGTACAATGGATGCACAACGGCAGTAAAAAAAATAATGGGCAGAGTGCAATTACAGACAGCACATTGGCAATGAATAAACCAGTCCTTGTAAAACCAACCTTACAGGAGAAGAGGTCCTGTAACTACCTCCTCTCCAGAAGACACTTGAGGACTTAATCGTTAGCGGCTTTAATCGCTTGCCATTTTCACGCATAACTGGATCCGCCTCCTGTGTTGAGCTACCACCCCCAGGGGCGAGGGGAGCAGAGATCAAATCTGATCAGCATGAAGCCTCCATCATGCTGGAGAATCTTTGCAAATCCCATAAAAGATTTCCCCTTATCTCCCTTCTCTCCTCCAGAAGAGCAAGGGGAACGTCTCCTTGATCAGCTACGCTAGTGCTTGTGCCATCCCATCTTTTGCAAGAAGTGGGTTTTGCTGGCAAGATCACAAAGCCTCCTCCACAAGGTCACCCCCACAGCAAACGTAAGGGTCCCCCCACACCGCAGCGAGGCTCAGTCAGACGGGGAAATGGATTAAAGTCATGAAACCCGGACAAAACTCCAGGTTTAATTCCGAACTGGTGGATGAAGCACAGAGGAGTTTCTGGATCAAACAGCTGAGCAGCGGATGACAGACACTGGGAGCAGAGACAGGCACACTTTGCAGGGCAGGGGCTGAAGGCTGCCTGTGCGGGTCCAGCTCCGTTTGCCCCCCTCTGCCCCCTCTCCTGCAGGCAGGCAGGCAGGCAGGGAGGGCACCGCTGCCTGAGGAGCACCGCTCGCTCAGCACCGCAATATTACAACCCCGTGAAGGGCGCAGGCGGGATGCTTGTGACTCGCCCTTCCCATCCCTCCTCCCTTTCACCCCCACACACATCCTGATATTATTGGCAAGCCATTAAGTACAGAAACTCCAGGGATGATAACGCTGAAAACCTCATTTTGAGCACGTCAGTCTGTTTTAATAGTTTACCTGGGCAAAGCGGAGCAATGCTGAACCTCGTCAGCAAGGCACGGGGTTTGCAAGCAAAGCAGGGTGGTAGGAAAGTCTCCCCTGGGTTAAATCCCCACTGGTGGGGGGATGGTGGTACAGTTTGGTACAGTTCATTTAGCTGCCTTGAACTTGACAGGAGCTGGCTCCAACCTGGGCTAATCCCAATGTTGAGCTTCTCTCCTCCCAACTCACCACCTGCGTTGTAGAGATGGGCAAAATGGAGACACGCTGGCCTGGACAGCGGTCGGCACTCGACAGGGTGCTGGTGGGCACCCCAGCCCTGGCACCCACCCAGCACTGGGGGGTGGAGGGCACCCAGGAGCTCAGGTGAGCATTAGGATGCTAGCCCATCCCTTCGGGAGCCAGGAAGGTTCCTCTCCTCTACCGACATGTCCTCCCATAAGCAAAACAGCAAATCCCAGCTCCTAACGTAGGGGACTCTCAGGGGACTGGCAGGCATGCAAAGCGCCCGTCGCCCCTCGCTTCGATCAAACCCACCCTGCAGCCACAGGCAGGCAACAGGCAGCTCCCAGCCAAGGGCCTGCCCTCCACTGCCGGCAAATCGGCTCCGTCACCTCAGGGCGTGCGACGTGCAGCGGTTTAAACGCCAAGAAAATCAGCATTTTGGCATCTATTTATTTATTTGTTTAAATGCAAGGTAAACCTCAGCCCAGGGTGATGGGGCTGGCCTCGCTCTGTTTGCCTGGAGGTAAAACTAATGTCACTTATTCTCCCAACAAGCTTGGGCTGGCCACCGACCCGAGGGGGTCCTGCCTTGGCCCCCAGGTGGGGAAAACACAACCATCCCCATCCTCCCCCACCGCCCAGCCAAAGCACCGCTGCCGCTCCCGCAGGAGGAAACCTCCTCTGGACAAATAGGATTCGCCCCTCCTCCCCATTTGCAAATGTTTTAAAATCTAATTTATTAACTGCAGTGCCTTCTGAAGAAAGTCACTGAGAGGTTCAGTTCATATATAAAGGATTTACTTAGATTAAGGGCCTCAGTACAAGGCCAATGTACTGAGTACATTGTACAATGTTCAACATGCTAACTCCTTCCCGTTTTCAGATGGTTTCACTGTGCACACATTAAAAATGCATGCAGGCAGCATGAGCCAATATTCCTTAACCTCCTGCTTTGCTTGCAAAACTCTGCTTCCAGGAAAAACATGTATCTCGGGGAGATGAAAAAACACATGCCCCCTCTGCTCACAGCTCACATTCAGCCGGCGGAGCTCGCTCGCACGAGGCGGATGACGGCCGGAGCCCAGAGGACGCCGGGATGTACCATGGGCAATGGAGGACAGCCAGGGCTGCAGCAGGAACGTCTTAAGGAAAAAAAAAAGCTTTAAGAAAAAAAAAAAAATAATCCTGGTTTATTGGGACCTGCAGCAAGAAGTCCTGTTGTCCTCCAGAGAGCCGAGTTTGCTCAAGAAATATTGGAAAGGGAATGATAACTCATGCTCCAGAGCACAGGAGAACCTTTGCACAGTACCCCTGTGCGACCGCTGCTTCTGCCTGCTACAAAATCCTCCCGCCGCACTTGAAGCTCAGTGCCAGCCGCCGTGAGAAACGGGGTAATGGGCTTAATGGGCCACGAGTCAGGTCTGCCATGGAAAATCCTGGCGTCCTGGCTGGAAAATAAAGGCTCCTTGTTCAGAGACAGCCACGGATGGGCAAGGAGCACAGTGGTAACTTCTCACTGCGACTGCCGACACTGCTCCAGACAGATGGAGGAGAGGATAAGAAACAATAATAATTAAAAAAATACCTCCTCTCCTTAGCTGATGGGCAATGCCACACAACGAGGATCTTTTCTTTGTCCCCACATACAGCCCTGTAAGACGATGCACGGCTGAAAACCCCAGGAAAAGGGTATTATCACATTACTGCAGAACCTGTGCTCCCAAACGAGATCCAACGGCAGCGCTGCCGAAGGCTGCCTGCGCCCACGCGAGCAGGCAGGTCTCGTCTCCAACAAGCCAGGTGAACAAAGGCATTTCGCACCTCCCTGTTTCTGAGAGGGGAAAATAAGACACACAAAACTAAGGGATTTGCCCAGGGCCACGTACGGCACCTGGGGCAGAGCCAAGATCCAAGCGTAGTTTCACGCATCCGCTTTCCCTTCAGCATATGTCTTTATCCACAAACCCATCTTTCCTCTGAATGCCTTAAATTAAAGACAGAACATGTGCCTTTTCCTAGGAGGCATCAATAAGCCTCTTATCATCAAGGGTCTTCCTATGCACGGGGAACCATCCAAACAATACCCCAGTGCGGCGGTGGTGGTCCTTGCCACTACACACTTTAATTAGCGGGGAAACACCGGCTCTGCTGTTTGCACAAACACCCTCGTGCAAGACAGAAATCTATTTTTGCAATCATTAGAGACCTTCGCCTGCTAGGAGGTCAGTCAGCAATGCACGGTGCTGGGGGGTGACAGTTTTTTGCAGGACTTCTGAAACCTGCAACTGGGAGTAGAACAGAGCAGGAGGAGGAAGGACGCAGCACGGGCTGTAGCTACAGCTGCAATAGATTAAGCCCAGCCTTAGCAGCGTGCTGCAAACAAAACATTGCATTCAAGATCATTTTTTGCCATGTTTTGCTGCTTGTAGCTTGTTCCTTGGAAGAAACACTCTGTCATCTCAACACAGCTATCCTGATAGCTATCTGATTTACTCTGTGAAACAGGGTTTCTCTGGCAAGGTTCATGTATCCAGAAATTATTAGACAGAAAGACTATTTTTTTTTCACTGAATAGCATACAAGATGGATTTTTATTTTTCTACCCTACATGCCATGAAACTTATTTAAGGACAAGTAATAGGCTTGGGGATCTATTTCATTCTTAATTTGCGTGATCCTGAAGCTTTAGACCCCAAAATAGAGACTGGAGCAGAGCCACATTCATGCTATGGGGCTGAGGACCATACAATCCATATACCATCCTAATTGCACTGTATTTACCATGTTTTTAAGCACTGTGCCTAAGCCAACTAGACTTTTCCCATGTTTTTCAATGGCAGCATCTTCACCAGGGGAGGGAAGGGTAGGGACCCCAGTCATCGGCTGGGACCCCAGGGAGCTGAGGGGCAGCAGTGGCCGACGTGGCCGGTCCCTTCGGGGAGCCAGAGCTGCTGCTGGTCCCCACAGATTAAATTAATTCATCTGAGATTAGTTTCTGTCATTGAGGCTTTTGTGATGGTGTCGCAAGAAATCATCTAATTAAAAGGAAAAAACGTGCAGCAATGAACAAAGCGAGGGTGCTCTGCCTGGGAAGGGACACCCCCGGGGGGGATTTTTCCAGCTAACGGGAGCGACGGCATTTTCTGTTCTTGCAGAGCTGGCAATGGGGAGGAGGAGCAGGGTTAATACGCAGGAAAACAAAGTTAGAAGCAAAGACCCACTAAGCTCTGTGCTATTCTTGTGTGATTATGATGCCAAAGGCTTCCATGATAAGGGATTTTAGTGGGAACCATAAATGCTGGTTGTAAAATGAATGAGACAAAGCCGCATATCCACAAGAATAGCAAAGCCTGCCTGCTCCTGGCTCCCAGCTATCGCCCAGCCCTGGCAGCAGGAGACCTCGGCAGAAACACCAGTGATTCAGCCAAAGCCTTCCCAGAGGACGGCCAGCTCATTCATCCTCTGAACTGACCCCAGGGCCCCCCGCCTAGGGAAAGCTTTGCCAGGGGTGACACATCGCATCCTCTTCCAGCGATGCCCCGAGGCCTAAACCCAGCCCTTGCAAAGGCACTGCAGCTTCTGCACGTGGGTTCCCCCGTTACTCCCTGCCTCCAAATGCCTTGGATGTTCTTCTCCCTTAAAATAATAATCGCTGCAGCCTTCTCCAGGACTGAGGGCTAGCCTTAATAATAAATAGTCCTTAACTTACAGCACGTCTTTATTCCTCAAACCTTCACCTCCTGAATCTCCTCCCAGTCCTGGTGGGATCTGTCAGATTTGTGTTTAACAGATGGGAAGGCTCCGAGTTTGTTTTACACATGAAAAGCTACTCCCTTCCAGCCATATCAGTGCAGTTAAGGCAGGGAAAATAAGTTCAAGCAGTGGAAATCGTGGCGTGGGGTGGTGGGCACGGGCAGCAGGGCCAGGAGTAAAGCAGGGGCCCCATCCAGCCCACGTCCCCACACCCTGGCCGTGGCTGGCCCCGGGATGCAGCCGCAGCCCAACGCCATGCTACACCCCGACCAGAACAGCAGCAAGACACGTTCTGCGGAGAAAAGCAAATGTCTTCTGGGGAAAAAACCACAACCCCCCCCCCAAAAAAAGAGGAAAGGTACTTCAGCCTGAGAACCCTTCCCAGTTATAGCTGTGGGCCTAATGAGAAGATGTTGCCAGATTACTAATAAAAATGCACACTAACAAGAAAACCAATTGCAAACCAATTTTGCAGGGAATTGAACAAAGACCAGAATAACAGCTCTGCTTAATAGGGTTGTCTGCTGTTTTTAATTCCTTCTCCATTGCTCCTTCAATGAGCAGAGGAGGAGCAGCCCCGGCAGCAGGGCAGCCCCCCCTGGGTGCCAGGGCCAGGTTACTTATTAACCCCATTACCCACTCAGCACTAATGTCCCTTTGTCAAAGCCAGGAAGAGATTTCCCAGCTGTTTGTGACTGCGAGGCCACCTGGGCACTTCTGCACAGAGCGGGGAGCAGGGCAGGTGACGGGTGGGGACAGTGCGGTGACACCACAGCTCCAAGGACAGGCATTGCTGGCTTTCCTGGGCTCCCGGCCCTCAGCTGCACAGCCCCTGCAGAGGGGACCTGAGCAAAACCTCCAGCAAGAGACACTAAAACCCACCCTGCTACCCTCCCCAGCAGGCATACTGCACACCGCTTGCTACCTGTTCACTTATTTTATTTGCAAACTCTTCCCGAGCAGCTGGTGAGGTGCTTTTACAAGTGCCCTGCCTACATCCCAAAGGCATCCTTGATGTCTGTTTAACCCTAATATATCCCAACCATATTAATGCTTCTAAAGGGTCTGATGGGATAAATACTAGGAATGGGGATAGGGAGAGAGAGAAACATTATTTAAAGCATCATATTGAAAGGATCTTACCTAATTCCTTTGGTTTGAGCAATACTGTGGAAGGAGAGTCTGGATACTGCCGAGATCACCTGGAAATGAGAGAAAAAGATGCTGACGTGCTTACTGAAGACAGAGGAAGGTTTGGGGGGAACTCGAGGACCCACAGCCCGGTATTTGGACCTGAGCACCCAGTGAAATGAGGCTTGGAGGACTCTATCAATGCAAACACTGCTTTTGGTTTTACCACTGAGCACAAAAGACGTTTAACCCTCAGCTACAAAGATATCCATTCAACAGCATCACCCGAGGAAACTCCATCCTGCCGCTCATAGAATATGTCCAGACCTGCTCCAAGAGGTTTTATGCAACACTGAGAACCACTGAAAAAAACCCTCTTACTTTGTATTTTATTACAAAAAGTTTATAACTCCTTTCGTCTCTCCCCACACAAAATGATCGTATTGAGGCAAACTTGCCAAGACTGAATGGTTTTGACTTCTTGCATTTCAATAAAGATGCATCATCAGTTTGTCAGAGGTGAGGGCAGACCGTCGCCCTTTTCTGGTGAAAAACAGCCAGAAGTGATTCAACAACAAAATATTTTCATCAGCATCGCAATCAGGAACTGTAAAGCCACCAGCTTTTTCTGAAAAATCCCATTTTTGATGGAAGTTTTAATTGCTACGCAGAATTTTCAATGAAGACAAACAAAGAATGGTTTTAGTCCCTTATAGATATAAAACATGTTTTACTCTTGCTCTTATTCATCATTTCAAAGCTAGATTGAAAAAGCAAACCTATTATTTTTGGACTGGTTTCCCGTCCACTGGAATGAATAGAGATGCCTGCATCCAGGACACAGATAAAGGACTTTTTGAGCGGTCCCTGCTGCCCAGGGCCCCTGGCTCTCCTCCAGGCATACAAACCTGACCATCGCGGGGGCTGGGACTGCCTGGAGCCGCCCTGCACCGTGAGGCACCCGTCAGCGTGCTGCCCCGCTGAGGGATGCTCCCTTGGCTCGCCGAGCCACCTTGGGATCAGCCACCCAGGCCAGCACATGCCCTAAGTGAGCCAGTGCCCGACTTCTCCCCTGGGACTGCTGTTGGTACTCGAAGCCTCTCTCCCTCCTACGGTATTATCCCAGAACGTCAATCAGAGCCGCATCAAGGATCCCGATGCAAATCCTTCCCTCTGCGACAGGCACGCATCAGGCTCGTTTCGGGGGATGCACGCACGCAGCTCCCTGGGACTGCCCTGGAGCCTGAGCTGCTCCTGCATCCTGCTCCAAACTCTGTCTTCTCCACACTTTTGGGACCTTCATCCCTCTAATTGCTCCAGGACTGTTTTCTCTTACCACTGCCATGAATTCCAGCCCAGCTGTCGGCTGCCAGTGCCCCGCATGCGGACCCAAAGCCGGGGCACCAACAAAGGAGCTGCCATAGTTTGGCATTTAGCGGTTGACTTTCACACGGAGAACAAAGATGCTGAATTATCCAACAAGGTCAAGACGACTGTGAATATCAAAACTTGGCTAAGTTTCTCTCTGGTATAAAATGTCACTAACAGGAGTTCAATGCAGAAAGGAGCTCCAGAGCACGAGGGAATTTTCCTCGGATGCTTTATTGCTCCCTTGCCACGCTTCTACCAAAAACGGGCTTTACCACAGCATCCTTCCACGTCTTTTTTTTAAGGTGTTGCCCCTGACAGTTCCCTCTAAGCAGAGGACGTGGATAAGGAATATTTTTTAATTAGACAAAGCATTGCTTTTGCTTGCGGGTGTCATGAGCATATTTTGGCCTATTGCTCGCTCTTGAGAGCCCATCTGGATAGGTACCAGACCACCACCCCAGCACGCCTGGTTTTACTGGGGTGCCCTGGAACCACTGATTACAGACCATAATTACTGTGCAACTAGAAGAGAAACTGTAAACTTCCTCAAGCAGAAATTTAGTGCCACGAATGTTAATGCAGTGAAGTTCCCCATTTTACTGTAATCTAACAAAAAAGCAGCACGGAGAAAGATTAATCGCTTCTGGAAAAGGTGCTTCAGCCATGTGCTCTCCTGCCAGCGAGCTGCAAGCTCCCAGCGCCAGCCGGCGAGATCCCACCTCCATGTCGGGGAGGTGTTAAGCAAGCCTGGCTCCCGAGTCCCTCTCACACCCTTATCTCTGGCCGGTCTCTCGTTTGCTCTGGCTTTGAGGAGCGTCAAGCAAAGACGTGGCTTCTGCTAATGTCACACTTCAACGAGCAAACCTGCTCTGGAGACAGCGAAAGGGGCCGAGCCCCCTTGGAAGGAGAAGGCAGCCCTGCCTGCGAGCCCCGCGCGAACCACGTCCGCCCAGCGCTCTGAAGTGCTCGCTGTCATTTCAATCCACATTTTTAAATAAGCTTGGCTTTGCCTTCAGAAATGACATAAACAGCAACAGGAGAAAGCAGGTCAAAACATAACCAGGAGTCAAAGAAATCAGGTCTTACACCCAAAATTATCAGCATCTTTAAAGACCACTCCAGGCATGTTATTAAATCTCTCTGTGCTGCAGTTTCCTGCCTCTAAAATTCTTCCCAGTTTGGGAGAGGAGGTGGGACTGAGTTCATTAGCATCCATGAAAGGCTCTGGGGCTCGTCACGGCAGAGCTGGGGCGCAGGGCACCGCTGCGGCGAGCGGTACCTGCAAACGCCGAGCCCTAACGGGGCGCGGAGGCTGGCGAGGCAGCTGGCAGCCCCCGGCCCTGCTCCATGGGGCTTAAAATAGTGCAAGGGAAGTCCTAGACTGATTGAATGAGTCTCTTCTGCGGCCTATTATTAGACTTATAAAGTACAAAAATCAGTTTATGAATCAGACAGTTATACCGCAGGGTTTGACTTCCAGGGAAATTTAAGAGAAAAGCGCGCTGTTCTCTACGCCAACAATTTTTGCTTTGTTCTTTTATGAAAAGCCCCAAGTGCTGAACATCCTGGCACATCAAAGCCTGGGACCTGGTTCCAGCAACGAGCCAGCGTGCACGGACGCGCTTGCCTACGCTTAGGCTCCCAAATGGATGCTCAGGTACGTAAGCAAAGCGACTTACTTTGAGGGATGAGGTACAAAGAGCCTCAGCAAAGCTTGGCATCTCCGAAAGCAAGACTGAACAGTAACTGCCCCAAGATCAGTGAGGATTTTTCCAACAACAACTCCCGTTAAAGCAGTAGCCAAAAGCAAGAAAAGCCAAGTGCAACCCCAGCTCTTCTTACAGCTCCTGTGCTCCAGCCTGCCAGCCTCCAGCCAGGGAAGTGCTTAAGCATGCGTTTAAGGATAAGTAATCCTCTCAATTTCAACAGGATTAAACAACATTCTTAAAAGTAAGTCAATCCTTAAGTGTTTGCTAAACTGTGTCTCATTTTCCCTGTAAAGCAGCTTCTTATTTGCAGAGAAACCCAATAATATTTCCTGCCACTCCCGGCTATCGTTTTCTATGAGGCCAGGCAGGATCCGCGCTGTTCCGCACCCACGCAGCGGTTGGCACCAGGGGTCCCTGATCTCATCTGAGGCTTTTCGTTGCTTCTGCAATACAAGGACACATTAATATAACTAATACAGATATGACACTAAGTGGAATTGTAGTTCATTGGTTATTTATACCTCCCTTTTCTTTTATGGCAGCCTAGAAATGCAGACGCTTTGTTTCCCAAGGCAGATGGTAAAACCAAAAAAGGTTTCTTGCCGTGGAGGATCAGTTCCCTTCAGATTTATGGTGATTATTTTGTAAGCTCAGACCTTTAGGTTTCCCCTCTTTAAACTAACCTGCCACTCAAAACTGGGAATCCAGTAGAACCGAGGCTGCTGCACCCTGGAAGTGCTCCTGGAGCTCACTGGGAGCCGTCAGCAATCGCTTCCAAATGTGCAGGTCCCTTGAACCGTGCTCGAAAAAGCTACGGTGACCAAAACGGCATCCCACCCCAGTGCCACTGCCCCAGTCACTCAGTGGGGTAGCGCTGGGGAGGCTCCGGCCCCATCCTGCGGCAGCGAGGTCCCGGGGCAAAGCACCCTGCTCAGCACCGGCAGACGAGAGGGTTAGCAAAGCCGTTTGAACGCGCTGCTTGGGAAAACTGTACTTCGATCTGTGTCTTGGTCTTCCAGAAGAAGCAGGGCTGTGGGCTTAAACAACAGGGGCTTATGGAGATGATTATTATGACTTCTTCACCCATTTCTCAATGCAGTTTCCTCCAAGAAAACTGCATTCAGCATGCAAACATTACCATAAAAGCTATATATAACATCCCGCTGACAATAAGATGCCAGAAATGAAGCTATAAAGGTATGCAATGCAGGTGATGTACAGACAGACTTTCTCTCCAGTCAACCTGCAAAGGGTTAGTGGGAAATTTCTGGTGGTTTCACCGTGCAACGTGAGGGATGCCCTTTGCATTCCTGACATTCCAGTTTGCTCACGGCACGCGGCACAGGATGATATCACTGCTGTGAAACAACAGAACCAGAAACGGAGCAACGGAGCACGAGGGCTGTGCATGCGATTTCAGAGGCTGAGTATCAGAGGTTTCATGGAGACCCTGATTTAAAAAGGCACCAAGTTCTGCACTTCTTGGGAAAGAGGAAAAAAAAAAAAAACCACAAGCCTCAGACTGGGTTCTTCACAATCACTGGTCACTTTGCAAGAAACCTGGCTGCGTAAAGAAACGGGATTTTTGAAAAGAAGAAAAAAAACCAAATCCCCCACCAAGAAATCCACCACTTTTCTTCTTCCTTACTACCAACACTTTCTTTTAGGAATTACAGATTTAAAAATAAACTAAAGCAAAACAAAAAATAAATTATTATGCTTACTGCTCTTCTACTTCCTCCAGCATTGTTTATTGCTGATGGTATCTCTGTGCCTCTAGAAAGCTCTCAAATAAACTCTCTCCTTATTTGAAAAAACAAGCCGACCCAGCTGGGCTGGAGCACTCTTTGCATACGAGAAACTGCCCAGCTCCCTGCGCCCGTGAGCAGAGCCCGAGCGAGCAGGCGGGCTGCTGCCAGGCTGCCAGCCCCTGCCGAGCCCCCGCAAGGTCGCGCGTTCCCAGAACAGGTGAATATTTACTTCTAAGCAAATTCAAGCAATCTGCACAGCGGTGATAAGTCTGGGCAGGGACCTCGGTGTTGCCACCTCTGCACGTATCCTTCTGAAGGGGGAGGTGGTTTCACAGCCTGAAATTACCCGGAGTAATTTTCTGGTTTGCTCCTGAACTCAGGAAGGGCAAAAAAAAAAAAAATCCAAACATCCCCAGCCTGTGTGTGGGCAGAAACCCGACCCCAAATTTAGAGACAAGCTGGCTGAATTATTTCAGAGTTGGATAATGGCATCTAACAGTAAAAACACCGATATGGAGAGTCCTAGGGATAAGGCTCCTAAAATAAAAGCAGCCATGAGAGCAAGTAGGATTTGCCCCAGTTGCCTCCAGTTTGTGGTGCTGGAGAACCCCGTATTTTCTCCCACTGTTGCACCGGTGCATGTGGCAGTGGCCGGTCAGCTCGGGCTTGCTCTGCTCCACCTGCTGAGGAGCATCCCTGGGGCATTTCCCAGCGCTTCCCGCCCAGCTGCACACACACACCGGGCTGTGCACAGCCAGGATCCGGTATTTGCAAACCAAAGCGTCACCAGCAGTTTCCAGCCTCCCATCTCCTCCGTTTGCATATGTCTCTCCCACGATTCACACCTCGGCTAGACCAGCCCTGGAAAGTCAGCATAGCCAAGCCGCAAGTGTGAGAGCCAACACAAAACATGACCTGCTTGCTCTGGATCAATTATTTGTGCTCCGTGTGCACTACTGCCTAGTGCATAAACCTGCAAGACCTTATAGCATGTGTGCAGCGAGCACAGCACACGTTAAACCTACAGCTGCCTCCCAGCCCTCCCCGGACACCGCGCAGCCGGGGCTGCTGCCACTTGAGCATCCCACAGATGTTGGTGGGAATTCCTCAAATCAACATCATCTGATACAACCCAGAACCTGAGAAGAGCATTGCTGTACGTGGCTATGGCAGGAGAAAATCAGGCTGTGGCGATTTATTTCCTTCAGATGCCAAGGGCGGGCAGAGCCCCGTTATGGGATCAAATCAGTTTGATTTTCCTATGCCCAGGGTTCTCTCCTCTCAGCTGGATCTCATCCACCCAGTTGGCAGCTGAGGACAAGGGCTATTAAATAATAATCCTTTTGGACAACTGGATTGTGCCTTTCCAGGTGGGATGTGCCTGCCTGAACGGTTTCCCCTGCGGCTCCTCTCCGCCCGCCCGGGGATGCCATGGCTTCGCCTCCTGTTCCCACTGGTGCCAGGCGGAAAGGCAACGTGCCGGGGAAGAGCGGTGTTTGCTGGCGTGCAGCGTTTGGAGAGGCGCCAGCTGAGCAGATTTCGGCTGATACATATTTGATAAGGATTTTAAATCAAAGTCAGGGAAGTTTTCCCGTGCCGGTGTGTCCATGGCAGCTTCTCTCCCCATATTTCGCTACAAGGACCGCGCAACAGATGGGGAACTCCGTGATGGAGGTATGGTAAAGCCTCTTCCTTCCTCCAACAAATACCCATTCCAGGGATCCCTGACTGCCACTCCCTTTAGATTTATGGAAATATCAGCAACTTGTGACATTGTTATGGAGCTGCACATGAGCTTTAGAGCACCCATCAAATCACAGGAGATGGAAGAACCAGAAACATAAAACAAAACCCATTTGCCAGAGCAGGTGGGGAACAACAAAACTGCCCAGCTTCCAGCAGCCCTCTGGGTTTGCTGCTCCCTTGGCCTCAAAGATGTGTGTGCAGCATGAAGTGCCGCTCGCAGGGAAGCTGTTAAATATCATCCTAAAGCCCAGACACTGCTTCGGTGGAGAGCTGGCCAGGGATGCTAGGACCACGTGCCTCACCGGGGCTGGACTGCCGGGCTGGGCTTCCAATCTGCAAACTGGACGGAGGAAAACCAGGTACAAGCTGGATTTTGCTTCTCAAATTCAGCAAGGAAAGCTGGACATACACGCTCCTTCCTTGTCTAAAGGGATCCTTGGTCATGGAAGTAGAAAAGGGTTAAAATAATTGCAAGTGAACATCTGACACAGATTGTCCCTGAGACCTCTTAGCCACAGTTCAGAGCCCCCGTGTCAGGCTGCGTTATGGTTACTGCTGCCTTACAGGGACGAGCGATTACACCTCTCAAGATAATAAGGTTAAGCCCTCTAACGAGAGCCCATCGTCAGAGATGCGCTTTCCAGGAGAAAGCATCTTTACCAAACCCAAAAACTCCTCTGAGAAAGCACAAGGAACACGCACCGAAGTTTTGCATTATGTCCTTACAGGGCAGCTGGGGAGGGAGCGACTCCCCCAGCAAGGCTGCCTTCACGGGAGCATTTACCAACCAAAAGCTGGAGTACGTATACCAATTTTTACAGATCTGACTAAAAAGGTCTAAACCGCATTCCCAGCCAGCCTGGCAGACCACACAGCATTTGGGCACCAGAAGCGTTTCCCGTGCCCACAGCTCTGCTCCCCAGGGCCCCGGCACCGAGCCCCGCCAGCGGCACGGGGCAGGGGTGAGCCTCATCACGCTGGGGAGGGAGCCCAGAGCATCCACGTCCCACACCAGAAATCCTTTGCAGTTGCAATCTGTGGCTGCCATGTCCTCAGGGGACTTTCACAAATCCATAATTGATAAGCACTGGGTTACACTTGCATATAATGAGGGTGTAAATAAGCTCGATGCCTTTAACTCCCTCACCATCCCCATGGCTTCAAGAGGGGGAAAGGGGCAACGCAGCTGGGGGAGCACCCGTACCACCCGCACGTGCCACCCTGCTAGTGCTGGGAAGCATCGCTTGCCGTAACTGCGAACACAATGAAAGCCCAAAGCTCCCCGAGGAGCAGGAGGAGTTGGGCAAAAATTGGTGTGATGCAGAATGGTCACCCCCAAACAGGAGGGAGAAAATCCCCAAGTGAGCAGAGAGGGAGCAAAGGGGAGAAGCAGATTTTTCTCCTGGCTCCTGTGCTCCCCATGGTGCCACTGGCACCGCCAGCAGCTCTCCAGGGAGCAACCTCCATCTACAGATCAATCCCAGATGATAAATTACATTAGAAAAGAGGAGAGGAACAGGACCCTGGGAAGAGAAAGGAAAGGGCGTTTCTGGACCTGATCCTCAGCTGCTGTAAAATCAGCCCCACTCCCGTCAGCTGCTCTGATTTATAGCCCAGACCCTGCCTGCGTCGGGGCTCCGGTAACTCCAGGGCTCCAGGCAGCTCCTCCACTTCCAGAGCACCGCTGCGCCGTGAAGCCCATTAGCTGTAATGTGCTGCTCTAAGCACTGCTGCCATTACACTGTATGTGTTCGGTTGGTCTTTTTAAAACAGGGTTATTAAATCCAGCATTATTTTGCATTAAACCCATGATTTGGCCACATTACGTGTTGGGGACGCAAACAGTAAGCCACTGGCAAAGGCTCTGCTGATTTCCAGCGGGAGCAGGACTTGTATCATTTTAACATGATACATGAGCTCTTTGGGGCCGGCATAAAGTCTGCTATCGTGCAGCCTTACAGCAGTGGCCAGTCATTGCAAAACCAGCAACATCCCCTGACAAGGAGTAACTCGTGGATTTATAGCTACTGGTAGAAAAGCTCTGCACCGTATCACACCATCATGAGCTTCTCAGATGCACACATGTCCTCTCCCATATTTAAGACACCAATCTGTCTTTTCCCATTACAGAGCAGCTGAGTACTGGAGGGAACGTTGCCACATGTCTCTTAGGGGACCCTAAGCCCCAATGTCTGTGCGTAAGGAGGCATCTGTGCTCCTCCACCCCCTTTTGGATATGGATGTCCCCATCCCACAGCAAACACACCGAGCCAGGACCAAGGCAGAGCAGGGTTCCTCGCCTCCCCGCGACATGGGGACGATGCAAAGGCAAGAGAGGGCAGAAGCAAAGCAACCCAACACGCAGAAGCACCGAGAGCTGCAAACAAGCCCGACCGCGGTCTCACTGTGCTGCTCCCCACGCCGCCCATGACTCCCGAGCACAGAAATTAATGCCCTGAAACTATAGTGCTTTCTTTATGCTGCCAAGTTCCTTTAATACAACAGCAATAAATACTTATTCTGCTACTTAATGGCCTCTCTCCTCCGACACGGATGCTGAGCTGCTGTCTCGTTCGGTTACTTTTACTATCGCTGATAGCCTGGCAATGAGTAGAGTGAGGAGCTGGCTTTGATGAGACTTTAAAAGCCTGGGGGAGTGGGAACCCAAGCAGTTTCTCAAGTGAGCCAACACCAAAGCCAACAGACACAAACTGAGAAAGCGCCTGCTGCTGCGCCTCCAGCTCACCATGGGAATAGAGATTTCCTTTGATGGCCTCGAAACACTCGAAGCTCAGCCCTTAGGGAGAGCTCAGCAGCACCCAAGGGTGCTCAGGGTGAGAGGACGGTGAGGGCTACGCTCAGCAAAGCCGCTACCTTAGGGCAAACTCGATAGCATGGTGGGTGCTACCACGCGGCATGCCACGGACACCCTGGGCTTGGAGAAAGCACAAACGCGAAGCCAAAGCAAGGGCACGGCCCGGGGGAAGCTCTGGGTGAAATGAGGCAGCTGGTTTCCTGTAAACGGCGGGGATTCACGGGGCGCGGGTGAGCTGCGCCTGCTGCAAACACACCCAGCCGCCCGCGAGCTGCCGCGCTCCCCTCCTGCCTGGGGACAGCCCTGCTCCCGCTCCAGGGCGAGGACGAGCCTACCCCATACGAGGGCTCGGAGAGACGTTGCCTCTGCCAGGCAGGAGAAGAAAACAGAAGAGACAGTGAAATTGCATCTTTATGCATCCAGCACTGGGACTGAGCAAGAGAGACCCAGTGCTATCGCAAAGGTCCTGGCTAAGGATGGGTCGAAGGATGAGCTTCCCATGGCAGCAGACTACAGGAGGGTCCCCAGGACACTGCCGTGCACATCCAGTCCTCTAACACCCAGCACTGCTACCAAACAGAAAAAAATCAAGTACTTGGCGGGAGGCGCAGGGGTGAGCGGCCATGCAATTGCACATCGTCCTCCCACAAAATGCCCTCCTGCATCTCCACTGCTTTCCCTGGCTCAGCTTGGCCCCATCAGTTTGCACAGAACTTGCAAATAATGGGCAGTAAGACAACTGTTAAACACTAGCATAAGAAAGGAAGGAAAATGAAAAGCCTTGATATCCAAAACCTATTTCTGGGAAAAGCTTGTTAGCACCTCTGAAGGCTGATTTGGAAATGAGTCATTAGCCTGTGCCACAGCTGTGGGGTTTAAGGTAACACCAGCCAATCTCACATTTCTGCATGATATGGAACAGCATTAATTAAATATTAAGCTAAACTATTTCGGCACCGGTGTGCAGCAGTGCGTGAAACTGAAACCAAGGATGAGAGGGATGTGTGATTACACACCAGGATGCTCCGTCTCTCCACGGCACTCCACGTACGAAAGGCAGAAAGCATGTTCTGTGGTTGTCAGAGATGGCAATCAAACACCCCTATGGGACAGACCGCAGGAGATCCAGCCCGGACTGATTTTAACGGAGGAATTGTCCTGCCTTAGGTTTCAGAAGGTGAAGGATGCAATGTTTTGCACATGTTGGTCTTGAGATTTTAATTTTATTCACAGACTTGCACATCTCTCTGACTCACGGGGCCTTCTGGGGAGCGGCCCTTGTATTTCTCTCCCTCTGGAAGTCCCCCCCCGTGTCCTCCTGGGGCTCCAAGGTGCCGCCACTGCCCGGGGCTGCTGCGTCACCTCCCCAGCTTTGCCCAGCACCATGACCCCTCGTTTCTCAAGCAATCCCAGTGCGTCCCAGCATACGCCGGCTTTGCTGACCTGCGAAGCACAAGTCAGTCAAATTTTGCCTTGGCTTAGAGCAATAATGGAATATATTTGGGCAAAGGGAGCCAGCAGGGAGAAGAAACTAAAAGAGCTTCATTTTTATTGCAGCTGGGATTTCGGCATCCTCCTGACGGGTGCCGAGAGACAAGGAGGATTCCCAGAAATGCCTGAGCATGGGGAGTCCGAGCTGAGGGCTGGCTGCTTTCCTCCAGACCAAGGATATTACAAAATTGCTTCTTTAGAAAAAACGCAGCCTGTAACTGGAGAGGGTTCATTTGGGAAGCTTTGTAATAGTTACAAAAGCTGGCTACAAAAGTGTGTCCTGTCGGAAACAAAGCGAAGCCAGGGAACTGTGCTTTCCTGGAAATTAGAGGCGGGCTAAAAACCACAAACAAACTGGCTAAAGAAGGGGTTTGGTTCGGGTCCCTGGAGCAGACACTCAGGTAAGTGCACAGCCACTGAGCGAACCTCCCCGGCCAGCTGCGTCGGCTCCATCGGCACCGGCACGCGCCGCAGCTCCTCATCTCCATACCCCAACACAGCTCTGTGCTCCGTCCAGCCAAGCTGGCTCCTTCCCTCTGCCCCCAATTAACACTGCAGCGGATCCCTGATGAACCTGGAAAGATGCCGAGAGCTGAGCAGCAGAGGATGGAGCCGAGAGCGGCGTGGCAGGGTGCTGGGCACGGCCGCACGTTCCCCTTCCCCGGCCGGGCACGACAGCGAAGACACATGGACTGGGGAGCTCTGCCGTTAGCTCACCCCGAAAGCACCTAAGAGGAATCAATCAGCCTTTAAAGAAGAAAGGAAAAAACGAGTTGCTGGCTGGGTGTACGGGGGGCACACAAGGCCAGGACAGCCCTTCTCTCTCAAAATCTAACCCAGCGTCCCGAATGGCAGAGAGCCGGTTTCCCCGATGCGTCTCCTTGCTGCGCAGCCCTCCCCGTGTCCAGGCAAGATGCACGATCGTGCACTACAAGGGTGGTTGTCACCCAGATAAACACCCGCCTTCCATGTCTGTCAGCAAGTACACATGCAACATTCCTAATATTCCCAACACACACAACTTCCCACTGATGCATCTGAGACTCTAGGACAGCCCTGTGGATACGAGCCGACCGTGGGACGCCAGGCTACGCTCCCGTAGCGTTCCTGTAACGTTACGGTCACGCAGTTATCGCTGAGCAGTAACCGGGCGCCCAACTGAAACGCAGCAGTTCTGCCTAGTTTTGGTATGCAAAAAGCGGCATTTGGAAAGCATGGCCGTACCGTCCTGCACCGTATTTGAAGCCCCCCAAAGCAGCAGGGAGAAATGCAACACATTTCTAAAACAAATTGTGCCTAAAAGCAAGACCAGGGAACTCAACCAAGTCCCAAGTCAGGCCTCAAGGGCCAGTTCGAGCAGTCACTGTTTTGAAAGTAGTTTCCCACAGCTTACTCACTCTTCCCTTCTAAAATCTTCCTGCTTTTTCCAGGAAAAGGATCTTTGCATAAGCCTAGCTACTCAGAGGCCACGAAACGCCCTTCTGCTCTGCAAAGCAGACATCCACCGGCCAGCCCGTACTGCAGGTTCACAGCATTTTGTAAGGAATCTGCTGCCGAACGGATGCCTCTCCTCCCTGCTGCCTTCTTTGGGGAGAACTGACAAGCAGGTAGGAAAATTTTGAAGGAATTAGCTCCAGCGTGGGAAGACGTGAAACACGGAGGAGGACGTGGGTGCTAACGGCCCCAACCTCAGCTTGCGCAAAGTGGTAGAATCTGCTGAAAGCCACCAAGCTGTGCTGCCTTACACCTGCTGGGCACTTGGCCCTTCAGGCTTTAAAGAGAAGCAGGAACAGAAGAGGAAGGGAAAAAAACCCCTTAAACACTAATTAGCTTAAAATGCTGGTAAATAGATTTACACAGGCGGTCTGCAAAGTCTGACCACAGTGGGGCACGCAGGGTTGCCGACAGTTCAGCTTGCATCGCCTCGCGTCGTCACGTGGGACCGAGCCACCACAAAGACACATTGTGCCAAGGCATTTCAGCACGGGGAAGAAAACACCAGCAGAATCATTTCCAGGCAAGGGAAGGAGAAATGTCACCGGCTGATAGCAGCATTCATCGTGCCTTTGTGTTTCCAGGTGGTCCAAACTCTGGTCCTGCTGCTCTGGATCTCTGTAGGGTTTGGAGATCCTAGGAAAGCATCTCTGTCTTGCCCCCAGGGCTCGGAGCCTACCTTGTGCTAGGCAGGGTGGTTATAATTATCACATCTGGGGATATAATTGTCAGGAAAATTCAGAGGAAAAGGTCTCACAGCTGACTCCTGATTCCAGAGCACTGATTCAAGGATCAGAAATGACAGGATGGCCAAGCCACCACCCTACAAAAAGTGGCTCTAGGCAGAGAGGTGTTTGTCTTACACCATGGGGAACACCAGGACTGGCTGAACTTGGGCCAGAAACTAGCTCCTTCTGCTCAACATTTGAATTCAGGCAGTTTTAGTTAAGTTTCCTCTACAACTTGCAGGGCACCTGCTCCACAACTCATCCCCTCCTCATGCTTAAGGGCTCAGGGACCTTCTCTGACCCCAGTCCACAACTCAGGATGCCCAAAGTCACGCACCTAAGCAAAACCCCTCATCTGGTGGCTCAAAAAGAGCCACCCAAGCCTTCCCGGGGGGTAAAGCCCCTGTCAGAGGCAGCAGTTCCTATAGGGACTATTTGCACCCTAACTGCAAGCATTGCTCAGCACAGGCAGAGCATGGAAAACAAGCAGCACCCATTAATAACTGGGGTGTCTTCATGAGGTGTCCCCAGGCCTTAAGTTTTGCTTTGGACTGGGCTCTAAATTAAAAAGCTGCAAGCTAGGCAAACACACCGTCACCTTGGCCCTTTAATCAGCTCTGCCTTGAGGTACCTGAGTGACTTCCAGCCAAGGGGACTGCAAAGGCGCCTGCAGCCCCGGGGAGGGACGGCGGCTTTGCACAGCACGCTGCAAGGAGAGGCTCTCCCACAAAAGCATCCCCCCCCTTCCCCAGTATTGATTGGATTTGTTGAAACAGATGGAAAAAACAGCTGTCAGACGCAAAACACAGATATCCAAACCTGCTTCCGAGAAACTGGCTTAAGTCTGTATTAAGTTTAATCCTTTTTGATCGAGGCCTTGGATGTAAGCAGAAAATATTACAGATTTTTACATACCTTTAAGTCCCCATTTCCGCTCTGCTCTGAAATGGAGTTGGGTGGTCAGAGAAAAACATATGGAGCACAAAAAGAGAGGTTTAGGAACATTTTGCATGTGCAGGAGAAATTGGAAGCATCCATATGA
The DNA here is from genome assembly GCF_965183815.1 of Platalea leucorodia. Taxonomy (NCBI): domain Eukaryota; kingdom Metazoa; phylum Chordata; class Aves; order Pelecaniformes; family Threskiornithidae; genus Platalea; species Platalea leucorodia. Next base: position 4,651,417 of record NC_138837.1, on the reverse strand, counting down.
AACCAATCCACTCGCACAATGGCAATTTACCTACTGAAGAGAGAGGGCTTGAAATTCTCCTTGGCTTATTTCCTTCATCTTTATTCCAGCTGCTAAAGAAAAAAGTGCAGCAGTATAAAAAAAAAAAAAAAACACTACAGAAAGTGTTAAAAAGCCAGTTCTTTGCATTTTGCAGAGCCCCCTGACTTCTGGCATGGCCATGGCATCCAGACGTGTTTCTCCAATGAAGTTTAAATCCCTTCCAGCCCCAGAGCAGTAGCGCAGGCAGGAGATGCCCACACCAGGAGCTGGATACGTAGGAGCAGTTACAAAGCCCATCTGCAGACCGACAGACCACGGACAGGTTTGTCTCTCCCTGCCACATCAAGGGGTTTTGGCTCGGAGGGTCAGACCGCAGCCTCGCCGTCCCACTGAATAAAAATACAGGATCCTGCTTCAAGCCCGAGGCACCTGCAGGCTAACGCTCCAGAGACTGCCGTGGTCCAAGCCCCCAAGGCAGCGGAAGCTTTTCCATTGATTTCTCAGGCTTTGAGCCCTGGATGCATCTTGCAGCTGCACCATAACGGCAACCTGGGGGCTGCGCTCAGGCAGGGTCCCCGTGCCACCTGCAAAGCGTCTCTCTCTGCCCCAGGCAGCTTCATGGAAGCAAAGCCCCTCATAAAGCCCTTCTGCAGCAGCATGAGCAGCAGCTACACCATCGCAAGCTGTTTGAGACTAGCTGCGTTTTACAAATTGGTAGAAAACTCATTTAAGCTCAAAGAAATTGCTATAATACTCAAGTACGCAAAACAGGTAGGAAGCAATAGGAGTTTTTCAAGCATACTGTAAAAGGCAGCTTTCTGAATTTGCTTGGGAATTGCTGCTTTGATTTGTTCAAAGCTGGAACTGCACGTCTGCAGGGATGCAGGGCCTTTCCCACCAAAGCTGCCTTCCCCACAGCTCCATTCGGGGATCCAGATCCCATTTGGGTCGACAGACCTGTGGGCTGCGCCAAGCTTTCCCATGCAGGCACACATCCACCTGGATGAAACATTTTCACTTTCACAGCTTTAAGTTTAAAAAAGGGGGAAAAAAGCCCAGAAGAGAAGGAAGCTGCAGAAGAACTTGATGTGCTGGAAGAAACCAGCTGATGACCTCCCAAGCCACGTGCTCCGGGAACGCACAACCTGCCGGCTTCAGCCCCGGGCGCCGATGCGGGAGAGAGCTGGGGCTCTGCGCTGCCCGCACACCCCTGCCCGAGCACCTCGAAACCCCAAGTAACGTCAAGCAGAAACAGAATGGGAGAACAGTAGGAAGCGAAGCGCAGGAAAGCAAGCATAAACTTGGTTTCATTAGCCCTAATCTTCTCCTAGACTCCAGAGAGGAGGCAACCACCTTGTAAACTTGGGGGGTTTATTATTATTACAGCTGGCTTGCCAAGCAAAATTCCCCAAAGCCACCCAGGTCTCAGCCACCTGGGATCGGCACTAACGCGCCTGTTCAACCTCTCCAATTCTCCAGCTGCTGGCGACGCCTGGACTCGCAGCCGAAGCCCATCACCTTACCAGGGGCTGCTCCGTGACCCTGAAAACCGCTCTTCAAGCCGAGGTAGCTCTCAGTGCTACGGAGCTCCTGGCTTCATCTCAGATTATGTGTAAATACAAGGCCCTGGTTTCATACGTAACTAATAACCTTTGAAAAGATCACCTCGAGGACACTCCAATGGTTCAAGTGTGGGGCACAAGGAAGCAAACATCTCCCTTTCTAGGCTCATGAAACACTAATTCAGGTTATGACTTGTTTTAAAACAAGAGCACCCACCCCTTCCTCCTGAAAGCATTGCCTTCACTGAGCTTGAAGAGGCTCACAAATCTCACAAATCCAGGTTTAGGCATGTAAGCAAACGGAATCGTTTACCCGGCGCCTATGCTGCTCTGTGAATCTCTGCAAGCACCCAGCAAGTCTGGAAAATCAGAGACATGAACTTCAGCCCTCCAGTACTGCAAATTTGGCTGCTATTATCCACCGTTTCCAAAGTTTCTCTAAGGAAAGGAAGGAGCGATGCAGGATGCCACTCATGGAGGCAGGCAGCAGAAGACGCCAGTGCTCCCTCCTCCCGTGCAGAGGACACGGAAAATTTCACATCAGAAGCAAACATCTAATTTTTCCAGGCTATTGAGAATCAATTAAAAGCACCATGAGCACAGGCATTTCCAATACAGAGCTGTCTGGTTCCATGCTAAAGCCATCACAAGGAATTTGCTGCTCTTGAAATAGAAAAAAAAATCCAAAGCTGCAGGATGCTCTGCCCTGCTTGAACCTTTAGATGCTCCACACCAGGCGATAAGCAGAAATCCCTCGCATGTGCGTGCCTGCCTTTTCTATCCACCGATTTTCCCCATCCCTCCCTGTCCTGCACACCTGAGCTGCACAGATGTGCCAACAGCACGCTGCTGGCCTGACGCTCCAGTCGGCATTAGCCGGTCGGCCATCTCCGTCACTTCTTACATGTCTCAAAAGTGTCACCTCTGGCTTTCCCTGCACACATGGAAAACAACTCTGTTAAATTCCCGATTCCTAGAAGAACAGGCAGCCACCAGTAACTAAACCGAGCTGTTCAGAAGAGCAAAGGCCGGGAGGATGTGAGGCGGCTGCTCGGTGCACCACGTCCCCGCTGCCCTGCAAGAAATATCTCACCGAAAAAAAGCTGCTTGGCTGACGTTTCTAGCACCAGCAGCGAGGCAAGTAGAAACGCACCGTCCTCTTCTACCGTCTCAACATAAAACATGATTTCCCCCCCCCCCCCCCCCAAATCATTTTGCATTCATGGCACTGAAACCAAACCAGGATGACTCCAGGCAGTTCAGAGAAGCGAGGAGAAATTCCCAGCTCCTGACGTCAGGTCAGTGATGGCACCTTTTTCTATGGGTTTGGGGAGGAAAAATACAAATGTTGAAGTTCTTACTCTGTAAGCCTGAGAGCTACAAGCAGGCGCCAGTGTTGAGTATCGGAGCGAGGGATGTGCTCCTAATTTTGGTGGTTTTCGCTTTCTCCTTGAACAATTCCTGCCCTACTTCCCAGGAACTGCAAGAACCATTTCAGAAGAAAGAGGCTAACCTGGGAAAGGACGGCTCTACCAGGCTTACTAATACTACTAAGAACTTCTCTCTTTGCAATTATTAGATGGTTTATACAAATGATGCCTCTTAAGATGCAGCAGGAAAGCCAAGACGGCCATGCACAGTAAGGATGCTGCTGCTCCTCTTCCCTGCCCTCCCCAGAACGAGATAAAGGGATTCTTTTTTATTTTTGTGTATATTCTGCTTTGCTCCTGAAAAATTGCTGGTGAAACACCTTCCAGAAATAAATGTTATTTTAGAAATAAAAAAGGGTTTTCCATCAACAATATTCTGATCGCAGAAACAACCCTCGGTTCCCCTCTGATTTGTTACTCAAAGGATGGTTCTCAAAATAGCAAACACCGACTTCCCCAAACCCATGATTTACTAGAAGCATCAGCAGAGGCTTTCCAACAGGACTTGCTGTTCAGAGCACCCTCCCACCCCCGGGCAGACCAGTTCCCGTGCTGGGCTCCCCAGAACAGCCCAGTGCATCCCTGCACATGCCAGCAGTGCCACTGGATAAAGACCCCTGACACTTAAAGGCACATTTTTTCCATGGCTTAATTCCAATACGTCAATTAATCTATTTACACCCGCAGAAAGGCAGGAGCCTGGGGCTGATGGCGAAGGAATCCACAAGGTAGCTTTCCAGAGACTCTGACAGTCAGAAACGACCTCCCTTCCTCACATATTGTAACGGTGGATAAATATAACCATAAAGTGCTTTGATTTGACGGAGTATGTTAAATTTAGTCTTTGCTCTGCCTCTGCAGACAGCACATTTACGGCTATGTGGGTGACGGAAACATGCATCACTCACAGCATACTGCAAACTGGCGTATAAAAGAACTGCAGTAGAAGATATCCAAAATATTGGCTCCCTTAGCGGGGTGTGCACAATCACAGCTCACAAATTACAGTGCGGAAGGGAAGCTGGATGGATTTCCACGGTCACTACTGTACAGAGGGCGAGACAAGATGATCTAAGGGTCCCTTCAGACCTAACAAACCCATACAGCTGTAAAAAAAATAAAATTAAAAAAAAATCATAGATTAGATCTTGGCTGCCTCCAAGAAAAAAAGGGAAGAAAGAGTCAGGCATGATGTTTTCAGTCAATGATTTCAGGAATGTAAATAGCTTTGTCGAAGATGCTCAGGCAGATTCCCCAGTTGGATCCTCCACCATGAGCTCAGCTTCGCTCTTAGGACCTGCAGCGTATCAGGATGGCTTAAAACAGCAGGGAAAGCAAACCGGCGAGCCCTGGTTCCGCTGGAGACAGGTGGGAAACATGGGGCAGGGGGCACTTGCACCCCAAGGGCACCAGATCCCGACGGCCCCGGCGCAGCCCCCGCTCTCCCCGGCTCGGCGTGCGGCGCTGGGAGAGTTACATCAGCTCCTCGGATGATACGGTGCGACTCCAAAAGTGTCACCAGCTGTTTATCTACCGCTAAAATGTGAGTGTTTAAAAATTAATAGGAACAGATTGAGCAAGTGTGGAACACACAGAAACCAGAAGCTTCGAGGAATTTCAACATGCAATGTTAAAATCGCAGGGGCTGTAAAGAGCGAGCTCCAGCCCCATTACAGGAAAGAAATCCCCAAAATACACACACGTAATCACGCGTTCATCCAGAGAGAGGGAAACACAGCTCTAACCACCACATGCTCTTTCGTCCAGCCCTTTAATCAGACATTAGAGACAAAGAGCAGCCGGACGGCACTGCGGTCGGCCTTGGGTTGCAGGGGGAGGACAAAAAAAGGGCTTTATCTGTGTTAACACAGGCTCACTTCAACCCGGACCACAGCCAGGATTGAGGGCTCAGGTTCTGAATGCACGTCGTTGACAAAGGACATCAATTTTGCAGCAAGATGGATGCATGCCCTTGACAACGCCCTGCGCAACAGGGAACGGAGGGTCCCCAGCAGCCACGTCGTGCATTCACTAACAGGCTAAGATGGGAGAAAATACAGCAAAAAAGGAACGAGAATTACTGGTCCCAAAAGGGCAGGTCTGCAGAGCTCTGGACAGCGTTATAAATGAAAGCCAACACTTAAAACTGCATCCCAACGGCCACTCATGCAAATCTGAAGATGAGATCAGTGCAAGCCTTAGAGAAATAACTGCTGTCACGTTAGGTACGAGCAGGCCAGGAACAGAGGTTCACAGAAAGCTTCCCCCTGGAGCTCCTGTCCAGAATAGAGATATTTTGCAATAAAACGGGTCAAGCTGGTTTCTGTCCAGCGAAGCTCCTGGAAATGTCTGACAAGTATTTACTTGTAGTAAGGGAAAGAACAGGAAACTAGTATTTGTTCTTAGTTGGCTCTCTTGACATTTTCCTACTGGCAATAAGACCAGTGAGAGCACATTTAACTTGGAGGTTGAAGTCTTATTGATTTCACAGAAGCTAACAAGCAAAGTGACCGACGTTACCATCTCGCACGGCATTTTATGTAGCATAAAACCCAAAAAAGCCCAGGTCGGGATGAGCCCCTGCTCAGGTGCCTCATGCGGGGATGAGACAGTGGCCAGAAACCACGCACTAGGAAAATCCGTGCTGCAAATACCTGTACGTGCTTAATGGCAGGAACCGCTGAAATTCTCAGGGGAAAAGCTCAGGCTGGCAAAAAAACTCAAAATTCAGGAGCGGGACAGGGAAAAGAAGAAATGGCTTTCTGCTGTGACAGATACTGATAAGCACTTTGGTTTTGTCCAATAAAAAAAGAAAAAAGGCAATGTTTCCTTTGAATCCACAAACATTCAAAGAAAGTATTTTCCATTTTTGGACAAAAAGGCCCAAAAATGTCCCTGAAAATTGAGTTTCAATGACTTTTTCCCCATCTGCTATAAAGGATGTTTTTTGTTCCAAACATCTTTTTTCTGTGACATATTTTGGCCAGATGTAGATGATGTGCCTGGACTGCAGAAAAGAGCAATTGATAGCACTACCAAAAGATAACCAGCTCAGACTAACCCTTGCAAAAGAAAACCTTTCATTTAACGTCAGGGCCTCTGCACTGAGCCGCACCGGCATCATTTCATCAGCCTGCGGAGCAAACCGGTCCACAGGGATGGATCTGAAAGGTTTGAATAATTCCACATCAAAATGAACTGTACTTGGATGAGACTTCCACCAAAGCATCAAGGCAGTACAAGACAGGCTGTGAGAGGCAAGAGGGAAAATATATTCTTCTCAAAATGACATTCCCCTTAGGAGTACAATCTCCACAAAAGCGTTTACCCGCGCGCATTGTGTTGGATTTCAGATTCTGCGCTTTTGAAACACATTATGCTGGGTACTTGAATAATTATGTTTGACTTATTTAACAATTTAACAGTCGCACGCTTGGCTTTACAGCTGCAGGAATAAAATCACGTGTTTGAGTGACTAAAAGGAAAAAAGACGGTTAAACAATATATGTATATTTATGCAAGCATTCCCCACTCTGAAATTACATTCGCAAAGAAAACGTTAAACTGAGCAAACTCTCTCCCTCGCTGGCTGTAAATGAGATTTTAAGTGGTACGACTGGCCGGCGAACAGCCGCAATCGCGGATGCGGAGAAGCGAGGGCAGCAGCTGGATGCAGGCAGGACGGGCAGCTGCCTGAGCCTGCTCCAGCATCAAACCTCTGTGCTCCCACCACGGCAGGACCATGGTGCAGGTTGGCTGAGCAGGAACCCAGCCATCCTACGCTGCCTCCAGACACACCTCGAAGGAAAAACCACTCCACGGGGTGACGTGGGTTAACCTTTATAGGTTAACCCCATCCCTGAAAGGGGACCTGGGCTCTCCCTGGGGTGTTCACAGGCACCCTGAAGGTCAAACAAGAGGCAAGTTTCTTCTCCCATCAGCAGGGTCCAGACTTGGCGGTGCCTCTTGAATGCCGTGGAGGAACCTCATGCATGGCAGCTTGTGGCCATCAGTCAACGGGAGCTGTTTTCCAGCTGGTGCGTGCAATGAAACACAGCTCTTCCGAGCAAGCAAGGCATGCCAGGAACGCAGGACCTATAAACAGGGCTCTCCATCATCTAGCTGACACGGGATCAGAGCTTTCTTCTCTACACCACTCGCCGGACCTCAAGAGGGGCAGTCGGTTTAATACTTAGCCTGAGGATGCTCCCAGCAATAACCTGGGCTGTCCCTCTCTGCCTACCAAGAAACCCACACCGACACGGCCCCGCGCCAGCTCCTCTGCAATATTTATCACCCGATCTTCGTTACGCCACCTGGTACCCGACACCAAGCCCGACGATGAATGAGTACATCCACGGAGAAGAGGGCAGAGAAAAGGGAGCAAATGGGCTCAAATGGAAAAAAAGGCCTTCCAAAATGTCAAATCAGCACAACACCCGTAAATTTGCCACCTGAGCCACGTACCCCATAACTTGTAGGATCTGCCACGAGTGTTTTCCTCCTTGGCTACTGCATGCCCAGAAACTAGAGCCCTTCCCTGGCCAATATGGACCAGTCCCGTGCCCCCAGACCCCGCTTTGCTCCAAGCCTGGCTGCGACAGCAGCCCTGCCTGGGAAACACAAGCTACGAGAGGAGGGAGCTGACAGGCTGACACGTTCAGAGAGGGAATAAAATACAGAATTGTGATCACTGCACCACCGAGGGAAAACCCAGTGAAATGCCCCTGCCAGTTATCGCAGCGGGGAATACTGAGGCAATGCTCTGCTCACAAAGGCCCCACTAATGTATTTTTCATAAAGTGCTTTATTCTGCTACAGACATGAGTGCTATCAGTAATAAATGTTCGCAAGCGCGATAGTAGGTGGTAGCACTGATATCTGAAAAGCCATGGATAAAAGCTGACGGGCCGTATACCAAAACAATTCAGCATTTATTAAGACGTCTGTTAATCGTCTATCCAAGCTATTTATATTGGAACACCTCCATTAAAAACCATGATCCCAGCTTGCTGCATCTCACCCTCTTTCTTCACATCTAAAGACACACTGTGAGCAGGTTTCAGCCAGGGTTATCCCAGTTTACCCCAGTGAAGCCCCAGCATGGGCAGCATGTCGTCCTGCCCTGGCACCAGCGCGCGCTGTGCATCGCATAGCCCCTGCCCACAGAGAACAGAGGAGCTCTTCATCTCTTCATCCCAGCCCCGGACAGGGGTCACAGCACGTCAGCCCCAGCCAGAAGATGCTTCCATGGTGCATGAGCAAGGGATGGGACACGTCTAAAGCAATTAGACCCACAGACATGCAGACGTTTCAATGACTTTCCTGAGCGCAGTCATTGATGTCTTCACTCCCTTACGGCCCCGCAGCTGCTTTCCTGCTGATCCCTGGGGATACCCTGATGGGAAATTCCTGCGGGGACAGCGTACCACCCAGCACGGGTGATGGCGTTGGCACCGCCAGGCTGGCACCCTGCCAGCCTCCCCCCCGGTGACTCCGGCAGAGCGACTGAGGCCAACCTCCCCACCCCTGAGCCGAGCCGATAACTTCATGATGCAAGCGATCTAAATTAATTAAACACCCAGCTGGCAGAGGGAATATCCCCTCCCGCCGTTTCTTTACCTACTCCCAGAGGAGGGGTGTTGGGAGCAATGCTGACAGAGGGGACTGCTGCAGCTATCGGGTATGGATGGGATTTCCAGGAAAAGTCTGGAAAGCCCCCTTGGGGGCGAGGAAGAGCGGACATCTCAGCAGCCATGGGTGCCCACAGCTGCCAGATGCTCTCCATGTGCTGTGGGAGTCCCTTGATGCAACGCGAGAAGAGAGTCACGGGAAAGGGGAATATATGGGGGAAACGAGGCACAGATAAATGAACCAACTCAGCTACTTGTGTCGAGCCAGCTCCAGCTTAACCAGCGGAGTCGCACCAGTTTCCAGCAGCGCGACCCAGCCAGTGCCAGGGGAAGCTGCAAATCCAGCATCGTTTCTGTGCGTGGCCGCATGGCCGTGTCCATCTGTACCAACACTGCTGGCTACAGGGAGGACGGTGCTCAGCTCAATCGATCTCTTGCTGCTGACAGCCTTCCCAGCAGATTTTGCACAGCTGCTGCCAAACACTCCCAGGTGGGCTCCAGGGGACGGGCAGGTCCCAGCTCTCCTCCAGACCCTCCTTGGACCACCCTTGCAAGAAGAGCTGTCGGGTGCCCTTGGCCCCTTCCTTGCCTGGACCTGCTCACAGGACCACCTGTGGCACGCTGGATTGCTCCAGCCCGCACAAGGAGCCTTGCTCTGCCCTTCCTAAGAATCCACGGCACCTTTTCAGTATGAGAAATGAAGCTGCCAAAACATGAACCTGCCAGCCCTGGCATCACCCCACAGCCACCCCACACCACGGCTGGTGGCACCCGGAGCAGCACGGACTCTGCTGGGTTTCATCCCAAACACAAATGCACAACCCAGAGCTTGTAAGAGAATTTTAAATGACATATTAGAAGATGAAGCACGGCCAGGCCTGCCCGTGAATCTCGCAAAGCAAGCAGACATCCTAGCACGTCTTTCCAAGATCATCTCCCAAACAATCCCGGAGAGCCCAGTGCTGTTCACCAGCAACCTCCAGCTCCAGCACTGGCTGGGATCCAGGAGATCCATGTAACTGCACATCTCCGTATCTCCTCCTCCGGCCGCTGTCTCTAACAGTACGTCTGTGTTTCTACCTTTGTTTGCACTGCTGAGCACCTGGGGACACATCTGTCCGAGAGCGGTGGTGTGAGCTTCTGCACGGCGCTGTGCGGTACAGTTAGGCTGCAACTGATACCGCACTTCAAGACAAAGTTAAAATAAATAAAATTAAGAATAAATAAATAAGGAAGTGCAACCTGTGGTGTTACAAGCCTGTTCGTCACCAGAATTTTAACTTCAGAGCATTTCGCTACCCGGACAGTCAAGTCACTCGTGAATTTGCATCTGGGATATAAACACGGAGCTCTCTGCTGCTCCATGCGCCATTCCCCTTCCCCTCCCCAAGCCCAACGTAAAGCTGCGTGACGGTAAGACAACAGAGTGGAAAAGATAAGCTTTGATGGGGAAAAACTATGCAGAAAAAGCACCAGAACTATATTAAACTATATTAAAAAGCCAGCACAGAAACAAGTTCGAACAGCTCCCTGTAAAGCAGCTCAGCTCTCTGGGGCTGCATTTAACAGACATCCTTTTATTAGAAAGTCACTGAAAACGACTGTTTAGCAGTTCCAATAAAGAATAGGTGGATGGGGAGGGAGGATTTTTTTTCCATTAAGATTACAGAAGGGCCTGAGGCAGAAAGAAGGGAAAAGCTCCTGATCCAGGATTTGGTTTCTGCCCCGTTCATTAACCCACTCTGAGCACTGAGATCGGAACTGGTCGCAGGCTGGAGGGTTGCTGGATCCAGGCTGGGTACACCAGTCGTTCGGGTGGGTTTAGCTGAGATGAGGAATAGGCACACGTGTGATGCAAATGAAAAAGCCAAATGCCAAAAAAAAAAGGGCATGAAAAGTGAGACTCCACAGCCAGCGTGGCATTCTCCCTGCTCCACACGCACCTCTAACCGAGCCGGCTGGCACACTGGATGAAGGGCACGATGCCTTCTATTGCAGAAACCCCCAAACAGGAATGCAAGAGCCTGGAAGAAGTCTCCAGCTACACCATTCTGCAGAAGAATCTTCCACATCTTTTTAGGAACTCCCCTCCCAGCTGAGGGCAGGAATTGCCCCTGTCCCACACCAGCAGCAGGGAAGCGGCACCTTCCCTGCGGGAGCCGGGCGCGAGGCAGGGTGGGGGCTCCCACGCTCCCAGCACGTGGCGGCTGATGCTCTCCATCACCAAAGAGCTGCCCATAACGATTCTTTCCAGGGCCACAGTCCTTCCTGCTAAACCTTGGCTCCAAATTTATCATTGTGGCACATTATTAATCCTCATTATCGTCAAGATCTTAGTGTGCAAGCACAGACCAAGGTGCCTTAAGTTGATGCGGTGCATATTTACCCACCAGGCTTGGTGCCTTCAGTTGATATGGTGCTTATTTACCCATCGAGCTTGCTCTGCACTGCCACAGCCCCTTTCCACAGCAGATAACTCTGATTTCTCAAACACGGCACGGGCAGGGGAGGACCTGGCTTAAGACTGCTCCAAACACCACACAAATCCCAGCACAGCAAAGAAGAGAGAGGACAAATGCCTGGAAAGCAGTGAGAATAATAATCTGAAGGACTGTAGAAATAATTTACTGAGCTTCAAAAGACCATAACGATCGCCAGGACCATGGGATGTCCAGCCACTGAGTAAGCCAACGTCAACTTCCACCCTAGTTTTTCATTAGAACAGTAAATGACGATGCAACATGTTCTTTGATAGCAGAGAAAGACAACCAGAGAGGCCATCTGTTTTTAACCATCTGATGGTTCCTACCCACACCCCTGCCTCCAGGGCAGACCCTTAGATGTGTTGTGTTATCTAATCCCAAACATGGCAAAAATAGGCCGGAGATTTTAATAACGACGATCATATTGCATGGCTTTTTCCACTTTGAATATGAAGAGAACAGGAGTTGTGACATGTAAAAAATTGCACTGTTAAAAATAACATTAAAAATGCATCTATTTCGGCCCTAAGGCCCACAGAGAAAGATGTTTCATTATCCAAGTCTAAGAACATAATTATGCTTTAATAATTTTTTCAATACAAAAGGGAAGTCTTTTTGGCTTGCTCTGCTCTTCTAAAGCCACACTTGAACGGGAACCCCGAGACGAGCTCCACTCGAGCCTGTTCATCTCCTCCAGGACCCAACCCAGGGCTCGCTGCAGCATCAGGGACGATGCCCCGGCGCTGCGGGGCCCTCTGCACAGCCTCCCCCACCTCCCCGCCCCTCCACATCCCACGCACACGTATAAACGGAGCATCAGGATTCCCTCTGTGCAGATGACAGCCCAAAGCATCTCCTCTTCCCCTCCGAGCACCGGCGAGATCCTCGTTTCATCAAAAAAACCCAACCCATCAGCCTTTAGGAGACCTGAGAAGTTCCACATCACACCGACAAGCCGTACACCCCTTAACTTGGCTTCTGCAGGCATCGGGGCGAGCCCAGCGCGAGCCCCCCCGACCTCGGGGTGGGTTTTATCGCGGCTCTCGCCCAGGCCGGCGCGCAGCCGGAGCCCAGCGGTGCCGAATCCAAGCAGCTCGCTTGGCACTAAAATCTGGTTTCCATAGAAACAGGTAGATAGCGCACAGGAGCTAAATCTTATTTACTCAGTTAAAGAAAGGGGCTTTCCAGGCTGTAATTTAGACCTAGAGGTAAGTGCAACATTACTGGGAATACAAAGATTTCACAACGGCAAAGAAAACGGCTTTCAAATCAAATAAACAATACCCATTTTTTTCTTTAATATCAATTATTATAATAAGACTTAACATAAACTGACACACACCCCCTTTAAACAGTCCCACATCCCATTGGCTTTCTTAATAGAGACTTAATTTTTTTATTAAATGCTAGTGGTTTTTGGAAGATTAATTTCTTTCCCCTTCCTCCGCTCCCCTGATCAGAAATAATCCCACTAACAAAGGAGGAGATCTGCAGCTTCAGCAACCGGTTAGCTATCCCTTGTAACTTGGGCAGAACCATCATTTAAAGCAAGTATCCTGACCTCGAGTCCAACAAGATACCCTCACACTGTACGCTCTTGCTTTTTTCAGCAGATATCTTTAGACCAGCCCAGAATTGGTATAAACAGGCACAAATCCCTGACTGCTCCTGTTAAAAGTAGAAGAAAATACCCAGCGCCTGAGCAGCTTCGCTGCAGCAAAACGCTGCTTTGCTTGTTTGCAAAACATGGCATTTTGGGTGCATCCCTTGCTCTCCACTAAAAGGAAGAGTTACTTGTGTACCCCCAAACACATACACACACAAAACCTGTTAATACTTTCAACGTTAAGATTTATGGGTTGGAGACATCCTTAAAATTACTCTGCCTTGCCCTGCACAAGTGCAGTTAGAATATGTATTATTTCGGATGAATAATACATGATGGTACTGTAAATCTAGTCCCAGCTGAGAACGTGCTCTCCAGCAAGGAGCCGGGAAGGTTTCTGGGACTGCACTGTGCGGTCTGGAGGTAGCGTTTATCTCTTTGCTAATGAAGGGAGTTGCCGCTCCAGCATGGAAAAGGGGCTGCAAAATTCTAATTAATTAATGGTATTCAAAACCCATGCACATCACTCTCCACGACAGCCCAAATCTCTTCCCACCAGAGACCCTGGGGCTAACTCCAGCCCTGGCTACTGGGAACTGGGGTCAATTTAAAATAAATGAAGCACTTGCAAACATTTCCTTACTGGGGGGGAATAGGAGGCAAAGCGCATCGCTTAAGAAAAGGTCACTGAATAAAGATGACCTGCAAAACTTGGGGAAGGATTGTGTTTAATCGTGTTTAAGGGGGCTCAGCCATCCTCCTGCCAAAGGCACCGATTTTGCCGAGTCCAGAGGACGGCGGGGGCTGCCCCAGGCCAACGGGGACCGTCCCCAGGACGTGCCGCCCCGGGCAGCCACATCTCCCGTGCCACCTCAGCCACCCCACTGGCACAACCAAGCCACGAAACCGGACCGGCTCCTTCTCAGGCCAGCGTTTCTCTGTGCCAGACCGGCTCCCCCGGAAAGGGTCGCACCTCTGGACAGACATTTCAAAGAGTTATTTTTAAAACGACCATGGAAGTGAATTTTCAAGCCAGACTGACAGGATCTGATGTTTGCTCATTAGCTGAGCCTGGGATGACATTGCTCATGGCTCTGCCAGGGTAATAAAGGAACCAGCTAGCAAACAAAGCAAAAATCAATATGGATGAGTGTAATATTTTTCATAATGTCTTTATTGTGTACAGCCTTCCTCACGCAGCTATTATTAGACACACTTTCTCTTCCTTTTGCAGGGAAAGAAGAGACGGGAAATGTTCTTACTCACAACTGCCACACCAGAAAATCCTACATCGATTTCATCATCCCTGAAAAGTTTATAAAATAAACCCAAATAACAGACTAAATCAACTATCCATCCTAATTGGTGGAGATGGTTTCCCAGACACATCCCGAAGCCCCGGGTCCCCCTGCCGATGCTGGCAGGGGCCGGGCAGCCGGGGACATCCACGGGGCACTGGGTTTTCCCGAGTTGCGGAGCAGGAAACGGGCTGAGCCCCTGGCTGCTCGTGGTAGGAGAAAAGGAAGAAAAACTACACTCGACAGGAAGCTTTGCTAGCAAACGCAGCAGAATTGCATCCTTTCCAAAGCCATCCTCCCCGTGAAAGTAGTGACTCCAAACGACCGATGCCGAAGGGAGGTGGGGTTTTGCTGAGCGTTGGGTGCGAAGGCTTGAGGCCAGAAGCAAAAGCGTGCTGTACGACAGGGAACTGCGCTATAAACTGGGCAAAGAGAGAGGACCGATGGCTTGCAATAAGGATCATTCTGCCCCGAAAGAGCTGGCACACAGGGAGGAGCAGGATTGACCTGGGGAAACACTTCCAGGCTTCCACTGCTGCCAAGCTCAACCAGAGGCTGATGCATCAGACACCACCTCCCCGCAGCCTGGCTTCCCACAGCGAGGCGTGCAGCACGGGGAGCTGGGGACCGAGTTTTGGGGGGCTGTGCACCCACCTTCCCTGCAGATTTGTATTTATTTGAGCACAGAGGTCTGCTCCGCCCTGGCTGGTCCCGGTCTGGCATCATCAGTGGGGCCACTCCAGTTTGCATTTATTTATTGCAAAGCGGGTGCTGCAGGATAAGCACGGAAACGTCGTGATTCCCAAGCAGGAGCACTGGACAGCGGTGCCGCCGCGGCGGCAGCCATCTCCCCGTCCCTGCCAGGGACTCCTGCCACGCTGAGCAGGATCAATGTCTCCTGATATCAATTAGGTACAGCGAAAATTACCTTAATTACTCACACTGAGCCAATGCCCCGCCAAGGTTAGAGTCAGCTGCGCTTTCAGGCTTGGTGTGTGGAAAAGCTCTTGGACACAAAGGTAAAACCGCTGACAGCAAAAGCTTTGATGCAAAGCAACAGTAGCTACCTGCCAGGCTCAAAAAGTCACTGCCACCCTCTTTTGTCCCCAGCATCACCTCCTGACGACACCACTCCAACTGCTTTGACTATTTTCCAGCACATTGCATTAAATAAGAGCAATGTTTTCACAAGGTCCTTCAATCTATGAGCCTAAACCCGCTGTCAAAAGGAATCTGGACACCTAATGGCACCTGGCTGGATGCAGACAAGGCTTTTAGATTTTAAGGTGATCTTGCCCTTTTGCTGCCAGGACAGCGCCGGGCTGAGCTCGCCAGCAAAGCGAACTGGAAGCGAAAGATGCGGCTGCAAAGTCGCAGCCCCGCTCGCAGCCGGGTGTGAGCCAGCACCAGAAACCTCACCAGAAACCAGAAACACACCTTGCCGCTGCCGTTTGATTTTACTTTGTCCCGATAACGGTGCGGCTGATCACCTCCAAAGGCAGCCATGCAGGGAAATCGTTGATTTTTCCGTGCAATCGGTTGGGTTTTGGTACCTGCACCAGGGCCGTTGAATTTAATAAGGGACAAAAGGAAAAGAAATTATTCCTCTGTGGCTTTGCTCTTGGTGAGTAAGCAGAAACCATTGATTAAAAATGAGAAATGAGAAGAGGAAGTGCCTCTCTGCTTCATAAACAGCTCAGGACACAATGGTTTACACTGTACATAAATTTAAACAGAGGAATAAATAGCCTCTTCTTGGACACGGGCCTAAGCAAAATGATGGCAGGATGGAAGCAGCGCTGCAGGAACGGACCGTCTGCACTAAACACGGATGGTAACATCTAAATGAGAAGGACAGATGAGAAGATTTTACCTTTATCAGAATTAGTCAGGCTCAGCTCGAGGTACCCAGCCAGGCTACCGGAGCAGCCGCCTTTGCCGAGCCCTCTGCTCGGGCTTCAGCCGTGGCAGCCGCAGCCAGAAAACCTGGCATCTGCAAGGCAGCGGCAGCCTGCAAGATGAGGCACAAAAAGCAAACGCCACACGCTGACTAGAGCATTGCAATGGGAAATTTGTAAAAAACATCAATCAGGGCTGCTATGCCAGCAGTGTGGGGTCTTCCAGCCCTGCTTTCAGATGCCTGCGGCACACACTGATGTGCTTTTACCTGCAGAAAAGCCCCAGCACAGAAGTTACGAGGAGTGGGTATGTGCCTCCATAGGAGCAAACCTGCTTTTGTAAAGATACCTCAAAGTTGGTGCACAGAAGTAAAAAGCAACCTGCTTCCAGCCCGGACAGCATCGAGCCGCTGTGCTTTCAGTAGAGAAAGAAATCAAAATGCTCTGGGAGCATTCTGCACAGCAAGAGGTCCTACGCGCACCCTGCTCACTCCTGCGCACCGTTGGCACTGTTGTTCCTAGCAATTCTTAGCACCAAACATTTTACGGCCATTAATTAATCCTCGCAAAGCCCCTGCAAACCGTCAATGCCATTTTTCAAATGGAAAACCCAAGGTCCAAAGATGCTCGGGTGATTCGGCCAAGAGAAAAAGAGGAGGATCGCGCCTGGGCTGCCTTTCGCACGCGCCATGCTGGAAGCCCCGAGGCAGGGAGGAAGCCAAGCCATTCCTGGAGCGGCCAAGAAAAACCGAGTTGTATTTATATGCACGAGCATTGAACAGCAGGTATAAAAGCATAGAGCTACGATCTAATACAGCTCTGTACAAAGGGGAAATGGGGGTTATATATAGCCGTATTTTTAAGTAATATTTATTATATTCAGCGCTCACAGGATGGTGTGAAGCACCGTGGGCTTTGCAGCGAGCAGTCCCACGGCTGTGCTAAATTGGAGCGGGCAGCTCTGCGCACCCGTGCCAGGCAAAGGGGAAATAAAAGCTCAAGGACGAGACACTGCTAAAGACATCTTCTCCTGTGCCCTCGCCCAGATTCCCACCGGGAAAACACGAGTGTGTTAATTCCTTGCACCATCACGTCCGTCGGGGAAGCGAGACGCAGAGGTTGAGGAGCACTTGCTTTTGGCAATCCGACCTTCGCCATCGTGCCAACCACTTGAGCCTAGCACCACGGCCGGGATCCCGGCAGCGTTTCTGCTGGAGAAGGCAGAATAATAAATCTCCAGGGGCATGACTGGAGATGGGGCAGGGTGGGGATAAAAACAGTTTTAACTCTTGGGGGGGGGGTGGAAAGTATTGAAAATAAACTTGAGGACCCAGAGCATAACTCATCTCCCTCGCTCCTCTGCGCCTGCCCTTCCCCTCGCTTTCCCCAGCAAAATGTGCACAAACACATCCTGTGGCCAGGGCTTTTCATCTGCTGCCAGGGAGATAAAGCGAATTCCTGCCGGCTCGGGGTGGGAGCAGCGCCCGGTGCGAGGCAGCGCCGGGCCCCGGCCAGGACCAAGGCGGGCTGGAAAACATGGCGGCAGCCACGCACCCCGCTCTGCGCTGCGAGGGGATGAGGGGTCCTGCCACCGTCCCCCGGCGGCACCGGGCTGCAAGGGGGGGACAGTCGCTGGCCCGGAGATTTGGGCACAATCTCAAACCATCGCTCTTTTAGATGGGCCATGGGAAAAAGCCACGCGCACCTGAACCCTGCCTGGCACGCTCGTGTGAATGATAGGAGGAAAACACAGTGGTAAGTCAGGGCTAAAGGCAGGGGACCCAGCCAAGGGATGAAGCAGGGACAGGCAAGGTCAGCCCATCATGCTGGGACTGAGCTGGAGTCATAGGATCTTTGGTGTAGATGCTCCAGCTTTTGGCATGGATCCACAAAGAAGCCCCGGTGCAAGAGCTGCCCGGGGATGGTGGGGGAGAGGAGAGGCAGGAGCACTGCGGGGACAGAAGAGCCCAGGCAAGGCATCCTGCAGGGTCTGGTACGCGCGGGGAGAGCGGCAGCTGCCAGAAGGTACCAACAGAAAACACAAAACTCAATGCGGATTGAAGGTGTGGGGTCAGGTTTGGGGAAGGGTCCAGCAGCACTCAGCACCGGAGCTGGGGACTCCGGTCCTGCGCCAGCACTGACCCCTGAAGGCCCTTCCCAAGGGGACCACCACCCCACCCACCCCCCTGCAAACCCGGGACGGTCCGGCTGCCCATCTCCAGCTCGAGAAACAGCTGTAAGCTTTGGGATCTTGTCTGGAAGCAGCGTGTGATGGAGGCCGGCACCGCGCCCGCGGGGAGCGAAGGAGGCGTCACGAGAGAACAAAGCAGACGGACAGGAAAGACAGAAGGGATGGGAAAAGGCAGGAGACCAGGCTGTATAAACCTAAAACATCCTCTTCAGGATTTACCCCAAAGTAGCTCATCTGCACTAACAGGAGTAAAACAAAGGGTGATGTCACCAACTCCATCTGCTTCAAATTTGCTCTAAGCTTACATCTCCCTAATTAAAAAGAAAAAAAAAAAATCACCAACATTTGCTAAATGAACCCAAAGTGAAGCAAACACCCCTACGCATACACAAAATGCCTTTCTTCCTAACCAGCTAAAAATATTGGCACTGACAACTTCACAGCCTTCCCGGCTGGTTATAAATACCAGCGGAGCGGGAGACGCGGCAGGACGGCAGAGGTAGGGGCACCGGTGGCAACCTGCTGTCGTGGGAGACAGCCGGCCCCCCGGGCCGCCGCACCAGCGATCACCGTGCAGGAAAGAAAATGAGCTCCGCTAATGGTTGGGGCTGATGCTCTCTGCTGCTGTTGGCCTTTTAATGAGCGTGCAAATGGAAAAACCAATGAAGTTGAAATCACTTTGTCACCTTCTATGAGGTTTTGTGTTGAGTTAAAAATATTTTTTCCAGTGAACAGAGAGCAGAGGTGAGACCGGCTCGCATTAAGGCTGTCCGCTATCGCAGCACTGCAGTCCATAGCCATCAGCCCATCCAGTCCGAGCTTTGGGAGCCCTGAGGTTCCCCTGGGAACACCAATGGAGGGAGAACCACGCCAGCAGGGCCCTGCAGAGGAGCGATTTGCTGAGGTTTTGCTGCATGACGATCCCAGCCTTCACTGACTGTCCTCAAGCCCGGCTTTGCTGGCCCGCAGGCAGGAGCAAAGCTAACGCAGTGACAGCAATGAGATCCAGCTCTGGATGTTGAGAAGGTGGAGAAAGCAGCGAGGACGGGCCAGGCAGCACTAACGAGCCTGGAACGGGCAGGAGACCCCAGCTCCCGTGAGCCCTAGCCCACGGCCGCTCTGGATGCCGAGCTGCCCGCCACGCACCCAGCGTGCCTGCAGCAGCCAGCAGCAGCACCCGTGCTTTACTGGGGGAGCGCTCACTCTTCATCACATCTAAAAGGTTTCCCACAGCCCCCCACCACCATCGCGGAAACTTTAACGAGGGCCCAAATTACTGACTTCAAAGCCCAGGGAAGGCTACGAGCACTACGGTACGCTTGGGCTGCCAGACTCGCCGGTGATCTGGCCCGAGGGTACAATTTCTGCCCATTTCAAGAAAAGCTGAAAAATTTCCCAAGCACAATGAGCGCTGCTTCAAGTTAACAACCAGCTCAAACCCAGGGAGCTAAACCAAAATTTCAACACAAATAAAAGCGATGATGAAGAAGTCCAGCGGGCTGTGCCGGGTCCCTCCCGCAGTCCGGGGGTGTTCGGTAAGGGAATACCAGGGAGTCAGGGTTTGTCCCCCGCACCAAGCACGGCTGCTGCTGCCCCCAGCCCCGTAAGGAAATGAGACCAGGGCTGAGCGCTCCCTCCATCGCTGCCCCGGCAAAACTCATTTGGCTTTTTATATAGACGAGATTTGATCTCCCCTTGCTGTTCCAGGGCCCTGCAGGTCAGGAAGGACCAAACCCGGAGCCAGGGCAGCGTGTGCCAGGTTCGGCAGGGTTCGTCCTCAAGGGAGCCCAGGAGGCACCGGCAGCCCCGCATGCTCCCAGAGCGGTGCCCAAGCTCGGGCAGCCAACCAGGCCGGCTCTAGTAATCAAACATTCATCATGAGCCTGACTACAGGGAAAAAAGCACTCGTTTCTACCTCAGTCTGAGGATTTCTATCATGTGGCAGTTCCCAAGAGCTCTTTTCCTGAGAGTTTCTTACTTTAAAATCAAGAACTTGCCTCCAAGCTTGCCTGGCAGACAGACATCCACGCGTGTCCGTGCTGTGAAAGGCAGCAGGTATAAATGGGAAGCTGGAAACCTCAAGATCCAGGGAGGTGCACAGCCCTGGCGAGGATGCTGCACTGGCAGCCCAGCACCTGCATCCTTCCCTACGGCCCTGGCTCCCCAAGGAAACCTGAGCTCTGTATTGCAACCCTGTTCTGCATCGCCGTTTCTGCTTATTAAAGAGAAAGGAAAATCGTTTCTCCCCTCTTTGCAAGGTGTTCTGGCATGTGCAGATTCATTACAGCAAACCAGCACAGCATGAATGCCAGGGATTTCCACAGTAACTCCATAAACACAGGGCTAATGTATCTCCTCTTGAACAAGGTTTTCTCAGCCAAGCAGAAGGAATCACTTAATCTAGATGACGAAGGAGACGGAGGACATGGGAGGTTTCTAGGACAGGATTCTGGGGTCCGCAGAAAGCTCAGAGGCGATGCAGCAGGTCCTTAGTGTGGGTCTATATTAACTCCTTTAATGTTTCAATTAAGGCAGAAAAATGGAAGAAAAAGCAGAAAGTCACGCAAGCATGCGACAAATCACTGGTGTGTGCGAGGGAAGCTGTCAAGGCACCTCAGCTAGGGGAGACAGACGGCGGAGCAGCAAAAGTTAAAGACAGGAACAGCAATTTGAAACGACGAGATGTAAAAATGATATTGCAGTCGATGGAGCTTGAACTAAGTTTATCCCAGTAGCAATCTGGCGCAGCATGCAAGACAGGCAGCCTGGCAGGTAAGGGCTCCCACACGTCCACAGAAACCGCATCCATTTGTCTACGTTTCCATAAGGTGAAACCCAACACGCGGGCAGGGGAGCGGGGAGCACGGTGCTGCCACGTCCCCAGCCCGGAGGGCGGCTGCTGCTCCTGGGATCGCTCCTGCTTCTTCCCCCAGCCCCGCTCGCAGCCATGGCACGGCCAACCTTCTGCTGAACAGCTCAGGGGTCACCAAAATCACACAACTTGGCTATCTAGCACAGCAGGGTGTGCTAAGGGACAGGTTTTCTTATAATTTCCAGTGTTTCTGTACACTCCACTTCTCCATTTACAATCAATAGCACCCAGCAAGCACATGGCGAGGAGCTACCACGATGTTTGCCCACAGAGGTTTCTGCATCCGACTCCACAGCGTGTCACATCAAACCATTTGAAACCAGCTGCAAGGTGGATCTCCTCACCTCCAATCCTCCCTCCAGCGCTTCTGCCCATCAGCCGTCCCACAGCGCGCCCCGGGAGCGCTCGCACGCATCGGTGCAAACACTCCCAGTGCTGAGCGTGCAAGTGCAAACAACCCAAAATTTCCAAAACCATCAGTGGTTTCACAGCCTGAGGCAAGTCCTCGTAGAGGTCTGCTACCTCAGAAGTGCTGAGGCATCAATATCCTCCAAAAAACTCTGTGTGGGACTAGTTTCCTTCACTCACAAGCCATTTCAGACCCTTATCTTCCTAAAGCTTGGACCTATTTAATTTTTGAATTGATGTACTAAGGATACAGTTGTATTTTAGCAGCTGGTTCTTCTCGCTACCCAAAAGCCCCTTCCCCGAATGCATCCCATGCAAACTGCCTGGCATCAGCACTTGCTCAGCGCTGCATCCGTACGCGGGAGAGCAGCACCATAATAAAGCTGCATCAGCAACGCCGCGATACAGGGCTGCTGCTTCACTACTTTAATTTCCCAGACTCGCACAGCTCCTTCGGAACTGATTTATAAGTATAGTATAAAACCTCATTGGAATCAAAACTAATTTATAGACTCGAGAGGAAAAAAATTGACATTTTCTAGATCACACACCGTCGCTGTAAATCAATTTCCATTTTGTGCCCGTGGTGCAAGCTGCTTCCAGCCTTGGTAAATAAATGCCAAGGGTAATGAGTTTTGAAACAACCAGCCTGAAAGTAACAAAGAAAATGACAGTCACTGAAAAATCCTTACGCTGCCAGGAAACCTCAACTGCAGATTAAAATGATTACCAAAACCCAAGTGACAAAGCAGAGGAGACCAAGAATTTGAGCGAGGAACTGATTTTCTGTCTTTGTTTATTTTACCTTCCTCCTCCAAACAAAGTCACGGGAGATGCGTGGTCCTCTCCTCGTTAGCGACTGCTCCATGGGAGGTAATCACTTGTTGGAGGAGGATGAGCTGCACAGTGGCTTTCTAATGTGGGTAATGAACCTCCCAGTGATTCCAGGCAGCGAGGCTCTTGGAAAGCAGGAGGGGACGAGTGCCAGCCCCGTGCTAGGAAGGGTTTTTACATGGAAAGAAGAGGCAGCTGCAAAGAGCCCCACGAACCCATACCGCAGCCGTCACTCACAAGCCCATCATGGGGTCAATTATCAAACTGCAAACTGTAATCTGCTGGAGGATAACTGTTTCCTCTCGGTTTTTTCCCCCCGCTTTCTGCCCTGAAAGGCCTGATTCATTGCAGTTGCGCGAGTCGGAGTTTGAAGATCCCCTTCATCACGGGTGCAATACCCTGCCTCAAGATTTGGGATTTGCGGGTGGCAAATGCCATTTCGCAACCCAACTGTACCTACCCATCCAGCTGGAGGAAATCCAAACTCGGTGGCACCACAACGGGACATTAAGTGCACAACACTAGCCTCCTAACACACGAGCAGCACTAGAAATGCCACAAAGAAATACCCTTTTCAGTATGCGAACCTGAAAAAAACACTGCGTAAAGCGCAGAGGAATGGATGGACAGCAGGTAAGTCGTTTCGTCGTGCTGCGTCCTTCGTATCAACAGGAGCACAATCATCCAAGAAATACGATTTGGAAAGCTCCCTTCCCTGACAGCCCTGGTTTGCTCTGCAGTAATGACACAGGCGTTAAGCCACCTTTCCACGGGGTCCCTGCCCGCCGGTTGACTTTGGGAGCCCTTTCCACCTAAGTGGGAAGGTGCGAAGCTGTCAGCAGGAGATGCACGAGAGGAACATTTCAATAAACACTTGAGAAATAGCTCAAACCAGAGCTGATACCCTCTGCCAGCTCGCGTTAAACAAGAAGGAAGGGTGAGAAACGCTTTTGTAGGAAACAAAAACCTTCAAGAGACTCAACGCCAAGCCCGCAGTGCCCCGTCCAGCACTGTCCCACGTGAGCGCTGGGACCACATCACCTTCGGCACGGGACGAGGCAGGAGATGGGTACAACTGAGGTCCCAATTTTTGTACGGAGAAAGAGAGGAGGTCTTTGAAACACCAGAAAATCATCCAGGACGACTGTGCACCCATCAAGCCTGACCTCCTGTGTTTTATCAGCTCTGTGGCAAACCTGGCTGTCAACGAGAGAGATGCTTCCAATGCCATCTGCTCTTCTTATTTTGAAGGCTCGGGTCCCTGGGGAGAGGCGAGAGTCTTTGTTCATCAAACCTGAGGGAGTTCACGTGTTTCGCAAAGCATCTCCTGGTGCTCGGGAGCATCAATCGCACCGAACAGGAGCAGGTCGCGGGCAGCGTGCTCCCGTCACGGAGATCAACTGCTCGTACGAAGCTTTAGGATACTCAAGGATGAAAGGCAAGGGATGTAGACTTATTAATTTTTGTTATTACAAGAGAGTAAAAGCCAACATTAAAGGCTTGCGCTGACAGCAATCAATCGCTCAGTAACCACCAGACATTGTTACGCTTAAAGAAAACAGTGAAATAATATTTGAATAAACTAACAAGAAGGCGCAATTACCGATGAAAGCGGCGCCCAGGTGAGACTTCACACGCGCTCCCTCAGCCCGCAGCTTCAGAGACACGCGGCGTGGGGACCAAACACCTCCTGCTGCAGCCGAGGTGGCTCCGGTGGCTGAGGCGGCAGCCGCTTCCAGAGGCACACATCGCTCTCGGCATTTGGGTTTGGTTTTTTTATGTTTGCAAAGGAGCTGGCAGCTGCAGCCCGGTCGGGGTCAGGAGCCAGAGCATCTCCCCGGGCCCTGCTGCCAAACAGCCAAACACCCCCTAATAAGAAGTGATCCTCTGACCAGTGAAATCGCTTGATGTATGAAAGTAATTTGAATTTATGTAGCAGAAATGCAAATTCAGCCCTGAGGCCATTCTCCTGTATGCGGCCCAGGAGCCTCCCGACACACACGCGCTTCAGAGGTGAGTTACTCGGAAAATAAGAGCGAAGCTAATTACCGGTCCCAGCGCACTAAAGCTTTTGTTACGGTTCAGAAGGAAAAGAAACAAAAAAGACCGATATTGAAAAAAAAAAATGGAGCGACTCGTATTTGTCTTCTTTTAAGAAAAGCCTGGATAAGACAGATCTTCTGCATTCAGAGAAACGAAAGGAAACGCCGGGTCCCATTTGTCCGTGTCTCGCAGCAGACACGCCGTGTGCGCGGCATGGGGAGGACGGGTGCCAGGGCAGGATCCCAAGGGACTCCCCGAACTGCCCGCTGGCTCCTCACACCACAGCTCTCCCAGCCCCGACTCGCCTGCCTGGGGATGGGTGCCCTGGAATTTATAAAATACCAATGTGTAAAGAATTAGGATAATTTTTGGGAACGAGACAGGCTTCTTTAAAATAGAGATGTGCAGCAAAGGTGGTGGGTTATCACCGGCACTGGTCCCTGCTCGCTAGTCCAGAGATGTTGCACATCCAGGAGCCAGCCAGACTGCTCCACGCTCTGAAAATAACTTTTTTTAGCAACAGAAGAGGGGTAAAACACACAGAGCTGATGTAAAACCCTGGAGAGCCAAGAATCCCAGCAGAGTGGCCATCGGGCAGAGAAAGTAAATGGAGCAGAGAAGGAGCACCGTCTCAGGATGCAGAGCAGCATTGTTTTCCCAAAGGATGAACTGTATCCCTGGCCGTGCCACCCATGAGCTCCATCATCTCCTACCGCAGGCAACAGGGATGGGGCACCCTGCGCTCACCCTCCCCGCCGTGCTGCTCCTGGAAACGCACCGCCACCGGCAGCGGCTGCAGCATCCCGGGTCGGAGCAGCAGAAATGAAGTTGGGCCACAGAAAAAGAAAAAAAGTTTGCAACTAAAAGCTTAACAGGGATGATTCACGCTTCCCTGCTACAAAGAGATGTCCCTATTTGCCAAGTATTTCATCTTGGCTTGGCAAAGGACCATCAGCCAAAGGCACCCAAGTCACGTAAGCTCAGTCCACCATGAAAGCCCTGGCACGGAGTAAGAGCAATATTTGGGTGTCCTGCTCAAAGAGGGGGCGAGAGAGAAATGGGAACTCCATATGGCTGCTTTATATATCTATCAGTTTTATATATTTAGCTGGCTGCAAAGGGAAACGTGCGGCTGTTGAGAACAATGATACCAGTTCCTGACACCGCGCCGTGCCCCAGGAGAGAGCTGTTTACAGGAAAAAGCCTTTGCCCAGCGAGCCCGGCCAGCCTGCGAGGAAGCGAGCAGATGGCCAACAGCCCACGGCAGGCACCGACACGCACCCCGGCCACGCGGCGGCTGGGAAACATCCCCGGCTTCGGGGAGGCTGTCGGAGGACGGCCCAATTCAGCAAAGGCTTTAAAGCAGCGAGCCCCGATGACTTTGCAGGGCTGCTCTTGGCACCAGCGGAGAGGACCTTCGCTGCAGCCCCGGGGCCAGCCAGGGTGGGGAACTGGGGACCCTGCATCGCTCCGGAGCTGCTGGAGTAGCACTGCGGAGTCGGCAGCTCCAGCAGTGCTGCCGACACGAGATCACCCGAGCTGCCGGAGCTTAACCGGGCCTCCAGCTCGAGCAGGCAAACAATATCCCCTGGCAGGAGGAAAAGCAGCACTGCCCCAACACTTCTACAAAGGCCAAATGCGTGCATGTGAGGTGTTTGGTGCCCAGCTCCCATCGCCTGGGCCATGCTCAGCACCATGCATGCAGCCACATGCCAACTGATGGACAGACAGACGGACTCCTGGACTTCTGGCAGTATGTTTGCTCATGGAGGGACTCGTCCAAAGCCCATCTGCGGAGCAGCACAGGGAGGAGAACTGCCGTGCGAAAGGGAAAGGAAGTGGAAAGAAAAAGGAAAATGTCTTTCAGTCTCGTGAACAAAACAAAAGCCACAAACGATTCAAAACGCGCCACAACATCCAGCCTACAAAGAGGGTTACTGCAAATCTTGCTCAAGAGCCTGCTGTGAAGCGACAAAAGCCGCTTCACCCGGGCGCTGCAAACACCCCGTCACACGTGCAGTGTTATTGTGGTTTCCTCCCGGGATAAAACTGCAGCCTCTCCCCTCCTTCCCAAGCCTACCGCGGGCCGGAGAACCAGCCCCGAGGTCTGCCCGAGCCGGCGCTGCCGGCGGCAAGCCCTGCGGTGCCATCGCATCGCCAGCGCCGGAGGAGCAGCGAGGCCAGGGGAGCAAAGCGCTCCAAGTCACGGCCCTACGGGCAGCTCGCAACCGCGGCACATCATCCACGTGCTGTGGAAACAGAGCCGTGGCCAGGACCTGCAATGAATTCAATAACAGAGAGCTCACGTTTGGGAAATACGCTTCATGGCATGCTTTAGTTCCAGGCTCTGAGAGCATCCAAGAAGCACGGAGCAACCTGCAAGCGATGAGACTCGAGGCTCACCGCTCTGGCTGCCTCCGCACCCAGGCTTCCAGTATTTGGCAAGGAGATGGATAGGCGCAGTCCCCGCACCCCGGTTTTACAGGCGCGGTGCTGCTTTGGGGAGCCGGGGAAGCAGCGGTGGGAAATCACGGAGCGCTGGAGACTTCGCATCTCCTCCCTCTGCAGCCGCTGCTAACGAAGCCGAGTCGCTTAACGTGCACGACCTTTATCGTGCCTAATCTAGTGAAGTACAATATACATAACACAGTGACTTTTTATAGTATGTACATAACATGCTAGCACAAGCACGAGGAATTCGATCTGATATAGCCACGTGTGCACACGGGGGAGGAGAAAGCGAGGACACTTCTCCCTGCTGCCCTGTTTGATAGCCTGATGGATCACCTAGGTTCAGCTGTGGGGCAAGAGGACACACACTAACTTGCATTACTACTTTCTCTCAAGTCTAAATACTGATAAAATATTCAATTTTTCTGTTTTATTTTGTATAATTTTTTTTATTAAAAAGCTAGTACCCCCAATGCTTGCTTGTTTGAGTGAAGGAGAAGCCGGGTCTATACAAAGTCTGGCAGAAGTGAAAAGGAGACATTTTCCTTGTGATTGACAAGATAAAGCCTCCAAATGATTGACAGGACAAAAGACTTTTGTTTTCAGTTGATAGGCAATGCAGTAATTTTCTTTAAATGGCATCTTTTCTCCCCAAGTCGTTCTGGAAAAAGCACAAACTGCAAGACAAACCCCCGTATCGAGCCGTATCGATCCCCCGACTGGGCAAGGTGGCCGAAGGCCGATTACCACCGCATTTTCTATGGTCCAGAGCCTGAAGAACCCAAGTAAATCAAACACGTGCTTGAGAGCCAACCCTGCTCTCACGACAGACACAATCGCCGTGCAAGCGGGTGGCAGCAGCGGTGCACAGCACCAGGGAACATCGCGCATCGCCACATTCTGGGTAAGCAGTGCCGTCCCTGAAAGCAAACCCTCTTGCATCCCTCCTGTTTGCCTCTTTTCCCAGGCTCCAACCCTCACTAGCTTCCCTTCCCCAGCAAAAATAAAATCGATGCACTTTATGGGTATTATGGTGACAAATTTAAGTTATCTCGCGTGGTGACCAAGGCACGGGCTTGCATTCAGCCCCCAGCAACACCCGCCTGACTAGCACGGGTTACTTCCAGCACCGGGGTTGTTATATCCAGTGCATTCCCAACGCGGACCCAAAACACCATAAGACCTAATGCTGCAAACACTTGCATGGAGACAGCCATACGGAGCAAGAAATTCATCCCCCATGGCACACCTCTTCCCTTCGTGAGGAATCTTTGCTCACACAGGGCGACGGCACGCTGTGAAATCAAAGGGCTGTTAAAAAGCGGGTGTCACCCCGTTTACGTGACCTTCGCAGCAGATCCCTGGCTGCAAGGGGCGTCCTCGCCGCGCCGTGAGCGCCGCCTGAATAATTCATTTCGGGGGGGATGCGATGGCTGCACGGTGGGAGGGAAGGAGAGAGCGACCCGAGCGGGGTTTGCTCTTGCTGTTCCTCTCTGCACAGTTCCCAGTACCGGGTGGATCAGCTCTCAGAAAAAACTAACCATAGATTAAATATAATGTTGTTTTCAAATGAAGAAAAAGCACACTGTGTGAAAATAATGAAATGAACCTTCTCAAAAATTCACTTTTCAGACAAAATGATTAGCTGCATTTCAGCCAAAATCAGGAGTGTTTTCAGTTAAACAGTTTTTTTGGGGTAAAAAATAAAAATAAAAAGATGAGAAAACCCAAGCTACCAGCACCATTTTGCCCTGCTGCAACCCGCTGGCTGCCAGCACTGCTACGAGAGCAAGAAAGATGCTTTGCTCTGCGGTGAGTGCACAAGGCGGTGCAGGGACGGATCCTGGCACAGCTAATCCACCCATCTCCCCCAGGTGCCTCCAGAGTCACCTGCAAAGCAGCTCATTCCCATACACCTCTGCTGTTTATGCCGGTATTTGGGAATAACACACAGTCATTTACCAGCGAAGCGAAGTGCAAATGGAAGCAACTCAGAGCATCTGTCCTCCGTCTCAGCGAAAGCCCCGCCGCGTTCAGCTGGAGGGACAAAGATGATGGAGGTGGGACGGACCCATTTGACTGTCAGAAGCCAAACCTGACCATCACAACAAATATACACGTGCAGAAAATACATATGTGCAGGTCTGTCACAAAAGTCACTGTATGCCACAGAGCCCATTTTACTGAGTCACCATCCAGACTGACCCTGAGAAAAAGCAGAAAACAACTTTGTCTGCCGGCAGCAAAAACCCAGCAAGCCAGAGGTAGGAACTGCACGATCAGCTTTCTGCGATATAATCACAGCTGTGTCCCAGATACAGTCTTCTTTTTAAAAATAATAATAATCTATACATGAAAAGAACAGAAACATTATGCTTTGCCTATGAATAATGACTTAGGACATCGGGGGGGGGGGACCCCACGTGTCAAATGACACGGTTGTGAGACCATCTTGCATCTGTTATCTGTCTCCATCGTTCCTCATTTCTCTGGCTTTCCCGAGAAGTTCATACATATTTAAAAAGGCCAATAGCTCCATTACTCCTCACTTCTTACAATATTGGAAGATTAGAGTCCATAAGGGAGAGAAAAGAAAAGAAAGCATCATGAGGAAAAATGTCACCATAGTAGTACAAGGGTATTTACCCCTAATCCTGCGTCTAAAGGGGTTTTTATTTGGAGGAGGGCTGCAGGGCGGGAGGCAGGGCTCCGGGTGTACAAACGAGGGGGACGGGGCGCAGGCACGAGGCTCCGACTTTCTCAGCAGCCGCCGTGCAGCGCGGCCCCGTTCTCAACGTCCTCCTTGTTCTCCCAGCAGAAACAGGCTGGAGGACTATGAATGATGAACCAGAGCTGGCAATGGCGATGGAGAAAGAGATATCCCAGCCCGCTCTGCTGGCTTGGGTTTGCTCCGGCAGTAGAGATGCAACCAGAGTGGTGGGCGGCACCGGTGACTTTGCAAGCATGTTGGGGTTTTGGGTGGTTTTGGCTTTTTTTCTTCTTTGCTTTTGCTGATAACCCATTTCTTTGAGAAGTTCTGCTTTTTTTTTTTTTTTTTTTGAAAGAGGAAAGAAAAAAAAAATCGAAGCTTCAGTTTGTTTGTTTGTCGCTCAGAAAAGAGCAGGCACTGAGTTTCGGTAACTTTCCCCATGAAGTCAGAGCTGTAACGGCTTTGTGCTCGTACTTACCCTACGGGAGGGCTTGACTTCACGCTATAATCCTGAACCCAGTGCAAAGAAACCCAAGGCCAGCAGAAATCTCACGCTCAGACTTTGATCCCACCGTAAGCATTTTATCACCGTTTCAAAGACCGCTGAGGCGTCCAAAGCCAGCTGCCGGGGGAGATGAAGCAGCTTGGGCATCACTTTACATTTAGCCAGTGCTCCTGTCTGCTGCCGGAGAGCAGGATGGGTCTCAAGGTATCCTCTGTAAGGGAGCCAAGGCCATGGCATTCCTCGGAAAAAGTGACGGCGGAGGCAGCCGGCCGCGGTTGGGGGCTGGAGGGACCCGGCCGGGCAGCGGGGCGCAAGCACGTCCTCGCCGAAACACCGTTCCAAGTAGCCCAGCAGCAGCACCGCAGACACCCTGCCTGCACCAGCCCATCGCTCCTGACAATTAGTTTTATCTATAGTTCATTATATTATTTTCTTCCTGTCCTCACTGTCATGATCCAGTTCTGTGAAAACTTGGTGTTTACATATGTTTTTGCCATTAAAAATGTAGGGGGAAATATGAAATTACCGAAATGCCTCGCCTTCAAAATAAAACCCCCAGCAGTGACTCCAGCCAAGGCGAGCGCTGCTTTCGTGGTGTACAAAAGCCCGAAGCCGTCCCGACGATCGGCATCTAATGAGAAGTTTGTAAGGGAAGTGGGAACAGACGGCGGGGGCAGCTCTAACCCCGCAGCCAGCGCAGCCCCGGCGCTGCCCCGGGCCCAGCCTCCTCACTACCACCCACCCGGCTCTTTGCCGAGCTTTCAGCCCCTCATCCTTCCCCAGCCGTCAGCCCAGAAGTCCATATCCTTGATTACCAACTCTTTGACCTCATATTTCTATGCAGGAACCACAGAACATCACAGCACAGCAACTAAAATATTAAAGCAATAAATATTTGCATATTTCTATAAATCTTCACATAAATATTTTGGTCACAACCCGTATTGATCCCCCCGCCCTTCTTGCTTCACTTGGACAATATTGATGCAATGATATTTTCGTGCATTACAGGAACACTTTCTCCTCTCAGAAGGAATTAGATGCAGAACGTCAGCCCCAGCCGCGAGCGTGCCGACAGCCACGCCATGAGTACAGACTTCTTCCAAAGGCTGAAGAAGGACAATTTCATGTGACCTCATCATAATTTTAATCTTATTTTATTTCCTTGATTTTGGGACAGATTCAGAGCAGCCAGTGAAGCTCGCTGGGAAGTAAAGATGCTCTCCACAAGGTAACTCACGGGTAGGGGCGTGTGCGGCGCTGCCTGATTGGGATCCATCTGAACATTTCTACAATGCCATTTCTGAAAAGCTCCAGTCTTCCCCCTGACTGGGGCTGATGACTACTGCAAACCATAGCTCCTCTCCCAGCCCCTCGAAGCACGCTTGCTAGCACCCAGGTGTTGCAAAGGAGGACTTGCAGATGCCGAGTACCCAAGTCATCAACCCCACTTTGCACTGGAAATCTTGCATATAAATCTTGCTTTTGGGTCTTCTACAAGATGGGTGCAGGCTGTACAAAAGGACAAGGCTTGAGGACACCCACAAGGCTTGTGATGCTCAAAATCATGAAAATAAGTGGCACCACCCACCCCCTCATCACCACTGTCCTGCGGGACAGAGACAGCTCCTCCGTGGAGCTTCGTCCGTACATGCGGACGCGAGATGACAAAGGCGTACATCGCCGTGGCAAGGGCAGCATTGCAGAGGAGCTCATCGGATCCATCTTCAGACCAAAAAGTAGGAATGAAAGCAAAGCACGACCACTGCTACAGCTGGGGGAGCCCGGCCACAGCATTTCTAGCACACAGGGAGGCACACAAATTTAATTTATCAGGGTCAACTATTTTTTTGACCAGGGAATAGCCAGCTGGAGCAGGAGGGGACAAAACCACTGATTTTATGTTAATTTTAAAAGCCTTTCAAAAAGTTACTGCTCCACACTGTTGTGCATCCATACACGGCACGTGCAGCTCTCTGCTCACTGCTACGCTTCAGCGGCTCTTCTGTCTTTAGCGGCTGGGGTCCTAACACTGCTAACCGGGATTTAATTTGCTCTTGCTAATATTTTATCCATGGTATTAGGTCATGTTTCCCTTTCCACTTGAAAGGCATCTTCAGCTTATTGGCAGCAGTGAAATTAATAGAGAAATCATTAGAAAGCATAAGGCTAGGGCTGTGCAAATCACACACCACAGAAGATTATTTCCAAACAATAAAATTAATTGGTGTCATCAGCCACTAGCAGAAACACAGAGAGAGTTCGCATTAAAAAACATAGAGGATTATTGACAGCCCGTGCCTCCTCATACATAAAACATTTGATGGCATAATTTTATTTTATTATTTTCTATGCATGAAGGCTCTCCCTGCATGGAGCTGCGGAGGAGAGCTGAACCAGACGGCAAGGCGCATCGGGGACAGCGATACCACAGCAGTACCCCAGCTCTCGCCCACGCAAGGCAGCTACAAATCATCCGAAGCCCTGGCGGATCTGGGTGCGTGGCGTGAGGCAGTATTAACCGCGCTGATTTTCAGAAGACAAGCACTCAACACCTTTCGCAAGTCAAGCCCTACAAAGATGGACCCAAATTTACTGGTTTCTTTTTGACACCTGGGACGCAAGGACTTGCCTGCTGCAGGCGCTTCCAGGGAGCAAATCCCACAGCAAACTACACAGCCCTGGCACAACCTGCGTTCAGGTCCTGGACCCTGAAGCAAACACCCTCCTGATCCTCCAGGGTTCAGGTTTAGATTCAACGCATCTTCCTGGGCTCTCCCATCACACCGGGGTCTGGCCCCTTGGTGACCCATGGAAGCCACACAAGCAAGAGCAGAGGATTTTGGCCCTGGCTACGGTATTTTCCCCCAAAATTAAAAAATGGCTGCAAAACAATAAAACCCATACACCTGAGAGAGGCAGATAAGGTCATCATCTGAGCAAAGCAGAGTAAATATTATAGTGCTGCCATCGCCAGGGTGGTAAAAGCACAAGAGAACAATTAATTCCAAGTCTTGAGAAGGCATGTATGAATTTGTTTTGTTTCAGAAGAAAAAGAATAAATAGTAGCCTCAAGTCAGGATAATATTTATTCACATGCCTCACTTTGAAGTTCAGCCCCTGTCGACTTCACGTGGTGTGTGCACACACTAAATCTCCTTGAGAAGAGAGCTTTCCAAAACCACAGCCCTGAGCAAGGGAAGAAAGAAAGGAAAGTGTTCAAACCCAGGTATTAACGAAGCAAAATAAACCTCAGTACCAGGGGAATTATCACTGTCCCTCCAAAATACAAAGGAGAATTTAAATGGTTTTATTATTGCACCTCCCCCAGATGGTGCAGACCTGTGGAGCAATTCTCTTCGGTTCAGGGAACTGAGTTTCATGGCAGGGAAAGCAAAATGAGAAGAACCACCCAGTTAATATCCAAGATAAATCCCCATTCACTTGGTTCCTGCCACAAAGAGGGATTTCTCTATACTGCCATTTCTTCCTGACATCATTCGGATGCATTTCCACACTTGCGTGAATACCTGGAGAGCTTTAGCCAGGGAAACGGGCAGGAGCAGACACACTGACAGGCAGAAACGTGCTGGGGCCGGTGGCAATGCATCCACACACACAGCAAAGCCTTAAAAAGCACCATTACATCCAACATCCCCGTGGGAAACTCCTTCCCGCCCCATGTAGTAGGAGCTGCCTTACTGAGACAGGAGCTTGTCTCCAAGACATTTCTGTTTTCTGAAGTAACGCTGGATGTTTTCCTTCTTCACGCATGTGCCTCGAGCAGAAACCACCAGCCCTGGGCTGGGCGACGGGGCGGCAGCTTTCTGCACCCAGCCTCAGCACGGGAACTCCAAATTTCAGGTCAGGCTCCAAATTGCACGGGGTGAAAAACCTTTATGCACTTTGCAAACATTTCGGTGCGGGTTTGCTCAGTTCGTGCCAAGGAGCAGAAAAGCAAACAGCCCTGCCTTCTCCAAAGAGAAGCACCACGAGGGTCACACTGCAAGGAGCCGTCGCTCAGCTCCTTCCTTCCCCACCGCCAAAGCGGGGAACATTTTTTTCCCCAAAACACTAAGTGCACCACATTGGTATGAAATCATTGGTATGAAAATCCCTCTTCTCCTTCACCTGCTGCATTGCCCAGAATGCAAACACACGGGAAAGGAAAGTATCCCCCTCTGCCTACCTTGCATCTCTTCTCTCTCTCCATGGGTTCTCTAACCAGCTTCACTGAACACGCGGGTACACCAGGAAGCTAAATTACACCCCGATACCCTTCCTTAATGAACACTCCTGGGTAATGTCTCTTATCTGACCTTTCTTTTAGTTGGGTCACTCATATTTATAGTCATGCTTCATTTTTCTTTAAGTGCACCCTTGTTATGGTATTTACTCGTTTATGTTTCAAAAGAGAATAGGGTAAAAATGGATTTAATGGAGCTAGAAATAGAATGGAGCAAAACCACAAAAATCTAAAGATCTGCCTGTCCTTCAGACAGCTTACACGAACAGGAACTCGCTGCGACTAGTTTTAATTGATCGCTACCTCTTTACAAGCCCTTCTGTGGCAAGACAGAGCTGGAAAAGTATCTGGGAAGAGCAAAGAGCCTGAAGTTAAATGTTTTTGGCTGTGCTACACCCCTGTAACACCCGGTGCAAACAGGAGCGCCTGCTGCAGACGGTGGTGCATGGGATCGTGACTTCACAGAAGCCAACAGCTCCCGGGAGCGGCACAGCAGAACCTGGCTTTCAGAAAGCTTTCTCCAGCAACACCACCTGCCAGCCCAAGGGGCTGCATCTCCGATTATCTGCTTCCAAGGCTTTTGGCACTGCCCTTTCCCTGCATTTGGAAGGTCCCTGTGAAACCAAGAAGGCCAAAGCTGAGCATCCCTGGCCACAGACCACCCATCCCTGCTCTGTCCCCGGCCAGTTTCTCCTTAGCGTAGTCCAGGACAGGTTTTCTTCACCGTCCCTTGCTTTTCAAATTCTCCCCCCATCAGGGTTAAAGCCGATTAGCTGACAAAACAGCGCGATAAGGTAGTGAACGTTCAGGCTCTGTGGCTCCTCTGAAGGGTAACTGCTCTTCTGTGAGCCGTGGACCAAGAAGAGGCACGTTAGAAGCAGCCAGGGTGCCCCTGCAAGGGGCAATTAAACCCTTTTATGTGCCAGAAAACAGCTGCAGAGGTGGGAGAGGCTGCCCACAGCCCTGGGGAGCCCCAGCGCATCTGCAGAGGGGAGCTGAGCAGCACAGAGCGAGGCTGGGGCACCCCAGTGCCAGGTCCCCTGCCAAGGAGCAGAGAGGACTGGGCTGTCATCGCACCACGGCTCCGTCCTCTCCGCTGCCCAGCCTGGCCAGCAGTCCCAGTCCCACGCGGGGACTGACAGCCACGGCAATGGCGGTGCAGAGCCGTTGGGATGCATTTTGGTTCCCCGCTGGTTCAGTTCCTCTGACAAAGTCAACTGGGATCCAGCCAAATGCCTCTGCAGCCCATAGTCTATCCTGCAGGGAGGATTCCTGGGAGGTTTTATGATAAAGGAGGAGATTTCATGGTAGCCAAAACCACCGGCGCTTCAGGCCAGCCCAGTCCCCAGGTCCTTTACTGCTGGGAGCACAACCCACATGCAGCCCCGGGGGAAACCACCTCTCCAACCCATCCCTGCTCCCCTCTCCAGGACCTGCTGGGCCAGCGCCCAGGCTGCAAACGCAGGGGCCAGGGAAACCCAGGCAGAAGCAACCTGTAATTTCACAGCACGAATCTGCTGCGGGGACCTACCACAAGAGCTCTGGAATCAGGAGATGGTCCAGAACTGCCCAGTCTCTAATGTTATGAAGAAAACCTCCTCTTCAGCATTTTTCTTAAAGCCTCAGTCCCGGGAACCTTGCAATTAGTCGCTAACTGAGCTTTCAGTTTTATTTTTCAAGTTTCTAGCCACTCACAACTGCAGAAAAAGCCCGAAGCATTACTCAAGCGCTCCCTACTCACTTAAAAAAAGGCCTCTAGAAACAACCCTATAATGTTGTTTTTAAAAGAAATAGCTCACTTTCACAGCACATAAGCCATACACCCCGAATTCTCTGCAGCATCACAGATGACTGCAGAGGCACAGGAGGCTGCTGCAAGCCCACGCACCCAGCCAGGGAGCAGAAGCAAAGCCAGCAAGCCCCTTCCTCAAGGGACAGCTATCGTGAGAAAGCAAACGACATCAGTTTTAGGTAGTCCTGCGAGGAGCAGGGAGCTGGACTCGATGATCCTTATGGGTCCCTTCTGACCTGAGGTATTCTATGATTCTACGACATGACCACACGCAGGCAAAGAAGTACCACAAACATCCCTGTTCCAAGCGGGGTTCAGAGCTTGACCTCCCCAAAATCCTCAGCCCCACAACCCTCCTGCAAGCCTTCCCCTGAGCTACCAGCTGAGATTCTGCTCTCAGAGCCTTGCACCCGCAGCCACCCCCGGCTGTCCCAGTTCACCCCCAAAAAATTACATCTGGCAGCTCATCAGGAGAAACAGCACTGTGAAAACACACACCAGCGGGACCTCGGCAGACAAGTGTTAACCCTTCATCCTCCCCCAAATCCCTCATTTTCTTCGCTTTTTCATCTCCCGTTGGCATTTGTGATCTCCAACCAACGTGATAACTAGCGTGTCCCAGTTTGCCTGGGAAGGGTGGAGGAGAAGCTTTGATCCGGGGACGGGCTGAACACGGCCGGTGCTAATGGCAAGACTGCAGAGAGGGGAAATTTCATCAATGCACAAATGGAATTTGCCAAGAGGCATTTTAAGAGTCAATTCTTCACACTCCAATAATTAAAACAATATTATGAAAAAAGGCGAGGGGGAGGGCGGGAGGCAGCGCTCACACTGGGACTTGGCTGATGGAGGAAACGGGCTGAGCAAACAGAGTCAAGTGAGGCCTCAAGGCAAGAGTCCTTCACATGGCTCCCTGCAGGCTGGATTTAAACCAAAAGTTTATCCGCTTCCCAGCTGTAGATTTTTCTATGCATGCATGTTTTTAAATAAAATTTTGTATTTAGATCAAATATGGGCTAATGACCCTGGCCCAACTTCCTTCTTTACCTCAAAAATACCACCAAGGTCAACAGGGTTTTTTTCCCTTCCAGGCCAATACATTCAATTCACGGTCCTGCTACAGACTCTCCTAGTGACTAATAAATCTCTGCGCATGATCTAAGACATCATAAAAGTCTAATCCCATTGAGCACTCGATCCCAAAAATCAGAGTCCCGCAGAGGAGCTGTCATCTAGGTCTACAAAGATCAGAACACCGCAAACTGTTGCATTGGCTGAAAATGGGCTTCCCATCCAGCATCTCCTATAACGAGAGCAAACATCCCAGCTGAAAAATGAAACAAATGGAATAGACCTACATGCTGCTGGATCCATCTTTAACACCTCCCTGGCCGCTGGAGCAGCCTCTCCGGGGAACTGGAGGGCTCTTTGCTGCTGCTCTCCAGCGTCCCACGCCGCTGTGCCCATATGCAGAGCCCCCGCAGCCAGCTTCTCCGTATCATTTCCAGGAGCCAAAAGATTCATTCTTTTTTTTTTTTTTTTTAAATTAATTTGCTGTGCAAATCTAGCTTCTGTAAAGACAGCCTCAGAGCAGAACTGACGTGCGGGCTTCAAGATAGACTGACGCCGTACAATGGTCATTCATATCTGCTGGGAGCCAGTTCAATTCACATCTGCAACGAACTGTGATCTCAGCTCTGCTTCTGGAGCACAGAGGTCCTTTTGATAAATCTCTGTGTACAGGGACTAAAGCACTATTTCCGCATGAAAGGAATATATGCAATTTTTTTTTAAATAATCTTTACAGTCCACTGGGTTTGAAGACCGAGTTTCTCTTTCCCATCGGAGAGCTGTTGCACCCCATCAGGCTCAGGTACATCGCTGGGACAGCAGGCAGCAATGCTCCGGAGCCCGCTCTCGCACCCCGGCTCGCTCTCTCTTTTAAATTAGTCCTCCAGCACCATCTCGGTTGCTTTGTCCTTTGCTTGTGCCCAGAGGAGACCAGGGTGCCACGGGAACACCCCGCTATCACACCCAGCGCTTGCACGCAAAATCCTCCCGGGACGCCCCGCTCTGTCATTAGCGCACACTCGTAGCACCGACACAGAAAGGTC
Source organism: Platalea leucorodia (assembly GCF_965183815.1). Classification (NCBI taxonomy): domain Eukaryota; kingdom Metazoa; phylum Chordata; class Aves; order Pelecaniformes; family Threskiornithidae; genus Platalea; species Platalea leucorodia. Next base: position 4,613,320 of record NC_138837.1, on the reverse strand, counting down.
TGCGTACGGGGGAAGGTCTTCGTGGAGTTTCTCAAGGAAAAAAAAATGAGAAAAGCTTTTCTTTGTCAAAGCTCCACTTTTGCATCAGTTCTCTCCAGATATATGTATATTTTAAGTTAGATGCGCAAAACCGAGAGAGATAGAAGAGTACAGCTGTACGAGAGCCATTACTCTGTGTATAAGTGACATCCATTGCATCTTCAAGGACCGTGCAATGCAAATATCTGCACAACTGTCTCCCTACACGTATCAGTTTTCAACGAGATGACTCTTAAAGGATGTGGGATAGCAGCAGGTCAGGGTAAGGACTGCTGGGTCTGTCTGCTCCACGGCCACCGTTCTGCAGGGCCTGGACAAACTGCTGCTTCTTGGGCCACACCGACACCAACTCCTCAGACAACACAGAACCCGTACATTGTACAAGTTGTCCTCACTGCTCCATCACATTCCGGCTTCTGCCTGTGGCAGAGCAACTGGGCATCACGCTGCAGCTTGGACACCCTTCGTGTGCTTCAAGTCAGACAGATGCCCGAAGTCAGGGTGACCTTGGAGGTGGCAAATGGAAGAGGTGGAGAGCTGGAAATAAGCTCTCCCACATGGCAGGAGCAGCGGAGAAGGTGCTTTGCATCAGTAGCTGGCATCGACATTAAAGCAAAAAGATGAAGCCTTGCCCTAGGATTAGGATGAGAAAACACCACCGTCCCAAGCCCCAGAAGAACAGGCAAACTGCTGCCTCTGATTTACGTGTTACTTCCAACCCCTTTGCAGATCGCTCCTTCCCCTGAAGTATTAACCACCTTTTTCAAAACTTAAATAATAGGCTGTGAAATCCCCACCATCTGTTAGCCAGGGAGAAATCTCCACCACAGCTAAATGAGTCCCTCCCACACAAGCCTTACTCATTAGTAAGAACGACTGCAAACATTTACCAAGTCCACACTGGCTCAAAAATTCCTAAAATTACTCACAACAGGCCTGGAATAGGAAACCTTGACAAATGCAATTCAGTGTAGCGTGTCCACACCATTAGCTTTACCCAGGGTGCATTAAGGCTGCTTTCTTGCTACCCTGATTATGCTTTAATACGTAATTAGTAGGAAGAGAATGCCGTCGAGGAGGAGAATGTCTCACTTACATGCACACCATTAAGACGGAGAGCGTAAACGAGCTGGCTGCAGCATCACCATCCGAGGCTCCTTAACCGGAGCAGCGAGGCACCGAGGGCGAGCGAGCGCTGCTGTCCCGCTGCGGGAACGGCCAGGGGCCGCACAGCCACGCTTGCCGCAGTCGCCCCAGCTCCTCTCCTCTGCCAGGTTTTGAGCCAGGCAAGGAAAAGTCTGCAAGAGCTGGAAAATGCAAAGGTATCTTTCCCCAAGAGAAACGCTCACACTTTTCCCAAGGGAAACTGATACCTAAGACAATTACGCAACCCTTACAGATGGTTCTCAGATGTCTTGGTCATCCCGGCCTCACCTCTGATGTTTCGAGATGCTTTTTAAAACCTATTCAAAGCAAATGGTTCCCGACCAGCACTGCAGCTGCAGTCCAGCCCTCTGATGCCGCTTTACTGCCTGGCTCCCTGTCTGCTGCACCCAGCACAGCCCCTGCACCCAGACAGACAGACAGACCTAACGCCCTGCAGCTCCGGATATTTCTCACCAAGTTTTCCAGCCCTTTCTCTCTCTCTCGTGTGTGCGCACACCAACACCAGGCCCGCAGTGGGCAGGTGGGAGGAATCCCGAATGTACAGGGAGTTTCTGAAGGAATTTTTCATTTCTGACGGAAAAGACAAACACCCGATCTGGAAGCCCTCCAAGAACAAACAAGCAGCCCGTTCTGACAGCCAGCGGAACAAAATAGTCTGAGATGCTGCTTCCCCCCCCCCCTTTAACTTTCCCCCATGAAGAAGTGGGGGAGGGAGACGAGGAGCCTCCCCATCGTCCCCGGGCAGGGGTAGCCCTGGTTTCTACAGCTCTCCCTGCAGGCGGGACAGGAGCCGCCGGTCACAGCCTCAGCAACCTAAAGTCTCTCCAACCACGGGAGACTCAGAAGAGCCCGAGACTGGGCGAGAGATGGGGGTGCAAAGAGCAAACCTCACCGAAACTACGCTCTGCTGAGATGCGGAGGTTTCAACACATTTTTTTGTGCGTGGTTTTATTTGCTATGAAACATTGACGTTTCTCTTCCAGTAAGGGACTGCCCAAATGCGAAGTACCAATCTGGAAGGGGCACGGCAGGGCCCCAGGCTCGCCGACCAAAGCCCATCTCTCTCCAAGCACCCCAGTCCTGGCCCCGCTCCTGGGATGTGCTGGGGCAGGGAGCACCCAGGCTCCTCTCGGCATTGGGATGGTTGTGTCCAGGTGCAATATTTCAATGTCCTAACCTCTACCAACTCCTCTTTGCCCCGAGAGGAATCACAATCTCCTACAGAAGCTTCCCCCCCGCCCATTTTTCTTTCTGGTTCATGGGGAAGATGCTGTGCAGAATGACCCCGAGTACTGGGATTTGTGGAGTTTGGCTGTGCCAGCATTTTCAGGCTGATAGTTTCACTTTTTGCCCATTCTGCTAAACCATGGTTACACCCACATGTTAATCTGTTTCAAGAAATGTTAATTATTACTTGTAACCAAAGCGTTTGGCCTTGGGACAGTATGATCATCAGATGCTGCAGTTCCAACAGGCTGAGAAATCTGCACAAGATTTTAATCAAGAAATAGAAAAAGCTCATTATAAAATAAAAAATTCCTTTTATTCCAAGACTCCCTTAAGTGCTATTACCTGGGATGTATTTCCTTCCTTTCCCAAAGCACACGCACACTGAAGAGTTAAGCTCAAGTGGTGGCAGCTGCACTAATTGAGCACCAAGACATACAAAGCCTGACTTTGCCTGTTGACATCTTTCAGTCACGATGATGCTCACTGTATCATTAAGTCTCAATGACACAATAAAGGAAAAACATCTTGAGAGGTTCAAATGAAACCAGGCATTTTTCAAACAATACGCAAAAACCGTTGGGTCACCCAAAAGAGCCTGGCTTCTTCCCCCTCCCCTTTTTGGAGACAGACTGGCAAATGTTTTACCACTCTCAGGTTTTTCAAGGAAAAGAAAAATCCTGTTCTCCCCAGTCTTGTCTAAAATTACCACAAGGAGAGCTCAGACAAATCAAGAAGGTAAAGGAAAATCAATTTAATACACATTAAGGATATGCATTTATCCATGCCCTGATCAATACCTTGGATTCCTTGCACATTAAAACACTTCCATCACTATTTCAGGCCCAACAGCAGAATTCTCCCATTCAGACTATGGGAGTTATGAAAGATCCTAGCCCATACTTGTTTGATCTGAAACATAATACCCCTTAATGTGACCCCTTGGAAAAATACTGGGGAAAGCAGCCAACGAAAAAAGAAAGGGGGGGAAGAAAAAAAAAAAAAAAAGCAAAGCTTCCCAGAATGAACATTTCTGGCTCTTTCAGTTCCACTGAGAAGCTGCACATTTATAAACAGACCAAATTTGTAAGCAGGGGAGAGAGGAAAGGGGAAAAGCAGAGAGAATTTGCCACTGCACAGCTAAAAGCTTCTGCTGCAGCGAATACCAAAGGGCCGCCGGTGCCCAGCTCCTGCTCCAGCCCAGGAACCAGTTGCTGGGACGTTGCATTTTCTTCTGCTCTGTTGGGACACTGGGCTCTGAGCCCATGGATGGTGCAAGCCTCACAATCCCACGTGCATGTGCCAAAGACCTTACAGCACCTCTCCTCCGTGCTCCCAAAAATCAGAGCAGCTTTGCAAACGCCGGTAACTCTCACCGCGGTTTTTACTCATGCTGGTCCTCATCTGCTCAGCGATGCACAAAGTCCTCGGCAAGGAGCTGAGCTTCTCCCTGGGAAAGCCCCAAGGGGTGCCCAGCCGACAGAGCTGAACATCACTGGGGAACCACAGGAGCGGGTCTGATGCTGCAAAGCATTTCTTGGCAGAGAACCCAGCCCCAATAACCAGAGACCTTGGGCGAACGTGGGTGTCTGCTTTCAGCCGCCCAACATCTCACCAGCCCTAATCTGGAGCAGAAGACGACGGCTGTAAGCAGAGGCCCTCCTCCCGCGGCGCCGGTGGGAGCCCAGCGTGCCCCCTCTCATTTTGGCCAGCGGGACAGGAGGTGACACCAGGGTCACAGCGTGGTGGTTCAGCTACCAGCTCTTTCATAGAGGGACTTGGTTTAGGATGCAGCGAAAACCTAACTGCATTTTATCAGCGACTTGTTGCCCATGCAGGATTTAGGGCTGTGGTGCTGTTACCAGCCCCCTGAAGACCACAGTACACGCCAGCGTGGCCCTTTTGACATTAACTGTGGCAGGCAGCTAGGAAGATTCACAGTCCACCAGATATTTCAGGGCAATAGTCACAGCAGAGCAGAGAGAAATTTCCAGGATTTGGAGCCTAAAAATGTACATCACTGGAGGTGTGGCAGCACCTACCACATCCCTCATGGCAAACACCGCCGGGCGAGAGTCCTGCGCACGGCACGGCGCTACGCAGCCGAAAGCACTGTCTGGTACACGCTTGACTAGCCACAGAAATCTGTAATTCATTTGCCCTGTGTTTTAGGGAAGTTCAGTGTCAGGGTTTCCTGTACATACTTTTAGCATTCCGGCTGAAAACATCTGCTGGACACACTGCACCTGCTAACACAGCCCCATGAACCGCAGCCGATGTCCTCGCGGTGCCCGGGAGCGGGAGGATGGGAGGAGGGTCCCTGCATCACCCCGCAGCCGACAGCATCGCCCGAGACCAACCGGCACCGCTGCAGAGTCGCAGGCAGTACAGAGCTCGGTGCATGCGGGGTGCGTGACAAGCAGCCCCCAAGCCCAAATGAACCCTCAAGCTGGCAAAGGTGGGGGGGAACCCCAACCCAACCCACGCTGTTCCAGTCTGCTTCTGCCATTTGTAACATTCATCCCAATATCCAAGTCCCCAGTACAATTCCAGCAAGGCCATTTAAAACACAGGTGGCCAAAGAGCGGCTGACCTCACGCCAGCTGAGCAACGCGCCAGCCAGCACGGAAGGGACCGAATATCACCCGCAGTTCCTGCAAGCAACAGGGGAGTTAATCATCAACGGGCAGGTGGTGAGGTCCCTGCACAGGCATGCCACGAGCTGCAACGGCAGGGCTGCCTTCCCCACGCTCTCATATGCTTCCCAGAGCCGGGGTTTCTCCCTCGGGCAAGGGCTGCAGCACCCAAGGGCCATGGGCAAAACCCTGCGGGCAGCATCGAAGCTGCACATGAATTTTCAGCTTGCTGGCAAAGTGCTTTGGTCACTCCTGAAAAGTCCAGCAGTGGTCCAGAAAGCACAATATCGCCCGGCAGAAGCTACCCCCGAGGGGCTGCGCTGCTCAGGCGCATGGAGGGCAGAGCAAGGGAGAGCGTGGGCCCGGGGCTTACCCACGGCTCCTTCTTCGGCGGGGACAAGGTCATGGCAAGCACCGGGCAGGCAAGGGGTTAAGCACGTTCCTGATTTCTTGCATGCAATTACACACACACGCACATCTCTCTTTGCAGGCCAGTTACTCTACTGCTCTCTCATGGGAATTAAAAAAGCAAATATGTATATACACACCCTTTTGGAGAATTCTTCTCACTTCCCACCCCACCCGCTGCACACGCACTGTGCGAGTTATACAGCAATTAGAAACATTTTCATCTGCGATAAGATCCCTTTCTTGACACACATCCAACTACCGTGCAGCAGCCATCTGAGTAACTGGCACGGAGGAACACAACAAGGGAAGGTCTGTCCGGCTGCCCCGGGCCTCCGCGGGATTTGTAAATAAAGAGGAGGAGAGGCACAGCCGCCGGCCCCGGCACTGCAGAGCCGCGGCCGGGGTGTCGTGCTCGGCTGCCTGCAGTGCCGGCAGCTCCTCTCCGCTCCCAGTCGCTATCACTTCATCCACTCAGTGGTGAATACAGAAAAAACACACTGCTTTTAATTTGGTTTTGGCTACAAGAGGTCAGGAAAAACCCCCAAAAAGTCAAGAATGGGAGAAGAAGAGCTGCTCCCACCACCAGCGGGTCAGCTGCCGGAGGGCAGGCGTTGGGCTGGCTTTGCTACAGCACCAAAACGCAGCCATTTATCTGAAAGCCTTGCAATTTTCACCTACCTATATTATTTCATATAAATCTCCCCCCTTTATGTGCCCAAACTATGTTGAAGTGGCACCCTTTAAAATGCTGCTGCAGGGATATTGACTTGTATGTGAAGGTAGAGACGATGGAGGGAGGGGAATTCTCAGCAGAGAAACAGAGAGGAACACAAACCACCAACTCTCAGTTATTAATCCCTTAAATAATTCTGACAATGCTCCCCACCCTCCTATCTGAAACCAAGCAGAAAACTCAGTTTTCTGACTCTCTGGCAAGAGGGACGGGGGGGACGATGGCAGTCGAGCCCCTTCGCAGCTCTCCCAGCACCCCAGTCCCGATGGCCGGCGAGGTGGGACCTCTCGTTTTGCAGATTCTCCAACCACAGGGTGCTGGTGACGAAGTTGGGGACAAACCTGCAACAGCACCCAGCGAGGACAGCCCGGATCCCCCCGGGGCTTTCCAAGAGCGCTCCACGCTGGCTCGTCGGCAGGAGGAAGGGGCCGCCTTCACACCAAAAATTATTCTGAAGACGCAAATGCTTTACAGAGGGCACCCGTCGCTGTAACTCTGATAGTACCAGCACACCCCCGCTTTGGCAGCTCCCCTGCCCTCTCCCACCGCCAAGGCGGCTCTGGCTGCAGCCGCTGGAGCGTGCCGCGCTCGCGGCCGCCCTCCCCACCGCGCACGTCTCCTCCCCGGCACTTCATGCAAGACAAGCCATGTACAAGTCCCCCGTCAGCCACCCACGGGCCGCACGTGCCCGTGAGCCTTGGTGGATTCGATTAATTGAGAGGGAGGATTGATCCAGACCCCCCTCCTCTGAGCCCTGCTCGAGCTGCGAGGTTGGTGCACTTCTTGCCAACCTCTGGACCAGAACCAACAGAGTGAAAAACACTACTTTAATCTCGGTATCAACATCTCCTCATTTTTCAGCTGACCTGTGAGCCGCTTCCCTTTTTCATTTTTAGAACAGCATCATTTTGTATCCATGGGTCAGGGTAGCAAAGACCCCTATCTTGCAAAAAAGCTTTTTTCAAACAGTGCGGGAACTTCAAAAGAAAGTCAGGACAATTAAATACACGTCAGGAGAGCAGGGAGGAGTGGGAGGCTAATAAATGGCACGCTCCACGGGTTTATGAATATTTGAACTATATTTCTCAAAAAAAAAATAGTACATTACTGCAAGTTATTGAAAATGAGTAACTCTCTTTAATGAACCTTGCTACCATCATGCTGACTAATAGAGTGATAAAGAGTTTAATCCATATTTACGTACATTTTATCTCATTATAGTTGGTGCCAATAAATTAGCAAGTCCAATAAGAGTTACATTTTATACTATCATTGCTATTAAATGTGCAAGAAGTACTGCGCAACAGCACACCGTACACGAGCACTAGCTTTTTGTTTTATTTCTTTTTTAGGAGCCAGGCAGTACTAGCAAAGTACTCGCTCCTGCAAGCTCAGACCCTAGTTAGGGACGAGGCACTATTAACAGGGGTTTTCTTCCCCGGAGCGCTGCACGCTGCGCTGCTGCTGCGTCCTGCAGCGGAGACGCAGCCACGGAGAAACACTGCTGCAAAGTGCACTAGTGATTATGGGTAGCTTCCGAGCCATTTTAAAGGGATAAGATTAAAAAAAATAAATAAAAAATAAAAATAAAAATAAATAAAATAAAAAATAAATAAAAATAAATAAAAACATTAAGAGCCAACTTGTAGAAAACAATATAACAATATGTTCTTTTAAGGTGTCTTAAAGGGCGCAGCTAGAAATACCGGCGGTCAGCCTCTCAGGTCACTGTTGGAAACCTCTGTCGTGAAACGCAGCGTGTCCCTCGTCACAGCGGGATTGCTTAACAACTGGACATGGGGAAAAAAACCTGGCTGTGAGCAATTTAAACTGGCCTTTCCACTCCCTTTGGTAACTGGGGAAACACTGCAACAAGATTACAAGAAACATGACGCATCTATTTGGCAAAAGCCTGCGCTTGCCAATTACCCGACATCCCACGAAGGCAGAAATGGAGCTTTTCAGCTCCACAGGGATTTGGGCCAGAGAAGCCCACATGGTTCACGATCCCATTTCACCAGCTGTTATCCTGGTGACAGTAAGGAAGCAGGAACTTCCCAAGCTTAACACTTAAAGCAGCAGCAAAACCAGGGATAAAAACCCACGTTCCTGGACTCGAGCAGCCCCCAACCACACTCGCTCCTCTGGAGGAGGCTCCATCGGTCCTGCGGCAGCTCCTCCTTGCTGAAGCCCTGGCTCAGAAGCCAAAGGGAGCTACGGAAAAATCTCAGCTGGTCAAGGCAAGACGGAGGGATCTGATTTTTCTTCCTCTTCAAAAGCACTAGTGTTTTTCTTACACTAAGAAACCCTGAAGGACCCTGCAAGCTTCCAAAGGACGAGCCCTTTACGTATAGGTCAGCACCGCATAACACAAGCCCCTGCCTTTCTACTCGGTAATTACACCGCAGCAAACCCAAGTGCTGTTAGTAATTGCTGTCTCACTGGCCCTATGGTTGGGAGGAGAGAAGTAACTACTTAAGCGGCATCCAGAAGGGAAACACCCAACACCACTCCACCAAGGTTTCTATGTAATTAAATGGTCGACTGTTACTGTGCTCCGTTCAGAAAAGTCTCCTACACGGCGTAAGTGTCTTGTAACCAAAAAATGCTATTGATCTAAGTAATGAATAGCTCCAGGAAGAATTTTTTGTGTGTGAAGTCTGTGTTTGGCCAGTGGGAACGTGGATTAGAGACTCCTTTTGCTCTCGCTGTGACTCAAAACGGAAAGGCGCTTCGGTCAACAGCAGATTTTTCCCTGTTTATTTGCTTTGCCACTGTTGAACGCAGATCTGAGGATCATGTGGGAATGAAAGGTGGCAAAGACAATGGGGATGTTTTGACAGGCTTCCAGAGGGATTTAGGGTGGTGCAGACCTGAACAGCTGATACTCCCACCAAACTGATAAAAACTGCCTTGGGAAAAAGACCAGCAAGGTTTTTGTACAGAGAATCTACGCCTCCCAAATCTTATAAGGTTGTGTATAAGGTTGTTTGAAGATGACGATGCACGTGAAAATAAGCAAGATCCAGGCAACTTCCCCGAAGTTTGTGACAAGTTTCTTTTCCAAAGTCTCCTAAAAACCTAAATTGTCATGGGGTAAGAGGGAACGGCAAATCATCTCCCCTCCCCTAGTCACAAAGCTGAATGTCCCCCCCAAAAAGTGAACAGGAGGAGGAGGGAATAGCTGTTCCCCAACCAGACGGAAAAGGAAACCAGACTGTGTTCAGCTGACGTGCTCCGGCAGCATTTAAACACCATTCCTTATTAACAGGCATCTTAGGCAATTTGAAACAGCACAAAGCAAGAGACAATGTGACGATAAAGCAGCATTTTAATTAGCAGTGGTTCTTTCCCCAGCCCAAAAGGTTCCTTCTGTGCATTCATATTCCCAGAACAACAAAAGCCTTCTTGTATTTCATAAATCAAAAAACTCATAAAACAAGCCCCTGCAATTGCACATTCCAGATAATGGTCCAGAAATAAATTAGGCAATAAATATCAAATAATATATCCCCATCAGCAGTAAAAATCTACTCTTTGGCTAATCAGAAGAGAAGTTGCCTTCCAGCAGCTTATGCCCGGTACCTCAAAACAGGTAAAACAATAGAGAGCTTTAATAAATCTTTTAACACCTTTTCCACTGAAGAATATAGCAGTTGTCCTGCGTGCTAGCTTCCCTGAGCCCAGTACCCATCAGAGTAACAGCACGGCCCTGACGCTGCTCATGTCAAAAGCGAGGGTATGAGAACAGCAGCCGCTTGTCAAAGTCACGTAGGATTTTCCTCCCTGGCAGCCGGGTCTCGTTCAGCGTTCGGTGCCAGCCACCCGTTACAGCCCAACACGAAAACGCGCGCTCCCCTCTCCCGTCTAGGTGACACACGGCACAAACACAGCCAGCACCTAGGAACTGCTGGGAGAAAAAAATCTCCAAACACAGTTTTCAGAAACACTCATTTCACCCTGGCATGAACCTTCCTGACCCCCCTGGAAACTCACTGGCCACATTACAAAACCGATGGCCCTTTTGGTGAAGCTGTTTTGCTCGCAGCCGTGCACAGAGGCAGCGGCTGTGCCAGGTCTGCACCCCGTGCAGGGTCTGCACCCGCACCGGGGCAAAACCAGAACCGCTTGCGGACGAAGGGTCCTTGCCACAGGGTTGGTACAAACCTGGGTCCAGCCTTGTAATGGTTTGTAGCGCTGCTATAGGGAAACGTGCTGCTGGGGTTGCAGGGTTCAACCCCCCAGGCTGGTTTATGCAGAGCAGGGATGATGTTTAACACTGTTCTGAAGGTGCTGTGCTTACGGGGAGCTCACAGGCAAGGAGACGGTGCGGCTTTGCCCTGGTTGCCCAGCGAGGCAGCTGGAGCTGGAAGAGACCGAGTCCTGACCCCCGCACAGCACCTGGTCCCCAGGGCTACAAACTTCTTCCAACTGCTCTTATTAACACATAGATACAGTATTGTGATTCCCCCCCAAAAAAAGCCGTTTTTCCATGTACTTTAGAGACTGATCCCAGAGGCTTTGTAAGCAGAAAAGCTTGAAGGCTTGATCTCCCTTCGCTAAGGACACAGCGGAACCAAGCCCTAGATGTGCAGGCTACCACGAGCACAGGGGAAGAGGTGCCCAGCGCGTGGGTTAAGGGTGCAGAAGCTGCTCAGAAAACCAGAAAGACTTTGTCTTTTCATCCAAAACCTGCAGCACAAGGCCGGAGAACCGCCCGGTGCCAGCAGTGCCAGAACCATCCCTTCCCAACAGCTCAGGAGTAATTCTTACCTTTCCAAAATCCCGTACATCAAAGAGGTCAAAAGGATCAAACAGATCGCTGTTTCTTAACCCAAATTTGTCGTGACACACTTTTAGGAAGGTTCGGATGTTCTTCAAACAGAGAAACTGGGGGAAACAAAAAAGAAAGGGAAGGGAAAAAAATGAGCAAGACAGGCACAAATTTTAACTGCGATTTACTGAGTTAAATTCACATGCGAGACAAGTTAACAGGAACTCAGGCACTTGCACTGAGAAGCCACGCATTAGTTTGTTTGTTGTTACTGAAGATGTCAGGCTCCTGGTGCCCTGCGAGGACTCCTGTGTTCTCAGCCGCGCACCAGAAACAAATGCCCTTTTGAAAAACAAGTTTCACATAAGGTAACATGGCAGAAGGGCTGGAAAACTTAAGCCAGGACGTTTCCCTTTCAAGGGAAAGCCAAATATAAGTTAGAGCTGATGTTCTACAGAAACCTAGCGTTGAACTTTTAACCATTTCCAGCATGATCCCATTTGGTTCCCTGCAGAAGGGACGCACATTACATCGCTTATTGTAGGTGCTGCTGTACATCCGTACACGTGCATGGATACACACATCCCGAACAAAAGACTGGGACACTGAAAACAAGTTTTCTTGCTTTGGAGTCTGAAGCAATTGACATCTTATTCAAGCCACCTTTGCTCCCTTGTCCCTGCACCTCGCAGATGCTGCGGGCACCACAAACACTACCAGACCCAGGGGACATCAGCCAGCCACCTACAGCCCCTTTCCAACAAGCAGCTGCCAGTCCTGAGGCTCAGCCACGGGACCTGCTCCTGATCCAGCTCAGATCCCGTTCCCGAGACCAGGGCAACCCCTGGGACTGTTTCCACAAAGCTTTGCTCATCTTTAATCTTGGCCCATTTGAAGAGGCAAAAATCTCGCCCCTCTAGGGACCACCCGCGGTTATTCAGACAGCTCAACTGGCAGAGCAACACGATGTTTCTCTTTCAAGAAAATCCTGTCTTTGGCCATAGCAATAATTGGTCATTTGTTTGCGAGCGTTGGGGATTTTGAAGTCTGGGGACTCCAGACTGTCTTGCTCCAACGGTGATGCCTGGCAGCACAGGGGCTGAGATGAGAAGAATAAAAATGCGCTTCATTTTTGTGGCTGCATCACCTACGTCCTTCATCAGGATGGACTGACTGCCGAGCAAGCCAATTAATTTCACTTCTTTCTGCATCCTCATGCTATTCCACAAAACACCTTCAACTTATCGCTGTATTGTTGAGCGTCTCTTTTCCAGCAAATTCCTCACAAATAATTCTAACACATTTGTTAGGTAAATCAACCCATTAAAGGCGTGAATCATCCCCACGTGGTGAACAGGCGCGGGATGCAAACTGCCTTTGGGTGGGTTTGCACGGAGTCAGTCGGTGTGGTTTTGTCACATGTCTCTGCTCCCCAAGTTGCCATCAAGCCAACACCATGCAAAAACACTGCTTGCAAACTTCACCGAGAGTTCAAAGCAACATAAAATAGCTTAAATTTCTTTTAATTAAAAGAATCAAAGCAGAGTCTTTGGGGCCATCGCATCTCCATAGACATGACCGCGATACAGCTTATCATTATCATCGCATTTGGGATTATACGTGAGGTTTGTGGCGACGGATTAGCAAGAGCATCTCATTCACAACAGGCTGATTCACCTACAGAAAGAAAGAACGAACCTTTTACCCTTCTCCCCCGCTCCAGCCCCCTCTACATGGAGTCACCGAGCGACAGCAGAGCTCCCCCAGCGCAGGACATTCCCATCGCATCGGAGCCTTCTCATTAGACAAGCAAGTGCCGGAGGCAGAAATTGAAAACAGTTCTGTTTTTCTAGGGCATTCCTCTATCTCACATAAACACTGCAGTAAATATAATCCGTCTAGACTGAGAGGGTTTTTTTGGAATTGCTTTACAACCTCTCTCGCCGATACGGGTTATTTCATAACTTTATCTTCTGGGTCTCTGCAAGAATTTACACCCTGGGCAAACCGGCTGCTTGCAGCAGGGATATGTTTTCCTGTTGCACTGCAGTCTCATTGATTTCAAATTTGTAGCATGTGTTTATTTTAAACCCCTTGAAGCCTCTAGTTTTGAAAGTTAATGACACAAGTTACAGCCATCATTAGACACAGCAAGAGGCAAGCTTCCTCCGCAGAACCGTCCTGCCTTTCTGCGGCGTTTGCTCCCCGCCTCCTGCTCGTCCCAGGGCTGGGACAGCAACAAAGGCTGAAGCGCTCAGGAAAGATGGACTTTCACAGCGCCGATGTTCAGCCAAGCAAAAGACACCCAACGGGTGCGAAAACCTGAACCCTCTGCATGATACATTTGTGGTTCAAATTCCTGAAAAGCTCAAAGTTCACACTACCTCTTTTCTGAAGGACTGCAGAGAGATCACACATCCAAGCAAATGAACGCCTCGTCCTGACAGCGTTTCTAACAGGGAGCAAGCCCCGGCTCCACCACGGGTTTAGATTGGGCTGAGTTACCCCCATCTCAGCTTGGCCTTGGTGAGAAAGGACAGGACCAACCCCGCTGTTCAACATCAGCTGCATCCAACTGTCTTTGCTCATCCAACTCAAATCTGGAAGCCGTCACACCACCAGCTGCTAAATGAGCAGAAGACGGCGGCAGCAGTGCCGCTGCCCTTCCCGCAGCTCCAGGTGATGTCTGCAAAAAGCCACCAGGCGCTGCCACCAGGCAGCCAGCCAGTCCCCGAGTGCAGGCAGATGACAAGCACCAAGGAAGAATCCGATAACCTATTTAAAGAGTTGCTGAAAAGGCCTGATGTAAAACACAATAAACCCAGGCAGCAGCACCGTGGTCCCTCTCCACCAGCGAGGAGCTGGCGGCAGAGCGAGGCCGCCACACTGCCCCCAAGTAAAGCCACCGCTTGGGATGACGACTGCAGGTAGGTTTTAGCCCCGCTCATGCATGAGAAGGCAGGGTGGGCACAACCCACGCGCGGCTGTTAGCAGCACAATCTGCCCCTGCGCTATTTCTCTCGCACCAATCTGCAAAATACCTTCTTGCGCCTTTGCTCACAGGCGTTTCGAGGCTGGTTTGCTGTTGATGGAAGATCATGAATTGTTAGCTTGATAGCGTTACTCAATGGCCACACATTAAAATTAGATACAATTGAATATGAGCTGTGCCGAGGCCATTTTATTTACCAGTCAATCACACCTTTGGACAAGTAAACACTCCATAGGAGAAAGAGAGCGAGAGAAATCAATGTTCTCTGTGGGGCTCATTCACCACCTGCCAGGCCCAAAATCAATGGTGTCGTTTATACGCTTCGAGCGAGACCAGCGCTGAAGCAGGGTCCTGCCACCTCCTTTGGTGCAAGGGCCAGTGGGAGCCCAAGCACCGCACATCCCGAGTCCTGCCATCGCCCTCCCTCGCACCCAAAACAACCTCGGTGCCCACCAGCCATCGCTTCTGGGGACAGACACCACCAGCAACCAGGATGCTCAGCTCTGGAAACAGACCCCAGAGACCACGGTGTCTTCCATGGAAACCAGCATCTCCCACCACACCACTGTCTGGGCTCTGAAACCAGCCAAGCCATGAATCCTCGGCATGGGGAGAGCTTCCCAGGCACTGCAAAGCGCATCCAAGGCACTTTGGAGAGGGAAGCTATTAAAGCCAGAGCGAAGAGGCAATAGGGGCAGGGATGGGACTGTACCACAGGGAGCAAGAAACTCATCTGGTAAAACAAAACACCTTGAAGCCTGCCAATAGACAAGAAAAGTCTATGGTCAGCTCTGACCTGATCCAGCACTAGAGAGAGGCAGCGGCGTCGGCACAGCAGAAGGGCCCTGCCACCTGCGCTCACTCAGTTTCGGAACAGCTTCGCTTATTTTTAAACCCTCTGTAAGGTGAATAAACTGCTCTCGGCCACCGCCCGTCCTGCCCCAGCCCGGCAGAAACCTGCTTTGCAAAGCAGGGGCAGCTGCAATTCCGGCAGCACCACCTCTGCCCTCGCCCAGGCAGGACCACAGCCACCCTGGTGCACGCTGGAAACGCCTCAGTAGCTTCTGGGACGTTCTTTTTTCAAGAGGGTTTTCCTGATATTTGTTTTATTGAATTCGCTAAGTTTAGAGACTTCTTGGATGATCACTGCACATATAAAGGGTATTGCTGCCAAGTTTTCAATGCAACTCAGAAACTTGTCCTGCAAACTTATAAATGCATTGGAGAAGCCTTCAGTGGAGATCAAGAGAGGGACGATTTGGTACCTGGGATAACCTCAGATAGTCGGGCACTTGGGATAACTCCGCTTTGCACGGGGGCACTGGGAGCTCAGCGGGGACGTGCCCAGCCACCCTGAAGCTCTGCTCCCGCAGCCCCGGTGGAAAGGGCAGGTCGGATGCTTCTGCAGTGGGAAACTACAGCTCCGGGGGCGGGAGGGGAGCCCGCGGGAGGGTGCAGGGCGGCTCAGCACCTCGCTCCTCCTCACGCCCCCGTTTTAGTTACCACCGCCCCTCCCTGCGGTCCCCGTATGACTGGGCGCCCGCGGCACCTGCGCTGACTAGACAGCAGCCATTTCCGATGCAAATTCATCAGAAACGATCCAACTACTCGAGCACGTTGGGGTTAGGTTGGAAACCGTCTCCCAGCCTCGGCAGAGATGATCGCAGGCTGGAAAGCCGCATGCGCTCCTGCCTCCCACCAGAGCCGCTTTGCTGAAGGCAGAGGCAAAGAGGCAGACAAAAAGGCAGGGAATGCAGCAGCGATTGCTCAACAACCAAACTGCCCGAGGTGGGATCTGGAGGACGTTCATGTGAGCATCAGAGCAGTCCCTGGTTCCTGCATCTGGGATGGCACAAGGGAGGGAGGTGCAAGGCTTGAGGGTCTCCAAGAGAAATTTAATAATGTGATAAAATGTAGGGAAAGGACGGAAAGGGGGCAGCTGCTTTGTCTGGCAGGGCAGGATCATGCAACAGCTCCCAGATTTTTGAAAAGGGCCTTGTGGAGAGGCAGCGACTGCCGGCGGCTGGGGTTAGTGCTCCGGGGAGGAGCGGGGCCGCACACAATAGCACCGGGCAGGCAGCCACGCGCTGAACCGCGGCCAAAGCCGTGGGCTTGAAATGGGTTCTGCAGCATGCAAGGAATGCTGCAGCTTTGCCGTTTGAGATAACCCATTGACGAATGACGAAAGTAACTTTCTTTAGCATTTCCTGACCGTGATGTCAGATTTCCTCTTATCTCGCTGCCGGCACCGCTCGAAAGCACCAGGCAAAAAGTAAGTCCCCGACAGGGAGCTGTTCGCATCTGCTTATCACAGGCTTCGCGAATGGGGAAGGGAGGGTCTCTCATTGAGAAAACACATCATTTGCAAGGATCAATGGGGAAATGGATATCCTGTGGTGCAAGCCTCTCAAGAAAGCCAAAGGATGCCTCTCCCAGTCACGTCAAGTTCCCCTGAGCTACTCTGACATTGCAAAGGGGCATCGGAACTCCCTTTGCTTGCTCCAAAGTCAAGAGTGGAGAGAAAGCCCGAGAGCATCCAAGTACCCAGCAGGAACCGCAGGGCTGCAGCCAACATAACTCTGCATTTAAAACTGCACAAATCACGACCTTTATCTAATCTCTCCAAATGGCTCTGCCGGATCTGGCTCGCCTCCACATCAAGGTGTTACCAGGAAAGCTTCGGGAGCAGTCATGAGTCAAAAGCACAACTGGAGCTTGCATCACTCTCCACCAGCAGCACCAAATCTTCCGTGGCTTTGTTCCTTCTCACGCTTCGCCCCATTGTCTGTGAAAGGAGCAGCCGCAGAAACGGTACAAAACATCTCTGCAGCAAATTTCCCTTCCCATTCACATTTGGATTCAAGTCGCACCTCATCAATTACTTTAGATGGACAGATTAAATTTCGGGTTGTTGGACAGCAGATTTATCTATTGAGAAGTGAAGAATGAAATTATTTCTCAAACAATTTAGTGCTATTATTTCCCCCCATTTCAAAAACATTTCTATCACAGAGCACTCACAGGCTGGGCAAATCCCACTTAGTGAGACTGATTAATGAGCCCGAAATGCTGATGAGCGCTGACCTCCCCACAGCTTCTCCTTCTCCTCACATCCACCCACAAGCAAGGATTAGCCCTAGGGAGAGTACCTGAGGGAGAGCGACCATTTATTTTAGCAAACACCCATAGCTCACCACTGGGAGGACCGGGGGAAAGCAAACCTGCAGCAAGCAAAGGTCCTTCCCAGCGAGAAGCATCAGCCAGAGCTCAGAGGGGCTGCAAACCAGGAGCTTCTGCCTTGCCCAGCAGAGGCACACCGTGGAGCCGGGCAGCACGGCTGGGAGGCTGCCCAGCAGCAAGCCCGGCACCGCAGCACGCCCCGGGGCAGGCTGCCGAGCCCCGCTCTGGTTCCTGCTCATCCTCACACCTTTGCTCATCATCGCTCTCACACGGGTCAACAGATAAAGAGCTCCCAGTTACCTTACAGGAGCTTCCCATCACGATGTATGGGTTCTCAAAGGAAAGAGGTATCTCAGATTAACAATATTAAGCTCATGAACTGGAAGCATATACATGAAATTGTAAAAACAATTAAAACACAAAACCAAGGGGAAGCTCTGGAGTAATCTCTTAAACACACTGAAGGCACAAGCCTCAGCCCCAGAGGCAGAGGAATGGCCCTCAGCAGCGCTCGAGTCCGAGTGGGTACAAACATTAACCAGAGCTCCTGGGTTTCGTACAAGACACAAACTACTGAGACAAGGCGAGGACCGGAGGCAAACACCTCCGAGGTGGCAGACGTTAAGAGGATGTGGGAAGACTGAGAGACAGAGCATAGGGTCAAGCGATTAAATCCAAATTAGTCAGAGATGCAGAAGAAATGCTCAGTGACACACTGAAGTATGCACTGAAGATGTAGAGGATACAACTGCATCTGTGCTTTCCCTGCATGCAGGAGGAGCCCGCGCAAGGGCAGCAGCATCGTGTGTGTCCCCCGGGGCTGCTGCCTCCCCGCCAAGCAGCACCGCACAGGCCAAGCCCAGCACTGCGGGAGCGCGTCCTATTTTATCCTAGGAAAGTTTTGCTGACCCCAAACTCCCTCCCAAAGACCACCAGGCTCGTTTGCTCCATTACATATGCTCCTTCAGAGAAAGAAATGGAAAAGGGAAAAAAAAAAAAAAATCCAGAAGTGTGGTGAAAACCCCCATCAGGCAGCTGATGAGTCCAAGAGGATAACACAGGGCTGGCAGAGGGGACAAGGATCGAGTAACATCCCCCGGTTTGGAGGAGGGAAAGGAAATCACAGGAAAGCCAGGATCCTTGTGTCCTCCGAGGCAAACTCCCGACAGCAGCCATGACCTCCCCGAAGCTTAAAAACACGGGCTGAGCCCTCGCCGACGGCACAGCGGGAGAGGTTCGTTAAAGCCCGTGCAGCGAGCCAGCAGACCCCGCATCGCGTGGCAGGCGGCCCCTCCGGGAGCGCTTGGCTCGGCGTCCGTCCGTCCCGCCATCCATCCCGCCGTCAGAGGGTCACCCAGCGGCGCGCAGGGGCTTTAAATGAGCGGAAGGAAGCTGGAACTTCCCAAAGAAACCGGCGGAGCTGCCGATGACAGTACTTCCCTCCTTTGTGGAGCCCTCCGAGGGCTGCACACGTAGGGCTCTGCTGAGAAAGCAGGAATCGTTAAGGTAAGGGCTTTAATTGCAATGCCTGGGAGTGTTTCATCAGAGATGCTTACGAAGTCTGAAATTCTCTGCTCGCACGCCTAAGGTCTGGACAGCCCAGATCTTTTGCCCAACCACCCAAAATCCAGTGGGTCCAACAGGTTCAGCACGGGTCCAAACCCCAACCACAGGTTTGAGGTTTGTGTAACTAAAAACCTTGCCACTGAGGTTTTAGAAAACCCTAATCAAATTCCCTGCAGCTCGTCAGGCGGCTGATTGCACTTCAGAGATTTATCTTTTAAATGTCTAAGTGATCTGCAGAGCTGTTCCCAGGAATAACAAAAGCTTCTTGCAAAATCAGGTGGGCGCAATCCTCTCGGAAGGCCCTGATCTTCACCAACTCCTCCTCTAAGAGAGGGAATTTCAGGTTTCCCTGTATGAAGACCAACGCTGCTTTGAGCCACGGGTCTTCTGGCTGTTACAAAATGAATGCATGAGAAGCAAAACCCCCATTTCCCTTGCTACCCACCCCAACAGCGATGCATTCGGGAGCTGGATGGAGAATACAGACTCCCAGACTACATGAAGGAAGAGGCCAGTGGGACACCAAGACATGCCTTAACCACCTTGGACAACCCTGAGCTGAAAGATGCCCTTGTGTTATCCCCAAGCAGCATCTGCTGATGTGAAAATCCCTCCTCGGATGCTCTCCTGCTCCCATGATCTGCCTGGACAGCAGTGGTGTGCCACAGCCGTGGCAGCAGAAGACACCCGTGTTACATCCTACATCCCTGGGACGAGACCAAACCGTAGGGACCCAGCAGACAGAGCTGGACCATGTGTCTGCTCTTCCAAACACCCTCTCCATAACCATATGCATCAAGATTTAAAAAGCCAAATGCAGAGCAGCAGTTTTCTCTGCAGGCCCTAGCCTGCCCCAGAGCCACGTGGGGCTGGCTGCCGGGAGCGGGGACGACGGGGCAGGGAGCCGAGGCTGTTTGCAGCCCGAGCTATGGCAAAGTGTGGGAGGACCACCAGGTATCACCCCATGCTTTAGAGAAGAAACCCAGCTGGACCTTTTGGGGGTCATCAGTATCACAGGCAAACATAACAAAGGGGTTTCTTTTCGACTTTCCCACACAATCCAGGGTTAGAGCCTCCAATTCCTGCATCCCAGATCTGGGCTGTCTTTTGGGTATACTTACCAGCAGACTGCCAAACCCAGGCTTAGCTTTAGTGAGGAACAAGATCTGAGACTACGTAAAGCTTGGGAGCTGGAGAGCTTGGAAGGATTGCTCAGTCTGCCCACATCTGGCACCCTTAGTAGAGAGTCCCCTTCCACGCTCATTAAATCCAGCCTTTTTCTCCTCTCGCTGGAAGACATGCAGCTCCGTCAGGGGAACTCGGTTAAGAAAGAGGGAAAAAAAGAAACCTGTCTTAGCTTTTACTATTGGCGTGAAGTCCTAAACTCATGTTTGCCTCACCAGGGCTCACACTTCATCACTCATAAAACACGACCATAGGTAAAAGATGGGATATGTAAAAAAGAAGTTATGATTATAGCTGATCAAGAAATGGGATACCTTCCCATGCACTGAGTTTTCAAAACATTTTGGCCAACCCAAAGCTTTAAGACAGGACTTGACCTGAACCATGACAATCAAATTATAACGCAGAATTCAGCTGCTGTTAAAGAAAATGAGTAATTGTGTAACCGTGTATAGCGTTACACTGTAATGATACGCTCACAGAAGACTTTCCAAGCAGTCATTGTTCTGCTCGTCAGGCTGGCGCAGGGAACCGGACCGTGATGAACTTTTGACAGGACAGGGATGAGAACAGCTACGGTACATCTCCGAGAGGAGTAACCAGCAGCCAAGTCAGGAAATCAAGCCTTGTCACGTCAAGTATTCGGGCCAGACCCGAGAAAGGACGCTCCAGGCGGTAGCCTGCAAGCCTGGGCTAGCTCAAGACATTCACAGAACTTATTTTTGTCTATTTAAAACCAAGCTGCCTATGTAAATGCTGAAGAGACAAGCTCTGACTTTGGAGGCAGAAGCGAACCACAGGGTGGGATCTGAGGTAGGTGCCAGCAATAGCCGACTCCAATATCGTTTATGCAAAACTGCCAAAACAGACTATTATTAAATGACCACATATATTGAATTAAAAACCGTTATATCAATTTTATAAGAGTCCCACATGAGCCCAGCTTTAAATACCCGTTGGTGTCTCCAGACCATCCCTGAGCTGATCGTGCCACAGGCTGCCACTGTCAGACAGAGGCACATCCTCATTTCAGGGCACGCACCAGTATCACCACAGACACTGTACACTTTTCTTTTTTAAAACATCCCGAGAAACCTTATTTCAAAAGTTCTGCCATCATATCAATGGCATGCAATCTTCCAATCCAAAAGACTTTTCTGGCAAGAGCTCGTATGGATGCCATTGCATTATTCATGCATCACTGGCATATGCAATTTTTCTCCATACAGTCATGTTTTTGGGCGACCCGCTTCCAATCAGACTCACTTCACCTTCAGAAAGCCTTGGAAATTACAACCAAACGTGTTATTTTCCTCACTGCAAGAAGTGCCAGGTTACCTGCCAGGGAGCAGAAGCACTGAACGAACGAACCTCCCGATACATTCCTCCCACTGAGCCGAAGCAGCGCAGCACGCAGAGGGAAAACACGACTGAAAAGCAAAAACTCAGCCATGAAAAATATTTATCACGCTGCATTTGTTGCAGCTTTTACCTTTTGAATTGATGATGGAGAAAATAATGGCCTAGAACGATTGCAAACTTCAGTCGTTTTGAGATTTGCAGAGTCTTGTGCTCCAGACAAGATCTGGAGATGATAGTTCAGCTTCAGGACCAGTGCTGAAGGACCCGAAGCTGTAGCTGGTGCTGGCAGAAGAGCCGTGCATCCCAGAAGACGAAGACAGCCTGCTCACGGAGATGGCTGCCAACACACACCCTGACACCATTACACCTAGGCTACATTACACCTTCCTGGACCATTGCCCAAGCTGCTATCTACTCCCAAAGCCTTGCTAAAAAAATCAGGCCAGTGGCTGACAACGGGTTCAGTGAAAAACGGTTCCTAAATGTCACACCGGGGACCAGGATAGCGTTATTAGAAGCAGACAACAAACACTCAGAAAACTCTGCTTAATGGCACCAGGTAATGATGCTGAAAGATATCCCCCAGCTTCTTCCTAAAGAAGTAATTAAAACCAGAACACTACTTTTCACATTACGGATAACTGATGCAGACCTGCATATGAAATCAAGCTGCATTTTGCAAGATTAAGCCCACAATGTGCTTTTAATAGGTCTCCTGATGCTCCTCTGCCTCGTGGCAGCACTCTGGGGCTCTGCACCGACATCAGCTCCTTGCTGCAGAGATGGGGCAGTCTCAGAGCAGCTCAGCGCCTTCTTCACCCCCAAAAGCAACAGAAACGGGGTCGTGGGGGGTGCTCCGGGCCGGCCACCCCCTGCATCGCTCCACCACACACAAGCTCCCAGCAAGGGGAGGTGGGAAGAGCAGGCAGTTGGAAAGAGGAAGGAAAGACAGACCTGCACCACAAACCCTCTTATGCAAGAGGAATTTCATAGGAAAACCCATGTATTACAGGACCTACAAGCCAAACCTTGCTTGCAAGCCAGAGGGAGCAACCCGCTGCAGACCAGCTCTTTCGAGTCTCCGGGGTAATCGGGCAGGGACGAGCATCACATCTACTGTGACAGGCAGCAGGAGCTGAACCTGATGTTGCCAGAGCCGAGAGAAGGGGCCTGGGTGCCTCTGCCAGCCAGCACACGGAGGCTCCTTGTCCTCGGGGCTTCTTCCTCTCCTCGGTTTTAAATAATAAATGTTTTGTTGCGTCTCAGTGTTGGGTAGAACCAAGGATGTGAACAGACAGTGCGAGCTGGAGAACAGGAAAGGCTTTTGTTTCTGCCCACAGTTTAACTGAGGCTCATCAAGTTTTCTAGCCCCAAGTTTCTTCTGCAGAAAATGAAGCTGAATCAGAGCGGCAAAAGCAGGAGTAGGAATTACCACTGTCTGCAAGGTGACAGCCTACCAAGAATGATTCTAACGTGTGTGCGATGCACAGAAAATTGCTCTGGGTAAACAGGTTATTAAAAAAAATCTTAATGGAAGGAAAAATAAAAGGTTTTATAGCTTAACTGCTTTAGTGCTTGTGTTTCGGATCTAGGGACCAGGGCTAGATAGGCACACGTGCAGACACATACCAGCCCCTGGAGCTCTCTGCTGAGCATCTGTGCCTGCAGGATGGCCAAACCGGAGCCGGGGCTCCCTGCACATGTTCCCTGTAAAGATTAATTTCCCTAACGCCCGTGAGACGAGAGGCAGGACATCCCCCGACAAGGAGGGGGAACTTTGGTAGCGTTGGCACACGTCAGACTGATCCCAGCCTGAGCAGCTTGCATTATACAAAGCCTCTGGCATCGCCAACATGAGAGGAGATCGAAAAAGACACCGCCAGCTTCATGCACACTGCAATTGCCTGCATGCTCTTCATTAAGATATTCATTAGTAGTACAGCCTACCACATATTAAGTCCATCTTTAAGAAGAAGAAGGGAGACCCAGGGAACTACAGGCTGATGAGCCTCACCTCCGTTCTGGAGCATGCCCCTCTTGGGATCTCTTTCCCAAGGACAAGACGGTAAATCAGGCACAGTCCACACTGATTTAGCAACAGCAAGCCTTGCTTGTCCAACCCGATTGCTTTCTATAAAGAAAGAAGGGAGCAGACGGGAGACTGGAGCCGTGGATGGGATGCACCACCTCCCTTCCGCACCGAGGTACCGCGCTGGCTGGCGGAGCCCCTGCCATCCCATATCGTTGGTTTATCAGCCATGCCCAGGAGAAAATAGCTAACAAATCAACTATTTTAAGATGTAAAGGGGAAGTTGAGGTGCAGAGAGACTAGATGGGATGAACCCCCCTGCATTTTAACTTCCCCCCCCCCCAACAGAAAATGTCAAACAGTTTCAAACAATAAACCCACAACTGGGTACTCAGAACTTTGCAGGCATCAGAAGCCCCCATGAGTTTTCGACAGACTTCAATAAGCTTCAGAGTAGGTCCCAGAACCCTACTTGGCTTTCCCATAATAGCTCTGAATCCATTTCCATGTATCAGGAAAGGAAAGCCCATCCACGAACAGAGACATTAACACACATTTTTCTTACTACCTGAAGCACTCATACTGCCTTTTGTGATTTGCATTCAGGGTATCAGTTCCTCTCCCTTTCAACATTGCAAGGAAATTAATTAACTGAATAGTAACTGTAAGTATCACAAAGCTTGGGAGGCCGAGACAGGAAATCTGAAGGTTAACCATCATATTTTATGTATGCACGAGATAAAAATCAAAATGAACTTCGATCAGGGGAAGGATGGGGAGGCCATCAGCATTACTGTGATGTTGGTTGTTTTGTTTTTTTAAGATTAGAGCCTATATTTTAACTTTATGATTTCAATTAAGCATTCTTCTCCCTTCTGGAAAGAAAAAAAGAAGGGTGTCATTTCTTACTACAGAATATCAAGCATTATTCCAAATCACTCAGGCGTTGTAATGAAGGCCAAGCGAGAAGCAGAAGCAAAGCCATCGCTCCTCGGACCTGGCACGGTAACTAAAGGAAACCCCAGCTCTGGAAAGGGTGCTTTGCTCTGAGCCACAGCAGACGCGGACCTGTCCTAACCCGCTCCACGTGTAGGTCCGCACATCGCGCCCTGCCGTGCCGTACGCACGGCGCAGCAACCGTCCTCTAACGGCAACACAGGAGCGCGGTATCGCTGGGAAACAGTACGTGGCAGCTATTCTATCCCCCCTGCTTCAACCCTACCTGGCAGATGCTCGGATACCTCATGAACCACTGTCCCACCAGTCTTGGACACTCAGCCACATTTATATTCCCCCCCCCCCCCCCCCCTTTTCATTGCAAAATTGGAAAGTTTGAAACCAAACTGCTCTGATCTACCCTAAGGTGAGAAGATTCTAGTCAATGGATAAAACTGAGATTTTTGCCTTTTTTTGGGAAGGAAAAAAAAAAAACAAAAAACCAACAACAAAAAACAAAACAGAACCCTCAACACATTCAGTGGATACAGCACAGAAGGACAAGCTCCGAAGTATCTATGCAGCCAATTCAAACTCCCTGCAGCAGGAGCCAGGTCCCTTAAACCCATTAGCACACATGGATCCCAGAGCTCTCCTAATCCATATTTTGACCCATGCAACAAGCAGGACTTATTAGTTACGAGATCCTGGGACACACGGATTAAAATCGGCGTGGGAGATGCCGGCTGCTGTCCGGCTCCCCGGCTGGGGACACGCCGGCACAGCTGGAGCACGCTCGGCATCGTACGGAAGCTGCACGGGGCCGATGCTCCAGCCCTGCCAGCGTCTGCCGTAGCCGCTCCCTGCACGCGGCGAGGCGATGCCGAGTGATCCGGGTGCTTCCCGGAGCGATTCACCCGCGGAGCTCAGGGAGAGCCTCTCCCGCAGAGGAGGAGTGATGAAAACCAGCCTTCCTCCCGAGCGGGTGATCTCCTGGAGAATCAAAGCGTCGCAGGGGGTATCGGCTCTTCCGTAACCAGACTCACGTTAAGAAGAAAACACGAAAATCCCCTGCCCACAGCCCAGAGCTGCCTCCCTTCTGCGTCATCGCCCTGCCCTGCAACAGATCACACGTTTTTAATTACTGTTTAACACTGACATAGCAGCTATTTCTCTTCTATTTAGCAAGGAGTCATGGAACAGATTACTTTTTTTCCTCACTTCATTGCCTGTGCGAGCACCAGGGCAGGCTCGGTTTTGGATTTCCAGGTGGATACCCAGCAAAACGAACGACAGTGCATGCACTCTTTGGAAATGCAGAATTTGGACCTTCTCCTAGGAGAAAGAAAGGAGGGAGAAGGCAAGCGCCATGAAAGCCATGTTTCATTTTGTTTTAGTTTTACAGCTTGTCAATTATCCCAATTCACACCACGGGAAGAAAACATGCTACCAAAAAAAAAATTCACTTTCAAGTTATTTTTGCAAAGTGGAATTTAATGAGATACTCCGGCCAAAATTAATGCTGTGCTGTAAAGTCTCCCAAAGTGTAAAAAGAGTTGGTGCCAGAATGAACTAAAGACATCTTTCCGCAGTTAGCGGTGCCCGAAGTTTCAAACGCGTGTTTGCATCGAACTTTGGCAGTCACGGCACAGCTCCAAACCGTTCTGGGTTTGGGTGCATCCCCAGCCGTGACCTTCGCTTCAGGGAGAGGCTTAAGCAGAATGAAATGAAGGGGAGCTTCACTTCTGACCCAGTTTATTTTAAATCTCTCCCTGAGGATGTGACTATTTTACCTTATCGGGAACATGCGAGCCTCCTTCCCAAGTTCAAGAGGCAAAATTTTGCTGCCGTAGTGCAGCCCCCACAGCAATTCAGTACCGGCACTCTTGGGCATGATGAGAACAGGCTACAGAAAATTAATCTACTGGCTACTTAATTTGTAAAGCTGCTTAAAAAGGTCAGACTCCCAGCTCCTAAGAGCTACCGCTGAGAACAGATCCCAGAGATTACGGGAAATAAGGCTCTGGATATTTATATCAATTAATACTCGGGGAGTGTAACAAGATGACCAGGACCCTCTAATCTAACTCCTACATCCCACTCTTCGCAGCTCACCATAATCATCATCATGCTTATCTACGAGGGTAACATGATGGGGCTGTACTCAAAGCTGGCATCTGAGCCTAGAGAGGGTTTTAGAAATCATCCCAAAATCTCCTGTATGTTTTGACTGACCAGCTTCCAGCTTTGGCTTAGTATTTTTTAAGGCAAGTCCTCCTTTCTGAGCCAGACTAACAGGGGCTAACGTGCACCAGCGGGGAGATATTTTAGTCTACTGAAAATATGGAAGAACAGCATTTTATTGTTGTCTTGTGGTTTTTGATTTTTTTTTTTTTTTAAATCATGCTCTGTTAATTTATTTAATAGAAAGTTTAGTGCATATATGTAAACACAAACAACAACGCTCCTGTGATTCTGGAGTTATCCCTGATTTACTCTCACTTAAGCAAGAAAACCAAACAGGAATTTCTTGCTGTGAGGCAAGAGAAAAGCCATTTATTTCTGATAACTGAAAGCTGACTCTTCCTCTCTCCATCCCTTCATTGACTTGGGTCCAGTCAAACGCAAGTGTTTTCCTAGGACAAGCATTTCCCTTGGAAACAGAATTTAACGATGTAGTTACCAGCCAGACATGAACAGTTACACCAGACAGCATATATGAGCAAAGCTTACTCTCCTAATTGGAATATCTAAAATAAACTCTGTATAACAACGTAATTGCACAGAGCAGGGAGTGTTAGGGAAGGCTGCGTTGCTTTTGCTGTGCTGGTCTAATTAATTTGGTACAACTTGAGCACGGAGATAAGGCCCCAGGGACGTGTTGGGCTGGACCATTAATGCTGTATTTCAGCAGGAGGGGTTAGGAGGGGAACTGGAAACAGCATCCGATTCCTTCCTCGGCTCAGCTGTTCAGCTCCATCTCCTTCCAAAGCCACCCACCCCGCTTTAGTGGGCTGAAAATTATCTGGACACGACAGGACAACACTCAGAGCTCCTAATGGGAGAGGATCAATACATCTAAATACGCAGTGGCCCTAAAAAAGCTCGCTGACCCATAAATTAAAGTTACTTTATTGACATGGTTAAGACAGTGTCAACATGCAGTTCAACGCAGACTCTTCATTTCCCCTTTTTTTGGGAGCAACCCTGTCCTATTTTCCTAAGTGCCACCCAATTTAAGTTATTTTTTACTACTTCAGCTGCATATATAAGTGAAAAGTGATCTTTCTTCTGCTTTAAATTAATCCTTCTCTTAGCAACTGCCTCCAACAACACATACACAGCGTAAAACATATGGAGAATTTTTAAGCACAGGATTAAGGTGCAAGACAAGCACATACATTTTAGTCAAGACTAATGCAGGCTCAGTTCCGCACAGCCCAAAGCAGAAGTTATTAAGAACATTTGTTTAGAAGCCAGCACGACACTTTTTAAAAGTTATACAGCAAACATTAAGACAGGCCTGGCTGCTGTGAAAATGGCTATGGCACATATTAGGCTGAGCTGTTAGGAATAAATTGCTCCTATGCATACTGCAATCAAGACAATACAACGGAAAAAAAAAGGCTATGTAGTATTTTACAGGGCCATAAACACTAGGGGAAATAAAACCTCCTTCTCTAAGGTGTAGCTTCCAATGCAAAAAGCTCTTATTCAAAACAGTGCTTCCCCAAGCTCCGCGGAGGAAAGGCTTTCCAGCTGCCGAGTGCCTCTCAGGGAGGGGAGCATAAATAACATCTCATGGAAAGTCATCATGACCCATCACTTCTGGTTTCGTTCAAGCAGCAAGCTGTGGCTTTTTCTGGACCACACTCCACCGTGAACAGCATTCCCTCACCAGGACACGAAGAGTGACCAACATCTGTCTGACGGACATCTGGCAAGGGGCTAACATCCCGGAGAGGATGAGAAAGCCAAGGCATTGCACAGCCTCCCTTGCTATCGGATGAGTAACGGAGCGTGCCAGGGAACAAAGCCTTTCCACCTTCGGTTTTGTGACTGGACTCAAAGGCACAAGCAGGCCACCCAAGTCAGCCCGTGGTGGCTCTCCCCAGACATTCGCATCTTCAGACCCCAAACCACAAAGTCAAACAAATTGTGTGCCCCCAGCTAAGGAGCACAGACCGAGATCCTGCGTAGAGCTGACCCCCTTTGCGTGCCTGGCCTTGCGCACCCAGGGATGTACACACACTGCTGATGCGTTATTCCCCAGCTAGGCAGAAGGGATCAGAGAGATTTAATTGAGGTTTTAGTCCTCCTCCACTCCCAAATACAAACTCCTTCAATCCTAAGAAACTTTATTAATATTGCCTTGAATAAACCAAGGAACAACAAATAAAAATGATGCAAATCCACCCATGAGCAGAAAAGAAATTGCAGCTCCAGTTTTGGTTTCCAGCCATCTCAACTCTTCCTTGGTATCGAGCTTCTGGTCCAGCTCAGACGTTCAACTTTTGAACTTTTGTCTCTGTTCCTCACCACAAGGAACGAGCTCTCAGCTGCTTCCTACCCAGCCACAGAGTCTGGTCAACCACACGCCCATATCCACAGGGAAGGATTTCGAGGTTACGCAACTGCCGGGATCGCATCCTCCTTCCCTGTCGCCCACAGCACACGTGATGCAGATACGGTGGCGTGAGAGCTGAGAACAGCACCGCTCGCGTTTCGCCACGGACAACACAAGCTCCCAGAAAAACAGCGGCACTTTCTCCGATTACCATCCCCAGAAACTGAGCAGGACGGACAGTCACACAGTGTCCATAAATTACTGGTGTCACCTTGCACCGCTTCATTCATTAACAAAACCGTTCCCTCCATGAGAAGCTCTAAGGTCTCACTCTGGGTCAGCGTGCCCCATGGACCAAACCAGCCCCAAACCTGCTCGTAAACCCTTTGGGGGGGCTGAGAAAACCAGCTCAGCTCTCTTCTAGCAGCCAGAACCTCCTCTCCAGTTGCCACCTCTGCTAGGCTATGAGGTTAGGGAGTGACCATGCCACCAGCTCAGCTGGCAAGCCTGGAGAAGGGGCAGCATCCAGCCAAGGGATGCTGTGGAGCAGACACGGCAGCAGGGATGCCCCGTGGCTCTCCCAGACTCTCTGTAGCGGGAAGAGGATGCATGCCATTAGCCCAGGGCTTTTGCTCACACAAAAATGTCACAACCTATCCCCAGTCAACCTTCCAACACCAGCAAGACCTCCTAGGGCAGGCCAGATGCAAGTCAGACACGTGTCCCGCCTTGTCCTTGTACAATGGTCTACGGCAGAGGGAAGCGAAGCATCGCACCACACTGGAGCGCGGAGGGATCCAGCAGCACCCAAGCCCGAGCCCATCAGCCCCTGGAGCTCAGCGGAGCCAGGAGGAAGAGGAGGCAAGGAGGAGCACACGCTGCCGTCCCCTTCCCGTCACGCAGCCATGCACAAAATGCACAGCTTTGGCTCGAGCGGCAACTATAAACCAAGCAACACGGTCCTTTTTGAGGAAAACAAATACTTGATTACAAAAACCACTGCCCATCTGACCCCCCCGGACACCGGCAAGGCGGAGGGGCAGCGAGCCACGCTGCCCCGTGGTTCTTCTCAGCCATAATAAGGAGACTTCAGCGCTTTGTATTCCCACGTTATCCGGATAACCCATTGCTCAGGATTGGGGCCCCTGTTTGCAAAGGGCCCAGTACCAATTGGAGGTTGGACCTGGGCAGCCATGAGTTTATGAAAGTAATGCAAATAACAACATCTAATTGTCTGGGGTTTTTTTTTTCAGCACTCATGTCCACTGCTAAAGGAGATTCCTACAGAACCAGGGTCTGGAAGCAGCCCACAGCGCACACAATCCTGCAGCAGTAACTGAGTGCTGCCTTTTTGTTTTTTAACATTGCCTTAAACCCACAGAATTGTATTACCAACACCTCATTTTTACATGTGAGATTTATTTTTTTTTTGTTAGCCACCCACAGAAAAGTTCGGCAAAAGTTTTTCCCAAGGAACAACAGGAATAACGACGCCAGAACACCCGGGGAGAGCGCTCGGAGCCGTGGCAGCGACACGAACCCCGGGCTGCGCGTCGGCTCCAGCTCCGTCAGTCCTCATTACCCTGCGATCTCCCAGAGCACGGCCACGAGCGTGTCCGAGAGCCAAGGAGAAGGGGGTGGGAAACGGAGAAACTGAAATCGATCTCCAGCCTAATGGACACTGAAAACGTTAAACCCCAAAGAAAAATGAGCCAGAAAGTGTTTCGCTGCTCTCGCCCCTGCATGATACGGGGCTGCACGGCCAACCATCGCCAAAAGGCATTTTTTCTAATTCTTGAGTAAAACACTAAGTGGGTGGAAGGGAGGAGAAGTTCTACATTTATTCTTCAGCACTCAAATACACGACAAAGCCTGGCTGCTAACGTGACAAAGACAAAACCAAGCAGTTATTAAGTTACCTTGAGCACAGAGACAAGTTAAATACCCCTTTGTGTCTCCAGTTTCCTCCTGCGCTCTGTCAAAGGGAGCTCCTGCCGCTGCGCTACCCAAATCAGACTAATAACAGCCCTGCTTGGGTGAATAACGGGTTTCTATGGAGCGATAACACTACCTGATGCCTCATCTTTATTATACGGGATCTTCACACCATGACACTGTTATTAGGAGAGCCGTCTCTCAAAAAAACTCCAAATCATAGGAAAAAAAAAAAAACCCAACTCAGGGGATTTGAGTAGTTCCTCCTTCTGTGTCTGCATGAGAGCGGTGCTCAGTGAAACACAGCTTTTCTTCTCATCCCCAGGACGAGAACGTGCAAAACCTGGTGGCTACAGGGGAAGAAGTCCTTCCCTCTGTCCTGGCGGTTTAAGACCCACGCGAATACACAGCCTCCTCTTTGGCAAGCGCCTCTCTGCCCCCATGGAATTACGAGGCTGCTTTACACCTGCTGAAGTTGTACTCTCGCTCCTTGTATTTACACCCAGTTAAACCAGATGTTTAACCCCGCTTAAGATTATTTTTCTCCATGTATGTAAAAGATAATACTATTCACTTAGTCAGATTTTGTTGGTGGAGCCCAAAGCTGAACATGGGTTGGCTTGGGTTTTATTTTTTTATTATTTCACAAGGAGGGGAATTCAGAATATCACCTACTCATTTGTCAGTAATCATTCTGCTTTATGAATTTTAAAACTTGGGTATTTTAAATTCGCTTTCAAGTCCATGAGGCTTCAGAGAGCACTTCAATTGTGTTTTCATGCGTTTCCCCCAAGTAATGAAAGCAGCAACTTCCACGCCTGTTTGTCTGTCTTCCCTTAAGTAAAAATTAAATTCTCGCATCACAGGACTCCAGGAGCTGGGTCTTCCGGAAAAACACCAGGGAAGAAAAGTCATAGAAATACTTAACAACACTGCTGATACCTGCTGGTAACTCAAGGCTGCAGGTCAGATACCTGCCCGGGAGAGCCGGGGGGCGAGCAGGAGCCTGAACCCCGGGACTGCTAAGGGATGGGGAGGAACCAGCGCAGGTGAGCGGGCCCCGGCAGTGCCAGCACAGACCGGCATCTCCTGAGGACCCCAGCGAGAGCCAAGTTACAACAAAAAAGACCTTTATTAACAACCCCCAGAAGCTCAGGAGGATGGGCTGAGGGGTCGCAGCCAGTGTGGGTACCACGTACCCGCTGGTCTCGCCAGGGACCCCCCTCCCCACTGCACCTCGAGCATCCACCGCTGCTCCTCTTTGTCTCCACATCTGCTCCAGCCACGACGGAGCTGCTGTCTCACAAAATACCCCCCTGCATTTCAAGTAGCTGCAAGCAGCACAGAGGCAGGGAGGGAAGAGCAGGGGTAACGCACATCTGCTCCGTCTCCAGCCAGGTGAGCCCCTCTCCTGCTCTGTGGGTGCGCCCAGGCTCGCACCTCTCCTCTCCCTGGTTTAATGGTGCGCGTTGAGCTGGTCCTCACCAACAAGATCAGCAGGCAGAGAGGCACGAGCCAAACCACAGCCCTGCGCAGAGGTGGCAGCCTAAAAAACCAGGGCCAAGCCACCCCACACCACGAGAGCCCTCTGTGAGATGCTTTGGCTCTGGATCCTGTGCACGGAGCACCCCCCATCCAGGAAAGCAGAACTGTTTCCAGCAGATATTAAATATTCACCCACACAGAGTGAGCCCAGCTCCACCCAGGCCACAGGACTCATCTGGCAGATTTAACCATGCCAGAGAAATGTTCAAAAAGAACCCAAAGCAGGCAGAAGTACTCTTGGCTTTGGGCGAGGGCTGAAACGATAAAACAAAGGACACTCGAGTCTTCAATGTACATCCGAGTCCCATGGCACAGCATCGTCCTTTCCCATCGCAAAGGAACAGATTTTGCCCACACTGCCAAAATCACCAGGAACTATGAAAATGCAATGAGGCTTCATCTTCCATCAATAAATTCTTTTTTTTTTTTTTTTTTCTATAGAGACTTTCACCCACCCCGGCAGCTGTATGCTAATTCCCCCTCAGCACTGCTTTATTATCACTCGGAACAGATGTTACAGTCGCTCCAAAATCTGGAGGTTACAAAAACTATTAACCTAGTCTGGGCGCCAGGCTGAGGGTTTGTCGCGGGGTGTTTAGCACCGAGGGGAAGGGCTCAGCCCCCTCCTCCTCGCGGCGGCCGGCGGTCCCCGGCAGCAGCACGGCGGACCAGGCTCTGCTCTCCCCGCAGCTAGAGATGGCCGCTTCTCCGTTGCAGCACCCCAAATGATCAATAGCAGTGACGGGATGGAAAACTAATTGATAAAAATACCCTGCAATGTCGTAAAACAAAGGTGGAGTGATCAACGGCAAAGATGTGATTTTCCAGGCTTGTTCCAAAAACTGAGGGAAATTAGCTACAAGATTCCCATGGGTTTTAAAAACTTGGGCACAAACGTGGATGCAATAACCTTTTTTTTTTTTTTTTTTTGAGGAGGTGTCTGTCTTTGTTGGGGGGGGGGGTGTACAAACAAAGTCATTTCAACCACAGATAAATCCAGCTGCGAAAGGTTTAGCATTCCCCATGGAGCTGATTTCTCCAGTGCAGCCCAGTGTGGCTCCTGGAGTAATTAATGCCGGAATCTATTTATGACCTTTGAATAAATTGTTCTTTTCTGAAGGGAAAGCTGTTAAACACGTTAGCAAATATAATTAAGAGGGAAGGGGAGGGGGGGGGAATAACAAAAATCTGGAATTAAATCTCTCTCTAATTAGAAATGCTTCTTGCAACAACCTGGCTAGAAAACCCCACTCAAGCAGATACTGTAGCTTCATTAAAGCTTCCTCATTATCCTTCCTGAGATAACCGAGCTGTCAATACAAGGGAAATTTACTTCCAACCTTTCTCGCCCCTAAGACAAAAATGTTTAAGTGTTCCTCCGTGCGGGTGAAGCTTGGCGACGTGCACCTGAACACGCAGAGGCTGCAAAGCCTTCCAGCAAGGGACGAGCAAAACTTCTGCGCGGCCCCGCTCGCCTTTCCCAGCCAGGGCTGCTTTATCCCGGCTGCATCGCTCCTCCCTCGCCACCAGCCTCCCAGCCACCCACCACGTCGCAAGGAACAGGTTTTGCTGCCGATAGCTCAGGACATTTGACCAAGTTTGCTGAATCTCAGACTAAGTTCTCATCAGGGAGACACCGGTCGCATCGTGCAGAAAGAAGCCAGGCAAAGCAGGTGGGAAGCGGCACCGATTAAAGCCTGGAAGCCCCTTGAAGATGTCCTCACTCCATCAGCATGAACATCCCTACCCCTTGCCGCTGGGGAAACCAAAACTCAACTGATGTATGAGAAAGGGTTAAAGGTAGATAACAAATCTGCAATGCTATCCAGCACCCAGCCCTCATCACTGTAATGTGAAAATGCAGAGGGCAGGATGATTCACATCTGGCAAGATCCTAGATGGTTTTTTTTATTATTATTATTATTTTAGAAAGCCCATCAAAAAATCCAGCTTTATGTAAAAATATTTGCGCACAAGTAATATATTCTCCTACATCTCCAGTTGGTTTCACAAACAAAAGATGACCCCCGCAGTGAGATACTCGGGGAATCACCGCGGTCACAGGGAGAGGAGCCGGGGCAGGCGGTGCAGGGATGCTTCCCTGGGAATATCAGCTCCTGGCACAGACCAGTCCTGGGCAGACAGGGCAAGTCGGCAAACCTCAAAGAAACACTCCCATTTCTGCAGCTTCGCACAGAAAAATCCCCCCTTTTGGAGGGAGCGCAGAGCTGGGCAGGCAGACCACGCGCCCAGCCTTCCTCCCGGGCTGCTCGCGGCCGTCCTGGCTGACTCTGCGCTCCTGACCCCTTGGCAATATTATGTTCTTAGGTCTAATTTGTTGCTTGAAAACTTAAAAGTTTTGCTAAAAGACACCTGCGTCCATCTACAAGACTGCACATCTCCCCAGGAGCAGACACCGCAGCTGGTCCTGCAAGCATCACCCGAGAGCTGGACGCTGCCCGCTGCCACCAGCGCCACGGTAACGCTTAGTCCCCCAAAAACCAGAGCTCAGCGATCACCATAGCCATCCTGCTCGAGACCGCGTGGGCTCTGCCCAGCACCGCCTGGTTTGGTGCCAGATCACCAGTGACAAAGCCACGTTTCACTGCGCAGAGCAAGCGCCCGCTTACAGGCGCTGAAGGAAAGCCCTGTGCCCAGTTCGCCCGCCCCGAGGGCGGCGGGCTGAGCCCGGAGCCACGCTGGGCTGAGCGGCTGCTGCTCCAGCAGCAATTCCCAGGGAACAGCCCCAAACCCTGCAGCAGCATTAGAAAGGAGACATGGAAGTTGATCTATTAGACGGGGAGGGGAGCATAAAACTCTTCAAAGTCACATACTGGGTTTACTAGAAAAGTTTTTATTTAATTTTCTGCTTAAAGTCACAATTCTCCCACAGCTAACAGGAGACGTCCTTTTTTTTTTTTTTTAAGTCTCCTCCCCTCCCTGAGGCTTACCAGCGACTTTCTTGGAAGATCACTCACATGAGAAAGTGCTTCCCACAAACGCGAAGGGTCTCGATACGCACTCAAGCCTGCCCTCAACGCTGTACACGTTTCCTGTCCTGGGGACATCCCATTCCGCCAGGGATTTCCAGTGTTTAACACACTCCAGCTCTTAAAAAATATACAATTTTACTTTTTTATCTCTCTCTCTCTCTCTACCTATCTCTCATTCGTGCTTCCGCCACAGAGGCGAGCCCAACGTCTCAGGAACAGGGCTCCGCTTTAGGGAAAGCCCGCATCCTTGCATGAGCTCGGATGCTCCCAGCCCAGCTGTGAACACTCCAAGTACCTGATAAACCCAAAGGAGCCGCCCAGCCTGTCCTAGAAAGCAAAAACGGTTTATACCGCACATCTCACTTCAGAGCAGCCGGGGGGACGTGTGCCCAGCAAGGACACGCCGGCGGGTCCTGCACAAGGCCCTGCCATGGGGCTTTCCCACAGAGGTGGCAGGGCTTGTCCCATCTGCAGGTCCACCTTTGTCGCAGAGCAAGGAGGATCGCCGCGCTCCTGGCTGCTCATGGCTTGGGCGTACGTTTGTTTTCCACGCGGCCAAGTCCTTTCGTCATGCACGCAAGTTCAGCGGATTTCACAGATAATTCTGTGTTTGCAGCAGTAAACACAAATCACTTCTCCCGCTCCTCCCCTTCTTGATCTACAAGCCTCCTCTGTTCCCTCCTCAGCCCCTTTCAAATACCAGATGTTCCATTTAGCCGTAAACTACTATAAAACACAACAAAAGATATGAATGCTATAAAAGGGCCAATTTACTCCCCCCTCCATCAGTATTAAAGCGTATGCTTGAAGAGAAAGAGCAAATTTCCTTTATGGGAACCTTTTAACCTTCCTCCTCTCCCCGTTTACCAAACCCCACTCGTTTGCAGGCAGAGCTAAGGTCCCGATGCAGGCAAGCGCAGGCAGCTGCCCCACGCCGCGGTGCCCGATGGAGCCGGGGCACGGCACGAAGCTCACTGCCAGAGGACTGCGAATCCCTCCCGGCCTCGCCACCGCCGCTCTCCTCGCACCCAAAGGCAGTCGTCAGCATCTCCCCTTGCCAAACCAGGTTCGCCACCCGGTCAGCTGTCAGCACGGACCGGGAGGGAGCACGGAGCCGATGCCGCTCCTGACAAGGGCGTGCAGGGCACTGTGCAAGATGGGAGATGCTCCCCACGTCCAGCAAGCCTGGCAAATTCAATCCTGAGAAGCCAAGCGGCATCACAGCAAATAAAAGCTGATTTACAACTGGGTCTCTTACCACGGGCCACACGAGAGAGTCTACTGACGGGGGAGTTCGCTAGATCACACCACCGAGGAGCCAAACGAGCAGAGCGAGTCAGGATATGACTCAGGCTGGTGGCTTTCCAAGGAGGAGAAGAAGGACCTTCCAGCTGAAGCCTTGCTGTCCAGACGGGGCAGGCCCACGGGTTACGAAACAAGAAGAGGAGATTTTTGCCACCCAAGCAACGGCGCCCGTTGGGT
The DNA here is from genome assembly GCF_965183815.1 of Platalea leucorodia. Taxonomy (NCBI): domain Eukaryota; kingdom Metazoa; phylum Chordata; class Aves; order Pelecaniformes; family Threskiornithidae; genus Platalea; species Platalea leucorodia. Next base: position 4,576,561 of record NC_138837.1, on the reverse strand, counting down.
GGAAGAGAGGCAACGGGCAGGCAGCGTCCTTTGTCCTGCGACGGGGAGGGCTCACAGCCCTCGCATCAGCTGAAAACAACTGCTTTGGGGACTTCAGGAGAAAAGGGCTCTCAAAACTAGAGATGTTCCACTACGTGTTCTGCAGGGCTTGTTGGACAGGCTGGGAAATTTGATGGCCAACATACCACTACTTTTCAGTGACTTCTCCTGAGGATAACTTGTGGGTTTTTATTTTTGTTTTTGGTTTTTTTTTCTTTCTTTAATTAAGAGCAGCAGGGCTTTGCACCTACACACAGATTAGCAACCTGACCCATCTGCACCCATGTTTTTTTCCAATTCTTTCTATGGTGGAGTCCTTCTGGCTTCTGCTAGCACAAGAACACCCTCTGTCACAAGAGGTGAGGACTCAGATGGTCCAGTTACCCATCATATATGTACCCCTGTGAAAACCTTTCAGGTTAGGGCATTTTAGCTAAGCCTTACCATTAACACGGGCTGGACCCAGCAGGTCTGAGCTAGTCCAGAATGGGATCCCAGTCAAATATTCCCAGAAGCAGCAGCAGTACAAAACACCCGCGTACTGAGAATAAGCAGATCACAATCACGGGGCTCAGCAGCAAGGTCACCGATAAACCCAAGCTGTAGGAGACCTGGACGGCGGGTGCTGAAGCGGCACGGTTTTGTTATGCACGCAGCTGTGTACTTTGCTTGCTGGTTTGGCCAACCTCTACCTGCACGGAGCTGCAGCCAGGCAGGAGAGCCCCAGCCCTGCCTGCCCCTCTGCTGCCAACACGGGAGGCTCCGAGCCATCACGGAGGGTGGAGGGCAAGGAGTGGTTGCATTCGAGTTGGATCATTGGATGAAGCACAGCCCTGAGCTGCAACCAAAGAAAACATAAGGGGGGGGGGGGGGGGGGGGGGGAGAGAAGTCATCAGTTTTATTAGAAACAGACCTTTTTCCAGGCTTTTTCTTGAAGGGGAAATACAATACTGGGCAAAGTAATTTCATTAACGCTGAGTTTGAAGTTGTCAAACGCAGACTGTAATTAATAGTCGCCCTGAAAAAGAAGGTCCTTCCCCCTCCTTATAAAAGGCGCATTGAAGGGCACACAGCTTAGAATAAGGAGGACGCATCGCGGGGGCGGCAGGTGAACCCGGGAGGCTGCTGTACGGTAACACACCAGCCACCCCGAGGACGTGCCCGAATTAGAGCCCTCGGGCTAATGCCGAGCGGAGAGCCGGGGTGACTCACGGCAGGCTGGCAGCAGGGACGAGACCAGGCTTTGCCTGCGGCCAGCGCTCACCGAAGCGGCACCGGCTCCCGGGATGCTGCACGGGCAGCTGGGCAGACAGATGGACTTAGCACCAACACGAGGGCAGGTGCCACCGAGCAAGCCTTTGGGTGGGATCAGAGATCCGGGAAGCTGTGCTGATTGATGGGAGAGCAGCCACGGGAACTCATCTTAAGACTGCTGAGAGTCCAAGGGATCCAACTAACATCAAGGGTAGCGCGATGAAGTGGTGGGGGAAGCTGTGTGCAACTCAAAGAAGGTGGATCCATGCTTTAAAAAAATCAAAGCAGAGACAGTCTTCACTTCCCAGAGGTGTTTCCAAGCTCACTGTACTTACCCGCCTCCACCATCCCTCCACGTTCATCCTCTCCACCCCTTACACGTGCAGTAAACCCTCCACCCCCTCATCTGCACTGCGCCCTAAATCGATGGGATCCTGGTGCTGGGACAGGTGGGATGAGCATATTTGAGATACCACAGACCGTGGGCTCAGGGGGAAATCAAAGGGAGAAGTATTGCAGGGAAAAAGCTCAAACGCTGGAAAAAAAGGTTTGTCTCTTTAAGAAGGGACAAAGAAGTGGATCAAAAATTTGCCCTCAGGTCAGTCTGAAGCAACATTTCCACCAGTGCCAAAAATCAGGTCCCTTCTGGCTCCAGACGAGCTGAAGAAAGCAAAGGGTCTGCGGCACCGGCCAGGGGCTCCCACGAGCCGTGACACAGGGTGATGGGTCAGCACCACCCGCAGGGCGCGGGCGAGGTGGTGATGCTCAACCCTTCAATGTAACCACAGCCCCAGCACACACCTTGCTTGATCCAGCCTAAATCTCTGCAGCCCCAACTCCTCACCCAACTCAAACACAGCCACAGGAGTTAAGTATCGCAAGCGCCATTGCCGAAAAATTGCCTGTTTCTCCCTGGAGGGACCAAGCAGCAAGGTACCGCGTTTTCTTGGCAGTACACCCAGCACTACGGATCGCCACCAAGAAGGATGGACAAGTCAAGCGTTTTTTACAGCTCATCAACATGCCGTTGAGATAGAAGGCAGCTTCCAAGCCCAACTTGAAAAGCGACCAAATTGACTGTTTTTTTGGCTTTGTATTTCTAAAGGCATCTATTCATTCAAGAGTCTGTTCCTGCTAGGTATTTAATGCAGGTATTTAACTCTCATCAATCATTCAAGGGGGTGGGGGGGGAAAGTTTTCACTGCCTTTCATGCTTCTTGGCACAGCCAGCAGCATCCATCTAACACTTTCCGCCTTCTTCTGCCCCAACAGAATACATATGAGCCTTCAGCTGCAGGTTCAGTTATATCTTACAACCCCGCCAAACAGCAAAAAAGGAGAGTATTACCTCTAGCTAACACAAGGTTTTAGGGTGCTATTTGACATGCAGGAGGCACGAAGGAGGGCTGGGAAGAAAGACTGCAATCGGTTCCTATTTACAAGGAGCTCACGAGTTCGGCCGTACAAGACAGAGCACCTTTTTTCCCTTTGTAAAGCTCAGCACATCCGAACGGGAAGTCACTGAGACACAGTAAACAGGGATATGTAATGAGGCCATTTTTTATAGCCGTTTTTGGAACAGAACTCAATTTCAAGAAGCAGAGAGTAAATAAAACGCCAGAGGACCTGAGCAGGGTAAATCGGAGAGTAGCTACACAGACCTCGCTCGAACAACCCACCTACCCAGTCAGCTCTGGTAATACTGAATTATATTTAACTACTGTCATGACATATGGAAGTAATTACAAGCTTTGTAGCTATAAAGCCTTCAAGTGGCGTGTTAAAAAGTCCCAAAGCCTTGTGAATAATTACTGGTACCAAATACACCAACGTGCCTTCCTCTCCCATATACCTGGGGGAAGCAGTCGCTACAAACCACCTGCTCCCAGTTGTCGTGGCAAATGAGAGCCTACATCATCAATAAATAGGACTTTGACACCAAATTATTGCCATCCTTCAGAGAAAACAGCAGCCAGGGACCATCTGACAGCTCAGTCAGGTGTAGGGCGTTACACCCATCGACCGAGGGCCGTCGGTTGCCTGCGTGGTTCCTTAATAAGAGCAAAACAGAGCGGTGGGCAGCCAAGTCATCATACCAATTACATTTGCTGTGTCTCATCACTCTCAAGAGCCCTAATAAAGCCTCCAGGCGCTGCAGACCGCGATGGATTATCTCTAGAGAGATGTCAATATGCTTCAAAATAAGAATCCTTAATGAGCTGACCATTACTGCTAACTTCAAGCCTGTGCACACACAAATACACACACTAAATATGTGGCTGCTTCATTTCAAGTATGCGGGAGATTTTGAAGCGTGGAAAAACAAACAAACAAAAAAAGGTATTTAGCAGCATTCAGGCCAATCTTAAAGGAAGGATGAATGCAACATGATATTACCAGGAGTCCTCACCTTACAGCAAAGCACACGATCAAGCCCTAGAAGTGCACAACTGCTTCGGTATAGGCACCAATTTCCATCTGTCTAAATGCACGGAGGAAGGTCAGCGTCACGGCAGGTTACGCCGCGACGGCGTGCTCAGCCAGCCAGAACCGTCAGGACCTGCAGGCTAGCAGGGCCTGGTGACACACAGCACCTTCTCCCCCAGAAAGCCACCCTTGCCACCCTGCTGCTGCCACCACCTGATGTTCACGCCAGCTTTCCACCAAAGCTGCTTTCTGAGTCCCGTTTCGGGCAGGGACCCGGGCACTGGTTGGGAATCCGGTTTGACCTACCCGGCTTATCCAGTGACTCGGGCACAACGGGTGGTCACGCTCCTGCAGTTTCTCCCTGGCTAATTATTGCCCAAGAGCCAAGGAAACAAGAGCACAGTTTGGACAGGGGCAATGGGAAGACGAGGCAGGAATTTGAGGGGTTATTGCCTTTTTCTTAGTTGTTCTCCCTTGAAGGAGCCCACATTTCCTTCAGCTGCAGAGATTTAGGAGCAGAAAGGCTCCTGGAGCGGGGCTGGAGGGCAGAGCATGGGCTGAGAGCCCTCGGAGGCGCTGGCGGTGGTGCCAGGCCCCCGCCGCGCCTTGCCCACCGGCTCGCTTTCCCCCGCTGCCTCTCAGGCACCCGCGATCCAAACCCTTTGCCAAGAGGCGTACGTTTCCATACGGCCCTCCATGGCATCCCCGCGAGAGGCTGAACCAGGACTGCTAGACACCAGGGGAGTTAAACCAGGGCACCAGCATGCCACCGGAGAAAGGACGGTGACCCGGCACCCTGCAAGCAGCCTCCGAGTCTTCCATCTTCCAGGATAATTCCTGCTCAGTCCCCCCCCCACAAAGGTGTCCGGCACAGCTGATCCAGCCCCCGCGAGGTCTCTGCCCGTACGCCTGCCTGCACAAAGCGCATTGCCCCAGCAGGCAGCAGCCTGCAGCAGGGCTCGCCCAAGCTACCAATATCTGTACACATCCAAGTCTCTGCCAGGAAGGATTAATTTTATCTAAGGCAAATGCAAAAAAATAAAATAAATTAAAAAAAAAAAAAAAAAAAAAAAAAAAAAAAAACCAAACAAAACCCACACCACCAAATATCAACCTCACCCAAATGTGCAAGTTTTTTATTGCACATATTTTTTATGCCTCACCATGCTGAAACACAAGTGAAGAGTCATTTAATGTGTATTTGACCAGAGACTTAACAAAATTCCAATTCAAATCTAATTATCGATGACAATCCAAAGCTCGGAGGTCTCCATCTGACTCACAAAAGCAGCTTGGGACACAAGAGCAGCTGTACCACAGAGTGCCAGAGGACTGGAAACTCGTGCCAGCTACAGGGGAGCGGGGAGAGAGGCGGCGAGACGGCTGTGCGCAGGGACGCGGGAGAGACGCCGCACCGAGCGCTGTGCACAGGGGACAGGGATTGCAAGCCTGAGGGGTGCTACATCTGCTCACATTTGCAAATAAAGATGTCCTTTGCATCACACTCTCTCAGTTGGCTGGAAAACCAGCTTGAATTACACCCCCTAAAATCCAATCGTGGTAACAGACATAATGATCAATAAGTACCAAGGGCAAGTACACGCATCCCACCTCCCAGCTCTGCAGAAATGGCCTCTACAGCACAAGCAATTAGCAGAAATGAAGTTTTACTCATCAAAACTGGACTCATATCCACTAACCCTCAGAAAACAGCTGGGCTTTAAGACTTTTTTTTCCTGCTTATTTTGTCAGTCTCGGTGGAGGTTCAGTAGCTTTGGGTCATCCCACCCTGCCAGGCACTGCCAAGCACCAGACTCGGGTCTCTGGAATCGAGCATGAAAATAAACCAAACTTGAGATCACAGCCTAATGAAGTTATTTTACTATTTATTTAAGCGTTGAGTAGTAGCATCAAGTACTAAACTACTGCTGTGTGGCCAGCCTGGCCATTTCACCAGCCCGGTTTCCCTGCTGAACAAGCACGGGAAGGTTGGAGGACGGGGACACCGGCTCACCTCCCCACCGGTCCCTGCAGCCTCACCGGCGGCGTGGCCGCGGACGGGACCCGATGCTTAACCTCAGCACGCAGCACACCTCCAACGGCTCCACGTCAAAACAAAGCAGCATGGAGGGAGATTAAAAAAAAACCTCACCAAACAAACACACAGCAGTGTCTAGATTTTAAAGCGTTTCTTTGCAGAGAGACGTGATTTCACCTCTGGCCTTTGAAACGATGCTCACCTCGGGCAAAAATCTGTTTCTCATTACGCACCTGCACAACCCCGTTTAATCCACTGAGAAGGGTAGATGACAGAATATTACTGGGTGTTTCAAGTCTAGCACAAGTGTCTTACCCCTGGCATTCTGACTGAATAATAAACAAAATAATCTCTGTAGTAAGGCAGGCGCCTGGTTAGCCAGCCCAGCCAGTCAGGCAAAACGCGCACTTAGCATCCAAACCCACCTCTGAAGTTTCTAGGCACACTCTGTCTTGCACATCCCTACCCCCGCGCCTGAGCGCACCACAGCTGCGGGACAAAGACGGGTTCCTACGCTCTTCTTCTGAAGTTGGGCCCAGAGAGGCTAAACTGCTCAGGGATAGCTGCAGCGAGGCCAGGCACCGTGGGGACGGCCGTCCCCCCCGGCTGGGCCCAGACCCCCGTCCTCCCTCCTCCCCGGGCTCCCAGCGCTGCGGAGGCACGGAAGGTAAAGAGCAGCAAGATGCCTCCTGTCTTTAGCTACCCTGGGGGAGAAGGCAGATTCCCAAATTCAGGAATTTCCAGAGAAACACCAAATACATAAGAGCAAGTAATAAAGACTCAAGTCTGGATTGATTCGGGTCCCATCCTGGCCAAGGACAAGCATCAGCTGAGCCTCCCAGGCCAGGCGACGGCTCTGCGCGCCCCCGGGGCTCGGCTTTGGCCAGGCTGGGCCACTCATGCTCCGGCGACCAGGTTCTCGCAGAAGTGACCGCCAAAGCCACCCGATTCGGCCAGCTCCCTTCCCACTCCTCCTGAAGCCAGGAAAGCAGCCAGGTGGGGTAGGCAGAAAGCAATGTCGTTAAGGCCAGCTGGGCTGTAAAGCATCACCTCCAACAAGCAACACCTGCCTCGGCAAGGGCAGCCAGAGCCTCCTTTCCAAACTGCCACTGGGATCCTCCCTGGATCACAGCTACCATCAATCCCATTCTTAATCCCCCCCCAGGGCAAACACTGAACTGAAATTAGGTTTGTAGGGCTATAATATTTCCTTAAAAGAAAAAAAAAAAAAGGCACAGTATGCCATTCCCAGCAGGTTCTAAGAAAGCACCAGTCCCTGCACATCTACGGCTCCAGCGCGACAGTTTATATTTGGAAACATCAGTTTGTACGGAAGACAGTTTGATCACAGTTTATAGCTTGGAAAGCTAAGAGGAAACCTCACAGCATTGTTCCACCCTGGAAGGGGCATCAGTACGTGTTGTTATTTACTCCGCGGCAGCAGGTCTCGCGCCGACGCAGGCTGGTTTCCACCATACGGCTGGGGTTTCCCGCCCCGGCGCCTTGCAGGACCGAGGTCTCCGACTCCGCAAGCGAGCGGCCGCAGCCTCGCATCCACGTGCGAGCAACAAAACGCGCTTGGCTCCCCAAAGCGCGGCTCCAGGTTTCGGGCCTGAACGCCTCGGAGGGGAGCTCACGGCTACCGGCGGTCCTCGGTCCCAGCAGCCCCCCCAGCACCGGGGTTACGTCTTGCTGGAGGAGGCCAAACAGACAAAACCCACCATTGCCCTGGAACAAAACTCTGGTGGAAGAAGGGAAAGGCACTTGCCGGATAAGCAGCGTGCTTGCACAGCACGTATCCAGAACTCACGTTAACATCATACATTATTTGTCTTTGAACGCTTCCATAAAGTTAAACAGAGTCTCGCATGCCCTTGCTACCAGGAAATTTCCCTTCCCTTTCACCAATAAAACCTGCTGTTGTTCAAAAATAGAAGGCAAGTTTACCGGTCACTTGTCAACACAGGGGCTGCCGGGTAGGGAGGACAAAGTACCCCTTTTCATTTGTTTTTAATTGATTTCACTTCCCAATTCCCATGCAAATGCTGCACAGCTTGGCTTGCAAAAACATAAGCAGAGCATTTAAACCCAAAACAACCAGAGCTCGGTGTTTGCCTTTTTTTTTTTTTTTCTCCGTTTGTTTAAGCCTGCTTCCACCAAAACAACCAGAAACTGAAAACACTTCCACGGAGGGAGCCCCGAAGCTTTACTGGAAGTTCCCAGCCCTGGAAGCCGCGATGGGAGCGGGGCCGGCGGGGCCGGGGCGCAGCCGGGGGCGGTGAACCGAGCCCCAGCCACCCCCGCCCCGGAGCAGCCGCTGCTCGCCCGGGGCTGCTCGCCCGGGGGCACCGGGAGCCCCGGCCCGGGGAGGGACCGGGCACCGCATGGCCGCGCTCCCTGCCCGACCGGCCTTGGGACGGGCTTGCACAGCACCAGGGCTTGGGTTTGTTGGTTTGTTTGGTTTTTTTTATTTGCTTATTTTGCTTTTAATCTTCCCGGCCAAAGTTTGGTCCCCAAGGCCGGTACCCTCCCAGGACCGCCCGCTCCTCCAGCGGATCAAAGCGCCTCGTTAAAAACCCCGAAGTAATCCCATCTCCTGCTCTCACCCGGATTATTTGCTTTTGTTTCGCGACGACTGTAAGCAGAAGGGGGGATGTTTCCCTCTTTCCCCGGGGTGTTTGTTCCTCCGCCCCGGAGCCCTTTCCCCTGTGCCGCCGTTCCCACCGGCGCTGCCCCCGGCCCCGGGGCTGAGCCCGCCGAGGAACCGGCAGCTACGGCGGCGGGGGGGGGGGTGAAGGGCAGCCGTGGGGGGGCGAAGCAAACGATCTCCCACGCACCCCCTGCCCAAACCCGCTCGCATTCACGCATCCCACCAAGTTTTGCGAGAGCAACACCCGCGCCCAGGGAAAGGGGTGCTCATGGGTGTCCCCCACCCACCCACCCATCCACCCATCCATCCATCCATCCATCCCTCCATCCCCTCCTACCTGGGACATCTGGGGCCTGAAGTTGATGTCCTTGAGGTCGATGGAGCCGGGGGAGAGGTTGTGGAGCAGCTGGCAGAGCAGCACCCCGTCCCGCAGCGCCTGCGCCAGGTCGAAGACCACCGCCGAGGGCCAGACCACCCGGTGGTTGGGGGGCAAAACTTTGCAGTCGATGAGCCAGCGGCCGCACTGCCGCCACTCCTCCATGGCCGCGGTCCGACGGGGCCGCCGCCCCGCTCACACACCCGGCCTTCCTCCCCCCCCCCCCCTCCTCCTCCTCCTCCTCGCCGCTCAGGGGCAGCGGGCGGCTGCCCGAGGGGCTGCTCCGCACCGCCGCGCCGCGCTACCGCCCCGCTCCATCGCCGCCCGCCGCCCGGGGAAGCATCGCTCCGCGCCGGGGCTCTGCGGAGGAGGAGGAGGAAGGAGGAGGAGGAGGAGGAGGAGGAAGGGGAGGAAGGGGGGCGGCGCGGAGTTTTCCGGCGGAGGGCTGCCCCTGCCCCCGCTGCGGCCCCACCGCCTCGGCCGGGGCTTAGGCGCGCCGCATCCTCCCGGGAACAAAGCGGGGGGAGAACGGGGACCGAAACCGGGCCCGGCGGGGCCGCCCCCGCGCAACTTCGTCCCCCTGCCCCGAGGAAACTTCCCGAGGGGCCCCACCTGCGCTGCCGCCGGGGCCGCCGCGGGTGCGAGTTTTCCCCGCCGCCCCGGGCGGGCGGGAGGAGCCCCCGGGCCGCCCCCGCCGCCCCTTTGTCTGCGGGAGCCCGGGCTCGGCGCGGCCCCGGCCGCGGCGGGGAGCAGGGGGCGGGGAGCGCTCCGCGCCGCCTTGGCTCTTTTCCCAATTATATTTTTTTTCCCTTTTTTTTCCCCGTTCCCCCCTTTTTTTCCTCTTTTCCCCCCTTCCCCCCCTTTTTCCCTCTTCCCCACTTTTCCCCCCTTCCCCCCTTTTCTCCCCCTTTCCCCCCTTTTCCCCCCTTTTCTCCCCTTTTCCCCCCTTTTCTCCCCTTTTCCCCCCTTTTCTCCCCCTTTCCCCCCTTCCTCCCTTTCCCCCCTTCCTCCCCTTCCCCCCTTCTTCCCCGTTCCCCCCTTTTCCCTCCCTTTTCCCCCCCTTTTTCCCCCTTCCCCCCCTTTTTCCCCTTTTCCCTCTTCCCCTCCTTTTTTCCCCTTTCCCCCCCTTTTTCCCCCTTCCTCCCCTTTTCCCCCCTTCCCCCCTCTTTTCCTCCCTTTCCTCCCTTTTTTTCCCCCTTCTCCCCCCCCTTTTTTTTCCCTTTTTTCCCCCCCTCGCTCCCTCCTGCCGCTGCTGCTCCCCTCCCTGCTGCGGGGACACCGCGCCGAGCCGCGCTGCTGCTTCTCCCTCCCCGCCGGCTCGGCGATGCCGCTCGGGTCCCCCCCTCCCGGGCCCCCCCCCCCGGGAACCCCCCCCCCGGGACCCCTGCGCTCGCCGGGGGCGAGCAGGACCCGGCCCGGGGCTCCTCGCCCTCCCTCTGCCCTCAGGCACAGGACCGGGCTTTGTCTGACCGTGCACTCCCACTCTTCATCCCATGTTTGGGTTGCAAATAGTGCAGGGGAGATGTTTAACCCAAACAAGCTATCGTATTCCTTGCCTTTCAAACATGAAGACAACTCCTATAATTAATTACCAGTGTATTTATTAAAAACCTCAACTCTCAGCCATTAACTCCTTGGCAGCAAACTCTTGAAAAATCTCTAATTTTCACTGGTGGCTTCCATCCAAATCAGCACAGTTTAAACAGCCTCCTTTCAAATCTGTTCTGAGTTTTCTTCCGAGATCCTCTCCCCAGAGTTTGTCCATTAATTTCCAGCCTGGCTTTCCAGATAGCCAAAGCCGGAAGCCGAGGCTGGGACGAAGGGAAGCTATTAACCTGGATGTCAAACAAATGCAACGCTAATCTCTTCCAAATGTAGCCAAGTGGAGATAAAGAAGAAAGAGCAACTCTACTGGCATGATCCTTCATTTCCAATGTAGGAAGCAGGGTCCCTCCTGTGAAAAACAATTGTTTAATTTTCCAAGGAAAGTTTGGTAGGCTTTTTGTTGGTTTTAAGAAGGCACTTCTTTTAGCCCGATGTGCTGGCACTCAATCGGTGTCGGGTCCGGCTGCGTGCAATGCCCGCTGCCCCGCCGGCAGGGCAGGGTACGTGTGGTCCGATCCGAGCGGGAGCAGCATCCGTACGCCCCAGACCCACAGTCAGAGCTACAGCCAGCCCTGGGTGTATTGAGGAGCACGCTGGTGTCAGTCCGCAGTTCCCCGTGCCCTGCGGAGGTGATTTCTCAGAATAAAGTTTCTCATTCTTTCAGTTCTTCACGAAGCTTTTCTTTCTGGCCGCCAGCTGGGTCTCCCCCAGCACCCACCGGGCAGGAGTCACAAGGCTGCTGAAAGGAGCCGAGTCCTGCCAGGGATAATTTTGGTTGACTCTCTGCTAGTCTGCCTTGTGAGGTCAGGTCTGTAGGTAGAGGACAACAGAGGAGTTTATTATATGTGTATAATTAAAGCTGCTAGCTACAGCCTGGCTTTTTTACTGGGCAATAAAAAGTGTGCTTGGCCCCTGGACACTTAGGAAAAATCACTGCAGCTGCAAAGCCGGCATCTGCGTGGGAGGTGTGGAAGCAAGTACGCTTCTCACCTACCTCTGCAACAACCAGAACGGCTGATGGCAGCAAAAAAAACCCCCTCCAGACCTGCAAGGCGAGGCTGGGTGAAGAGCAGGTATCCTGCATGCATTTGTGGGCTGCGAGGTGCAGATTACACAAATGTCCTGGAACAGGATGGGGTGCACAGGGAGGACCTCGACGCTGCTCTCAGGCTGGACCTAAAGCTAAAAGGGAGCTTGCATGAATTAAAGAGGTTGAGTTTTGTGCTAGAGGTGGTGCTCCCCTCTCCTGCCCCTTGGCACTGCTGGGAATGACAGCCAGGGAAGGACAGATAGCCAGGGAAGGACAGATAGCCAGGGAAGGACAGCCAGCCAGGGCAGGACAGCCAGCCAGGGAAGGACAGATAGCCGGGGCAGGACAGCCAGCCAGGGAAGGACAGATAGCCGGGGAAGGACAGATAGCCAGGGCAGGACAGCCAGCCAGGGCAGGACAGATAGCCAGGGTAGGACAGCCAGCCAGGGAAGGACAGATAGCCGGGGCAGGACAGATAGCCGGGGAAGGACAGATAGCCGGGGAAGGACAGATAGCCGGGGAAGGACAGCCAGCCAGGGCTGAGGCTGCTGACCCCCTGGCAGAGGCTGACACCACCCTCTGCTGGGGACCGAGCGCGGAGCTTCTCCTCTCCGCTCCCGGCTTCGCTGGATGCGCCGGTAGCCCCTTCTGGCGTGAGGGAAGCCCGAGCGGGGGCCGAAGGCGCCAGAAGACGAGCGGAGAAGGAACAGGGCGCTTTCCCCCCCAGGCGCCCGCGTAAGCAGCCGCAGGCAGCCGGGCAGGCGGCTGCTGCCCGAGGGGAGCAGGCGGCCGCGCAGCCGGGGTCCCGCTGCAGAGGGGTGCGAGGGGGACGCGGCCGGGGGAACCCCACGGAGCTGCTGGGGAACAGCACAGTCCGGCACAGAACAGGCAAAACTAGTCATGAGAGAGAGAGAAAGGGAGAGGGAGAGAAAGGGGGAAGGAAAGAAAGGGAGAAAGGGAGAAAGGAAGAAAGAAAGAGAGGAAGAAAGAGAGAAAGAGAGAAAGAAAGAAAGAAAGAAAGGAGGGAGAGAGAAAGAAAAAGAAAGAGAGAAAAAGAAAGAGAAAAAGAAAGAAAAGAAGGAAAGAAAGAAAGAAGAGAAAAAGAAAAAGAAACAAGAGAAAGAGAAAGAAAGAGAGAAAAAGAAAGAAAGAAAGGAAGGAAGGAAAGAAAGAAAGAAAGGAGAGAAAAAGAAAAAGAAACAAGAGAAAGAGAGAAAGAGAAAGAAAGAAACAAGAAAAGTTAAATGCACAAACATGTGTGAGGAGATCGTGCCTTACAAATCAACCAAAACACCCCTGGGAAATGGCCACATTGCACAGCAATGTGTATTTTCTGTAATGTTTGGTCAGCTCCTGGGAGAAGAGCTGACGCCCCGGTCAGCGCACGCAGGGAAGCAGCCACCACGCTGCCTCTCCGGAGCAGCCATCTGAAAACATCCCTTAAATACACGGGCCCCGCCGCCAAGAAATCCCCATCTCCAAGCCAGCCAGTGCCTACGGATTGCCATTGCCACCTTCTGGATTAGACCAAGTGTGCACCAGCCTGTCCCAAACCCGCTGCTGGCTGCCAGTGGCCCAGCAGACGGACAGATGGCCGTCTGTCCCCAGCTGGAGCCGGGGTCCCCAGAGCAGGAGCCGTCACGGCTGCTGGCACAGCAGAGCTCGGGCACCGCCAGCCGCCGCCAGCAGCCGCCCGTGCAGCCTGGGTGCCGTTTACATCACGCCCTTCGATTTTGTGATCTCCTTTCACCAACTATTTTAGGAAACCTGAGCAAGTCACAACTCAGCAAACACCCTGCTCAGCCGGGGCTCGATCGGCGGGGAGGGCCAGAGCACACAACCACGGGAGCGCTGCCGCGTTAAACTCCTAACATCCACCGGGTACAGGCAGTAATTCTCTGTCTGGCTCATCTACTGCTGTAAACACCTGATCCACCCGCCCAGACAACTCGTACCCTGGAACAGTCACTGCAATTATCCTCCTGCTAAGGGCCCCGCTCTCCTGCCAGGAGAGCTCAGGTCTTCGCCCCTACCCCAGGCACGCCGCCTCCACGCGCAGGCAATGCAGGTTACTGCTGCCGCTGTGCCCAGGGAGAGCAGGAAAATTAACCTGGCGCAGCCCGGTGCTGGCAGGAGGGATGAATCATAGAATCATAGAATCGTCATGGTAGGAAAAGACCCTTAAGATCATCGAGTCCAACCGTTAACCTAACACTGCCAAGTCCATCTATACCATGTCCTCAAGCACCACATCTATCCGTTCTTTAGATACCTCCAGGGATGGAGACTCAACCACTTCCCTGGGCAGCCTGTTCCAATGCTTGACCACCCTTTCGGTGAAGAAGTTTTTCCTAATATCCAACCTAAACCTGCCCTGGCGCAGCTTGAGGCCGTTCCCTCTCCTCCTATCACTCGTTACTGGGGAGAAGAGACCGACCCCCCCTGCTTCAGCCTCCTTTCAGGCAGTTGTACAGAGTGATACGGTCTCCCCTCAGCCTCCTCTTCTCCAGGCTAAACAACCCCAGCTCCCTCAGCCGCTCCTCATGAGACTTGTGCTCCAGACCCTTCACCAGCTTCGTTGCCCTCCTCTGGACGTGCTCCAGCACCTCAATGTCCTTCTTGTAGTGAGGGACCCAAAAACTGAACTGGATTCTCTTCTTGTCCTGGTGCAATGGGAGCAGTCAGTCAAAAATATTCTTTGTTTAGCCTGGAGAAAGGTAGCGTCGGAGAGCGCGGCTCCACTGGAAAAGGGCTCTCAACCCGGGTACGAGGCAGGTGGAGCCAGCACCTTCCTGGGCATTTCTCTGCGGAGTCTCGTTCACGGGGCCGTGATGCCCCAGCTGTGCTGCCTACAAATAACACCCTCTTCCCACCGCCACCGTCGCACTCCGGCACAGCCTCGCTAACCAGCCCCTCTCCACCGGCCTGCACCCCCAGCAGCTTTCCCTTCAAAATCAGATAGACCTAAACCGTATCGCAGTCCTAAGGAGCTGAGCAGGGAGAAAATTGCCCAGCCCCATACTGCAGCCGTGTTTTACAGCAGAGGTAAGGCCCGAGGCAGCTCACGGGGAAAGCAAAGCAGGCACAGAGATCTCCTTGGAGGAGGGAGGAGAGGAACAAAGTCTTGGCCGGGCAGCACCGGGGTTTCACCTTATCCATTCCACTGCTGCTGCTTCCAAGGTTTATTTGGGAAGGGTCCTGTTGGCAGGCGTCTCGGGGACTCATGGCGAAGGGTCAAGCGGACGGTCAGAGACAGTTGTTGGTTTTCCAAGGGCTGCAGTTTCCAGTCCTTCTTCTTGCCTCATCTTGGCAACGTAGCCACTCCACTTACCGCCGCCTTCTGTTATGCTCTGAGTTTGGTGATAACAGAACTGGTAATTTTTCAGAGACAACCAAGACACCTCATCCATGCCAAAAAACGAAATCTGGTTCCATTAAACGATTTTGCATTTTGCTCTGCAGCTTCCACAAGGTGGGGCCTGGGCTGGCTCCTCCGCGCTAGCGGGAGGCGGATTAAGCAGCAAAGTCAGGACATTTCTGATTGATAGTAAGCATTCCAACAGTGTATTCCTCCTCCTTTTCTTTCTTCCCTCTTCTTTGTGTTTGGGCTAAATCTTCTGGGAACGGGGAACTGCAGCACGCCTTCTATCTGACCGACGTAAACCATTGCATCTTCTTTGTGTCCATGAAGGCCAAGCGGAACGGCAGCAGCGCCTGGAGTAGCTCTGCAAGAGGAGCGTATCGGGTCCTTAACAGGAGATTAGATGGCGCTGCATTCACAGCAGATAAGAAGATTGAGAGCTTAAATTTAGCATCATCAGAAAAAGAATAAGCTCCACAGCTCTCTTCAAAACATATTTCTCACTGTGCTTGCCAGGGGACGGTCGGGCTAAGGAAAGGCGCTGGAGCAGCCAGCGATGATGAGCGGAGGCGGAGGAGGTGCTGCTCAGTCCCGCTCCTTTTCCACGCAGTCCCCCCACAGACGCGCCCCTGCGGCTGCCACAGCCGTGGTGGCACCAGGCTCAGCACAGATAAGGATGTCCCCTGCCTGCCCTCAGCCCACGGACGGGCAGTCCCTGGGGTATAAAAACTGCGGTGTTTTAAAGGGTACCCCGCACCCTCCCAGCACAAATGGCCGCTACACCAGGCACCCACCAGGAAGGAGGTAAATCCCACCACTCTCCCACGGGCGGTGCTGGACTGGGTGGGCAACAGCAGGCTCCCCCAGTTCAGCCCCCGTGTTCCCATGTACGATGCCACGGGCTCAGCGCACCCAGGGCTGGGTGTCCCTTTAAAATGCTCTGTGCACCCAGAGGGTGCTGACACCCGTGGGACCCACGCACCCTGCTCGGGGAGCCCCACTGCTGTGCCCTAGCCCCACGCGCCCCACGCGGGGTGCTCCACCGCCGTGCCCCGGCCCCATGCGCCCAGTGCAGGAGCCCCATTGCTGTGCCCCAGGCTCACGCACCCCACTCGGGGTGCCCCACTGCCGTGCCCTGGACCCCCGCACCCCACTCGGGGAGACCCACCGCCGTGCCCCAGACCCACGCACCCCACTAGTGCTGCTCCATTGCCATACTCCGGCCCCACGCACCCCACTCGAGGCGTTCCACCGCCGTGCCCCAGACCCACGCACCCCACTCGGGGAGCTCCATTGCCGTGCCCCGGCCCCACGCACCCCGCTCGGGGACCCCCCCGCGGTGCCCCGGGCCCCCGCCCGCCCCGGCCCGCGGCCCCCCCGCCCCGGCGGCGGCTCTGGCTCCTCCCGCCGTGATGCGCTCGGGGGCGGCTCCGCGGCTGCTCCGCCGAGCGGCGCCGGGGCCGGGCCGGGCCGGGCAGAGCAGCACGGTGGGGCCGGGCGGGGCCGGGCCGCGCAGCACGGTGGGGCCGGGCGGGGCGGGGGGTGCAGGGGGCCCTCGGGGGGCCGTGGGGGCGGGGGTGCCCCGCGGGGGGGCGTGCAGGGGCGGGGGGGGGGGGGCAGGAGAGCCCCGGGGGGGGGGGGGGTCGTGGGCGGGTGCGCGGTGGCGGGGGAAGGGGTCGGGGGGCTCGGGGGGGACACGGGGGTCCGGGAAAGGGGCCCTCGCAGGGCAGGGCCCCCCGCTGCCAGGCCGAGGGTGACCCCCGCTGTGCCCCCCAGGTTGAAGCCCTGAAGCGGTGCTGGCGGGAGGCGATGGGTGCCCCAGCTCGGGTACCAGAACCGGGGCTGGAGGCAGCTTCTCCTGCATCCCCGAGTACGTGACTCACTGCGCTCCGTCCGTCGGTCTGGCACCAGCGTGAAGCACAGGTGGAGAATTCATGCACCGGCCTGGGCACTGGTGACCTCTTAGGCCTGACCTCTTAGGCCTGACCTCTTAGGTCTGCCCTACGGCTTCAGGATCCGTTCTTCAGGGAAGCAGAGCTCATCCAGAGCTGCTCAGCCTGCGGAGCAAGCCCAGCGCCGTGGAGCCGCCGCTCGTGCCTATCGAGATGCTCCATGGACTCTCACCAGCAAGCGGCTCGTGTGCGTGTGGTCCCTTTGCAAGACGAAACACGCAGCGGCATCACCACTGGCTAAGCTGTCGGAAGTCCCGGCTTGTTCTTTAAGCAAGGCCAGGCTGCCCGTTGTGATTTTTGGGCGCACGTGTCCCCGCTCCCTCTCCCGAGCGGTGCTTACATCGACCTGGCTCGAGAGTCCCGAGAGCCGTGCCGCCGGGGATGTCCTCCCTTGAGCTCAAAGCAGCAGCCGTTGACCTGGACCGACCCAGCGGGGTGTATTGCGGAGCTGCCGGGAAGGAGCTCTCGTCTCTGAAGCTACCCCTGAGCAGATGACTGACAAAGTAATGAACGGGAGGGTGCCCCTGCCTGAGAAAGCCTTGTCCGAGGGCTACGCCCGGCTGCGGTACAGGGACACCTCTCTGCTCATCTGGCAGCAGCAGCAGCAGAAACTGGAGTCGGCTCCCCCCAACACCTACCTGAGCCGGAGCCGGAGCATGTGGTACTCGCAGTACGGCAACGAAGCCATCCTGGTGCGGGACAAAAACAAGCTGGATGTCCCCAGGGACACGGGGCAATCTAAGTTTTGTGCTATTATGTAGTTTTGGTGGCTTTGCGTTAGAAATCCACACGTGGAGACAAACCAGACTTGCACCAAGCTGGGGGAGATGGGTTTGCACCATCCTCACGACAGAGCTGCGGCTAAAGCAGCGTGTACGGGATGGGCCAGAAAGGCTGTCTGAAGTTTGTGTTTGGTTTTGCTGTTGGTAGCATCAGATTTTGCCTGTCATTGAGTGTGTGTAACAAAAACGGTCTCGCTCGGGAGCCCGTGAGCCTGTGTTTGCTGCCTGGCATCTTGGCAGGGTCCGTGCAGGACCATGTGTTGCTTGCAAGTGGCTTGGGTACCGAGAGAAACACCCGCTGTCGCCTGGGAGCCGTCCCCGGCGGGCAGCTTCCCTTGCTGGTCCTTACGCCTTGCCAACGCTCTGCGAGTGCTGGCGGGGGAGAGGCGAGCGCAGATCCCCTTCCATCGAGGCTAAGATTTTAGGAAGGTGATCTGCAACTACCCAGCCATTACTCGTTCTGCTCGCCCTCTCTGCCTTTAATCGCTGCCCTGGACGTCTCTTACGACCAGGTAACGAAGTGATTTATTGTGGCGCCCTACAGTTTTGTCCCATGCCAAGCAAAGGGCCCTTTCCGATGCCACGGGACTTCTGGAGCCGGCGGAGCCGACTCCCTTCACGCAGGCAGATTCCCAGCCCACGCGTCAGGAAGGGGTCACCACGTGCAGGACAGGTCCAGGAGAGCAACGGAAAACAAAGCTGCTGTAAATAAACGCATCGGCTGCGAAGGGACGCGAGGGAACTCCCGCGCAGCCCGTACCTGCCCCCGAGATCAGTTGTGGAAGAAAACAGCCTACTGAAGCGTGCTTTGCATTTAAGTTTTAACGCACACGGTAGCTTGGAAGGGTTTATCTTCTAATTCGGGATGGGCAGTAGATTTGGTGCATGTATTTTAAAAGTTGTGTCTGGGAGCATTTGTTTTCAACTCACAGAAGGGTTTTAGGAGGGAAAAATACTACAGTTGCACTGCTTGGGAACAGAGGCTGCTCTCAGGTTGTTTCCATCAGAGCCGAATCCCTACCTTGCTCAAGGCGAGATCAAGCTGAGGATCTCAACCCAGCCAGCGCCTACATCTTTGTTAAAAACAAGGCAGTGCCACTTCCAGGGCTGCTGCTGACCGGCCCAGGGTTCAGCATCAAAGTATAACGCTGGGCTTAAGTCGCCAGCTCCCTTTCCGTCCTGCGGCCCCGTGCGCCTAACGGCAGCGCTCAGGCACAGGCTTAACTTCAACCAAATCAGTATTTGATGGTGACTTTGGTATTGATTATCTACCTGTCTAAAATTAGGCACAGTCATTACTTCTATTATATTTATCTAAAACCTCTTGCATTTTTCAAGCACTTTATTTTTTTTTTAACACAGCGAGGAATCATCTCTTCCACCTCTCCCGTGTGGGCTGAACGCTACCCCCCACACGCTCCGGTTCGCTGAACTCCGCGTGCCGAGCAGAGCATACCTGCTTTAACGCGCGATCGTAGAGGTTTGATGTACCCGGCCCCGATCCGTAGCATGCGTACGCACTGCAAACCATAGGCAGCTCATTTTTTTTTAAGTACTATTTATGCACGTGTGGATGTTTGGTACCTTACGTGTGCGCTGACGAAACCCAACCTGCTGATGGAGCTCGGCGCTTCGCAGGCCGGCGCGTTGCTCTGCGCGCTCCAATAGTCCTCTTGATCTTGCCAGGACTAGCTCTGCCTGAGAAATATTTTGGTGAATAAATATTTTTTAACTGGGGAAAAAAAGCCTTCAAGAAGATTCACAGAAGCAGCGGGAGCGGAAAGCTGCCGGCAGCGGTGCTCCTGCACGGAGCGGGCTGTTCCTGGCAGAGCACGGCCCAGGGCTCCCCGGCTCGGCTGAGCGAAGGGGCAAGTGTTTGCCTGACGGGGCCGGCGGCCGGCCTGGGAGCTGCCCCAGGAGCCGCGGGTGGGAGCCAGAGCAGAGGCAGGAGAGGTGGTCAGGGCCTTTCCAGAGCCAGGGGAGAACGCAAACTCCGGGAGTTTAAGGAACAGCGCAGCCCCAAAACCAGCTGTTCATTTTCTTTTCTTATAGAAAAAACATAATTTTTTTTTTTTATTTCAGTAAGAAAGTTGATTATTTTGGGTATAATCGGTCTCTCTTTATTTATGTGACTGGTAAACCAAAATCGATTATTTGAAGAGTGTTAATTGGACTACACAAAAATAAAAACTTTACGTGCATAAATTCTTCCAGGATCGAGGCTGGACGTGACAGCGCAGGAGGAGCGTGACTTGTTCTTCCATCTCTCCGTGACCGTGCTATTTTCCGTAGCGGTGTGTCCTTAGTCACAGCAGGTTTGTGGAGCGGCTGCTACGAGCGCGCATTGCTGTGAGCCAGTTGTGTAGTGGTGATGCACTTGTTTAAAACGCTGTTGTAGCCTCTTTGGTAAAGTGCATTAAAATGATTTGAACGCATCGTCGCGAGCAGCTGGTTTTCTTCTGCATGTTCATCACTTGGCACACGTGAGGATTACAGCTATTCTCACTCCAGGCAGAAGAGGGAAAGCTCAGCAGCTTCTCCCAGTTGGGAATGACCTTAGTTACTGGTGGGGCTGTGGGTAGCCTCCCTCTGCGAGGTCGCAGCGCTTTGCCCGTGAAGACTGGCCACGGCTGCAGGAGGCTCCTGCGGCCGCCCGAGCCCCGCAGCCCTCCTCGCGTCCTAGCGGTGCCTTCGGGGACGAGGACGGCCTCTGGATGTCACACACCGATAACCTCTATCGCTGCAGACATCGGCCTGAGCTGAACCTCAGCTGTCTTCTGCCTAACCTCCAAGTCTGTAAGAAGCAGCGCTGCTTGTGCGGCTAGAAATAACTCAGTCAATGCTAACGAAAACAGCCTCCTGTGGGGCAGCTGCCACACAGATTTTTAGGGGATAGGTTGAACAAATGCTTCCTTTGGGGATATCATTGATACAAGGCACAGCTAAGCAAAACAGGTTTGCTGAAACCTTAGGGAGATCATGGCTTTTAAACCCAGTGAGCAGGAACAGGGTTAGAGAAAGATTAACCCTGGGGAAACCCGGCTGTTGTAACCCGCACCTTATAAATAAACCATCAGGCACGCATCCGAAAAACCTAACAGCAAAACCAACTGGAACGCTCTCCAGCGACCAAAATAGATTTTGGCCACCCCGCAGTCGTGTCAAGGCCCTGCTGTGAATGTAAGCGGCCCCTCGGGCCCCCCCTTCCCAGCTGCACCTGCCACGTCCCGGCCGCCCTGGGCTCGCTGAGCCGCGGGGCCAGCACCGGCGGCGGGAGCAGGTGCCGCTGCCAGTGCCGGTGACAAATTCCCTCTGGTTCCTTCAGGTCCTGGTGGCTTGAAAGTTTCACCTGGGTGAAACTTTCATCTTCTCTTTTTCAGCTGAACTTACCTCAATCAGATGCAATTCCCACATAAACTAAGACCCCTTCAGATTGTAGGCTTCTAGGAAGAGTAAGAGTCCCTCCTCGGCTGCCCTGGTGCCCTGCAGCAGCCCGAGCGCTCCCCTCACCGAGAGAAAGGTGCGCCCAGAGCACAGCTACGCCAGGGGCGGAACCGTGACTCGGAGACCCCAGGCCACGCTTGGCCGAGCCCCGGACTCGGCCCCTGCTCTGAAGGTAGTTTGCCCCGTCGGTGTGGCACTCCCTCAGCGCTAACAGCTGGACTAGCAAAATCGCTTCCAAATTATTTCAAGACTCACGGCACTAGGACCCTTAGAGTATTTATGTTGGTCTCTCAGCAATGCTCTCAACCGACTGCTCGAGCAAAGCCCTACAGCTTCTCAACTGGAGCAAGTGCAACACCTGGAAAAGGAGATGAGGAAAGGGAAAGGGAGAGGAGAGGGGAAAATACGGGATCAAACTGCACACACAAAACAATTTTTCTTTTTATTATGAAAACAAAACAAATGCCCCAGGACCAGGGTCCATGATTACCAGAAACATCAAAGATTACTTTCTAACTCTTTTTTTTAATTCTGTTGTGTTTGAGGCCAGCAATTTGCAATAAACAAGCTAAACTACTTACATTGACTCATTTCTTTTCAGTAACTGACATTTACAGGAATATACTAGAAATGGCACTAAAAAGTTTTAAGAAAAAAGAGTTACGGTAAATTTGCATGCACATCATACAGAAAAGTAACATTTTTTTAAATATTAAAAAAAAACAAAAAACCAAAACAAAAATACAACAACAAATCTTTCTGGATTGGTTATGCAAGTATCAGGGGTGAGTTCTAAGTGGCCTGTGTCAAATCCTAGCTGGTGGTTTATTTATTTTTTAAAAATGACATTTAAAAAGATATGCAAATACCATTTCTTTAAAAAAATGCATCTCATTGTTTTACAAGCAAGATAACGCTGCTAGTGTAATGAATCCTCGCCCTAAATTTTTCTTCAACAATGGAGAACCTGCCCACAGTTAGCCCTAGTGGTAACTGCTTGTGTTTGAGAAGACGTCTTTTTAAAATCCAGTACTAAAAAGGTTGTGGTTTTTCTTTGTCATGCCCCGATCCCTTCCCCCTAGCTCCAACCCCAGCTTTAAAAAACATCATTCCTTTCAAAACAAGGAAAAAATTAAAAACTGGTCTAAGAGTCCCCAAAACAGAGAAAGAACTAGATCAGGTAACTGCAGTCTGCTTCTACCACATAGAGAACGTGGCAAGAGACCTCACTGGGTAACTAATTCATGTATCTACACGTAGGCAGGTGCTTGGGTACCTGTGCGTGCGCGGGGGTGCGTGCATCTGTTACGCACACACTGACAAACAACAGTTACATAGGCCTGAAATATCAGCTCTACAGTTACAAACCCTGTCGGTAGGAAAGTTTAAAATCACATCAATACAAAACCGAAATGATTTTGTAGAGACAACATTTGGTTAGCAGAGAACTGTTGTAGGCAACAGATTCCTTTAGCAGATGGATCAGGGCCTGAGCCCATGGGATGCGGATCTCCCTCTGGTCCCACTGAGCCTACATCTGATGGCACGCCAAGAAACGGGCTGGCCTTACAATCAGATCAAGTTTAACAAAGTTTTTAAAGGTGCAGTAATGCTGGTTGATTGATAATAGGTCTGGTCAGATCTTGTTTTGTCAAACAGGAATTTGTCAGAAAAAACCAGTTTCAATAAAACTACTTGTGTGTATGTATACATAAGAAATCATACTGATTTCAGTGAAGTTTCCCCTGGAAAACAAAGTTAAACTTTGTTCGTTCAAGAAAAATTCTAACCATAAAAATTTCAATCTTTTTTTATTCTTAAGTTTAAAAATGTTACTTCAAGTGTTATATGTTTGATCATTTCAAAGTTATTTCATGACATCTGTACTGATGGGTCATGTAATACAAACTCAGTGAAAGAAATGCTCTATTGTTTCAGCTTCCAACTCATTAAGGGCTGCTGCTACTTACTATGGACTGAAAACAGCTCTTCTTTCCTGGAGACACTCTGATCTGGAGATACAAGAGGCACCACTACTGACATGTCGGGAGATAATGAGCACTACAAACAATGCGAAAATGAAAAAGTGTAAGAACAACGTTTTGAAATGAAGAGTCACCAGTTTCTTTCCTGTAATGAAGGTCATGCCAAAATGGATTTCTCCTGTGAACTGCCATTTCATAGGGAACACCTTACTTTCCATGAAAACCAACAAAGTTTCCCACTAAATGGTAGCCCAAGTTGCAGCTGGGTATATCAAAGATATGCAGGTGGTTCTTCATACTCCTCGGTGGTTTGGGTTGCTTGTTTTCCTTGCAAATCCCCAAGCTAGGACAGGTTTGACAACTAAAACAAAGATCCTCCTCCAGCACTGCAGACAGCCCCAGGCCAGGCCCCTTTCCACCACTTCATGCTTGGTCCCCGACCCTTTGGCTCTAACATTCCCACTGACTGCGGTGGGACAGACCTATGCATCCTAGAGGAACGCCCGTACCCTGGCCGTGGTCAGCGGGGTTGTCCCCAACGTCGGAGGATGGTGGCATGCTGCGGAGCCAGGTCCCCGGGCTTTGTGCGGCGGTGATGCTGGCGAGAGCGGCTGCCGGGCGGGCTGCTATCGCCTCCAACGCCGGCTGCCGTTTGGTCTCTGCACGGGAGCGACCACCATGTTACACCAACAGCATAGCTCAGGTTAATGCATGCATGAAAAGGTTTCAAGCAGGGAAAACTAGGAGCTTGTTTATCCCAGTTGCCATGGTATTGAATCGGTTGCAATTATTTTAATTAAAATACTAGTTGGTTTTGATAATGCAAGTCTCAGACAATAGGAGAAACACAGATGAAACCCAACCCCTTTAAAAAAACCTAAGCTCTTAATTAGGTGTATATTAAATTTCCTCATAGTAAATTCTGAAAATATATTACTAAGGATCTGTCTAGGCGAAGACTTTTTTTAAGGGCAGAATTTAAAAACATATAGGAAGTAAAAATAACCACATTGTTAATGGAAAAGAAAAATCATTAATTTCAGTAAGAATCGCCCTAGTTCATCTGCTTTCAAATACTAATGGGAAACTATCTGCAAAGACTTGAGAGCCTCCTGCCAATGGGCCAAGCACCCCGGTAACTGCAAAATGAGCCAAGGATGCCAGCGACTTATAGGAGGAACTCAGTGCCTCACAGCAACACAGCATCGCGCGCTCAGCCCTCAGCAAAAAAATGGGAATTCTTTTCTACAGCAAGCTGTGGAGAGTGCGTTACTGCTGCTATACAGACAAGACATGGACAGAGGCACGTCAGCTCTACGAGACGCACATCTGAACGCTCTGAAATGCTGATCTTTGAAAGACAGGTTTTTAAAGACAGATGCCTAAGTGTCTAGCTAATAAAAGCTCAGTCGATGGGCAGTAAGTGATGGGTCGCTGACTGCGGATGCAGTTAGAAGTGCAAACCACGGAGTGCTAATAACAGGCTGGCCCTGCGCTTCCCCAGCAAAGGGACAAACCCAGACACCACGCATCCCAGGGCGCGATCTCCCGTCCTAGCTCTCGGAGGCTGAGCGTACAATGAAAATCACGTGCTGGGGCTGAGGAGTCCTCCAGGGCCACTCACCTACGTGAAAAATAAAAGCTGGTGCAATTTGCACCACAGGGCCTCTGGCAAACCGCTAACAGAGATCGCGGCAGGGTGAATTTTAGGGCTAGCCCATAATAGAGAGGCAGCCTTGGGGGCTGGTGCTGGGAGAGGGAAAGGCATAACTGTCTGTTAAACTCTGTATATTTTTTTCTTTACAATAAAAAGTTAAGAATTTACAATAAATTTCTGCCCCTCAGATTACAAATTTTATATAATTATAGAACTGGTATTTTCCTAAAATTGGATTATAAAAGAAAAACCCACTGTTCTACCAAAAAAAAAAAAAGAGACGGGTAAAAAGACCTCTGGAAATATTACAGAGAAAATAATAATGTGCTGCATCAAGAAATTGTATCTAGCTGTATGTCTCCAAAATCTGTACAAAACAGGAAAAAAGGGGGCTGGGGTGAAAAGGTAAAGAAGGAAGAAAACAAAACCAACAATGAACACACCAAACATAACAGAGCACCAGACACACGATAGACTGGACTGTAGCACCTGTAGGTATAGAGTCCACTGGATTTAAATAAAGTCTCAGATTTTTATTTGTTTTTGTTGCCGTCGTTTTTTTTAATCTGGTTCAAACCACGTTAAAAGTCTGCATTTCTGCTGGTCTGCATAATGCAGCTTTGCTTTTGTTATTTTTTTAGTAGGCTTTAAATGACCAATGGTGTTTAATAAATAAAGTACTTGTATATACATGAAATTAGGGACAGTGAAAACAGTGTATTGCAGCAATGCAGGTCAAAACATTAGGCTGGACTAAAAAAACTGCAAGCCTTAAAAAAAATTACTCTCTTCTTTTTTTCTCCCTCCCCTCTTTTTTCTTTTTATTGAGGTAAGCATTTCAGTATCTGGAAACTCGCACCCTGCACGACACAGAAGTAGCGTTCCCTTTCTAGGAGCTCACTACTGAAACGATAAGGAGGGGAAAAAAAAGAAAACCAAAACCCAACGCACACAACGTCCCTCTCCAATTCCCCTGCCAGCTCAGCCTCAGCTGGAGCTCCAGTGCTCCTTTATTTTAAGCCCAGACTGAGGTGCTTGTCATGGAGAAAGTACTTAAGCATGTGTCTAATAAGGAGCACATGACTTGCCTTGTCACGCTGCAGGGATCACTCTGAGGTCCAGCCGAGAACTTTCAGCCAAAAACTGTTTTCAATTAAATGAAAACTTTTATAGAGAGCGTCCATTTCCTAGAAATTATCTATTTGATGTTAAAAATAACATTCCCAAGAAACTTCAGTGTCCCTTGCTCCCTTCTTCCCAACATATCCCCAAGAAAAATGAAAATTTTGGAGTGGAAAAAACAAGAAATGCAACCACTTACATTGCTCATGTGCTTAAAGTTAAATTCATGCTTAAATACCTTCCTGAACAGGTGCCTATGCCTCTACCAAGATTAAAAAAAAAAGCATGTTAGCAATCCACAGTACATGAGAATTTTTTTGTTTTTATGTAAAAAGATGATAGCATCTGACATTTTCATCACACTGTAGACTTCGAGATTAAGAATACTAGTGCTAATAACAAATACACCAACTAGTTCAAAAGCTAACATCTTTCAGATACAGTACCATTTTACAGAGATTTCTTTAAAAAAAGATTTTTTTTTTTTTTTTTTTTTTACCTTGTGTGAGCCAGGCAGGCTTATTAAAAGAGAACATTCTGGGAAGAGGGAAGGGGCGGGAGGGAAATGTACTACAAACCTTGCAGAACTTTCTATTTATCTCCTGCTAAGAGTTCAAAGTTCTTCCATTTTCAACCAATCTTCTTCAGTTAAAATGTATTTTAGAGACTTTATGCAAAGGGAACTATTTGTCATAAAGTCTAGTCACACACACACACGCACGCAAAGATCTTTGACCTATGAAAAGAGCGCCCCCCAAAAAATGGAAGATACCTTTTATAACACTGAATTAAAAAATAAAATAAAAAAGTCAGAGAAAGAGAGAGGAAAAAAAACCTGACCACCACCGTGGAACAAGAGCAGTATATTAAGGAGAGGAAGGAACACTGCAGAACATCAGTGAGGGTGATGTCCATTTTGTGTTTTTTGTGTAAGTGTCCGTAACTCATTCCGAATCGCTGCTGTCCGAGCTGGAGCCGCTGGAGCTGCTGCTCCCGGACTCGGAGGAGCTGCTGCTGCTGAGCCGGGAAGGGCCTCCGGAGGGAGCTGAGCCAGATTTCTCTGCGGGGAAGAAGGCAGCGATGTGGTTACTTTTGCAAGGAACTGAACTAGAGAAATTCTGCCCACAGCCTTCGTCCTCTGTGGCTTTGTTCACAACTTCGTTTTGCGTGGGCAGCTTATTTACCCACAGCCTTTGCTTGCCGCAACGAGGCCTGTCCCGTCAGTGGATGTCACGGTTTCTCAGGGTGCAGGTGACCACAAAAGTTTGGGATGTGCACAGGAGAGCACAGCACCTGGGGAGCTGTGTCCAAGCCTTGCGTGCTTCAGTGCAACCTCTGAACCCAAGAAAGCCCTGTTTGACTTGTGCGAAGCTGGAAGAAGCTTAGTTCGCACTGGAAGAACCTTTTGTACCATTTTCTCACACTATTGCACTATGTGGGGGCTTCGGCTTTTTTAATCCCACAATGGAGAAAAACCACCCATTAAATGCTCTGGGGCTACTGGTCTGTATGCACAGTCCTGCACAGGCTAACCAGAGCAGATGATCCTCCTCCTTCTGAAGGATTAATTGCCTCCAAGACACCTCACATTTACAACCCAGGAGAGCTTCCACCTGGAGAGGGACCAAAGCAGCCCCACACAGAAGCTCAGTGCCCAGCAGTAACTTGCTGTGCGCCGGCACTAGTGACCACCCGGGGTAGCTGTCACAGAGATAAACCCAAGGCTACAAGAAGGCAGCAGTTTTGCCTCAGTGAGGAAGTCTATCTACATACACAACTTTTTGGGCACTGTTAGCACAGTAAAACCAAAGCCATTACCTTTCTTTGCAGGTTTCTTGTTGTTGTTTAGCTGCCCACTGACATCTTGTAACCGTTTTTCTAGTTCTTTCTTCTTTTCCTGAGCTAACTCTTCTTTTGACTTTGCTGCTTGCTTTTTTCCACTTGCAGCTGTGGAGGAGGAACGCACAATTTCTGAAACCGTATGGTTGCAGGCAAAAGAGAGTGGACATCGCTATTTTACAGGGCATGTAAATCTGTGCAGCCACTCTGCAGTGATACTGCTAAGATCACGTGACCACGCAGCAACTACACATCCTAGATAGGGGACAACACATGAAGTTGTCTAGATCATCCAATCACCATCATCCTGTAACACGCACTTTTTAAGAGAGATCTTCTGGAAAGTGTTTTAGAAGATAGAAATATCCATGTAATAACTTTGTAGTTACAGGTTACTTACCAGCCAGTTATATGGTCAATAATTACACATTTGTAATTACAGAATTGTTACATGGGTTTTCTGCCCTGTAAAATAAAGTGTCCCATTAAAGGTTGTCAGAAGTAAGCATCTGCCATTATAACTTAAGAACCTCATGCAAGAATCTACTGTGGTTTATGTCGCTTTAAATATAAAATAAAACAAAAAGGACAAATTAAAACCCGACTGAGGTAAAGGCTGGCAGACACCACGAATATAGCTGCATCAGTTAGGATGGAAACGGTGAGAAGTACCAGCAATACTCATATTTCTGAGCAGAAGAAATATCCCTCCAAAGGAGGAGTAATTGAACACAGGTGTTGGCCAGTATCAGAAGCACAAGACAGGGGCCAGACATTTTGCCTGGTCCAGCAAGGAAATACCTACAGTTCTGTGCGCTCTTTTAAAGTGATGATTTAAAAAAAAAAAAAAGAAAAAACAAAAAAAAAAAAGAAAAGAAAAGAAATCTGGAAAGCACAGTCCCAAGAGGGTGCACCCCTGAACACTAAGCATTGCAATAGAGAGCAGACAGGAGAGTCCGGCTGGGGTCAGGCACGTCAGCCTGCCAGCCCAGGGTGTACCAGTCTCAGAGGAGCGGACGGACAGACATCTGAGGTTATCTGCGTTACTCTGCGCTTTGGTTCCAAAACAAAAGGATGCGTCTTGTTCCTAACCACTCTGGAAAATCTTTTCCTCAGCTATTCCAACAGTGAAGGACCCGGGGCGGGGGGAAAAATCAAAGCAGTGTATTAAAAGGCAAAGAGCGTCAAAGTCTGAGCTTTGCTTCGGCCTACCTGGAAGTCCTGTGGTGAGGAAATGGAGGTGCTCTGCAAGCGTTGTGAGTAGCTATTGTGTTATACTCAATAGGACAACTCCCTCTTAGCTGACAAGCAGACGGACAGAGCCAGGACCACTTCAGGTAAGTGACCCTACTGCCGTTCAGCTGGAGCTAAACTCTCAAGGGACTGCAACAATTCACTCTGTGGATGAGGCACAGAGCGCCGTCTGTCCCATACTGAACCGTACACTCGGCAGCGCATTAACTTTAACCCTCTGATCTGATAGAGACTGAGGGCAGTATGGTGATCAGGCCATCTAGGAAGATCAGTTTTGGGGTGAATATACAACTCAGACACTTACACCCAGAATCCACAGGTTGCCCAGGTAACTTTGTGCAAGTTATTTATTCCCTTGCTGTTTTGGATCCCAACCATCCTTTCTGTTTCCTTCCTAATTAGATGCTAAACTATTCAGGATAAGAAACTGATCCTTCCAGTTGTGTGCACGTAACACCTAACACGATGAGACCGAAACCTTTATAGTGCCTTCTAGATTAGTAATAAAGGTATCACATGGGTCTTGCAGAGGAACACAATAGTCCTCCAGGTCTCCACGGCATGACATCATGGGAAGAAAGAACAGAAAAAATAGAAAGTTTCTGTACCTCTTCTTGGAAGAAAAGAATCTCTAAAAAATCCCTGTCATCACATACCCAACAGCTGGATAAGAGAATCCCAACACACATGCCCTGACTCCAGAGCTGAGCCCAAGAGCTGGTGGGGGAACGCGTGCCCCAGCAGGTAACTTACAAAATGGTTTCCTTTGTTTTTTCTGTAAACAAGATTTCACATATCTCTCCAGTTCTCGCAAAGTTGTGGGCTTCAATGTTTCAAAATCTATTTCTATCTCGTCGGGATTGGAGTCTCTGAGGGAAGGTTCCCGCGATTGGATGATGTGCACCACCCTGCCCAGCTTCTCCCCAGGCAGGCGGTTGATGTCCAAGCTGAGTTGTCGTTTCTCATCGTAGGTCATGGGCAGACCTTCCTCTTCCTCGTCTGAATCGTAAGTTGCAGATGCCTGTTTGCCTCCCTTCTTGGGCTGCCTGGGGGGGTTGGCAAGCATGGAAACATTCATGGGTATATAGAAGCAATGAACTCTTTTTTTTTTTTTTTCTTCCTAACCCACTTGTAACAAACATCCCAATGCTCTTGGCTTTGAACCCTTAGCCAGACGGCTTGAACAGCACCACAACTTCTGAAAAAGTTCAGAAATCTGAGATCAGCTGTTTTACTCCTATTATATTTTAGCCCTGTGAGGCATGACAACAAGCCCATCTAGCAGCAGGGGGGCAGCAATGAAATAGCACGTTCTTGCTGGCTGTGCAAAAGGCAAAAAGCAAAACCTTATCTGAGAGTGATCAGGCAGGGATTCTGGGAGAGCCGGACAGTGGAAATATGATGGTTCCAGTGCCAGCTCTAACTTAAAGACTCCCTGGAGTTGTCTGGGAATGGGGACACTATTCAACAGCGAATTAACTGCTCTGACAACTGAGCTTCACCAGGAATTCAATGGGGACAGGAGGGACAGAAGAACTGGGCTGGAACGGGCTGGAAGCTCTTGGCATTCCCCTTAAGGCAACTTGCAGAAGGCAGGCTCTCACCTGTTAGCTGTGGTCGTGCTGTTTGCTTTCTTAGCCGGGGCTTTCTTCTGTTGGGTTTGTTTTGGTGGTTGAGCCACCTTGGGTTTCTTCTCCTCCTCAGTTTTTACTTTGTGCTTTTCTTTTTCCTTCTCTTTATCTTTCTTTTTCTTCTCTTTTTCCTTCTTCTCTTTTTTTTTCTTTGGTTTGTTCACTGGCGCTTGTGACAATGCAGCTAGCTGCTCGTGGACGGCCTTTAGCTGGAGAACAGTGAAAAAATAAATCAGACTTCAAGGCAAGATAACTGATCTTGCCTTGAAGCAAGCAACTTGAACTGCCTCCACATACCCCTCCTCTACATCCCAATGTCTCAGTATATCCCAAAGTCAGTGATCAAGCAGTCTAGTGATTGAACTCAGGAGACACTGCTTGATTTGAAATTCTTTAAAAAATACAGTGCAAGTGTGCAGAAGCCGACTCAAATGAAAACATCATTCTTGTTTTATAGAGGCAAATAAAAATTAAGCTCGATAGCTCTGTCTAGAGCGCTGACAGCTTGGCCTTTGAATTCTGGGTTCACTTCTTGGCTCTCCTACTAGCTTGATTTGAGACACCAGATAAGCTATTTTATTAATGCTTTGTTGTATTACGGTAGCTCGTGTAAGCACTGTAGCATCTGGCATTGTATATCTGCATAATAAGAAAGGCCATGGCTTAATCATCTGCAACTACAACAGTCAAAACAGCTCACTCCTACAGACAGGGCACAGGGGGCCAATATCCCGCAGGAAGCCTGCGACAGATTTCGTTATGCCTGAGCTCTCATACAAAACGGGGGTCTCTGTTCATCCCAGATCCCTAGTATTGTTTGCACCTTCATTCATACTCTGGGATCCCAGAAGCAAGCACAGAGCATCAGCACCAAGAATGGCTATCTTGAAGAAAATCAACATTACATCAAACATGCACTTATTTCACAGCTGAGCATTTTTCCCCTTTAGCTGGCAGAAGGAGGAGATTGCTTCACCGCATCCCAGCCTCGATGGGATTTTTAAGAACAAAATTAAACCCTTCCTCCTGCTATGCCCTTTCTACTGTACAGACACAGACAGGCAGCTTGGCCATTGCAATACCTGCTCCTGGAGCTCCGCCAGCCGAGTTGCTCGCTCTTCTTCCGAGTCCGAGCTATCCGAGTCGGAAGAGCTCTCCTCACTGCTGTGACTGCTCTCTGTGCTTTTGCTCACCACTGGTGCTGTTGGTGGAGGCGGAGGTGGGGCCTCTGCAGGCTCATCGGGCATCTTTGCGAACCTCATCTCAAAGACATCCTACAAAAAGGCGGTAAAAACTGGTGACAAAAGGAGCCTCAGCCACCAAGACCGCATTTTGGCCTTTTAAACTCCACCATGGGTCAGGGTCTTACTGCACTACACAAGGTACTGTACAAGTAAATAATAACGTACAGATGGGCAGACATATTCTGTAAGGCCAAGAAAATTTTCCCATTACTTTATACAGCAATGAATATAACATTTTAGGAGCGGAACGTGGCGTTGGGTCATGCCATGTGAAGAGCGTAACAGTTCTGCAGCAGAGAACATGGCTCTTTCCAAGGGCTAGAGGAATCACTGACTCTCCCTTGCTGGTGCCAAGAGCAGATCCACGCTTGGACCTCTGAATGGACACCTTGTAGCTGAACTAAATGTACTCTGGAAGATGCATTTGCCAACACCTTTACCTGGAGCTTCCTGGCCATGGCTACCACTTCGTGGTCTGGAGGATTGTACTTGTAACAATTAGAGAACATTAACCGAATATCTGCTGCAAAACCTTGTGCATCCTGGTATTCCCGACTGTCCATTTTTTTCTGCAAACAAACAAGCCAAAGGGAAAGGGGAGAAAAAGCCATAAGCAAAAGGCATTTGTAGCAACTGCATGGAGGACACGTGCATCTTGGGGACAGCTCAGAACAGCCTCAAAAATCACATTTGTCTAAGAGAACAATAGTTTGATCTGGCTTATTGGTTCCTAAATAACATTCAGAGTTTCTGCTTTTTAAAACAAGTAAGCAAACAAACACCAGACAACCAAAGAAGCTGATATTGCTCTAGAACAGTTTAAATGCTTTAAGATTCTAAATTTGGGTTGTTTCCAAGTAGTACTATATAAATCTGTCAGAGTCCACAGTCTGTTAGAAAACAGAGTCATTTACAAAAAGGGTTTGCTGGACCAGAAACTAACGTAAACAAGGATCATGGACAGGAAGGGCAAGAGTCAACAAACAACCAAGTTACAATCACAGGAGTACCTTAAGCGTGTATTTCTACATGCTGCTTGGGTATAGTTGCCCTGTAAATCTGAAAGGGCAGAAAAGATCATGACCATCTAACTCTGACTTCCTGCTAACACAGGGTACGAATTTTGCTTGGCGATTCCCACAGCAAGATAGGCATTTACAGTTAAAATACATCACCTGCTCTTGATTTAAAAGTCCAACTGAGAGAGAATGGATACAGAATTCGCCCTTTATGAACCTATTCATAATGTTATTTCCTAGTGTAGTGAGTAGTGAGGCTAAATATCAGGAGCTAAATATTTGCACCTTGTTCCTTTCTCTTATTTTTCAGCTCTCACTTTCGTCCATTTCTTCTGCTGTTTGGGACTGAATGACTTGGGTTTAGAGAACAGTTTATAGCGTTCCTAGAACTTACTTGATTTTATTCATATATTACTACTATGTATAAAACCTTAGCTCCAATTACTCCTACTGAAAGCAAAAAGAAGCTAACACACTAGATTTCATTTGCATTTAAAAGACCTGAGTTTAAAGAAATTCTCTATCTGCCAAGTGCTTGCAGGCCTCCCTTTTGTACGTCTTGTGCACCTGTATCCCCCAGCGAAGGGAAGGGGCTGACTGGCAGACAGGCTGCAAACATGATCGGGAAGACACAGCCCCTGTCCGAGCAGAAAGCAGGGCTGCTGAGGGTCTGCAACCCACGCTAG
This sequence comes from Platalea leucorodia, assembly GCF_965183815.1. NCBI lineage: Eukaryota > Metazoa > Chordata > Aves > Pelecaniformes > Threskiornithidae > Platalea > Platalea leucorodia. The sequence goes on along the minus strand of NC_138837.1, from coordinate 4,543,166 downwards.
AAGCCTTAATGCAAGCAAAATTCCCATTTGTTCAATGGAAGCTACCGATGTTTCACAGCTACAAGGTAGACCTTGTAACTATCTTGAAACACTGCAGTGACTCCTAAAACTGTTTTTGTTCTGACTAGGGCAGAATTTCACCTCCAGGGATGCAGCTTCGGAGGGACCTGCACGCCGGGCAGTGACATTCCTGCAGCCGTACTCCCTGCTGTGCTGCAGCCAGACATCTGTCAAACTTTTGTCAGGAGACCTCATTCTCTTGGTGAATAAACTACGAGAAAGCCTCTGAGCCACAGCACAAAGACAGAAAGGGAAATAGGTTTGTGCTTCTCCTGTCTGAAGGAGAGCTGGCCTTGTTTGAAAAGTGTCTCAGGCCAATTCCAAAGCAAAACATACGTTCGAACGAAAGGGCCCATTTATTTTAAAATACGTCTTACTGCATGAAAGGCCTTTTTGATGCGCTTATATTTGTTTGGCACATTCAATAGCTGATTACTGCCTATGAAATACATTTCAGTGTCTGGGCTTTGCTTTCATCCCAACCCAACAGTTTTCTAGCCCAACAGTTTTAATCTGTGGATTTTTGTTTTGTCTTGTTTCCTTGTAAAGATTAATTAACAAAAGGAAAAAAAGGACTTTAAATTGGTGGGCTGGAATATCTTTGGTTACAAATTCACTTTGAGATATCCAGCTGCTTAAAAGAAGTTCTTACATTTACAATTGCAAATCAGGAGTCATAGACCAGCAGGACTGGCAGAGGTGCTGGGAGGCCAGCTACTCCATTCTCTGCCCTATGCAACACCTACCACAGAACACTCATTTTTCCCTCAGCAATCCAATTGATTGTTTAATACTCTTTAATGTTCACAAATTAGTTTCCTAATGTCTAATGTGTCTCTTGCTCTAAGGTAAGCCTTGACCTGCCCACAGAGGAGGCAGAAAAGATTTTGTTCCCTCCCTTCTTGCAGCAATCTTTTACATGTTTGAAGACCTAACGGGTCCCCTTTCCATTTTCTCCTCTCCAAGACTAAACTGGACATCAATCTGATCTCAAAGCACCTGCCCTGGGCATGGCATGCAGGCAGGTGCTGATGAGGGACAAGGCCACACAACTCCAGCGACTTTAGCAGAGAAAATACCAGCTCCATCAGCTAAGGAGGACTTAGCCTGATTTCTGGGGCCCTAATTGCACCTTGCAGAAACCACCTCAACAAGAGCAGTTGCTTTGTGAAACTGTGTTTGTACTCAAAAATAGGTGCAACTAAAGAACCTTTAAAAATTCCACCCAAGAAGTTCTCACGTTCAAGACCCTGAACTCAGCTGCTCTGAAACCACAGCAATTCACCGGAAGGCAATGAACCAGCAAGCACAGTTAGATCCCTGGAGGTAGCACTTTATTCCAAAAGTAAACACCTTGTATAAATCCTCTTGCATGGCAAGGACTTGCTTGTCCACCACTGAGTAAACAAAAGGCAGAGACATCCACATCGCTGCTGCTGTGACCCGGCAGCCAGAGGATGGAGTGGGAGAAGAGGTGCTCCAGGTTCCCCCAGCTCCACTGCGGACACAGCACCCCGCCTCCCCGCGCCGAAGCTCCCCAGCGTCAGAGGGGAACATGAATATACCACAACCAGGCCCTGTCTGCCCGTGGAAGAGGGCAGCAGAAGCACAGTGCTGCTACAGCTTCACAGCAAGCGTTTCGCCTCCTACGGGGAATTAGGGCTGGTGCCTTTTAATTTTTAAAGTGTAACCCATGCCTCTGCCTCCCTCTCCTCCAAGCAGTTCTGCTCTTCCCCTCCCCTGCGATAACTATCGGAGAACTGAGGTGGAGATGGGCTCACTGATCCTGTCCCTTCAGCTCTTCCCGCTCTCTTCCTAGCCCCAGCACGGCACTCCAGCACGCCACTCCAATCCCAGCTATGACAAACTCAGCTACAGCCCCTCCACCTCTCACCTGCCACCGGCACAGTCACGACAACCAACCTGCCTCCTCCACCGCGCACACAGAGAAAACAATCTCCAAACCCTTCTGCAGCACACCTCCGCTGGGTGTACAGCCTGAAAAAACTTCTGGACATGCAGGATACTCTCTGAAGAAAATCAAACCTCATATAACCAGAGAACCAAAGTGACAAGCAACCAGGTATTCGGGAATCTATTATAGCTGCAGCAATGCTTATGTTTTACTTTCTCACATAATTCCTTCAAGATTAGTTTGAAGGCCATTAGTTGCGCTGCTTTACCACAGCCATTGCCACTTTGCAGAATTAAATCTAAAACCTTTCAGAGCCACAGAGAAAGCCCCTGACACTGGAGAACTGCACTGCCTGCAAATGGCAGGTTTCTGTTCCACGCAGTTAACGTATTACAGACTGCATCTCAGAGACGTCACACTATGATCTACAGGCCAAGAGCAATGATAATAAAACACTCCATAAAAAAAAACAATACCAGGCAGCACTTCAAACAAGTTTATTAAGAAAAATACTACCGCGTGGGAAGACAAATCCAGAGTCTTTACGTGCAAAAGACTCCACTGGGTCTCCAGTGGAGACCAGTTTTCTGTCCTATGCTGGTCTCCAGTATTCTGTCCTACACTAGTGAGGTACAGAGGGAGAGTATCACCTGCACTTGCAGAGGAAGTGCTATCAGAGGTGTACACTTTTTAAAAGAATGAAGTCAGGACTATAAGGAGAGTTAAGCATGAAGAAGTCACTGACCCAAGAAACCACAACTTTGCACCTAGATTTTGCAGAATACAGCACAGAATTCCTTGGAATAAGAAGCCACCTAACCACACATGGAAATACCAGCTTTGACAGAGTCAGGATTTCACTCTCCGTCTCTAATCTTACTGCATTCACCCAGGGCTTGATCCACCAGGCTGCAGGTTTTTCTGGAGACCCATAGCATCCCCAGGAAGTTGAGGGAATGTGACTGAGCTGAGAATAGGTCTGACAGGACTAGGTTTACCAGCGGTCCCACTAAAGTCAGTACAGTAACTGAATGAGTTCATCTAGGATGTGATTATCTAACGACTTGTGTTCACGAGACTAGCAGAGAAAAGGCTATCAATAACACTTCATCACTCTAATGTGATAACAAAAAGAACAGTTGCACTCAGGAAGAGACGCTTCTTCCCATCTCAGTCATTTCTGCGAATGAGACATACTCTGAAATTCCTTTAAAGCTACTGGCCAGTTTATAGACTCTCAGAACAGATTTTGACATGTAGCCTACAATAAGCATGGGCAAATGCAACTATGCACAGTAAACAGAACATCATATATGAAGGTTCCTGATGCCACTTAAATACTGCACCTCTGATCTGACTTACAGAAAAACACTAAAATCCCCATTTGCAACCTGTTCCTGCTCCCAGCCCACTCACTGGCGTCAGAGGAGCAGGGTCAGATCCACTCAGCTGAGAAGGTGGTGACTCCTGGAAGGGAGCAGATCAGAGCGCCTAAATGACCCTGCTCTGAGCAGGAGGCAGGCCTCCTGACCAACCTCAATTATCCATTAGCCTATGATCCAAGCCACGCAGAAGGACCTCCAGGCTGGTGGAGAAGAGCAACTCCAATGCAAAGTGAAGTGAGCAGACCTTGACAGCACGTCATAGAATTAAAACAATGTACAAAGATTAAGTAGGCTTTCAGCACCGGGCATCTAAAATCAGCAGGATGGTGAATGCGCTGCAGTACCAAAACTGAGAGGAGCTTCTTCCTTCCTCATCCACGCTCAAGAGCAAGAGAAAACGGAAACTTATGCAAGAAAACACTGGGACTTTCCTCTATCAGCAGAATATTAAAGTCAGGTAGCCAGCTTTGCAGACTACCATGTTCAACCCAGCCATTTCTCCTGCTTTTACCACTGTATTTCAGGCTCCCTCTTCTTGCCCGCAGCTCAACTCGCCCTTCGTCTTGCCCTCTTCTCCTCCTAGGAAATTGCTGTAGGCCTTTAAAACAGCTCGGCTTAATTGCAAATCAAAAATACTGCACGTTGCACTGGCTTTTGTGAACAAAGCAAGGGCACTGCAGGCTCAGGAGAAGAATGCCTAGCTCCACCAGAGCCCGCTTCCAATGCCTTTCCCAGCTCAGAGACAGTCTTTTCTGTACAAACCCAATCAATAATAATCATAATTAGTACTTGGATAGTGCCTTCCAGATATCTGTCCTCACAACAGCCCTGTGAGGTAGGTTAAGTATTATTATCTCCATTTTATGACTGGAAAAACTACAGCACAGAGCTGTGGGGAAACTTGCCCAGGATCAAAGCATCAAAACAGTAATTAAAGCTCAGAGACTGGTAACTCCTAGTCTAATTCTCAATGTACAGACCATGACAACTATTCTCTCACCAGTAAATAATGCAACTAAAATACTCGTAAAAATATTGCAGCTGTAGTAAGAACCCTCGCAGCATCATGGCCGAATGGCATGGCACATCAGAGCACGACACACTGCTTCCAGGTACTACGTAGGACTTGCCAAGGAACATGAAAGGAATCACGAACGCAGGTGCCCTTTTGTCACCTGGGCATTTAGACAATCGCAGGCATTGGCTCAGATGGCAGCAAAACACTTCTGGCATGCCAACGAAAGCCAGCAGAAATACCTGAACTTCCTGCACATGGAAGAAAGTCTCACCTCCACCAACACTGATTCCAACGGCCGGCTGACAAGCAGAAGATGAGAACTAGAAAAAACAACAGCTTTGCTCCATGGATATTTAGGAGAAATTTAGAGAAACCTCCCAGTCTACTGGGAAAAACACCTTTAATATTGGACCATACTAAGCTAGGCTCTTGAAGAGCCAAGCATGAACCACACAAGCATCACGGTATTTCCTCCCCTCCCCGAGTACCAGGCGATCATCACGTTCCGGTTGGAATTGCTCAGCGTAAGCCTATCTGGACCACACATCATGCCAACAAGTAGGCAGGCAGCAGTTTCTGGAAATGGGATACTATCAATTGAATCCTATGAAATACAGCACCTCTTCTTCTCAGCGTGCAACACAATCCCAAGGATACAAGTTTAAATAGCCGGACTATCCACAAAGAGGAGAGGATGCCATTGTACAGTCTGCTTTGCGGGGCAGAAAAAAAGATGTCCCAAGTTACGGGAAAAAAAAGGAGAGGGGAAGGAAACAAAATATAAAAATATCCAGATGATATCCAAACAGGTTCAGTTTTCCACCCTTGTCCCTTCCCCCTCCCCCAGAAGGAGCCAGTCCTCTGCAACCAGAGGGCTGTGACACCCTGCAAAAGAGGTGGTAAATGTGGACGTACTTTAACAGTACTGAGATCCATGGGGTGTTTGATAATATCATGATAGTCATGTAATTCCAAGGCCTCTGCATCAACAGGCTTGTAAAAGGGCCATGCATAGGCTGCATGCTTCTTCGAGAGCATCTCCTTGAGAATGCTGTCACAGTACTTGAGGTGCTCAGAGAGTTTGCCCTTCTTCCCTGCGTGCTGGGGGACCTCTCCGTCTTCAAGGTCTTTCTTTGGTGGTTTGATGGGCCGGCCGCCGCTCTCCCGTCGAGCGATGATTTTGGCCTGCTTGGGGTCCGAGAGGGGTGTGGGTGACTCGCTTCGGCTGGCAGTGATCGCGGAGGTGGTGGGGGTTGTCGTGTCTGCTTTCCGCTTCACTCCCTTTTTCTGAAACAGCAGATGGACAGGCGTCATGAGTACGTGCCCAGCTCTTGTGCTACACTAGCAGAAACCTAGCACAATTCATCCTTCTATTTGAGATCTGCCTGTCCCCTGACAGAAAATACAGTTACTTCACTGGGATAAATGGGACTTGTGACTAGAGGCTTCAACACACAATTCGGTGACTACAACACGATGTATTACTACACGTCACCTGAGCCACAGTAACCAGCCATTTGCACGTCTCCAACCCAACCCCAAACATGACACAAAATGTGTTAGCTCTATGTATTTCACTGAGATTTAAACCAAGGACTCTTACCTCATGTTTGCCAAGGGAAAGGAGGGCGCCCAGTCGATTACTGCAGCTCAGCTGATGCATCGTGACTTAGTAAGTGTCAGTAACTTAACCACATGTCTGAGTCCCCAGTGGCAGGATCAGGCTATAAGTTCTGAACCAAAGCATATTAATCACCAAAGACCCATGAGCCCTCGCTCCCTTGTATTTAGTGGGTGTGCTAAAGTAGTTTGCTTATTTTGGACACAAGCAAGAATTTAATGATTTTGCGTTAAGCAAATAAAACCTCTCTCACATAAATTCAAGCTGTGACTGTCCAGTCAGCTCCCTCTTGTGCTCCTATGAAGGATTTATTTCTCTAGAGAGAGAGAGAGAAAGGGGGGGAAAAAGTTCCTTAGGGAAATCTAAGGGAAATCTTAAGTAAATCCCAAGCAGAATTACTTTTGCAGTCTGTGTTTGGCAAACTCACTTCTGGCTTCATCCTTGAGTTTTAAAATTAAATTGATTCCCAGAAGCAAGTTATTTGGACAGAAACTGAAGTATGAGACAGGCTTCTGCAGAGGACACCTTAGCTGCAAGAAGACCTGACTTAGAATTTCTCTAGTAATTCCCAAACTATAGGGTTAAATAAGCAAAACAACTCTGTGGCTCTGCTGGCCCATGCAACCTCACACCAGAGAACACCAATACTGTTGCAGTTAATTTCCCAGTTTAGGAAAAAGAAAAGGGAGAAAAAAAAAAAGCTCTCTCTGAGCTATGCTTTCATCATTTTTAAAGCAATACACAACTTGCTAGGAAAATTCCAATTATTTAGAGCAACGTTTTCATTTACCCATAAATTAATGTAGTAAATAGTGAAACACCAATGGCAACTCCCAGAAAATTCCTCAGTAAGGAAGACAGAACTAAATGCACCCAAAACCTGCAGGCAACATCAGTCTCCTCCAACTGGAGTGACAGGCTTGTCTTGAACAGGTTTATGGCAGAGAGGAACATTCCTAGTGCTTGAGTCTGCAAACCTTAAAGGAACAGTCCCAGCGAAATCGGGGGTCAGTTACAGAGGGAAGAGGTGCTTTGGGCTAAATGGTGCAAAATGGGGGAAACCTCCAACAGCCTTCTGGTTCGCAGAGCATCAGCACTGGCTAAGGCTATGGTCAGATGAGAGCTTGTAACTGAGTTGGAGCAATTACAGTTGACATCACCCTAGCTGGGGTACGATAAAACTGGCAAAACTTTTCTCAACGCTCTCAAACTCGGCAGCAAGCACTTGTCTGAGCACACCCTAAAGAGACAACAATGGCCAGAAAGGCAGGAGTCAAATGCGGAGAAGGAACAGACGTAACCAGCAGTGAGGGGATGAAAATAAAGCACTGCTTAACAATATTGCCTTCTGAAGAGGAAGGGGTCAAGTTCTCCATTTACCTTGACTACTGGTGGCGTAGGAGGCACCACGGGCATTATCGGAGCAGCAGGCGGAGGGGGAGCAGCGGCGGGAGGGGCAGTGACAGGCGGGACATTAGCAGTGATGGTTGGCACAGGGGTGGCAGCAATGACGGGCGTCTGAGACACGGCTGGAGGGACGTTCTGGAACGGGGCCGGCGGGGAGACGGAAGACACGGCCACTGCTTGCTGCGCTCCTTTCAAACGACAAAGTGAAAACACACTGCAATGTATTGACGGTTACAAGTGCCGACAAGACATTGGGAACAAAGTGACACTGGTGCTGCTGGACTGTGCAATCATGGGCTTGGGAAAAGGCGCCCGGTCCAGGGCCACGGGAAGAGCACAAAGGACACAGTGTGATTTGCTTGGTGCTGTTACCCAGGGGTCAACAAAAAACGAGACATCACTGACCTATGTCCTCGTACCATGAGCTTTAGGTGAGCCACATGCCAGCAAAATACTTCAAGCTTTGCACATGGGGTGTGTTGCTCTGGGACAGTTTTCACCCTTCTCATGCTCTAAGAGCAACCCTGCGCTCAGCAAAAGAGCAGGAGCTCAAGGAGAGGGAAAGGAGGGAGATGGCTCTTTTGGACAGCCGCTGTCCTGCACAGACCTCAGTCTGGGAGTGGTTTTACTATGCATGGCAAATGGTAACAACCACTGCCCTATTGCCAGCTAAACACCCAAGAGTCCAAAGCACTTCAGATTCACCACAAGTTATACAACGAAAGAAACAGAGCTGGGAGCAGAGCCTAAGTCTCCTGATAGCCAGCCAAATGTCTCTTGTGCTACACCTGCACTGTTAAAGAAGAGCCTACTAGTGTAAAGTTAAGGGGGATAAATCTAGTAACTAATAACGAAAGTAGCAATACTCCTCTATGTTTTTACAGCAACTTTTATCAAAGGATGCTGAAAAGACATCATCACAAATTTCTCTGAGCTTGGATGAAGCTGTAGCTCCATTTGGCACCTGACACGTGGGAAAACAAAGAGGAACGGTTGACTTTCCCAGAGCAACAATTAGAGCTTGTTTACAGAAAATAATTTGCAACAGTTTAATTCAGCTCACACAAGCTCCTTTACAAACTGTTCTACCGTACCTGCAGACATTTTAGTCCTAAATCCATTTAAAATCAACTCCAGGTAAGCTGAACCAAACTTAGTTTCTACTGATATGCAATGGTCTACACAGCTTTTTGCAATGGCTTAATAAATCCTTTCAGTTGATCAAACTTTATTCTATGAGGTTGCAACCACGTGTGCAAAAGAGAAATGTTATATAGCGTCTAGGGGATCGGCAAGATTTAAGTCCAAGTCTCTGCTGTATCAGACTTCTGCCAGGACCTCGGGTGAGCTGTATAAACCCAGGCCTATAAGGGCATCCACGCAATGGTCTGTCACTTGCAGCAGACTGGCACATCTAAATACCTTGCCTCTTCTTGCCTTGGTTTCTTCTTTGCATACAGGAAGCAACAGCATTGCCCTCCCTCACTGAAGTGCTGCGTGGATGGCTAAGTCACAGATGGTACGATGTTTGTATGGCAAATGCAGAGTGGCCGTAAGACAGACAAGCCCTGAAACACTGGGTGAACGTTATCTAGACATCTCACGCTTTCCTCCACTGCTTTAACCGTTAGACTACAGGCTCCCTTCCTAGCCTCTTCACCATCTGCAAAGCCAGGCAGCTTGAAAGGTGGGTCAGGCCTCAGCAAGAGGCTCGTAACATTTACTGTCACTGGATTGGGTTAATACCTGCACTCTGTGTGCCCGCTGATGGCTTGCGACCTTTGCCTTTAGGAACTGGGGGTAACAATTCAACTTCCTCCTGAGGCATCTGGGCCACCTTCTGCAGAAATATCTTCTCCAGGGCTTGGGCCATGAGGACGATGTCATCTGTGGGCTGCAGAAAGAAGAATACAAGCCCATGCTGTATCATCCGCATATCAGAAGCGGAGAGGTTCAAGATCAGGTTTTGAAATCCCCAGTGACACTGCCCTTCAAATAAACGATGGTATCCAAACTCCAACAATAAACAGACTGGCTCTTCTCCCTCCTTCTCTTCTATTCTGGTCTAGCATGCAATAATTACAGCCTCTAAGTACGCTGCATTCAGAGAGTTATCAGGCCTTCCAGTAGGAGCCTCATAACTAGCATCCTGTGCATCAGTGTGGAAGCAGCAAACTGGAACAGATGAGCTGTCCTCCTCTGCTTGCCAGCAGGTCCAAGACAAGAGTGTAAACACATACTCTGTGGCTCAAACTAATTAATTTGTTTATTATTGTTCTCCAGTATGGGTCAACAATGACAAACCGTTGTAGAAAACATAATACAAAGAATACAGGCTTTTAACAATCTAACAAAACAGCAAACAAGCCAAACCCAAAATAATAATAAGCAATCTAAAGGTGTGCAAGTATGGACAAGACATAGGCAGAGAACAGAGTCAGACTTCCTGAACTGCTCTCTGCTGCTAAGAGGTACTATTTACTGCTAGGCAGCCAGTGCAATATGCAGCACTAACACCCCACATAACACCTGCAAAGCACTGCACAAACTTTAGCTCATCTTAAAGCATTCCTAACTGGAAATAAAAGGAGTAAAAACTTGCTACGTAACCCCAAAGCAGAAATCTACCTATAATTAAAAGGCACATTTGCCATTTTAACTAGTCTGGGGGAAGAAAGACACAGCACAAAGACAGCTTTGTGCATTTCAAGTAATGTGGTTGCAATTAGTGGCGTTTCAAATCCTTGCAAGGAGGGCCGGGAGCACAGCGGAGCTGGCCCGGTTCAAAACCTGCACTGTAACAGCTGTAGGTGGGTCTTTTCTAGGCAGTGCCCCAGCTAAAGCTTCTCTGGGCTCTTTACCTTGTTATAAATGTAACAATTTGTAAACATGGTGTTGAAATCCTGCATACATTCACTGGCACTCCAGTAATAGTTATGTTCCAGGCGCTTCTTGATCGTCCCCATGTCCATGGGGTTTTTTATTATTTTGTGATAATCCTGTTGGGAGAAACAGGAAAGATGTTACATCTCCTGATATGCAGAGTGTTGTTCCCATCTCCCTCTAGTCCCAGCTTTCTTCTCATGCCCACTCCCAAAAAACACATCCCCAGATTTTTGTGGAAATTGCAAATATCATCCCTGCTTTCCTTTGTTTTCTGATTTGTAGCCTTTGAGTCTATCATTATTATGAACTTGACTACAAAGCACAAGAACTCCTTCCACAATCACCAACCTTCCCCAGCTCCCCCCAACACATGCTCAAACACACACACAAAGGGCTACTTGGACATTACCAGCTTTTTATAAATACAGCTGGACTGGGAAGGCACTAAGCGCAACATGCAGAGGAAAACGCGCTTTCTGAGCAGCTGTCCCGGGAAGCTGTTTGCAGCCTTGATACCCCTTGACGAGGCTGCAGGTGCCATTTTGGCTTGTGCGGCGGAGTGGAAGGGTGTCACACTTGACGGCTAGACCAGCACCGCAGCGGCGCGCTTCGTGCTCGCATGGGACCAGAAGTCGGGGCAGCAGGGCCAGCGCTAGCTTTGGCAGGGTGTCAGTTTAACGGCAGACTGGCTGCAATTTGGGAAACTGCATTTCTGCCTCCCTTTTTAAAAGGCTGCCTTTGGCACATACAGAAATTTATCAGTGCCAGCACTGGCTAAGACTGCTAAATGTTTCAGTCTCTCTTTTAAGTTCATTTCAGCCCTTAAAAGGCTTCCACGTTAACACCATTTCTCCCCAGGCTGGTCTCAAGCATCTGCAGAGGCTGTGCTTAGCCTGGAGATGCTCTAGGCATGCAAGGTTATACGCTGTGATTTTCTCATTCCGGAGAAGAGCAGCAAGCCCTCTCGCTGCGTGCGTGCATGAAGCCACACGCAGCCACCGGCCGCTCTCTGAGCCCAACCCTCAAGCATGACCCGAGACACCAGTAGTTCCAGGCAAGGCATGCTAGGGCAGAAAAGGTAATCCTGCTGGCTGCTGGGCTTGTGCAGATTTAGGCCACACATGAAAAATAACTAGTCTTCCAACAGACTCCTCCTCTACATTTTCTGGTAATCTGCCCTAAAACCACCTCAAAATGCCTCACTAAGAAACTAAATCCAGAAAAAGACAACACAAAGGAGCACAGACATAGAGAAATACTATAAAGGTGTTAAGCGTTTTACTCTTTTGGCTAGCACTTTAAGCAGTACCCATCAAACACATTACAGAGTTCAAAAGACTATTGATCCAGTCCATAAAATCGGGTTATAACCTGCGTTAACTGGAGCTCTCCTGACCTTATATCCCAGAACCGTGCTCCCTCGAATCCTACGTGCAACCCTCTTGCTCAAAGCAGCCAGAGTTAATTTGCAATGGGCTGCCCGGCTGAGCCGACAGCAGGGTGGGCAGGGGGGCGGTGGTGTCTGTATTTAAGTGAAGCAGGTAGGTGGGGGTATGCCTCCACTGCTGAGTTTTTACACTTACAGACCCCTCTGAAGAGGTGAAGAGCATGTGGCTCTGTTGTCTCGAAGAAAGCAGCTTAGTAAACTTTGGTCATTTATGAATAACAAGGCTATATCTTGTACTATCTGGTCTGACAGAGACAGGGTATATATAATATATCATCAGGCACAGGAGACAGATAGGTAAATGCAACTGTTCTGTTCTTTCTACTTCCAGTACAGCATTTGAAAATATCTAGCTCCACAGTATGCTTGGTAATTAGCTTTTCCTGTCTTCCTCAACACTGAAGTCGGTGGCAAATCCAGGAAAGCCTTTTGGAAACACAAGTTATGTTGGGCCCAATGCCAAATGCTCAGAAGAGCATGGGCTTCAAGGCTCTCACTCAAATGGGACAGAGGTGGGATAAGGGGTGAAGACACATAAAAGTAACCAGAGGTAAGATACAAACACAGCACTATGCTTCAGATGCTCTAAAGACAGCTTGCCTGCGTGCTCTTCTCGTCCCTCACTAAGTGAGAAGTAGTTTTTTTTCCCCTTCAGAGACCTGCACCTCTCCAGCTCTGAAAAACATCATCTTCTAATTCAGCGAGTCTAAGAGTATTCAAGGAAATCCCCCAAAGTAACCTAGCCGTTCTGATCCAGTGATCAGAAAACTGATCTCACTAACACAAAGCCTTCTAAGAACAGAATACTGAGCAGAAGACGATAGACACGTACCGGCAAATTCAATTTAATTGCATCAACAGGTTGGTAGAAAGGCCAAGCAAACTGATGCTTCCACAAGGTCTTTACCACAACATTTTGCATATATTGCAGTTGGTTGGTCTTCCGGCCAGGCTTATTAGGATTAGTGACCTCCGGAGGCGGCGGATTGACAGGGCCCTGAGGAGCCTGGATTGCTGATGTGACTGTCGACATCTTCCTGCTCTTGCTCTCACTCGCTGTCACAGCAGCAGCACCTGGGAGATTTTCTTTCTTCCGTTATGCTCCCTGAATGGGACTGACATCCCATTTCCAGGGTCCAACCATACAACCTAGATCAAATGAGAGGAAGAGGACAACGTGTAAATACAGATACTTACTTGAAGTAGGCATATTAAGATACTTCTGCTGTTGACAGCGTTTGAACGCAGGCTCTTTACCCCATCTGCTTCATTCCCCGTAACACACTTTATCTTGTCCATGGGCACAGTTCAAGTACCAAGAGACAGCGGAACAGCAGTTCCCAAACTCAAAGCCTGCAGAGAGCCAGTGAGCTTCACAGGACTAGTTCTTGTTTTATCTGGCTCAGAGAGCATCTTCGTGCAAAGGAAACACATGGGGTAGCATAAGAATACGGTTAGGGAATACAGTTAGGATGTAATGCAGGGACTCCCATGAATGCACTGATCCAAGCTAGAAAAATCCATAGCTTGCAGCTCCACGTAAACTTAACTGCATTGTCTCTAGACCCATGCTGGCGGGCACTGAGTCAGCTCACAAGTCTCTACACCAGTGCAATGGTTAGTCTAAAATCCCATAACCAAGAGCGGATAATAGCTGTCGGAGGACCTTGATCCAGAGAAATGAAAGAAGGGGCAGAGGGAGGTGCTGTGAACAGTTGTGAATAAAAGGTGTCACCAGAAACATCCTAACTTGAAGTGATTGCACTTTGAATCTCATAAACGTCTTGCTATGTCCCTTACTACATGTACCTGACTGGACCCTCAGTTTCATATGGAAGCCTCAAGATACAGGCTCAATATAAATAATAATTAATATTATACTTATATCCCACGACCTGGCTAAGAGAGCATTATCATGCTCTCTCTTAAAGGCACATATGAAATACAGAATATACAAACTGCATTATTGTATTCTATTTTTTCCCCAGCAAACTGCAGGGAAAAAAAATGGTCTAGTATCACTGTGTCTTGTATGCCATATGGTAAACAGCTTTGCTATGTCATCTTCCATAAACATTTGATATTTCAATTCACATCAGGACTGTAGCTACTCTCCTCATGGCAAACAGACCACAATCACTTTCTAGAAGCAAATTATTTCAAATATGTTCAGAAAGCCACACAAATACTCTCACTGACACAGGCTTCTTGGTTGCACAGAGAAACATGAGCAGAGACAGAAGCTGCAGTAATACAGGAAGAAGGAGAGAGCAGTAAGACATCCTAGGAAAAAACCTAAAAACCTCTTTGAGGCATCCCTAATCATCTCTACTGAATATCTAGACTAAATATAGAACATCAACTTACCCTTTCAGTTGCTGATTAGATGATGGCAAAAAGTAAACACATACCTAATTTGGGGGAATTTTACAAAAATAGATGTGTACAAACATAAACAGATCTGCAGCAGAGAGGGATGTTTAAATATCGGTCTTCTCAGGCTTCCCAGGTAGTGGAGGCATTTGCATTCCAGAGGCGAGCTGCTGCCCCAGCAGCTCCGTAACTAGGAGAACACTCCGGCACCCCGGTGACATTATGGCACAGGGAACCACGCCATAAAGCGGACGGTGCTCCGGGTGCCACAGCTATCAGAGACACTCGAGTGCTCCAGGAGCTGCGGCCACTGGGTGCACCTTGCCATGGACCAGTTTGGCTTGGCTCATGGGTGTCCCTGGCTCCAGAAACCAGATCCGGTTTATTTTCTTGGAGTTAATTGTATAGGTAATTTTTTATAGTGCTTCTATGGAAAATGAAATTGTTAAAAACGTAAAATAAATCCATCTATGAGTGCACATGCTTAAGCCTGCAGGGAACAGACAAGACCAGTTATGACTCTGCCACTGTCCATTCACGAGACCCATCATATTCCAAGGATGTAGAAAAAGCAGAGATGACAGCAGGACTTTCTTGTGCCATGTATATGGCACAAGTATAGATCCAAAATCAGGCCTCTGGTCCCTATTCTTTGGTAACTAAAGAGTCCAGCTTAGTACTTCAAAAAGGACTAGTCTCTGTTCCCCAGCCCTCTCATCTGATCGTGCTGGCTGCGTTGCTGTTGGCAGGTAGGGTGACCACCAAAGAGCCAAGAGGGATGCTGGCAACCTCTGGCCAGGAATTTCAAAACTAGGATGCTACTTGGGATTTCAGATTTGGAAGAACCTGGGGAAGTATTTTCTCCTGATGCTCCATCAACTCAAAGCAGCAGCAGAAATATTGCAAAACACAATCTTCAGACCAAGGGGGGGAAATCATTAAAGAATTAAAAAGAAAAGCAGATAATTGGGAAGGTTCACTCAGTCTCCTTCTGGGCAGCTCTCTGCATGGATTTCAGACCCCAAGGCCATCATCCCAGTGTACGCAATGCTGACTGCAGGCCCCTGGTGACCACCATTGAAGCGTTTTGTTTGCTGTCTTCTTGATTAACAAACTGAATCCAATGCAAGGATTGACGGGAAATAAAACACCCACAGAGAGCAATTGCTACTGCTATAGAGCATTTCAGTCACAAGTTTGAAACTGTGCAGTGTAACTTAAGTCTTCCCTTTAAATAACCTAAGGTTAAATACAATCATTCTCTTTTCATTTGAATTTCCTGATGTCCTCCTACCTCTCAAACTCTATTTGATATGGATTTTAATTAATTTTTATTACATCACAGAACTATAATTAAAAAAAAACCCAGATCTAGCTTCTGCCTCTCCCAAACTCCCTCTCTGACCTTAGCAAAGTCCTTTAGTATCTTCACACCACAGCTCCTCGTCTGTGCCACAGAGATAGTGACAGTTCCTGTCTGCCTTCGTCTGCTCCACCCAGCCAGCCTGCAAACTCCGAGACATGCACTGCCTCTTCATGTGCACATTTTGATCATCAAGCTTAAACGAGGCTTGTACAGTCCACGTAAGAGAAGCATGTAACAGTCATCAGGGACACAACTCAGAAAGGATTTTAATTAAGAACATTACCAAAAGTAGGAGGGGCAGAATCACGACAGCCAACTCAGCTAGTCCGCTGACAGCTGATCCTCTTTAACTTGCATGCTCCAACTCATTGGTTATTACAACCAAAGGTGGCTACAAACCCCAAACCTCTTAGCAGCACTGTCATTGAAATGCTGGATCCTGCAGCTGAAAGACAGGAACAGCTACCTGGGCTATCTCAGCAGCACTGGAAGTATCTGTTCCTGGCATAAATACAGCTTTAACGTGCATGTGCCTCACTGCACCCTTTTAATCCTCGGTCCCTCAGCTTCCTCATCATTTGCTGGGGAAGCTGCTTTGATATTAGATTATTTCTTAATTTTTAAAACTAAAAATTTGTTTCTACTTCCATTCCTTTACTTCTAAAGTTTCAAAATAATATTCTTTTTAAGAATGTAAAAAGCAGGATTATGGGGAATCTGGAAGCTGAGGGTGCAAATGCTTTGTAGATGTCCAGAAGTATACGACATTGAATTCAGAGAGGCCACGGCCCTGCCTGAGAAATCTACTAGTTGTCAGACCTCATTTATCAAATGAGAAAAGCGAGA
The DNA here is from genome assembly GCF_965183815.1 of Platalea leucorodia. Taxonomy (NCBI): domain Eukaryota; kingdom Metazoa; phylum Chordata; class Aves; order Pelecaniformes; family Threskiornithidae; genus Platalea; species Platalea leucorodia. The sequence continues at coordinate 4,526,842 of NC_138837.1, read as the reverse complement.
GGCATGACCATCTGACATCCCAGCTTACCACACAAATCATCCAACATGACACTTAAGTAGACTCACACACAACAAACAAGCAAGCTTACACAAACTGTCCCATAACTACAAGTAGAATCAAAATACACAGCTCTAGCCTAAGCACTTCAGCATCTACCGAAATTGCATTAGTATCAATAATTATTTAAACTATTACGGAGCCCAGCTGTGAACCAGGACATCCCTGTACAAGGTCCCGTACAAGCGTGGAACAAAGACTGCCAAAACCAGCCTTGGCACAGACATCACGTGCATCTCCCGGTGAGGGCCTAAGGTTGGAGTTCTTTTAGCCCTGCGGTAATAACTTCTTAAATTCAAATCTTTAAATTACTACTTATCCTGTTCCTCAGACCTGTAATGTTCATGTAACAGAAGCTGTTCTTGATTCTTCTGGCTGCACATGTACAGTTTTGATATTACAAATTTAAAGTACACCTTTTTGCTGTCTTACGTGAAGAGCGTACACTGCTTCCCACATTGTGCATTTCTCCTTCTTACTCATCCCAGTCTGGGATAACTAAAAGCAAAACCCAAACCCAAACTCTTAAATAAATCTTGCTTCTCTGGAGTTTAAGCCTGTCCTTTTGTGCTAAGTTGCAACCTCAGTGCGGCATCCAGCAAAGCTACGGGGTTTGGCTTATTCCTCAGCCAAACCAGTCATCAAAAAAACCCGGCTAGGTTGGAAGGATTTTTTAAAAAAAAAAAACAAAACAAAACAAAACAACAAAACCAAAACCTTTTCTTTCATTGAGTTGCTTGGATGGGTCAGTCAGTGGAGAGACAGTTGGCAGAGAGCAAACATGTTAATAATTCCCTGTACTAGCAGGATGACATTCTACTCAGCTGATGCAGCCCACAGACTGTCTGCAGTGGTGGAGACTATTTTAAAAGAAGCTATAAAGCCCCATGAAATGTGCACTGTGCCAGTAAGCCTGCTGCTTCAGCTAACGGTTCTGCCACTTCCTTTGGCAGTGCCAAACATTTAACGGATGGCTCACTCCCTTGCCGCTGTTCAGGCAGTACAGGATGGTATTTGTTTTGATTGCAAAATTAGGAGGTAGCAAGCTTTATGTTAGCATGCGAGCCCAGCAACTTTTTTTTCCCCGCTTGGTATACTATTTCTGCGTGGCAGCTTGGACACTGATCAAAACCTGGCGCAATTCCAGCCAGAAACAGCAACATAAATCTTCCCATCAGGGAAAATTATCAGGTCGAAGAGATGTGCCTTGACCTCATCTTTATCTTCACATTATTATTTACATTACAGTAGCACACGGAGGCTGTCCAGAGACCAAGGGCCCTCAGCACTTAGCACTCTGCAGACAGTGTCTGTGAGCTGGCGCTCACAACTCGCGCTTCACACCGTGAAGTGACCTGCCCAGGGCCACCCGGCGAGCCCGCGGCAGAGCCGAGAGCAGAGCCCTGAACCCCGGCCAGTGCCTAGCCCCGGTTTCGTTAGCCCGTCAGAGAAACGGCACCTCCAAAGCAGTGCTGCTCACACAGGCGTGAAAGGCAGCGCCTGAGCCTTTCTGAAGGCAGGACAGAGCCAGCAGCCAGAATTGCACTGAGAAAGCAAGGCAGCTGGAGCAGGCATCCTCACGCTGCTGCTCCAAGCATTACTCCCCCGCATAGGCTCCTTGCAGCCACCAAAGCAGACGCTCGGTCCCTTTTTCCCTGACAGCAGCAATAGCTGGAAGCTTGGTCAGATTTGCCACCATATGCTACTCCCCACCTGAGAGAAGCAGCAGGCCCACGATCAGCTTGCCAAGACTTTCTTACAACTGCAAGAGAGGTTTAGCACACTACTACTATCCCTCAACACAACCTTAAAGTCAGATAAGAGTATGAACAGAAGGTAGTTGTACCCATTTCATTTTACAGTGGGCTACACCACCGCTCCTCCAGGCTCCTCAGAAAGAAACAAAGCTGGTGGATGTCCTCCTTTTCCTCCTACTCCTTTCCCTTCACAGCCCCATAAGGAATTAAACTTCAGTCGGCTCTCACTACTTACTAACTCCACGTCAGCAGGGATGTTCAAACTCAAGGGATCTGCGATTTGAGACCAAGACTTGAGGACAGACGAGTTGCTTTATCAGCCAACGCTGCCTTGGCAGACACACGCACGCTACACACAATATGCCACCCCCTCAAGACCTGGGGATGAAGCTTTTGCACTTGGCTTCACTGCAGGAAATGGGAATTTGGCTTGTGAGTGCCCCTATGGCACGCTGCAGCTTTGCACTCTGAAAGTCCATTCAGCTGTCCTTGTTGTCTCCCACATCATTAATTCCACACATCAGAGATTTCCTTTTCATGCATATTATTTTGAGCACAGCCTCAATAACATCCCAAGACTGGGAGATGCAACTCTGTCCTTAACTTACCTCTGCATGAGGGAGGGGAAAAAGATCACAGAAGATTAAGTCAGTTCCTTGGCTTTTGACTTGGTTAGTTTAATGCTCATCAGCTTATGCAGATGGATTTCCCACCCTTGGTCTCTCCTTGGCTACAATAAGAGCAGGTGTTTCCTCACTAAGGAGCCTGTGGGTTCCTAACCGGTACATAAGAATCAGCCAGAAGTAACTGGTAATTTCAAGGGCCTTCAGTTCTGATACATACTCAGTGCTCCCTGCAAATCAGGCTGCTTTAAGATGTCTCACATCATGCCTTCAAACTCAGGGTACCCAAAAGCCACTTTATCTTGACTATAAAAGCACTGGGAACTTTTATAAGCAGTATTCCAAGCACCTCAAATAAAACAATGGTCTTTCTGATAATTACAGGCCAGAGTATTTCTCTCCACCAAGTTGCTAACGCCACAGGAAGCGCCTTCTGATCAAGTCTGAGCAAGAATTCAGATGCATGTCACATACCTCCTGCAACACACAAATCATATGGGGCTCAACTGCTTTCTAAAGGCTGCAGTTTCGCACAGGGAGTGATGTTTTACACTATAACAAGTTCATTTTCATAGCTTTGAATTTGCTTTTGAGAACAGTCTAAATAAGCGGCCTCAGTAATGGATTAGGTACAGTTGATCTTGTTTTGGAGTGGGGAAAAGGACAGAATGACCTCTGGACGTTTCTTGCAGCCCTACATGTTGTGGTCCTCTGAAAACATGGAGGCATATTTTAACTCGGACATACGTTGGTTTTGTGCAAGCTCCTGAGTTACACACGGTTTTGTTAACAAGGCTACAGGAGGAAGGAAAAGTGACAGTGGTTAAAGAGCTTACTCCGTGTTGGATTTCTGACTGGAGGAGTCCAGCCAGCTTTGAGACCTGACTCTGCAGTAAGGACTGGACTGAGATTTCTGAAATGAAGTGAACTGCACTTGCAAAAAATCTTCCAGGAAGTAGCTCAGCAAATTAACTGGGTGACCTATAATGAAAATGTTAACAAACACCTAGTTTTAGCAGTGGAAATAAGCATCTATGAACAGGTTTCAGAGTATGTAAAGCAGCTGGTGGCTTGCACATTGGCACTCTGGGAAGACAGAGTCTAATCAACAGGATGGGAACAGGTAGGTACTTCACAGGAAAATGCTAGTTGTGCCTCTCACAACAAGATACGCCAATTATACCTGTATGGCAATGGGGGAAAAAAAAAAAGTGTTGGGCTGTTTCAGCCTTCATTTTCATAACAGAGATTTGGCAGAGAAAGGCAAGTGTTTGGGAGAATCACAAGCCTGGGCAGAGTCTGCTCGTGCCATTTGTTCCTAGAGGGGAAAGGTGGAGATGCAATGAAATTACCTTGCATGACCCACAGGGTTGAACCCACAACATCTCATAATCAGAGGAGGAGCCAGAGAGAAGCTGGGCAGTCAAGGTTTACAGAGAAAGGAGAGAAGGTGAACCTGCTTCTGAGCATACGCTCTCTCTTACCTAGTGCACTGCAACACACTGAATACTTATTTGGCAATTCCTAGCACTTGTAGGGGTTACTGCAGTCCCCCAAAAGCCCACGTGCAACAGAAGCGCTGCAGCCTTGGACATTAGGCAAAAAGGAAGCACTGGAAAGGTGCTGGCATGTGGCCAGACACCATATGAGCTCCCAACAGGTCAGGAGCAGGATGGGGGACCTAGGGGAGGCAGGAACATGGCTGAAGGCACATTGGAAGTCTGGTATAAACCACAACACAGAGAGCAACTCAGTCCTCCTCTGTGATTCAGCAACCACTTCAAGGCCCATCCTGCAAAGCGCTAAGCACCTTTCCCCTCTCAATAAGTTGCGCAGTTTCTGTGGCTCAGTGCCTCTCCACAGAGGGTTTTGCAGACTTATCACCTACAAGATACAACTAATTGGTCAATCAAGATAAATCTCTTTCTAAGGAAGGTTTAGGCACAGACAGAAACAAAACTCAAGCTCTCCACACACTTTTTGGCCCCTCTACCTGGGTCAACTCCTTCTTTAGCTGTCCATGAGGGAGAGAGAAAATGACAAAGGAGGTTAAGTGCTAGATATCTGGGGCTGGAGAATCTATTCAGACTGATCAGACTTGTGGATGCTCCCATTGTTGTAGTTACAATAGCTATGATAGCTGATCTAGTCAATGCTACCCAGCCCTGAAGACACATCCTCTCACTGCAGGACTGCTGCAGAACAGGATCCCAGCTAGGGAAGTCCCACTGTACAAGCATAAGGTGTGCAAGAGCATGGAGATCTTGTTCTCTTTCCTCATGTTTCCTAAAGCACCACAAAAATAAATTGCAGCCTAGTCAAGAAGAGGAATCTCTTTATTAAAGTTGGCCAAGGAGGGGGAAAAAGTTTGATGATCCCAAATTCAAACCTTGCTGATGGGCATCGCAAAAGACTCTACAGACTCGGTCACAATTTCTTCAGACTGGCCAATTCTGCAAATTCAGAACTGGAATAAATGCTGTCTACTGGATGCCGCCTTTGTTATTCCACCTCTCAAGGTTTCTGGTATTATTATCACTTTAAACTTCACAGATAAACAGAATCTACTGTTCTACCTCTACTCACCCTTGCTTATGCATTCACATCCATACTTCAAGACCAATCAGAACTACAAATCCATTTGCTCACTTGGGTTTGAACCGCAGTCACCCTTTATTAGCATCCTTCATGTCAGCATTCCCAACTGCTCTGTAAGTGGGAGACTGAAACTGCTTAACAGCCTGATGTTGGAACAGCTCGGTGGCAGAGGATCTTTGGATTCCTGCTTGCCCAGCCATCAGGCAGTACTGCCACATCGCACAAGGAGCAAAAGAGGAAAATCTCACTTGCCGAGAGCTGCGAAGAAGAAAATATACATGTAAAAGCGCAGGAGCAACAGGTCCATCTGAGACACCACCAAAATGACAGGCAAGCAGGCTGAGGCTGTTAATCATTTCAATACTCGATCATGACGCTGAACAGTCTTAAGCTGATACTCATTGGCTTCAGCAGAAGTCAGCCTAGGGTTCCTTTTGCTTACTTTCCTTCAGGAAGCAAAATTGGTGGAAACAGATACAAATACTACTGAGCAGATAAACTGGAAGAGGAAACAGGCAGCTAACCTACACCCTGTGGGAGAAAGCAAAACATAGAGAAAGTCAGGAAAAGAAAGGAGGAATGAATAGAGTGAGGAGATAGGAAGTTAAAGCTTCCCATTTCATGCAGTTTGAAAACGTGATTGACCACAGGTTGCTGTTAAATGCTGCATCATACACATCCACTCTACTTTTCTGAACGACAGACTAGAGCAGGGGGAGAGAAGCCCTGGTGTGGTCCATCCAGGCTTGGTCACCATTTTTGTTGCCATGCAGCAACACACAAAAAGGACAACCACGCACCAGACACTGTACGAGGACAGTACGCGTTGTAGGAGACTCCAGCCTCTGCTCATGACCAACACTGCAAGTGGGATGGGACGATGGAAGAAAAGCTGGAGCCTGACTGATTGCTAGGGCAATGGACTGACAGGTTGAACACCTCGACTTAACCGTGTTTCATCAGGATGTGCCTAGAGACCAACTGCACTATGACCAAAAGGCTCCACTGCCCTGACCAGGACCAAGCACACTGCAGCATGCACGGAGTCTCTGCCCTGAGGAGTGAGCAGTCCAGACAGGCCAGGAAAGAGGCACAAATTGGTAAAATGTAATGGTCTTAAAAAGAAAAACTAAAAAAAAAAAATCACAGCGCAGGTCAGTACCACAACCCACCTCCTTCAAGGCTCTGTCTCCTAATTCCCCGCTGTTCATCTACTGCTTTACACCCTACCTTCTCCAAAGCATGACTTATCCAACACATGATACTACTGCCAATTCATCCTGTGACTCCAGAAATCAGTTTTGCCAATTTCAGGTCAGCAAACCATGTTTCAGTCAAATCATGTAAAACAAAACAAACCATACTCTGGCACTGACCCAAGTTTCAAGTGATACGTGCATAAGAGAAGCATTTAGGTACACTCATTAAAGCATAACGTGGCAACACCCGCACAGGCTTCAGAACTCCTAATGGGATTATTGTACATCTACACCCTCGCAGGGTTCTCTTTTTCTGCTTTTTAAAGGATATGATCTGCACAGTTAAACATTCACGTTCTGAAAAAGAGAGTCTGCCCTTCCCCTTTTTAATCAGCATACGGTGCTCTGTGTACTTTTACAGTATAAGAAAAAAACCTCAAACTCACTTAGTTTGATTCAGCATACAGTGAATAAATTACACATAGTCTTTTCACAACAGGTTTTGTCATGACTGTTTCTTTTTCTGCACTTTGATTTCCAACAAGAGAGATTCCTGGACACAAAACATTTTGAAGAAAACACAAAAAACAAAACCAAAAAACCAAGAGCTCGAATACTTCCCTGCTGGGCAGAGCATCTCCAAGCTTCTGTTATACCTGCAAAGAATTACGAAGACGACAGCTACAAAACAGCATGCTGACACCTCAGCTCAGCTCTTAACACCCTATGCTATAGGCTTGTCAGTTCCCTACTTGTAAAATGGGGATACGAATATTTCCACTACCATCTACGATTAAAGTAATTAGTCTTTTCCCATGCATTTATACATTAATTCCCCCTCAGTGTTAGGGTTATACCAAATTTTAAGAAAAAAAAACCAAACACACAGAAGAACCTATATTTACAAGGTGTTCAAATACCATAACTTAGGTCTCTGGAAACACTTAACTGTTCTTTACTAAGTACAACACTAATTGTCATTTGAAGAAACTGCAAAGCTAAAACTGCCATCTGCTTTATCCCTTTCCCCATACTACAGTGCTCTTTAAACACATTTCTAAAAGATAAACCACAACACCCAAGAGGTCCTTCGTGACACCTGTTAGGGACGGGGGTTGAGATACAGCCAAATTCCACTTCCAACTGAATTTAAGAGGCTACATGTAACAGGAAGATTACCTCCTCTTAATGAAACTAAGTACAAAAAGTATTCTGAACAAAGTAAAATACAGAGCCCTTGCAAATAGCATTCGATTCCTACGTGTTACCTATTTAAAGGACTGTTTTCTGCTCTGTGTACCTAATAATCTACACTCCAGTTCTCCCTTACATCACCAGTACGGCATGGCCATATATCAGCATTATTAATATAATTTACAAGTGCTACAGATGTTACCCTTAGGGGCAGCTCCATGCAAACATCGACAGAGAAGACAGACGTCTAATAAACAGACACAGATCCGTATGTTAACTTGTTAGAGCCATTTCACAGTGCATAGCAGAACCATCAAAGTGATTCATTAGAGAAAATACCTTCCTTCATCAACAGACCTCCCTTGCACACTTCTTGCGTTCCAACGCTTTCTCCTACTCAGTTTTTAAATTTATTTTTATATATTAAAATGATTAGAGTTAGTATTTTGAAAAAGAACAGATTTGTTTTAGGACAAAAAGCATTACAAGCGTAGTAAGAACAGATGAGCTGCCACTGGTTTAAATCATGCTCTGGTTTACAGCTACAGCACTGCAACTTTCCCATGCAAAGTCTACCTAAGTCAATATATGACAATCAAGTCAGTTTAAGGGGACGAACAATGAAATGAAAGTGATTGAATTACCATGACATAAATACACTACTTGTTAGCTGAGCCACAGTAACATTATACTTGGTAATGGTGCAGAGTAAGTACACCCACCCACCAAGTTAATTATTGCAGCTCAGCCGACAGAGGAGCAGTAACTCGTTAGACTGCAGTAGCCCTTCCATTTATGACCACCACTCATCCCCTACACATGTTCCCCTGAAGGGGTGGCACCGACTTAGCTTTATCTGTTTCCAAACCAATTTAAGGCCCTTCTCTTTGAACAAGCACGTTGTTCCAGAATAACTCAATGTGTTAACTTAAAGCAAACATTGCCAAACAAGTGCAAAAGGCTGTATGTGGTCTGCTATTTCAGATGAAAAGTGCCTCGCTGATTTTGCTAAGGTTGACTAGATACATAAATTTGCTCAGCTAGGAAGGAAGTTGCAGGTCAGCTAAGGTGTGAATAAACTGTGATAGCTAAGCTGCTGTCACTCCCTGAGAGGGCATCAAAGCAGCTTCCACTGCCTGAGTTTATGCATCTGATTTAAACTCCCAAACAGTATGCAAGAAAGGGAAAAATTTGGATCTTAGAGTCTATTACCCCTCCCTATGCAGGGAGCAGAGGCTGCTAATTCGGGGGAAGAGGGGAAGGTGCTCCCTGCTGCCTAACACACCCAACGGAGGAAGGTGGTCTCCCTCCGCACACCCAGAGGAACACCACTCTCTCCGCAAACCGCTCTGGACAGACAGACTCCTAATAGGAGGAGCTAAGCGTCCCCACGCACAGCTCCTGCTGAGAGCACCCACAGCTTATCTTCCTGCGCAGCGAGAACAGGCAAGCCCTAAGCCTCTCTTAAAGCTCCTGCATATGGATGAAGTTCAAGTCAAGGGAAGTACAACCATGACAGCGTGGACACAAGTATCCTAATTTATTCCCATGTGGCTTATTCCTGCCCGGGAAATGAACACACTTTCAGCACACAGGCTGATCCATAGTACCCACACTCAGACAAGCACTGACTCCAGCAAAGTCTTAGGGGAGCATACGCTTTTTCACACTCTTGAGGAGCTGCGCTTTAACGCTATTTCACAGACCATAAACTGAACTGTTTGCAACTTCTCTGTTGGTGCTAACGGCAATGCTTTCCAACAAGGACTAGCGCTCTCCGTTATACCCACACACAATTCTTACACATACAGTACAGAATACACACGAGCTCAGCGTATCAGTTTCACTACAGCCCACAGCACAGTTCCTACACCAGCCTTGGAAAGCAAAAAGGCTATGTCCTACACCCCCTCTCAGCAAAACAGCGCGGTACCGCAAACTTTGCACTTGCTTACAGCCAAACCTATTGACCAGTGCAGTTTTAGAAAACAGATTTCTCTTAGCGTGGCCATATTGGTGGGTTGCGAGAAATTGTGATTCCCCAACCAGGCACCCGCCGTAATGTTACACGAGGATAAGTTGAGCAGGTGAAAAAGACGAAGTTACACACGGAAAAAACGTGCCTTTCCTTCAATACAGGTTAGGTTTGGTTACAACGGGCGAGCCAGTCACACAAAGTGCATCTCTGCTCGTATATTTATGTCAGTGCATGAAGTCCTCTCCAAGGATATCAGTGCGGCTGTATCAGTAAAGCGCTCCAAGTGTAAACTTCAAAAGCGGAACAGCTCTCAAGGCCAGGAAGGAAAACTGCAACCCTTTTCTGTCTCTGCCTCTCTCTTTTTAAAGGAAGGAGCAAACAGGATCATTCCCAAAGCAGACCGGGGTCAATCAGAACCAAGTCTAAATCTCAAAGTTTGAAGCTACGTGGAATCAGTTCAGCCGGAGCATCTTCTTCCAGATTGGTCCCCCATGCACAGGAATTTCACCTCAGATTGTCTTTGCTACACCTGTTGCATTGCTGGTGGAGAGGACAACGTTGAGCCCTGGTCCCAGCGAAGGAGTAAGACACTCAAATAAATCTTCTCCTCTGTCCAGGTTATCCATGTTGCTGAAATACATCCAGACACGATGGTGTCTTCTTATCAGACTCAAGCTGGAAAGAGACCGAGGCCTGGAAAGGCGCGAAAGGAATCCAAAATAGAGGTGAGTGTTTCTTTGGTTGGTATCTGATCAGTAAGACTGGGAGAAGGAATAAGGACTAGTAGAAAAAGCAGCACATTATGGTGAATTTCCACATTGCTCTCCAGAAGAATTTAAATCCTTCCAATGTTGGCTTTAGCAACAAGTGGGTTAAAGAGTTAGTGTGCCCCAAAGAAAGTTGTTCACCTCCAACAAGCACTAACGACTGACAAAAACACACTCATGTCGCAGTAAGATAGCATGGAACAAAAAGCTCAAGATAGACACATCCTTCCAAAATGTCCTGACAGCTCACTGAGCAGCACAGCAAACAATGGCTCCTTCCTAATCCCCAGAACTCTATTGCTTACAATGGTGTTCTGGGTTATTACTGGAGAATAATGTGGCAATTTAAAAAAAAAAAAAAAAAAACACCAACAAAACAAAAACAACACACACAACAAAACGAAACATACGGTTCATGGTAATGATTGGGAAACCCACTGCGGATTAATGAATTTTGCAAATTAGCAAAGGAGGAGCGACCAGGATTAAAGAGAAACAATTAACCACAGAGATGCAAAACACTCTTTGTTCATTTATTTAGCAAAGTGTCATTCTGCCTGCGCTGAAAGCACCTGATAGCTTACCAAAGTAGACAGAGAGTAATATATTTTGTAAAAGTAATTAAGCCTTTGAAACATGAGACCTCACTACATCACTCAGCTGCTGCCGAGGAGAGGGATTTGACTCCTGAGTTGTTTGTGCTGTCAACGAGAGCGATCAGGCTCCCAGATTACTCCAGGGAGAAGCAGCGAGATTCTAGGAGTGCGGCAGAGCTTGGCTGGAAACCAACAACCCGCTGCACAAGTGCCTCCCCCCCCCAAAGTTAAGAGGTAAACATTAAACAGCACCTTTCAGAACGTGTACCAATTAAAAGGTGCATCTGTAAAAACTATGGGAAGCCCCAGCCTTCGCCAGGGCAAACTGCTTTACCTGCGTGCACTGCCTTCAGCTGACTGAGGCTCACAGGTCAGGCAGGCTGGATCCCCGGCCTGCAGACATGGTTTGTGGATACCAAGAGCCTCCGGTTGACTCCCCACCATTTTAGGAGATGACTGAAGGAGAAAGTTTTAACCACATGGTTCCTAACTCAGGAAAAAAGCATTTTCAAGATTAAGAACTGTGATTCAAGTCATTGTACCCAGTGCAGTTACAACAGTGCAAAGAAACTAGCTACGGAGCCTACTGAAATACTTGCATTTGCAGGCACTGATTAACGAAACCAGCCTTCTTCAGAGACAGATAGTGAAAGAGCACTGCTGCCTAGCGTGCCTGCTGAGCTGGAACATCAGAATCTTCAACATGCTTTTCTTCTAAGCATTTTTTAAATGACAAGAACTAAAGTTTTTGAAAGCACCTCAGTGCTTAAATGACAGAAGTTTTATTTCCAGAAGCAATGGAGCCTAGTTTTTATTTGAAGTTGATGAAACTAACACTCCAAAGTCAGTTTTGAGAACAAGCCTCAGACACTTTTACATTGCACATGCATTTCTTTTTAATTTAAACTCTGCACGCATAGGTCACTAAAACTAAAAAGCCTTTCATTGGAATAGCAACTGTCTCAGCACTGAGCACTATATAGGCAGCGACTATAGAAGACAATATTGCAATCAAGCTTATGCTGAACATTGAATAAGACAGTTACCCTCCGCCCAACCCTTTTATTAAGCATCGTCTCAAAGCACTAAATACATGCACGAGTGAGTATTTTTAACCAGCGTGGACTAAAGAGAAAGAAATATACAATCTTGGCATTTATTCTTTCCAAGAAGGAAGGCTTTGAGGTCAGGAGTTACTCTGTTTCAGCAGGAGCCTCCCAGTGTATTATTAAAAACTCCCTAAACTTCTGTGCTAACAAAATAAGACACACGGCAGCCTGCTACTGCTGGGATCCGCAGATTAGGAGGCAGGACTTCGCGTGTACAGTACACGCAAGTAGCTGGGCAGTTGTAAGCAACACAGATCGGGTTTTTTTGCTTGTAAAGCAACCAGACTGCTTCGGGGATTTCTTGTTTGTTTTGATTGATGCATATTTATTCTGCACTTCTCACCCGTATACTGCAGCACATATGGTAGTCACCAAGTCCTCTAATACCTTGACTTACCACCATGTGAATTAAAGACAAGAGTCAGCTTTAAACCTAAATTTCCACTTTAATTTAAAGACACCCTCTCAGCACACTTACATATACTGAATGCATTGAAAATACTAACAAGCATATTAGAAAAACCACTTCTCTGTTCCCAGCAAGTAACAGCAGGTGTGCTTTGCTAATTGTGTTACTCCCTAACCTACTATTTACTAGTGTCAGGGAACTTAGGATGTAAAAAAAAAAAAAAAATATATATATATATATATATAAAACATTCGAATTATTAGTGAAGCCATCGTATTTGCTTATCCAAAAAAGTTTATTTTAGTAACTTTTGATTCCTGAAGACATCAACAGAAAGGTATATCCACACTACAGAATTGGCACAGAACATTGAGCGTGAACCTTACAGAATGCATGCTCCACACTGTCAAAAGTCATTTCTGTAGGAAACACATTCCCTATTAACACCCTGCAAGACTGAACCACGTAGCTTAAAGACGCGCACGGATCTGCGACCTGAACACTACAGCTTTGTTTGAAAGTGAAACCAAGCAGGCTACAAATAATGCTCTATCCCCCGTGCCCTGGGAGGCGCAGAAAGCAAACAAGTAGTATAAACGGAGGAAAAGTACGACTGAGTTTGGAAGTTTTACATTTTATTATCGGTAGCATTATTTATAGCGTGACACTTCTATATATAAATCTGTGATCTGCGTTTCTTTTTACACCTATAAAGCATATCAAGTTTAGGCAACGAACCCTCGGTTTCCATTTATTTGCGAAAGTTCGGTAAACACCAGACACTGACGCGAGCAAAGCGGCTGTATGTACACGCATCTACACAAGCATACGCGCACGGAGGAGACACGAAACGCGCGCTTTTCAGCGCAGGATACGCAGCCTGCTCAGACCTTTCCCAGCTCCCGAGCCAGCGACCCGGGCGGCGGCGGGGCAGAGGGAAATGGCCGGGAGCCGCCGGGCGCTCGCCCAGGGCGCGGGGCCGCCGCCGAGCCCCGCTCCGCGCCCCGAGCCCGGCCGCTCGCCGCCGCCGGAGCCGCCCGGAGCCGCGCACCGCCGGGAGCGGGGCTTGCTGCTGCCTCGTCCCCCGCCTCCCCACTTATTGGTTTTTTTTTGTTTTGCTTTTTTTTTTTTTTTCTTTCTCTCTTCCCCCCTTTTTTCTTTTTTTTTTCCCCCCTCTTGTTTTTAAGGGCGCCTGCAGCCCTCCTCTTCCTCGCCCCTAATTTTCCCCTTCAAAAGATGGCGGGCAGAGAGAGCGAGCGAGGGAAAGCGAGCGAGAGAGGGGGAAGAAGAAGAAAAACAACAACAACAACAACAAAATTAGGAAAGAAAGAAAACCCCTCCTGCGTGGGGACGCGGGGCTCCGCGGGGCCGGGGCTGCGCCCGTCCGGGGCGTCTTCGGGCGCTCGGCGAGAAGGGGAGGGGGGAGCAGAAGATGGAGAAGAAGCGGCAGAAGAAGAAGAAGAAGAAAAGGGTGGGCAGGAGCGGCGGGGCCGGGAGGAAATCAATGGCCAGGCTGCAGCCGGCCCCGCCGCGCTTTGTTGCATTGTCGCGGCGCACAAAGGCTGCGGGGCCGCGGGGAGCGACGCGGGGCTCTCGCAAGAAGAAGGAGCAGAAGAAGAGAGGAGGGGGAAAAAAAAAAAAAAAAATCAGCATTGGCCTTTCCCAAGTGGGTTTTGCTTTCCTCCCCCTTCTTCCCCGGCCCCCCTCCCTCCAGAAACCATGTCCCAGTGCTAGCAATGCACACCCAAGCATCTAACAAATAAAGGGAAAGATTAAATAGATTACTTTGCCCCGGCAGCTCCAGCAACGTTTGCCTTATAGTCCCTCCAGTTGCTCTTCTTTTTATCCTCGGCAAGGCAGTATAATAGATGCGCTAAGGCGCCCAAGAGCTCATGCGCCGGGGCGCAAGGCCATGTGGGGACGGTAGTCCCGGGCCGGGCCGGGGGAGAGGCGGCCGCTAGCCCCCGGACTACAAGTCCCAGAAGCCGGCAGGCTCCGTTCCCCCCCCCCCGGCCCCCCGCTCCCTCCCCGGACCGGCGGGCAGGGGAGAGGAACAGCAGGGGTGATGCCCCGGTCAGCGGGGGCGGGTGAACACGCTCCCCCCCCGCGGGGAAAGCGCCCCGCGTGGTTTTGGGCGGGGGGACCGCGATAAAAACCCGCGGGGACGTGGCGGCCGGCGGCTCCCGTCGTCGTCGTGTCCCGTCCCCCCCCCCCGCCCCGGGCAGACATTGCCGGGGAAAATCCCGGCTTCCCCCGGCCGCCCGCCCGCCCCCCGGGCTCCGGAGGCGCCGCCGGAGCCCTTCGGAGCGCAGCGGGAAACCTGCGGCTCCCCGGCGGCCGGAGCCGCGCAGGGCCGGGCGTGCTGCGGGGACCGAGTTTTAAATCACAACTGCGGGAGCTGCCTCGGTCGTTTTCCTTTTTTTTTTTTCTCCTCTTTTCTTTTTTTTAAGTCGCGGTTTGCATTGGGTAATGCGCTCTCACATTTATTACGCAACAACTAATACGAGCCGCAATAAAAATAGAACACCGGCAAGGCAAGCTGTAGCAGTAAGTAGCAAAAAAACCCCGAAACATTAAGAAAACCCACAACCTGATGTAGCTTGCACTGGTTAGTGCATTTCATAATATCGTCAACTGCTGGAAACAACAAGAAAAATAATTCAATGTATACAATAAAACCAGAATATGAGTTTGACAAACACACCCACCGTAAGAGCATCAACAAACAGGAGCACTGTTACAAACGCTTCCAAATAACAGACCAACACAGCCTATATCCTGAAACAAATCTACACATGCAAACAGAAGTTAAAAAAAAAAAATACTGTTATAACCCCAAATATGATTCAATTGCTGCAGCACAAAAAGAAAGGGAAAAAAAAACAGAACTGTTGGAAAATAAACGAGTCCAGGGGAAACATCTGAGCGCCAACATAAAATAAGAAGTAGTTAGGGGATTTCTCTGTGGACACATATGCCAGCAGAGGCTGCCACGCTGCCTGTTACAGCCAGCCATGCCGCGATGCCAATTAATAAGTCAGTTTATTGTAACCATAAGGTGAAGGCAGTTTTACTGGAAGACCTTATTTCCAGAAGATTAGCTTTTGAAAAACGTGACCAACGGGACTGAAATTGCTCAGGAGCTCTGATATAATCAGCAAGATTGGTTTTCGTACAGGCAAGAGGACAGATGCTTAGGAAAATTCCACTTAGCCAGGCTTCTGGCTGCCTCGGGATGAAAGCGAAGTTGTGCAGATGCCTTAACCGAACCCAAGAAAAAGCGCTTTTTTGCACTGAACTTCAAGGTTCGAGCAAATTCAGGAACTAGAAACTCGCTCACAGCCGTACCGCTCTTGGATGCGCTTACTTTGTAAGACAGAATTGGAAGCCGCATCTGCATCAACGGCCAAAGCCCGCACTTGGGCTCTGCGTGGCTTGGGCTGCCCTCCCGCAAGCTGACCTTTTTGCCTTGACCATCAGGTACCCGAAAGCCACTTCAGTGCCCTCTGCACCCAGCGCACACGGCCTCTGCGGGAACACGGAGCACGCGAGCAGTAAGAAAAAAGTACATTCTGGGGCTTCCTAAGGGGAACAGCCACACTTCACAAGCGGGTGTTCCTTACATTTGCCCCACAGCTGGTCATCCTATGTTCCACGTTGCCAGACTGAGCGAGGAAATCCCTTTGAAACACCACCTGAGCTCTGCCCTGCCTAAAGGCGTCCTGGATACTGGGTACAGGGAAGAATCGGATTTTGAGCGCAGGGCACTTTTTACCATCATTCTGCTGTATTCCCATTTTCAAGGCCATTCTAAAAGAGTACACATGTACCACAGCATTTGAGAGCTGAAGAGCACCAGGTCAGTTCTTTCGAACGCACTGTCCTGCTCCAGCACATGCTTGATCCACATGGATAAGCAGGGTATAAATTTATGAACGCCGTAACACACACACAGACACCAAATCGTGAGCATGACCAAAGAGCCCCTACAGGAAAACTGCTGCCACACTAGGCATGGGGGCTGGGAAAAGTTGGCAGGCTGAAGCTTTCCAAGGGAGGGGGCAGGGAGTAATCAGCTCCGTATTCATTAGGAACACTTGGGAAAACATACACCTTTCGCTCTAAAGACTCATTTTCAGCTGAACCATAATCCGAAAGTTTGATTTTTAAATGTATTTGTATTTTAGTTTGAGACAAATTCCTGCAACAAAAAAGTGTGTTGGCTGAAATGTTAAGACTTGGCAGAGTTATAAGCAACTGAACAGGGGGTCTCATAACGCAGCGCTCAGCAACCTCAGCGACACGGAGAGAGCGCAACAGAGGGGCTGAGCAAAACGGGTGAGCGCAGGCAAAAGGGCAGAGACACGAGAAGCTGGGAGGGTCCCCGCAAGAGCATAAAGCCCTTCAAGCTGGCAGGGCAGAGTCACCTCACAGTGAACACGCACAACTTCAAAACTGGAGTTTGAGCCTCACTGCAAGTCCACTTTCAAGTGCAGCTGGTGATGGAGGGTGCGACAAAACTGCAACCCAAAAGCAGTCTCCAACTACGCCTCATACCTCCTTATCTCACCCAGGGTGGGCATAAGATGGTTTCATCCCAAATTGTTTTGTTCATTATGCATCAGGCTGAGCGGGCAAAACAATTCACATGAGAAACTGTCCCCAGAGATTTCACCACGATCAGCTTTCAGCCTGGAACACACAAGTCACTCACACACCTGCCTACCTGTAGGTCTGCAGCCTTGCGCTTGAAGAACCCAGCTGCATCCTCCAAGGGAACAGGAAGGCAAATACATTCTAGGGATCCTTAAAGCCTTCTTTATGCAAGGCAGTGAGTTTAGATAATGGTTTAGCTAAAGAGGCACAGGCTGACTCAGTTTGAATAAGCCCCATAGGAGGTACAGCGAAATCAAATCAGAATGATTCAAGCACAAAGTACCTGGCCCAAAGTAAAAGCACTCAGACTGAAGAAAAGATAGTTGCAACCTTTAAATGAATTTCTGAACTGATTTTGCCAGATTAGTTTTACACACAAGATGTAACAGTCTGCCTGTTCTGGAATACCTTAACTCCAGCTTTTTCCATAAAATGCAAGACAACAGCAGTAGCTTTTTACTTCTTCCTCCTCCCCAAGCTCAGAGGAGCATCCTAGATTCACCCAAGGCCTTCTGATTAGCCTCTGTGGTCTCTTATGTTGCACCTCCAGTTACCCAATTAGTACCTTGTTAGCTAACACCTGCAGTGTATTTATTCCTTGCCATTGCACTACTTTTAACCCTTAATGCACAGTGGTACATACGCCCTTCTAGGAAGCTTTGTGCATCGGCTTTGACAAGAAAAACTTATTTGTGCAAAACCAGAGTTGTTTGCAGGGCTGCTAAACACTGACACTTTTTGCTTCTCTTGGTGTCCAGGGTAGGACTTGAGTCTTTTGAAAACAAGGGTGGACGGAAGCAGAAAAGGGAGATACTTGTCTCTGTGGGACCAATGAGTTTTGTGAGAACTGGCCACGCTCAGCGCCTTGCATGACTGCACCCAACAGCATTTAATGTAATCAGGGACTGCTGGGAACACTAACCAGGAGCAACCAATTTTTCTGACCTTTGCTATAGGTACTAACTGTAAGCTTCCGATTCTTTACCTCACCATTCAGTGCCTGTTTCACCATCAAAACCATCGTTCCCTGCTGCAAGGGAGCTCTTTGTTGGTATTTGTACTTGGGAATTACCAAGGGATTACAAGTGGAGAAGGCTGCTGAAGGGGTGTGAATACCGCATCGGCAATGCATTCTGACCTCCATCTCTGGGCACGTCCGTAGGCACGCTGTACATCTACACGCACACGAAAGGCTGATGCACGCTCCACACGCCTTGAGGCAGGCAAATTTGGCCGTTCTGACCATTTTGTCAGCCATCAGCCACCAGCCACCACGGGCTACGAGAGACCGCACGTATCAGCGAACTCACAGCAGACCCTATTACCAGCAGCTGCTGTGTCTAGAGTGGATGTTGTGATACAGTACAAAAAGAGAATTTATTCAATAACAGTCACGTTTGGGATAAAGAAATAATAGTGCCCAAATCGAAGATTGCTCAAGAGTGTGTAGTACATGTCTGGGATTACATGACTTGGATCATCCCAGAGAGAAGGGTGTTGAACACAAGGGGATAAATGCTCTTACTGCATCTTTACCAATTATTTTCTTCACTGTAGTGGCAGGATTTCCTCGATTGAGTAAGCGTTATTCAGTAAGGTAAGGATGACAGGACTAGGGCAGAGGTTTGAAACAATAATTGCAGTTTGTTCTTCTGTAGTACCTTTCATCTGTGGAATTCACAACAATGCAATAATCCTCCTAACAGCTTTTGTAGGTAAGGAAATATTATGAGCCCTGTTTTTCAGCTGAGGAAGCTGAGAGGGAATGTGATGACGCAGAGAATCATGGGCAGAGCCAGAACTGGGACTCGGCTCTTCTGACTCATGCTTTGTAGTTCTGAGAGCCTGGACACACCAGTTGGTGAGCCACCCTGGCTACTCAGTGCCTATAGGACCTTTGTCTCTTCAGTGTTCACTCTTCATCTGCAAAAGGGTGAGCAGAGCCCCCAAACAGGGAACCCAGGAGCCAGGATGTCTACGAGCCCCCAGAGGCACAGCACTCTGGTAATTGATGGGAAGGCAGGAAAGAACTGAGCTATCCAAGACCCAAAGGATCTTGTAAGTGTTCATCTGCAAATATAAGTTTTGATTGCGATCTAAATGATGGTCTGGAGACAGCCAATATCCAACAGAGGGTCCAGAGTGGATTTAAATAATGTCCTTCCAGATCGGCAGTTCTCAAACCAGAGAAACAGAGATGAATGGCTTCCCCTGCAATGGAGAAGGAGTGAAGAGCCTACAAAATATTATGTGTGACCTTGGTGTCTTTTATCAGGATGTAGAAAGAAGCATTTCTTGGAGGAGCTGGAGGCTGGGATACAGTGGGCTCAGATTTATATGTATGGAAAGAAGCAGAGCAAAAGCCTAAACTATTGTGGGAGAGAAGGAAGGGACATGACCACGGGATTTGAGAAGTGAAGAGAAAATGCCCAGCCAATATGGCTCCGTATCTTTGCCCACAGTAAATATGTTTCTTTGGAAATCAGCTGCATCTGACTGGTTTTGTTACACATTCAGTGTGATGTAGAGACGTAGCACCTGCTGTTAACACAGTGGTTTGCACAGGTAAGCAAGCTTGTGAATAGTGTGTGCTACTGAGTTGGCAGTTTAAATGAACAGATACTAGAACATGCTAGATTTCAGCTGGCTAAAGCCCTGATGGCTTCCTGTGTTTTCTTACTTGTCCTCCTGCCCTCTTACAAAGACTGGAGAGAATGGTAAAGAGATGCTCTAACGAAATAGTAACACTTTCAAACAGCTTGATTTCTAAATTGTAATGAGTAATAAATACATTCAGATTTCCCTAAAACTATCTCAGGGATATGAGATAATCGTATTGAACCATCCGTTCATTGGAGTTGCATCCATTTGCACCAGCCAAGAACGAAGCTCCTGATTCACAGAAGTGCTGAGAACCTGCTGCTCCAGTTGAAGTGGCTGGGAGAGGCAGGCTGTCATCACGTCTGGCAGTCAGACTGTCTGTGATTCAGTCTGGGGCTCTCAAATCAGCAGCCTTTGTGCATTAACTTGGCTGCGACTTGCACTGGGGGGAATCTGCTTTGAAGGATACACTATAGCACATTGCTGGACTCCAATCCTGCTTCTCTTCAAAAACATGGACTGTTTCTTAACAGGTCTTTACTAACATGGAGCTCAATACATTCAGTGTTCAATGATCTGACTTTGAAAGGAGTCCTTCAACTTCCATAGGCCCCTTGTGCCCAGGCTAAGTGTTTGTACACATCCCTCCCTGGGCAGAATGAATCAAATCCTACCTGCTCTCCACTGGGGTAAGACTTCCTAGTTTTAAATGAACAAATGTTGGCAGTGAAGCAAGCAAGGTTCATACTGTAGTGGGGGAGGTAGAAATATCATCCTGGAAAAGGCTCAGTGTTTGTTTTTAAATCCCAGAAGAAACATATGAATGTGATGTATCTGGGATTTAGAAAAAAACAGAGCAGCGTATTAGCAACCACACAGAAACAGCTATATGTCAGAGATCAGCTGCTCTTTAAAAGCCTAAAAGATGCAGCAGGTCTCCCATGAGCTCTTCCTCCCTCTGTTTCTTGAGCAGCGTGTAACACACAGTAAGTCTGTTCTGTGCTTCCTCTGTCTGCCGAGAGGCCCAAGCAAATAAAAGTCCTGAGATTGCTAATTGTGCCAACACATAAACATGGGTTTACACAGCTCGTCAGCTCAGTGCCATATTACTCACCATTGCAAACGTAAGCACGAGCTTGCTTGCGGCAGTCAGGTCTAAAGAGCAGATCCAGCACGTACTGAAGTTAGCGGGAGCTTTTCCACAAACATTAACGTCCTTTCGATCAAATCTGCAGGACTGGATTAGTTCTGGTCTCGGTGGAACCTGTGACAAAATTGTATACGTTAGTCATAGCAGGACCCGTAGCCTCAGCTCTGTTCCTGACACCCTTAAAGCCACCCAGAGGGATCCCAGCAGCACTAAAAGCGGTCACTTCCATATAATCAGAGCCACTCGTGGGTTTTTCTTTCCCTTTTATCATTATGGGAAGCTGCTCTCCCCCAAAAAAAACCCTCAGACAGGTGTCTTTTCCAGTGTACTTGGCAGGTCACCCAGTTCAGGCTATTTTGAACCAAATGGAATGAAAGATTTTGTGAGGGAGAAGCCTGCCAAGCCCCACTCTTTTCCAGAGAGGGAACTTGGACAGATACCATATCCTGCTGATCCCAGCTGTGGCAGCATGGCCGGGGGAGCAAGAAAGACCCTCACAGATGACTCATAACCAACAAGTTAAATTTCATCCAAAGACAACGGGCCGTTCGTGCAAATCCCCAGGTACTCACGTTATGCAGTCCCAAAGGAATGCCCTTGCTCGCTGAGTTGCCTTTTTCTGCAAGCGCCATGCTGTCAAAACCCAAGTTAGCATGTGACCAAGTACTTTGCCAAATGGGGTTTATCATACTTTAGACTTGTTTAAAAAAAAATCCAGGACACTTAGAGGCTAAGGGGTTGTGTAGGATTACGATTAATTTGTAGTCGAGGCTACAGTTTTCAAGTTCCAGAGAGGTATTATTCAGTATAGATAAGGATTTTTATACATACATATAAAAAAATATATACATATATATAAAAATATCAGGCAAAAACTTCCAAAGCAGGCACTGAGAAGAGAGGCAAAATACAAACTTTTATCTCCAACATGAAAGAAACAAAAACACCCTATCCCTATCACAGGAAAGTTATATCAATCATAGCATTATACTGCTGATTTGATTTGTGCTCTCTCATTTTATTTCACGTTTATTTTTTAAAAGAATGACAACTTTAAGCCAAAACCATCTGGAAGAATCGGCAACAGCAACTAAACTGGATTTGTTTCCCAAAACTGTTCTGGGGACTCTGCAGCTCTTTTAACCGTCTGTGTTTCACCTCCCTGAGTTTAGACGGCAGGGTTAGTTCTCCAGACTTCTGCTGTGGGTTTCCAGGCTGGAGGAGAAGGGCCTTGGCTTCACTGTACCACAGATTTTTTTTCTTTTTATTTTTTTTTTTCCTTTCTCAACTGCCACTAGAATTTTTGGAACCCAAAGATCTTCCTGTGTTAAAGGGCCAGTAAATGACACGTGTCTCCTTTTCTCTTAACTGAAAGCAGACTGTAATGTGTTCTGTGCAGCGTTGGGTTGTGGTTCAGAAAAAAACGCTGCTCTCCAGAAAAGCGCTTCAACACACGCTTAACTTTAAGTTGGCTGTTTGGCCTTAATGTATCAAAGTTAAATGCTTTTCTGAGTCAGGGCCCTTGTACACCAGTACACGGAGAACTGCCTGAGATACGCTCTCACCCAGGCAAATATTACGGTGTTAAACGGCTCATACATCAGCCTCGTGCATTATAGACATTACTGTCTTGTGAATTAGCTTGGTTTTTTCATAATGGTTTTTATCTGTGGTACTGGTGTATGCTTCCAACGGGGCTGGCCTGCCTATTACGACCCAACGACACCTAACCCCGCTGCAGCCAGGCTCAACGGCTTTTGAACAACTGCAACACGCTGGGGCAGAGCCGCGGCCCTGTGAGAAGCGGCTGTGTGCCGGACCGCGGGTGCCCAGCACCACCCGTGCTACGCGGGCCCGTCAGGCAGGGCTGGACGGGGCCCTGACCAGACCCGCTCCGCACCACACACCGGGCAGCGCGCTGGCTGCTGCCGCCCTCCATGCCTGCTCCTCACAGAGCCGCCCAGAGCAAGGGCGGCAGCTCAGGGGCCTTACCCGCGGCGGAGGGAGGGCACCACAGGCAGAGCGCTCGGCCCGGGAAAGCGAAGGAGGGGAGGGCGGGAGAAAGGCCGAAGCGAGGGCGGCGCCTGCCCCTTTAAGGCGGCGCCCGGGCGCACTAGCGCTGCTTTTTGGCTCTCGGGCCTCGCCGTAGCGCTCCCGGGAGAGAGCGGCATTGTGCAGCCTTTGGCCCGGACCGCGCATGCGCCCTCCCGCATTCCCCCGCCTGGCGGCCCCGGAGCTGCCGCCGCCGCCGCGTCCCCCCCTCCCCTCCCGCGGCCGCGCTCCTCCTCGCCGCCGCGGAGGAGGCGGCGCCGCCGGTCCCCCTTCCCTCCCCCTTCCCCCGGTAAGTCACCGAGAGGCGCGGGGGCGGGCGGGCCGCCTCCCCTCCCGTCTCCTCACCGCCGTTCCCCCGCACCGCCGTTCCCCGCGCGCGGCGGCGCCGCCTCCCCTCAGGCAGCGCGCGGAGCCCGCTCCCCCCGCCCTCCTCGCGGGGGAACGGCCCTGCCTCGCGCCGCCACCCTCCCGCCTTCCCCCCCCTTTTTTTCCCGGGGCCGGCGCGCGCCGCGGGCGGTGCAGGCGCGCGTGCATGCGGGCGGCTTCTGCAACCCCGTGCGGGGCTGCAGCGGGCGCGCCCCGGGGCTGCTCCCTCGGCCCCCCGAAAGTTTGGGCTCCCCGCAGGGAACTTCCCCCGGCCCCCCCGCCCCGGGCACGGCGAGGGCGGGCGGGGGGGGGGGGGGGGGGGCGTTCGTGGCCGGTGGCGCGGGGGGCCGGTGGGTGTGTCGGTGCCGCGTGCCCGGCGGCGGGGGCCGCGCCGGTTTGCTGAGGCGTTTGCAGGGAACCCGCGTCGCCCCGCCGCGAGCCCCGCGGGCGTGGGAGCCGGGGTTTGTGCGGGAGGATGCTGCGGTGCGGGCGGAGCGGAGCGCTGGCAGCAGGATGCGTGCTCGACGAAGTTCCCAGATGAGTTCCAGATGAAAAGAATCTGATCTGCATTAGAAAACTTTAATTTCTTATTGTTGCGGCCGGTGATTTATCCACGCCGTGGAGAGAGCTTATTAAAGCAGACAGGCAACTGGTAGCGCTTTGCTTTGCACCCTCCCATGCAAGAAGCAGATGCTTAAAATGCCAGTAGTCGCTGGAAGAACAAATGCTGTTGCTCCCAAATCTGCTGCCACCTGCAAAAAGAATGGTGGGATGTTGCGAGCGCACTTTAAAGACGAATCCTTCCAGCGTAAGCTGGAGGTTATGCTGTTACTAAGCTGAAATGTAGCTGAGCTGCAATGGAGATTGTTCCCTCTGCAGCATCAGCCCTGATTACCGAATACTGGCACAGCATTTTATCGGGTTTTGTTACAGAAAGCGAGTCTGGGGAGACTAACACAAGGCTGGCTTTCAGTCAGGTGAAAGTCTCGGGTGGAGAAGGGTATGATTTGATGCTCAAGCCGTTTAGGAGGGAAATATGAGACTGAACTACTTGCATTCCAAGATGAAAGGAATCTGGTAGGGTCTTAAGCTGTGGAAATGCCCGTTCCTTTTTGTGTTCATTATGATCTTGTATTCCGTACCTTAATAAATGTGAAAAAAAAGGCCTTGGACTGTTCCTTCCACCTTTTGTACACACCGTTGTATTTGCTATGTGCTAAGTACTTGTTAGAACTATTTTGGGGACTATGATATGAAAACCCTGCCACACCTAAAAGCTATTCTGCTTTATTTCTATTTGGAATAGTGCAGGATAGAAAAAAGCTTTCCAAGAAGCGATTAAAGGCCACGGCTTGGGTTCTTGGTCTTGCACATTAGTAGGTCTGAAGGCCTAAAATGCTGCTGTGTTGCTGAACAGATATAGAATAGGGTTTTTCATACTGGTTTCTGGTGACCTGCAGCTAGGCTAATCGCATTCTTCTAGCCGCTGAGGATCTTTTTGACAGCTAATGAGAATATTTTGTTTTTCTTCCAGGTTTTCATTGCAGCACGGCTCTCCTCTCCGTGGCAAGGGCTGCCTTTTGAAGCAGCACATTCATTCTCCCCTTCAAGCACCATAAGTCTCATTTGCCAGCTTCAGAACCATGGCAACAGAAGAAAAGAAGCCAGATGCAGAATCCACCAAAACACAGTCTACTCCTTCCTCCTCAACCAATCAGAGCAAGGTGTGTGCGGGGCTCCGAACAATATCCGTGTAAATACACATGGCAACTACCTGCATATTCAACAGGCAAAGCAGAATTAGAGAATTGAATTCTAATATAGATTAAGAACTTCGGATTTCTGCTTCTGCTGTTGTCTCGAGCTGAAAATGTGCTGAGGGTTTTATAGGAGCAGTGAATGGAGTACAGCCTCTTTTGTTGTGCTAGGGTTTTTTGGAAGTTCTTGCTAATGAAATGCCTCTCGTCACTCTGAGCATTAGAAAGGCAGGTTGGTTGTATCCTTGGAGTGCCTAGAGGTGACTGGGGAATTGGTGAATCTAGGATTGCAGTTGCAAAGCGGGGAGGCAGTCATTATTCAGATTCTTTGAAGCCTGCAGATGCTCGAAGGAGATGTTACCGTCTAATTATGAAGCCTTTGCAAAGGGTAAAAGGGGGGGGGGGGAAGGTATTTTAGGGGTATGGAGGTATTGGTCTGTGATTTAATTCACGATAAGGATGAATTAAAAGCACTACGCAGATCAGTACCAAGAGTATTGTCTTGATCTACCAAGCACTCTATGGTTTGACTGTTGGTTTACTCTCACCTGTTTGATATTGGCTTGGATGAAATTCATGCCAAGGATGAGCTGGTTGTGTGCATGCAACAGTGAGGCACTGCTGGCCCCATGTGGCGAGGGCATTTGCTTTGTTTTGTTGTTTTTTTGAATTTGGAGAGGGGGGAAAAAACCACGAATGCTGGAATCTCTGTTATGGTTAACATTCATGCAGTCCATTACTGTGTACTAACCCAGTCTGAGACAGAGCTTGTCACTGAGGTACTAAATTTGGAATTTATTCAACTCATTCATACATATTTTTCTTACAGCCTGCACCAGTAAAACCAAACTATGCTCTAAAGTTCACGTTAGCGGGACATACAAAAGCAGTCTCATCAGTAAAGTTTAGTCCTAATGGAGAGTGGCTAGCCAGCTCCTGTAAGTATTGCTTTCTTTTTATCTCATCTAAACCACGCAAACGCGGGCCTTGGAGAACCGTCTGTCTTTAGTGTTGCCTTCATCAGATGGAGGAGGGAGGTAGTGTCGTGGATTTTCTTAGAGGGAGCAGCACCAAAGCTGTCAGTCTTCCAGATAATCTGCTTTGAGCTTTTTAAGTTCTGTTACTTTCAACACTGGATCTTCTATGCGTTGCCGAGTTGGAGAGTCCTGTTCAGCTTTTCTTATGGAGCAAACGGGCAAAAGCAAACACAGGATTCTTTCCCTGTGCAAAGGAAACCCTTGTGCTTTCCTGTATCGTTAAAGACATAGCTTAAGCTTTTAAATTAAACTTTGTGTATGGTATCTGCAGGCAAAAACTTAGCTCTGGGAAATAAGGAAGGTAGCTTTGCGCTACTAGACTGGACTGTAGAGTGTGGTATGGCGGACTGGCCACATGCTTCTGTCCTGTGTGCCTGTGGTGTTTAATAAGTCAGAGCCTTTGGTTACCCCAGTGAAATGTGCAGAAGGTTATTATAAATAGTGTTTCTCTACTTGCTCTCTTAAGTGGTAGATGAAGTCCTCTTCCTGTCAGCTTTGGTATTTCCTAAAATTGTTTTGGTAGTCAACATTGCTTGACAGCTTTCCTTTGAAAATGTGTTTATGTGACCCTCAGTGATCCAGAGAGGATCCATACATAAGGAGAGGGCAATTGAAAAGAACATTGTTGAATATGATGAGGGCCACTCGAACATCTTCCAGACGTGGGAATGACTTAGGTCTGTAGCTTAACTGCAGAAAGCCTTAATAAGACCAGTGCAGTGTACTATATATAAATCATTTTTATGTTCAAGTGTCCTCATGGAAGTCCCCCCTCTCCCTCGCCCAGGTTTTCCAACCTCTACCCCTGGCAAATATCAATCTTTTTCTCTGGCGTGTTTTGCAAGTTAACATGGATAATATGTTTGGGTTTTTGCGGGCATTAATTCAGTCCAGTTTGTGGTGTGATTTTTGTTCTTTTTGGGCAAAAGCGTTTCAGCATTCTTATGGAACAGTACTACTTTTAACACTGGCAATCTAAAACAAAAGTAGAAACCCAAGTTGTCATTGGAGAAACTAAAGCGGCTGGAGACCGTGCATTCCAGGCAGTTTATGTAATCTCAGCTGCTGCAGCTTGGCGTGTAGGAAACTGTTTTTCACCAATTATATATTACCTTATACGCTTAGGTCTGCTTGGGGAGGGAGAGCTACCCAGCGTTTGCAGAGACGTAGTTAACATACTTCTTTCCACCTGAAGGGACAGCTGTCTCTGTTAGTGCTGTTAACCTCTTAACTGGCACATTCTTTTCCAGCTGCTGACAAACTCATTAAAATTTGGGGAGCATATGATGGCAAGTTTGAAAAAACAATATCTGGTCATAAACTGGTAAGTATGAGGAGATTACTGTGCACTTGAACATGAATTTACTTGTGAAGAATTTTGCTTTCTTTTCCTCATCCAGAAATTTCCATTCTTGGTTAGCTTGACTTGTGTAGAAGGCTTGTTATTCAGTCTCGTTTTGTACTTCTGTGTTTATGCAGTCCTGCACAACAGCCTGGGACTGGAGTTGCTGAAGTAATACCAGGTCAGGCTGGAAATATGGGTGAAGTGCAGGCTGATAATGGAGTACCTGCATGCACGCTGCCTAGTCTTTTTCTTGAGTCCTTCCATTTCGGGAACACCAACCTCTGACGTGGGGCCGTGCATTCTTGGGTGAAAATCCCTGTAAACTCTAACACTGTGTCTTGTTCCATCTTTCCTTTGTATATGGAGCAGAATGGCTTGCCTTTTAAGGAGATTGAATTTTTCTTGTGGGTTTGCCTACATAAACACAACACTTACTCATTCTGCAAAGTTCTAAAGAAAACACAACTCCCAAACCCTTTGGTTTTGTTTTCTAAAGTTTCTTACATGCTGAAGTTTCATAAGAAAAAACGAAGATTCGCCAAAAGAAAAAACAGTAGAATCTTGTTCTTGTCCAGCCTTTAGGGACCCAGACCATAAAGAGCAAGCCGTTTGTCAGGAAGAGAAGCCACTTAGTCAGATTAGTTTATATAGCATACTGTTTATGAATTCCAGGGAAGGGTGTTGGTGGCCACAGTAAGAGCTGTGTGAACAAGCCATTGGTGGTTTTGGAGTATATAGAATCGTTTAGGTTGGAAAAGACCTTTAAGATCAAGTCCAACCGTTAACCCAGCACTGCCAAGTCCATCACTAAACCATGTCCCTAAGCACCACATCTACATGTATGGCTCAGCTTGAAATGAACAAGTGTCAAAGGAGCTCTTAACCCAGTCAAATCAATGAATTCCCAACTCTCAGTGCTGAATTTTTTTCAAGCTTCAGCTGTGAATATAATGTGCAGTCTGTGTTTTCCATTTTCTTCTGTCAGTGAACAAACAGAGCTGAGAAGAGAATTGTTTTCCTTTGTTTTAGGGTATCTCTGATGTTGCTTGGTCATCAGATTCCAACCTTCTTGTCTCTGCCTCCGATGATAAAACTCTCAAAATATGGGATGTAAGCTCGGTAAGGGCAGAAACTATTATTTACCTTCCTTCTCCCCAGCATTGGCACCTTAACTCATGTTCTTCTGAGAGGCAGCCTTGATGTGCTATGATGAGAGAAGGTAGGGTGCTTAAACACTGGCTCCTCTTTGGGTAATACTCGCTCTTTCCTGCTTATAATGAGCTGCTGGTTGAACGGGCTGTGAGGATGAGTTACGCTGTCTGCTTTTGGGAAGAGGGGGATGCTTGTGGGTACCATGAGGAGTCTGGTTATCTTCTGAGAGCGCTTAAGCCTTATGGTGGCAGTGCAACCGCAGGCTTTGTTTCTGAAAGCAGCCTCTCAGATGAAACCTTTTTGTAACTTCTTATCGTAGCTTCACTTGTCTTTGCTTCTCTCTCCCTTCCTTTTCTGCGATTACAATGAAAACTGGATAATTTGGTTGAATTTTGATTAGGTATGTTAAACTGCTTGATTCTCCTGTCTCCTGAGTTTCCCAAAGGGTTTGCAGCTTGACTGTAGTCATTAAAAATGTCTTTTTTTCTTTCCAGTTGTTTTGCTGTAGCTGGTCCTCTGCCTATCTAAATCTGGGGTTAGAGGTGGTTTCTTTGTGTGCTGCACAGTGATTAACTGTAATGCAGCTTATCTGAATGCATTTATGGCTGTGAAGGATGCTGTATATTTAACTCTGTTAAATCTTATTTCAGGGTAAGTGCTTGAAGACATTGAAAGGGCACAGTAACTACGTTTTCTGCTGCAACTTCAACCCTCAGTCAAACCTCATCGTGTCTGGATCAGTAAGTGATTTTTTTTTTTTTTTTTCTTTGTGCAAAGCCAGTGCTGTACACCCCTGTCACCCGGCACTAAGGGGACAGACAGGCTCTTTTGGAGATCCTTAGCAGAATGGTGACAGCACTGAATCATAGTTACAGTTAAAACTTTGTTTTCTTAACAAGATACTATGATTAGTATAGCACAGAATTTAGGATTAGAATGGCACAGGATTTCTACAAGCAGAATCAATGTAGTACAATTTATAGGTAGTGTAATACAGAATTTATAATACAGCTTAACTTATAGTTTCTAATCACCTAGATTCTAACAACTCAAAGTATGACTTCTTATTACCTGGACCCTCCGCAGATCGGGTCAGATCTTAATACATGGTTTGCTGTATCAATATGACAATCATAATCTAGACTTGAAAATCATGTAAAAATAAAAGAATACGAGTCGCTCGCTCAATCCTCGGAGGAAGCAGAGGAGGGTGGGGGTGTCCCTGGGTCACGGTCTCATTGTCCAGCAGCAGTTCTGGTCCAGGTTCCCCGCTTAGGACTTGTAACTGCTTGATTTTGTAGACAGCGCTCTGTGTGCTGTTAGGCTTCCCTGTTCTGGGATGGGGTGATCACCCACTGGTGATCCACTGGTTTGGCCGGGTGCCTGGGACCTTCAAGGCCAGCGAGGAGGGGAGTAATCGGCCCAGCACCCAGGCATCTTGAGGCCGGTAGGGAGGGGAAGAGGAAATCTGCTTGGTTTGCCTACTTGGTTCACAGGACTTTGAGGGCCTGATAATGAGGGAAAGGGAATGAATATGTGACGTACTCGGTCCCAGAGAATGGCTGCTTGCCTAATAAAATGGCGCTAGTTACACTAGCCGCGTTACCAAGGGTCGGGAGCAGGGAGTACCGGTCACAACCCCTTACCGTGTCAGTTCTCGGTCTTCCTCCACAAACCCAGCTTGTAGTCAGATGAACTGTGCGGTGCCACTGCTGTCTTTGCCTGGGGACACAGTCAAGCCCTTAACCCATCCTCAACATGCAGGTTTCCTGCGTGGAGGGGAAGAGTTCAGGGAGCTGTGTTCCCAGTCTGTTATTTTTGCCCTGCGTGGTGCTCGTGTCCTAGGCTTTCTGATGCAGCTGCAGTGCAGCTGGAGGAAGGCACGTGCAGCTAGCCAAGCTATAACGCCTTGCATGCCTCGAATAGGTGCATCATTAAACCACCTTGTGCATTTCTTCAATCTTCAGTTTGACGAAAGCGTGAGGATATGGGATGTGAAAACAGGGAAGTGCCTCAAGACGTTGCCTGCTCATTCTGACCCAGTTTCAGCTGTAAGTCCCT
This sequence comes from Platalea leucorodia, assembly GCF_965183815.1. NCBI lineage: Eukaryota > Metazoa > Chordata > Aves > Pelecaniformes > Threskiornithidae > Platalea > Platalea leucorodia. Next base: position 4,496,377 of record NC_138837.1, on the reverse strand, counting down.
TCTGATAAATGAACACACTAACATGCATATTTTGTTTAGCAGAGTTGCTCTCCTGCTCCTGTTTGTCGAGGAGTGGGTTTGTGCTCTAACTCTTATTATCAAGTCCTTACATGGCGTAGTGAATGGGCTGTGGTGGATTTGCCAATGGTCATTGCTCAAAGAAAATGAAATGAACAGTGTTTTCTGTAAGATCGATACGGATTTTGGTCTTGGGTGTTAATGTGGGGAGCAGTGAACAGTGGCGTGCCAGTCATGCCTGAGTCTAGCAGTCTGATGCTGGGGCACAGATTTGCGCTCACTTGAGGATCAGAGAACAGCCTGTATGTCTGTTGCTTTCATAGAATCATAGAATCATTACGGTTGGAAAAGGCCCTTAAGATCATCGAGTCCAACACTTAACCTATCACTGCTAAGTCCACCACTAAACCGTGTCCTCGAGCACCACGTCTACCGTTGTTCCAAGCTGTTACTGAAGTCCAGAGCAGGGTAGTTCCATAATACGCTGTGTTGCACATCTCCTTCATTTAATAAGTAAAAGGAGCTTGGAATACAGCAGTATCCATTCAAATGAAGGAAAACCAGAAGGTGTTCAACTCTTAATATTTTTGAAATTAAGGAAACTGAAAAAAATTTGAGCCTCAGATGTGTTAAACCATGGCTGTCGTAACGTGATTGTTCTGCCTTGTGTAGAAGATATTTCACACTCACAAATGTACATTAGTAGTAATTATTCTTTAAAATAGCAGTATTTTAAGGTGTAGTTCAAGGGAATAAATTAATCTTAACCTCACATGTAGCCGCATATATGTTTTAAATTCCATGCCCTTAAAATTATAAGGTAATATCCCTGGGTTTGATACTACTAAGCTCACGCTGTCTGAACAGAGTATCTGTGTGTTCATGTGTTCTTCTTAGCTTCTCAAGAAACATGTATTCCAGTCCCAGGTGCTTAAACAAACAGCTGTAGTTAACATCCATTCCTCTTCATAATTACGCCAGACAAACTGGAGGCGGGGGGAAAGAATCTTGGTTTTAATCACGTTACTCATCGAAACTCGTGCCTGTTGTTTGTACGTTATGTTGACTTTCTGCTTCTATCCACACGAATTGCGGTGTCAGTAATGGAAGATAAGTACTTTCAGTGGGGCTTAAAAATTTGATCTTTGTGAACATTGGTAAAGTTATTTTTCCCCTTCTATAATATTACAGGTGCATTTTAATCGTGATGGATCCCTGATAGTGTCAAGTAGCTATGATGGACTCTGGTAAGTGGTTATTTCTTGTCTGCGGCACTGTTCAAACCTTTTGCATTTGAAAAAGGACTTTTTAAGAAAGGCTTGTATTTGCGATGTTAACATTGGAACAAAGACTTCAACACCAACAGTAATGATTCTTGTTTGTTTTTAATAGTCGAATCTGGGATACAGCATCAGGCCAGTGCTTGAAAACACTGATTGGTACGTAAGAATGCTTCTTTTTTGTGCTCCATTCTGCGCTGTTAAGTTGTGACATAGATATTCTGCATCATTGCTGTGAACAGTGGCTTTCTTAAGCTGTATTTTACTGTCAGTACACTATTGTTCTCCTATCTATTGTGATAAGAGGAACTATCCTCTCACGTGAATGGAAACTTCCTTAAGCTTTGAGTGTCATGTAGTATAGATGGACAAATGAGAGGTTTCCAAAGTTTTCTGCCGTTCAGCTGTGTAGTGCTTGCTGTGCAGTAGTTCAAAGCTGCAACAACAGTTGCTTGTGCTGTTGGATGTGATGAAAACAGGTAGTCTGTGACTACACAAGCTGCCTGGTTTTATTGCAAGATGCATGAGGCATCTTGTGAACACGGCTAGTAAAAGGAAACCACCTGTTGGGCATATGTTCCCTTGTCCTTCATATTCTTATAAAGCATTATATAGACAAGTTATATGGCACTGCAAATCAGTGGCATGTATTCTAATATAACGATTTTTAAAAGGTAGAGATACGGTCTTGCTCTGATATGTATTGATGCAAGGAAGGAAAGTTCAGTTACAGAGGGTTATTTAAAATGTTTGTGAGAAAAATGCTTAATATCCTTTTCTTAAATTACTGAAAACAATCACCTTTCTTACACCTCTCTTTTTCTTGAAGTACCAAAGGATGACAAAACTGAAAGCTTGTTTCAGTGAAACGATTAACAACAAATTATTGTCAAAAGAAATTCTCTGTCAATGAGCCAATACAACTGTGCACTGTTTAATATCGCTTTTATTTTCACTGTAGATGATGATAACCCTCCTGTGTCTTTTGTGAAATTCTCCCCAAATGGCAAATACATCCTAGCTGCAACTTTGGACAAGTAGGTATTTAAAAAAAACTCAAAAAACCCAACAGGCTTTGAAGTGTTTATGAGTATCAGATAAACTGATATTTTGCTGCTGTTTAATGATCATAGTAATAGTACTACACAAGTTCATGTGTACTGTCAGACTTAAAAAGCCTGCAAGGTGTTGTGCTTTGCTAATGGCACAGGCAGGACGTGGGTCTTTTTAGCACTGATTAGTGACTGCAACAACCATTCATTCCTTCTTGTACCTTTCAAAACCTCAGCATTTCCTTGCATTAATCGTACGATTCTTTTGTAACATCGAAAGACAGAAAATCTAGCCTATGAAAGGCTGCAATATATAAATAACTTTGCGTGTAAGGCATAAAAGCAGTGCAGGTGGGCTGATTGTATTGAGAATGATTCACCTGGAGAATTTCCGTGCAGCTGCTAAGAAGGGATTAGCTGGTCTGTCATCACAGACAGTAATGATGCCGTTGCTTTCGTGAGACCTTCCTTTCCTAGGTTGTGAGGTTGATGCCCTCCCTGTCTGAGCATCTTTGTACAAAAGATACCACAGGCTGTTGCCTGCCTTTTTCAACTTGTCTATGAAAAGCAGGGAAAACCCAGGCTAGGCTTCCTGGGGAGGAGAAAGGGGGCTGTCTTGCAAGCTCTGGCAGTAGCCAGGGTGTCAGCACAGCGGGTCTGTATCTGGACATGCGTGGGGCTCGCTTAGTCTGTGGAAGAGCCTAGTGCTTGCCTGAGACAAGTGACTTCATGTCCAAATTGCGTTTGGTAGCATGCTTGCTCACTTGCTCTGCGCTGGCTTAGGCTTGAATGGGTTGAGGATGCTTCAGTCCAGTGTTTACTCCCCTGAAACACCCTGGTGCAGGGCTGCAAGTTGAAAAATTAGTGTGTGTGTGTTTCGGTCTGTATCTGCTTTCAGCAGGATTTGATTTTAAAACAGCTGGGGGAAAGGGATAGTTTGTAGGGCCATCCCTGGTTCTAGCAGGTTTCTCACCCTGAGAAAGATGATGTCTAATGAAATCTGTGTGAATCTTTTGGATGCGTTGGGAGTTGGGGGATGTCTGCCAAACCACCTTATCCTCTCTCACTGTAATTTGTCTGTTGTCCTGCCCATCATTTCCCTAGTTGTCTGGTCATTATTTATAAAGAAACTTGCAGGTGTGGGGAAATATTTAAATACACCCTTTTTATGGAGAAGAATATGAATGGCACGGCAGTAAAATTGATACTTTGGGGTTAACTAATGCTGCATTCCAAACCAGGCTAAAGTGATCTGTGTAGACTTTAAGAACTCTGGTATGGAGAAACTTTTTCTGCTGCTAGTAAATTGTCAGATAAGAAAAACCCCAAGAACTAAAAATCTTTGTTTTTCTGTTTTTTTCTAGCACTCTTAAACTTTGGGACTACAGCAAAGGAAAGGTAAAACCAATCCTGTCTCACTGTGTAGACTTAATTAAGCTTGTAGGAAAATCTGGATTTCATATGTGCTTTTTAAGCTTGCTTAACATTTTATGAATACTATAGAAAAAAGTGTTAATACCCCTTTATTGGAGAGGACTAAAGATGCCTTTGGGGGAAAAAAAGTGATTGAGCTCCTGCATAGCCCTGAGACATTAAGTGAAGCTATATTTCTGCATTTTTCTCTTTATGAACAATAAATTGCTCTTGCTGTCTTTCTCTGTGGTAACGTGACAAATTTAGGGTGCTCCCCCCCAAATTGTGTAGTGTTCTAGGGCAGAGATGCCCTCTGCATCCTCTAGATAAGTTGGCAGGGTGGGAAACGCAGGCAGATATATTGAGTCTTTTCTGCCAAGAAAGTTTGTCCTTGGCTGAGAAAACTGCCTCCCAGCCGTCTTAATGTCTTGTGGCTCTTCACTTTCAGTGCCTGAAGACGTACACAGGACACAAAAATGAGAAGTACTGCATATTTGCAAATTTCTCCGTTACCGGTGGAAAGGTTAGTGTTTGAGCTGCTTCTTACCGATGGGCGGTAGTTTGGGGGTGGCACCTCCTTTGGTGGGTGCGGGTTCGCAGGGGCCGTAGTGCAGTGGGAGAAGAGGGTGTCCTAGGAAGGTCCCTCTGAGCACCTCTGGTGTCTGCTGCTAGGTGGGCCCGCTGTCCCGTTGCAGGCTCCTGCCGCTGCAGCAGTAGAAAAGGACTTCCCTGCAGCAGGAGAGCGGCTGCTGGCGTATCGGTTCGCCGTAGCCACGCAGCATTCGGCCATCAGGTGATAGGTTGGCGTGTTCTGGTTGAGATGACAAAGCAAATCAGCAGAGACGAAGTCCTAACACAGGACCGCCTTAGCGCTTTTTGCTCCATTAGTTTTCCTCTTCCAGCGTGCGCGGGCTGGAACAAAGGTTTCTGCTGCCTGTTTGCACTGGATAGAGGCTGAGAGAGAATGAACCGCATCAAGCAGTCGTATAACGTTGGAAGTTCCCTTTCATATGACGGCAATGAAATATTTACTGAATAATAGCAGTTAGATATAGATGAGGAGAAAGATTCCAATAACTGTGTTTTTTTTCTTTTTTTTTTTGTCTGCCCCTCCAGTGGATCGTGTCCGGTTCAGAAGACAACCTGGTTTATATTTGGAACCTTCAGACAAAAGAGATTGTACAGAAATTACAAGGACACACAGGTGTGGAAGAGGATTTTGTTTTTATTGATGGAATATCCCTCATGTCAGCTTGCAATGAGGACTTAGCTTGAGCATTTTCTCTCTGATGTTTAGTTTTGACTGTCAGACCCATAAATTCTTGCCTGGATAAAGCTTAATTGAACCCTGGGAGTTCGCTCCTTTTTATGAAGGGTTTTTATGGGCATTGCAAGTGTTTATTCTTTCACTGTGAGGACTTTGACATCAGCTTACAAAAGAGATTTCCTTGAGTTGGAACTAGTTGAGATATTTAAGTGACTTGTGATGTTAGTGACTTTGAAATGCCTATTAACACCTCCCAAAGCTGCAGCTCTTGAAAGGATAAGGGGTTACGTGGTCTTGCAGTTTGTAGATGTCTGTACGTGTGCCTGTTCTTGAAGACAGAGTTGAGCATGTATCGAGATGTCACCTGATGGATACTTCAGTCTGAATCCCGTAAGAGAGCAGCACTTTCGCTGCACCGACTGGAAGGAACGGTGCTGCGAAATCCAAGCATGCTTGTTCCTTTGCAGGACCACGGATTTGGACTGCAAGTGGGGGCAGTGGCAGCAGGTTTTCATTTTCAGGCTAGGGCAAGGCTCTGAAGATGAAGTGCTATCTAAGCGTGGGATAGGTTGTTGGAAATACCTTACATGGAAAGAAAAAACTGAGCTGGGTTTTTATTAGCTGTGTCTGAAACAATAGGCCAGGAGTTTTGCCTGTGAAGTAAGCAAGAACTAGAATCTAGAGAGTTCTCACATTTTGAAACCTGTCAAACACTTTCCAACTACTATTCTCAATTCTTTTTTGCTAGTATTTCCTCTCACAGAGAAGTAGTACTTGGAAAATATTTATGAATAATGTGTTTGTAAGTCTGCTACAAAGAAATACTAACTTGGCTATGCTGTTTTAAAATGCAGTGGCAATACACATTCATTTTCAGAAATGCCTGCTATGAACCAGATTTCATTGCTGTAAATAATGATATTTGTATATCTCTTCTTTTTGCTTAGATGTTGTAATCTCAACAGCTTGTCACCCAACAGAAAACATCATTGCATCAGCGGCACTAGAAAACGACAAAACAATTAAACTGTGGAAGAGTGACTGTTAAACGTTCCAGTATCACTTCAGAGACTGTCAGGAAAAAGTGTTTTTAAAAAAAAAATAATTAAAAAACCACATGAGAATAATAAATCCAGTTTGGCAGGAAACCTGAAGAATATTTGATAAAGTGGTTTCTGTTAGTCTTGGCCCAAAGAAAACGTCTTAGCTCTTTGCTAGAACCGGGCAACGTGGTGGAAAAAAAAAAAAGATGCAGTGTCTCCTTTTCTTGCCTAATCTTTTGGCAGACAAATGGATCGTTCTGACATCGCGTTAGAAGTGTCAGCCTTGCATTGGACACCCCAAAGATACTGTACTTTCTGGTGGCATTGCTTCTGGGCACTGTTGCTGCTTAAGGAAGAGCCGCCAGTCTACTTTGTAACAGTAAGTTAAGTCACGAGCCTAGAGATGTGTGGAATTTTTTTTTTTAAATGTCTAATTTTTTTTTTTTTCTTCCAGAACGTAGGTTCTAGTCTCTTGGGAAGTTTCTGTATTGTTTTAAATAGGAGTCCTGCATCTTTAAAGGTGCTTCATTTTAAACACTCAGCTCAAACTTTGTGACCAAATAAAACCATGCAGTTCCAGATTTCCCTCTTCCTGCCCCTGACTTGACTCCTGTGGTGAAATCTCCTCTTACCTTCTGTATAGTTGCTTACCTCTTGTTACGTGTGTTTAATAGATGCTGTTCTAGAGCAAAGTTACAGTTCTTCTGTTAACCATTAAAATGAATCCTGCTTGTAGTTGTTCTCAGCATATTTTAATTTTTTTCTCTTCTGGTTATAAAGCAAGCTCACAGAACACTGTAAAGTTATTTCAATGTAAAAAGAAAAAAACCCAGACTTTTGTATCTTGAAAATCCATCGTATGAAACTGTATTGATAATGGCATGACTCTGTATCTGTTTCAGCGTTGGTATTTCTTTCCCGTTTTGTCATACCCACGTGGTATTTACACATCCAAAAAAATACCATACGCCATAATAAAAAGGTGGGATTTTATGTGTATGCTTGTGGTAAGAGTGTGCTGATGTGAAGTGTCTGTGTCCAAAGAAGCCTCCCTTAAAAGCACCGTTAGAAAGGAGTATTTCTGTAGCAGCTCCGCTGAGCGAGGAGGGGAGGAGGAAGAAAGGAGGAGGAGCAGCGTCGTGGTGCTTTACATCTCGTGTGGAGAAAGAAAAGAGGAGCATAACTCAAGGCAAAATTTGTTTCAAGAAAGTAAGAAGATTGCACTGAAGGTGTCCTCAGCAGAGGCAACATAAGTACCAGCCCTGGCAGAGACCTTTCGCTAAGGGGAAAGGAATCCTGCTGCCCTCGGTGCAGAAGGGGCCGGGCGGGCCGAGTGATGAGCCAGGGCTTGGCTTGGGCTGGTTCAGAATTGTGTTCAGGCACAAGTTTCATTGCACCCGAAGGGTGCCGCTGTGAGGGGATGTTCTGTTCCTGGTGAAGCAAAAATCCATTTTTTTTTTTTTTTTTGGTATTGACTTCATGTACTTGATAATAACTGAAAATCAATTACAGTACAAACCTCTCCTCTAGTGGCTGCTTGGAGACTGCCTTGCTTAACCTGCAGCGAAGAAGACAGCGGCAAGACATGAGGTATAGCTTTTCTTCTTAAAATATAAAACTGGAGTTCGTGTTGAGCTGGTGCTAAAGTGGCTATTAATAATACCACTGTCTTTTGAGGTTTTTCATTACCCCCAGGGAAGGACGCTGTGTCTCCAGACTTAGTGAGCATCACTGCTGAAATCATTAATTTCTTAACTTTATGATTTTTTTTTCCCCCCAGTCTTTTTCTCACAGGCCGGTGAAACTTTTCAGTTGCCAGATGTGGCTGTGCTGCTTGAGCAGTGTGGAGCAGCTGGTATATTACTCCAGGAAAGCATTATCACGTAGATTCAGCAGTGTTTGGTGCTTCCCCCATCACTGCGTGTGCGCGAGCGGCTTTCCTTGCCCAGCTGTGCTATGGTTTTCCCTGGCGCCCGAGTCTGGGACGAGGGGAGAGCGATGTTTCCCTGCTAGCAGGAGGAAATCTCTCAAACAGGGTTATTCTCTTCCCTCAAACTGAAGAGCCCTGTTGTAAAGGATCCACTCTTGTAGCTGTGCTTTGTAAAGGTGTTTAAGTCCCTAGTATCCCACCCAGGAATAATGCTGGGGCCTAAGCTCTACTTAGCTATAACCCTATCCAGTCTGGGATGTCAGGATGGTCAGGATTAGCTCGTGACGACGGGGCTGGCTTGCCCTCCTGTTGTAGGAGAGAAGTAGTGGGCTCTGCTCCGCTGGGTGCTTTGAGGCTGAGGGAAAAGGGGAAACTGGGTGAATGAAGGAACTGGAGCGAGCTGGGTTTCTAGGGTTCCCCCGAAAAAAAAAAAAAAAAACATGGTTAGATGCCACGAAGTAGGTGGCAGTGCCTTAACCGTATGCGTGTTGTACAGGCCACGAGGGCCTCTTCCATCCTTATCAAGGGGAGTGCTAACCTTCTCTCCTTTCATACAACACGGCTCTGCCCCGCCGCCCGCTGCCATTTAAACCTCCATCAAGCTGCTTCTACACAGCATGGGGTGAGATAAACTTCGCGTTTTCTTTCGTCTCTTTTTGACAGCTCTTTCGGATCCCCATGTGACATGTTTACCTTACTTCCTTGTATGAGGATAAAAGCCCTGAAAACTCCGTTAAAATAGCAAAGATTCTCGCTTTTTTTTCCTGCCCTCTTAATGTATTCATCATTCTCAGCCAATCAGAGAGCAGAAGCCGGATCATCTTCGACTGCCCCCCGCCCTTCCCCGCCCGCCGTGCACCCCGCCAATCAGCGGCCGCGTTTACCGGGGGAGGGCACTTCTGCTTCCGCCTCGCTAATGGCGGGAGGAGGGGATGAGGACGCCGGTTCGAGTCCCGCCTCGGGCGGGTGCGGGCCCGGGCGGGGGTGCGGAGCGGAGCCCGGGGGTGCGGAGCGGAGCCGCTGCCGGTGGGTGGCGGGGCGGGGGTGGGTGCCGTGCCTTGAGCCCTGCCTGCCGGAGGGATGAGCTCTAAAGCAGGATTTGCAGGCGAACCCGTTTAATCTGCACTGGGTTTAGCCGTCTTTCTGGGTATCCCGAAGGTTTAAGTGGGAACACGAGTGTACCGGGGGATTTGCTCATCAAATTTTTCTCAGGCAGGGCAGGCAGGCCGTTTCCCAACGTGTTCCCGGTGCCCTGGGCTGATAAATCTCTCTGAATTGCGTCTGAGCTAATGACAAGTTAAAAAAACGTACACCGGTTCCAGATGTGGAAGCGAAGAGGTTGTTTGTTTTTTTTTTTCCCCTTTTCTAAAGGTCTTTGCCTTCTGCATCCCAAGGGAATAAATGCCAAACAAACGCCTGGCTAAATCAGCGCCAGCAGCACCTCAAGCCGGCCTCGGGAGCTGCTTCGGGGCCCGGGCGATGCTCCCGCCGAGGTACCTACCCCAGCATCCCGCCGGGGTACCCACCCCAGCATCCCGCCCGGGTACCCACCCCAGCATCCCGCCGATGCCGGGTTCAGCGCGCGGTGCTGGCCCTGGGCCCCAGCGGCTCTCCCGGGGCTTCCCGCCCGGTTCCCTGCGGGAAGGCCCAGCCGGTGCCGCTCCTGGGGGAGCCGCTTTGCTGGACGAGGCCGCAGCGGCCGGTGCTGCGCCCAGAGCGGTGCGCAGCCCTGGGGCCGCCGGCTGCGCCGAGCTGCTGCACGGCTGCAGCCCAGCCCAGGCTGCTCCTGGCCGCCCCTGCCAGACACCGATGAGTTTATTAAGGGATTAAAAGTTAGTTCCCCCTCTTATTGAATGCTTTGATTTATGCATGTGTTTAAATCAATTCCATTTCCTGCGTTTTATCCCTTCTCCCCGAGGCTTTCAGGCTTTGCTGTGTTAGACATTTGTTATAATCACATTGTTTTGAGGCAAGCGCGACACCGTGGGTGGCTTAAGCGATTTGAATAAATGAGCTGCATTACTCAGGCGCTTCTCCCAGGTGCTAATTGCCCCTCTTGAGCTGCGGATGCCCATAGTCGGACAAGTTTGTGCTGCCTCCCAGTGAAATATTAACGAGCGTTCTTGCTAACGAAGACGCTGTGTGGAGATGAGGTCAAGCCCCTGCCTGGCCAGGAGCTGTGCCCGGCAGAGGAGGTGCCCGCAGTCTGCCCGCGGGCTGGGGCGCACAGGGTGGGGGATTTCAGGTGCTGCTAGCAGACGGTTGCTGGATGGGCCACATAAGCAGCTTATTTTGTCATTTTAATTTTTTAATCCCATGCATTCGGTCGCGCTCTCTTATTAGTAAGCATTAGCTCTCTAAGTCCCATTAGCTCCACTGAGAGCTGGGGCTTTGCTTGTGGGGACACCGGTGGGGGAGCCAGCAGGGGTCCGGGGGCCTGATCCTGCAGCCGGTGATGTCCACGATGCCCCGCGTGGCTGCGGGTCTGATCCTGACCCTGCAGGATCGGAGCCATCGCAGCTTGGTGCTTTCCTCCGCTGCGCCCCTGGCCCCCTTCCCAAGCCCCAGGCAGCCCCAACCAGGGTCCCTCCGGAGCGAGGCAAACCTGGGGCTGGCCCTGTTTGGCCTCTCGCTGCTTTATTAAGGCAGCTCTTTTCTTGTGCACAAATGCATACGATCGTGTCAAACCCACCTCTCCCTCCGTCAGGTTTTCCCTTTAACCCCATGGCCATCCCCAGGGCTGTACTTTGTAGGAGAATCTGAAGCCTTGGATTTGAAATTAGTTGACTGCTTCTCTTTAATAAAATTATTCCTGCCCTCTTTTAATAGCACAATATGTCACAGAAAGCCAGTGGGTCCGTTCGTGAAGATGAGGCAGCTCAGAGAGGAAAAAGAGGAGGGGAAAAAAAAAAAAGTAAACCCACACATCTCCCCAAACCCCTTCTGCCTAATCCAACTGAATTAGAGGATTTCGAAGTGGATTTAAAACTAAATCTTGATTAGGTAGAATTTCTCTCCAAGAGCTGCTGCGTGGTAGTATTAATGGGAAGTGATCGTGGACAGAGGAAATAGGACAGAAATAACTGAGGGCAGCACATACGCACTCAGGTCTGCGCGTGAACTGAAAGAATCGGAGAATTTCTCAAGAGGAAAAGGGAGAAATTAAGCATCGACATAACGAGACCGGGCGCCACGGGGCTGGCCAGAGAAGCGGGGAGCAGCCACATCTCTGCCACACCGACGGCATCTCCCTTTATTCTGGTGGAGGGTTTTGCAGGTGGAAAGCGAGCGGCGTGCACGGCCGGTGGGAAGAGCCGGGAGGAGAGGCGGTCTCTGCCCGCTCCCCCCGACGCCGGTGTTCGTCCTCCGAGCCCCGGGCGGGCGCTGGGAGCCGACCCCCATGCTCTCAGGACACATGCCTGGAGGTGCCCATGGGATCCTCTCTCTGATGACCGTGGTCTTCGTCCTCCCAGAGGGTAAGTGCCACCGTCCCCGGGGTGTGGAGTGTGCCCGTGCTTTGGAGTTATGGCCGTTCGCATCCTCCCCAAACCCTGGTTGCTAAAGTGGGATTTATCATCGGGATGAATTGGGGGCCATTCCTGCCCCAAGCAACGTAGCTGCGTGTTGCCGTGTGTTGGTGGTTTTAGGATGGAGCTAACGTCATCACATCTGGTACAAAACGAGGGCATGTGGGCAAGGAGCATGGGCCAGGAGCCGGGATCCCATGGGCTCCCCTTCCCCGGTGCCGCTGGGGCAGGGGCAGGGACTCCCCTCGCCGTGCCCGGCTGTGCGAGGGTGCTTGGCTCCCAAAAACCCACGGAAGCAGACGCGGACAGGCTCGGGAAGGGCTCTGGGCCGGCATTCAGAGGCAGGGAAAGGTAACGGCAACCATTAAGTGCAACCTGGTTTCTGTTGCTGTGATTAATCAACACAGAGGTCAGGTACTGCGTTTGCCTTAAATGCTGGATGATGTAAATTAATACCCTTTGAAGGCTTTTTTTTTAAAGAAAGCTGAGAAATGGCTCAGTTCCCATTCCGATTTAGAGCAAGCAATTCTCTGATGCAGCCACTGACCCTGCAGGGAAGGACCAAGCTGCTACCAGTGTGCAAAGCTGTGGGGACACACACGGACGCCGCTGTCCGAGGGTCACGGACACGTTGGCTCGCAGTCGCTCTGAACGAGGATTTCCCTTCTGTTTCTGACTTGTTTTGCCTCCCTGATAGACCCTGCGATAAAAGCAGGACCGCGTTCAGGGAGCGAAGCAAACCGTGCCAATGAAACCATCCCTCCGGTGTGAATGACTCCAATGCCGGCGCAGCTGAAACTGGAGGAATTTGGTGAAACAGGCAAAAGCTGTTTCCGAGAGTGGCCGAGCCCTGGCCCGGTGATGCTTGTGGTTGGGAGGTTTCACCTACTCTTTACAAACCCTGTTTCAAAGCTCCCTTGTTCCCACGATTTGATCCCAGCCCCAATCTCTGGCTAATCTCTGATTTCGCACTGACCTCTAGCGGGAGTTGCTTTTATATTTTTTGGGCCCACCGGGTAAACAAGTGGCAGGCGGCTCCGGGCTCTGGCTCAGCGCTTAATGCGACTTGGCAAGGCAGAGAGCGCTGCAAAGCCGTCGTTCGAGAGCAGCTAGGAAGGAGCTGAAGTCTTTTTTCCCCCTGGAAAAACGCAATTCTGTTTCATGTGGTTCTTCTTTAGTGTCCGGACTCCAGTGTTATGGCTGCAACATCATCGTTGGCACCAAAAACGTGGACATGGGGTGCTCTAACCCAGAGGTGATCACCTGCTCCCACTCCCACCAGGGCTTCAAACACCGGTTCTGCATTAAGACAGAGAGCGGTGAGTCTGCCCAGAGGGGCCGGGGTTGCCGGAGCACAGCCGGTGCGGCTCCCACCCCAAAGCAAGCCTTCAAACGGGGCCCGGCCCTGGTGTAAGGCTGGCAGCACCCCGGCTGTCACCGCTGTCCCCCTGCCCCTGATGTCCCGCGCTGTCCTTGCTTTGCAGTGGTCCTGGGCATCCTGCTGACCAGCGGCTGTGCCACCTCCCGTCACTGCCAGCAGCAGGAGCTGCCGGGGGTCCGCATCCACTGCTGCGACACGGATCTCTGCAACGGCTCCCCCAGGGCTCCCCGGCCGCCCCCCGGCCTCGCCGGCGGCCGCCTCCTGCTGCCCTGCGTCCTTGCTGCCCTGCTCCTCTCCTGAGCCCCCCAGGGCTGGAGGGGCCGTGGGACCCTCGCGGGGGGGTGCTGGGCGCAGGGATGCCCCCATCCCTGCTCTTCCAGGCGGGCCGAACGCCCTCCTCTCCCCTCTCCTCAATAAAAGGTGCCGAATGCTTTGCCCTGGAAAGGTTTCGGTGATGCCCCGGCGGCAGGGCTGCACCCCGGGGAGGATGGGGGACATTTCTCCGGGCTGGGGAGGGACTGGGGGTACCCGCACCAGCCTGGGGCAGGGGGAGCGCAGGACCAGGGGTACCCACGGCCGAGCCCGGCTCTTCCCACGAGAGGGCAACCTCGGCCCGCCCAGGTGGGCTTCGGGGCGCAGGGATGCAGCACCCACGCAGGGCAGGGCTCCACGAGGGGTCCCGTGGGGTGGGTGGGCGATGGGGTGGGGAACAGGGCGCCCGCGTGAAATGAAGAGTTTTTTCAGGCGTTATCCCAACTGAAGAGGCCAAACGGGAGCTTTAAGGCAAAAAAAAATATCTCATCCCGTACGGATGGGAGCCTCAGTGGCTTGTTCAAGGTCATCGCGGGGGTTTGTGGTGGAGCTGGGAATTAAATGCATATGTCTCAAGATCCAGCCTTGTGCTTTTATCACCAGGGAAACAGCATAAACCTCACTGGTGAGAAATGAATGAAATATTTTTATTCTAATTTTTTTTTCTTTAGATAAAAAAAATAATGCAAAAGACCTTTTCCATGCAGAACATCAGCTTTTGATGACATTTATCAGATGTGTGTCAGAAAACAAGTCAAAACTCTACTGAAAATATTATCTGAGGCACCTTCCCAGCAGAAGCACCTTGGGGCTGATACAAAACATTTTCAGATTTTGAAGACTAAAAATAAAAGGAAATCAGAAAACAAATCCCGTGAAAATGACAAGAACGGCAACGCTAACCAATTCCCCCTCTTTCCCCTTAAAATGTTCCTTATGATTTTCAGGGGAGCAAGAAACATTTCCTTGGCAGCTGGAGTTATTTTCGCTACCGGTTATTTAGCTGCCTGGATGAGGGCTGTGCCGAGATCTTGCAACAAAACCTCCACGGCATCAGCCCGCTCCGATATAAATTCCCATTTATCGGCCGAGGCTGGGGATGGGCTCCCAGCGGAGGGAACGGAGCCGGTGGCCGGGGGTGCCGGGGTGGCATATGCCACCTTGCCATCCAGCGGCATCTTGGGGTGAAGCGAGGGGGCGAGGAGCTGCTGTGGTCCCCTCGGCCGCGGTCCCCGGCCGCCCACATGCCTGCAGCCGGTGATGCTGCTGGCCCCGCTCTGCCCCCCTTGCCCGGCTTGAGTCATCCATCTTGCGCCGTGTAAGAGGCCTGTTGCAATTAAGTAGGCTGAAGTGCTCCTGAACTCTTTAACCTTTGCCCCGGGATTGCTCCTTTTGCCCCGGGGCTGTGGATCAGCTCCATTGCACTCTCCAAACAGCGCCTGCTACTTAGCTGACATTTCTTTCTCCTGCTGGATCCTATTAGCACCCTGAGGTTGAAAATGCTACTTTGGAGTGTTGTAAGGAATGTGATTTATACTGGAAAGTAGCGGCAATCTATCTTTCCCTATACACACACTACACATGAGGCTGGAGAGCTAAATCCACATCGCCTGAACAAACAGCGGCCGGGATAATTGCTGAGGAGGCTTCGGACACCTAGCAGGGAGAGGAGGCTGGGTGGCACAGCACAAGCGGGACAGGCACCGGGGCCGGGGCCGCCGAGCGCGGGGCGGGCAGTGACAGCGGGAAACCTGCAGGGAAACCTGCTCCCCGTGGGGATCCCATCCCCGCACCAGTGCGAACTGGTGCCAGACACTGCTGGTTTCCAGGCGGTGCTGAAGCCCTGGTTGGGAGCTGCCTGGGCTGTTTGCAAGGGCTCTGGTCCTAGAGTCCGTCGTGTACTTCTTCACCCTTTTCCTTGCCTGTTGGTCTCGTGTCAAGAGAAGACCAGAGCTGAGCAGAATTTGCACTGGTTTGCCGGCATGTGAGTAGGTATCATAGATAACACAACACGCATGGGAGGCAGATGAAAATAAGAATTGAATGGTGCCTGAAGGAGGGCTGATTAGCCTTTATCAGATATGACACGCTAACCACCGAGGCTCCTTGCTGGAATACCGGGTTAAAATCTCTGCAGCATCAAATTTCATCCTCCTAAGCAAAGAGACACTTTCCATAGTGTTTGTGTGAATCTTCTGGATAAGCCCTGGAGACTGAAACCGTCTCAGCTTCATGTGGGCATTAAAAGTCCCACCCACGTGTTTAAAAAAAGCCCCAAACCCAGAAACGCAAAAGCTGACATTTACTCTAAAATGTCTTCTTCCTGCATGGCTGCATGGCATCCCGTGTGAGCGGCCCTGCCTCCCTCCTCGCCGGAGCTGGCTGCGGTTTAGCGGTGCTGCGGGCATCCTCGGGGGCATTCGCACCAACGGCCCGGCTGAAAGCCGAGAGATTATTTTTACACACGTGAAAGTGTGCGCACAAACACGCAGACGGACACTAGCACAGTGCTTTCCGCGAGAAAAACCAACTACAAAAAAAACCCCCCAACTCTAAGCAGCTTCTATGTCAAAAGCCCTTTTATAAAAGCCTCAGTAGCTGAAGAATTGCCATTGTTTCAGTCTCCAGTGAGTGCTAGTCTTAAAATATTTCCAGCTCAGAGCAGGCTTTGACATTCTGCCCAGACCCAGGAGAGGGAACAAACACGAGTTCAGAAATGTTTCTACAAGGCACAGATCCTTCTTCTTTTTGGAGAATCACGCTCAGCATCTCGCGTCCTGTGGCAACGTCCCCGTAAAGTGGGGGAAACACCCCCAAACACCCGCAAAAGCGGGGAGATGGGGACTTCTCGGGAGCTCCCGGTAAGGCAGGGAGAGCTGGCCCGGCTCTCACGCCAAGGCGCCGGGCTTTGCTTTTCGTCCTGGTTACTCAGCCTTTCCCTCACGAACAGCAAACCCATTTTTTCTCCCCAGAACTCCGGCGCTCCAGGCTGCTCTTGCTTGAATGCCGATGGCTGCGCAGACCCAGCTCCCCACCCCGCTGGATGCTGGCGGACGGTCCAAAAACACAGGCTGTTTAGACCCTGGCAATCAAAGGAGGCAGAAAGTATGCAGTGGTATTAATCCCCCTTAGCCTTTTTTGTGTGTTCAGCAGTGATCCTGGGCGTGACAGTCCGCAAATTTGGGAGGAGGAAGCTCTCGGTGCTTCGCTTTCCCCACGGCTGCCTGCAGGAAGGGCACGCGAGGGACGGACCCCGGCGCACGCACCCCCCGCAGCACTTGCTCCGCGTGGCGGTGGGGTAGGAGAACCTCGGGACAAGGCTGTCCCTGGGACTTGGCTTGCTGGGGAGCCACAGCACAGCTCTTTGGCCAGCGTTCATGTTTTCTCACCCTTTCCCTTTCCATAATGTAAAATGAGGAGGACAGGAGCTGAGCCGTCCGTTACTGGCTCAGCTACACTTCTGCACACCAAGGTCATCCCCACCTTCTTGCAAACAACATTTCGGCAGAAAAGCGCAGAAAACTGTCAGAGTTCTGCAGGCAATCGGGAACGATCCGGCTGCCCCGGGGTCTGCAGGCTCTGCGTGCAGTGCCGATGGCCGGGGCCGCCCCGGGAGCGCTGCTGAGAGGCTGCGCGCTGCGGGCGGCACGAGCTAACGTGCGTTTATCGCGGCTGCGAGCACTCGTCATGTTGGATAAAGGGCAGTGTTTACCCAGGAACAATGTGGGGTTAAAATTTAGTAAGTCCTTGTGCAACTCTTTATAGAGAGGCAGGGAGGACAAATAAACATCTCTTAAAATACAGTCAGTCCTCGGGCTCGCTGTTTAATTCATTCTCCGGAAATGCATGTTGTTTATAGCCATTCATTGCAGGAGCTCGGAACAGCAGGGGTTTGATCCACTCCAAATTTCAGGCAAAATAATATGATCCTCATTCTTCTCTTGTTTGTTCCTAGGAGAGAACACAAGGTCAAGTCTTCAGCTAGTGCAAAGTTTGCTCTAAACTACTGAATATTTTTTATTTGAGAAAGTTGCTTCTCTGCTTGCTCTCTCTCTGTTACCATGCCTCCCCCTCCCTCCAGCCTGCGAGCCCAGGAGGAGCCCGAGTTCCCAGAGGATCTGGGTTTCCTCCGTGCGTTGATAAAGGCTTCTGGGGGGAATCAAAGCTGGGTGGCCAAAACCAGAGGCTCCCAAGGTTGAAGGTTAGGATGTCTCTTATCTGCTCCCCTCCCAGGGAGAGACAAGCAGGGGAGCAACCACACATGGGACAACGGGCTCCCTCCTGCCCAGGCTGCCCAGCCTGCCCGGGGGATGCTGCAGTGGATCCCGGTGGAGAAATCCCCCTTCTCTGGGACCTGGTTCAACCCCATCCATTTCACATGGCCGAGAGGGAGCAGTGCCAGCCGTATTGACAGAAAAACCACGAACTGGGTCACGCTGCCCATTCCCCTCCCAGCACAGAACTCTCCTCGTGCACAAACAGGGAGCGCGTTGCTCAGGGGGACGCACAGGGCACAGCGTCTGTGCTGGTCCAGGAGCTGCACGCACGCTGACTTTGCTCAAATGAGCCCAAAGCCTCAAAGAAATGCTCTTCTTCTCTAGGACGAGAGCCAAAGCTGCCCTCTGCCAAGGGCTGGGCATCGGGGGGGTTGAGCGGAGGGAGAAGGGGGGATCCTTGTTCGTTTTAATAACCTCATGGCAATGCCGGAGCCAGCGATGTGCCTGACCTACATACAGCCCAGAGCTCTCTGAGCACAATCGATCCATTGGCAAGAGAGAAACGCGGTGGTGGTGGGAGGACCTGCCCCCCTGTACCCAACCGGCATCCCCCCGCGGTCAGCTGGGAGCCGGCGGCACTGAGGCCGTGTCCTGGTGTCTGACCACCGCGATGAAGCCACGCGGCATCAGCTTGTCCTCCATCCTGGGCACCACGTGCATCCCGCAGCCCCAGCATCCCTGCCCTGTACCCTCCACACTTGACAGCCCCAGCACAGAGCAACCTGGACCCACGGACAGGTATTTTGAGACGTCCTCCTGCAGCAGACTTTCCTTTTGTGTGACTGGCTTCTGGTAGGGAAAGGCGTGCGTGCCCCTGAGACACCTCTAAGTAATGCATGCAAGGTTTTGGCTGCTATTAAGTCAAAAGGTGTGCTCTTTGGCTTGGAGGCTAGATTCACAACTCCTGATGGAGCCTGCTAATGGATCATCCGTGGATTCGAGTGTCCTTCCTCCCCGGTTGTCTGGTTTAGCCAGCCTGGCAACACACCCTTAAGTCTTTTGCTTCAGCTCTGTTGTTTTAGCATCTTACACCCTTGGGCCACTCTCGTCGACCTCACAGGTTCTGCTGCAAAGGACGGCTGGATATTTCTGTCATAGTTTGCTCTTTTCTGTCCTTCAGCGGAGGTGGTTGGTAGGGTGGCAGGAACATAATGGCAAACAAGGGGAGGAAAGGGAAGACACTATGGTGCCAGGTGATTTTTTTTTTCCTCAAGTCCCCAAATTCTCACTAATTAAGAGCTAGGAGGAACAAAAATACCATCTGGTGACACAGTGGGCCTAATACTGTAGTCTGCCTTTCCCCAGGCATGTGGACACAAATTCACTTGCCTGACTGCTGGTGGCATTAGCCAGTGAGCGTTGATCCGGGGGAGGATGGGTGAACACCCAGAGCGAGAGACTGCGGTGTGGGCAGCAGCGTGGAGGAGGATGGAGAGAGGCGGGTGATGGACAAGAGGATGTGTCCTCGCAGCGGGTAAGCCTTTTGGGACAAAAACCAGGTCTTCTGGGTGTCTGTGTCATGTCCCTCCCCTTGGGATACATCTTCTCTATTGGTGCTACCTACATGGAGCAGCAGCCTTTATCTCTGACAGTAATTACAGAGCTCGTTAAACACAGAAAACCAAACCCTGGTGTGGAATAAGGAAAAATAAGGCAAGTTAAAAGGTGGGCAGAGTCTGGCACTGCCTCTTCCCGGCGGCATCGCTTTGCTCCCGGGAAAGCACCGTGCCAAGTTTCAGTTTTACACGGCAGAAATGAATCACAGCAAATTGCTGATGGAGCCTCTGCCGCCGTCAAACACCAACCGCTTCGGTATAAAGGGAAAGCGCTGCTGGCCCCAGCTCCTGCCGACTGAGCACAAGGCTGCTAATTAGTAAATAAGGGATAATCCGATCAATTAACTGCTCAGCCTGGAGGCTGGAGAGGAGGGCACACCTCCGCCGGCGAGGCGGCGGGGAAGGGATGGCTGTGCAGGGTCGGTGCGGGGCTCAGGGCAGCTCTGGGTTTTCGGGGGGCTGGCGGGGGTCTCTGCCACAGGATCCTCCCTGAAACCCAAGCAGGCGATGCCTCTCTCACCAAACAGTTCTCCCTCTCTGGTGAACGTGTGGTTCATTGGGACGCAGTGAATTTGGACCGTGGGATGGATGCTCAGTGTGTCCTCCGTCCCCCGCGGTGCGCTGGCTCTCCTCCGGCAGGCAGGCGCGATGCTGGGCATCGTTACCGTGGGGCAGAGAGGTTTTTACACCCTGAGTGCATGGGCAGGCTCCGTCCCTCCTCTGGCCACCCCTCCAGGGATGGAGGGGCTGGAGCCTGTCCAGACCGTGCCCTGTCCTCACCCCCTAAGTGATCCCAGTGTCACCGCAGCGGGTAAAGAGTGGCTGCCCGCACCCGTGGCGTCTGGCACCTCGTCGGTGCGCGAGGCAAAGGCAAGCTGCGGGAATTGCTGACTATTTCCAGACTTGCAAATTCAACCTCAGGAGACCAGCAAAAGGAAATTAAATGCTCACTCGATGAAGGCAAGCAAGGCTCTCCCAGGGCTTTGCGGCAGCCGGGGCAGCTCACTGGCGGAGCCCAGGCCGGGGGGACCTGGCCGGGGGTCCCGCTCCTGCCGCCGTCCCCGCGCCAGCCCCTGGGCAGCCCTGAGCCCCCACGGCTCAGCCCTGTCCCAGCAGATCCCTTGTACATGGATTTTTCTGAGCATCCCTTGCTGCTTCCCCTCAGCTGGCTTCAGCACCATTAAAACATTTTCCACCAGCACCGATTTCAATTACATGTTTTTAAAAAGTCATTAAAGAGAATTCCCCATGAAATTATTTTTATTTCCCGCCTCTCCTCCCTGCCCCTCCATCTACTTCCAAACTAATGAGATTAATTGAAAACTGCAAAAACCTTCCAAGGGCCCAAGGCAAACGCAATGTCAAACAAATGTAACTCTTCCCAAACTGTGCAGAATCACATCGACCCTCCCTCCTGCTCGCCCGCTCAGAGCATCCCTCCCGACAAGGGGCTGCATTTGGCAGTCTCAGAAGGTGCTCAGGTTTTGAAGCCTTTGATATTTTTTTTTTCCCCTCCTTTGAGGAAGGAAAAAGAAAGTGCTTGAGGAATGAGAGCTGTCAGAGGCAATAACGTGAAATCTTACTTTTGGCTGGCAGGCGGAGGGGGGGTCTCTCTGGCGTGTGGCATTAACTGGGGAAGTTGGAACAGGGAAGCGAGGAGGAAGATTAGAGAAGTTATTCTGCTCTCAGCCCCGCAGGTAGGAAAAGAAAAATAAAATCCCCCCAAACCCAATAACCTGCAAACCAAACCTGACAATAGCCCTGTTCACCTCCCAGGCTTTTATCCACTCCCAGTGTTTGATTCCTCCCATCCCAGCGCTGGGTTAATCGATAGAACAAATCTCCGGCGGCATCGCACCTCTCCTGGCCCCCATGGGCTCCTCCAGGACTGATTAAGGCAAACAGCCACTGGCAGGGCTGCACGCCTCGGAACACAGCACGCTTCTTCAGACTGCCTTGCTACTGCCCGCTCAGGATGAACAGAGAGGGAACAATATGGGAGATTTGTTACTCGGTGGAGCAACCGCTCAGTGTCACCTTCCCTCCGGCGCTGCTTTAACTAGCGTGAAGGAAAACCTCAAATAAAGCCCCAAACCCTGATGAATTTCATGGGATCATGCATTTATACATATATATAGTGGTGAGAAAGAGGGCGTCAATAGTTTCGGAACTGGAGAAAAAATTATTTGCACGGAAACTCCCCCAAAGCCCAGTTTGCGCAAACACACGGGCACAGACGATGGGAGAGAGAATTAGGGCTGCAGAACAGAGTCGCTCCTTTGCCGTGGTGACTTTAGCCTCACTGACAGCTCATATGTGCTGCCAGCCCCTCTCCTCGCAGGGGCAGGGACGGATTTCGGTGGGACCGCAGGGGAGATGCTGTGAGATGCCCGTGGAGGGCCTGGTGGGTCACCCCCTTGTAAGAGCGCAGGGGGCCTGGGACCGGAGCGTGCGCGGAGAGCGATGAGCACCGCGCCGGCACGGGCCGGGGACCGGGGCAGCCGTGGGATGGCCTGCCCTGCTGCTGATGCAACGGCCAGGCCAAAAAAGACCGCTGCGGATCCAGTCCTCGGCACTCTCTGACAAGTTAAAAACCTCCAGTTTATTAAAGATACATTCCTACGCTAATAAAAGACGCGTTGTCTGGTGGTAGAGAGGCTGCAGGATGTTATGGTTGGAATGTTCCTCGGCCCTTGTGTAATTAAAAGCCCCACCAGCTGTGGACCGCGAGAAGCTATTTTTTCCCCCCCAGACAGACAGACTTGATGTTTTCTGTGATCTCCATGATGTCACCAGCTCCCCTTTGATGTGTGCAACCGAGGAACCGCAGAGGCTCACGACTCCAGGGGGATATTTGTCTGAGTATTGCTCATTAGATGACCCAGTAGGATGGAGGCAAGATTAATTACAGAAGGGAAGAGACCAATCCCTGCATCCATATTCATTAGCGCATTAGGGCTTGGTGGACATTGTGGTGAGCCAAATGCAAAAATAATAATAGGACGAAGTCACTTCCCTGAAGATTTCAATAATGGGACAAAAAGATGGATTGTTTTCCCCATTTCATGTGGGGAGGATGGAGACGCAGAGCAATTAAATGCCTGCCTTAACATAATAAAGCAGACTATCCCACAAGGGGTGTGCAGTGGAGCCAGACCCAGAGCAGATCCCTTCTGGTCCCCCCTTGTGCTTTCACATTTGTATAATACGATGAAAACACACATTTGCAGTGGTTTCCTTATGCAAGTCCTCCTCTTGGACTGGCTGGTGGCAAGTAACGTTACAGGGGTGGCCAGGGGTACTTGGAGCAGCGATGCTGACCGCTGCTGCAGCCGGCAGTGATGTGCCAGCCCTTGGGGTTTGCGGGGCATGAATGAACCGGGGTCTGAGCAAATGGCCTTGGGGATTCAGCCTTCTCCGTGCTGAGTCTTCTGAGTCCACAGCATACAAACCAACCTCCTAAAATCACTGGAAAACACTTTGTTCCTATTCTCTTTCCGACACCCTCGCTCCCATCACCACGTTACATGCTGGAGACAAAAGGCTCTCCCATGGCACAGCTCGGGTGCTCCCCGGCGACTGCTGGCCCTTCTCTAGTGACCAGGATTTTCCAGAGACAGAAAAAGCTGGAGGTAAATCCTGCTGCCCGTTATAATAACAGAAAGGAACACATTTTATGCAAGCCCTCAGATGTGTCCTCTCTGGTCTCAGGGGTCCACGGAGGACAGCTGGAGCCCATCCTTCTGCCCAGGTTTGGTAGGCCACTACACTGGTGCTTTCTGGGTTGTTATTCTGAGTTAGAAGAAAACCAGCCCCATTCCAGTGGAGAGGGCACAGCACAGGTTGGAGGAACAGTACGTCCCCTCCATGCACACCCTGGCTGCTTGCTGGGGCAAATACCGGTCCCAAGCGTCCGAGCGAACATTTCTGCAGGTATTTACCCTGCAAGCAGCCCAGAACTGGATTAAGATAAGGTAAGCACTGGGACGATGTGGAAATGCCTGTCAGGCCAACAAACCTGCAGGGCAAATTAAGCAATCATGTTCCCAGGACATACATAAAAATAAGTAAAAAACACTATTAATCCATAGCAACAAAAGGAGATGGCATGGCAACAGCAGCAACTGCTGCAAAACAAAACAGTAACAAGAAGAGAGGAGGGGAGAGAGAAAATAAAGCCCTGCTCTGTCCTTCAGAGGTTTTTAAGGTAAAGTGGGATGCTGCATCCCAGGCCGGTGGGAGTTAGTACATGGGCTGGGTGGCGATGCGAGGGGCTGGCTGCGTGGTCCCGCATCGCCCTGTGCACGGCTCTGCTCGGCTGCTGGGGTCCTGGAGGACCCTGGGGTGCCTGGTCTGGCCTCCGGAGCCGGGAAGGGGCTGCAGCGAGGCAGTGGCCGTGGCACGGGACAGCGGTGACGGCATTTCCCAGGCTGTCCTTAGGGCAGGTCTGACTGCTGTGGTTCTCTGGGCGTACCTGAGCCTGTGCTGCGGCTGAGACGGGTCCCAGCTCCTGATGATCGCCAGCAGAGCAGGGCTGCGAGCTGAGGATACCAAGCCCATCGTGGGTTTTTTCTGCCCCTAATTGCTATTGAGAAAATGAAAGCAAAAAATGGCCAGCACAGGAGGAACAGTCCTCAATAGCAGCTCACATTCACTTTACAAAGATGAGCTGCTCGTGGCTGTTGGCACTGCAGAAGAAAAAGAGCCGTTTACCCCTTAGGACTGATGTGCTGTGGACTCGCTGGATTAAATAACCAAGCCCAGGAGCGGAGTTGCTTCTCAGAGGCAGCTCTGCTGTGCTCCCATCCTCCAAAATGATGCTTTCAGCTCCGATGAGGGCCAGCCCCCCAAGAAACGCAACTGGGATAAACTCGGCTTCAAAACAAGGCTCAAACCCTGTTTTGAACCCAGGTAATGCTCTGCTGTGGGTGCGTAGGAAGAGCGTGATGGAAATAAGCCCTAATAGGTGTTAATTTGAAGTGGCAAGTTTGTGAGTCAGGCAGGGGGGTGCCGGGGGGAGTGGGCAGGCGGCACGGTGCAGGGGTGAGAAGTGTTGCTGCTTCTGCTGCGTGCCGAAAGGGGTGACGTCCGCTTTTGGCACGGCAGGCCAGCCCGAGAGCACCGCAGCGGTGGTAGGTGGGCTTGGGCTTGGGAAGGAGAAAGGGAGCTGTGTGGAGAGTAGAGAGGGGATTGCATAAAGCTGAGTTACAGGCAATTTGGCTTTATCAGAACCCACGTTCAATAGATCGTTGTTAAAAGGAGGAGATTTTCCATGCTGCGAGAGCCAAAGCAAATACAGTGAAACTTAATTAAGTGCTTGCCTGCTAAAATAATAATTTTCTTACGAATTGAGGAAGGTAAAGTACAATGAGAGATGGACCTGATAAAGGAACAGTGATTCTCCAGTTGCCTGGCAGAAGCGCGCAGGTAAAGAGCACCGTAAAGCAGTTTTTTTGGTGGGGAAGGTTCTCCACTTTTTCCCTCATCCAGGTCCATGTGTCGGATGCCCTCCACAGCTGTGCTGCCTGCCGAAGCCCTCATTTGTCTCCATCACAGAACATGAACGTACACTCCAGTGCTGCTCGACACAGCTCAAGGAAGGGCATTGTCTGCATTACCGGCAGTGAGTGGAAATACTAATGCTCGTCTAGAGGGAAGAGAAGGAAAGGGGAAAAAAAAAAAATCTGTGAATAACTGCAATTTTAATTCTGCTCTTGCTTGCTGGGGCTGGGGAGATGGGAAGCACCTCATCTGCTGGGCCTGGGGCCACTTCTGCACTCTGAGAGCTTGTTCAGTGGGGCTCTGGACAGCAAAAAATCTCAGCTGGAAGAAAGCTCTTCCAAATAAGAAGCGAATGGTAATATCATCATCATAGGAAGAACCCGGGAGAATCGTTTCAAGAGGCAAAGCTGGAAAAAAAAGAAAAAAAGAAGCCTTGAACCATGCACCTGCAGGACCGGCTGCCCGTGAGCATGCGGAGCATGCCTTGCACGCGCGCGTGCACGCCTGCGGCACAGCCGGAGCGCTTGCTCCCAGGTCTGCAAAAATTGCAGACTTAGAGGCCAGGCAGAGATTTCTTTTAAAAGCCTTTCTCTAAATGTTTTTTCAATTTAGATAGAAAAAAATTAGGCTCGATAGATGGCTTTCACCTTTAAAGGGCTCCTCCCCGGTGGCACCCCACCAGCAGGACCGCTCCCGGCTCGCCCCGATCTGCCGAACCCTGGGGCATCAGCATCTTTTCGCACCGTGGAAAGAGAGGCTTTCCAGCTCTCCCCAGGCTGGGATAGGTGTCAGGGCACCAATGTAACATAGCAAAATGAGGAGAATCAGAAGCAATTTGGAGCTTTTCTCTTTTTTCAGTGCTTGGCTTCGTCTCGGCACCGCCGGCTCCAGCCAGTGCATTTGACTTGTTGGGTTTGACTCGGGGTTCGTGGGTTCAATACTTTTATATTGAGGCCTCAAACCATGGGGAAAGGGTTAGGCCAAAACCCTGCTTTTCCATTATTTTAATAAATGTAATCTTTTATAAAAAGTCTAGTTTTCTAGCCTCCTCCAACTGCAGTTATTCTTTCTCTCTCAAAAAAAACCAACCCAGAAACCAAAAGACTGAATTTGGACCCTGCGTTATTTGGCATTGACTCTTTTAGATACGTCGAACATCATTACTTCATGGTTGAAATTACAGAAATAAACCCTCTAATAAAATAGAAACTAATAACTTTACCCTCTTTGTCTTTCTATAGGAGTCAGGAATAGCTTGGTCTGTACAATAATTACACTGTATGCATGGCAAAAAAAGTTCTTGACTCCTGCCATTCCCAGCCCTTCCCCACCAAAGGAAAAAAAAAAGTTAGCAATAAATTTAAAACAGTTTTATTTACCTTGAACTACTCAGCCAAGAATGCACATTATTTAGGGACTGGAATAAAAAGCCATTCACTCTAGTTCAATTGGCCATTTAGTTCAATTTGTGTGTGTTACTGCAGGTAATTACTATGGTAATAATGTACTGTAATCTGCGCTGATTTGGAACTTGTCCTGTTTCTGTATTAATAATAAGTGCCATATATGTACTAATTACCAGTTTGTTACCATGGTTATTTGCGTAGATGCCATGTTAATGATACCCTGGAAACATAAAGCAATCACATTTTTGAATTAAATCTTTGTGGTCTCTTTAGTGCTAAAAGCCCAATTCACATAAAATAATGATGAAGAAAATGAGATCATCGTCGCTGACTTGCCAGCAAGCTGATTAGCTGCACTGCATAAATATACGATTTTACCATACTGAAAAATTAGAGCCTCCAAAACATTTTCCATGGTTGCTAAGTAACTTCCCAAAGATTACATCACTTACAGGAATACGCGGTGCCAAATCTGTCATGCACACGTATTTATAGAGCACACAGTGCGGGGAACGTATGCTCGGCGGAGAGGGCTGCGGTGCTGCCATAGGTGTAAGCTGCTGGCTCCCTGCCAGAGGAGAGGGATAAATAAACAGGCTTCCCTCCCCTTTCCCGACAAACTCACACCGGCTCCCCTTACTCCTTGGAAAGGGCCAGGAGGCAATCCAGAAACATCTATTTTTTAGGATTTTTTAAAGCCAGAAGGGACCTCTGCTATCCCTCCTCTACAATAATTTCACGCTGCGAGTCCTGCGCTGGCTTGTATCTCTTCTCCCCTTTAAATTGAACCGAGCAGCACATTTTTGGGGATGATTTGTTGGAAATGTGTACTGGAAGGGACAGGGCTGGCTACCGCTGCCTCCCGGTCCGAGCGAGCACTGCTGTGTATCACCGCGCGCGGGGTGCGCGCTTGCGCAGGGCAGACGCCTCGAGGTTTTGCTGCGAGACGATGAGCAGCGCTTGTCCCTGCAAAGCTTCTCCCTGCGGTCTGCCATCCAACTTGTTCTGCAAACAACCTGCTATTCCCACGCAGCAGCTACTTTGCTGGCCATACTGGATCTACATTACAATTAAAAATAGTTTATTGGCAACAAAAATGTTCCCTTTTCCCTGATCGCACAGTAAACAATGGGTCCTTCCTACCCTAAAATTAATGGCAATTCTTTAACCAGATGACATTGGTGCAGGGACTGGGGACTGGGAAAGCTGGAACAGTGAAGTTGTGTGTCCCTGCAGGCACCAATGAATAAGGCAGGGAAACCTATAGGCCCCAACCCTCTAGCAAAGTCTGATGCCTACTGCGGTGGGTGAAGCTCCATGGATCTGGAGCCCTTGCAGGTCCATCAGGAGCAGCAAGACCCAGAGGCTGCAGGAGGCAGCAGGGTTTGGGCACCCTAGGCCAGCCGAAGGATGGAGCCGGGGCCCTCCGCTCTCACCGGCAGGGTTTGTCCAGGAGATGAAGAAGGAGGTGGGGAAGAGCATCCTGGTGAGTCTGCTCGAGAGAAATTGGTGTCCTGGACCGCCTGTATCCATGTGGCTCCCCGGGAGGACCAACAGCTGCTGCAATACTGCCAAAAGCCCTGGGAAAAACACAACGTCAATTTGCCGAGTGAAATGCAGGCTCTGCTCTCCTCTAACCTGACCCTCGGCACATTGCGGAGGGGCTGGATGAGGCCCCCGCTGGAAGATGCCCCTGGCTTTCACCCGGTGAGACGCTGCTGGACCACAGCCGCGGTGGGAGCAGAGTTTCTCTCCGTTATCCTCCCTCCGCTGTGGCCCAAGGCCATCGCAGCGTCTCCCTCCCCGCTCCTGCAAACCCCAGTCCCGAGCAGTGGATGACATGTCATTTGAAAAGCTACTTAGTGCTCTTTATTATCTGGTCATTATTTTTCCACTGAAGCCTGAGATAAGCAAAGCATAAATCAAACCAGAACAGCAGCCACTTGGAGCAGGTAAAGGATGGAAAAGATTTTAATCAGTGAATCTGGGCAAGAAAAGCCAAAAGAGGGAGAGGGAGGGAGGAAAGGGGGGTGAGAAACAAAGAAAGGGAGAGAAACACCACTTGTTGTTTGTGGGATGAAGACAAATGTTTCCAAAGCCACATTTTCCACATGACTCCCAGTAAAAGCTCTTAGTTTGATTATTAATCACAGGGCGGCCTCCATCCATCACTCCATCCCTCCGTGCCTCCCGAGCTGTTTGATGTGCTACCCTCCGCTCTCCCATTCCACATCCCCCCCGTCGGGCTGCTCTGACAGGGGAAAGCCCGGGAAGTTATTTCAATAAAGAAAATGCAATCAAATAAATAGAGGAGGAGATAAATAAGACTATCAGGAAAGCTTCTGCTGCGCCGGTTGGATCCCTGCCTCTTGAGGCTTCTGGAGAGCTGCTGACACTGGGAGCGTCTTCTGAAATGGATGGACTTTGCCTCTTGCCTCATACATCTGTTTAATGACCTCTCCTTGCAGGCACTTGACATGTGATTTATGGGATATAAATTTTACCTCTTTGCTTCGGTGTTGCAATCGCTACGTTCGGCAAGGTGAGAGCACCTCACCCCGCGGGGACGCCGCGCCGGCTCCCTCGCCCTCCTGCTCACTGAACTTTCTTCCTCTGGCTCTTCCTTTAAAAAAACAACCACCAAAAAAAACAGCGGACTGTTAAAAATGTGTTTTTTCCTCTTTAAAAGAAAACAGCTGATTTCCTGCAAATAACGAAAAATATATATATAAATAAATAAGTCCTTGGTTCTTTTACTGGCATCTGTAGCCTCTAATTCATAAATTCATCAGGACTTTCCCAGGATGTCAGTTTTGGCAAATGAGCCCTGAGTTGCTTCATGCTAATGGAGCGGTGGGCTGCCTGACCTCAGGAAATAGAGAGGCCAAACATGAAAAAACAGAGCCGGGTTCAAGGCTGGGGCTGTGAACCCCAGATTTGAGGGTGAGGTCGGGAAAGGGTCAGGGCAGCATTGTGTGCACGCGAGGGAGAAACCCTGGTTTCTATTTAAAACCTTTCATGCCGCTGCCAGAGACCTCTCGCCATTGTGTGCGGGAGCAGCCCGGCTATTGAGAAATGCGCCTTGAAGATCCTGACTGCAGGAATGGGAAAAGATTGGAAACAGTCACACTTACGTGTTACAAGCCAAACCCTCCCCTACCTTGGGAAGAAAGGGAGGGCGAGATCTGCCTGGCTCTTTTCAGCGGCTAACGCAGATGGATTTGCTTTGGCATTTAAGGGTGATGGATGTGCCAGGTGCTATTCATTAGAAATGATTTGTTGGGGCCAGCGTAGCTCGCCTGCCCATTAGGACGCATTTACTTCGCAGGTTAGTAATGATGGGTGCGCTTAATAGTTTCTAAGTATCAGAGGGCATTAAAAAGCCCTGGAAGAGAAGGCTATCAATATTTACAGCTTCAATTTGTTGGGGGAGGAAACCAGTGCGTGTGCCTGGAAGGGGTGTCCGCCCGAGTCCCTGCTCGCCGGCGGTGGGTGTTGGCATGGGGGAGGCTGGAGCGGAGCACGGGGGAACGGCCGGGAATCCGGTTGTGCTTTGTCCTTAACGCAGCCAAGTGATGTGGCAGCAGCAGCTTGTTCGGCTCCGGCGGGGGGAAACTGAGGCCCATCACCAAATTCGGGTGCACGCCGAAGGCAGAGCCGGTGGCAGAGCCCAGCAGCCCCGGGTGCCGCCCCGGGGGGCGGGGGTCCTGTTGGGGTTGCCTCTTCGCAAGCATCATGGACCATGATCAGAGGAGGCGGAAGGTCATTCACTGAGGGATGATTATGGCTATTACATCCCAATTCCCTTTCCCTGCCCTCCCCCCGGCCCAGGCTTTGCTCGGAGCGAGATCCCGTTAACAGCCCTCTGCCGATGGGCGGCCATTTACTTAAGTCCCAATTTTTCATTAAAATAGCACATATGGCTATGAAGCATCGCAAGGTCACAGGGCTGCATTGTCTCAGCTTAATATGATGCTATTAAGGCTGGACTATAATGTCCCAGATACAGCAAGTTCAGCAGCGTAAGATCAAGCATTGGGCAAGACTGCAATTTCCTCCTGTCCTCCTGATATGATCTTATCAAAGCCTGAGTGATCTCTATATACGAAATTGCACCGGAGAGCATTAAATATCGTGAAAGGCTCTGCTTCCACCGGCCCGTGGGAAGGCTGGGTTCACAGCCTGTCTCCCTTTGTGTCGCTGCCTCCCCTCTCCGGCAAGCACCGGGGCAGCATCGGCTGGGGTGATTCAGTCAGCCGGGCTGAGAGATAGGTGTGAGTTCATCTTTTATCTTGGCCATTGTTGTTTTTTTTTTTTTTGAAGCCTGACCTCTGTTCAAGCCCATGTGGTTTTGAGTCTCATTTTTTGCCCAGCTCGGCATCATGCTGCCTGGTCTCGGCTGCCCTCGTGGCCACCGCGCTGGCCTGGGACCCTCGGAGCGGTGGCTACCACTGCTCTCTGCAACCCTTGGCAACCCTTTTATTTTTCCCTCAGCTAAACTAGACAAGAATCATTCTTTTCTTCCAGCCTTTATCTTCCTATCTGAGCTACAAGTGCCTGCATGCAGTCCCTTTATCTTACCACATACTTGTACAGTTCCTCGCACAGCAGGGCCCTGCTCTTGGGACTTGATGAAACGCAGGAAGACTAGCTAACGATTATGGAACAGAGGCAGAGGTAGGAAAAGGTAGGCTGGAAACTGTCTGGTGCCTTTATTAAGTCATGCAAGGATATGGCACTTATTGACTCATTGGCACTGGTATAACACGGTGTACGTGTGCCCAGATGGGAGGTTTTCATAGCAAGAAGAAAGCACATAAATAAAGGCAAGTTTGTGTGCACACCAGCCCTGCCAAGGAGGAAACATCTCTCGCAATATCTCCACAAGAAGGGTTTGCAGAGCAAACAAACATGTTATTTCATCTCAGTAGCACGGAGACACGCCAAGCCCCGCCGCAGCCCGCACCGAGGTGCGCGGTGAGCCTGTGCGGAGGGCGCGGGGAGGACCGGCGTGGCAGGGACGCGGTGGCTGCTCCCTGCAGATGCGCGGGGTGACACCGCGCGTGCACGGCCGTGCCGTGGGGCGGCCGCGCCGGGTGGGTGCCTCTGCGTGGCCCTGCGTGCACCGGGCGAGCCGGGGGACGAGAGGGCGGCAGTGGGAAGGGGTTTGCTTGCAAAACAGACCAACCAGCTCGCCAAAAAGGAAAACAGACGCAAAAGCCAAGCTTCTCTGCCATTATATCCCATTTGAGTCAGAACAGCTTAAAAGATAATTAGTTAATTGAGCAATGGAAGCCATCTCCCTATAGCTATGTGTCAGCTCCTATTAACTGCTCTGTAACGTTAGCTGAGAATACACAGATACTCTCTGGAAATATCGATCATTTATTTATCAGGGCCTGCGCTTCCCCTTCGGTGGGCAGGGATCGCTGCGGTGGGCAGCCGCTCCATCTCGCCACGCCAGGCTCCGCAGACAGCCGTCAGCTGCAATTGTTTTCTAGTGAAAATAGATGTTCAGTATTGATCTCTTTCCTCCAGTGGAGTCCGGGGGCCTTCTCCTTAGTTACTCTAATAAAACACAACTAATTAAATTTGTGCTTTGCTTTTTCAATATTGCATTATCCTAATTACTAATTAAGGGGACCACATGTAAGGGATAGGCATTATTCCCTGCAAAAGATCCCCTAATGGCCTAAATGACATCTCATGGAAGGAGGAAATCTTTCAGCAAAGGCCAAGACTGAAGCTTGGGAAGGGATCCCTAGGGGCAACTTAACAAGAGGCTCTTTAACTCTTCAGCTGCTGCCCTAATATTTGCTGAATCATGGACTATCTGGGAAAGCACCCGTGCAAAGCTGCCCTGCACCGGGAAGCAGCTGAGAGGCAGGGAAGCTCGTGCTTCTGTGCGAGGAGAAATTGGGGAGGAATTAAAAGGAATGGGGACCTCTGTGCCTGCCACCATCTGCCTGGGCCAGCACGTCAGGGGAAAGCGGAGGAACCGACTCTTCAAGACGAGTGGGTCGCTCACTCGTGTCCTCCCACGCTGAGCCCAGCCACGCAGCCCGCCCGACCGCAGCGTCCAGCCCGCACCGGGACATACCAGCGCTGGGGCTTGTCAGGGAGGAACGAGCCCTTTCAAGCCGGTACACGACGTCCTGCTCTTGGCAGGTACGTGCCAAAACGGTTTCCTTATGTTCCAAGTGGCGATTAAATAGACAAAATCACAGAGTTAAGGCTCTTTGGGGGACCACTGGCACCTTGCCACTCTGCGCTCCAGGAGCACCCAGTTATTACCAGCGACTCCGGGTAAGGAAGCACTGGGCGATGCGCTGAGCAAGGGACACCAAATAAAAGCCAGGCTTAAACCAGACCTCCAGGCTCTCAGCAGCCCTGCTTTGGGACTTGGACCGAGTTAAGCTGGCTTCTACACAAGGACCTGTGAATAAATCCCAAAATTCCCTTAATAATGCCCCAGGGACCAAAGATCAGCCGTGCAGGAGCCGGTGCTGGGCTGCGCTGACCCTCTCCCCGCTGGAGCACCCTTCGCTGGAGTTCTCTAACGTTTTCATTTCATTTTCCATGTGAATCGCTGCTCACGCTCTGGCTGTTCTGGCTTCATAAGTCACCAGTTCATTTCTCATAAGGCTCTTTTAGAAACATATTTTTCCCCTTAAATATGTGGCCTGAAAGTGTGAACTGAGATTTATGCTGAAAAGAATTGGGGAAGAATAGCAAATAGGTACTTGTTGGAGGAAAAAAAAATACTTTGGGCATTACAGAGAATCCCTGACACTGGGACTCATGAAGAACATGTTCGGCCAAAGATGTGGGGATTTACCACTGCCAGCTTTACTGCCCAGTGCAGCAATGATACCTGGCCTTTGGGATGAGCCTTTCAGCTGTAGGTCTCTAATCGGGAGGAGAAGAGTCACTTGATATCTGGGGAAACTGAGGCACTGCCGCACCTTGTACCAAGACAGGGACTGCTAGAGGTCAAACACCTTCCAGATCCTCCCCGTTTCCCTTTTCGTGATGATTTGCGTGTTGCTTTATGTAGCACTGTTACAGACAAAATTTGGCCAAGGAACCATATCATTAATTGAAATTTAAAAGGACTCCAGACAATATTGACATCTATGATTTAGCGTTCTCTTGGTTTCTATTCTGCTCACAGGCTAAATTGATCATGGGTCGGGTCCATTTTGGCTTATTTTATCTCTCCTGTCCTCAAAGTGATTGAAATCTTAATAATCAAGTATAATATCAACGCCAAAGTTTTAAGCAATAAGCATATAAACAGAATGAAGGGAAGCAGAATGCTCATGTCTCTCAACAGTGAAAATTGTTCCATTTTATTTTCCTGTAGCAGATGTTAAGTTTCCAATAATAAAATAAAATAAAAAATCTAAGGGAGACATTTAGCAAAGTATAGCTTTACACTCCAGAGTTATCACTCCAATTTCAACTGGGACCATAAAGTTTTATGAGCTATTAAATTGTCCTAAACCTCCTTTAACACACTAGCTCTAATGTTGGAGATTAACCATTTAGAAAAAGGAGGTTACCTTAGCAGAGATCGGGCCATTTTCCTGCACTCTTATTCAGTCAATAACACTTTTCTGTGGCAGAGCCATTTGCTGGAGTGTGTGGCTGGTAATTAGCCGCATGCCCTGCAGGTAATGCAGCCGCAGTAGATGCAATCCCTCCCGCAGCGAGAGGAGCAGCAGCAGCACCAGGATGGATGCTCAGGAGAGCAGAGCTCCGGGCTGGGACTCCAGAGAGCAGAGGTAAAATCTCAGCTCCTTGCCTGGCTACAGTTTGGCTCATTCTCCCATCCCCTCACCTATTCGATAGGGATGCTCACGATTTCTTCTTTCTCCATTTCCTTTTTGTTTGGGTGACAAATCCACCTGAACATGGCCTTTGGCTATGTTTTATTACCTTGCAGAAGAGACCCTTGATCTTAGCCTGAAACCCCTGGATGCTAGAGCGAAACTGGTCCATACACGACCCAAGAAAAGGTTAATAGCAATTTCAATTTGCACTTACAGAGCTCTTTCCAGAAGAGGAACTTAAAAACACTCCAGCCACATCCACGGAGTGTCACAACACCCTGCAGAAGCCCAGTAGTATTTTATTGATTTTTAAACAGGCGCAAACCCAGGAGCAGAAATGGCCTGGATCCACAAAATGATCTTCAGCCTGTTAAAGGGGACTCGTGGGACTTTGCCACTTGTAATCTGCCAAATTGCCACCCTTCATCTCCCTGCTGAACTGGTGGGTACTCTGGGCACCAAACCTCTGAATGTGTCATCGTTTTGACTCTAAGGTATCCCAGCTGTCTGATGATCTGGGCTGGTCACACCTGGAAACATCTGTCTTGAGAGAGCTGAGCAGCATGGGGTTGTCTCATGCTGACGACTTGCAGGGATCTGGTGTTTCTCCTAAAATTTCTGCTGTAGCTCCTCTTCCCCCATAAGCTCTGGACGGTCTCCTGCTTGGCTGGCTTACAGCCCTGCTGGGGGCTGGAGCATGGAGGAGCACCCTGTTATTCAGCTAGATGGTCGCATCCTCACTTTCCCCTGATGTTACCTTAAACTTTTTGGGGCCGTATGGGAAGCCTTCAAGAGGAGAAGTGGGACCTGCCCCCCAAAGTGCCTGGCGAATACAGCCCCAATGTGTGGGGAAGAGCGAAGCCGGACCCTCCAGCGGGGCTGAGCCTGGGATGTGCACAGAGCAACTGGACGACGAGGCGCTGGGGAGAGGGCGGCTCCTTCCCGGGAGGAGTTTTGAAAGAAAGGGTAACCCCTGCTCTATTTTTGAAAGAAATGTCGCAGAGGCCCTCTCCTGCATCCTGCGCACCGCCGCTGCCAGGGCTCTGCTGCAGCACGGGCTGGCTTGGCAGCCCTCAGGGGTGGAAAATGTCTCCTCCCAAAAGCCTGATTCCCGTTTCCCCTCTGATAAGATCAGCAAAGACTAGTTTTCCCCCTAAATTTTTTGAAGGTATTTCCTATTTTGAGTCTTTGTTGGTGGTTTCCCCTAGCCCAAGGCTTAGAGCGGACACCTCCCAAAGCCAGGGCGGGACGTCTTGCCCATGCGCCCACTCGCATAAAGATGCGTTAGGGGATGCTTCAAAGCCTCCGGTACCTGAGAGGAGCAAGCCAGACCCCACTATCAGTCTCCTCTATTATAGCACAGCACATGCTCAATGTTTGGCTGCTCTGGAGGGTCTTTGCTTTCTTCTCCACCATCTACTGTGGTTAAAATCCTAACTGGGGCTTCAAATTCGTGTACAGTCAGTGCAACATGCCATCGTGCCACCCTGTTCTGGGGAGCAGGGAGGAGGGTTATCTGACTTTGATTCTCCATCAGACTTTGAGGACACAGTTCACCAGGTTCGTGTACACTGCAGCCTTTTTCTTTTTGATTAAAAAGATGCATTCTGCTGTCTGAGATGCCTCAGACATCAGCAGAAACTGCATTAAGAACAGCCATTTAGTACAGTAAGCCCCAGGCTTCAGAAATGCTCTGACGAAGACTATCTTCACTGGTACAGATGTCTCCTATGTCCCGTATCACAGAGAAACAAGGTTTAACTGATGCAAGCTTGGAGACTAATAGGGCAGGCCATCTGCAATTAGCTGGAGGTTTAAACTTTTGGATCCATGTCTTCTTCTGCAATTGGGTTAGGGCTCAGAGGAAGAAATCCCTCAGATGTAGCACACTACATTGCAGTGGGCATTTTGATTGAGTAAGTTTTAAGACTGAGTCAGAGAGATTTCCTAACACCTCTTCCCTCCCCACACAACAAACATCAGCTCTGAAAGACAGAAAAGCCCTGTTTCTCGCTCATCCCGACTGGAGACGGCCGGCCTGGAGCCACACGGGGGTGCAGCGGTCCCCTGCCCAAAGGCTGTGAGTTTCCCTCTGCAATCTTTAATTGCCCTCAACTACCGCTCAGATGAGGGGCACCCTAAAAAAGTTACATACCCTAATAGAGCTTGAGTTCACAGTTTTCTTCTTCCAGATCCCCCTCTCTTGAGATAAAGTAGCCCTGATTGAGCAATCCCATTCTCTACTAGTCCCTACAAGAGCCCCCCAGCATCTTCCCAGAAAGCAAGTCCCAGCTGGAGCAGGGCATGGGCTTATATAGCAGCCTTGATGTC
This sequence comes from Platalea leucorodia, assembly GCF_965183815.1. Taxonomy (NCBI): domain Eukaryota; kingdom Metazoa; phylum Chordata; class Aves; order Pelecaniformes; family Threskiornithidae; genus Platalea; species Platalea leucorodia. The sequence goes on along the minus strand of NC_138837.1, from coordinate 4,460,247 downwards.
CCAGCTTGCTCTGCTGGGGCTCCTGGCCCCACACAGGTGTGTGGTCCTCACCCAAAGGGTCTCAATCAGAGGGAGTAAAAGACCCAATACCCTGGGAGGTGCTTTGTTCCTCAGCCTTAATAGTTAAAGGGATGAAAATAAATGCAAGGCCCTATTCGAACCAGAGACCTGTCATCATTTCTAGGCCATTCATCTGCCTCTTTCAGTTCCTTTGCTTTCCTTCTAATGTATGTAGATGGCGAATGCAAATACCATCGTGAGAAAACTGACCTTTTGGCTGAATGTCACCAAGTTCTGCAGCAGTGGGAGTGTTTGCATTCAGTCGTTAGCTTTAGCCTGTACAATTATTTATATATCCCTGTAAGACTCGATGGGATGACTCAAAAATGGTTTTGACCTTGGTTGTTCTAGTGGTTTGATGGGCTGCAGTCCTTAAATGTTGTGTTGTTAACAACAATGCTAGCCTTTCAAATTAGCAACCCCTAACATGTACCAGGGTCTACAACTGTCCTAGAAAAGCCATCATGCAATAGCTGGGAAAACCAGCCAGCAGTCTGAAATTACACCTCTAGGAAGGGAGTCATCTAAACTCTATTACTAACTTGATGTTTAATGTTGGAAACCTAAAATATAAGGTATTGAGCTTGAAATTCCTAAGGGACCTTGTTTCCAGAGCTTCTAATTGATGAAGTCAACTTCAAAGGCACCCCAAAGCATCCCGCTTTGGCCATGACAAGCTGGGTATGACCACACGGCATGCTGCTGGTGCTGCTCTGGAGTGACAGATGTTTTTGCATAGAAATTAAGCCCAAAATGCAGCTTTGGTGGCACTTCCAAAAACCTTGGCCACTCCACCCATGCCTGCAGGAACCTTACAGTGCTTCCTTAGCCCTCACCTCCCTAGGAGGGGGTTCGAAGGCTGAGCTGGCATGGTCTCAAACTTTTTTCCTGTATGGATTTCACGCTGGTTGAAGAAAAAATGCTCTCTGCACCGCATTACAGGCAAGCAGTCTGCCTGGCTGCTGGGCTCCCTCGCTCTGAATACTAACGCTTTGCTTTTGTGCTCGCTCACCTCTTGTTGAAGCTCTGTTGAATTTCATTCCAGCAGACAGTCTTACATCGTACGCTTCCTTTATATGATGTTAAAATCCGTCCCTGCCATTCTCGAGGTGGTCGGCTGAGCGCGCTGGGCTGAGCCATGTGCATGGAGAGTGGCTTACGGCACGAAAACCCGGGAGGGGGTTTGGGGTGAGCTGTGGAGGACCAGAGACAGAGCTGGGAGTCATCTGAGCGGGGGTCCAGCAGCTCGGCCGCCCCGGGTCTCTCCCTCCATCCTGCCAGACTCCAGCCTACTGCCATCATTTTGACATCCAGCACCTCCAAACCCTTTCCTCATCCTTTTCGGCCCTTATTTTACATGCCACAGCCATCCTGTCGCCTGCATCCCAGTGATGTTGCTCGGAGAAATTAGGGCAACTGCTGTACAGGGTTTTTATTAGTATTGCCAAACTCTTTCAGCATTTTTAGAAAGGGCTTGAAAAGAGGCCAAGTCGTTTCTCCTTCTGTTTCTTTTCCTCCACCTCCTCCCTCCCCACCCCCCCTTCCCTTTGCTGTCTGCGGATGCTTTGGGATGAATTAATTTAGATGTGTGGTTTTGAATGTTTTTGGCTCCTGGTTATCGAGCCATTCAGCAGTTCTGGGAGCCTCCCCCATCGGCTGTTATTGAACCAGACAGAGAGGGGCGGAGGAGATGGCAGCGGCCTGATTTGTTGGCTTGTTAGTTCTGCTCCTGCGAACCGTCCATCGTCTCATGTTTCTGCAGGCTGACAGGGAGAGACGGCAGCCAAAACGCTCCTCGCGGGCTGGCTGCAGAGCGATGCCCCTGCACGGGATCATTGCTGTCGTCTCGGTGGGAGCAAATATGGGTGGTTTCTCTCTGTTTTCGCTTTGCCCGCCCCAGCCCCCCGTCAGGCTGTCACCCCGACTCTGCTCTGGGATCCCTATTGGTGTCTCAGCGAAGTATTTTTAGCCCCAAGGGGAGGTAGAGACCACTGAGCGACAGCGATATGCATGTGGAGAAGCTCTTCTCTCCGGTCCTTGCTTGCATCCTAGGCTGGCTTTCATTTCCCGGCCTTGGAGAAGCTCAGGCTCTGCCCCAAAGCCCTGCAGCTCCGGGAAGCTACAGGAGCCCTGGCCCAAGGGCAGCCCTGCTCGCTGCCCCAGCCCCATGGAGACCTCCGTGCCGGGGCAGGGCTCCCTGGGCACCGGTGCCGTCGGCAGAGCTGGGCTCACCGCTGCTAAAGGACCGGTGAGCTCCGGGCGCTGCGCGGCTGGCTCACCTGGAGCCTCCTGCAATGTAAGCAGAACCAGAGATAACCACTAAATCCTCCTGAAAAGCACTTCCTACCGGTGCCGCTCTGGGGGGTAGTGCTGAGACCCTTTAATCATAGGGAGGATTGTTAGAATTCATCATTTTCTCAGCTTTTTGGTTAAATTTTAAAAGCCCGCCTGAAACTCTCATTAGTATCTGTCAAGACTTTCTTTGAGTATACTTCTGCTCTGATTTCATTCTAGGCTAATATCTAAGAAAAATATTATCTCTCTGCCTGGCTTACTGCCATCCCGGCTGTGTTTGTATTTCAGTGGTGGATGAAGCTGCTCCAGTTTATTTATGTAGCTGGTAAAGCCGCCCCTCCAGACGAGGGACGCGGCAGGACTCCCCTTGCTCTGAACTCGGGGCCCAAGTACAGTAGGGCCCGGTGGAAATCCCATATGGCTTTAAACCATCAGCATGTGCATGCCATGGCTCTGCACCAGGCAGAGCTCTCTTTCGGGAGCTCTACTTAGATGTCTGTGCTTTAAACAGCAAAGAAAAAGTGCAGAGCTGTAATTCATGCCATTCACAGGGTAGTATCGGGAATTGGTAGAAGGTCTTCGGGTACAGAAGTTCCTATTTTTTATCTGTTTCATCCATCTTACTCATTAGATACCAGATTAAAACATCAGAGGTGCAAATGGAGACATTTTGAGGGACTGTAGTGGACTTTGGAGCCTTTGTTTTTGACTCAGCAGGATTTGGTAATTCAGATTCAGATCCAGAAAGGTTTTGAAGTTTGTAACTCCCATCGGTATAATTAAAATCCTTCTGAGATTTACCGCGAGAGCCCTGATGGGAGGAGGGCTGTTGCTGGGGCTGGGCTGGGGGGTCTCCGCACCAACACCCCCTGCAAGGGTTTTTCAATTGATCTCTTTGGGAGAGGGTTAACACACCCCCAAAAAGGGACTTCTGGCCCCAACCTGTACCAAAGCATGGCTTGTGTGGGGGTGACCACTCTTCTCCCCATCACTGCATCCCGATGCACTCGGGGAGTGTGCACCACCTTTCCTGCAAGCTCAAATCACTCCAGGCCATGGTTAAAAGCACAGCGTTGCTCTGGTTTGGGCTTTTTTTGCCAGCATTACTGCCTGGGCTGTCTGCTACCCGAGCTGAGTCAGGCAGGCACTGCCACGGCTGTTTCTCGCAGAGCTCTGGGCGCCGTCCCAGGAGAAGGTACAGCCACATGAGAAAGTTAACATGAGGTAACCTCGGGTGTGAATTTACGGCGCAGCAGCTGCTCCCTGGCCATGGCCTAAGTGCATATTTACCCCACGGTGAATGCAAAGAGCTCCATGATCGGCTGCCCTGCGGGGATGGAGCAGGACACAGACACCGCTGAGCAAACCTCGCAAACCTACACCCTGGGTGCAGCCCATGGCAGTGCGCTTATGCGGCTGTACATGGGGAGCGCTTGCACAGGGAATTATCCCAAAACATTTGCAGCAGGAAAACGCTCCGCAAACTGCTCTGCTGGTAAATTCCCACTGCTCACAAGGCCGCAGGAGCTGGGACCGGAGGATGCTTTAGAGCACTCATCTTGCACAGAGCACTTGATGCACTTCCTCAATGTGAGAGAGGGAAGAATAGAGAAGAACGTGTGCGGGCAGAGGAGAGCGGTGCCAGTGCCGTTGAGTGTCTGAGGTGGACGGCGGCGAGGCACTCTGCGAGCAGCCTTTCTCCAGCTGGGTTCCTCTTTTGCAATTCCAGCATCTTGTTTCTCAGTAATTTATATTGACAGAGTCTTTCAAAACACTTTAGGGTTGTTTACAACATTGAGCAAGAACATTTTGTCTCGTGTCCTCTTCATTCTTAAAGACTCTCCTTTGTCCATCCCCCCCGCTCCCCTCTGCCGGCTCGCAGAAGCTGCCCCCTCGCTCTCTGCAAACCCGATGGGCTAGAAAAGAACCTGCAAATCTACTTGATGTGATGCTCCTTCCTCTCTAATTACTAATTAGCTTTTCCAATCAGGGAAAAAGCACCTTTTCCATGGCAGAAACCTCCCCGCGCCAGAAGCGTTTGCTCATGTGTGCTTGCACATGGAGCGCGGTTGTGAAGGGCTGGGAGCCAACGTGACACCAACGCTACAATGAGAAATGGGCATGTTTGGGTTCTGCTCCAGCATCCCCACATCATCATCTGAGACGGTGGCCCAGGCCGCCCTCTGCCAGGCCAGCTCTGATGTTTTCTCTTCAAGCGCTGATGCAAGGAGCAAGCGTGTCGCTGGGGCCCAGCAAGAGCTTGGCCTGCAGCAAGCCCTCTCCTCTCTGTCCCTCCTGATTTCTGCAGCCCTTTGCACTGGTCTGGCCCATCTGGATGTCAGGGCTGTCCCTTGTTCCCTGGCACATTGTCATAAGAGCATTGGGAAGACAATTCTCTTATGAAGCCTATGTCCAGTCCTGTCCCCATCCCACCAGCAATGACCAGTTGAAAAACTTTTAAAAGTCTTCTTCAGCCTTGCAGGCAGAGGCCTTTTGAAACCCTTTAACATAGGGAAATGAAGCAAAGGACTTGGACTCCTCCGGTAGACAAATCCCCTCTGCAAAACCAGCTACTCCTGGGACTTGCAAGCAAAGTGCCAGCCAAAGCTGGCAGCCCTGCCCCAGGCAGCTTTAAAGCAGCCAGCACAGGGGGAAGAGCGGAGAGCAGCACGATCCCTGGGCGGGCGAGGGACCCTAGGACCTTCTGGCAAGTCTTGTGTGGTGTGTGCTCAAGCCTGCATCGCCGTGCTCTCACTGCCTGCGTCCTATTCCAGTTAGATTAAAGCTTACACACATTTGACTACCCATGCCACAATAATCCTCCCATTTGCACTTTCCTAAGAAGGCTGGAGTGCCCAATTATTTTAGAGTCTGCTGTTTTACATGCTCTTGGCTTTGATTAAGACTTTTCATCTTTCAGGCAGACATCAAAGTGAAACCTTGAGTTTTCCAGTGCTCCATCATGGGCTTGGGTTGTTCTTGCTGCTTCCTTGTGATTAGCAGATGAGCTGCCCGGATGGCGAAGCAGCGGGGAGGGAGCGCCGTGCCGCAGCAGGCAGAGGAGCAGGAATGAGGACATCTCACCGAAATCTTCCTCCTCCTGCCCTGCTCTTTTCTGTCCTTCCTGCCTTCTTCCTTCCTACCCTGCTCTGAGAGGTTGCCCAGACGGCTGAGCCCATCCACTAAACCTGTTATCATTGAGCATCGTTTCTAAGAGGGAACAAATTTAGTGAGCTCAGGAAAAAAGCATGAAACAGTGATTTGGCTTTCTAATCCCAGCCTTTGGCATGGCTTTCAGCCACTTGGTGCAATCAGTAGCCTTATACCAAAATCAGTAAAGCAATGGAGGTCTTGGCAAGGCATAGATCTGGCCTGGTGGGTTTTCCCCATCCATGAAGGCACGGTCCGGCACTCCTCCTTCCACTCCCCGTTCATTAGGACAACAGTCACACCAGCATTCATCCAAATTAATCCCCCTCCAACCTCCATACCTATTCCCTTGCAGAGATGTACTCATCTGGAGGGACAGGTAAGAAGTGTTTCCAGGCCTATTTGTCTCCGTGTCCCCTCATAAATTGCTCTGCAGGGCTAATCAACTGCGACACTGCTGGGAAACTCATTTAAATACATTAAGAGGGAAAATGGGGGCGTGCGTCTCAAGGAGGCTCCCCGACACATGGCATCTGGCTGATGAGAGAGTCTGTCAGGAGCAGCCTGCGTGGTGGATGCTCCCTGCGATGATAACTGTTCGAAGTGGATGAGCTTTCTGTCAACAACTTAATAATCTGCGTCTGCCACGATCCCATGTCAGCCAACACTCCTGTAACGAATAGCTGATAAGGAGGAGGTTAGACTGGGGAAAATGGGCTGTTTTGTCAGCACAATGTTCTTGTCAACAAAAAGACTCTGGAAAAGCTCGCTGGTTCCTTCGGAGCTCACCCAGGATGATTCACCGGCACCACAGGCCGGTTAGTCCCAAAGCCCTTCTCCACCAACAGCGACTGCACCAGAAGCAGTGGCAAAAAAACCCTGCAGTAAGCAGATGTGGTTGAGCCTCCTCCCAGCCCAAGCAATTAGCCCGGTTTTCATCCTGAAGCTTTTCTATCTCTTCCCCACATCTTTATTTTTTAAACTATTGCTCTTGTATGCGTACAATTTCTTATTATCCCTTGTGAATTCAGTCCACGCTGAAACTCTGCTGCAGCTTTGCCCTGCGGCAAGGAGTCCCGCAGCTGAGCTACGCTCTGTGCGGAGAAACCTTCCCTTTTGTCCTCAAAATCAGTGGGAATAACAGGAGTGAGGACTCGAGATGTGGCACATCTCCCCCAGACCAGGTTCCAATTCTGCCTCTGAATGAGCTGATGCAAACCTGGGCACCCATGGGCGGAAGGGGTCAGGAGGCTCCTGCCCTCCAGCAGTGCCCAGTCCTGCAGCCCTTCTTCACCCTGGGCTTGTCCCAGTCCCACCATGTCTGGAGCATGATGGTCCCATCACCCAGATCACGCTGCGGAGCTGGATGCACTGGGGGGACCAAACCCAGACCCCAGACCTGGAGACTAGTAGGAGACCAGCCCATCTGCATTGCACAACAGGAGCCGTCCCATGGGCTTCTTCTGGGGAAAAAGAAGGAATTAGCGCTAGGGGAGCAAATTCCTCCAGCTGCTTGCGGCAGGGCGCAGCGCTCTGGAATGCCAGAGCGATAACACGGCACGAGAGCGGATGTTTAAAGGGACTGCGGATGCAAATAGCAACCCCACGATCTGTCCCAGGCTGCAGCCCAAAACTCACAGCTCTAAGCTGCTGTTGCAACCGAGAGCGGTTGGTTGGAAGGACAGACACCCAGGGCTCAGTTCCTTGGCTGGTGTAGGCTGATGGAGTTGCTTCACATTTAATGGTGCTTCCTCTGGTTTGTACGAGCTGAGGATCTGGACCACTGTGTGCAAAATTAGCCACTCGTTAGCATTGCCTGCAATCCCTCAGTGCAGGGGTGAAGTGAAAGCAGATGCCAAGTTGCCACCTGGAGCAAATTTTTCACAATTGAATTACAATCGGCTGGAGACAGCAGGAGTTTTTCATTCATATTAACTGTGTAACAAAGCACTGGGAGGCTGCTGCAGCACTGGATTTCATACCCAGGTCCAGTACAACTCCTTGCATGTCGCAGCACCTTCGGAGCATCTTCATCAGCCATTGGCACCACGAGCCTCCAGCTGCAGCTTGCAGTGCCGCAGGACCCAGCCTGCAGGCTCTTGCCTTGTCGTTACCCTGCGCTGGGCAAGGGAGCGGGGGTAGGTGGCATCGGCCAGCGCCGGGCAGCAGTGCCCCGAGTATTAAACTTCCACCTATTCCATCACAGCTTGACTTGCCACATTATGTTATGACATGTTCGTTAGCAATGACGCTTCTATTATGCACTACAATTTCTTTCATGTCACCAAATAATGTAAAAAAAATATTAAATTGAGACAACTCCTAAAATAAAATAAAATTTAAAGCTCTCATTTTTTATTTAGGCAGACATTCCAGATTTCACTTTTTAATTATTTTTTTCACTTTTGAAAAGAAATTTGGACTATTTTCCCAACTGATATTTTAATGTTTGGGGTACTGGATGAATTTTCCCTGAAGTACATGGAAATGTTCAAGGTGGCATCAGCATGGCCTTCCAGGGAACCCCAGCTCTGTGGCATGGACCTCCCCATCATGAAGCTATCAGGATACGTGCCCTGGGTCTCTTACAGCTTTGTTCAAGCAATGCTGTTATTGGGATTGGAGCTAATAATTAGCTGAAAGCTAGCCTGGATATGTCTACATATGATGCAATCACATTTCTGACTGCAGAGAGATACACGCTGTCACTTTTTGCTGGGAAGATTTTGATGTGTTTAAGACAGAAAACATTTGTGGGCAGATTTTGAAATGTAGGCAATGTACACCCACGAAACCCAACCTCTATGAAACTTTCTCTTTGTAGGAAACATACTGATGTTAACATTTTTTCATGTATAAATTCTTACTTTTATAAAGAACGGCCATGGGATATAATTTGAACCAGGCATTTGATATCCATATATATGTACGACTCCATAGCTCCCAACTAATTTGGTAAATCACCATTAGCCATATCCACTCATGCACTCACTCAGACAAGTCTGCTAGAACGGCAAGGAAAATCAAAGTCACTTTTGCCTGGCTCAGAAAGAAAAGTCTTGCAAGCTGCCAACATCTGCTTTCATCTTGCTGCTTCTGGAAGTGCCGAGGGGAGCGGGGAAAAGGCAGAGAGAGGACGAGTGTGTGATGTGGGAGCAATCACACTGATGGACCCCATGAAAAAAAATAATCATCTTTCAGAGTAATTCAACCTGAGTTCATCCTCAGTGCCTAGGTAAGATTGAGTCATCTTCCCAGTGCAACATCCAGATATCCAGAGCAGAGCGTGGGGCGTACGGTCACGCCATGGATCAGTCTGCTCCAGGCTGTCAGGCTCGGAGCAGGGTCAGGCAATCACAAGCAATAGCATTAGCACGTTTTTAGAAGCTCCTGCCCCCTTTCCTAGGACAAGTAACGGGTGAAGGATGGCAGTAATATGAAGCGAACAGTCCCAATTGCTTGATATCATCTGGCTTCACCCCTGGGCGTGTTCTAGCTCTGTGCCACAGCTGGGTTTCTCCGCACGGTGGTTTCTGTACCGAGTCCATGCCCTGCTTTCTCCCCTTCTGTCTCCCCATCGCAATGTCTTGCCTGGCTGATTTCATGCTCAGAAGCAACATTGCTGGTTTAAATGCTGGCAGCTGGCAACATTTTCCCTTGGAGTCAAATAGCAAAGCGTCTGGTCTCCCAAGCCAGCCTGGGAAGGTTGGCTTTGCTGGTCCAAGCACAAATATTTCTGGCAGGGCATGCTCGCTGCAAGAGTTTGCAGTTGATCTCACTCATTTCCTCAGTGCTAAGGAAACGCAAAGGGATTTTCAGTGGATTCTTCATAACCTCATTTTCAAGATGAGGATTGCTTAAGCAGAATAGAGCTCAAGTTCTCAAATGCCCTGCAAAATCACGAGGCACTTCTGATGTCACCGTGGGATCAGGAGCCACTCCACCATTGTCAGGGATGAGCCACAAACACAAAACTACTGGCACCGTCGGGCACCCGTCCTTATTTACGTGGCTTCAACGTTTGTGAAGGCTGAGAGTCATTCATTTCCTGAATGGCTCCCTTTAAAGGAAAACATGACGTTTTGGGAAAAACACCATGCCAACTGGGCGTAAAACTCTTCAAGTCATTTATCCAGGTGAAGCAATGTTATCTTCACATCCTGTTTTTGGAAAAGGTTTCGGGATTCAGGCAGGTGCCCACATCCTGTTTCATCGGGAGCTGGAGGTTTAACTCAGTGAGACTCCTTTGGAAAGCCTGATTTAACCCCACACTTCACTTCAGATGTGTCCTTTGGTCTCACGGAAGCCAACAGGACTTCTGTACATCGCTTAAAGTTTAACTGATGGTTGCATGAGTGGCTGAATCAAAACGCAAACATTCAGCTGCAGTTCTTGGGCCAAAAGTAGCCCTGCTTTTAATAGTATCTGCCTTCGCACTGGTACTTGTGAATTTGTAGAACTCAAAGCACTTTGCAAAGACCTAAACATCGATGCTGACTTAGTAGGTGGGAAAAATGAGTTGCAAAGGGTCACCTGAAATGGTCCAGCAAGGTGGTGGGAAAGGCCATCCCCCTGTCCTTGCCCAGGGCTCTGCCTCCTGAGGGCACTTCCCCTCGCTTCTGGAGGGGCTGGGGCGTACGTGGGGGGACGGGCAGCAGCCTTGCACTGTCTGAGTAGGTTTCTGATCCAGGCAATGTCAGTATAATGGCAGTTTCCATGCAGGCAGCCTTGGAGCTGTGGAAGGACCAGCAACAGGAGGTCTGTGAAATGAATGCGTTTGCATGTCAGGGTAATTCTCCCTCTGTACTGAGTACCAAAATGGGAGCCCTTCTGCTGATTCTGGGGGAGGGAGGAGGACTGAGCCTGAAATATGTATTTAACCTGATCTCAGCACAGCTCTTTCCTTTCAGACAGTTTTAAAAATAATATTTTTCTCCTTTTTTATCCCTTTCTTTGCATTGGGAAAGCTGCCAGAGGAGGACTGAGCAGTTTCTGTGTGCATGGATCCAGCTCATTTCCAGGCAGGAGCCAGGCAGGGAGCAGGGAATAAGCCCTATGTACAAGTCACGCATATATTTCACAACCAAATCCCAGACCCACTTCCCAGCCCTAGCCCCATGTTTGCACTTTGCCTCTGGAAAGAGAGGGCTTCGTCCCTGCCAGAGGACCCGATCCACCTGGGTATCTGGAAAAGCTTCTTCAGATCCATTACCAAAAGCAGGGCTCTCTCTGAAATGGTGTAAATCTACTGACTCTATTGAACGAGGAGCAGAAGAGCCAGGAGCTAAGGTTTAAAATAAACCCCTAATTTGCTGCATTTTTTTTTTTCTGCTGAGAATGGAAGCAGCACACACAGAAGCCCGGGTTGCTTTTACCGAGGATCACCTACAGTTCCTCAATTTCTAAAGAAGTAACCTTAAATCTTTCCCCGTTTTGGTACCTTGCCCCTTTTGGGCAGCCACGTGGGCAAATTTCACCTGCCCTGAGCAATGGGTTCCCACGATGGCATATTGTTTTTTCTGAATATATTCATTTTGAAATCTGCTTCTTTAATACAAAACCTTCTTCCTGCTCTGAAACGAAAGAGGGCCACAGCTTCCCTGGCTTGGGCTGGCTTGGCCCCGGCTTTACAGATGGGATTATTGCCTTCTTGGCAGGAGTCCTGCAGAAGTAGGTTTTGCAGATTTCAGAGTGAAGCTAGTTCTTGGCATTGCTGGGATGTTGCTTGTGTCCAAATATCTCTAAGCCTTCATGACCATTTAGGTCAACCATTGCACATCGGGTTGTAGATCTCAGGATGGGATTGAGAAGGCCACAAAACCTCTTGGGGTCCAAGTGGTGGATCAGTGGTGGACCTGATGCCACGAGCAAAGTCCGATCACATTTCTGGGCTGCAGTAGGTTATGAAGAGCAACCAGATATCCCAATTCCCTCATTTATGCCCGAGGTCATCCCAGTACCAGATACATTACAAGCAGGTGGGAAGGGGACTAGGAAACTTGTTTCACAGGTATCGATGTGGGTGGTTGAATGATCAAAATTGGGGGACTGATGCTGAAACAGGCAGGCGTGTTCTGGAAATAGTGTGCTTTGGATTTCCATCAAGAGATGCCACGCTTTGGAGCTTGTTAGTGCAGCCTGGCACCAACCTGAGCAAGCCTTGGACGTGGCTGTGCATGTCCTCCTGCTTCGTCACTCGTGCACGCAGGTGGCCGTGGAAACCTCCCGCACAGCAGGAGATGTAGGCGGCACGGCCGTGAAGTGCCTCAACACAGACATCTGTTAAAGAGTTTGCGTGACAAAATCTTGTACCAATACAAACTGGCCTGCAAAGAAATAGAAAATAGAAATAGAAAGCCATCCTGTGACTCAAGATGTGTGTGTTAGCTAAAGCTGCCGAGCTGCAGTGACTGGACTCAGTCTCTGAGCCTGTATCACTGCACGTACAGGAGAAAGAGCCTTTGAGAACAGCAGGTGGGAGATGTTTCTCTATTCACCACCCTTTGTTTTGATGCTCCTGTATGGCCTCCCTGTGGGAGCCCTGGATTGGTATTACAGTCATAAGCGTGATGCAGAACAGCACTAACGAGGGCTTTCACGGCTTGTCCATGGCTCCTCAAACACGTGTGTCAGATCTCCTCATTTCCTCAAGGGTTCTGAGGCATTTGATGATCGTCTTTAGTCTCCACTCTCTCTGGAGTCCTGTTTCTATGGACATTTCAATCATAATTACAATACTAGTAAAAAGGCCTTCTGGCACCGCCGGTTATGAATAAACCTGGCCCCTCTGGGAAGACTAAATCCAGAATTCCAGAAGTAAAGTCTTAAGGACAAGGGCTTGAAAAAAGAAGAAAATGTCCCTGACCCACGGGAAAGGCTGAGGCAGGGCAGTCTCCCTTGCTCCCAAGCCGGGATGAAAACCACAGACTTGGGAACTCTTTTCCTGAAGGGAAAATTCAATATTTCCTTTGCTTCAGTCTCATCAAAACATCTTGCTTTGACACAGCACGACAGTCTAGGACCATGACAGTCAAATCAATATGCTTCCAAGCCATCTAAAGGAGTGTGATCTTTTCTAGCTCCAAATTAAGCAGAAGTCAGTCCTTCCCCGCAACGTGTTTTTGTGTTGCCGTAGGAAGCCAAATGGCCGTGCTGGCAGGACTTTCGATCAACAGATCTGCCACTGGCAACGTCCCCAGGAGCACGCACTGAATCGTTCTTGCTCTTTTACCTGTGTCTTCGTAGACAAGGCTGTCCTCGCATCCAAATTACAGGGGCCAGAGGGAGCTGGGGATTTTCTTACACTCGGATCCCCTGATAATTGCTCCTGGGAGGATTTTGGTCTTTGCTCAGCCTGTAAGCTAAACCTGTTCTGCTTCCCCAGGCTTGCAGCTTCCTCAAAACCCATTACAAAGAGCCATTGTATGTCCTGCCCGTGGCATGCCTCGTGCTCCCGGCTCTCGGCAGCGAGCACACTCATCGTCAGAAGAGGCACCTCTTGCCCACTTAGCTGGGAGATAAAGGCTGATTTGTCTTGAGTGGGAGGAAAGCATCAGGTGTGCTGCTGCCAGGTTTCGTGGTACGTGGTCGCCTGCTTTCGCTGCTGCTGCTGGGCTGGGCAGGCAAGTTTGCAGAGCTCCCCGGGATGGTGGAGGCTGCAGAGTGGGGACCCCCCGCTCCCTCCTCCCCACCTCCCTGCTGCTCTCCCTCCAAAGTTGCTGCATTTCGAGCCGCCTGCCGAGCGGGGATCAATGCGATGTGCCACAGCCCTGAGCTGGCCGGGACGGTGCGAGCCTGTGCTCTCAGGGGCGAAGGCAGCCCCCCCGGGAGCTCAGGCTGTGGGTGCATTTGTGGCGCGGGGCCCTGTGGATTCAGAGGAAAGCATTCCTCCTCCCTGCCTTGCCTCACCTGGGGATGAAAAACAAGGACCCCCTCCCTCCCTCCAAGCCCTGTTTCTGTTTTGGTTTTCTTGCCTCCCCCAGCCCTCTCCATCCCAGCCCTCCTCGGCTATTTTTCCCACAGTGCGATGCTGTGAGTGGGTTCAGAAACACCCCCTCCAGCTGGGCAAGCCCCGGCGGCTCCAAACTCCCTGGGTTTGTCTGTGGGCTTCGGCTGTGGGATGGGCATGGGCATCACAGAGCCAAAAAATGCAGTGGGGGTTGCTCTGGGTGGGTCCTTTTCTCTCAGTCCTGGCTTCAACAGGGAGCAAAACCTCAGTCTGAATCCAGCAGGGAAAAGCAAGCTGGCATATAGCTGCAAATAATAACCTTTTTGCATCCTCTCTAGGGTGGCTTTTGCTGCTCGTACTTGTCCAGTGTGAGGCTCCTAGCATCCAGCACCTGTTAAGCTGGCCAGTTACCCCAGTCCCTCTGCCCCTCTGGGCCTGGTGGGAATCAGCTGCTGGATCCAGGTCCATTTTCTGCCCTTCTCCTTCCACTGGAGGATGATGCTTGGGCACGGCTGGGTACCAAACCTCGCCGGGTGGTCCAGCAACCTGACAGCCTCCAGTGTCACAGGGCTGCCCTGGGGCGGAGGTGGGACAGGGTGAATCACTGGGGACACAGGACTCGTGTGCCAGGAGACAGCAGGTTTCATCCCCAGCATCTCAGCCACCGCTTTCATCCCTGCCGTCTGCTCGGCTAAGCTGAGGGCACTAGGAAGGAAGGGAAACCAAGAAAGCTTAAGCATAGGCGCTTACGCATCACTGGACAAGTCACCTCTGGCTGATGGCTCTGCGAGTGGGGACAGCAACATGGCCCAGCCTCTCCTGGGTGACACAAGGCCACTTCAATGCAGAGCTGGCCCAGTTCTCACTCTCTGCTCTGGTTGTACGATAGATAGGTCATACGATAGTCAAAAATATATGCTTCCAGGGTGCTACGGCAGATGTTGCGCTCCTGACAGATTATTGCATGCCTCGAATGCTGGAGGTTTGGAGGCTAAGTGACTGTAACCAGCTGAGCAGACTAACAACCCTGCAGAAATGCACTGCCTGCAGTGGTGTATTCCTGCCGTACCAATGCAAAACTCAGAGTAAAGATGCAAGGCAGAATGGCAGGGGGGACCCTCCCCAGGGCCCCAAATCACACTTACAGATTGCTATCGTCTGTGTCGTGGTCCCTGCCAGCAAGCCTGCTCTGTCGCTGGGCTGGGTGCTGAGCAGAGGGGCAAATTTCAGCAAGAGCTAAATTGCAATCAGGCAAGAAAAGACCCAGGGCGACGCGGAGGATGAGAGTAAGAGCCGCGTGGTGGGTGAGGTGCCCTGCAAGTCACGCTGAGCTGCTGGGGGCTGTGTGGGGGCAGATGCTCAGCAGGCTGGGTTTGTTAGTGGTGGCTCAGCACCGCACTGACCACAACCACAGGTCTCGGCATGAATCCAGGGCTGGCTCAAACCAGCAAAGAGTATCTGCTTGCAAAATACCCAGAGGAGACACCCAGGCGAGAAGCTAGCCCAGCCTTGCACCCAGCCCTGCGCACCGCTGCACCGTGGAGCTTTTCAGGGAGCTACCCACGTCCAGTGCATGAAAGCCCTTTCACCACTCTGCTGGTGTAAGTCTGTCCTCCCTGGACGTCTGTCCCCGTTCGATTCTCTGGCTGCTTAAAGCACTCCACATTGCCCATGCCCTTTGCCCGCTGACAGCATAGCACTGGACTTCACCCCGAGGACACTGCTGCCAGCGAGACGATGTGAACTTGGGCTTGTGCAAACAGCCGGAGGCACGGACCTCGGCGCGTGTCCCTTCGCGTGCTGCCCACTAACCGGGCTGTCCCTGGGGCGGGGGAACGACTGGCCACCTCCAACCTGCCCAGTGCCACAGACGGCACCGTCATGGCCCGGGAAGGGGCACAGGAAGACATCATCAGGCTGCAGCTAATAATTGGATTGTGGCTAATGTGGAACAGTCCCTCAAATAGTTTCCTGATGTTGAGTTGCTCCTGGCAGGGTTCAGAGGAAGAGAAAGCTCCAGGGCTGGTGGGGGATCTGGAGCTCATTTCAAAAGGGCACCGTTGAGTCCTTTTGGTCAAAAATTGAAGGTAGCTTTCATGCCGTCAGTCCTTGGGGGAGAAAGACCTCATGTTATAATGCAATGTGGGGCTGGAGCAAAGTCTTTTCAGTCCTGATGGGTTGAAACAGAAAAAAGAAGACAACGTGGGTCCTCCAAATAAACAGTGCACATGTGCTGCCATACTGGAGGGAGCATGTGTCTCTGATTTAGATGCAGTCTGGGAAGTGCCACATCCGCCTTATGTTTGGAATATTTCAGCTCTCCAAGGCCTGAATTTAACCCCTGCCCTCTCCTCCCTCCTGCCTCTTCCAGCAGAGCCTGCAGCATCGCTGCTCTTGCTCTCAGCGTAAGTTCCCGAGAAGAGCTTGAGGCAGGAGGAAGCACAAGGAGGCTGATGGAGCAGAGGGACTCCCAGTTTGTGCAGGTGTGTGTCACCTCATCCAGGCATGTCACCACAAAGGCCCAAGAGAAAGGAAACCGCAGAAGCCAGGCAAGACTTTCAAACCATCACTGCTCTGCTCTGAGCTACCCAGGTCGGCCAACTTCTTGAGGAGTGCAACCCTGCGCCGGGAGACATTGCTGTTTGTTGAATAAACCCAGAGAGAGGCGATGTGTAGAGATGATTTAAGAGCCATTTCTTCTTCTTTCAGCGTGGAGTCCAGCAAGTATAACCCCTGGTCGGTCGGACATTGAAGGATATGGCACAGGAGGGGGAAGTAAAGGGAGATATTCCTAGTGATTGTTCTGTGCTTTTCCTCTGTGTGCTTCCAGAAAGGACTTCAGCCTGAAAAAGGATGTCAGGACAGGAAGGATATTGAGTTGGCTTCGACTCTGTCATACAAATAGCTTAAGTGACCTTTCTCTAGCAAAACACCAACTATCATAGTATGGATTTGTTCGAAAGGGTTGTCAACTCTGGAAGAGTGCGGCCATTTCACAAGCAGGAGATGCAAAGATGGATAGATAGACAGACGGATAAATAGATAGATAGATAGACAGACAGATAAATAGATAGATAGTGTGTGGGGTACAGAGACACCAAATGCAGCCTTCACAAAACCCTGTTTTAACTGCCCTCATTTATAACACAGGTTTTGTAGGTTTTGGTGCCTTTGGAAGGGGACTTCATGTATCTTCACACCATTCCTGAGTGTGGCAGTATTTGCACAGTGTTAATGTCTCAAGCCTGATCCTGTACTCCTTCCCTTCATGCACAGCTCCCACCCGGATGGGGAAACTGAGGCACGTAGCAGCAAAGTAACTTCTAAGGTCCCATGGCATGTGGGAAGCAAAGCCAGGCATAGCAGACCCAGGAGTCTGGTCCTCCATCTTCTCTTCTAACCGTTGCCCCTCACTGAGTTGCCCAAGTTATGATCCCCATCACACCTCTGAGAAGAAGTCACCTCCTTTAAAGGATGGCGAACACCCACCTTCGTGACTCTGTGTGCATGCATGAGTCACGCAGGAAGAGCCGAGAGTCGCGAGGTGGGAGCTGGGCACTTTCCAGGAAAAGCTGGGCTGAAACCACAGAAGCCATTTCCTTGCAGACTTGAGCCATCATGCCCCTGCCAGAAACGACTGCTTTGCACATGCTGAGCCCTCCTGAGGTTGAGATTTGCTCCCACATGTCCTCGCCGCAGAGCTGCTGCTTGCCCACTCTCTGGGCTGCTCCCAGAACAGCGTCCTGGCATGAGGATGACCATGGGACCATCGCTGCCTCGTTGCTCGTCTCACTCCTTCTGCAGCTTCCCTGGATTAACGACCTCTCTCTGCATTGCTGCCCTAAACTTTTCAGTCAGTTTTAACCCAAACCAGACACCATTCACTAAGAAAAATCATTATGCCCCATTTGGAGAGGTGTAGACCTTTCCTGTGGGCTGCAACCCCTCTGGCTTTGAGGCAAAAAATCCATGGTTCCAGGCTCTTCCCACCAAAGAACCGGCACCCTTGGCTCCAAGTGCAAAGTTTAGGATATTATTCTCTCTTCTGGACTGAATTAGTGCCCAGAACATTGCAAGATTAGTAGAAAAATGGTATTGGAAGAAGATGGCTTGAGGTCGCTACTGAAGGGAGGTGGTTGTGTTTCCTTGTTGCTGAGGCTGCAGGGGTGCAAATGTTTATTTGGGTAATTCACCCATTCCTCATGTCCAGGAGAGGTGAACCACAGCGAAAAAAACCACTCCAACTCTTGGGACACCATTACATTGCATTGCTTTTCCTAGGTGGGACCGTATCTACAGGCTCAACCAGACACCAGGAGAAACCAAGCCAAGAAATAGTTACGTTACTCTCAGTTTGGCTACTGATAGGTAACAAAGATTGTCAGAAACTTCTGAAAATGCCAAAACTCAAGGAATATTTCCCAGCTGCATCTCCCAGGCCCAGCCCTGCTCTCAATGAGAGAGGCCCTTTGTTCGCAGGCCGACTGACAGCAGTTGTGTGCGCTCTATAAACATCGAATGGAAGAGACACTTTTAATGTAATTATAATTTAAGCATAAAATATGTCACTTCTGTAGGATTTTGTTGTCTGGTGCGTAATTACTTTATGGCACTATAAAAATATATTACATTATGATGCCTTGCTGTGCTTTGCTCAAATAATTTATAGCACAGTAATAGTGTGGAACAATATTCAAGACCATTGTATCCAATCTAGCATATAAATAAAAATCGTGGAAAATAATGATCTTGGTTAAACGCTCATTTAATTATTTTGCAGTCTTGGCTGAGGTTTTTTATCCCAGTTTCATTCCCACATCCTCACCAGATTATATTCAAGGTATCTAGGAGGAGACTTTTTAAAGCTCAGAGAAAATAGAGCTATATATGGTATTTTCTTTATATGCTGCCATTTCCAAACAACTGGGAAGAAGAAACGTTTGCTGCAGGTTGACTGGAATTGAAAAAATTTCCAAAATTTCTTCCCAGGCAATAAGTGAAACCTTTTCATTTCAAGCCCACTGAGGCATTTTGCTGGCTTAAAAAACCAACCCCCTTCCTTCTGCTTTTGAGGTTCTTAATATTTATGCCCTTGAAACAAAACTTTAGTGACTTTTGAAGCAAGATGTTGATTCAAAAAACCCAGCCCCCTTTTTGCCTTAAAAACAGGGAAGTGAAACCTTTCTCTCTTTTCCTCTCAGCATCCCTCCCCCCGGCGTCTGCTTCGACCACAAGCGGCACAAGTTTCCCACCAGCCCGTCCGCATCCCTTCCCGAGCCGCGCGGCCCAGCGGTACCCCACCGCCTCCCCTCCCACGCCAGCAGGCTCTTTTGGGGCATTTGCCCGGATTTGCTCGGTGGAGGGATGCCGTGCATCCTCAGAGGGATGAGCCCTCCGGACATGAGTGGGTCACCTGCACTAAGACCATTTTATTTATATTTTAGTGTTATATTTAGCAAGTAAATGATGGGCAGAGGGGGGAGAAAACTCGAGGCAAAGCAGGCCTCATTAGCAGGGTTAAAGCTGAATTTACAGCTCACGAAGGACTGGGAAGACTCACTGATGTTGTAAGGACTCATTGGCAGAAAGCAATAATAATTTCCCTTTTAATCTCCATGTTTTCCTCTGTGTGTGCATGTGCACATGTGCAGGACGCTGTCGTGGGTTTGAGGAGAAGGATAACTTGCGCCTCTGCGGCAGGAATGTCACTCCCACTGGTGCTTTGTCCAGTGCAGAATTAAGACGGGCTCAGCCAAAGCGCCGAGACACCGCCGTGCCTGCAAAGGAGCGACGGGGTTTGAAGGCAAGGATGGAGGTACATGGGCCTGCGAGGTGCTTCGTCCATGCTCCCCAGAGCAGCACGCAACCCCGCCTGACGCCAGCCAGCGATGGTGTGGGTGCAAACGATGGTCGCAGAGACACCAGTAACAACCATTGCTCTGGACATCTCAGGGTGCTGCTGCAGACGGTGAGGTGGAGGGATGGGGCAATTTGGGGCTGAGTCCCCAGGGCTGCTCTGGGGTGAAGGCACCCAGCTGGGCAGATTGGCAAGCAGCTGCCCAAAGCTGCTCCAGCGGGTGACCAGCTGGAGCTAAGCCAGCGTCCTGGGATGTGAGCACCCCCGGCGAGGGAGAGGGGCGAAGCCCCGTGGAGGTGCCCTCCCTCACCCGCAGGATCTTCCCCACGAGGTCCCTCCCCTGCCTCCGCCATCCTCTTCCTCCCGGGTCTGCAGCGGGAGCTGGGACAAGGATCTAAAAATAGTGGTGGCCCTGTATATGCATCTTCAGCAAAGAGACTCATAAATGCAGCCAGGACTGAAAATCAATTCTTTAAAGCTGAAATCAATAACAATAACTAATATTAATAGTGATTATCCTTTCTTTATTGCACTTTGCAGTTGGAAATGAATTGTTTTTAAGGATTAGCGGCAGCTGAACTCTGTAATGCAATGTAAGACTGAAGATTTACTATGAAAACACAGCTTATGAGGAAAGACCCATTACCGCTGATGGAATACACTTTTGAAATAGCCCCGGCGACGGCCGCTGCTGCCGCTGAGCACATGGAGCCTCAGAACCTGAAGCTGGCAGCGGGTTTAGATTTCTGGTAGGAGACAGGGATTTTTGGTCTCTAACCCTGTCTGGTTTTCTCACAGTCTGACTTTTTAGTTCCCAGACATCCCAAATGCATTTTCATTTTTGGTATCTTTTATCTGAAACAGCTTCAGACATGCAAAACTCGGGTGGGGAGGGGGGGGGGGAGACGAAAGGGAAGTATGTTAAGCCAGTCAAATATATATATATCTGAGTCAGCCATACATATATGAGACAGCAGTGTCTACAGCTATCTGCTGTGTGTCAGAGTTTCCAAAAAGCAGAGCACATTAGGTGCACACCGAGCACTTTAGGAAAGTCTGGTCTCGAGCATCCCCATGGGAGTCCCCCAGTGCTGAAGCACTTCTGAAAACTGCCTGCTCTGACAATCTGGTTTCAGGTCTGTGTGAAACTCCTCTCTCAGAGGAGAGGCAGCGCACCTGGAGGCACGGGGCTCGATTCTCACGTCTCTGCTCCTCTGCTCATGGGCCAGCCATAACCCTGCTTCTTGCTTCTGCCTCCCATCTCCAGAAAGTGGCAGGTACTTCAGATGTTGAGAACAGATTTTGATTTATTTGAATTTCTTTGGCATTATTCGTGCTTTCTGGGGAGATTCTCCTCCAGGAGCTAGCTAGAGACCAGGGCTGGTGAGACGGGACATGAGGAACCACCCAGCAGAGCAGCAGGGATCATGAACCAGGATTATGGTGGGTAGCTCCATTGCCAGAAGCCTGTTTGCTGTCCCTAGAGGGTTGTTGCTTTTGGGAAAGCAGTGACTATCTATTCCCATGCTGTTCCTCGCATAGGGGTTCTGGGCATCTTCCCATTGTACCTGAAGGCCGGGAACCTTTTTCACATGTAAAGACCAGCAGAGCGGCCATCTGGTAGGCATGGGGCTGGTCATGGCATTCAGACTGCGCTTGACCTCGGTTTTTCCTAGGAGAAGGTGATGTCTGCTGCGAGGGTGTGCTGCCAAAGGCACCGTGGCCATGGCACAACCGGAGCTGGGTGGGGAGATGGGGCTTTAGTGTGGTTCGTTGAGCACCAGGGATGAAGTGCGGCACCCTGTCAGTATGGGATTTCCCGGCAAGGTAACCCATCAACAGCATACCTGTCATCCCAGCCTGGAGAAGGTCTTGAAGGTGGAGAACTCCGTCTATCTCATTGACATGTGTCTGTATTTTCCTGAAGGGATATTTGTGCTTATTAAACATGGACCTTAAAAATTTCCTAGAACTACCTTGCTCCAGGCATGGCATTTTCTCAACCACAAAATTCAGTGGGACAGAGTTGAGGCTGACACAGACATTCAGAAAAATACAGCGGGTAAAGTCCTGCCTCTGTTGGAGTTGATGGCAAGTCTCCCGTTGAGCTCAGGTAAGACAGGATTTTACCACTCTGGTTGGCATCTCTTCCCCCAGCGTGCAGGATCCTGAGGCCGTTTGGGTGCAGAGCTCTTGGACCTTTGATTCTGGGTCCTTTACACAGTTTTCTTTTTTAACACTATGAAGTTTTTTACTATTAGCTAAATTGTAAAGACAGGCAGAATGAAAGCCTTTTGCAAACAGCAATAGATCAGCGGCAGCCGGCATGAGCAGACTGATTGTATCGCATTATTGATCTCTGTTAAAGGGGATTGACATTTTTCACCTGGGAAGGTTCTTTTATTTTTATTGAAAAAATGGCCTTTTCTCTGGAAATAAAATTGGGCTTTTGCCACCATTTTTCTCTGCCATTTTAATTCATAGTTGCCTTCCAATTGTATAAAGGTTTATATCATATTTGTCCTAACAATTTTGAAAATCTGGGTTTCAATCAGAAAACACACTTTTCAATGGACACCACATTCTGGTAATTAGAGCAATAAGCATCTCCAAAATGAAGATAACTTGGATGGCTCATCACTTTCCCCAAAGTTGGTTTTCTTCCCTCATTTGTGCCTTAACTCTCCTTTCCACCGAGACCCTTCAGCCACCTCAGAAACAGAAGCACTGGGAGCTTTCCCAGTTGGGTTGAGCAGTGCTCGAGCTTCCTTACATCGGTGCCAGCCTGGAAAGATTTATTAGTGTTTCACTGAGCCTGGCATGTGGTGTGCAGATGTCTCCTGACTGGCTCAGCTTTGAACTTGCTCGAACAATTTAATTTTTTCAGTTGTGCATCACTGCTAATTTCCTCCGACTCATTTTCTGAGGGCGGGGGTCTGGAAAGCAGCTTCTTTTTCCCAGCTCAGAGAAAACAGCCCGCCCTGGACTTCAGGAAAGGAAGATGGTGGCTGTATATATTGACCACCTTGGAAAAGACCTGAAAAGACCATGGTCTACGCCTTGAGATGGCAGCAGCAGCAAGGTTGGAGATGCATCATTCTTGAGGGAACTGAGAATCCAGCCGGGAGGGAAGACTTACTCCCACTTGGGATAGGTGCGTACGCCAGGAGGATGCACTGAGATGTGCAGATTCATGGGATCGTCCTGGGTAAGGCAGCTGGGTAGCAGCTTGCTAAGATGCTCCTGGCCACATCATCCTTTCCCGATGAATATGTTTCACAGCAGCAAATAAGTCATGGTGAGGGGTAGGAAGACACAATGAACTCCCTCTAGCACACACACAGGACCGGGCATCTTCCAGATGTCAACTCCCATCCACCTGGACTGTTTCATTCTGAACTGGCAGAGTGGGAAATACAGGCAGAGAGACAGGCAGGAGCCACGGCCAGCGCTTTTTAACCCGGGACTTTTAAACACGTGCACCCTGGGGGCTGTCTGTCCTCCTGAAGAGACAGGACCTTGTGAGGTTTGGGATGCTCAGCAGGCAATGAAGCCCGTCGCCACGCATGCACAGACAAACTCAGGTCTTAGAAAGGAAGTAGTTATTGATTTTTTCTTTACAGATCTGGGTCTTCCGCCTGTGCTTCCAGCTACCTGCTCCATATCGCTCTGTTTGCCCTGCTGTCAGTCTGCCTGGCGCTAACAAACAGTACGGGAGGGAGAAGAAGGGAACAAGACGTGGGGGATGGAGAGAGACAAGGGAGAAATGAGATAACATGGGGATTGATCTGTCCAAAGGTTAAGAAGCTGAACTTATTTAACTCCCGTTAGTTTATTTATTGTCCCTGAGTTATATTTGTGACTGCGACTGAGCAGATTAGCGCGGGATTGCTGGGTAGATTTAGAAAGCTTCAGTGTTTTTCTAGCTCAGTATGCATGGGTGCATGTGTCCGTGTGCGTGCGCATGTGTGCCTTATTCTCACTTTTCACCAAGCAATCCCTTTCCTGCTCCCCTTATGGATGAATGTAAGCACTCATCTCTACAATTAGGGGCAGAGAAGGGAAAACATTTCCTTGCTCATCAGATCAGAGGATAAATTTATGCAGGGTACGACACATGCTCTTTATTATACCATGAAAGCAGTGGGTAATAATTCCTCTGTCCCCAGAAACAGGGACGCTCGCTGCAGTAAAAAATATATATATATAAAAAAACCCTCCCACTGGTGGTAAACATATGCGTCATGCAAGATTGATAGAAGCTGGAGCTGGTAAGTACTGGATGTGGATGAGTAATGTTTGTTATGGCCCTGCCGGCTACCGGGCACTCTCGGTAGCAGAAGCTGTAGAGAGAAAGGGCAGCCCAGTGGGAAGGACCATCCGGTGGGCAAAGGGCCCAGGAGAGACCCGAGGTCCCCTCCAAGCCTGGCTGCAGGCTGGTGGAGCTCCCCATCTCCCCCGGAGCCCCGGTTTCCCTGGGGGGAGCTGGGAAGGGCGCAGAGGCTGATCTCGGTGTGCTTCTCGCAGACCCCTTTGCTGCCCGGGTCAGGCAGCGAGAGCAGAGCCCAGGCTGGGGCTGGCTGGAGAGATCAGAGAGCGCGGGCTGGATGTCACAGATCAGGAGTGAGGTGCATTAGTCAGATGGCTTGGCTAATATCTCCTGTTACATCAGATTCTTTTCTTTCTCTGTCTCTGTAAAAGAGCCACAAAAAACAATGAGTAATTTCTCTGCGGAATATTCATCTTAAAAAAGCCAGGCCCAGTGCTTCAGCGCTTCCAGCACATTATTTTTCTCCCCTTGACTTTGGGAGTGTGTCTGGCGTGTAAATGCAACCGAGAGAAGCTCTAAGTAGGGGAGAGAAGAGCGCAGGAGAGGGTGTCCCAGGCTGGGATGAGCGGGTTCCCCGAAGGCACTGGGGCTGGCTGCAGCCGGGAGCCGGCGGGTTAATGCACGGTGGGCAGCATCGCACCCGGACAGGCACTGCCAGCAGCGCTGCTGTTTACTATGGATACAAACCCTTTCGTACTGAATGAGCAACTGCAGTTTTCTAGTTACCTCCCTTGTCTCCTTAGAAGGGGGGGGTTAAGCATCCCTTCTGCCCTGTGCTCAGCCCTCCCCTCTCCCCATCATTACCCTGCGCTGGTGATTTATCCCCCCCTTGGAAGTAGGGGTTATTTTCTACAGCAAACCTGCATCCTTTCTAACGGAGAAAATACAGTGAAGGGAGAACCAGATCCACTGGTCACATCCTGGGTGGTGGATGATGTCTTTTTTTAATCTGAAGCTCACATTCCAGATATCTAGTTATGTCACTCAGGGAAATTAGGTGGCACCTGCCTCGGTTTTGGGATGTGCCAGAGTCTAGGAGGCACTGGGCATCCATCTCTGCTCCCACCAGCTGTGGCCCAGGTCCCAGCGGTGCTCGTGGCCAGCAGTGTTTGGGAGGGGACGGTGATGCTGCCCGTGGGTGTGAGTGTCCCACGCTTGCCTGTGCCTGGCACCGCTGTGTGGAGAGAGGAGCCTGGGGTGGGTCTGGTTTTGGAGCTCCTCATGGGAGCTTGGAGGTGTTGGGTCCAGGGTTTGGGGCTGAGCTGTGCTGGGAGTAAGGAGAAGAGCCAGCATCCAGAACACGCTGATTTAAAAACTGCCATGCTGGGGACAGCATGTCGCTCGGAGGGGACCACTCACCCTGTTCATCTGGGAGCCCTGCTGGGTTTTACCATCGTACAGGGGAGCAGACGCTGGACCAGCAACAGCCCTGAAACTGTGAGTATTTCTAGCCAGAATGGAAATATGCCTCATAGCGGCTCCAGCCAGCATAAAGGCAGCAGTGTGAAGGGACGCTGCGTAGCTGAATTTCAACTTGAAAGAAAGTCCAAACCGCAGTGTTGGAGCCAGGTACGAAGCTCCCTGGAAAAATCTCTTTGCCTCCTCCTAACGTGGTGCCACCAGCTTTACTGCAAACACAGAGGGAGAGCTACTTTTTATAGATATAAAAAAAGTCACCAGCCGTTTATTTTATTTACGGAGGAGACAGATAATTGACAGGTGGCTGTCTAAAAGAGATGAAGCCCTCCAGCTAAACACCGCAGCTCCAGCAAGGGTACGAACGACAGAGAAATGGCTCCAGAGGTGATAGACTTGTTACTTTTAACACTGTGAGATATATAAGAGAACAGGGTTGAATCGCAGTTCAGAACAATCATACCTAACCACTGAACTAAATAAAACTGATGATTTCATACCGGTGTCTACAGCAGCCTTCGACTGAGCTTGAATTAATGAGTGTGTTGTTGCTTCTCAAAGGGTCTTGCAAGCCCGAGGACTTCAGGTCCCTTTTTTAGGGCTTGAATGCATCCCACCCTGGGCCCAGGAGCAGGATGGAGGGTGCAGGGTGCTGACCAGTGATGCTAAGCAGCGGTGACGTTTGCCTTCCAGCATGACAAACTTTGCTGCATGCTGGGCAGGCAAGCAGAAAGCGGGACAGCTTTGCTGGGACCAGGGTGCTGGGCTGGCTGGTTCTCTTGTGTTCCACAAGTTGCAAATATCAGTCTTTCCTTGCTTGTCTTCCTCCCCGCTTTCTTTTTCTCTCTTTTTGAACCAGCCTGCCTGGGACTTTGAAGCCGACAAATCTCTTCCAGGCCTGGACCTCGTGCCCCTGGATGGATCTGTGCCTATTTCTAGGATATTCAGTATTATCTGCTCCTGACTACTAGAAACAAAAACAGAAGCTTAAATATTAACCCCCACCCATCACATCACCATGACATTTTGCTAACCGAGAACTGCCTTCTCGTATGAGAGCTTTTCTTGTGTTTCTTAATCAACCTCAAACTTTTTTTTTTTTTAATGTTTACTTGAGTTTTCCCCCCTGCAGGGCAGAGTAACATTTACGATGTAAAATTACAGAGACTATTACTCCGCAGTGCCGCACGCCGCGGTGATTCACTGTCAGGCTGGGATCAAGGGAACAACTAGAGCCTGTTAGCTGGATCCCTTTGCTTTCCCACCTCCACGTGGCTTTGCAGCAAATCAAAGTGCAACAAATAGAAACGGCCTCAAGCTGCGCCAGGGGAAGTTTAGGTTGGATATTAGGAAAAATTTCTTCACTGAAAGGGCTGTCAGGCCCTGGCACAGGCTGCCCAGGGAAGTGGTTGAGTCCCCATCCCTGGAGGTATTTAAAAGATGGGTAGATGTGGTGCTTGAGGACATGGTTTAGTGGTGGACTTGGCAGCGATAGGTTAACGGTTGGACTCGATGATCTTAAGGGTCTTTTCCAAGCTTAACGATTCTATGGTTCTACGAAATGGCTTTGCATCATTTCTTCGAGGAGTCCTGGGCCTTGTACGTTATCTCGAGGGCAGGGTATATGCTCTAATAAAAGACGGCTTTATTGCCAGCTGCAACAAAGCCAAGGATTCAGACACGTATCGCCTTGTGGGTTCATTGTAAACTCCCTTTTATGGCCCTTCCAGTTTATTGCTAACAGAGATTTACAGTGAGAAGAAGGGGCCGTGTGCTGTAATTAATACCATTATTAGCCTGGGTGGGTTCGATGCAATGAGCAGCGCGGCAGCCGCCAACCTTGGTATTTGCCCTTCGTTACCCAGCCCTGGAAATGAGATGGGGACAGGCTGGTTTTGGCGCGGCAGGGCTGACGTTGCCGGCGCCTTGCTGGGAGGTGGCTGGGAGTCGTGCGATCAAAGTCCTTCCCCATTCAGAGGGACCCACCGTGGGTTCGGCCACCTCAGAGTGGGACATCGGGAGACACCACATCAGCTGTCCTTGCGAGGCTGAGGAAGATAATTTCTGCTCCAGCCTGTTGTTTCCCTCAAAGCAAATGATATTTCCTTCAGGTGGGAGGGAAGTGGAAGGAGATGGATTATTTTCGACTGTTTCAGGTATTCCTGGACACAGGAATAATTTAAAAGCTGGACACACAGAAGTCACAAACTCTCCCCATGGTCCCTTTTTAATGGAGACTGTTTTAGTGCACTGAGCCTATGGGGACAAGGGCCAAACATGACAGATACACGCAGAGCTCTAGATAGGGCAGGGGGGACTGTGCCAAAAATATCCCATCCCGCCTGCTCGGATGCTTTCTGCTGAACTGAGGCCATTAATTAAAAGCAATTGTTGTTCCTTGTCCATTGCCAGACTCCGGAAGACTTCCGAGCCAAACTCCAGCCCTGTCACCACTGGAGACACTGGAAGTGGCTCTGTTAATATCAACCTGGTTCCCATCACCCACTGCTCTCCTGGAACGAAAGCTCAGATGAAGCAAATTTCATGTGGTTGCAGGTTTTTGCTATGAATGTTTTATGCCACTCTGCTTGGCAAATAAAAAACGAAGAACCAGGGTGAGAACAGTCCTGCTAATGATTTGCAGTCAGCTCCTTAGAGCCAAGTTGTCTTTGCAAAGCCAAAATTATATCATATCAGTCTCCAGAAGCTACCACAGAAGTTAAACATTAAGTGGGTGAAGTTGCTGGAAATTTCCGTGGTTTCCAACGGATCACAGGTCAAGGACAAAGTCATTGAGAGCGTCCTTCGTCTCAAGCAACTGCCATGAAAATGGCCAAGCCCAGAGAGCAACAAACCTGCACCATAAACCCTCCCACACGTGACTGCTCCTCTGGGCAGGCCCTGTCCCGACTTCACAGAAACAGGGGGAATGTTGCTACTGATGCTCATAAATACAGGAGGGATTTTGGAGGTTGACTGCAGGGTCAGGTGGAAGAGAGCATCCAACCGTGATGCTGAAGAGCCACCCATTGGTTTTAAAAATCTCATCCAGCCATCTAGGCAGTGCCAGCTATTTAAGTTCAAAGCACAGATATAATATTTTGTCATTATCTGCCCTGATTTCCCTCCAGGAATTTCCTGCAAAAGGAAAAAAGACAAAGGTTGAGAGCCGCAAAGGTTTTGAGGGAAGTAAGCAGGAATTGGGTACCGACCTGCGTTTGGGGGTTTGAGCAAGGGCAGGGAGCTGCTGGCGGTTCATCGGCCACGGAGAGGTTTGTGATGGAGCGTGCGGTTTGCTGTGCTTTTAAAGAAGGAGCTAAAAGATACCAGGCTCCTTCTCACCATTTTTATTAATATTCAAGTGAATTAACTTCACGGCGGGCTGGAGGAAATTGAATCTCAAGAAGAACCTAAGCTCTGCTTTAGATTTTAAGCCATTTGGAGCTTTTGATTCGAAGCTTGTGCTTTTATTATTATTATTTTTAAATCTCCTTTTTTTTTTCCCCCTCTGCAAACACCTGGCCCACTTTAGAGGTGATACAAGAGTCATAAATGATTCTTATTAATTGGCCGTCAGCTGACAGGGAGCAGCAGGCTCCCAGCTGAACAGAGCACATTTATGGGGGAATTGGAGTCAGGTTTGGAGGTGCCAGGAGGGTGAGCCCGGCCAGCACCCCTGCACGGGGGCTCCCGGCAGCGGGGGGCTCCTGGCTGGGCACTGAGAATGGGCTCAGCCCAAAGGGGCTGAGGTAGGGGAGCTTTTGTGAGGTTAAATAAAAAATAAGTTAAAAAAAGGAAGCTTTTACAAGCCAGAGCTTAAAGACGTGCCCTCCCTTTTTGCCCGTTTATTAAGTAATAATGAAACACTTTTGTCAAAGCTTAGGCACCAAATTTCTGACACCAGATGAGCTCTAAAGCTAATCAGGGGCTGGAAAAATGGGAATGTAATTAAGGCTGCTGACAGCCCTGTGTCATTAACCTCACAGCTCTCAGGTGCCACACTGAACCACAGCTGCAAAAGATACTGTATTACGGGTAGTTGGTTTCAGCCGTGGAAATGAATTTGGCTTTTAATGGCTCTGTAATGTCTCTGGAGCTGCTTCATCTGGAGTCGAGGCAATGGCAGAGGGGAAGGGAGAGGTGGTCTGTGCTGGCTCCAGCTTGGCTCTCCCCCTTGCACTTCAATGGTAAGCAACTGAGGCTCTTCTCACCCGGAGAAAATGAGGTTTTTCTGGGTAAGGGTTCAGGCTGGGGCAGTTCTGCTCTGTCCCTTCTTCTTCCCCTGTAATTAATTGTTATCATTATTAGGAGTGTGGGTGTCTGCTTTGCCCTGGCAGCTGGGATTCCTGCCTGCATGCTCTGTGTGCTGTGGATCTAATCCTCTGATGTAACCCTGTATGCTACAGGGCTGATATCCAAACCACCTACCTGCTCTGTGACTCAGTTTCCCATCATGTAGAGGAGGTAATGATACTGGGGACTTTGGGAGGATGTTTGGAGGTTTGCTAATGTGTCTGTGTCCGTTCCTCTTATGATTATGTTACGAAATGGGGCTGCGATGGGCTCTGCCGGCTCAGGAAACCTCCTATTGCATCCTATGCCAGCCGGAGCACAGCGATGCAATGGGCAGCACTGGAGGTGGAGCAAGGCTTTTCTTAATTTTTTTAAAATGATTATCTAAGTTTTCAGGATTTTATTGCTCTGAAGGTGAGAAAATGGGAAGCAGCTCTTCCCATGCTTTACCAGCACAAACACCTCCACCTTCTTAAAAGTGCTTGTAAGAAGAATTGGTGGGACAGCCACAGCACGTACTGCAGTTAGGGAGCAGCTGGGCTGCTGCCAAAACTATGACAGCAGTAACCCTCGAACGGAGCCTCTTATCTGAAGAATCTCGGAGCATGTTTCAACCATTTTGCAAGGCATGTTTTACAGACAGGTACCCTGGGACATGGAAAGGGTAAAAGCCTTTGCCTGGGAAGGAAGGTGGCTGTGTCACTGCCAGGAATAGCACCCAGCGTCCCGTGACCCAGGCTCTCCTGCAAAAAATGAGATAATGTTTCCAGTGACAGGCGCTGAGCAGCCTTGGGAAAGCACCACGAAGAGCCCGGCAAGCGCTGCCTCTTTGGATGATCAATGTGCTCCAGCCCTCGCTCGCAAGCACGCTGCACTGTTGTCTGAGCAAAGACTCCCAGATCTCCCTTGATGTGAAAAATACCTATTAAGAGCTAATGAGCAGAATAACACTGAACCTGATTGAGCTCGGATGTTATTTGTCATTCATCCTCCGCTATCACCGCGGTGGCATCTGTTGCCCCAGACTTTCAAAGTGTCTCACACTTTCTCTGCAGCGTTCTCAGTTTCTCGGGTGCAAGACTCAAGCCTTGGACAACAGCAAAACCAGTCAATTATGTTTTCACCCTGTCTGCTTTGAAAGCCCTGGCGTGTGCCTGGTGTGACCACAGCCACAGGAACGCAGGAGTTCATGATAAATTAAAAACAAAAGCACCATTATCCATATGGGACCTTGCGAGTGGCTCACATACCCGAGCAATTCCAAGCACTCTGTGTATGGTTTTTACTTGGTTTTAACTCAATTTCTTTGAGATGCAAATCAGAGGGATTATATTCAGAGGCTGCATCAGAAAGTCTTTAATCCAAATGGGCTATAAGATTTATTTAGAAGAGCCAAATGTCTTGTCTGGGACAGAAGCAACTGAGCTGAACTGAAACAGATGGACATAAAGGAAATTAAGCAACTCTAATGGTCTTATCCAGAGTTTCAAAGTATTTGGTCTTCTGAAAGCTCTAGCTCCTGGAAGCACGTGATGAGATGGGAAGCTCAGGTTTCACTTAAAAACAGGCTTTGCAGTTCACTGAGAAAAACAATAATAATGTTTTTATTCCTCCTGTGTACAGACAGAGGGCTGCCTTCCAAATTCTGACTCCTTAGTTAGGCTTACATCATCAGATGAAAATATATTGCACAGGGTTTTTGGATTCCTCATTTTTATGACAGTGTCATTATTTCAGCAGTCTGGATTCAGGATTTTGGGAAACCTGATGCTAGGAATAGGGATCACAGTTTGTTTACTAATACAGGAAAATCATCCCTTGAGCCTGTTGAGGTTTTGTTCCCTGTAACATGCTGCTGTTTCTGATGGAGACTTACCTTAGGAGAGACCTAAGTCTGGGGTTTAACCGGCGTTAAGAAATGCCAGGCCAAGGTCACCTCTAGCTGTGCTGGATGCAGCAAACCCAGAGTGTGCGTCTTGGAGGCTGATAAACCACGGGCTGGAAACCTGAATAGATCAGGCAGGTCCTGAGACCTCACGTGCCTCCACTTCTTCTGAGGTCAGAAGATTTGTAGCCGGCAGAAGAGCCTTCTCTGGGATGTTTGGCCCCAGATAGACTGCACAGACAGCAAAACAAGCATGAGGACAAAACCCCTACCACCTTACCAGAGCATTTCTGAATCGTAAAGATGGGTATAGCTTGGGGAGAAAAGTTTAGGTTTGAGTTGGTTCTACTGTCTTCAGCTTTGAGGCTCTAAATAATGACAAGGCATGTTTAGCATGAGTAAAAACTGAATGCATTTCTTAATGGTTTCTGAGGCTCTCAAAGTGCTGGTCAAGACGACCCCAGAGGCAGATGATGGATGAATCCTTAGGGCTTCAGAGGTGGAGTGGGGAGGAAAGCCCTGTGTGTGCGGCTCCGGGCTGCTGCCTTCCTCCCGCGGCCAAGCAGGGCTCCTGGGGCTCGGGGAGCCCGGAGCCAGCGGGTGCTTGCTATCATCTCTGCAAGCTGCAAAATACTTTTGCAGCTGAAGCTCCTAACAATAGCTAGGAGAAGTCTTTCTACTCACATCTAAACGCAGCCCTCCTGAAGCCATCCCCTGCTTGGCTCACAGAGTTAAGTATCCAGAGCAGAGAAACCTCATGTGTTTGTGCATTTGCCATCCTTCACCCCAAGTGCATTTGAAAGTGGATTAAATAAAAGGTGAGAGAAGTGGGGAGAAGGGGAGGGAGAGCGAGGGAGCGAGCGTGAGAAGGAGCTCATCCATTACTATGCTGTGCACAAGGCAGGAGGTCTTGGCCTTCTGGTTTGAGTGCTTATTCCCCATAAAATACATCTGAGAGAAATCAATACAAGAAGCATGCAAGAACTTAAATCAAAGCACAAGGAAGCAGCACTTGGTGAATGGAGCGACCTTGCGGAGAGCTGTCGAAACTGAGGCCCTAGCCCTGTGAATGCAAAACCTGCCAGAAAAAAAAACCCCTGCAAGGCTGGCATGCAAACTTCAGGCTGGTGTGTGCTTCCTTGGCATGGGGCTTGCACTGGGAAACGCTCTGATCTCCGCAGCGGAAAGCACGTGGTTGGGTGGGCTGGTCATGGGCTGGTAAATGGCGCAAGGGCAAGCTGCCAGGTTGCTCCTGGGACAGCAAGGAGAGCTGATGCACTCTGTGTTGCCAATTTAGGCTCCTCAAGTACATCGGAGATAACGAGGCAAGGGTGGCACCCAGCTTTGAGATATAGGACATGCTCCTTCCACCCTTGGCCCCTGGGAATGTGTACACAGACCCAGAGCAGAGGTCCATCTCCACCAGGTCCGTGTCCTGCCAAGCCTCCCCGCTTGCGCACCACAACAGGCGAGGATGGAGGGCTGTGTCCGGCAGCTGGGTCCCCTCCTGATGGATGGCTGCCTTCCATCGGGAAGGGCCACCTTCGCACACAGGTGCCGGCCGCTCGACCTTGGCAGCAGGTCGCAGCGCCGTGCCACAGACATCATAAATCTGCAAAGGTTTTCTCCAGTCAAGCTCCACCTCTGCAGACCACGGGGCACATGTTCCCATGCTGGGAAATCTGACCCCTCGGTAGCCTGAGAGACAGGAGGAGCCTGGGTTTGGTGTTTTGAATAAGTGGCTTTTTATCTGAAATCCCTTTGGGAGCATGAGCTCAGTAACCAATGAAATTATATCTGTTGTTTCAAGCAGTGAAGAAAACTTGGCCTGATGTTTATTGAGATTTATGGCTTCCCTTGAGCTTAATTGTCTTTGGGAGCCCTGGATCTTTTTAACGGTTCAGCTAAGTGGTACTAAGAAGGATGGTAATGGTTTGAGCAGTCTGCCCCCTTAGCATATCTCTTTCTCTCACACAATTTGCTGATATTTGGGAAATATAGCTGATACGCTCCCCTCCTGAGGTCACAGTTATTCATTGGTGTGAAACTTCAAGAGGCGAACCAGGTGTGAAAAGCTCCCAGCGAGTGTTTCCTTGGCAAGGCATTGACTTCCATCCATGAGGGCTGTGCTTTGGGGAAAGAGGAGGAGGAGGAGGTGTCCTTGCTCCCGCTGGGGAGGGACACCCGGTCCCCTGCAGAGGCATTGCAGTCCCCCTGCTTTGTGACCCGCTCCTGGATGCCGTGCTTCATCGTCTTGGTCACCATCAGCCTGGTGGCCTGGTGTAGGCTCCTCTCTGGTCCTCAGCCGTGGTGGCTTTTCCACTCCCTCTGCTGTGGGCTCTTGGCTGCGTGCAGCTTCAGCTGCTCGTGTCCGAGCACAGCCCGGCATCCCTTCCCAAGCATGTCGGAGCTCATTCTGGGGTGGCCGGCGGGGTGGGTGTTGGGATCAAGCTATGGAGATGCAATGGGGGCCTCTCTCTGCTCCTTGCACTGGTCTGAACTGGGAAGGTACTATCCAGGCTGCAGGGAAGGAGCCTCTCGCCCAGTGCTTGACACACAAGTTGGTGCTGCCCAGCTGTGGCCAGTCCCTTGGTAGAGCATTCTCGGCGCTGGAGGGCTCTGACGAAGAGCTTGTCATTGGGAGAAAAACATTGCCCTTCACACGTAATTATTCCTCGCCTCTGGAGCCTTTTCATCTCTTATCGGTGGTGACCCCTGTTGGTTTGTTATCTCTCCCCAGCTATCCAACGGAGCCGTAGACCTGTCATCGTGGGGAATGACCTTAACCTATTTACTCACCTCCGCAAGATGCCGTGTCCGCTCGGCCGGGCGCTTGCAGCAGAACCTGGCCGCCCTCCGCCAGGAGCCGGGGATGCTGCGGCGGAGGTAATTACAACAGCCTGTTATGGTTCAGTGGGCACCTTCATTAATAAACCTCAGGTTTCAGAGGTGCCTAACTCGGCCATTCGAAACCACATCTGGCTGTAACTCTGCAGCTTGTCTAAGCTTTCAGCTCATCTCTGACTGCTTAAGCGGTTTACAGGACGAGCAGTAAACAAAGTCTGTTTTGTTGGGCTTTTGCGTGCTTTAATGCAAAGAAAGCAAACACACGCTCACTGGGCTAATCTCCTCGATGCAGAGCTGGAGGCCGAGAGCTCCTTCCTAGGTCATGTCAATGGGATTTTTCTCTCTGATATGGCTCAAACTGAGCATGAAGATGTCCTCCTGTGCATGTGCGGTCTGGGCTCATGGCACTTGTCAGGGTGTCGTTACTCTTCTGTGGCACCTCCAAATTAAATGAAGTTCAGATGATCACACTGGGTGTGTGGATGTCTCAGACAGCATTCTCCCTGCTAATAAGTTTTGGAGCCACGGGCCGGTTCCAGCCTCGTTAGGGTAAAGCCTCTAAAGAAGTTACACTCTGACGTTTTCCATGGCCATAGGCAGCGAGTAGCAAAGCCATGGTGAGTGTCTCATTGGGGCAGCGTGGCCCTTGCAGAGATGCAAAATCTGGGCAGGAGATGCCCTCCTGCCTCTGCTACCCACTTACTGGTCTGCCCCTGTATTTTTACAATTTGACTCAGCATTGGGTCCATCTTGGTGCTGGCTCACCAGGGCTGCTGCTGGGTGGTAGCTCCTTCCTTGCAGCTGGGTGAATAAATTACCCTACAGCCCACATCACCTTGGAGGGTTTAAACATCTTCCCTAGCGCAAGGCTGGCTTACAGGAGAATGAGATGCTGTGTTGGAGGAAAGGATGGAGTTAAATTCCACCGAGGTGTAAGGAGAAGAGATGGGGTAAGGAGACAAGTTGGGGGAATCAAAGGGAGTGGGTAGACTAACCTCCAACTATAACCAGCCCCACCCATCAATAAAACATCCCCTCTAATAACCCACATCCCACCAGAGCTGAAAGGCAAGTGAACGCAAGCCCAAGGCTCCTCTGTGGGAGAGCTCTGGGGCGGGCAGCCCAAAGGGGGAGTCAGGCTGCCTGGCTGCACAGAGATTTGGGGATGTGATGTCCGGCTGGCCCCGGCTCAGCAGCCTTGGACCACGCAGAGCCCTCCCGTAGCTCTGAGGTGCAGGGGCTCGTGGTGGTGCAGGGAGCCTGGCCAGCTCCAGCCCTGCCTGGGGAGATGCCAGCAGTGGGGCCTGAAGCCAGGTCCTTGTGCTGAGGGCTTCCAGGTCCAGCTGAAGGGAGAAGATGCCCAGCCCTTGGCACCGCAGAGCGGCCACCCCTTCTCCTGCAGCCACCTTGGCTTCCCAGCAAACCACCGAGAAGGTGATGGGCTTGGCACGGAGCTGCTGCCCGGCCGTCCTAGGGGAGAGCTTTGTGCTCAGCCACCTTGCTGAGAGCGAGCTGAGTGCTGTGGGCGAGGGAGAATCCTTTCCTCAGCATCCCTGACCACTGCATCCCCAGCGCGGAGCGAGCAGAGGCCACCTATGCATTTCCCAGGGGCTGAGGGTGCTTTCCCACCCTGGGGAACTGAAGAGGAGGTGGCAGCTTTGGCTGTGGGCTGCTGCCGAAGTTGCTGGTGGATTGCTAATGATGTTTGTGAAAACCCTGAACTAAGACCACACACAGGAGGCTCAGGTGAACGATGTATCTTAGACCTCGAGGGTACGAGGCAAAAATGCTTTTGCGCCTGACTCACCCGCTCTGTGCTAACACTGACTCGTAATTACTGATTTTGATTCAGACAAAAGATTTATCTGTGTTCAAACATATGGAAAATACTAATGTAACCTGGTAGCAAAAAGGGGAGGCAGTGCTGCTAAGTTGTCCGCTGCCCTGTGTAAGGCTTGGGGAGCGCATGATGGACTGGAACCAGTTTCCTCATCCCAACTTACATCTCGCATGTGGGGCTGGGGTGAGCCCTCAAGGCCAGGGAGGGTCTGGTCACCCTCGTACCCCCACAGAACTGGCCATGCTGGAGGGAAATTTGCTTGCAAAAGGTGACTTTTGCAGCAATAACCACTTTTCTGCGGAGCTGCCTGGGCCAGCTGGGTCCCAGCTCTTTCTGTTTCCCTCGGCTCTGAGGACACCCTGCTGTCCCCGGGGACACGTCTGGCCCCCATGCAGGAGGGCAGCTCTGGGGATGAAGATGTCTTGTGAACAGCACGTTGGACCTGAAAGCGTGTTTGCACGGTTCCTCCGCTCCAGCACAATAGGTGCTGCACAGCAGGCCGGTCATGCAGAGCAAACGAGAAAAGCCTGCTGAAGAAAGGCACAAGCCAGTCCAATCCCTGTTAGCAGGGTAGATTAAACCCAGGGCAGTGCCTGGGCTTTGTACCAGGGGCAGCCTTGGGCTATAAGCTCCCAGTGTGGTGGCAGAGGCTGCAAAATCCCCAGCTCCTTCATGATCCTGTCCCCAGCGGTGCTAAGTGAGGCCGTGCGAGGCTGTATCCCGAGCCATCCCCAGGACCGTGCTGCCTCCTGCCCTGCCTCTGCCCTCTCCGAACGCCCTGCCTGTGCCACCTTTCGCCCCTGCTGTTCAGCCCTGCTGGATGCTAAGTGGAAATTTCCCCCTGTGCCAAGTGTTAAATACTTATCAAGCTAATACAGCGTCTTCGCGGAGGTGTGTACATGAGACAACATGTTACCGTAATTAACGAGCAGCTGGAGCTGGCACCAGTCTCTGCTGCAGCTGCTCCCAGCGGCTTCCAGCGCCTTTCCCAGGGCTGCAGCCCTGCCGCCTCCACGCGATAGCGGGGGGAGAAGGTGGGGTGATGCCTTGCAGGGTCCTTTCTCACTTCAGAGGGGATGGTTGTGGTTCCCAGCCCGTGGTCTGCAGATCCCTGGAAGTCTGGGGGCTATTTCTGGTCTGTATTAGATGACTTGGATGAGTGGGTCCATTCTCAGCAGGCAAACGCTTATACAGGGGCCACTCTGAGAAGTTTTGGGGTGCACCGATTTGAAGAGGTTTGGGAAAACCCACTGCTGGAGGAAAATGAGTCATGGAGTGGTGGTTTGTCCCTGACCTGCTGATGTGGCTGCGGCAGCTCCCTTGGTTGGCTTTGCCACAGGAATTGCATCTGTGCAGGGTCCCTTCCTCAGGCAGAGGTGGCCGAGTGCCACCGGGGTCCGTGTGATGGCTGCCAGGGACTGTGATGCTTCTGGTGGCATCAGTGCTGGGAAGTGACTGGGAGAGAAAAAGACCGAAGGGCTGGGATGGGTTTGCAAACCCAGCCTTCGGGAGGAAGGCTGCAGAGCGGGCTGTGGATGGTGGGAAGCATTTGCAGAGTTTGTCACCTGGTTGACTGTATCTTCATATTGCCCAGCCCCTTTTATCTGGACCAGTATGGATTAGTTCACTCACCCATCTACCCGCTCAGCCCTAAGCAGAGCTCCTGCACAAAACCTCCCCATCCTTTTAAATTGCCTTGAGCTCCCTAACTTTCCAACCCTGGAGAAGTCATCTCAGCAGTAGATGTTTGTATCATGACCTACATTGCTATTGGGTTTTAAATCTATTTTTTTTACTGTGCTATATACTAGCTCCCCACATGCAAATTGCTCTGAGTGAACCATTTATCTGGAAAATAAAGGTTATGTTCTCAAAAGGCATTTAGTTCTCTTTCTGAATGATTGAGTGAGTTTTCCACTGAGAAAACAAAGGTCTTTAACACAGTCCAAGCCCATGACAGGGAAAAAACTTCAGGTAAAACCCCTCCATTTATTTAAGAGCTCCCCCTTCCTCATTCATATTTACAAGATAAAAGGGGCTCCATCAACCCATTAAAGTTGAAATACGTGTCCTGTCTTCAAGGAAAGCAAATCCCATCTGGCATCCCTGGAGGAATATAACCTTAACTTCAGCTTAATGCCACATTAGGGTATCTTGCAGATTCTGCCTGAGATTTACCTGCCTTAAAGGGAGATTTATTTCAGAAGTAAACAGGCTCATGCAACAAATCTCCTTCCATGAGCAACTTAGGCAAGGAGGTGCAGAGCATTTGTGACTCCCTGGTTCCCCGGTCCCTGCCCAGCCGCCGCGGGGCAGGCAGAGGGGACGGTCACACCGGGGGACCGCTGGTGATGCAGGGCTCCATCGCATGTCTTGGGAGCTGCGGGACGGACCCAGCCCAGGCAGGCTTGGGTCCCACCTGCAAACGCAGCTCCCTGCCATGACACCCGGGACGGCAGGGACTGCAAGGGGCCCATCCCACCCCCGGCTGCGGATCCGAGTAGCCGCAGGCTGGGGTGGGAAGATCAGAGCCCGTACCAGGCTTGCTTTCCCTATCTCACAGCCCATCCCAGGGGAGCCAGTGCAGCTCCTGGAGCAAAGATGTTCCAGTCCGCCCCCGCAGCCACCGGCCCCTGCCTGGGCTCCAAACCTTCAGGGCGTTGCATCGGGGAGATGTTTTTAAAGAAAGGCAGGTCCGGCGTCTGCCGGCATCACCGAGGTGCTTGCACTTGCCTGGGAAATCAGGGAGTTTTCCATGGCTAAGATTAGTGCTGCTGCCACCTTCCAGCTGACCCATCCCAATGCTGCCCATTTCCCTCATCCTCCTCTGCTGCCTTAATGCCAACGACTACGAGCATCTCTCTCACATGTAGCATAGCCTTGGGGACATCACCGGTGTTATGGCAAAGATTGTTCTAAAAATAGCACCAGTGGCTGGGGACCGGAGGTCTGGGCGGTGCCGTGTGTCGGACGTACCCAGGTGACTCCCTCCCAAATAATACCCTGCACACGTGGTTCTCCAGGGCAGCAAAAAGAAAGATGGCTCAGTGTAGAAATCACAGCCTCCCCTGGTCTATTAAAAAGCTTTCAAGGCTGCGGGGTCATGGGGACCGCAGTGTCGTACTGCTCATCTGAATGGAAAGCGTGTTTCTTTCTGTACAGAGCTACCTGGAGGTACGCTTTGGTAGCAATCGGTTTATTATTATTGCTGGTTTTACTGATATTCATAAAAATTACGAAGGCTTTCTAATTACTGAATGGATCCTAAATCCTTTTAAATGTACAAGATTATTTTTAAAAGTCATAGGGCTAAAATATGAGAACTCTGTGTGGGGTTCCCTGCTTGCCTGTGCCTTGGGTCGTAGCCATAGCCTTTCCTTCAGACCTTGCTTCTACGGCAAACATAAACCTGCGAGGGGGACCCCAGTAAAAAGCCACCGGTGGATTTTGAATTGGTGCTGCTAAAGCGCAGGGGCTTTGGGGCCAGGGAAGGGCACGGCCAGCCTGCTGTCCTCTTACCAACCCGCAGATCGTCGGGCTGTTGATGTACACGCTGTTCAGCCTGAGAACAAGAGGGCAAGTCAGCTGCAGGTGGGTGAAACCTATCTCCTCTCTACTTAACTGGCCTGCCTGACTGGTTTTTTTATGATTATTTTTTATTCTGTCTCCAGTTAGGCAATACACTTGCCTGTTAGAAATATCGCCCTGGGCTGCCAGCTCAGCGAAGGAGAAAAGCGGGTGTGTGTTACCGACGGAGGATGGGGCATCGCCTCCCTCCCTTGCCCCTTCCCCTCCCTGGGCTGCATCCCCCGACCCGACCCTCGCTCTGGGGAACCTCTGCCATTCCTGATGAGCATCCTTACGGGGGGGTTTTCTTAAGGGTCACTCCTGACCCCCCCTCTGCACTGCTCTCACACCCTGAGGATCACTGGAGCGGGTTGCAGGACCGGAGTGGGTGAATTTAAGCCCAGCCGGTAGTTTGGGATCATTAACCATCAGGTGCCCCTGGGAAGAGGCAAAAGGTATTTGGGAAAATTTGCTAACAGACTCTAATGACTTAATAATCCCTGCCGGAGAGAGCGCGGCAGGTTATGTGAATGTCAAGTTTGTTTGCTTTGCCGAGAGCTGGCTGCTGGTTATGTAATCGGACCTCCTTCGCGAGGGAAAAAAGGGAAGAAAAAGGGAAGCACGCGCCCGCTTCCACGCCGGGATGTGAGCAAACAGGAGCACAGGGGTAGGTGCCAGCCGGGAGCCCTGGCAGCCCCGGACGGGCACAGCCCTGCTCGGCCGCCCACCCTACGGTGTTGGGGGAGTCCGGAGCCCGGCAGAGCTCTCCCCGCTCAGCCCTTTGGGAGGGGGTGAGTGGCAGGGTTGGGGTCTCACAGCGTGGCTAGGGATGGATCGAGGTCCACCCAGAGCAGTGGGCACAGGGGCAAGGTCACTGGAAATGCCACTGCCAGCAAAAGCGGCTGAGAGCCCACGTAGCACAAGGGTTAGCTCGTGCCTGCTGTGCTGGTACGTGCTGCAGAGGAGGAGGGGGCTGGATGGGCACGGAGAAGACGCGTGTCTCCAAGAGAGCCGCCACACAGCACAAGCCCTTATCCCTCTGCCAGACGGGGTCTCTTCTCGTTGCTCTGGCTTGCCAGGTTGTCATTCTTGATGTAATTCCTGATTCGGAGAGGCTGGACTGAGAGCTGGCCGGGGCTCTGCTTGGTGGTCCTCAGAGGTGGTGGCTGAGGTAGCTCTGAGCTCCCAGGGTAATAACAGGGAGCATCCAGCCTTGGCTCGCAGCGAGAGCTGGGAGGGAGATGGGTGTCCTAAAAGCTTTGGCTCCTCTCAGCCAAGGCTGCTCAGAGAGGGAAAGCTGTCCCATTCTGGGGAAGCTGTTGGGAATGCCTCTACTTTGCCTGGCTAAGGGTGTTCAGGGCAGAGCGAGGTTCATGGTTTGCTGAGTATTGGGGGGCTTTCCTTGAAGACGAAGGTAAGTCAGGGCTGTTAATCTGTGGCATGGTTTTAAACATGCTTTGCATTAGCTGACACGGCCCATGGCACCGCTATGGCCTGATCTGCTCCCTGCTGGGGTCTGACATCCCCCTTGGAAGCCGAAACAAGGCAGGCAGGTGCTGGACCCCGCTCCCTGCGGCTGAGCCGGGGCGTACGGGGAACACTGACTCTTTCCCCATGAAAGCAAACGCCCGGGCTCCTGGGGTGCAGGCTGCTGCCTTGCAGCCCCAGCACTGCTCCTCAAGCTCCGACTTGCCTGCCATCAATACTGTTTAAACAAGCACATTCGCAGACGTAGCTCTAGGCCAAGTTGTGGGGCAGCCGGGAAGGAGCTGCTGCAGCCTGGCTCCAGACCCTTCTGCGGGAGGTCTGGATGGCGGGTGCGTGGGTGCCGACGGCATCGCATGCCAGCCGTGGCTCTGCCCCGAGGGCTTTCCTCCACACCTGTGGCCACTTTGAACCTGAGCCACGGCCAAAAGATGCCAGAGGTGCGGGCAGAAAACATGGGAGCGCTGGGGCTCGGCAGGCGTACACCCATTTGTACGACCACTCCTCAGTCCTTGCTTTTGGGGCAGGTTGCACAGCCCAGCAGAGACGCGTGTCCTTGCAATGGGGGCACCCTGGGGTCCTCCAAGTGAAACGGGGCGGCAACGCCAGGCTGGCTCTTCTGCCGTCTCCTTCCCTCCTGCTTTCTGTCTGGTTTTCCAGGCTGATGGGCTGCAAGAAATTTGGGGAGGATGCAGAGGGGGATGGCCCTGGGCAGGGTGCTCCCCGGGGAGCAGCCCCTCTGGAGGCACCCATGCACAGCACCCAGCTTTCCTGCTGGGAAGCCATTGAGACTGCAAGGGAGAGCACAGGCGGCTCTGGGAGAGTGTGAAACGCGCTCCTCCAAAAAAAAAAAAAAGAAAAAAAAAAAGACAGAAAAAAAGAAAAAAGGAAAAGGCTTCTGAAGCTTAGAGCTGGATATTTATACACTTGACATAAAGGATATTTCTGCATTGAAGTAATAAGCGTGACTCAGTAAACCAATGGGGAAAGGGTGTTCCCTTTGCAGCAAAACCTCAAAAGATCAAAGAACTTCTTGAGCGGTTTAACATTTCGAATGTTAAATGAATCGGGTTCCCCTCCCTCTCCCCTTCACCGCTGCCTTCAAGTTTTGAAAAATACATGGTTTGATTTTAGCTTGGAAGGGAGCGTTTCGGCAGCTCTGGGGAAGCGTGGTGCTGGCTGGTCTGGAGCGCGAAGGTCATGGGCGCCTGCGTGCTTGGGTGTGCAGGACCCGGCCGCCTGCTCGGTGGGCACCAGCCCTGCTCGGGATGAGGACGTGCCATGGCCTTGGGGCTTCCCGTTGGCCAGCTGAGCTCATGCTGGTTTATGGAAACTGGCTTTTCCCTGGCGGTCCCCTTCCAAACCCACTCCCGCTCTAACCTCTGTCCTACCTGCCCGGGTTGGGGACCTTCCTGAGCACCTGCCAGATGGTCCCATTTTGGAACTGCAGCTTGCAGATACCATGGTCCTGCAGACGACAGCCCAGCGTGCTCTGGCAGACCCTGCAGCCGTGTGTGGCTGCAGGATGGATCCAGGCAGCCCTGGCTGCAGAGCAAGGCCACCGTGTACAGGGAGGGGTGTCCCAGCACGCCGAGCCTCTGCGCTCTGCCCACCTCTGCAGACTTGGCTGGGCTGGCTCCAGGCTTTAGGCAAAGCTGAGCATCACCAGATTTCAGCAACTTCTTCCCTTGGGAAAAGGAAATTCT
The DNA here is from genome assembly GCF_965183815.1 of Platalea leucorodia. NCBI lineage: Eukaryota > Metazoa > Chordata > Aves > Pelecaniformes > Threskiornithidae > Platalea > Platalea leucorodia. The sequence goes on along the minus strand of NC_138837.1, from coordinate 4,417,568 downwards.
GAGTTTTTGTGCATACACCCAGCAGTGGGGAGATATTAGGGGCTGGTGCCTGTCCCCTGCCTGCACCCAGCGGCAGGCGCTTGAGGCTGGCGTGCTGGTGGGAATGCAGCGGCGGGTATTCACCAGGGAGGGATCGAGCCTTGTCGGCAGCTCTCGGACACATGTGCATTTCTGGGATCGATAGGCTGGAGTAATATATTGCACCGAGATAACAAATCACTTAGCTTATTGGGTCTTAATTAAGCCTCTTTTATCTCCATGACAGCCACACACCTGGGCTATCGCCCAGGCGAGCCGTAGCTGTGGCCGAGCCGTGGGGACGCTGCGCCGGAGCCGGGGGATTGATGAGCCTCTGCTGGGTGGAATTACCTCATTGTGTTTGCAGCGCTCGGGGCCATCGATCTCCCGGCTCCCCCGTCCCTCCGTCCCGGCACCCGTGGCACCGGCCGCTGCCCCCTCCTCCTGGCACCTTGCGGGCAGGGGACAGGGAACAGGGCAGGGGACCCCCCATGGCCGGGTTAGCCTGGGCACAGGTAGACGAGCTGGGGGAAAGCTGCCCCGTTTGGCCTCCTGGGTAATAGATACAGTTGTTATAGTCCCTGACAGCGCGAAATGAAGACCTACATCACCATAATGTATTGTCAGCCTGCAAGCACACTGCGGCCCCCGAGATGAATGAATGCAATATCTCTGCGTACGAGGGGGAAGGAAGGGAAGGGGGTTTTGCCGCTGCCGCCGGCCTCTAGGCTAGAAGGCAGAGCCGCCGCTTTGTGCGGCTGGAGAAGAAAAGGCATTTTTTATCTGTGATGTGGAGGTTGAGGGTGTCCGATCCCCGCGGAGCCTGTGACAGATACACTCCATGAAGGGGAGCGCTTAACAAACGGCTGAAATGCTCCTGTGATGAGTTCATCCAGCAATGAAGTAATCTTGCCCCTGTGTTACTGCCAGCTGAGGCGGCAGGGCAATTTACTGCTCTGGGGCTAGACAGATCAACACTGATTTCAGCTCATGTAGTCCAAGAACGGAGGGGAACCATCCAAACCAGGGAGGCCCATGCGACTGGAAATGTGCGTACACGACAATAGGAATCTAAAGCACGTATTGCATTTAGTTATTCGAAAGTAGGACAGATTTTACTCTGAAGTATGACTGCTGGTGAACCGACTTGGAGTGAAATAATGAGAGCTGGGAGTTGCAAGTGGCTTAGAGCCGAGCAGCCAAGTCCTGCAGGACCCCTCTCTTTCTGCAGCAGTCACCCTTCTTTAGGTTGATGCTTAAATCCTTCTCCATCTTGGGCTGCTGCTAGGACTCATCCTGCCTGGCCCGCACAGCGCAGCAAGAGGCTGGCAGTGGTGCTTCTAACACCAGAAATGGTTGGAAACCAGATAGATATTCCCAAGTTCAGGTCCCGGCATGGCCATAGGCTTATTTTGTGACCACGGGCAAAAATTGCTTATAATTTCTCCCTTTGCCAGCATATGAAATGGCAATGGCCATATCCAGCCTCTCTTCACGATTTTCGATTCTTGCAAGAGCAGTTGCAAGGTGCTGAGCGGGGAGTGCGCTGCAGCATGGCAGATATCGCATGTTTGCAAATAGGCATTTAAAACAAGAAAATAAAGTTCTGTGCTGGAAGACAAGCAGCCCATAATTCATCTTAGTGTTAAACAAAGTCCAAAGTACTCACATTACACAAAATCCAACTGAAGGGCAACACCCTTCTACTGTTCCCAAGTTTTCATGACTATTTACAGGTTTTTGGATAAACATGAGAAAGTTGATATAGGAACGGCCAAATCCCATAAGCTGTCAGTAAAACCTTCCCCTGCAGACTAGTTCAGCTGGGGCACATGGTGTTATTAAGGCCATTTACAATGGGGCTTCTGCATGATGGACCCATTCTCAGTTGCTCGTGATCTTTTGCATCAGGTAGGACAGGATTCCCCTCCACGCCATGGGACTTTGGTTTTTGGGCTGTGCTCAGCCTTTGGTTTCCCCTTCCCAAAACCTTCAGGCAGAGCCCTGGACTACAGGGGTTGCTTTGGGGGGTGCTGGGGTGGCAGCATGCGATGGGCAGGGGCTGAGGAGGGGCTCCAACAGCAGGGTTAGCCACTGATGCCCAAAGCAATGCCATTTTGACCAGGAGGTGCAAACCCCAACATCCTTCACTTCATGGCACAGGTGTCTGCTAGCTCCTCACATAAACACTTTCCAGCCTTGTATCATTAATAGCCAGCAAACAACACTTTTTGTTATTGCATTAGACACCGGGCACGTGGCCACCGCCTGACTTTTGGCATCTCCCTCTCTTTGCTACCAAACTCCCCGTCTCTCCCCAAGCCCGGGCGGCTGCCAGAGGGACAGAGCTCTGCTTTTTTTCTTGGCCGTTATTGTTGCTCTGAGATTTTTCTCTGAAAGGTTAGGCCAGCCCTCGCGCTGGCGTTCAGAGCCCGTCTCCATCGCTGATATATGATGCCCTTGTAATCTCCAGTGACATAAATTTTGCTCCTGTTTGTCTCCCCGTGTCATATCCTTCTTGTGCCGTGTCTGTTATTGTGTCTAGTGTTGCCGTTGTGTTTCAGCATTTTCCGTTGTTTGTCTTCTTCACCTGAGGATGTCCATTATGGGATGTAACAGCTTTAATAGCTTATAAATGGGAGACTGGAGTTTTTATGCTTCGGGGAGTGCCGCTCACAGCAGCCACCATTCAAGAGTGGCATTTGCCAGTACTTTGTACGTAAACCGGCATCTTCCCTCCCAACTTTCTTTAAAGCCCAGGGACAAATAGCCTGTGTACAGCTGTCAGTCCTTACCGGGGGTCAGGTTTGTACCTGCTGGGATTTGGAGCTGGTGTGAGCGGGCTGGAAGCTGGGACAGAGCCTGGCACGGCTGGGAGCGGATGGTTGCTCCTTTCCGCTCCTAGCGCCCATCTTGGATTTGTCCCTGTCCCCCCCGCTGATCAGCAGCCTTGAGCCAGAGCTCGAGATGCCCAGCGTCACCTCCCAGAACACTGCCCTGCGCACCGGGGTGCCTGGCGGCAGCTAGAGCCAAGCCTTGGCCTCTGGAAGCAGTTGTTCGACTTTCCCTCATCAGCACCTCTTCCAGAGCAAAGCGCCGTGCAACCAGGATCTAATTAAGCGGGCTAATCTGAAGGAGGTACTACATCTCCATGGAAAACTGCTTCAGTTTGGCTTCTCTGAATAATAAACAAAGCACTTGGGCAGATGATAGGGCATTTAAGTGTTTACTCTTCAGAGCATTAAGTGCTAAATTTGTTTTTTGCTCCCTTATGAAAAGCCCTCGCAGAGTAAAAGCACACAAGGGTCTCAGTCATCCCTTGCAGCTTTCCTTTGAGCCCGCTGCGTCCAGCGGAGAGCCCGGCTGAGCAGCTGCCCCAGGGGGGCAGCCAGAAGCACCGATCATTAGTAGCACAAGGAAACCACTGAGGTTTAATCTGCTGGCGAGGAGCAGGGGATAAACCAGCGCCAAGTCCCAGATCCAGCCATGGGGATGCTGTGCATGGAGCCAGCCCGAGCAGGGGGCTGTCTTCAGTTAGTCCAAACGAAGATGGGCATCCGCTTCTTTTTCTTTAATCCATTCTGTCAATCACGTAGTGTAATAAACTCCCTAAATGGAAAAGATGATAGCGACAAAAACCTCCAAGCGAGCCAGAGCACAGGGCTCATTTCTCTTGCCTCCTCCACTGCTGTTTCGGCAGCCGGTGCTCAGGCTCGGGATGCAGGACCCGAGCAGGATTTGGCTAGGGGAACGTGGAAAGGGAGAAAAAAAGGGCACTGGGGTGGCTGCTTTGCAGTCGCAGGTGCGTAGAGGTTATCCCACCCCGCGCGAGGCTGCGATGGGTGTACTGCTCACATCTGGGACCGCTGCCTGCTCGCCCCAAAGACCACATAGGGAGGGCTTCAGGGCTGAACTCGCTGCTGAAGCTATAGAAATGGAGCACAGAAACAACAAAACAACTTTCCATTTCTAAAGCTTGAAGGAGTTTGCACCCCACCATGCCAGGACAAAGGGAGAATTAGCAGCCAGCAAAGAGAAAAACAACACAAAGCCACATCACAGCCTCAAGAAGCCAAAAAGGCTTTTTCCTTCTTAAAGCGCGGGTACAGCTTAAACAACTCTTGTTCTCTTGTTCCCGATGCGGAGCCGATGCGGTTCAGCTCTGCAGCACTTTTTGCATTCATCTGCCTGCGCCTGAGCTGAGCTCTCCTTGCTGCTGCTTCAGCTGTGATTTTTTAAACCAGTTTTGACACATCAAAACCGATGCAGAATGACTCAGAAGTTTTCAGACAGAGCTTTCTCCTTGCAGAAGGGGAAGGAGGGGGCACGCATATATTTAGTAGCAGCAGCCTCTTTTAAATCGACCTTTTTTCAAGAAGAATCCTATGTTTTAGGCAAATTTGGGATGAGTCTGAACATGCTTCCCATCCACATCATGGATTCAATTACAACACAACACTTTGCAGATTTCTGTTAAATTTTAACTCGTTTCACATGGGTTGCATGAACTTTGCCTGACATTTGGAAGCAGGCAACTTGTGTCATCAGGTTACACTCACACTTATCTCTGCAAACATATCCTTGTACCCAGACCAGCACCAGCGCAGCCGCCTTTGCTGCGGATGGCATTAATTGAACCTGAAATGTGCTTTCCTCCGGCGTTACGCTCCCGCCTGCTTGCGGAGCGATGTTGGTGACCCTGTCCCCAGCCCGGCAAGCTCAGCAGCAGCAAACGCGGTGGCCGTGGGCATGTGCGTGGGGTGGCCGGCATCCGAGCGTGGAGGGGGCGGGGACAGGGGAAGCGGATGGATGAGGGACGATGAGCGATGGGTGCGTGGTCTTGCTGTGAGTTTTTGGTGAAGGGCAATGCTGGTGCCGTGAGAAGGGAAAGACTTTGAGATGATCGTATGCCCCCCCCCAGCCTCTAAATTGCAGGGATGCATCTGCAGGGGAGACAAGGGGGTGCTGCTGGTGGCCCCAAACCACATCTCCTGGGGAATCCTGCAGGTCCATGGCAGCAGGGGTGGAGAAGGACCCCTCTCCTGTCCCCAAAGCCTGGCAGGGACAGCGTGGTCGGGTCCTCTTGCAGGACTCGTGCTGGCCGTGCCCTGCTCTCCTCCATCTCATTGAGCCATGAAAACCCAGCGCTGAACATCTCCTTTAAGCAGCAGGTCCTTGAGATGGGTAAAAAATCAGGTCTGATCAAAGCCCAGCTTCTCTCCTGGTGCCGGGGGTCGGCAGGGGGAAGGGGGAAATATTAAAATCCCAAGATCAGTCAGTCGCTGGTTCTTACTTCAGCTGCAAGAAGTGACCGGCTCTGCTGATCAAAGGCCTTGCCACTGTTGTTTTAAAGGTGACATTAACATTTAAGGAGCTTTTGAAAGCCCTGGCTTGCAATAAAAAGCCAGACACCCGGTCACAGAGCAACTCAAACGCAAGTTTAATGATCATGAAACAGCCTTTTGTTCTTAAACTCAAAGAAGAACCACAAACCTATTTATAGTGTTTATAATAAAGACTGTGAAGCCTTTTACACATAATCCAGCAAACCGATACCTGCAAGGCGTGGTGTTACCCAATGATCCCCAGAGTGTGCAGAGCAGGCTTTTGTGCATGCCTCTCTCCTCGGCTTGCAGGCACAACCGCCACGTTCCCTTCTGATGATGCCAGGCTTTGACCTCCGCCTGGTTGTGAGCCCGTGCCGAGCCGTGCCGCTGGCCTGGGACTCGTGAGCGTGCCTCCAGCCGGGGTGGCACGGCATGGCTTGGCAAGGCATGGCACGGTACAGCTTGGCACAGCATGGCTTGGCATGGTTCGGCACGGGCCTGCTGCTCATCCCGTTCAGGACTTGCACCAGCTCGGAGCCTCCCGATCCAGGACAGCTGTATTTTAGGGCCTGGCTCACGTACGCTGTTAGCAAAGCAGGCACCAAACCTCCGTTTTATGGCAGCTGAAATCACCGCTTCTCCTTCCTCCCTCGCTGCAGCCCCATGTCGCTCCCTGCACCAACCAAAACTCACTTTGGACTTATCCCTGCTGCAGACACGGACCTGGATGACCAGGGCTGCCGCTCCCTCTGCTCTCGGAGCTGGGTCGCCAGAGAACCCGCTGCATTTTAGCAGTGCAGTGCGGGAAGCCACGCATGCAGTGCTGGGGGGCTTGGTGCACACAACAACCAGCCTTCTCCCGGCACTTCATTTATAAATAGCCTGGAAATGAGAGGTGGGTAGATAGGAGCGGTGGCTGGGTAAGAAAATCCCCCTCTCCCCGCACTGGTTCTGGCTGTATTGTCTCTTGCTGTAGAGCTCTCTGCTTTATGGCTCCCAGCCCTGAGCCGTCTGCTGTGTTTTACCTTGCAGCTCCGATAAAGGCAATTGCATGCACGTTCCTTATCGCACACAACTGGAAATATCAAGCAAATTCCCTCATTCTGCAAAGTCCTGGAGAGCCTCTGCTCTACTGTACAAACATGTTTTTATGACAGTGCATTACATCAAAGATCTTTTTTTACTCCTCCCCATCCTCTTGGACGTGGTAGATAGCACTGAGTCCTGATCACACGCATTCCCTGAGCATGGAAAGAGCCAGGGAGCCAAGCAGGAGAAGAAAAGGGAGGTTTGGTCATTTTGCTTCTTAAGGGCTCGGGCCTGGCAGGTCAGAGGTCCCAGCAGACGAAGGTGCAGAGGATCGATATCCCACAATGCTGCTCCAAACCCCCTCCTGCCCATGGCGTTGTCCAAACGGGAATTCCCTCTCCTGCCTCTTGCAGCGGTGACCCAGGATTATTATTTCTGTTTTGCAGAGGGATGCGCAGGTGTCCCACTCCGAGACCCTGCTCTGGCCGCTGGCCTCTGCCTCCTGCGCCCAGCTGAGAGCGGGGATGCTCTCCGAGCCAAGCTGGGATGCTCTCAGAGCCGGGATGCTCTCAGCATGGTGGTCATTGTCCCAGAGCCCAAGCGGGGAGCGCGGATCTCCCCTTTGATTTCTGAGGGTATGGATATCCAAATAAATTAGCAATGGGAATGTGCGGGGGCAGGGGAGGCAGGCGACGGGAGAGCTGGCGCTCTGGAAGTGACCCAGACCCAGGGAACAGATGCAACTCATAACGTTAATGAGGGTTTTTTTTTCCCCTCCCCAAAAGCACTGCACTCTTGAGAACATGGGGCTTTCTATCCCATGGCAACACCAAGCGGGGAAAAAATGGGCCTGGCTTTTATTTCATTTTTTTGTTCTTTACAGGAATCACAGGCAAACAAAAGCCCTGAACAGATTTATCATTTTTCTTTCTCCCCCACCCCCTCCTTTTCTTTCCTTTTATATTTTTTTAAAATAGGGTTAGAGCAAGATGGATGGTTCCCCAGGCCCAGGGAATGAGCAGATCGAGGCAACCCTGTCGTCTCTGGCATCCCATTAAGCCTAGCTCTGGGAGGAGGCCACTCTAAGACTTATTAAATTTGCCCCAGCCCAGCCCCCAAACGCTGGCCATGGCACAGGGCCGCCCCGGCTCGGCCACCTGAGTCCCACCTCGCCGCCCTCCCCGGTGCCACCACCGGCACCTCTCCCGCATCCCCCCGGGGCCCCGATCCAGCCCTGCATCAGCCCGGGAAGTGCCTCCATCCGTTCTTGTCAGCCGAGGCCGATTCGTCACCGGTGGGGTGACAAGCAGTTGTATGGCCCTGTCAGCCCATCGCCGGCACGGGCTGGGCCCCCTGCGGCAAAGCCAAGGGTCCCCCCCAAGGAGGGGGCTGGGGGCAGCAGGAGGGGCATGGCCAGCCCCCAACCTGCCCCTGACCCGGGGGCTCCTGTGGCTGGAGAAACGGCAATGGAGAGGGAACAGAGAGGGAAAAAGAGAGGAAAAAAAGGAAAAAAAAGGGGATAAAAAAATAATTCGAGCCCTATCGAGTCCACCGCCGGGGGCACGGGGGCAGGCTCAGCTGGTGGGCAGGCAGGGAGGATGCTGCCCCATCCCCGCCGCCCGCCAGCGCCGCGTTAGCACGGTTATTTCCACTTTAATACTTAACAAGGATTTAAAACCCTTCTGTAGTCAGAGTTTGTTCTCAGCGATAAATTTTGAATAGCTTATAAATTATGGACACAACGTGGTGTCTCTGTCTGGGAGGAAGGGCCCCGGCTCGCCGTTACGGCGGTGTAAAGCCGGCATGGCATCGCTGGCAACGAGTCTGGCAGGTCGGCGTTCCCAGGAGACGGATCTGGCCCGCTGTGCCTGGATATAACATTACTGTGACGATAGTATCATATCGCATAGCAAAGCACAGTCACGTCTGCTTCACACCTCCCGATAATAATCACCCAGGATGCAAAAATCACAGGGCAGAATTACAGATGAAGGGAGAAATGCACATCATCTCTCCCCACATATGTATGCGTGTGTATATATAGATAGAGATATAGAGATATATATAGCCACAAGTGCATGCACGGAGAATATGCTCACGCTCAGGATGAGAGGGGTCAGATTGCCCATCTCCCGTTAACAGCCATGCCCCCGTGCCCCAGCTCCCGACCAAACACGTCCCTGCCATAACACCCAGGCATCGCTCAGGGCTCTGCAAACTCCGGCTAAAATCCCTGCAAACGGGGCGCTCCGGCTCCTGCAGAAACACCTTGCAGCCGCTTGCTCCGCTCTTGGCTCTGGGGCCAGCAGGGGATCCACGCCGAGAAAAAGCCTGGCTGGAAGAGATGATTTCATCCACTCAGTGAGAGAAATAGCGAGCGTTTCTGAAAGCCACAGGGGAGTATGCAATGGGCCTTCCTTACTTTTTCCCTGGCGCACCGTAGCAAGTCGGTAATTAGGTTAGAGCATCGCGCCAGCTTTATTTCAGTGCACCGATGTCCAATAAATGCGTATGAAGTTCCTATGTGTGCCTGTAGTATATAAAGGCTGTAGGAAAATGGCCAGTTTTCACTACATTAATTCATAAAGCAGGTCATGCTGGTCTGGCCCTTTACCTCACTTGTTATTTCTATTTATTAGTAATATTGACGTTTCAACCAGGGATCAGGACCCTATCGAGCCAGCTTTAATATTACAAAAGATTTAGCAGGAGAGAACTCAATAATGAAGCAACAATCCCAACACCAAGCTCTTACATAGTGCAGCTCGCAAACACTATTATTATTCGTAATAATGTTTTATTTTGCATTTCTCTTCCGCAGCAAACCCAGCATCTCCGATTGCCCTGGCTTGGCCACGTAAAACGCACCACTGCACGCTCATCGGCAGGTTATTAAGAAGCCTCGTCAGGACTGAAAACTAAACAGATCTAAATGAACGCAGGTTCACTTTGCGGAGCCGCGGCGTTAACGGGCCAGGTACCCAGCTGGTGTAATTAGGTGCTACTGAGCTCTGCCAATTCCCCCGGCGGGAGGTCTGGCAGGGCTGCCTGCGCAGGCAGGGCTGCCGGCAGCGGGGCAGGAGCAGGGGCCGGGACAGCCCATCACGCATGTGGGGCTTGCTCTGCATGCGGGTGGGTTTTCCCACCTTTCTCCCCTTTTTTCTCCCCAGGCTTTGATGGTTTCTGCCCTCTCCTCGCTGAAGCTGCAGCACTTGATGGAGAAACTTGAGCACCAACAAAATGCTGGATAAAACTGAGCGATAGGTGCAGATCCACGTATAATTTGGGAGCGTAACGCGGCCAGCAGCCACATCGGTCAGTGAGTACGTCTGCCAGCGCTGGAGGTCGGAGCCCTGCCTGCAGCACCCCTGGGACCGGCACCCCGCTGGGTCTCGCTTTCCGGGCAGCGAAGGTATTTAGGCTGCATTGGGGAATGGTCACACATTACGAATGCCAAAACTAATTTTTAAATCAAAACCGCTTGGGAGCTACACAAAGCCTAGAACCACATCTAAACCAGCCTCAAATTCATTGCCTGCTGAGACGCTGAGCACAAGCCAGTCCTCAACCCTGAGTGATCCATTTAAAGCCAAGATATACTTAACCAAGGTTCGTCTGGCAAAAACTCCTGGAACTATTGATCCTTGAGAAAAAGCAGTCAAGGGAAATAAAACTGTCCTGGTTATTGCCTTACCATGTTCTCTATCACAACTGCAAAATTTGAGCAGCAGAAGCAAGGACAGGCCAATCACCCCTGCCTCGAGCAGATCCGCCGCGCTGGTGGTTGAACTGGGTCCTCTAAGTAGAGGACTCCTGTTCCGCCAGGCAGGCAGGACCTGTATGTACGGCGTCACCTCCGCGTTTTTATTTTTGTAGTTGCTTTAGGATGGTGATATTTCCTACAGCACGGTGGACCAGAAACTCTGTTTCTGTGGCGTGCACAACAGTGGGATCAAAAACTGCTTCAAGCAGCATCAAACCCAGACGTTCCCAAAGAACCAAGGGAAGACGTTACCTGCCTCGCTCATCGGCCCGTGGCTGCGACATTTCGGTGCAAAAAGCCCTGAAGCTGAGCCTGAGCTTGGATCTATTGCGTTTGTGGAGCAGAGCTGTGCCGGGGGGGTACAAACCCCTGCGGGTCCCCTGGGAACGGGGGTCAGCCCAGGGGGCTGGGGGAGGAACCCAAGGGATTTCAGACATTTCGGGAAAAGACTCTCTTGAAATTCTAACCGTGCTCACTAAGCAAGACCTCAGGGGTCAGATCCTGCTCTTGCTGACGCTGCTGCAAAAGCCGAGTAAATCTGGGGGACTCAGCCAAAGTCACTTCAGGCTGGGAAGTGACGTCCGATTTCCCATCGTGTAAATGGCAGCAGGCTCTGCCTCCCACCCCCTCACTTCTCTTCATCCCCCCTTCTGCCATCTCTTTCGAAATGTTTATGTTGGATTGTCTCACGATTTACACTGGAAATCCGTGCAGTGCGTCTCTCTTGTCGAAACGTGCAGTGTCAGCAGCTGGTGATCCGAAACCCCGGCCGCATCCTGGAAACCGTGGTGCTGAGAGAGGGAGGCACGAGTGCTGCGAAGGGGCCGGGCATCGCTCTTCCAAAGCAAAATGAAGCACCTTCGGGGAGTGTTACAGGACCAGGGCTGTACGGGCAGGATGAGAGCGAGCCGTGGCAGCGGGGTTCACGCTGCCGGACCCACTTGCAGCATCCCTGGCCATCGCATGGGCTGTGCAACCGCAGCGCCCTGTGTCTGCACCTTTTGCATGTGCAACAGAGCCAAGTGGGAATTTTTTGGTGGATTTTCTTTTCTGCAGGGAAATTCCAGTGAGCTGAAATTGAAGCTTTAGCAAAGAAACCCTCCTGGGCTCCCAAGGAGGAGGAGAAGGGGAATTGCACAGCGCAGTGGTCAGGGCTTGGGGCAGCGGGAGAGAGCCAAGGTCAATCCCTTGTGCTGAGCCAGGCAGGACAGGACCTCCTGCCTCAGGAACTATCCCAGTTTGAGTCTGACTCTGGGGTTTCCCAACTTTTCATGACAAATTCTGGGTTTTTTACCAACACAGAAGAGGAAAAAAATCAGCGGTGTCCCCAGCCTCTCCCTTTGGCTGATGTGAAATGTGGCTGGTGCTGCAGTCCTGTCCCCGAGCTGAGACGAGCAGGGCTCATCGCCATCATCAAGAGGTGAATTACTTACGCCTTGTGGCAGTGATGGTGATTTTCCTGGGACAATGCAGGGGAGACACTGCAAAGGCAGCTCCCTTGCTCGCTAGTGGGAATACGTGAGTGTACCTTGAGAGACTCGGCAGGAGTGGAAGCGGGGATGGACCAGAGCAGCCCCCAAAATGCCCCTCACCAGGACGGGGAGTACATCAGTATCTGGGGCACCACGGCCAGGAGCCCTGGGGCATCTCTGCACTGCATCTCTGCAGCCATTTCCACGTCAGGTCCCCTCCGCCGGGGCTGGCAGGGGGATGGAGCCTTTGTCCCCCGGCCGTGTGCTATTTACTGCTGGCTCTGCATCCTCACCGCAGGGCACAGAGACTGCAAGGCCATATGAGACCGTGGCGATGAACATCTAGCCTGACCTACTTACAGCCTGGGCCCTGGGACTTTCTGGAATTCATCCTCTTGGAAACACAACGTGTAATTTTAGGGCAGTAGAAATCCGCACTGGATGGGGATGTTGTCCCAGCCTCCGCCGGGTCCGTGATGCCAGAATTGCTTTCACTGCCTCTGAGCGTGCTTGCCACCACATATCAACGCACAGGCTCCATTAACAACTCAAATTGCCACTGATATACTTCTCATTATACTTCAGGCCTTACGCATCATTATTTCATTTAAAAGACAGTATTTGTTTTTCCTTCCCTTAATTCACGTCCCCCCCAAAAAATCTCATTAGAACGTTGTCGCTCATTGCAGTCGGGAGCAGATCGCAGCTTTATCCAACCTGCCAGGGAAGCCAATTGCCCCATAAAAATCTACTTGAAGCCTCCATGCAGGGGCAGGCAGAGGGGGGAGAATAATAAAAAAACACGGAATTAGGAGGTGCCAAGGCTCGTTTGAGAGGAGAGGAAGGGACCGTGGATGCTGACAGGACAGTGATGCAAATCCGTTTGGATCACCCGAAGAAACAACCTAAATGGATTAATGTGAGGACAGAGAAGAAATGACTTCAGTTGTTTCCCTAATTCGATTCAATTTGGTTTTATACGGCATCTTCATACAGAGCATCTCACAGCTGCTTCACCCAGAAGAGAAATACTACAGAAACACCATTCTGGCAGAAGTGCTCACCAGTACAGGAGTCTCAGCGGGAGGAAGGAATATGAGTGCTGGCCTTGAGGATTTGATTTTCCAAATCATCAGGAAATCACATGTCATTTTTTTTTTTCCAATTTCAATATTACTAATTTCCCTAGGCTTTCCTCAAAGCATCTCTGTAATATACTGCGGCTGATTCTAATCTCACACTGCTTTTATAGCACTGTAACTCTGATCTCACACTGGTTTTACACTAGTGCAGTTCCACTTATTTCAACTGAGTAAATTCCTGATTTATGTTCGTGTAAACGACAGCAGAAATAGGCCCATGGTTTTCCCTGGAGCAAGGCCTGGCTCACACCGGGGTGAGGAAGAGGAAGATTAGGTCCCTTGCATTGCAAACAATGTAGAAAACTGTCATTAAATTACACCTAGACCCTTACTTTCAAATATATTTTCGCTTTCTTTTATAAAATGTACTGTATCGTCAAAGTTACAAATGCATGGGAGGAGATCGGCCAGGGAGGCCAAGACAGGCGCCTAGTGCTCCAGCGCTGACGGAGAGCCTGGGTTGCAGCCCCCATTCCCCTCTACTTTTGGGGGGGGAAATCAGTCTGCACCCCCTCCTTGCTCCAGTTTCTTTCGCCTATTTGTGCAGAAACTGCTTCTCTCTTCCTCGGGCCCAGTTCTGTCCATCGACAGTCTGGTGCTTTGGATTAAATTGAAATGTGTGTGTCCTGTTTGCTTTAAAATATTAAAATGTAATCCTGGGGAACGAAATCCCTTAAGACAGCAGTGTGACAGGGCAGCCTGCAGCCCGGCCTTTCCCACTCCCTTATCAGAGCCGGAGATGAGAGCACAAGCGGGTTCCTCTGCACAGATCCACTACTGTAACTCTAATTAATTTATTTTTTAAGGCTACACACAAGGGAGCTGATCAATGCTTTACCCTGCGGTCTGGTTTGTTTGGGGCATATATCATTTCCTTGATTTATTCTCTGTGATGTGAAAGGGTGTAACTAGCATCTTGATACCTGCCTGCAGGGAGGCACCTCCCTTCCCTTCCCCTCCACGCAAGCAGGCACAGCATCGCAAGTTAACTCCCGAGCTCTTTATGCAACACCTGATCCCCCTTAGAGGCTGCCATTAAAAGCAGCTCTGCTGCCTGCAGGGCAGTGATGCTGGGCTGACACCAGGCATAGGTGCTGGGTGCGATCAGTGCTCCTAAATCCCCCTGCAGACCCTGCTGGGTGAGGCCCGGGCTGCCGCGTCCGAGGGATCCTGCCGAGCTGGGCTCTCCACCCGGGCAAGTCTCATCCTCACTCGGTTCTGCTAATGGAGGGAAACCAGGGACTGTCGTAATTAATGACTGTGGCAGCCACTGATTTATCATGGCTTGGCATGGTTTTCCCCTCTCATTTGCTCTTGGAAAAAGTTGGGACAGAGATGGGGGAGATGATGGCAGGCTGGCAGCCAGGAGGGAAGGGGACCTTTGCTTCTTTAGTAGTGATGGAAGGATGCTGTCTTTGCTCAGATGTGGGTCTGGCTTTGTGGATGGGGGTCCCTCAGCTCTGTGTGCCCTAAGGATCCTTTTGCTGCAGTGCAAAGCCACCGGCCTTTTGTGGAGGTGTGTGATGGCCAAACAGCAAATAACTCTGGGTCAGTGGTGTCACCCACGGCTCTCCCAGCTTTCTGTGCTCTAGCCCAGGCAGGCCCTTGCTGGTGCACATGGAGGGTCAAAGATGCGTTTCTCTCCAGCCGTCCTCCCCTTGCTGTGAATGGGTGCAGGGAAGGGAGTGATGCTGCCGTCCTCCCGCAGACCCCTGGCTGGGGCAGGCGTTGGGCACAGGAGGCCAGCGGAGGGAAGAGGATTCAGGTGCCCCAGCTCCCACTTTGGGGTGCCAGAGCCCCACTTGAGAAGCCTAGCGAGCATAAATCAGCGTAGCTGTATTCTTTCACAGGGCTGTGCTGATTTATGCTGGCTGAGGACCCTTTGCCATTGCCCAGCCTGCTGGATAAACATCTCACCTTCACACCCAGCATGGCACCAGCTTCTCTTTGAGCCCTTCTCCTGCTGCTCCTTGCCCTCCTGCTCTCTACAGCTGGAGAAAGCGCCGACAGCACGACCCTTCCAGCACATGCAACCTCCGAGCAGCCTTGCCGACAGCCCTGGGGCTCTGCGGGGACCCCTCGCCCTCCCCAGCCTCCCAGACAGACCCAGGAGGATGAGATGCCACAACCTGACATCAGCAGAGTAAAATATGGCCCTGGCAGTAATCCGATAGAACTTGATGGTAATTTGGGGTGGGGGGAGGAGGCATTGAAAAAAGGAGGCATTGAAAGTACACTTCCTTTCAGTGCATCGCTGGGAAGACCATTAGGAAAACCACTAGATTATTTTTCACATTCTTCAGTGCAAAACTACTGCATTTTATGACCGCTATCAATAACAGCTATCATATTACTAATGCTACAGTTGCCACATATATAATATTTAAATCACATTTGCGGCTGACAGAGACCTATGGATATTCTCGATCCCAACAGGCTATTACAGTTCATATCATGTCTGTCATATAAATATTATGAATCATTTCCCACTATCTTTATGGGGGCTACATTGACATCGTCAAAAAGGCTCTGGGTACTGCCGGATACTGCATATTTATATACACCTTATGTATATGTATGTGAATGGAGGGAGATTATACAACAATCATCAGTAATAAATGCCTATGATAAAGCATATTATCTTCACACTTCATTTGCAGAGTGTTTTGTATGCAGGGACTAGGAGAAGGCTAGCGGAGAAGGCTCTGTTAAGTGACTGGGAAACATCCTCAAGCCCTGGTGTAAATTAGGTGGCTTCTCTGCCGTGGGGCTGCTCAGCAGCAGTGGAGGCACAAACCCCTTACAGCAGCATCGGACGAGCTTCAGCTGGTGCCCAGGCGCTGGCTTGGTCAGTGGGCTGCTGCTTCACATCAGGTGAGGATTTGGCTCGCGTCCCACTTGCTGGATGGGTGATGCTCTGCATGCTTTCCCCAAAGAGCTGTAAATCTCATAGTTCATGTACTGCATTTCATCTTCCATCTGTTAATGCTTTCTTTGCTGGCTTCCTTGGCAGTCAAGCCCTGGTCTGGGTGATGAAATGAAATAAAGAGATCTCCAGGTGTTATAAAAGGCAGAACTAGACTTTCCATTTACAGAGTCTTTTTGCAAAGCAGTTAATTAAACCACCGTCCCTGCAAACCAGGTGAGACGTGCTAAACCCAATCCACCAGCAAAGCACAAGAGAGGAAGAAACCTCCCCTAGGATTATTCAAGCTAGATCCAGACAAGAGCCCAGGTGCCCTGAGACCTCTTCCCCAAACCTGTTTTAACTGCTTGAACACTTTATTAAGACTTGCTCCATATGCAGAGACAGACAAGAACAAATGCATCTTTATGGCTTGGAAGTCAGGAGATCTCTAATAAGCACTTAATGTCCAGTTCTGAAGCAGCTGAAAGTGCAGCGCAGTAACAATACATTATTTTATCTAAGCCGTCTCCAAAAGAGGGGAGAATGCAGTGTGTCTGCCTGTCCTTGGCGTGGGAATGTGGCTCTCCAGCTCCAGCAGATCAAATAAATCATGTGCATTTCACTTCATAAACAAACATCATCAGCCTGTTATATACTGCTGGGGAAAAAAAATAAAGCAATTTAAATCTCCAGCACTTAAAAATGTCCCGTCCTTTAGAGTTTTTGCTGGTTTGCATGTGTAGTGCCTCCCTGAGGAGCGGGGACCCAACCTCTGCAGCCGTTTGGGTTTGCAAGGATGGTTTGGATGTGGCTGACAGATGCTGAGAGGTCTTGGCAAGACTCTGCTGACTTGTGTGCTTGGGGACCACTTCCAGATGCCAGGGTCCCGGTCTGATGCCATGGCCTCTGGCCTGACCCCCCAGGTCCTGCCGTGTCTCTTAGCTGCAAGGCAGCCCGGCTGGTACTGGGAAGAAAAGCAACACGTGAGCTCCTCTCGCCCCTGAGAACAAGAAGTAGGTCCTGTCCCGAAGCCCTGCAGTCCAGATGCCCCAGGCAGAAACTTCCACAGAGCATGGACATTTCAGCAGCCTGTAAGTCTCCTGGGGGAGAGACGTAATACAGATCCTGGTCCTACAGCATCCAAAGGGTTCAAGGTCCTGGAACCTGCAGTGACTTTGGGGGGAGCAGGTTGCTGGAGTTGAGGACAAGCCTGGGGAAGTCCCACAAAGTGTGCATGAGCGGAAGGTGCCTTCCTCCATCTCCACTTGGTTTTCAGCTCACATATTGCCTGAGTCACACAGCCTTCTCAGGGAGGGACTCTGTGGGCACGAGCCCCGGGCCAGCGGCTGCAACCACCCTTGCCCCTACATCAGGGTAGCTCTGGCCACCCATCGCAGCCTTGCCCCTAGCTGTGCTGGGGGAGATGGAGCCCAGACGTGGCCCGTCACCTTCTCCTGTTCTTTCTCACTCAGACTTTGTATTTATTCTTTCTTTAATCTGTAATAAAATGCAGCCAGGGAGGGAAATAGATGGTTTTTTCTAACTGTGCAGGAGGGCGTGAAACAGTAGGGGAAGCACAGCAGGTTTTGCTTTCATCCCATAAGATAATTCTGGGTTACGGACGAGATAAGCTGGAATCACTTAGAAAAAACAAAAGCTATGATTTCCATATGCCTTTATGGGGCCCAGGTGCCCAGTTCTGAATGCAGTCTCAGGTCTCAGCCCCCCAAAGCAGCTCGGTGCCTACCTCCTGCTGATGCCCACAGGCACTTCGATCCCTTTGCCCCAAATGTCTTGAGCACACGTGGAGGCAACAGAGTGGGAGTGTGGGGTTGGAGGGAGAAGCCTTTCCCTACCCAACTCTGACCTGTGAATGAACATAGCATCTCTCTCTCTGTCAAATTTGGCCAGAATTGAGTGACGGGATTGAAAGCTGTTCAAATGAGGACAGGCAGATCCCAAATCATCCCATGGCATCGACCTGCCTTCCTTAGGATCCCAGGCTAAAGGGTATTTGCATTCCCCAAGGGCAGGGAGAACAACAGCCACTCAGAGTTTCACAAGACAGCTCTCCCAGGCAGTGTAGGACCTTCAAGCGTCCCTGCATCAAGCAGATGTACAAGCCAATGACCTGCAACAATTATCTTAACGTCCCCCCAACACCCCCCATGATGACTGAAGTCCTTAGCTAGGAAGTGCAAAGCTGAAGTTGAGCACAGCATTAGGCAGCCTGGTAGAGCTTATTAAATTAATAGTGCATTAAAGAATTGAGGGGAGGCGGGTGGGGGGGGGAAAGGGAAAGAGAAGGTTTGTAACATCACAGAAATATCCTTGCTACCTTCTGGCATCTTCAAGAGACTGGAAATGTGGGACTGCATCCAGCTGTCTTCTCTGGGGCAAAATTCCTTTGGCTTCTGTGGGAGGTTTTACCCAAATAAGGACTGCAGGATCAGACCTGTTATTGTCGCTGCAATTAACATTTAGATCCACATCTAACACGAACTGTTACAGGCTGGTTAGGGAGAAATTTAATTTGCTCTAAACAGCTTGATGGGAGAGGAGCGTGAAATGTCCTAGTTATGGTAATTTCATGTGTTAGAGTCTACAAAGGTGGATTTTCAGCCATGGGTCTAATAACCCTGATATCTGCTGCAGCCATCAACCTAAGCGTGCTTTGGGATCCTGAGGTTTGGGGCCAGATCCCCGCCTGTGCTCAGCGGTGGGGTGAGCCATTTGCAGCGGCTGCCAGGCTACCTGATGGCCAGGGACGTGCTCAAAGCCGTTCAGGCCCACGCTCATCGCAGGCTGCCACGGCACCGATGACTCAAATGGCATTTGCGTGGCACAGGCAGCGGGAGCCTGGGTCTGCCCCGGCGAGGCCCGGAGGAGCATTGCCCCCAGATGTGTTTTCCCTTATCAGACACAAAGATGAGCTTTAATTTGTGTATCAGGAAACTGATTTCTACCTTTTTGCTGTCGGGGTTTGTACGCAGGTATCTACGAGATCTATGATTTTTGCCCCGCCAACCCACTCTTAGAGGCTTTGGACCTGCTTTTTCTGACAAACCCCAACTTTCTTTTATATCCTTATGTATTTCCTTTTTTCCCTTTTCTCCCAGGAGTTAATGTAACTCAACCATAAAAACTGACTTGGAGATGAAACTTGGCATTTAAGGTCCCAGCCCGGGAGCAAATGAAGTTACCAGTTATAAACACACAG
This sequence comes from Platalea leucorodia, assembly GCF_965183815.1. NCBI lineage: Eukaryota > Metazoa > Chordata > Aves > Pelecaniformes > Threskiornithidae > Platalea > Platalea leucorodia. The sequence continues at coordinate 4,398,689 of NC_138837.1, read as the reverse complement.
CAAAATCTGTTTGGACATGCTGAAATTACAGGAGCAGAGGATAAAAAGGATCCAAGATGTTTTATTTTGTTTTAACTTCTGCAGCTCCATGTGAGCATCAGTTTGCAGCCGCTTGCCTGCTGCAAGACGGGTCCTCTTGGTGTTTTTCTTCTTGTTATAACTGAAGCCGATGAATTGCGATGCATCTCTCGCTGTGCCGGGGCAGAGGCAGGGGTCCCGAGCTGGTCCGCAGCGGGATCCCGCGGGGCTGCCGGCTGCGTACCCCTCGTCTAACCGCCCGTGCGTGGGGCTGCCCAGAAGGAAAGGCAGGGTCTCTCCCCTGGCAGGCAGGCACAGAAGAGCAGGCAAGAGTTGTAAGAGAAATCAGGTATTAGGGCCTTTCCAGGGCCTCTCCTGTGTGGCGTTGGATACTACAGTGATAGGTATGAGAAAGACCAATAAGTGCACACATGTGATAGACGGGGATACGGCAATGAAAAATAGATAAGAGGCTTTGTTTTTATAGGAGGAGGTGCTACATTGCTAATATTTATGACACGAGACGTTCTGCCAATTAAAGAATAAATGATGGCAGATAAGAGGCACGGAAGCGCTCCGCGGCCGCTGTGCCACACAGCGAGACGATGGCTGGCGGCGGCAGCGCACCCGCGTGTGCGTGGTCCAAACCAGGGTGGTGATGGGTGCCCTGGCTCTCCCAGCTCCCCCCGGATTCCCCCCAACCCCGCTCGCTGCAGGAGAGCTGGGCTCTGCCTTGGGAGTTACCTGTGCCAGCAGAACCCCCCAGCAGTTGTCCCCGGTGTCATTTCAGGCTTCCTGCGTGACCCTGTCGCTCCCCGCTGCAGCCGTGGCCCGAGCCTGTTTGTTATGCACGTTATGGCCATCAAGAGTGAGGGTCGATATGATGTTTAATATGCTTCATGCATAGTAGAGTCGCTTTGCTCCATCAAGTCGCTAATACACATTCTTACAAGGCTGAGTATCATTTATTAAACCTGGAGGCGCGCTGGGGAGGGGGGGGCCGGGGCCCCGGCTGCCCTGGGAAGCAGCCAGCGGTGCCGGTGGGGTGGTACCCGCTGCGCTGAGGAGGTGAGAGTTTGCAGACGAGCCGCACGGGCACAGAGAGTTATTTGTCGTGCCTCATTTATGGGAAATGAAATAAATTGCACGCTTTGAATGCCGCCTGCCGTGTGACGCACCCTGGGGACAGGGCTGAGGGGCTCACCGGGGCTGGGCTGAGCCTCACCCTGGGGCTGGGGTCACCTCAGATTGCTCAGCATCACTGCAAGAGCCCCCTCCCCGAGGCTGCCACCGCAGCGCTCTGCACTTTGTCTTTTGCCTTTATTTCTTTTTTTTTCTTATTTGTTGTTTCTTTTTTGTATTTATTTTTTCTTTTCCTTTTTCACTTTTTCTCTTTTCTTTTTTCCTTTTTCGTTTTTTTCTTTTTTCCTTTTTTCTTTTTTCTCTTTCCTTTTTTCTTTTTTCTCCTTTTTTCTCTTTCCTTTTTTCTTTTTTCTTTTTTTCTCTTTCCTTTTTTCTTTTTTCTTTTTTCTTTTTTCTCTTTCCTTTTTTCTTTTTTCTTTTTTCTTTTTTCTTTTTTTCTCTTTCCTTTTTCCTTTTTTCTTTTTTTCTTTTTTCTTTTTTCTCTTTCATTTTTTCTTTTTTCTCCTTTTTTCTCTTTCCTTTTTTCTTTTTTTTCTATTTCTTTTTTCTTTTTTTGTTTTTTCTTTTTTCTTTTTTCTCTTTCCTTTTTCCTTTTTTTCTTTTTTCTTTTTTCCTCTTTCCTTTTTTCTTTTTTCTGTTTTTTTTTTTCCTTCCCCCCGCTTTTTTTCTTTCCCCCCCCCCTTTCCCCATCACTTTAAAAAAAAAAAACCACGATTACCGTCGTGCTCTCCCCGGCCGGCGGGGCCGGGCGCGGGGCGGCGCTGCGCGGCGCGGCGCGGCGGGGCGGGCGGTCGCTGCGGGGCGGTCGCGGCGCTCGCTCCCCCCTGCGCGGGCCCCGGCGCGGAGCCGATCGCGCCCAGCGGAGCCGAGCGGCGGAGTTGCATTGTTGGGAGTTTGCAACAACTCCGCGGCCTCCACTGCGCGCCCGGCGCTGCGCGGGGCCGCCGGTGCGGGGCTGCAGCCTTCCCCGCCTCCGCCTCCTCCTCCTCCTCCTCCTCCTCCGCCCCTTGGGCTTTTTTTTTTTTTTCCCCCCCCTTCCCCCCCCTCCCTCTCCCCCTTTCGCTTTGATTTCGCTCTCCTCCCCTCTGCGCGCCCTGCGTGTGTGTTTTTCGCCGCCGATCTTCACCAAGCCCCTTGGCATGAGTTAGGCACCAGCTATGGACACCAAACACTTCCTGCCACTGGGTGAGTTGGGTTCCGAAAAAGGTTCTCCGTTCCTACGGCGGGGTGTGGGGGGGTGGTGGTTAAATAAAATAAAATAAAATAAGCGCCCGAGCTGCCCCCTCCTCCGCTTCCCCTTCCAGCAGCCCGCGGCGGGGAGGCGGGGGATGCGCTGCGCCCCGTACCCGGGGCGGGCGGGCAGCCCCGCGGGGAGAGTTGCTGGCAGCTGCGGGGAAAGTGCCGGGCGGGCCTGCCCCGTGGCCCCCCTCCGTCCTCCTTGTTTTAGTTATTATTTTTAGGTTGGGTTTTTTTCTGTTGTTGTTGTTGTTGTTGGGTTTTTTTGCGAGGCGCAGGCGGGGGGCGGCGGGCAGCGGCGCAAGCGGTATTTTCAAACGGGGCAGCGGGCACCGGGGCTCGGCCGGGAGAGCCCCCTCCCCGCCCGGGGCGAGGTCTGCAGGAGGGCTTGGCAGCTCGCAGCCTTTGCTTCCCCCTCTTGCTTTTCTCTCTCCCTTTCTTTTTTTTTTTTTTTTTTTAAATTATTTTTTCTTTCCTCCTTTTTCTCTCTCCCCGCCGGTATCTGGGGGGCTCAGCGCCCGCGGGGACCCCAGCGCTGCTCCCGCACCGGCCCCTCCGCTCGCATCGTCCCTTGCTGGTGGCAACCCGAAGCCAGCACGCTCGGGACCCTCCTGCCTTTTTTTTTTGTTTGTTTGTTTGGTTTTTTTTTCCCTCCCCCTCTTCTTTTTAGTTACATTTTAAAACCTATTTCCATCTGGAGTTTGCCATCGTTTCGGTGACTGAGTCAAGTCCTGGCTTGTAAGGGCGAATGCCTCCTTGCGTCTCGGTTTCAGGAGAAGTGATATTGCAGAGCTCAGTGTTCAGGGTGGGGGGAAGAAAAGTTTTAGTGAAGTAGCCTGGCGCCAAGTCCAGGCGAGGGGGAAGAGGGACGAATCCTGCCATCTCTGCCACGGCTCAGCACGGCGGCGCGTGGGCTCCCAGCCACCGGCCGAGCAAGCCCACGGCCAGCGAGAACATCCACTCCGGCTTCCCTGGGCTTTAAATCTGTGCTCAGCCTCTGCTAGCCTGTGGTGGTGTGTTTTGTTTCTTTCTTTTTTTTTTTTTTTCCTGTTTTTGTTTAAGAATTGCAATTTTAGTTGTTCCTTTCTAAGAGCAGAATAAATATAAACACCATCCCGAGGTCCCCAGGCAGCCCTGCCCCCCGGGAGGGTTTCCAGGACCGCGGGGGTCTGGGGGCTTTGGCAGGGAGAGCGTGGCCCCGCGGGCTGGCAGGTCTTCAGCATCTACCTTCCCCCAAAATCATGGGTTTACAGTGCCCTGCGTTGCTTCGGCTGTGAGGTGGGAAATGCTGCTGGGCTGACTCGCCCCGAGTTGCTGTTGGGGCTAAAAGCATCTCACCTGCAGCGGCCCCAGGAGCGGGTCCTGCTGTCACAGCCAAACCGCTCCTTTGGGGGGGGACACGCAGGTGCCGGGGAGCATCGCGAACCCACCCACCGAAGCAGAAAGTCCCTCTCTCTTGCCACACAAAAGTGGTTTCACCTTCGAGGTGGCTGTTTTAAGTATTTACGTGTCCTTTGATGCTCTTATGGAAGGCAGTCCAAACCTCTGTTGATACGGGCAGGATCAGGCCCCTACGTATATACTTGCATTTTCTTTCAGACCCGAGCTCTCCTGTTACGCCGTAGATGCTAAATAATACATTGCGTTATTAGTCATGTTGACTTTGACGGGGGAGGAGAGGGGGAGCGTGTGTCACCTTGCTGCTGGCTCGGGTAAGGATTTTCACACCGGTGCAAATGAAAAACAACTGATTTATCTGCTCATTTATAAATGTACGTGCGGCTATGGCGGGGAGAGGGTGGGTCTTTGCAACATGCTGTTCAGCACACTGGGAGCATCCAGAGGGAAAACAAGGCAGCCCCCCCCCGGGACGGCAGTGCTGGCTGGGGGTTACGACTTCGCATCGCTGGCTTAGGAGAGAATTCAGCTGCCTGCGGGAGCTGTTTAGGGTGCGTGGTCTGGCTTTGTGTCCGCCGCGAAAGCGACTCCTAAGTTTTATCCACTGGCCTTTGGTCACCGGTTACTGGAAAAATCAGCTTTGGTTGTAAGGGCGGTGGGGGCTGGAGGTTTCGGAGGGGGAGGTCTTGGTGCCGCGCTGAGCACAGGGGGCAGGTTGAGCCTGAAAGCCTGTGAGTGGTTTGTAGGAGCGAGGGGAGCCTCGAGGGGTGCGAGCAGAGACCTTCCCAGGGAAACCAGAGCGGAGCTGGGGGGCCACGGGGCCTCAGTGCTTTTTAGAGGTGGGATGGTCCAAAACCCGCCGGGTCCTGACTTTGCAGAGAGCCAGGGTGTTTCGTCAACCCTATCCCATGTCATGGTTGGGAGCTGGCGTTTGCAAGCTGAAGGGAAAAAAATAGCCAAGCTTGTGGAGTTTGTTTCCCTGCACACCAGTATGGGCCTCAGCTGGAGAACAGAAGCAACTGGGGGCCAAAATCAGGCTCTGTTATGTGTGGCCCCATCAAAATCTCAGCTCAGTTTGGCCTAAAAAGGATAACCTGGTGGAGGTTCCTGGCCAAGTCCTGCCCGTGGTTAGACTCGGATGACCCCGCTGATGTCATGGGTGGAAGCGTGGCCAGTGCTGGGCACTTTTAATAGTAGTATCTCATTTTCCTGCTCCTCTCGGCAGCTGCTGGCAGATGCCAGGCAGAGGCTCCCCACGAGGACGGCACGTCCCCGGGCATCTCCCGGGCTGGACGCCGTCGCCCTGCGGCTCCGTCTGCTGTCCCGCTCCCAGGAGAACCTGCAGCCTGGCCGCGGGGTCCGTGGGCACTGGGGCTGCCTGCGCCTGCCCCGTGACTGCCCGCACGCAGCCTTCCCGCACGGCACAGGTACTGTCCAGGGCTCCAGCTCTCCCTTTACTGGGTCTTTAATGATCGGGGATGTCTTGCTTTTGTTCCTCTGGGGGGGCTGTGCTGTGCCGAGTCTCCAGGAGGAGGAAAATCAAGAAAACGCCGTCACGCAAGTGCTTGCGAGGCTGGGGGGATCCGCGTCTCCAGCCTGCTGGGGTGCACGTGCCGAGGTCGGGCTTTGCACGGGGCCAGGTTGGGGACTGATGTGCAAACCAAGGAACTTGGTTCTTTGGGCAGCTGCTTGTTCCCAAGGCTCTGACCATTGCAATCCTTTTATTGCTTCATTTTCTTCTTTGCCTGTTCCCCTAAGAAGGTGAGAGCTTCTGGGGAGCAAAAGGGGGATGGTGAGCTCGGGGAGCCCTCCCTCGAGGCTCAGCCTCATGGGAGGAACAAACAGTTAATGGGTGTCCGAGGCCGGTGCTTCCCTCCCAGAGGTCAGTTCACCAGGTTGCAATCTCTGCGAGTCCCTCTTCCCACCCGCGCAGCCGTGCCAGGGCCGGCTGCAGCTGCTCAGGATGTGGGGTGAGAACTGGCCGTGCACGGCCCTGCCGAGGCCGGGGCGGGAACGCCTCCGAGGAAAACAGCCAAACAACCCCCCGTGCCCAGCTCGAGGGGAGCAACCCGGAGCGTGGGGGCTGCTTCGGGTGGAAGAGAGCGTGGGAGTGTGAGCATCCATGAGATGCTTCATCCCGCATCCCCTGGCCTTGCCATCAGGCACGTGGCCGGGATGAACCTGGATGCTTTGCAAAACCCAAGGCAGATTGGTGGGAGCCCACGTCTGGGTTGAGACCTCATCATGATCCTCAATTCTGCTTCTTTTAGCTTCAAAAATTTACAGCTGGTGGGAAAATCCATAGGAACAAAAATGATGAATTATGATGCTCAGCTTGCCTGAGCATCCCTGTGAGGAAGGAGGAATCCTCTGCCCCACATCTGGAAGATGCTGGCCGGCTCCGTGGGGCTGCGGGTGCAGCACCGGAGAGGGGCCTAGGGGCAAGAGAGAAAGTCAGAGACCAAGTCCTGGTCTCCCTTGCTGAAGCACAGCGTAGGGCTCGACCTCTCCCAATTGACATATGCAAAACAAGCCGGGAAGGAATTTTTGCCTTTTTCAGAATCTGGGCTGTCACAGTTAAATAAATCCTCTGAGGATCCCTGAGTTTACTCCACGTCGTCCTGCTGTGTTGGAGAGACCGTTTGGGTTTCTCGTATTTAGGGCATTTTATTTATTTAAAAGAGAGCGGGGGAGAAAGCCACAGAATTTTAGTTATTCATTGCAAATATTATTATTGGCATTTTGCTCCTGTTGAAAAAAAATCAAGGGGGGAATCAAAACATCTCACTGGAAAATACACCCTGGCTTTGTCCCACCCACATCTTCAAGGCAAAAATAAATATTTATTAAGAAATGGGTTAAAAACCTTTTTGTTGGAGTATTGTTTTCTGGGAGCAGGGGTGGATTCCCATATGCCAGAGCCCTGCCGCCTGGCTGCATTTTTTAAATTTTTTATTTTTTTATTTTTTTGCGGGATGGTTAAGAAAACAAACAGCGGAGCTGTGGGCACCGCGGGGCAGGGGCTCGGGCTTTGGGATGGTTTTTGGTCCTGCTTCTTGCACAGGGTTCTCGTTCCTACGAGCATCCCGGCGCCTTTTGGTGGGGGACTGCGTGTGAGCAGGGTATTCCCCCGAGGCTCTCGGCTGCCTGAAATCACCGAATCATTCTTGCTATAAATATCCCACGACCCCGCTGCGGCAGGCGGTGAGACAGCAAGAGGCGGTGGCCCTTGGCAAGGGGCTTAACCGAGGGTGGTGGTGATGGAGCGGGGATGCCAAGGGGGTCCCTGCCCGCCAGCCGGGCTCCTCTCTGCTGAACGGGGCTGCTGGTGGTAACCAAAGCCGGGGACACCTCAAATCGCTGCCGGCGGAGTGCTGGGTATTGCAGGGACCTTCCCTGGGAGCTCGGTAACCTAATTGGGCTCTAATTAATCCTGTTCTCTGGCTCTGATCCCCAGCGCGTCTCCCCATCATCACCTCCCTTCGCGGGCGAAGGAACTGGGTCTCTCCTCCCTCCGGCCCGCGGTGCCAGGGGATGCTCGGCAGAGCGAGCGCGCTGCCGGCGCGGGATCCAACCCGGCAGCTCCGTAATTGCTTCCTAAAAGGCCCAGGTGGGCTCTCAAAGTCAGTACAGCTACAAAGCAATAGGGGAGGCAGCCTGGGTGGTTTTATTTTAATTGATTTTGTCAGGAGTTGCTGTATTTTATTACATATAAAGACTAGACTCTGGAATAACTTTGAACGTTTGACACACACACAAAAAGCAGCTTTCTGACATTTTCCTCTTTGCTTGTCTTTTATTTTATTTCTCCCCTCTCCTCCTCCTCAAAGGAAAGCGTGTGCCTGGAGGGAGGACAGAGGAGGAGGGAGGAGTGGTTGTGTCTCTCCAAAGGCTGCTCGAACATCAAGGCAGCGCAAAGCAGACGAAATAATATTGCAAATAAGGATTTAAAAAACCCTACAGAAGGATCCCCACACATGCCAGCCAGCTCAAACTGCTAGAAGATTTTCAGACAGAAGCAATTTAGCCTGGGAAAATGCTCTATTGTTGAGATGGAAACTGGCTGTGAGAACTTGCCTTTTCTGACAACGTTTTGCTTAGAAAAAGCAAAGCAAAGCAAAGTCAGGGAAACAACCTGAGTTTTTATTTAGAGAAGACGGAGCATTTCAAAATGGAGGGTGTTTTCTGAGATAAACATGGAACAATTCCCTTGCAAGAAAGGGAAGAAAGGGTTCAAATTAAGCCCAAATGCAGCTCCCCTCCTTTGAAATTTTGTTTAACGTGGAGTTAAAAAATAATCCTGTTCAAACAGACCACTCGTAAGCATAAAATGGTTGTTGGTTTGGTGTTTTTTGTTTTTTGTTTTTTTTTTTCTTTTATTGTGATCTACAATAAAAGTTTCAAGGTTGCACCTTGGGGCTGTAATTCTGATCGCAGCCCTGTTTGTGCCAGCTCCTGCCTCTGCGCATCAGGAGGGGATGGATCTTGCCTTGAAAACTCATCGGCTGCCCAGATGAGACAGATACAGGGTGGGAAACTGAGGCACGCGGGTGCGTCTGAGCGCCGGCGAAGCTGGGAACGGGGCCCGGAGCGAGGGTGTGGGGTGGTTGTGAAACCTCGGCTGGGACGGCGGCTTCCAGCCCCGCAGAGCAGATCCGTCTGGGATCCGAGCTCCACAGGGCTCCCGTGGGCTTTTGAGGGTCCCAGCTTCTGGGAGCCAAAAAAACCCTCCAAGCTGCTTTTTGGCCTGGGAGCAAAGAAAAGCTCTCTGCTGGGGTTTGTGTGTAAGCCAGGTGCTTCCAAACCAGAGGCCAAGGAAGAAACACCCTAAATATTTGTTTTATTAAGCATCAGGAGCAGGGCCCGCATCCCCCTTCTGCTCTAGTGGAAGACGGTTCCTCTCGCCGTGGGCATTGCTGCTTCTTTCAAACCCTGGGGGATTTTTTGGTTTTTTGGGTTAAGCGTTTGCTTTTGGTGGGCCCTGAGTGGAGGTTGGTGGTGTATTTGGGTTTGGGTCTTATCTGAGCTGTAACCCTTTCCCCGGATTGCATTGGATGCGAGATCACTGCGGAGCGAAGAGATAAAAGGTGCAATACTGGTATTTGTGACCAATAAAATGGTAATGGGATTCCCATCTGGTTGTTACTTTTCATGGTCTCCTCTTTGGTGGAGTTTCGGCTTTCTTCAGCTTTTACAGACTTTAAAAAAAAAGAAGAAATGAGGGGAGGGGGAGCTGAGGGCAGCCCTGGAGCCCCCGAGGTTTACGGCCCCCTCAGCTCATGGAGCAAATCCTTTGTGCTGGGGCTGCCAGGAGCGGATTAGGGAGGGATGCCCCGTCTAGTTTCAGCTGGCTGCGCGGCACTGGGCGCGAAGGCAGAAACATTTGATTATTGTTTTTCCATTTTTGGCCGACGAGTAAGTGCTGGAAAGTTTTTTGGTTGGTTTTTTTTTTTTTTTGCTGTGAACTCTGTGGGCTGCTGCGAGACAATTTTGTTGTGGGCAGCGCATCTCCTACGTGCCCATTACGGAGTCGAAATGAGGCAACGGCAGCGGTGAAGCAAGAGCGGAAGGAGAAGCGCGGGAGAGGGGGTGCGCTGCCAGGCGAGATCCGCCCGGAGATGCGGAGGTGACGAAGCGGGGAGACGGGGTTAGGCTGTGCCGGGTTGGCACGGGATGCGACGGAGGAGGCTCGCTCCCCGCAGGTGAGATGGTGAGCGATGGCAGAGGCACGAAGGGGCGTAGAGAGGAGCGGGGTCAGAGAGAGGCAGGAGCAGACCCAGGGGCGTTGCACGAGCTGGGGAAGCTGTTTTGGCTGCCCGTGGGGCGGCAAGGGATGGGTGAGAGTGGCTTCCCAGCGCTGCGGCTTCCCTGCCCTGCACCATGGGGAGCAGCACCCTCTCCCTGGGGACCCATGTGCAGGTGGGTGCTCCTGCAAAAGGGGGGAAAAAAGGGAGAGAGACCCTGTTTCCCCACCGGTCATCTTGCCAGACTGTGCTGGACTCCTCTTCTGCTCCCACCTCCTCCTTTTGCTGCCCCTTTTTTGCAAGATGAGTGACTTTATCAGGCCCGGGAACCTGTGGTCTCTGCCCCACGCAGAGGAGCTGTGGCCTCTAACGCCGCTGAGCAGGGCCCGGCGGCGGCAGATAACGGCGTATCAGCGGCAGGTTGTGCCGGAGATGCTTGCCCATGCCATGGTGGGGAGATGTTTCTTCTCATCAGCGTTGGGGCTGCTTCTGGAGACCCCCTTGCACCCTACGGCTGCCCCGACCCACACCCGTGGGGCTGCTGCAGCCTGGGGGGAGGCTTAGCGGGGTCAGGGGTGGGGGGTAAAAGCAGGGGTCCCTACGAGGGCACCCCAACCCTGCGAGGGACCAGGCAACTTTAGCAAGCTGAAAACCTCTCTCTCGGAGCTCTGCACCTGCATGGCCAGCCCTCCCTTTTGACCTGCACTTGTTCAAGTGTGACTTTCAATTGATCATAAAAATCCTGTGTGATTCACAGCGCTTCTGCCCTCCAGCCTGCCGGGCTCCGTCTCTCCGCATTCACTTAGCGTGAGAGAGCAAATTGCCCTCCAGTTCATCCTCCTCATTCTTAATGGGGAACCGTTGCTTTCTGGATCTGCTCCCCCCCATGCACTCCTTGAATTATAATACATTAGCGATGGTGGCTTAGCATTTTAATTTAATTTTCTCTCTCTATTTTTTTTTTTTTTTTAAATTTATTAAGAACACCCGTTTCAATGCAAGCTCCCAAACGTCAGGGTGGGGAGGGAGGGAGGTGCAGCTCCCTGCTCCATCCCAGCGCAGACCCCGTGTGCGTGCGTGTGCGTGTGGCTCACAGACAGTGAAATTGCACCCTAGAGTTATAAAGCAATTGTCTAGCTCAGCAGCAGAATGAGCATGAAATGGTGCAGAAAGCAACTAAATAAAATTGGGTAAGGCAGATGCATGAAAATAATGACATCTCTATACCGTAGTCAGGCGCGCTCGCTCCTTCTCACACATGCAGATAAACTTTTATAACAGACTTTGCCTTTATTTTCCCAGGAAACTCTTCTAAAATGGAGCTGTGTGTTAGTGTGGTGCGAGCCCCTGTGCCCCCTCTCCCGCGTTTCTGGGGCCGTCGTGCCGTGCCTCGCTGTCCCTCTCCTTCTCTGCCGCTCTCCCTGTCCCCCTTTTCCCTTCTTTTTGTTTTCAGAGCAGGATTTTACTGCTCAGCCAAACACCGAAACGATAACCTTTGCAACTTCATTTCCCTTCGGTTGTGGCGGCTGTGCTGGGCTGGGGGAGCGCTGCGAGCGGGTGGCTCTCGGGGGTGACCTGCCATGTCCCATGCAGATTGGATGAAGAGATGCTCTCCTGGCTCTCACTCGCTTTGGGGTTTCTCTTTTTTTCCTTCCTGGATGGTGGCAGCTGTAAGGACGGGAACGTGCAGGCTGTTGCGTGGAGCTTTAGGACGTGAGAGTGGGGATGGAAAACCCGGGTGGTGCACTGGCTGCGTCCCTGTATCCCTCCTCCCAGGTGATGGCTGGTGGCACCAGGACCACCCACTCCCACCCTCCATATTTATCCAGCTGCACAGGTTAAAAATGCCCCAAATTGGGGGCCTGGAGAATTGACCTTAACTGTGATTCCTCCCCAGAAACCCTCCCTGGTTCTTCCCCTGGGCTCTGTGCTGCTGTCCCTGCTCCGACGCTGCCCCGGAGCCTTTGGCCTCAGCAGAGGCACGTTCCCCGTCTGCTCCCGGGAAGCCGATACGTTTCCCAACACGGTCTGACGTTTCGCTCCTCCTGCGCTGGGATCCTCACGAGGCTGGGAACAAGCTGCTTATCTCCCCACCCAAAAGGCCCTTTAGGTGACGTTCAGGCTGTGTCCCCGCCATCCTTGTGCCCTCTCGCCTCTGAAGGCATCACCGGGCACCGCTCCACGTGCTCGCGGTGCTGGGGACGCCCTTTCTCAATGAGGTGCTGCCTGCTGCATCCCGCCCAGGCTGGCTCATGCCAGGGATGGGGAGCGGGTGGTAGCAGTCGGGCTCCCCCAGCCTCCCCAGTCTGCTGCTCCCCAGTTCGGAGGGCTCAGGTCTGAGCCGGTCATGGATCCTTTCCCTCTCTGCAAGGAAAATTAAGTCCATCTTTGCATTGCTGGGCTTGCTGCACCAGAGCCTGGGGCTCACTGCCCAGCGCCTTTGCAGCAAAACCTCCATCTCTGATTTTCCTTTGCTGGGACATGTCCCTGGGGTCCCCGATTAGCCGCTCCAGTGCCTTGCCCGCTGCCTCCCCATCACACGCAAGACCAGCGCAGATCCCACGGGTGGCTGGGAGCCATGTGTTGGCTGCGCAGCCTCGAAGCACAAGGCGGCACTGAGCCCAGCAGTGTGGGACATGTGCACGTTCCCCTCCTCGCTGCCTGCAAAAACCCAGCTCCTCTGGAGAGAGGCAGAGGAGGAGGCTTCCCTGCAGAGATTGCTCCAGCTCTGGGCAGATGGATGCTGAGACCCTGCCAGCGTTTTTGCTGGTGTGGAGCCACAGCACCAGAGTGGAGAGCAGGGAAGTGCACACATGCAAAAATCAGTGTGAAGGCATAAATCAGGCCGAGAGTGAAAGGTTAAAGAAATCCAGAGGAAGCGGAGTGATGTGCGTGATAGAAAGGGGTTTCCTGTACCTACACAGGCCACCCAGGCTCCCTTCCTGTCAGGGCAAACCTGCTAACGCAGAAACTTTCTGCACCCCTAAGCAAATTGTGGTCTGCTGGGTGGGCACGTTGTGAGCCAGCCATGCCAGTTAATACTTTGCACTGACAGTCTGCTCCCTCCGAGCCTCTGCGGTGGTATTTATAGGATGTCTGGGCGGCTCTGGGAGAGCACCACAGCCGTTCGAGCCCGTGGTGGGCAGCAGCAGCAGAGCTCAGGGAGGGATGCAGTGATCTGTGCTGGAAGCTGTGCTGCCACAGTGCAGTCCTAAATCCCCATCCTCTCCTTTGCCATCCGTGCTGGGCTCGTTTTCTGCAGGTGAGCTGTGTCTGCCAGCTGCCCTGTGCTTCGCATAAGGGACCGGACATCGGAGGTGGCTCTGGGAAGAGTTAAGACTCCTGGGACAATTACCTGCAGGCCCCCATTTAAGCACTTAGGAAGTCTTAGCCAGATCCCTGCCAGAGATAGCCTGGCCAAAGGCCAGCTGATACCTATTGTTTGCAAATGTCAGGAGACTTTGTCTAAACAGCGGTTCGGAGCTGGGGCTTGCTGGGAGCAGGAATCCCAGATGGGCTGGAGGGCTCTGCTGCCCTGCTGCGGGGGGGCTGATGCTGTGCTGCCGAGATATATGGCAAGGCAGCACCCCAAATTACACCCTACCAGTAGGTTTCTCTGCCCCTTATAGGGTTGGGCGACACAGATTTAGTTCGTTAGGGTTTTTGCCTGTGTTTCGAGTTGTATTTTGGTAGCGGTGCTGCCGTGCCCTGCTGCCATGCCCTGCAGCTCCAGGGCTTTGCCTTGGAGCTCCGGTGCAGCTCTGCCTCGGGGTTTCACCCTCCTCTGGGTGACTTACGGCAAGTCGCTCCCTCTTCGTGCTTCACCTGTGGGGCAGGTTTAGGCTGTGGAAATCAGAGGCCATCGGTCACCGCGGGCTTTGTTTAGCTTGGGCTCTCGGTGTTCCCATCTTTGTTGTCTTTCCGCCTGCGCTGCTATTGCCGAGGGGCGTTGGGCGCCGCTGCCCGCGGGCACCCAGGCGCTCTGGCCGGCCGGGTGTTATGCCATGGGAACCGAGGCTGGGCAGGCATGGAAAACCACGCCTGGCTTCTCCAGCAAGGTTTCACGGCCTCTAGGTGTGTGCAGGAAATGTTGCAGGGCAGGGATTTCTTGCAGCAACCCCTGGGTGGCAGATAACAGCGCGGTTCCCATCTAAAGCCCCCACCTACGCAAGTGGGGAGGCTCCACCTCTCCCTGTGCCTTCCCAAAATCCCATGGCAGTGCAGGAGATGCGCGGCTGATCCGGGCATTTTCCCAGGTCTGTTTTTTGGAGCAGTGGCATTTGCCCTGGACACTGCACTGGCTGCCATGAGATGCAGCCCACCCTGGAGCTGCTGCCTGGTTGTAGCTCAGCTGCACCCCAGGAGCAGCAGCTGGCATCGGGGGAGCCCAAAAGCTCTTCTCAGGGATGCACGAGCAGACGAGCCCCAGGATACGGCCCGGGCAGCAGTGGTGTTGAGGGTGAAGCTCATCCCAGCTCATCCCCGAGAGCAGAGGGATGCTCCCAGTCCTGCCTGAAACGTGGGGACCCCAAACCAGCCCTTTGGAGGGAGGGGAGCGCATGTTGGGGCAGAAAAGTGCCAGCGTTGGGTTGGAGTGTGGGTTGGGGTCCTCGCCGCCCACGCTGGGTGGGAAGGGGGCGAGCGCGGGGCCGGCGGTGCGTGCCGGGCGCCGGGAGGTGCCCGCGGGGCGGGAGCAGCCGGTCCTGCCAGTTCTCCCCTGCACAGGGCTGGGTGCTGGGAAGTCCTCTGAGCTGCAGTCGAGGCCGGCGTGAGGGCTGATCCCAGTTCCCTCTCTGCCACTGGTTCCCCGGGTGGCCTTGTGCAAGTCACCCGGTCCCTCGGCTCCCAGCTGGGTGACGGGGTATCGTTCTTCCTTGGCTGGTCCTGATGGCTTGATTGCAAATCTTTGGGAGCAGAGGCTCTGTGCTGGGGAAAGCACCCAGAGGGCCTGGGCCTGGCTGGGAGGAAGAGCTTGCTTTGCATGGGAAGGGAAGGCGAAGGCAGGGTGCTCCCTAACTGAATGCACCTTTACAAATTAATAAGGTAGAAGTGACTCTATCGAAAAAAAAACCCCACAGTGTGTTGGCCCGCCCCTGTAATTGCCAGTGTGGAAATCATGGCACATGAGGACTCGCAAGCGAATGATTAAATCCACAGGCTTGTTTCAAAAGCAGAGGAAATGAGCCTCCCAGCGCTGCCCGGCCCCGCGCCGGGGCTGGGGGTCGCGGGCGACCCTTCGGCAGAGGAGCCTTTGCCGGGGAGGTTCGGCTGGCGCGGACCCCACGAGCACCGTCGGGATCAGCAGCTCGGCATTGATTTCATCGAGCGGGTTCAAGATCGCGTCAGCTTAACTAAGGACTGAGATTGACCCGTGGCGATTCGCTGACTTTATTATTAAGACGGTGATGCGGCTGGGCTGGGGAAGAGGGAGCTTATCGTTCCCGTCTCTGCATGGTGGGATGGCTTGGTGCAGGACTGACACCTTTTCCAAATTTTTGTTGTATCTTTTGCTGTGAAGAGGTAAAATCCTGAATGTACCTTGAAGGAGCGGTAGGAGAAGGACTTTCCATCCCAGCTCTTGGCCCTGTCGGTAGCTGCAGAAGAGGAATGTTATAAGGAGCTATTCATCATTGCAATTATTTTATTAAGAGTACACAGTGTGCTTGAGAGCTGGAAGAGATGGAGCTTTGGGATGTTTTCAGCATTATAAATACTGGTTGGTTACATCACCCAGCTTTTAAAAAATGGTATGTGTAGCCCTGGTGAAAGAAAATTTGCAGACAACCTTGGGGAGGAGAGCTGGGTGCCTGTTCCCAGCCCGGCGGGCAGTGCGGCTTCTGCCCTTGCGTCTCCCTCGGGACCAACTGGGAGAAAAATCTCTGGGCTCTGCCCCTGCACAAAACCCCTGGGGGGAATTTGTGCCCGGCTGCCCGGTGTGGGCTGGAGATGGGTGAAACGGGCTCCTTGGGGGCAGCCAAATCGTTACCACAGGAGATGGGTCAGCTCCCACCTGGAGACACGGAGCCCTGTAGCACACCACCACTCCCCAGTCTGCAAGTGCTCCATATAACCTCATGCTACTGAAAACCAAAATGCTGCTCCAGGGCCTGTTTTTGTAGTTTTCTGTCCTGCATGGAGCCCCGTGTGCTTTGTGGGGGCTGCCCACCTCGGTGGCACCCCATCCTGCTGCGGCAGCGGCGGAGCAGCCGGCGGTGGGTCCCACACAGGCTGGCACCTCTGCGTGCGTTATCGCAGCCGCGCTCCGGGGCTAAAGTCCGTGATGGGAAAATGCCCAGTGGACTTTTAACTGGAGTTCTTAGGAGAGCCCAGCTTAGAAACCTTTAACTGTTTCCTGGTGATCTCCGCTGGAAAGCAAAGAGAGAATCAGGGAGAGGGTGGGCTGCCTGCCTGGGGTCGGGTCCCTGGGGGGGGCTTGCTTGTGGCCGTGCCGGGGAGATCATGGGGATCGTGCTGCCTGGTGCTGGGGTCATCGCTGCATGTGTCCACCCCTCCGCTGGCTTTGCTGTCAAACCCTCGGCTCTCGGCCCAGCTGTGCCATGTAGTATGGGCCCCCCCAAAATCCAGCTCTGGGCACGTAGAGGCCGCAGCAGGGTCACTGGACTGTCCTCCTTGGGACACATCTCAGCGTGTGTCCCTGCCCTCCTCCCTTTGCTGTCCCTCCCGCTGCGTGGCCTGAAAAGATGAACCCTGTTTGCCGGAGAGGGGGTGGGCATTGCTCTGCAGCATCCATATCAATGGGAAACTGCATCTGAAGGCTGAAAGGAGACTTGGCTGCTGCTTTTTTTGCTGTCTCATATGCTGGTTTTGCCTCCTGCTTGAGGCACCTGGGTGTCTGGGGGGGGTTTATTCCAGCATCTTCATCCTTATTCCTCTTGCCCTTTCCCTTGCTGTTGTTTTGCGTACTTTTTTTTTCTGCAGGTTGTGGGTCTTGTTTGCTCTGGGTGGGTCTGCGGGCGCCGAGCGGGTCCCCGCTGCCGGCCCAGGGCTCGAGCAGTGCCTGCGTGGGGGAAGAGCGGGGCTTTCCCGTGACTCCAGCAAAACCAAACAGCCGCCCTCTCTGCGTCACGGGGTGATCGATCCGTCTGCAGCAGGGATGGGGACAGGGCGTGCTCTCCCGAAGGGCCAGGGCTTTGCAGGGGGGGAATTCGTGCCGGCAGGGGCAACGCGGGGATTGTGCCCGTCGGGAGCAGCTGAGCGCGGGACGGCATCGCTGGCAGCCCCTGAGGCACAGCTTTGCCGGGGAGCGGGCAGGCTCCCCGTGCGCCACGAGCTGTGCCCTCGGTGGAAGTGATTCCCGGGTGAGAAGTTCCCACTGTGGAAGCCTTTATTACCGGGCAGAGCTAGGTTTGTTTTGTTTATCATCCATTTACTTGGCTTTGGAGGCATGCCCAGATTTCTCCAATTTTGTGTGTGTGGATGTGTGATTTATTAGGATTCAGGGTTTTTTTTCTGGTTTAATTTCACTTCCTCAAACTGACAGGCCGTTTGAACAAACTTCTTTTGGATGATTTCCTCTATAGTTTTAAAGGGACGCCTAAAAATAAAGGGAAAATGTTGCAGCATGGTTGACAATTAAAAAACCACCCGGTCTGCCGCTGTGACAAACCTCAGCCCTGATTTCGGCAATGGAGAGAGCTCAGGGGGTGAAAAAACAACCTGATTTCACTTTTGGGTACTTAGAGCTTTTGACAGCACTTCAGGGATCACTGGCTTTACTTGTTTCACTGTAAAGCTGATCGTGCCGCCATCCTGCGCACACTTCGGCATGTTCTTAGCTTTCCGCATGCGAGCGGTCCATTAAAATAGTTGTGCGTGTCTAAAGCTCTGCCAGCTCCAAGCTTTGGTTTCCTCTCTTTGGCTTGATCTGTTCCACAGTGGTCAGGAAGAGGGGGGAAAAAAACTCCATTTAAGAAACACTGGAAAATGTAACTGCAACCTCCAGAGAATGGGGAGCAGGTAGGCAGGGGCAGAGCACCTGTAGCTGCCTTGAGCTGGGTTTGCTGCTTTTGTTCTGCCGGGGTTTTTACAAGCTGGGATTTCGCAACGGCGACGTGGCTTTCGAAATAACTGAGGCAGGGTTTTGCCTGGGCGTTCTCCAGGGCCCGGCGCCGGGCACGTTGCTGGCGATGCAGCCCGTGGCGCCGGGAGGTGGTGGGGAGCCCCGGCAGCATCGGGGCGATGCTCGGGCGCTGCCTGGGTGCAGGCAGGGAGCTGGGGAGCTGCTCTGTCCATCGCGCTCGCGGTGCCTGTCAGCAGAGAGATTGAGATGAAGGAAAACTTCCTTTCCCCCTGTCCAAGCTATAAAAGCATGAGAGAGAGAGAGAGAGAGAGAAAGATTTACCCCAGGGATCATCAGTGATAAAAAGCCTCTCTTTTGAAAAGCAATGAGAGAAAAGAAGTGTGTCTAATCCTCCCGGAGAAGAAAGGAAGAACATCCCTCTGCCGCGAGCCGTGCGGGGGCCGGAGGGACTCCGGTGTGGATGCAGTGACCCGGCGCTCCTGCCCGGCCGAATCCTGCCTGGTGCTGGCTGATGTAGAGGAAGGGCCAGATCCTCTGTGCAGGAGCAGAGATGCTTTTTATTGCACGGGATCGGGGCCCGTCGGCTTGGAGGAGCTCCGTCAGCGTGGGGATGGCGAGAGAGCCAGCCTGTGGGTCCCTGCAGGGCTGGGGGCTGGCTGCGCTGCGATGCAGGGTGCAGGCAGCAGTCTGGGGCTCGTGGGGCTGGGGAGATGCTGCTGGCTCTGTTGCCATCCCCACGTTGCTCAATCTTTGCAGAAGAGCCTTGCTGGCACCCGGCAGGGGAGAGACAGGCCCAGATTTTCTTTCCCCTTTTACCCTTGGCCCCGGGGCTGGAGAAGGCTGCCGAGCAAGGAGGGATGCTTGTCCCTGGGGCGTGTATCCGAGGGACTCCCACAGCCCTTGATCACTTTTTCCCGGTGGTACGGGGGCGTGCAGCTGGCCTGGCTGGCTGTGTCTACAGCTGTCTTTCCTCTCCTGGTACAACAATGTCACCATTTCCTCAGTGACAACCTGCAGTGGTCAGGCATGGCACTGAGCGGCTCCGTCACCCCGTCAGCGATGGGGCGGTGGCAGCTTGGCTGCTGGTCCCATGCTTGCAAAGTCCGAGCTGAGGCCGCCCGGTTGTCTTTATTGCTGTTGTGGTTGATGATTTATTTCAAGCAGCATCCGCCCTGTCTCGTGACTTGATTAAAAAATAAAGCAAACAGCAGCGCAGCGTGGCTGCTGTGAGCCAGGGGGTCCCTTCCCTGAGCTCCCACGGCGTTCCCGGCCCGTGCCTGAGCCGTGCAGACCGGGGACAGGCTGCTCCGGGGGGATTTAGCAGAAAAACATGCTGGGGATGGTAGGGTAAAGGCAAACGGCAGTGTTGCAGTGGAACGACCTGTCCGGCTGGGAGAGCGGCCTGGCTGGGGATGGAGAGGTGGGCGTTGGGGCGGGAGCCCTCCGCACGCCGGGTCGCACACACCCGAGCGAGGCAAGGGGCAACCCCGCTCCTGGGGACCCACCGCCGCTCCCCTCGGTGGGGTTGAGGGGCCTTTCATAGACTGTAGAGATTCATCTGCTCCTGAACAGTTATCTGTGGCTCCTTGAATGGAATGATGATCATCCATAGCCAGGGAAGTCCTCATTGTACTGGGATTAATGAGTTTATGTTTAAAAAAACAACAGAAAGCCCGAAACCACCACCCTGCACCTTCAGGAAGAAACAGGTGATGGGGTGGTGGTGCGATGGAGCTCTTGCCACAGCCCTGCTGCTGCTCCGGTGGCTGGGGAGGAAAATAAAGCTGACATCAGGGCGTACTGGCTGACTGCACAGCCTGGTAGGCAGCGGTGTGGTCTGCATCCCGGGGACGCGTGCCGGGCTTCCCCAGCAGCCTCGCTATGCTTCTGGGTAAGGATTTTGGAGAGACTGTCAAGCGTTTTGCTGCCGGTGAAACGTGCTGCGCTGGCCGGAGGGCGAGCACAGAGCATCCTTTTGTGTGCTGCGAGCCTTTGAGGCATTAGACGGTGCCTGTCGTGTCGCGGTGTCATCTACTGCCCGTCTGCTCGTCTTGGTAACAGCGGGAAACTGGGGCTGAGATTTTTGCAGATCATCCTGGGATGTTCGAGCTGACAGCTTCGGTGCCGGGAGTTTATGCCCTGGCCCTTGGGGAGGGCTTTGGCAGAGCCTACCGCCCTCCGCTTGTATGCGGAGGGAGCGAGTGACTCATGAACCCCTCGCAGAGAAAGGGGAGCAGGGAATTAGCTCACGGCTCTTGTGAAAGAGAGAAGCCAACCTGATACCTATAATTAAAGCGGGTGTCAAAGAATGAAGTGCAAATTCCTCAGTGGGCATCTCACCGGGAGGGAAAGCAGCGCCTGCCGGCTGACCCGAAAGTGGCAGCTCCTCCCCGGCGAGGGGCTGTGGAGGGGCCAGTGCCGAGGCTGCGAGGGCCAGGCGTGAGCCCCCTGCTCCCGTCCCTCCCGGCAGGAACGAACTGATGTAGATGGCAAGGCCACGGGTGTCCTGTCCCCGTCCTGTCCCCATCCTGCTGCTCCAGCCAGCGTAAAGGAACCAGCTGCGGGAACGGTGCCCAGTGGGGATGGTGGATCTGCCCTAGGCAGAAAACTCCCAGGGAGCATGTGGGGCTTGTCGGGGAGGCGAGGGGTCCCTGGGCACAAAGCTGGGGAGAGGCAGCGGTAGAGAGCGAGGCGAAGGGTGGGTTTGCGGTGCCTGCTTTGGGAACTGCAGGCGAGCAAGGGCAGGAGCAGGACGTGGAGACAGTGTCCGTGGTGCGGTGGGGTGGGATGGCCTCAGGAGGAGACCCGAGTCCTCGCTGGGGTTGGAGGAGGCACTTGGGGACCCGTCCTGCTGGGGTGCTGCCTGGTGTCTCTGTGTCACCTCGAGGGCCTTGTTCCCCTATAGTGCTTGTGTTGCCCCCCAGTATGCCTCTGAGGGGAAGGGAAACTGAGGCACGGGGATAATGCTGTCTATTTGTTTTGCGTGAGTGCTGAGCACATGCACGGTGGCTCCAGGCTCTTGCACCGGTCCTATCTTTTCCAGCCGCTCCTACCTGCGAACCCTGGGCTGGTGCCAGGAGCATGCAGCAAGCGGTGGGGTCCCTCCGGCCGTCCCCTGGCGCAGCACCCCGGCTCGGTCCCCGCGGCTGCGAGTGCTTTCCCAGCAAATATCAAATCTGCTGAGCAGATGGAAAAAAGAAAGAAAAAAAAAACAAAAAACCACCCAACCCAATAATACGAGGAAGAAATGCTGGTGTGTCCTGGGTGGATTAGTTGAGACTCCTCGCTGGATTCCTCCGAAGGGAGGTGCTCGCGCTGGAAGCCGGCCACCAGCCGGGCCTGCCGCATTTTTCCTGGATTCTCTTACTATTTGGGGACTGAACTTTTGTCTGAAAAATATGTATTTTTAACTTGGTTGTGCCTGAAGCTTGTCTCGACTTTGGGCCGCTCGGCTTTCTCCTGGCCCAGCATGCGCTGAGGTGGATGCGCTGGGAGGTGAGGGCCAAATCCTTCATCCCGGCCTGGCCCAGGAGGAGGCAACGAGAGAAGAAAAGGTTCGTTCTGGCGCAGAAAAAAATAATTTCAGAGGTTGCCTCCTGCTTGGCCCCTTTGCCCAACGTACACAGCAAGAGCATGGAGCCATGGCACTGTTATGTCTGAGGACAAAAGCAGCAGTGATGGGGACATCGGTGAGAAAATCTGGTGTTAAAATAGTTAGGGGAAAAAAAGAAAAGGGGATAAATATCTCAGAAAGACGCGTAGCCCCCAACACGCAGGACTGACGGACCCAGATGCACGATTGCCTTGGAAACAGCCATTGAAGTGTGTGATATTTCTGTCTCCAGGTGCTTGTTTCCCTCGCAGGGCACCGGCACCGCCGGTCTCTGCGTGCCGCCCGGGCTGACTGCCCGGCCACTGGCACGGCGCTTGGCTCCCGCTGCAGCCCCGGGAGCCCGCGCTGCTCCTGCGCCCAAGCCTGGCTCAGCCCGGTAGAGCGATAACGTGGCCGCTGAGGATTGCACTGAGCTCACAGCTCCGCAGGGCAGGGATGAGGCCGGCGAGGTGTGGCGGGTCCTTTGTTTATTGTAGGGTTGCCGGACGCAACGTGGCTCTGCGGGGCTGCGAGTTTGCTTCCCCTGCTCGGGGACGGAGCTTGCCCAAGCCAGCAGGACAATCCGGGATATGTTTTCATAATTAAAACAAATAAAACAAACCCATACGCGGCGTTATTTACAATACACGCTCGGGAAGAGTCGAGCTGAATATCGTTTCCTCGCTGAGTTTTTCCCTTTGTCACTCACACACGAGTTTGTTGTTGTTGGCTGCTCCGGAGGCCGCGGTCTCGCGTGCCGGGCTGCTGCCGGCCCGCAGCGGGCTGCCCGGGGAGCCGGTGTGGGGTGGCCGGGACTGGGCTCTGCCGGCCGCGCTAGCGTGGGTTTTGCTCCGTGGCACGTGCGGGTTTGTTCCTGGAAAGCCGGTTGAGAAGGGCGGCTGTGCGGGGCAGTGACTGGGGTGCTTTTATGAAGTGAAGAGATGCTGCTGCTTGTGGGACTGGCTGCTGGCGTGGCGGGGATCTGTGTGGGGTGAAATAAAATGCTGGGGTTCCCTGCAGAGGGCTGGCAGGGCATGGCAGGTGATTTTCCAGCAGAGTCCAGCATCACTTGCTGGTCGTTGCCTGCAGCATCCATCCCCGAGAGGCTGTGCTGTGGTCCAGCAGCTTCACTCCTGTGTGGGGTCCGAGACCTGGAAGTGCCGCAGCATCTGGCGGGGTTGTGGTTTGTGGGGGGAGCAGCTCTGGCTCCCGGCTCCCTCCCAGTGCTTTGGGCAAACATCGCCCTGAGGATGGAGAGGAGAGATCTGGCCCCGGGATGCGGTGCTGGCTGCAGGGATGCAGCTGCAGCAGTCGGTGGAACTGGGCAGAGTTGGTGTGGTCCCAGGTGGTGCTGGCTGCTCCCCCAGGGAGGGACATCGCTTACTGGGGAGGGGGGAGGTGGCCGCGGGTGTATGCACACAGGGAGAGGGCATGGATGTCTGCTCTCACTGCGTTGGCAGGTTTTCACCCTGCTGCTTTCTCGCGGGCACCAGCCTGGCAGGGGACGCTGCGGGGAGGGATGCGTGCCGGGGGAGGGATGTCACGGGGCGCAGGGGGAAGGTGCGCTCCTCCCCTCGCGCCGAGCTGCAGGCAGACACGTTCGTATGGGAAGCATATGGCAGGTAATCCAGTGCCAGATGGGTATTTGCTTCCATTTCCCCGGCCCCCGGTGGGCCCGTGCAGCTCCCAGCGGTGCGGCTGGACCCCCACGGACCCTGGGAACACGGTGCGGGAAGGCTGGGCATGGTGCCGGTGGCACGGCTTGCCGGCCTTGTGCAGCCGTGCAGAAGCACCCTGCAGAGCACAGGCAGCGCCGCTCTGGCACCAGTGCAGTGAGCTGTGCAAGGGCTCTGCACGCACCGCGACGGCTGAGCACGCCCACCCCTGTCTAGCAGGGCTCGGCTTAAGGCTGGGCTTAGGAGGTCAAAATCTAGCTAATGAGTTAATGGCAATGAATTAACTCCAGGGCACTTTACAAATATTAACTAATTGTTTTGCTATGAGCAAGGTCCGTACAATTACCCCACCTTATAGACTGAGGCGCTGAGGTGTGGAGGAGCCATGCACCTACAGTCGAGGTGCATTACCATCAGGGCTAAAGCCGGGGGCTAATTCCGCTCCTGTTGTGGTGAACAGCTACCCGGGGTTTTGGGCACAGCAGGGGCAGATCCCAACGTAGGCTCCTATCCACTTTTCTGGGGAAGCAAACTGCACCCCGTGGACTTTGGAGCCTGAGCATCTCTCTCCCTGCATGCATTTTAGGGGGAGGCAGCCGTAGCCGTGGTGCTCCTGGTAACCACCGCCCACGCAGGCAATCTTGTGTCTCTTGGCTTTTTACTGTGGTCCCCAGAAGCAGCAGCATCTGAACGGCGCCTGCGGTATGCGCAGCGCGGTGGAGGTTTTGCAGGGGGAGAGGGGCCCTCCGAGGGCTCGGGTTCCTCGCTGGGTGCGAGTAGGTGGGCAGCAGGGTTTGTGCAGGTATAGCTATTTTTAAATTCCTCTGGACAGAATGGTTTGGCCCTCACATGCTTGCTGTTTGTCTGTTTGTTTACTTATTTTGGTGGCCTGAGAAGTTTTGTCGAAATGCTGCAAACGGCAACTTATTTTGTCGGCTGTTTGGGGAGGGAAGGGATTAAATCTTAGAGGCCCATTGTGTGAGCAGAGCTAATTTTAGGCCTCTGATCTTAAAATAGAAGAAAGGAAAGAAAAAAAAAATAATTAGGCGTTTTCCCCTGGGCCAAGGGAAAACAGGCTGCTGGCGTTGGCTGACCACCTGTGAGGTGGCCCCAAGGAAGACATGCGGCTGCTGCTGGCCAAAGTCAACACGGGAGGTGGCCAGGGCTGCTGCTGGCTGGCAGCAGCCACCGCCAGGAAAGGGCATGGTGGAGAGCAGCGTGGGGACGAGGCGAGGATTAACCCCCGGGTCTAATGGCAGGGAGAGGGAGGCTGTGGTGCTCAGCTGTGCTGGATGCGTGCTGGGAACCCACGGCTGTGCCGAGCAAGCGGCTGGTTGCAACAACCCACCCCGATGGCTCGGGGCTGGTCCAGCTCCTGCTGGGGGGCCTCGTGTCCGCAGACCCCTGTGGCTGTGACACCGTGCACAGGAGGTGACCCGGGCTCTGTCTCAGCATCCTTCTACCCCGGTGTTAAAAAGGCAGAGAAGAGGTGCCCTTGCGATGGGCTGGCTCCGTGGAGGCTGGATCCCATTTCGTGGTGGGGCTAGTCACCCTGAGAGCAAATATTCTGGCTATATTAAAATCCTTGGGATTTTCTAGTGAATTGAAGCTCTCCGACCAGTGCCAAGAACAATTCAGCAGCCTCCAAAAACAGCTTTCCCTGAGGATTATTTGTTCCTCTTGCCAGAAGGATTGATGAGAACTGGTAGATTCAGGTGACTCAGCCCGGCGTGACCTGACGGTCGCGTCCCAGGCGGGCTGGCTGCTCGCTCCCGCTGCCGAGCGGGGACCGTGCCGTGCCGTGGGGTCCCCGCTCTCCGTGCAGTCCCGGGAGGAAGCTCAGCGGAGGCTGACAGCTTGCAGGGCATCTCGAAAACATCCTGTGAGCTTGTCAGCACTTTGTAATCTCCTTTCTCCCTTCTCCCCAGGAAACCTCTTGCAAAGGTGTTGACAAAAATCAGAGGATGCTGCGGCTGAGCCGGTGTGTGGGGTTATGCCGAGCCGTGGCGTGGGAGCAGCGCGCGGTCGGCTCGGTCCCCCCGAGCGCCCACCAAACCCTCCTGCCCCTGCCAGAGCCTCTCCTCACCTGCGGGAGCCTGGCTGGCTCAGAGGGGATGGAAACCTGCTCCTAAGGACAGAGCAGGAATAATTCTGGCTGTTACCTTAATAACAAAACCAGCAAACACTGCGAGCTGCCTTTTAAACTGCCAGAAGTAGCAAAAATGCAAGGCATGTGTTTAGGCAGAGCTTCAGTCTCAGGGTGTTTTTGGAGGAAAAAAAATATACACAAGGCTGTTTTCTTTTGGTTTAAACCTCTTTTGTGATCCCTCCCTTTTGGATAGCTCTCTAACTTTCAACAGCTCACGCAGTAGGTGGATGTTTATGCTTGGAGATGTTTTTCCATATGCTTCCCATAGCTCCGCTTGCAGGTTTTGCACATGGGATGGAAGAGAGAGGTAGGCTGCTTTGATATCATATGATAATATGAAATTAGCTCCACTTTACATAAATTGAAGACACCCAAGCACTCTTAGGCCTGGGTAGGGCTTGCTGGGGGTTTCTGTCCTCCTTCCCCTCTGCCCAGGGTGGGAGGCAGAGACCCCGGGGCCGGGCGGGAGCAGGAGCGCACATCTCCGTGCATGCACGGCTATTTTCTCCCGTAATCCTTTGCCTGCCGAGGGTGAATTCCAACCCGCGGTGGGAATTTAGGTCAAAGGTGCTTTTAGTTCAGAGGAATATGATCAAATTAGGGACTTTTGTGTTTGCTTGTGTTTTGTTTTGTTTTTTTTAAAGGGACTTGTGTAGGCAGGGCTGCAAGAAGAGCTTGGCAGGTAGATGGTCAGATCCTGACCATCCTTACATCAGGGCAGTACTGCCTTTACCCGCGGCAGGGCTGGGATTTCAGCTGGAAAGGTCAGAATTGGTCCAGAATTTGTCTGCAGTCAGGGATCCGTTTCTGGCCCTGCCTGGAAGGGAGAGGCGTGGGTGCAGCCAGCAGAGCCCTGAGCCGGTGGCATCCCCCGCGAGTCCACCCTGGGGCGCGGCTCAGGGACTTCCCTGGCCTGGGGGTTGGAGGGATTAAAATCGTATCCCTTGGGAAAAGAGATGGCATCCTGCTGCTTGTGAACTGGGAGGTTTCCACCGTTGTCCCTGTGTTCCTGGGGAAGGGGGGATTTTGTTCCTGCTCCTCCATTGCCCCAGCTCTGCCGTGAAGAGCTGGCGGGGTGCTCCCCCGCCCAGTGTCACCCACGCTCCGGGTGGGATCCCATGGGAGCTTCCTCTGGTCCTGCTGGTGCCGTGGCTGCCCTTCGGGTCGAGGTGCGCTTGGCGAGGCGCCGTGCTCTGCAGAGGGTGCTGAGCCCTTTGCAGGATGGATGCGCCAGCCCAAGGGCGCCTACTCCCGGAGCAGGAGACGGTGGCTGGGAAGCGGAGGGAGGGATGGATGTGTGATTTGAAAACAAGCTGCTGTGCACTTCTCCGCGCCTCTCTCAGCGGGACCCGTTTCGTGACACCCCCTTGCTTTTACGCTGATCCAATGAACCAGCCACTACTGTAATTTCCAGCCAGCGTGGGTTTCTGGTCCCCTTTGCAGCTGCTCCATCGCCGCACTTGAGGCAGCATCGCGCTGGCTGCATTCTCGGCCCGGCAGAAACAGCCGCGAGCGGAGAAGAGGTGCAGGGAAATCCGGCCTTCCGCTAGCGGCAGGCTTGAGGAGCAGGGAGGAGGACAGTAATTAGGTTTGTGGTTAAGCGCCTCATCCGCTGGGACCTCTTCGCTGAGAGGAGATCACCGTACTTGTGCCAAAAATCAGCTGTCACAATGCTGGGGTGTTAATCTGCTCCGGTCGGTCTCTGCAGGATGGGAGCATCCCTGCAGCTGTGGTCCTTCCTGCAGCATGGGGGGGATGCGGGGGATGCTCGGGATGCACCAGGGCACCCGGTGCTGCACCGGCTCTGCTAGCTTGGTGCCACCCCTTTGAAAGCATCGGAGCTGAGCCGACAGAGCGGAGAGGAAAATGTCTCTCTGCTGCTCAGACCTCCGGGCCAGCTAATAATAACCTTCCCCTGGGCCGCCGGGAGTGTTCATTCATGAATGTTTGCAAAGTGCCTTCAAGTCTTGGAGGCAGGCGCTGTGCGCGTGGGCTCGCTCCCCGGGAGCCCAGCCATCGCCTGCTCAGGGAGCACGGCCCGTGGGGCCAGTACCCGCGGAGTCACGGGGGGCCGAGCCCCGTGGGGCTGAGCCTGCCCGCCACAGGCAGCTCTGCCTGGGACCGTGCTGGACCGTGGCTGTGCTGGATCCCATTGCCACCCTGCCCAAACCCCGCGTAGAGCTCGCTCGTGGGCGAGAGCCGGGGAAGAAGGGGCAGGCACATAGAATCATAGAATCATTAATGTTGGAAAAGACCCTTAAGATCATTAAGTCCAACCGTTAACATTGCAGATTCTCACTGTAAATACCCTAAAAAAGAAGCTTCTATGAAGAAATACATTAGTTGTCGTCTGCTGTCTTAGCCAAGCTACTGCAGCCTCTCAAAAACTGTTTGTTTTAATCCTTGACATTAATGCAAGGTCTAAAATCAGAGCTGCAATTTCCAGACACTTTTGCTATTAGTGATAGGCAGGAGTTAACCATTCAAGCTTAAATTAATTGTGCTGTGGTGTGGTGTTTTTTTTTTTTTTTTATTGATGCATAGTGTATGATGAGAAAAAGTGAAAAAAATAATTAAAGTCTGAAGAGCGCTGCATGGATTCATTCATTATGAAATCTGGGTCAGCAGCCGGAGAAGGAAAACAAGGGGGGGGGGCTGCTGGAGTGGAAAAACAGGACTTAGAAGCGCTGCAGGCATCGGAGGAATTCGAGAAAGGCCCTTTTCAAGCAGCCTGGGAAATCTGAAGTTGCATCGCGGCTGCCCCCCGAGGAGGAGCGTGCCTCCCTGGGACGGCAGGCGGGGACGTGGCGGGCTGAGCGGGGCTCCGCACCTCGCTGGCGAGGGGATTCCCTCTCCCGTCTCCGCTCGTGGCTTCTCTTTCAGATGTTGGGGTGGGGGCAGGCGCCACCGTGCTGAGCCAGCAGATCTGTGCACAGGTGACGGAGGGGAGAGCCCGGAGAGGTGGAAAGGGCTGTGCTGGGTGTTTGCAAAGCTGGGGCCCAACAGCAGTGTGTTTCCAAAAGGCTCTGCATGCCGCGACCGTGCCCGTGCCGTGACCATCCCCGTGCCATGGGCATCCTTGTGCTGCCAGCATCTCTGTGCCATGAGCATCCATCCCTGTGCCGTGAGCTGGTGCGCCTGGGAGCTTTCTGCTCCTGGTGCGTTGAGCACCTGGCAGGAGGGCTCAGCGCAGGGCTTGTGAGCGGGCAGCCAGGCATTGAGAACAGGCAGAAATGAGGCTGCGGCCATGCCCAGCTTGGTCCCTGCTTTGCTCGCTGGATGGTGCCAAGGGGCAGGCAGCTTGCGGGCACCCTGCCTGCGCTAACTAGCCATGCACGCACCCAGAAAACCCCATTTTCATGTGCAACTCTCTGAGCAGTAGAGTTTGGAGAGCTGCAGCGATGGGTTTGCAAATGGCAGCAGGGATTGGAGCTTGGACACAGCGGTGGTGGGGAGGCACGAGCTCCGCTCACCCGCTGGGGCTGCCGCCCGCCCTCCTGTGCGGCCATGGGCAAGTCGCTCGGTTTTCGGTCCTTGTCTAGGACACAGCTAATTGAATTGCAAAGAGCGTGGTTGAAACTTGGAGTCTTCCCCATTGGCAGGAAGCGCAGAGGTTTCAAACCGTGCTTTTGTCCTGATTTAGGACAAAAATATAGCACTTTTGGAATTTAATTGCTAAATGGAAATGCCCCTTCTTCCTCTTGCTCTGTCCACAGGAAATACGGTCCAAATTGATCGGACTTTGCAAACAGTCAGCATTCATCCTTGGGAAATACTTTCATCATAGGAGCATTCATCCTTGAGAAATAATTTTCTGACCCAGTCAGATTAAGTGCTCTTCAGAGCAAGGACTCTCCATCCCAGTCCCAGCAGAACGGAGACGTGATCCCAGTGGGAGCTTTTGGGCTTTCCCTTCAAGCAAATATTAATTCTAGCAGTGACAGGAGAACCTTCCTCTTGTTTTACCCCGCTAAATAGCCGCATAAGCGCAGAGGCGTGCACCGCAAACCCAGATTCGCGCACACACGCCGCTACTCCCGGGGAAGCCCTCTGGTCTCGCTCGTGCACACGCACATTTTTATCTTTCTCCGAAGATACATTTCCTGCTCTCTCGCAGATCTACTTGTATCATGTGGAGACCATAAATAAATTGATGTTGAATTTAGATGCTTGTGTTGTAGCAGCGAGGATGATATAATCTTGCACGCAGCAGACATGGCAGAATGGGATGGGTTTAAGGATGGATATAAATGTGTATTGATCGCCCGGCTGCTGCGGTGCATACGGATCTGCCTTTCCCTCCCAATGAACTTCCCGGGGCAGATCCAGCTTCGTGTGAGGGCTGTGGCGGCTGCACGAGTGGGAGGATCTGTCCCTGCGGAGAAGAGCAGCAAGTTGGAGCTGGGGGGATCCCTCTGGGGTCCGGATCAGTGGGGCTGCCTGCGGCACGCATTGGTGTGTCCAGGGATGCACCGTGCTGGGGGCTGCCGCCGTTTGCCTTTGTGGTCCTCCTTCCCTGGGTAGCGGCATCGCTGGCTGTCATGCTTTCTCTCAAGGTATCTGGTTTCTCTCCCGCTCCCCTCCTGCAAAGGCCGGCCTGATTTATTTCCAGGCTATGCAAAAGGGGTGCTTTGGGGTGGGGAGTGCTGGGAAGAAACGGTTAAACCGGAGATGCCGGGATGTTTTCCCACACGGTGAATGGTGGGGGAACACAGAACACGTATTGAATCGGAGGGAAGTAATAACGCTTCTAATTTTCCTGTGTGATTTAATAAAAATGTAAATTGACTTCGGGTGGATGACTCACTATGGAGGGTGGTGTCGATCAAGATTAATTGGTGGCTGCGCGAAACCAGTTGGGCTTTGTTCCTTCTCCTCCAAGGCAACTGGAATGGCTCCATGGTGATGGCGAGGCGGTGGCCCGGCCCCGGGGCTGCCAGATACCCCTGCCAGACACCCGCTGAGCCCCTCGGCCTGTTTAGCCCCAGTGTTTTGGGGCAGGGCATGGGGGGGTGTCGGGCAGGTGATGCCTTGTGGCTTTACCCGGTGTTGGTGGTCCCACTGGGACCCCAAGCCCCGAGAGTGTGTCCCGGTGCCGGCCGGGAGGCAGGTCTCTGCCCAGGACTCGCTGCCGTAGGAGCGTGGGGCAGGATTTGGCCCCGCAGCAGGAGGGTCTGCCATCCGCCTGCTCCTGCCGGGGCGAGCGAAAGCGTGCCAGGACGCTGCACTCTGACCCGGGTTCAGCTCTGGACACTAATGGATTACAAATAACAATAATAAATTACAGGAGATGGGATAATGTACCTACTGTAATGTTGTATTACCATGACTGTTAGTTATATATTAATGTATAATTGTATTACATTAGCTACATATGCATAAACCTCATGCTTCAGGGCCTCAGCCAGCCTTTAACTCTCTGTGGTTCACAAAGAAACTTCAGCCAGGGCTGGTTATCCCATGCATCACCGCCGGCATCGGTGGTACCCTCTGCCAAGGCATCTCCCGTGTTTTTGCAACCCGGTGCTGCCGATGGGACAAAAGCATCGCTGCTGCCTTGCGCCGTGCTGCCCAGCCCTCCTGGGGGTACCTACATCCCCATCTCCCCGAAATGCAGCTGGAGAGATGCGGTCCTGAGAGCAGGAGCAGGGATGCAAAGGGTGCTGGGCGTAAGGGGTCTGCACATTTTGCAATGACAGGTCAGGGAGAAGGGGAAAATGAAGCCCCTGCAGCCCCCTTTCATCCCTGACCCCATTTAGCTTCAGCTTCACACCTGAGCGGCGCGAGGGAGGGCTGCGGCGTGCGGTGCCGTGATTGCTCCCCAGCAGATACTTGGCGTGACCAAGACCCAGTTCTGTCGAAAGTAATGAAGTGCGAGCCCTTTCCTTCAGTTATTTTTAATGCGCTGAACCCTGTGACGGTTCTGCTCAGGCTCTGGTAAATCCGAGCGAGCTGCCTTTTGTTTGCAGAGCCTCCCCCTGCACCTCCGGATTGCTTGTCTTGGGGTAAATTACTCGTTAGGCTGCAGGGCTGGATGGACTCGGCTGTGTTTGGTTTTGGACTCTCTCTGGTCTGATGAGCCTGGGCGCAGATGCTTTCCCATGTACTGTGGATGGGATCGAGGGTCTGGGGATGCAGATGGGTGCCTGCGCTGGGGCTGATGCGTGGGGCAGCGGGGGATGAGGGGCTTCATCCCGCTGGGATGGATTTCCAGCCGAGGAGGATGGTCTGGGGGCTCTGTCCCTGCCCTGCCAGGGGACAGCCTGGCTTTGAACAGCTCCAGCCCCGCTTGCTCTGCTTTTTCTGGCAACATTCACGTGTTCTTCGCTGGTCCCATGCTTTGCCGAGCAGTGCTTGCGGGCTGCCAGCCTGCGGGCTGGGCAGTGTGGCATCGGGAGGGACGGAGGTGGGAATTTCTGCCCTGCTCCCCCTCCTGTCCCAGCACAGCCCTCGCCGCCATCCCGCCTTCAATTTTTGATCCCTCTCTCCCCTCTTCTCCTGAGAGCACGAGAAGCAGAGGCAGGAAACACAGCCTGCTGCCAGATGGCTAGAAATGTAGCATCTGTAATACTTTATCAGAAGAAATTACGGCCGAATCGCTCTCCCTGATTAAACAGCCTGTCCAGATCCTCTGCGAGCCAGCTGGACAGTCTCACCCTCTCGCGACAGGAGGGGAAGCGACGGGAGCTGGGGACACGGGGCAGAGGGTGGCAGAGGGATGCCTGGATGGGGAAGGGGTTGGATGGGACCCTCCTGCAGCAGGGTGTGTGTCCCTTGGGCATGCTGTCACCTCCCTGGGCACGTCCTGCACGGTGCCAGCTCCTGCCCTGCACTTTTCTGTGGGTATCCAGGGAGCATAGAGGTGAGCATCCCTCCCTCGGAGAGCAAGGGAGGAGGAGGAGGAGCGGAGGAGCTGATGTTTCCCCTCTCTTGTTGGTTTTCCAGATCTTTACCCCTTTAAAAAGCTAACACAGCGATGCCACTCACCCCACGGGCTGATGACATTTTTGCTTTTGGAAGTTGTTGTTGTGAAAAGGCAGAGTGTGAGGGACACAGCGGACACCCGCGGCTGGGTGTAGCATCACCCCCGGCCTCCCAGCTCACCTTCACCCATGGCCAGGGATGCCAGAAAAGCACCTGCAAAAAGGGGACAAGCAGCCATGTTTGGCAAGAAGGGGAACTGAGGCAGGGTGGTGGGCTGTCTCTGAGATCTGAAAGGTCATCTGAAAAGCTAGCAAGAGGCAGATCCAGAGTTTAAGCCTCTGAGCAACCTGTCCTCTGGCTCACCCTGCCCTCGCGCTTGTACTGAGCACAGTGGCCAAAGCACGGTGCTACCGGTTTCAATGGACTTGGCGTACGGACGACTTTTCTATGAGTTCACTCTGTCTGGCTGGTGAAACGCAGGCGTGGACTAATGCCACTAATTTCCACTAATGCTGGTGGAAAAATCTCTTGCTGGTATGAGCAGGGACTGGTTTCCCAGGCTGCTGCATGCCGGGGGGCGAGCAGCCGTGCGGGGCCAGAGAGAGGGGGACACGCTGCCTTGCAGAGGAATTTGCATCCAGGCGTACGAAGCTGTTTTCTTCCCTGATTTGCTGTCCCAGTACTTGAAGCAGTGACCAGATTTTTTCCTAAATGGAAAACAGGAGGAATCTGTGCTCTTAAATGCGTGGAATTAGCTGTAGGCTGTAGGAGGTTTGTGTATGAAACACCTTAAATAGCAGGAGGGAGGTGTTGAGCGTCTGCCTGTGAGAGGGGGAGATCCAGCGCCTGAACGTGGCCTGACACGGGATGCTTTTGGCCGGTGCCTGAGCTGTGCTGCATCCCTGTGCCGCATCCCTGTGCCTCCCCATCAAGCCTATAGGGACCCAGCCAGCCAGTGCTGGTACCCACTGCGGGCACAGACGTGCTCAGCCCTGGCCAACCCTCTGCCCTTGGTAGGGAAGAAATGCCTGGTCCAAGAAAGGCACCAAAAAAAGCACGTTTTTCCACTCAAACACAGCGGGATTTAGCTGAAAGGATGCAGGCGGAGCAGGGACTTGAGCAGGGCTTGGGGTCTCCCGGGGCTCGGTGCAGCTCCTGGGTCTCGGGAAGGGTTGCGGCCATGGGGTCCTGCATGGAGGAGGATGGAGAAGCAGCTTCCCCGGGGTGGTGAAGCCTTCCTCCCACAGCAACCTCGCGGGGGACTGGGCCGGAGGAGGGGAACCGTACACCTGGAGAAACATTATCCCTTTCCTTGCCCATAAATATTTCACAAGCGGATTAAAAATTTAAGCCAAAATGAGCCTCGCATCAGAAGAAACCGGCTCGGTTTCAAGTTCTGTTTAAGTATTTTTCTTTATAATGGAGCTGTGTCAATTAGAAAATGACATTGCTATTTAAAATGCTGTTCCGTAGCCCTCTTTAATTAAGGCAGCGATATAATACCAATCTGCTCTCATTAATGAATTTTTAACAATCAAAATGAGAGCTGAATGATGCACAGTTGGATTTGCAGCGCGGGTGTTTTCTCCCGGTGCCTCCGACAGCGGAGTTAAAGGAGCGAGGGGCCGCATGGGAGGAAGGCTGCTCTTCCTCGGGCGGGCTCTGCGCTGGGCTGGGTGGCTGGAGAAGCATCTCAGGAGCCGTGTGGTGGGAATTGAAGGGCTTCGGCCCTCCACCGGCATCAGAGAGCCATCCTGGAGGGAAAAGGTCCCTCTGAGGCTGATGGGCGGCTTTGTGTGACTTGCATGGGAGAGCCGTGAAAAAGCAAAGGCACATGCTAAAGTCTTGCAGGAGCCTGAGCTTGGTCACAGTTTACTCCTCGTCTCTCCCCGCCGGGCAGTCCCCAGCAGTAACGCAGCTGAAATGAGGGAGGTGAAGGTGGTTGTGAGCCCAGCGGCCACCTCGGGGGTTGCATCCTGGCTGGTGCAGCGTGTCCTTGCTGCTCGGACTCGCCCGGCATCCTTGGAGCATCCCCTGGCATCCTTGGAGCATCCCCTGGCATCCTTGGAGCATCCCCTGGCCCCGTTTCCCCCGGAGATCCTGCAAGGCCACCGTTTTGCTGCGGCAGCAAAGCGCGTGATGCAGTGCCAGAGTGCATGGCTTTCCAACCCAAAATAAATACCTAATTGCAGCCACCTTTCCCGTGAAGCATTTCTTTTTTTTGTTTTGATGAGGCAGGGCAGATTAAAAGATGCTCCAGCACCGGGGCTCATGCTAATTGTCTGCCATTGTTTGAGCAGGAAGCCTTTTTTCTGCGGTGGTTATTATCTGTGATTGCTGGAGGAGCTCTCTCCCCTCTGGTTCTTCCTTCGAGGAGGCAAAACAAAAACAGGAATTTCTTTGAATAATAAAAAAATTAGTTAGGCGTGAAAAGCCCAAGTGCAATCATTTCCGTGGCCTGTTTTGATTTCAATTGATACGATTTGTTTGCTCTCTTATCCTTCCTCCTCTTTCCTCCTTGGCATCCAGTCTTTGCTCTGTCCTTTCCCTGACGAACAAATTTGGTATTTTAGGAGAAGCGTGCGCGTCGTGCAGCATCCCTGGTGTACCTGCTGTTGGAGCAGGGCGGCTGCAGGCTGGAGAGCAGCATCTGTCCCATGCTCAGCCGGCGGCTGAGCGCATTCAGCCCCGGGGTGCAGGTGCAATGGGGGTTGCTGCAAGTCCCTTCCTTCCCCCGGTGACCCCCTGCTCGCTGGGGCTCTGGTGATGCTCCTGGGGACTGCACAGCCTTGGACACCGATGAGCCACATGTGTGGCAAAGTTTGCTTTATCATAGTGCTACAAGTTTTACTTTAAAATAGTTTTGTGTCGAGCTGAAGCGCCCAGCCCGGAGGGGCCGGGGCTCCCCCCACCTCCCTTGCCTGCGAGAGAGTCGGGCGAGTGGGTTGCGGTTTCCTGGCTGGGTTTTTGTTGCCATAGGGAAGAGAATCGAAGCCTGGAAACCATCTTGTGGGTGAAGGGAGGAAGTGTTAATGTCTAGGAAAACAGACAGAAAATAGCAGTGGCAGCAGCACGCTGTCGTCCAAGCCCCGGCGTGAGTTGGTGCAAATCCTCCCAGCAGATGGGAAAGGCCGATGGGGTCATGTTTGCCCTTCCTGGCATACGTGTGCCCCGGCACCGCTGGCACGCCGGGCTGCCGGCCAGCGTGGGCAGCGGCCACGGCCTGGGGGAGCTGGGCAGCCGTCCCGAGAGCTCCTGCTCCGTTCCCTTCTTGCAGGGCCGGGAGGGAGAAGAATGTATTCATAGCGAAAAAAAAGCAAAAAAAAAAAAAAAAAAAAAGGGAATATGTTCTTTGATGATTTCAAGAGGAGGAGAGAGAAGCAAAGGCGGCTTTGAGCTTTTGCCCAGGAATAGCCAGAGATCTGCTTGTAGACTTGCATCCCACTGTCGATAATTTTGGAGCTGAATCATCTGCATTTTTGCTGCTCCTGAGACAGCGTCAGGAATAAGCGTCCCCAGGGTGTCAGAAGCACATTTTTGAGTGTTGACAATGGACCTGATTAAGAGAAACATCCCAAATGACATCTAATGCCGACATCCTTGAAGTCTGGACTTGTTGCTCATCTCCAATTCAGACACCTCTTGTGTGGCCATGGTTGTTTTTGCAGACAGACGGACAGATGAGTTGGATAAGTGTGTTCCTCCTTGCTCACCTTTGTGCAAACGCACTGTGATCTCTGTGCCGGCTTCTCCTGGGGCCATGTGTGCCTTGAGCCCAGGGGTTGACTTGGCATCGCCCTACATCACCCCGAACGGCAGGACATTTGGTTCCCGCACTCCGCCTTGCACCTCCCGGCACGAGGTCCCGTGGGATGCAGCAGCAGTGGAGGGGGAGGCGTGGTTGGAGCCAGCCCTGCGCACGCTGTGGACCGTGGGATGATTAAAGCCCATGTGCAAATTGCCGAGGGAGGGGAGGTGGAGCAGTGGGGTGATGCAGTCTGGGGGGCTCTGCTTCAGCCTGTGGGTGGGGGTGGCCCCGATGATGCTGGGGTGGTCGGGGGGCTCCGCAGGGCTCGGGTGGTTGCCGACCCGGGTTCAGCGCAGCACAGGGAGCAGGTGGAGCGTGTGGCCAGCTGCATCGCCAGCCCCTCTGGCCACCATCAGCCCTGCTCAGGTGTTTGCTCAGTGTGACCCCAAGCCAGCGCAGGGGGGTCAGGCGGCGGTCGCCCGAATTGTGGCCTCGCAGGGCTGGTAGCCTCGCGGCCTCCCGCTGCCACTGCCGCAGCGAGGGGCAGGTGTGCCCAGCCGGGGCTTTCCCCGCGGCGGCCGTTTCGAAGCAGCCATCAGAGCTGGTTAACGTAAGCTTGTGCACAAGCCAGCCCGGTACTCGGGGCACCGGGGTCCGACCTGCCCGGCGGCACCCATCGCTGCCCTGCTGAGCACCTGCCTGGAGACGGGGCAGCGTGGGGCCGGCTTAACCTGTCCTTCGCCGGGCGGCAGTGCTGGGTGCCATGGCTGCTGCTTGCATGCTTCGGGGATGGCAAAGCCCTGCGAGTGTTTTGTGACTCATTGCTTGCATAAAAACCGAAGCAGGAGGAGAGGGGGGATAGCCAATGCTGCTCCTCGGGGAGCTGAGCTGATGCAAGGCTGGCTGGCGCTGCAAAAAGCAGAGCCCTGGCTGCTCCCCAACAGGCATGGGGGAACAGATTTCTCCGAGGAGAGAAATGGCTTTTGTCACCCAGCCTGGTATCAGGCATTGGCTATAGGGCCTCCTCTGTCGCATCGGGTACTTCCGAAGCGGCTCTGCCGTCTGTTATCGCTCCTGATCTGCAGCAAGGGGGTGCGGGCGGCTGTGGGGCCGGGAGCATCTGGGCATGCTGCTCCTGGATGTGGGGAAGGGAGTGAAAATTAAATCAGGGGGACCTGTGAGAGCATAAACTGCT
The DNA here is from genome assembly GCF_965183815.1 of Platalea leucorodia. Taxonomy (NCBI): domain Eukaryota; kingdom Metazoa; phylum Chordata; class Aves; order Pelecaniformes; family Threskiornithidae; genus Platalea; species Platalea leucorodia. The sequence goes on along the minus strand of NC_138837.1, from coordinate 4,361,825 downwards.
TCTTAAGGGGACCCTGGAGGAAAGCTCCCGGGGCTCTCCTGTGTCGCAAGGGCTCTGCAGTGCACAGCCCGTTGGCAGGGAAGCAGGACTGGTGTCCCCGAGGTGCCACCGCTGCCACCAACCCTCCTGGGTGGGCAGAAAGCTCGCTGCTTTGTCACCTGTTTGTAAGCCAGGCTGCCAGGTCATTTCCCGTGTCGCAGGACACGCCAGCCCATCACTGGGATTGTCACTGGCTTTGCACCGGGGCGTGGGAACTTCGTAGTGCCGGGGATTTCGGGTGGCTGCCGCATTGCTGTGGGGACCGAGGCAGCGCTCCCCGACTGAGCCGGCCCGACACCCGCCCCATTTGTGTGCCCCACACAAATCTGTTTTCTCCTTCTCTCCCCTGTGACGGGAAGACAACTTTCCTATCTGGAAAGTCCCTTTTTTCCCTCTCACGCTTATTTACTGCCACTGCAGCTCTCGCCCTGCAAGCGGCAGCGGCACTTGGGGATCTTGGAAGGACCCTGCTCAGCCGGAGGAGCAAGGAGGAGCTGGGCTCTCCCGCTGCTCTCTGTCCTCCCACCCTGCCTCTGAGCCGGGCGGTCAGGCCGTCCCCTCGCTGCAGCCGCCCCGGCGCTCGGGCTGCCATCGTCCTACTCCCCCTCCATCCTCTTGCACCTGCTCTCTGCCGGCCAACAAGTATAATTAACGTACTAATGAGGGTGTCTGTGCCACGTCCTTGGGAAGGCGGCTTGGCTCCTTGGTGCTAATGGAGCCGCTGTCACAACAAACACTGCGGGACATGTGCTGCCCGTGCACCGAGCCCGGCCGGCCACTGCAGGGCTTCAGCCGGGCAGGACCGGCATCCCCGGCACTCTCCTGCCCCGGCAGCATCCTCTGTCCCCGTCCCCCGTGGCCCCAGGGGAACGGAGCAGGGCCAGCGCCGCCTCGCTGCGTGGTCCCGACTGCAACCCACCCAGCAGGACAGACACCACGGAACTGCCTTCACCCCTTGACTGTGGGTAGGCCTGAGTTAAGGGGTGGATTTTAATATATTTTATATGATCTAATATATTCTAATAGTAAATCTTCTGGTAAGTTGTGCTTTGGAAGGTCAGACACAGTTTGTGAAGTCTGGCTGGATTCAGTGAATAGTTTGATCTCCCAAAAGAGGACTGCAGTATTTTTAATACTTCTTCCTTTTCTGATCAACCTTCCCCTTCAAAATACCATTTTCCTTGTAAAAACAGACCCGCGCTGGCCAAACAGCCCCCAGATGAGAGACGGTGCTTGCTTTGAGCTCAGAAGAAGCATTGCAGCTGGACAACAAAAACATTTTTCCTGCTTCTTTGGGCTCTTGAAAAACCTGGAGGTTTGGGGCTTTGCTTTAACCTCGTCGTTTCCATGTGCTTGCCTTTCCCAACCCCTCTTTGCCACCAGCGGAAAGCTGGGAAGCGAGGACCACCTCCGGGCAGCGCCGGGCAGGGTTGCCGATGCCATACAAGATGCCATTTGCTTGCACCGCACTTTCTCTGTCTGAGCAGCACGTTCCTGTGTTGTCATGAAACAGAAGACAGGATAATTAAATTGCCCTTTTCCCAGCAAAATGTTACCGTCTCTGTGCCGCGGCGGGCCTGGCTGTGGCCCGTTGCCAGTCGCACATGCCTTGGTGCTGATGGAAAGTGTGAAAAGAGCCGGGGAGGAGACCAGGGTGGCGATTAGGGGGGTTTATATGGGTATTTGTCATCCTTCGGAAGGAGAGGCACCAGCGGGCTGCGGGAGCCGGAGGCGGCGACGGCAGTGATGCCGCGGAAGGGTCTCGGGTGCCCCCGCCGGTAATTCCCATCCTTTAAGCTGCTTGAGAGCAGCAGGGGCTGCCTGAGGGCTCTGGGTGTGGATAATCGAGATATTCTTGTCGTTAAGCCTCTCAAGTGTTGCAGGTCTTAAAAAGGGCCCCGGCTGTCGGGTCCGTGCACTGCCGGGTCGGAGGGGGCCGGGGGCAGTGGGGCTGGCTGAACCGCGGCTTCCCCCGGCAGCAAGAAGAGGCTCAGGAAAAGATGCCCGTGGGTGTGTGGGATGGATGGGTGCAGCTTTGGCGGCTGCTGGCACCCTCCGGCAGCGGAGCGGCTGGCAGGGAAATGCTCCCAGCGCTGGGGATCCGGGCCAGCACGGCGGCTGTGCAGCGCCTTGGGGAGCAGCGGGGCCCATCGCCTCGTCCCGTTGCTGCCTGGCTCTCCTGCCGGCCCTGGCCCCCTTCTGGGATGTTGTGATGCTCCCTCCCCGGTGCAGGGTAGGGCTAGTTAATGAAACTGCTGTAACAAGCTCATGGCAACCGCATGTAAAGGCAGAATGTATTTATGCTGTTTGTCACCCTTCCTCCTCTGCTTTCGTCTCTCCTTTCCTCCTTCTCCAGCCTCTGCCACCCCAGGTCCCCAGATCCATCAGTGTTATTGCTTTGCCTGCAGCTATAACCCTGCTAGTTGACTTCCAAAGGCTGGCCCTCCCCGGCCGTTGTCACCCCTTCCCTCCCCTCCCCTGAAATATTAACGCCACAAATCACAAGCGACAGCGGCTTGGCTGGAGCCCCCATCGCTCACGCACCGGCCGGGAGGAGGTGTCGGAGGAGGGATGGGACACGCGGTGGGTTTGTGCTTCTCCTCAGGGGCTGCGTTCACTCCCAGGTCAGAGGGGAGAGGGTGAATCCCCCGCCTAAAGATGGGGAAGCAGGGAGGCAGAGCATCAAGACTGAGGCTTATGGTGCCCAGCCCACCCAGGATGCGGGCTCCTTCCCGTCCCTCCTTGTATCCCGCCCTGTGTCCCTGGATGTGTGGTTTTCCTCTCCCCCATCCAGCCAGGTCCTGCTTGGCCGTGGCCTCTCCTTCTCTGCAAACCCCATGGCTGCCACACAAGCCTCAAGTCACGGAGCCGGGCTGGGAAGGAGTCGTGTCCCCTGGGAACGCGCCTGCGCCCCATCTTCTGCCATGTGGGACACGGATGGACAGCGGTGGGGAACCGAGGCAGTGCATTTGCATTACTCCTCTTGTGTTCGGTAGACGATAAGGTCGCTCATGTGAGGATGAGCTAGGAACAGCAGATGTAAAGGAGATTACGGGCGGCTTTTTTGCACGCGTGTGTGCACGCACGCAGCCAGGCGGGCCGGGTCGTGGACCGCAAGGCATGTATGAGCGCTGCAGCCTCTCTTTGCGGAGTGCAGAGAGAAACAAGTGGGGAAGCAGAGGAGAGACGCGGGCACGGCGCTGGGCTGCCCGCAGCTGGTCAGGGGGCAGCGCCGAGGGGCACGGCTCTTCTCACCGGACTCTGAGCACCGGCTCACCCTGCTAAGGGGGACGGCTGCAGCCACCCAGGGTGGGTTTTGCCGTGGGGGTAAAGGGCAGTGCTGTAACCTGGGTCAGTCTTCGGCAATTGTTCAGTCCTGGTAGGGTCCCTCCGTGCCTCAGTTTCCCCAAGCAGTGAGACAGGAATGGGGTGGCTGTGGCTGGCTGGAAGGGCCGGCTGCCCATGCTGGGTGCATCCCCATGCATTGAACCATCCCGAATCACACCCCGCTGTGGCAAACAGCATCCCTGTTCCTCCCATTGCAGTGTGAGCTTGCCAGAGCCCCACACTTGCCCTGGAGAGGCGTGGAAGAGCAGGAGCCAACCGACCTCTTTGGCTTTCATGGTGGAAGTGACAGCAGGGAAGGGGAGAGGTGGGACCCGGAGGTACCAGCAGTGCTGTTCAGGCTAAATACAGATGTAGGTTTGGTTTTCTCTCGTGTTCCCCCAATGATGCATTTACAAGGTTTATTTGTGCGTGGAGAGAGCTCTGCTCAAGCCGACCCCCGGGACAGACATTGGGAAGGGATGCCTCGGCGCAGGCAGGGCTGGCGGAGCGGGCATGCGGCAGTCGCTGCTGCCCGCAGGGCGGCCGGCTCCGCCGCCGGAGACGACCTTCCCTCTCCGCTGACCTTCATGCCCATCAGCATCAGCTTTGCTGCCTTTCGACATCTCGGGATGCCAGCGGTGGCAGCGGCTGGGGTGCGAGGCTGGGCTGGCGTTCCCGCGGGAGGCTGCTGGGGCGCGGGGGGCTCGGCCGGCATCAGGGGTTTTACGGGCAGAGCCAGAGGGAGGTGGGGTGGGTGCACTCGCCTGTATAATTCAAGGACTTCGGCTCGCTAACAGAGGTTAAAAGGGGAGCAGTGTGATCTGTTGGGAAAATCATTAATGGTAACCTCTGCCGGTGGCGCTGCTCATTAGCCTCCCCCTCGCCCCGCCGCCCCTGCCCACCCACCCGCTTCCCCAGGCAGAGGGAGAAGGGGAGGGTGGGAGGGGGCAGCGGGGGGAAGGAACTGCTGCTGCGGGGGGTGGCTGATGCTGGAGCCGCCGGCTGAGGAGCAGCCATTCCCTGTGGCCTGTCCCTTAAGGAAATGCAGATGTAACTGGTGTGGAAAATACGTTTGGGTTGGGTGTCCCGGGAGCAGTTGGGGAGGTCTTGGCTGTGGGTGCTGCTCGCCCCAGGGGAGGGTGCTGCTACACCTCGTGGTGACAGGGAGCAGGGTGCTATGTCTGTGCATGGGGCAGGTTGTAGGTGTCAGCGTGAAGGTCCCTGGATGCATGGGGTGGGAAGGGCCGGGGTGGCCGGCAGGAGCTGCTTCCTCTTCCCAGGCTGCTTCCCGGGATCCCCCCGCCAGCTCGGCTCCAGGTCTCCAAAGGGCTCCTGGGAGATGTTTTGGTGTTTCCAGCTGCAGTGAAAGCCACAGCCCCTGCATGGTCACCAAGGGGACCTTTTGGAAGACAACCGGGGGATTTGCCTTCTTTAGCGTGATGGGGGACAGGCTGGGCATCGCCTGGGGGGAGCGTTGCAGAAATGCCCATCCTCTTGGAGCGTGCAGGAGACCCCTCAGCCATCACCCAGGCATCACTGGAGGGGTTTTGGACCAGAGCACTGCCAGCTGCTCGGCTGGAAGGACCCCGAAGCATCCCTTGAGCCAAAGCGTGCCCCAGCCTCTTCATGGTCCCTTGAGCCATCCCATTCCCACAGATGTCCAGGGAATATTAGCAACGCCATAAGGAAACGGGTGGCAAAACAGCAACGCCGAGGTCTCCCCAGTGCTGCACCCAAGGCATGCGACGTGTTCGTGCCTTCCTGCACGCTGCCTGAAGTGACACCCCCTTTTTTTGGAAACATTTAATACCAAGCTGCTGGACCGATGGACGCGTGAACTCCCCATCAGCTGGATTACAAATGTGAATAGGTGTCAGCCCATTTGGGGTACCCCAATTTCTGCAGGCTGCCAACATGGAGGCACTTGGAGGATTCCCAGTTGAATTCATTGACGCTTTGCTGCTGCAGTCTCTGCCCCTGCCCCACGTCGCCCGTGCCTGTGCCAGCCCCGTTTCTGCCCCGTGTGCCCGCCGAGCCGAGGCCCCGAGTGATGCTCCAAGAAACCTTCCCGATTCCCTGTGATTGTTCTTCGCTTGGGCCTGCTCCAAAGCCCATCGACGGCTGTGGAAGCTGTTCTCAGATGGCTCCGTCTGAGAAAAGAAACTGTTGAAATACCACAGGAAACGCTGTTTTTCCGAGATATCTGCCTCCGCCAGAAATGGGAAAAAAAACTGATTTTGGATGAAAGGCCAGTTTTCCCGTCCTGGGCTTCAGCTCTCTGAAGTTTGTTTCACCCAGGAACCGGCCAGAGTCTGGGCACAAAAGGGGTGCGGGTGGCCCCAAGGGAGCGGCTCGGCATGGCTGCGGGTGGCACCGTGCCTGTGCTCCGGCACTGGCACCCTCCCGGGGCGCAGGAGGAAAACGGGCTGAATTTGGTTTTGCCAGCTTGAAACCTTGGCTTGGGCACCTGTGTGTCAGCCGCAGCAACCTCGGCGCGTCCCCAGGTGTCACAGCGGCACAAAGAGGCAGATTTTGGCTATTGGGGACCCAGTGCACCCTGGAGTGCCCTGGGGGGATGTGTGCGGTGGCTGTCCTGGTGAACACAGCAGCCAGCTCGGGGTGCACCAGGGACCCCCACACTTGTTCGCTGCAGCCAGGCCAGGTCTTCATTTTGCAAAACAAACTGTGATTCTGGGTTTTTTTGCATGCGAACGCTGATATCCTGGGGCATGGCTGGCTTGGAGAAAAATTTCCTGATTTTGGCCTCGTCTCTGGCTTCGGGTCCTTTTTTTCGCTCACAGCAAACATCCGTTTTATCCCGCTGCAAGTCCATTATCGCCAGCTTAACTGGACGCCCATCAGGACCGGCTGTGCAAATACACCAGCAGCGGAGGAAGCGGCTCTGTGCTGCAGATCCCTGCCGGGAGCAGCGGCTGTGCCGGTGCTTCGTGCTCCTGCCCGGCGGCTTCCCAAGTTCGCTGTGACCGGAGCGGCTCGGCGTGCTGGGGGGTGTTACCCTCCTTGCACCGGGCACCCCAAATAGCTCCGTGTTTTATTCTACCGAAGACGAATATACGTCACGTTATGCAATGTGCGTGCACAGGTATAATGTAGATATTTATATCCGTTGCATAATAGATGCAAAACGATAGACTTTATGGTGCCGGGGTTGTCTCTGGTGGTCTGCACCCCAGCTGGATGACAGGGTGGTAGAGGACCATAAAGCCACTTGCTGGCGTGGCCCGGTGGGCTGCTGCTGGCAAGCTGTCCGGCGCTGGGCCCTGCCGCTCGGTGAGGTTTGGGATGGCCACTGTGCTGCTGGCGGGGCTGGAGTGGCCGGAGCAGTTGGATGGCGTGGGCTCGCTCGAGGGGCCGGGTGTGTTGTCCCAGGTTGCCCAGCGGACATGGGATGACTGACTGGAGGTTGGGGGTTTGCTGAAGGTGCGTACCCCATTGCCAGCTGCTCCCCACCCGCCCTCTCGGGGTTCCGCTTCTTGGTGACGGTGTATGGGGATTTCTGTGGGGACCCCCCCGTTGCTCCCTCCCTCCCTTGTTGAAGCAGCACCCTTTCCAAAACCTGGAGCAGCCCCTCACTGAGCAGGCCAGGGGCTGAGAGAGAGGCATGCAAGGGGGTGCCTCCTATAGTACCCTACACAGGGTGGTTCCTATAGCACCCTGGCACCGGGGTGCCTCCTGTAAAGCACCCTAGCCAGGGAGCTGCAGAGGGATGGGAGCAGATGGGTGCCCATCTATGCCCGGGGTGGGGCAGGGATTTCTCCCTGTTGCTTTTGGCCTCGCCTCCTCCGTTATTAGTCAGCTTCAGCACCGAGGAAGAGGTGGCAAGGCGAGACAGGCAGTGGGATGCAGGCAGGGACCAGCGGCAGCGACCGCCCTGCCCGCCGCCCCGCTCGCCTGCCTGGTGCTGCGCAGGGTACCTGGCGAGGGGGCCGAGGCCTCCCCCTTCGACAAGGAGGAAAAAATAATAATCTCCAAGCCAAGAAACGCGGAGCTGCTGGGAGCGTATTTATCATGGTGAAGAAAAAGGCTCTGTTCCCTGCCTCTCCGCAGCGGCTGTTTATCACACACACAAGGGTATGGAGAAAATGTTCCATTTGTTGAGTACAGCCGTCAACCCACACAGCGTATAAATTAAGGGCTTTTACATGCAGAGTTCCCGAAATAAAACACACACACACAAAAGAGAGAGGAGTTTTGTATCGGCCCCGGCGCGCTGCCTCTCCCTGGCTGTCCCTGCGCCCCGGCCCCGGCCGGCGCTGGCTCCCGTTCAGGAATTCCACATTATCTCCGACCGTTTCCAGCTTCCTCAGCAGGGAACAGCTCTGCTTCTGTCTTCCTCCAGCCACATCTGGAAAGTGTTACGCCAGGGTGTCAGCCGTCAGAGCCGGGCGGCTGGCATGTGCTCCCCCCGGCGCGCTCGTTCCCGCCGCCCTGCCTGCCGTCCTGCCTGCTCACCGCCCTGCCTGCCTGCCTGCTGCTGCGCTCAGGCTTCGAGCTGCCTTCCCCGGAGGGCTGCGGGGCTGAGTTTTATCTGCCTCTCCTTTTTGGGGAGTTTTGAGGGAGCTTTTGTAGCTGCCATGGGGATGGCGGGGAGAGATGGCTCCAGGGACCCCCAAGGGTTGATCTCTGCAGGCAGGAGCTGCTGCGGGCAGGGATGCTCTGCTGTGGTCCTCAGCTCTGCTGCCTGCTGGGAGGCAGCGGGGAGAGATGCAATCTAAATCCTCCTCTTTGCACGCTTTGCAGGGACTCCCTGCCGGCTCAGGGGAGTTTCGGCTCCTGGCCCTGTTTCTGGGCTGGCAAAACCTGCATCCCATGGCTGCAATGCGGTGGGGATGTTGTGCTCCGTCTGCTAAATGGTGGTTAAAGAGAGGAGCTCTGGGGGCTGAAACCTGCGTGGTTCCCCGGTGGTGCTGGGAGATGTTCGGAGAGGTGCTCCCCGTGCCGAGGCTGTGCTTGCTTGTAATGACTGTGGGTTTATCTCACCGGGATTTCTTCATACGTAAGGGGGTACCTGGGGCATAAAGGCATTTGGCTGTCAGCATCTCAGTCTCTCGGGAAATCCCCGCTGCATGTGGGGGGCACACGGAGACGCTCAGCCGGACGATTGCAGCAGAGATGAAAATGAGAGAGCTCCCTGTAGCATCCCAGTATTTTTGGGTTCCCTCCTTGGTGCAATGTGTTCCTCGTGTTACCCTGGTCCCTCGCCGCAGGCGTGGTGGGTGACACTGCGCAGAGGGAAGGAGCTGTGCAGAAAGCGGGTGGTCCAGGGGCTGATGTGCGCTTCCAAGCAAAGGACATGGGTAAAGCTGGTGTCTTGTTTTTAAAATGGGGGTAATGACAGTGACCTGGAAGCAGGCTTGCGTGCCTTAATGAGCGGCGTGTGCAGTACACACGAGGGTCTTTAGCAGGGAGGGATGGTGGAAGTGGTTAAAAGTGCCCTAACTTATCATCAGTGGGAATCAGAGAAGGTTCCCTGCAGTTGACTTTTGGCTTTTTTCTTTTTTTTTTTTTTGCTCTTGCTTTTAAACGAGCAGGCCTACCATTAGGGGATTTTAAAATTAAAGAAAAAAAAAAAAAAGAAAAGAAAAAACAGGCCTTGGTTTTATAGACCCTACAGATGCATCCGGCACCAAACTGATCCCAGATGCAGCCCCACTGTCAATAGTGTTACACGAGGGATCAATCCCCTTCATTGTTTTATGTGGCCTCTACAGCATCATCAGCTAATTAAAGCTAATGGGTCCCAGAGCAGCACTGACAGCATCTGATCCTATCAGCCCCCGCAGCCTTTTTAGTTTGACGGGGCCACTCTGGAGCCGGATCCTGCACTCCAGACCCTGGCGAAAGCCTGTATTGACTTGGGGGATCAGGCTACAGATCGGTGGGAGCTGTTAAACAAACATTGCCGGATTAATGTCAGCTCCGCAGGGGGAGGAGGTCGATGGCTGCTAATTCGAAAGAGGTGGGAGGGAGGAAGGGGACCCGGTGACAGCAGTGACGAGGGACGGAGAAGGGGAGGCCGGGCTGTTAAAACGTTCCCCATGTCTGCAGTAGCGTCTTAGTGTTTCCCAATGTTGGATTTATCATCACCCTGGGTGGGAGGCTGTGCTGCAGAGGAGCTCAGCAGCATCCCCAAGGGCATTAGAGGTGCCTAAATCCCTTTGCTTTGTTCCTCAAGGGAGACAAAGTGGCCTGGGGCTGTCCCCAGAGGGGACAGGGACCTCCGTGTCCTTTCTGCACGCTGACCTTGGCGTGAGCATCTCCCCAGTTGCAGCAGAGCACTAAATCATCCGTTCTGGCTTTCCCTTTTCTTGTGGCTCCCGTTGTCCCTTGGCTGGGGCTCGGGGGTGCCCGGGGATGCGGGTTGGGAAGGTTTCCGCTCCCACGGTTGAACCGCCCTGCGCTGCAGCTCATCTGTTTTGGACTCTCATCTCTTTTTCCCTCTTTTTTCCCCTCATTTCTGTGTTGCTAGGGAGGGTGAGAAGGGATGGGGAGGGCAGCTGGCAAACCCATCCCTTGGTCCCGTACCACCACGGAGCAGGCAGGATGAGGAAATTCTTTTCAAGAGTATTTTTTAAATCTGTCCTCTCTGCAAAGCAGGTTGAGCTGCCGCCTCCCTCGCGGACACGGGGCTGGCTGCTTCTGTGCTCCCAGAGATGGGGGGGTGCACGGCCCCCAAGAAATTGGGCAGGAATCCCAGGTCAGAAGCAGCAAAGGGACCCTGGAGTCCCAGCCCTCCTCCTGAATGAGGGTCCTGGTACCTACTTGGCAAGTTAATGGGCAAATACAGCCCCATTGGTTTAACCAGGGACCTTGGGCTTTGCGCAGAGACTCCATGAAAATAAAATGCCCTGAAATTAACTTTTTTCCTCCTGTCCTGGTGAGGCAGAGTCCAGCTGAGGGAATCCTCAGGGTGTTGCAACCGCTGGCTCCCTTTGCAGCCCCAACCCCAGCCAGCGGCACCGGGAGGCAACATCCAGCCTGGTGAAAGGGGGAGCTGGGGAAGGGCAGGCTCCCAGCACATCCCTGCCCCATAAAGCGAGTTGATAATTAAATCCTGCAGCTTTTATATGAATTCCAGGGCATTTTCCTTGGGCTGGAGCCATCTGTGGTGTGCACCTCTCCCTCCCTCACCTCTCCCTTCGGCTCTCTGCAGCTTAGTATTTTCTTGCTTTGGCGTTGGGTGAATGTGATGCTCTGGGGAGCAAAGAGCCGCAGTGGGTCATTGCAGGGGTGCAGCCCCCCTCCATGCAGCTCTCTCCTCGTCTTCGGGGCCTCATCCAGCACCAGCATCACCCTGCAGCCCCACTCCAGGCTGCTTTCCCATCGCGCAGAGCCTGCACACGCCTGGCTGGCTCTGCGCCGCCCCGGCTGCTGCCGGCCCGGGCTCGTCGGCAGGAAATACCGGCCCGCCGTGCCAACCCGCGCGTCCGCTCCGGCGAGGCTCTCCTCTCCTGCAGCAGCGTGAGGCGAGGCTGTCGGATCCCCCCTCGCCAGGGCTGCAGGCTGGCCTCCCGCAGGTCACTGCTGGGGGAACCAGCACCTTTTGCAGCTATTTCTGGCTTCCCTTGCCCAATTCTTACAAATTTGGGGCCGTGGTGGGATGCAGAGCTCAGCCCCATATTTAAACCCCAGGTGTTCTTGCAGGTCCTGGGACTTCAGGAAGGTGTTGGCTGCACCTCCCCTTGTGCCTCTTGCTGCCCCATCTTCTTCCATGTCTTCCTCCACAAGGTGCACACGAGCGCAGCAGTGGTCTGCCCTGGCCTGGGTCTCCTGGATGAGCTCCTCTTAGAGATGGACCCCCCGGCTTTGCACGAGGGGCTGTGTCCCCTGGGTGCCCCCTTCGTCTCCTATGCAGCTCTCGAGTCTGGGGCCTGGGGTTGCATTTCCAAAGCCGAGAAGTCCAGTGTGCTGGTGGGTTGTAGGCATTTCTTTAAACCCCTGAGGTGGTGGAGGATGCTCCAGTACTGGGAGTCTTTCCCTCCAAGAAGCTTTTCCCAAGGGGATGCAGAGGATACCAGGAATCTCTGGATTTGGTGCAAAGCACAAAGGAGAAGGTGCTGCCCAGGAGGTCTTTATTCCACACCTGCAGTAGCTGGGCTGGGGAGGGCCTGTCCTCTGGCACTGGCCCTTGGCTTTGGACTTTGCACTCCCCTCTATCTGTCCAAGACTTTACAGAGAGAAAAAGCCCACGGAAGGCTCCCTCCCACCACCGCTTTTTCATCCTTCACCCCCTGCATCCGCTTGCTCTGAGATGTCTCTTAACCAGGCTGTTCCCGCTGAGGTTAGTGGGAAGATTTGAGAAGTTATTTGAATGCCAGGCTCAAAGGAGGCGGCAGGAACGCTCCCGGAGCTGTTACCAGCTGACATCTGGGCGCTCAGCACAGCTTTGGTGTCAGCGCAGCTGAAAGCAGAGGAGGTGGGAAGCCCCAGACACCTGCAATTTGATTAATAAATATTTATTTGGAGGTGACAAATACTCTTCTGGATAAAGGCAAGTTAGCAGAAGGAAGATTGCGAGGGAGTGACAGGGTGTGCTTTTTTTGAGGGTTTACCGTGGGGATGTTGAAACGAGCAGCTGATGAACTGAAGGATGTCGAAATCCACATGCATTTCCCGACGCGGGCTGCGTGACGTCAAGGGACGCAGGCAAACGTCCCCCCTTGGCGAGCGAGTGCCCGGCACGGGGCACCCTGGTCCTGCGGGGACTGCGGTAATCCGGCTGGGGGCTGGGGGTCTCCTCCCTCTCACGGGTAAGATGCGACGGGAGGGGTTGGGAGCCGGGGAGGATGCAGCAGCCCCACGGTCGGGGTCTGGTATGGACGATAAAAAGGCTGAAGTTTAATTGTTCTCTTAAAAAGGAGAAGCGAAGGGAGGGGAGGGGAGCTGGCCTGGGACAGGAGGGTGATGGGTGCTGTCACCTTGCCATGTCTCGGGGCTCCAGTGGACGATTTCATGGTGCTTGGAGCGGGGACAGCGCGGGTGTCCCAGGCACTAGCCCCATCCAGCCCTTGCAAAGCTGGCCCACTCCTCCTGGGGAAATGGGAGAAGCTGCTTTGATTTCTCTCCTGGTCCCTCTGTGTGTGATGTGGAGAGGGAAACTTTCTGTTTGGGGACTTTTGGGGACTTTCTGTATATGAGACCGACATCCAGCGGGGCTTGTCTGGGCATTGGGGCTGCTGCGTGCTGTAGGCAGCGGGGACGAGCTGATCTCCAGGGGCTCTGCTAAACCATCCCCGCTCCACGGTGGGCTCGGTTCACCCTCAGTCAGCCCCGGTGCTCAGCTCTTCCACCACTTTCTCCTTCCTCTGAGCAAGTTGACATGTAACCGCGATACCCGTCGCTGTGATTAAAGCCCACTAGAGACGAGGCGTGGTGTGGATTGCTGCCGGGCTGCGGGAAGCGCTGTGTTTACCCCGGGGTGGGCTGGGGGCTGGCGGCTGCAGCATCTGTCCCTGTCCTGAAGCTGCTGCTGCTGCTGCTGCTGGGCCCTGTACTGCAAACGTGCCCGCGCTACCTCCGCTGCAGAGCGCGAGAGGACGCGTCAGGCAGCTCTGTGCCGGTGACTCAGTGTCTTCTGGCTTCGGAGGAAGCGGCTGCTGGAGATGCTGATGTGCGTGGGCAGCAGGGCAGCGCTTGGCTCTGCCCTGCCGGGCCACATCCTGCAGCGGCTCAGCCCCACGCCACGCTGGAGCAGGAGCCTGGGATACGGCAGGGTGTGGGAGTCAAACCTGCTCAGTTCCTTCCAGCAGCTGGTCTGTGTGGCACGTTGGGATGCTGAGGCTGGCATGCTGCTCCTGAGCAGCTCTCGCTTGGGGTGGACACAAGCACCACGAGTTTTTGATCTTGGTTTTGCTCATGCGGGGAGGTTTTTTGCAGAGGAAGAGGAAGGCAGGGCTGTGCCGGGGACAGGAGCTGTTTCCAGGGCAGCTTGCCTGGCTGTGCTTGCCCTTGCTGTGCCCCGGGGAGGTCAGTGGCTTGGCTCTCCGTTGTGTCTCGGTGGTCTCTCTCTTCGAACTTCAAATCCTGGTGGAAAGCCCAGGTGGAGGGGCAATGCTGTGAGATGATTTTCCCACTGTGAGACCTTCCCTGGGGCTGGTAGCCCCCACTTAGCAGATAGCTACTCTGCAGGCACTGGCCTTTTTGAGCCAAAGGCTTGATGTGAGCCCTCCCAGATGCTTCTGGCTCTGTGAGTCCTCGTGCCCTGTGCTGCCGCAGAGGGAGGAACCACCGCTGCCACTTGCTCGTCTTCGCTGTGGCTGCACATGGAAATGGGTTCAGTGAAATCAAACCTCAGGAAATGCCCGGTCCCGGTGTCGGAGGAGGTTTTCCCCCCCAGGAGCAGCGTAGCTCAGCTGGGGAGCGAAGCCACCGGGCCATGTGCGAGCAAGCACAGAGGGGCTGTCGAGCTGCTCCACCGTCCCCTCTCCTCCCGTGAGGACAGGGGGCAGCGGTGGCAGAGCCGGCAGTGGCGGAGGGGGAGGGAGCCCGCGACCTGGGAGATTAATAATAGAAACGCTGGCATCCGTTTTAGATTAGCAAGAGAAAGCTCAGTACCCATCTCGCCCAGCATGTAACTTTAATGCCGAGATAATGAGCAATGATATTTATTTGTAAAAGATCTGGAGATATCGCTGCCCAGGGAGCAGCCAGGAGCTGTCAGAGCCCGCTCCATCCCCGCGGCGGCTGCTCCGAGCTGTAACCCAAGCGGTCTCCTCCGGCCAGCTCACTTTTCATGCTCCAGCTCCGTTAACTGAGCAGGGCACGTGGTCGACTCAGAGCCCTGGCTAAGATTTGCTGAAGCTGCTCGTGATTTGGGCCATCACGGCCAGGAGATGTCTGTCTTGCAGGATGGGCTAGAAGCATCCCCTGGCACCCACAGGGTGAGCTGCTAGAATGGGGTTTAAACCCATCTCTGAGCCCTCCCCGCTGCTGTCCCCTGTCCCCGCTGTCCAAGTGTCGCGGCTGGAGTGTCGGGGTGTGCCCGGGGAGGGCTGGCAGGAAGGATGTGGGGTGTGGGGAGGAGGTGGCACGGCATCAGCCGAGCTGGCGAGGGGAGGGCGGTACGGAGTGCCTGCGAGCGGGCGCTTCCCTCAGCCAAGCCACTGCGCCGGCTGAGATTTTGGGGCCATTTCAGGGAGTTTGGGGGCAGACAGCCTTTCCCGGTGGCAGGGCTTGCGTCCTCCCAGCTGGGTCCAGGTGGACGTTTGGGGCAGCGACAGCCCCTGGTCTGGGGAAGCAATTGGGTCTCATGGGCATCTGGGCTCCTTCAAATCCTCCAGTTTGGGGACAGGGCTGCTCCTGCTCCCCTTTCCCTGCCTGGGTTGGTCCAAGAGGGCTGAAGGATGCACACGCCGCCGTGCCCAGCCTTACGTTGTGTAACTGGACAGGAGGCAGGCTTAGGCTGTATTTGGCAGGTGGGTGTCCCTTCCTTATTAAGCCATCCCCTGGGTAATTACTGGGTTAAGGCCTGATGAGATAATGCTTCATTATTTTTGTGCTATTGGAGGATTAGGAGCAGTGGGATTTCTCAAAGGCTTTATCTCTGCTAAGGTCCTTGGGCTGCGAGGCACGTTTGCAGGCGGGTAAGAGGACCTGGGCTCTGCCAGCCCTCCGGCACTGCTTGCCTTCCCGCGGGGGTACGTGCCGGCGGCTGCGCGTGGTGGGCGCGGGTGCAGTGGCTCCGGGCGAGGGGGAGCCCGGCACGGGGGGCTGCTCGCGCTCGGCCCCGTCAGAGGCTGGCGGGGCTCTGCCATGAGGGATCTCCTTTTAATGCTGTTGCAGCCCCATTCCTCAGCGCGTTCCCGTGGCGTGCAGCCCGCCGCGGGAGGGAGGAGGTGACACTTACAATAAACAGGGAGGTGGGTGGTGCGCGCCCAGGCAGGGAGCGGAGGGCGTTCCCGGGGGGCTTCTCCCATGATTTATGGCCGAGGCGATGCGGAGCTATCAGCACAGCCTTTGGAAGCTGTTTACTAACAGTGTCGTCTCCTGGCTGTTACGCCGGTGTGGGCTGCTCGTGGGGGTTGCAAGGGAAAAACGTCACCGGTGCATCCCTCCTGCGACACGACCAGCTCCCAGGCTGCTTGTGCCCTCCCCAGGAGCCCGGCCAGGGACAGCCTCGGGGTGCTGACGGGACTGGCATTCTGCCCACTTTGAGAGCCCCAGAGATGCTCTTATGAAGGAGTTTGAGTTGCTGGAAGCAGGAATAGAGTAAAACGTGCTTAATGAAACAGGCTGGGCTTGGCGGGGGCTCCCCTCCTCCCTGCCACCCCGGCACAGCCAGCCCTCGAGCTGGAGGGATGGAGCTGGCACCGGAGCGGGGAAGCAGGCAGGGCTGGACGCGGGCCAGGCTGCGCACTTGATCCAAACACAGCTGGAGCTGATCTGATGAAGCGAGAGGTTAAGAAGAGAGCATCTGTTATCTAAAGGGGACACACAGTGGGAAACTGTAAGCTCTTTATTCCCCCCACCCCACCCCCTCTGTTCAGTGCATCATCCCTGACTTTATTTCTTTGATTTATTAAGGAAGCCTGTGCTTCCGGGGCTGTAATTAAGTGCCACTGTGTGAGCTTTTGATAGTGAGTGAATGATATAATGGCTTGCACATTCGCCGTCTGCTCAAGTGCTTTAGGATCTAGATAACACAAGGAGGGATTTCTTCTGCCCACCAGGGAACCGCAGCGCTGCCGGGGCTGAGTCACGGCGGGGTTTAGCCGAGCGCGGCGGTGTCCGCTGGAGGAAGCGGGGAAGGATGCGGGAGCCACTTAGCACTGCAGTGGAAGCACGGTTCAGGAGGGTATCCGTGACCCAGGCTGCAGTTCAGCTGGGAAGGGAGTTCACATCCTCTTGCAAAAGACCATCACAGCATCTTTACAGGCTGCTGGAGACTAAATTGGGTGTCGACTCTTGCAGACGCCCTCGCTCCCTCCCAGCCTTTCGTGGCGCTGGAGGTGGAGAGGGGACCACAGCCCCTCAACCGAGGCTCCCAGCTGTACCGTGGTGCCATCCCTGCACCAGGGTGTTTTTAGGGTAGAGAGGGCTTGAGCATCCATAGCCTCGACGAACAGTCAGCGTCAGCAGCCGGCAGCATCCTGCCTGACGCGCAGGTTTCCCTCCGCTGCTGGAGGAGTTTGCTGGCAATGTGTTGGTGCGGAGCCAGGGGCTGAGGCGCGCTGGCCGGCAGCATCTCCCGCTGCCTCCGCCGGCTGCTGGAAGAGGGCCAGCGCTCGCAGCCACGCGCAGCTGGAGGTGCCACGAGGATTTCGCTGGAGCTGTCTCCCCCCCTGCACCCTCCTGCAATTCCTTGCACGCCACCTCCGCCCCTGCGAGAAGGTGCTGCCCTGCATCTCCCTGGACAAGCAAAGGCTCCCAGGCAAGGGTGGCATTTCTAGGGAGACGTGCAGAGTATTATTGTAATGCCAAGGGGGAGGTCTTCTACTGGCTCTCTAAACCAGGAGCCTTGAGCAAGTGGTCCGATTTGCATTCCCGCTGGGCATCTCCATGTGCCGCACTCTGGGCCGCCTGGCACCAGGGCCTCTGATGCTGCTGGCAGCCCTGTCCCTGTCCCTGTGGTGTCCCAGGCCACAGGGGGATCTGGCGGTCACTGCTGATGTCTCGGGCTTTCCCCCAGGGCTCAATTCTGCCCTTGGTTCCCGGGACGGCCGCTGAGCCTCCCTCTGTGCCCCAGCAGTGCTGCTCCGATACCCCATTCACCCACGCCTGGTTTTTAGGCAGAAATAAATTTCTTTTTCCTATAAGGACCATTTTTGGTAGATAAACAGGATTATTTTAGTGGCTTGGCCAACGGCCACAGAAGGGGCAAGCTCAGGGTCTGGAGCAGCGTTTCGGCTGTGTGCACATACATACACTCTTTTGCTGCCGGCCGGTGCCAGCCCAGCAGCAGCCGTGCTGCGGCTCACAAGCTCGCTGCCTGCAGCTGCGGGGGAGGCAGGAGGAGGAGGAGGAGGAGGAGGAAGGAATAAAAAAAAACCCCTACATGTAAATAAACTTAAAAATAAAAAGTGACAGAGATTATTTGCTGCTTAATGAACTAAAATGTCCAACCTCCCACCGAGCGGCAACATTGTTTATAAACTACAGAAAGGGCTTTATTTTAATGGGCAGTAAATCTCATTCATTCCCAGCCCTGGCAGTCAGGAGCGTGCGGGATGAATAGGCTGGCGCTGAACGCAGCCTCCTCGCTCCTGCGCTCCCTCCGGCCAGCTTCTCCCCTGGGTATTTTTTCCCCCTTTGCCCACATTTGCTATTCTCCTCCCTTCCTCCTCTCCTTCCCAGTCCCCTCCACCACGCCGATAACGGGGTTATCTGGCCAGGAAGAAAGGAGGAATCTGTCCCTGCGCCTCGGCATGTCACATCCGCTCCGTTTTGTTTATTCACTTGAAAAATGCCCCCCCTCTTCCCCGTCTCTGGGTGGCAGCTGGAGAGTGGCCTGAGATAATCACAGCGTTATTCTATTTTTTTTTTTTATTCCTCTTAAATAAAGCCTCCTATAGCCTGCAGGCAGATTTTGTCCAGTTGCCCCCGTCCTGCTCCTGTGCTCCTTGCTCTGCAAACAGGGCATGAGAGCGATGGTAATCGGAGCAGAACCCCGATGCTACCGGCAGATCCCCCCGAGGATCCCTCTCGCAGGGGACACAGTGGCTCCTGTGCAGGGACGGTCCCTCCGAGCCTGCCAGAGGGGCGGGCAGGACCAGCAGCTGAGCGATTGCAAGCGCAAAATACCTATTGATATACGGTCTTGGGCAGAGAATCACAGAAAATAAATATGTGGTCTGAGCATCTGTGGAAATGAGAGCATCCGAGTGGCGGGGCGGGATGCTTGGAAGAGGTTTCACTGCTTTGGGTTGAAAGGGACGATGGCAAATTGTTCTGAGCCAAAAACAGGTTTGGGAGCTGGTCGGGCCTCGCGTGACACACGGCTGTTAGTGGGCGAGCGTGTTGCTGAGATTGAAGCTGGTGGCTCTCGAGCCACCGGGAAGCGTTGGGAGCTGGTACCGGCCATGGGAGAGGGGCCACGGTCAGGTCAGGTGGGAATTTCGGACATGCCTGACTTTCCCCTGGGACAAATCAGGCACCTTGAAAACTTCTGACCATAACTCATAGGGCAATGTACTCCTAAGGCAAGAAAGAAAGTAGTAAGTTATCTGTTCCCGTTTGAGTTTAATATCCATAATCTGCCATTAATCAAAGTGGGACTATAAGATCCTTACGTAGGCCTAATCAGTGCATAATGGATTATCTACAGGAACTAATAAAAGGTAATTATCTATGCTTTGCAAGTTCCAATTACTGTACTTATATGATCAATTAATTCTTGTAACAGTTTCACAGGTGCAATTTGTGTGACAACATTACGCTGACTCCAGGCAGAGGCTCAGCGCCTGCCTGGCGGTGCGGCTGCCGGCGGCACGGGCGCCGGCAGGGATGCGGGGGCAGCGGTGCAGGCAGCAGGGATGCAGGGCGGCGCAGGGGGCAGCGGTGCAGGCAGCAGGGATGCAGGGCGGCGCAGGGGGCAGCGGTGCAGGCAGCAGGGATGCAGGGCGGCGCAGGGGGCAGCGGTGCAGGCAGCAGGGATGCAGGGCGGCGCAGGGGGCAGAGGTGCAGGCAGCAGGGATGCAGGGCGGCGCAGGGGGCAGCGGTGCAGGCAGCAGGGATGCAGCCATGCCGGCACAGCTGCCCCAGCGCATCCCGAGCTCTCCCAGGTACTGCACTGGGAAAAACCACCTCCGTGAAAAGATCTGCTGGGCAGCAAGGGGCTGGCGTTCGCAGGCTTTCAGCCTGCTTGTCTGCCCTGTGCTGTTTTCCTCCCCGAAGCAGGAGACGGAGCGTGGGTTCGGCAGCCGCTCGGCCCCATCCGTCGCTGCGTGTCCTAGGGGACGTTGCCCCTGTCTCAGCATCACCTCGGGGAGCCCCGCTGCTCCCTTCCCATGCCCCAGCCTGGCCAGCACAGCAAGCAAAGCTCCGTGCAAAGGCAGCTGGCTCCAGTCATCTCCTTCTCCTGCCTGTCCTCGCGTCCCTCTCGCTGGCTTGCAGAGTCATCGGAGGGTCTTAAAGGAGGAGGAAATATTCCAGCAATGTCTGTGCAGTTTTAGGGATGGCTTAAAATTACAATAAATTTGAGACACTTCACATGTCCGCTTGGGGCCCAGCATTGTTATGGTAATTTGAAGCAGGCTGAGTCAAGGCTTGTGGCAAATGGAAGATCTAAGGGCTCTAGCAGGAACCCGGGGATGGAGGAGGAGAGGTGGCGGGGAGTGAAGGAAAACACCAATTCTGTGATGCCGGTCGGAGCTACGGAGCCAAACCCTCCCAGGCTGACCCTGGACACCTCTTTACAATGGTGCAGCCCTGACTCACAACTCAGCCTGAGGTTCTTCCTTCTCTTTTTTGTTTTTTTTTTTTTTTAATCTTCGGGAGCTCAGTAATCCAGTGTCACCTTCTGGTGTCCCCAAGACTGTGCCGTGTCAGAGCATGTTTTGGGTGAAGCTGCTCACTTGGACCTGGAGTCCTAGAGCCAGGTCGTGCCCCTGAGGTGGCCTTACTGGGACATGGGGATGTGTCACCTCTTCCCTACCCGCAGGGTTTGGATGGTGAACCAACCCCTCCTTACAAGAGCAAATCCACAGCCCTTGGGAACCCAGGCCCAAGGCTGTTTGGGGAAAGTATTTGATGGGTTGAATTAAGTTCTCTCAAGCTCCTCCTCAGTGCGGTGAGGTTGGGCAGACGTTTGGTAACGGGAACTGCAGTCCTTGCCTGTGCCCTGCCAGCCACCGGCTGGTTGGGTCGGTGGAGGGAGCAGAGCTGTGCCTCTGGAGAGGCCGGGGCACTCAGTCACCGTCCTTGCTCTTACCTGGCTGCTTCTTGATGCAAAAAAGGGGAAAGCAAAGGATAAAGAGGATTAGGGTTGGGTGGAGGAATGGCTTTCTCCTGGGGGTCCCTGGGGCTTCGAAGACATCTCTGAGCCAGGAGCATCATGCTCCCACACAGACCAGAGACCCAGAAAGGACCACTTGGAACAGCTCGGTTTGATTTCAGCCTTTGCAGAGAGTTTCATGTCACTGCAAAGGAGCAGAAACAAGAATTTGTTTCAATACAAAACTTGTTTTTTTAAAAAAACGGTCAGCATGATATCTTTTGAGAATTTCCATTGTTATTTTCTTCCTTCCCCCCAAACATGAAATTAATTCATCTGTTTAAGTCCTTTTTCTGGGAACAGTCTTGGTTTTGTTGACATTTTTCGTTAACAAGGGAAAAAGCAAACCCACAAAAAGAAAAAAAAAATAGAAAAAACCAACCCCCCCCCAAGCCCTTCTACTTAAAAAAGAAACTCCCCTCCCAGCTCTCCCAGTGACCATGATACAACCACTGCTTTGTTCCCAGCATGGTTGATGTTGTTCCCAGCTTGCTCCGAGCGGCTCCGCCAGCCCGGGAGTGTCCTGGATGGGGCCGGAGGGGAAGGGGCTGTGTCCTCTCCGCTGTTGCATGAGCTCCGGGATGTGGTGGCATCTGCGGTGCCAGAGGGGTGTTTGCTGGAGGAGAGCATCTCAGCGAGGCCCCTCGGCGTGGTGGCCGCGGCTGCCCGGCTTGGTGCAAGCACTGCGTTTTGGTGGGTTTGGGCCTGCCTGCGGCTTTGCCGAGTTGAGGGATGGGGAGGTGGACGCGGGCAGGTGAGGCTTCATGGCTCCATCACCTGCAGGGGAAATCGAGGCATGCAGGCAACTGAAATATCAGACCTGAGGGCACAAAGTGATGCTAAGGACAGGAACCAGCTCAAAGCGCAGCCCAGATGCCCCAGTGCAGCCCCCTCCTCGCCCCATCGCTGTGTGCCAGCCCCCCGGCAGGACCGTCCTCAGCCCCGTGCTGTGTTTCTGCGCTGATCCCCAGCAGCGTGCACTTCCCCACGCCCGACAGCCACCGCCGGGCTCCTGGCCTCGTCTACCGCTGCCTTTGGTTTTGTTTTCCAAGCCTCGGCCACCATGTCCAGCCCCGCCAGCGCACCGCGGGGAGGAAGCGCCCTTCGTGCTGCTGAGAGATGCTGCCACACGCAGCCCTCGCAGCGCCTGGCCCCAGCTCCCAGCTGCTTCCAGAGCTGCTTTTTTCTTCTTTTCTTTCTTTTGTTTCTGTTTCTCTTTTTTTTTTTTCTTTTCCCAAGCAAGCCACCACAGGCTCCTCCAAACATTCCCCCGAAGATTATTCTCCCACTTGTCTGCAACATGTTTGCAACGCTGAAGCTCCCATTGCCCCATCCCAACCTTCTGCGCCTGCTTTCTTTTCTTGGCTCAGCTTCTGGATCGTAGGGACCAAGTCTGGGCATGCCAATTCCCATTCAGTACATTTTCATACCTTTGATTCCACCTTTCCCTGGCAGCCCGGGGCTGGATCCCGGAGGCTGTGCAGACGTGACTCGCTGCCCCGCGGATACGCCGGCATGGTGCACGGCTGCA
Source organism: Platalea leucorodia (assembly GCF_965183815.1). Lineage (NCBI taxonomy): Eukaryota > Metazoa > Chordata > Aves > Pelecaniformes > Threskiornithidae > Platalea > Platalea leucorodia. The sequence goes on along the minus strand of NC_138837.1, from coordinate 4,339,977 downwards.
AGGTTTGCTGGGTAGCAGTGGGTTTCAGAGCTTGACACCGACCCTCTGGCTGCCTCTGGCCGATTTACGCCTTTCTGGGACAACTCAGCTTGCACTGAACTCCAAAATTAACTTGGTGGCGAGGTAGCAGGGTCAGGCGGGTGATGCTGGCCGGGGGGATCAGGCTCCCGGTGCAGGTGCTGGGCTCACCCATGGGTTCCTGGGTGCAGGAGGGCAGGGATATCGTGCTCCAGCCTGGCTGTCTGACCATGGCACCTATGGAGCTATAGGCCCCCCGAATTCAGTGCCGGATAGACAGTCGCAGTGAGTAGAATTGGGTGCGTTCGTGTCGTCAGACAGTGGTCAGCACTAATTAATCTAATACTTCAGATTGCACTAATCATAGGTCTCATTTGGTTAAAAAACCCAATCAACCCTGTTTGATAGGATTTGCAAAGTGCTCTCCTGGGGTTGATGGAAAGCTGCTGGCTGCAGCAGGCGTAGAATAAGACCGATATAGAGCATGTTTAAAAATGCCACCCTTGGTGACGCCGAGTCGCTGCTAAATAGCTGCTTGGCAGCGGGAAAAGACCAATAACTGTTTGTCCGGATTATGAAGCATGCGGTTTGGCAGCGCCTGGCTTAGCAAGGGTCGAATGCAGATAGACACATGTTATGGACCATCTTTGCATTTGTTTGCTCGCTTTGTTTTAATTTGAAACTCAAGCCTCTTCCCTGTGGTTAGATCCTCCCAGCGAAGCAAGTTTTAGCAGAGGGAAGTTGCTTAGGGAAGAGAAAGGATGCTGGACGCAGTGTAAAGTGAGAGCAACCGCTGTTACCGCAAACGCTTCCCGACCTCTGTTAGCAAAACCATCGGCGCTCTTTGCTCGCGTCTCTCCGTTCGGCCCCTTTTCCAGCGCAGTTATTTTCTAAGCCAACATTGCAAGTTTTATTACTACTGCTTATTATTTGAATAGTGCCGGAGGTGTACACAGCGCTTTACAAACACAGGGGAAGAAAAGGTCCTTACTCAGAGGAGTTTTTATTGTAATTTAGATGATTGTAGTAGAAGTAATTAAGGCTGAGAGGGGGCAGGCGGGACTGCAGACTGGTGTCAGAACAGCAAGGCAAAAGGACTGGCTTTGAGCGAGGTCCTCATGCGGTCTTTCAGCTGGGACTAGGGATGCTCATCTTTAGCAAGGTGGGTGATAGGAGAAGCATCGGCTCTGCCACACCAGGTTAAGCCATTGCTCCCTCAGATACAGCTCTTCTGACAACGGTGAGATTGCAGGGCTTCAAAAAGGAAAGGGAAAAACAATCAAGGACTTGTGCCACCTGGTAATGCACTGACCCAATTGTGCACTGCTCTGTAAGGGGAGAGAAATTCCTTCCTGACCCTTGTACTCATCAGCCCGTGCCCTGAAGCATGAGATTTGATTTTCTTTATCTGGCTTTCCATAATTGCAGATGTCGTGTTTGGTGCTCCCGATATCCCACCCCTCGGAAACGGCATCTGCTGCCTTTAACTCAATGGACCTTCTCCTCTGGGAGTTCGATCCTGACTCTTTTCTGGGAAGTGCCTGGAAGGGGGGAAGGAGACCTGGTCCCATCAACCTCCCCAGCACTTGGGGGTTTTCCCCTGGTACGTGGTGGTTGCTGGTTGCTCAGCTGGGGAGGGCAAGCGTCCCCCCACATCATGGCACATTCTCCCCATTGCCATGGACAGGCTTTATTCCAACCTGCCTAAAATATTTGGAGTTTAATTTGTATGTAGATATTTGTGAGAGTCACTTAGGAGTTATCGTTGTTCCCTCTGTTTGCTGGACCCCAAGGAGCGGAGTGTGCCAAGGCCAGGACTAAGTCTCGCTACCGGTTTTTCTTTTGACGAGAAGGCACTTGAGGATGCATGAGCAGCTCAAGGTTTGGAGGGAGCCCCGTGCTACGTGAGCAGGAGGTGCTCCTCGTGCCCTGTTGAGGATAACCTCTCCATGAGCATGGCTGGGGCTGCGCAGGCAGCGATTGCTGGCAGGGCTTGGGTGGCCTTCGCTGCCTGTGGGGGGTCGGGGACCGGGAGCTTGCTGGGAGAGGCAGCCATCGGGTGTTTCCTCTCCTTGGCACTGGTTTCTCCGGGGCTTTGCTGGCACGGGGTCTGCTGGCCAGGAGGGACAGTTGGGCCGGGGAGGTCCCTGTGACTCCCAGGGTGGTGGATGGACACACGGCTGGCTTGGTTTGCCGACCCCGTGGGTGCGTGTCGAGGGCTGGATGCTCACCGGTGCTGGCAGGCAAACCTGCCCTCCTCTTAGATCTGCACTCTGATCGGACAGGCTGCGTCGGGGTGCAGCTCACCTCCAAACCGGGGCAGGAGGCGGTTTGTTTTGGCATAAGAGTAATGGGTGGAAAGACCATTTTTTCCCCAAACTCTCTACTGCCAGCAGCGAGCGTCACTCAGCCCCGTCTCAGCTACCGGAACGTTTGCCTTTCTGCTCCAGCTGTTTTGGGTTGAGAAAGGAACAGGAGGGTGCTGCAAAACCCAGCACAGCCCTGATCAACCTGCATTGAGCCGCTCTCGCTCCTCGGCTCAGTCCTGCCCGCTCCCCTGCCGAACACCCAGGGGTTTCTGTCGGTGCCCTGCGGGTGGGGAGCGAGTCGGCAGAGCCCGTCCTGAAAGAGTTAAAGGCTCTCGCCCCTTCCAGCCTGGGGAAGTGGAATTAGTCACGGCCTTCAGTAGAAGTGCTGGCCAGGTTATAAAAATGACAAACGAGCACAAATCAATAATGAAGTTAGTGTTTTCTGGGAATGCCAGACACGAACGGAAAAGGACATCAACACGGGTGGTGGGCGCCGTGATGCATAGGATGAGCTGCCCCACGTGCGCATCCCTTGCATGGGTGCGTGCGAGGTGGCATCGTCCCTTTCTCCTCCCCATCGCGTTTGACTCTCCCTTGGCCCCATCGCTGCCGCCGTGAGCTGGGACGGCTCTGTGTGCCGGCACCTCCCTGGGATTTTCGGTGCTTTTTGGAGCAGAGCTTGCGCGATGCCGGCTGCCGCTAGACTTCAGCGTGAGGCACCAAGGAGGTGGCTCCGGGATATCAGAGACTGGGGATTGCAAATGGTGCCCCGGGGAAGTTGAGAGTCCGATTAATCTTCAGGACACAGGGCAGCGTTTCCACAGCACCGAGGTAGCTTTGGGGGCCACGTTTCCTTTTCCAAAGGGACTTGGGCATGTCTGGAAAGGAAATGGCCTTCTAATTAGATGGCTTGAAAATCTTTACCATCGCTCGTTACAAATACATTAATCAGCCTATATTGAAAGAACTGCACTGCAAAAATGACATTATTATTATTGTTTAGATATGAATGAATTTAATCCCTTCCTAGCCTGGGCCATGTTCAGAAAGTGACCCAACGTCCCAGTGCTGCTTCTTGGCCCCAGTGTCAGCCGGTTTCTGTGCAACCATAAACCTACCTGGGGTGTCTTGGGGATTTTCAGCAGCACATTAAAATGGGCAGCTTTAAAATGTATAAGGGAGGGGGGAAAAAACGGCCCAGGGATGTAAATAGGAGGAGGTGGGAGTGAGGGGGCTGAGACCTGGCAGAGGTGGGTGGAACAGCGGAGGCTGCGGTGGCGCGGGGCTGAGCCGCGCTGAGCGAGCTGGGTGCCGGCGTGCAGAAGGGGACAGTGGCTTAGGAAGAACAGTGCCGTGTTTGCACAACATTTCAGGGTTGGTGGCTTTCCCAGGGTATTAGAGCATTTCTGTAATTAATATAAACTTCCTTCATCGGCCTTCCAAATGTCCTGGATTCCGGTCGACCTCTGGGCACCTGGGCTGGATGTCCCGCTCTCTCCTTTGGGATGTGTTTTCTCTCGGAGGCCATGCCCAGTGCCCGGAGCTCCGTCAGCAGCCTGGCCCTGTTCCCACACCGTCCCAGCTCCCTCCCGGCCACGGACGCCGTGCAGAGCCTGAAGGGCAGGTGTGAAAATGCAGACATTGATCTGTCACAGTTCTTTCCCGCCTGCGGTGGTCTGGGTGATGCCAGCAGGTCGCGGGAGCGCAGGAGGACCCGTTCACACTGCGTCTCAGTGGGACCAGGGATGCAGGCAGTTTTTTCACCGTCGTTAGCGGTTGCTTGCCCAGTGTACCATCTTCGCACGTACGCAGACTTCAGGTGCCATCCTCATGTTCAGAAAGCTCCTTAGATGTGTCAGCCACTTTCTGTCATGGCTAGGAACCCTCCAGACCCTGAGGGGAGCTTGCTTTCGGAGATCAAGTGCAAGGGGTTCATGGAGGCTGAGGGTGATGGATACCTGGGAAGAGCTCATCAGGGAGAATCGCATTCCTTCAAGGAAATCGATAATCTGGGATGCTTATGCTGCTCATTTTCAAGGTGTTGTCTTCATCACTTTGTCACTACTTTCCAACTGGAGGCAATGGTGCTGGTGTGGGCAAGCTTGCTCTTCCTCCTCCCCCCTTGGTTGACCTTACGGTGTAGGTAAGGTCTTACCAAGGTTCAGGTCATCTCTATACAATGCTGCAGGATGGTGAGGCCAGAGCACAATCCAAAGTAGACCCAAAGCAGAAGCTCCAACTCCAAATGTCACAAGAACTCAGCAAACTTAGAAAAGCGCGGAGCAAACCAACCCCCCGACTGCGTACTTGGAAGGAACGAAGCCATACTTGGGCGTGAAGGTTTCCCAGCCCCTCTTTGCCATCAGCCAAGGTTGCCCTTCGCAGTGAAAGGCGTGCAGTGCCCTGTTTGAATGAGACAGAGCTCGGGAGTGCGATGGGTGCGATCCCCCAGCTCCCACGGGTAGCTGTCAGCAGTCTCCCTGGGGCACGTCTCGGCGTGCTACGGCACGTCCGTGCGGCAGGTGCCGGCAGAGCCGGGCTCTTGCCATGACCGCGGCTCCATCGCTGCCGGAGCCGCACCGGTGCGATGGTGCAAGGTGATCTTCCTGCCTTGGGTCCTTGCCAGCACCGAGAGCTCTGCCCCATGTCCCCGAGCATGCGGTGGCACAGATCCAGCCCGCAGGCTAATGAGATAGCTTCAAATAAGAGTTAATCATTTGCCAGCCAAATGCTGCCGGGGTGTATCTGAATTCCTCGCTCCTGTAGACACACTGTTGTGTACTAGATTGTCGTGCTCTCGCCCAAAGCTGCTACACCAACTGTTTTGCAACAAAAACCCCAAACCACATGAAAGTAGTCAAGTTTCATATTTCATTATAACCCCAAATTCAGGTTCGCCAAGAGTTTCAGTAGCTTTATGAACCTTTCCCATGAACCTTCAGCAAAGGCTGTAGTTTAACCTGGTTTTGATGAAAACCCAGGTGCGACTCAGTTGCTTTTGAGCAACTTTTGAGGTTTGTGCAAACGTGAAATTGGAAGGCTTTTGAGAGGAAGGAAGAAAGGAACCCAAAAGCACATCAGGGCTGGTGACGGTGTTTGCAGGGAGCCCTGTGCACATGTGGGGCCAAGCTGCAATTCCCTGGGGACCCGGGACCCAGGCACCCACGTTGCTGGGCCGGCACGCCTGGCGCCCGGGGTGATGCTCTTGGTGATGCTTTGAACCCACTTGGCAGCATCGCCACCAAACCAGCCGCTACGACTCGGTAAGTGCTGGTGCTCTGAGCGCTGCGGCTCCCGGGGCCGACCCGTGGTCCTTGTGGCAGCATCTCCCGGCGTTTGCCACCGCTGGGGCTGCTTTGCTTTGGAGCGGCGGTGGGTGAGCCCGGGCTTTGCTCTCGGTGTTGCTTTAGGAATAACTCTATGAAAGTCAGCGGTGTGCAAGACAGCTCCCGAGCCAAAAAATAAAAGGCTGGTACCGTGCAGGGTGGGGATGGGGCTCCTTCCGAACCACGCCTGGCGCACACCGAGTCCTGCCTCTGGATTATGTGTACTATTATATCCACACGCGGATTGCTTTTTCGGCAGTGCCGTCTTTCCTTTCTCCAGCAATTTCCTGAAATAACGTTAGGGAAATGTGAAAATCTTGAACTTTTGAACCTCCCCGGAGGACGGCGTGCAAGGGGGTGGCGGCAGGAGGAGGGGACGCCCGCCTTCTGCCTGCCGTTTATTTTGGCTATAGGGCCCAGGGATGGGGAGGAGGGGGCTCGCCAGCCCCCTGGCCGGCGGAGGAGCCGGATCAGCACTGCCCCTTATTAATTAATGGCTTTCTCGTTGGTGGGTCATGGAGGCGAGGAAGGCAGAGGAAGTTTTCTTTTGCTTGCAGATGCCGGGGAGAGGGGGAGTGCCCGGGCTGGGTGGCGAGGGCAGGGGGTGACACGCAGGGGTGATGGATGGGGCCTCGTTTTTTTGGCCAAGCTCTGGATGCGGGCAGCTCGCGCCAGTGAAGAAGAGAGAGGGGACGGGGGATACGCTGTGCCTGGAAAGTACTTTTCCCTCTGATGAACTTCAGAGGCATATAAATCACTGCCAGGCTGCAGCTGCGAAGCATGTGACACTGGCAAATTAATGGTCCTTCGGAAAACGCCGGCCATCATGCTCCCCTCCTCGCCTCTTAAAGGCGCAGTCGGCGGCCGGGCCAGCCCCGGGCATGGGAACCGGGGGGTCAGGGCCGGGCTGGCGGAGACTCGTGTGCCTGCCGGCCCCCAGGTAAGCTGGGGCTGGGGGTGCCTGCGGAGGGGAGCCGGCACGAGGGGCTCCTGCAGCACGCTCTGTGGTGCAAAGCTCTCCATAGTGCAACGCAATCCGTGGTATAAAGCTCTCCATAGTGCAAAGCTCTCCGTGATACAAAGCTCTCCATGGTACAAAGCTTTCCATCGTGCAAAGCTCTCTGGTGCAAAGTTTGCCATCATGCAAAGCTCTCCACAGTGCAAAGCTCTCCATGGCGCAGCACTCTCTCCATGGTTGGCTCTGCTGCCCATGATCCCTGTACAAACAGGACCAAGATGCTCCTGGGAATGTTATTTTTTCCAAGGTGCCTTGGGCGCAGGGTGGGTGCCTGGTGGGAGCTCCTGGTCTCTGCGTAGTGGTGCCTCTACTGTGCTCTTGCCCACCTGGGCTTTTATGCACAAGCAGTGACCAGGGGAGGATGGAGATACATGGGGGGGATCCAGCGTACTCCAAAACCTTATAATGACTGGGGTGTTGAATTTGCAGTTGAGGTGAACATCACGCCAGGGGCTGACCACCTGCCTGGTGCAGCGGGTGTCAAGCAGAGGACTGTAGGGCATCTTTCTCACGGTGGCATCGAGAAGCCACCACATGTCAGGGCTGGGTGTCTATGCTTGCAAGGCACAGCCATCCCATGCAAACCTGGCAGCCAAACTGCTGCAGGGCCGGAGGGCAGTTGGAGGCTCCCCGGCTCACCCAGGGCCACCTGGGCCACCACCCAAGTCCCAGCCCGCTGCCTGCCCATCAAACCATCTTGCTCCTCTTCCTTGCTTTTGCCCTTAGAAGCAGCGGCGGAAGAGGAGGGGAATCCAGCACTGCAACTTCTGCCTAGCGCTGCTGGTATGCAGGAGGGGGAGGGAGCCGAGCCACCAGCAGAACAGTTAAAAATTACAAAGTACTTCCCTAATATAATTAGGTTTCCATGCAAGCAATTGCCTTAATTGCCAGAGGGATGTGGGGCAGTGGGGAGGGGAGCCAGCCTGGGCTCTCCCTGTGCTGCCGCGCCAGCCCGGGTTTCGGAACCCAGCGCAGCGATGCTCCGCTCGGGCTGGACCTCGGACCTCGCAGGGGAGATGTCCCCAGTGAAGCCTGAATAAGGATTTGGCCCACGCTGAGCAAGAAGTAAATAAAAGTGTTTTGCAAACACAGTGGGGCTGGAGGCGAGCGCTCGCGAGGGGTTCGGTGGGACTGATGTCGGCCCCCTTGGATGGGTTTGCTGGGAGATGAGCTCAGAGGCTACCTGGACACGCTGCAATTTAAATTGCTGTTTATTTTCTAACTGCTGTTGGAGCAGGGAAAGTTAGGCAGGCAGGCAGGAAGGAAAAAAAAAAAAAAACTCAGAGAGAGCCCACTCTGTGATTTACGTGGTAAAGGAGATAAGTGGGGATTTAAAGAGAAGGGAATATATAATTGAGACGAACGTGTAATATGAGCACGGATCCAAACAGAGAGATCGTAATCAGAAGTGTTAGGAGAAGCTGAGGTTTATTAATGAAACGTCTCATCTATTTGTCAGCTGAAGAGGAACAGCCTTTCCCCAGCAGCCGGCGGTGGAGGGGGCGGACGCGGGGATTGCACTCGCGGTTCCTGCTGCTGTCGCAGAGATCGAGGCTGCCATCTTCCTGCCCAGGTGGATGATGCTCTGACCTGAAAGCAAAGGCAGGGTTAGAGGATAAAAAGGAAGTACCTGGTTTTTAGGGAGCTGGACGTTGTCATTTTCCTTGCCGTAATCTGCCGTAGAAGTCGGGAGCTGGCAGAGCTCCGCAGCAGGGCTGATAACCGCCCGAGGAAGGGCTCGTTGGAGCCTTCCTCAAAGCCCTTCTCCTCTCCGCTCTTCTGCCCCGCTCTCTGCCCTCAGGTGCAGTTGCTTCTGCTCCGGGAAGGCACGGTGGATACTCGGCAGGTGGGAGTAAACGTGCCTGCGGCCTCCGGAGCAGCCTGAGCTGCTGGGTTCAACTGTGCATCTGGCCATGGGTCTGTGCGGGGCTTTCCACAGCTCCAACCTGCTCATGGGGGCAAAGCGCTCCCGTCCAGCTCGTTTCTCACCCTGGCACTCGCTACATCTTCCTCGCTGCTCTCCCTGAGACCAGTGCTTGGCTGCCCTGCGGTCCCCCTTCGTGCTCCTCGTCTGACTACAGCCAGGTCGTGATGCCCAGGCACGTCTGGGAGCCGCTGCTGACCCTGTGCCGGCGGCCGTGTTTGCTCACAGAGCCGTGGTCTTAGCTTGGGCAAGCCCTGCTTTTGTAGACTGGAGGCTGCAGTCTGGTGCAGACGCATCTAAGCCAGCTTTGGAGGAGGTGTTGGTATCTGTGCGGAGAGCATGGAGCACACAGTGCACCGTGTTAGTGTCGCATTTTTCAGTAGCCGTGTGGCTGGGAATTTAGCTGGTTTGCTCTTGCTGTGTGGTTTGGTGGGTCTGCTGCCCTGGTGATGTATGGTGTGCGGCGTGGCTCACCAAGCACCTATTCTTAGGGTGACACCGTGAGAGATGCACACCAGAGCGTGGTGGACAGTCCCCCATTTCATCCTCCTCTTGCTCACTTTTGGCTCTGGGGCACTTCTGGCGTTGGGGCATTTTCATCCGTTGGGGTTCCTCAGGCACGAGGACGATGTTGGCAGTGTCCAAGGAGTTAACCTGGGGCTGTATGCAGCTCCGGCAGGGAAAGGCTCTGGCTGTACATGAAGCGAATAATTTTTAAGGGTCCTTCCCCTTCCCAGGCCCTGGCAGTTATCTGCGGGCTGACAAAATGCCTGGAACGCGGAGACCCGCTGGACATTGACCCGGCTATGCCGAGCTCAATTAGCTGAGGCTATCTGATTGGACTTGGCACAGCCTAATTAGCTTTGGACTCGAACCAGAAACTCAAACCCAAAGGCAGCTTGCAGGCAGACCATCCTTGGCTGCAGCCTGCCCTCAGGGGGAGGCTTTCCCAAGCCTCTTCTCTGCCCCAAGGAGGGGGAGCAACCCACCGACCCTGCCTGCCCGTCCCTCCAGCACGCGGCTGGTGGCGAGGGGGCTTAAACCTTCCCTCCTGCCCAGCGTGTGGTACTGAACCCAGGGGGGTCACGTAGGACCGGAGGCAGCTTCTTTCTCTTGAAAAACGGTGCATGCCATCTAGTTTCCAGAGGGAACTTGCTTTTATTGAAGGTGACGTGGCTCTGGCAGCTGCCTTCCCTATCTTGTCAGGCACCTTCCTGGGTAGGCACCCCGTTCTCAGGCTCTTTCTCCTGGACCTCCAGCTGCGGTGCACAAAGTGGGTGGTTTGTCCCTGAGGCAACTGGCTTGCTCCAGAGTGTGCTCCAGTCATCGGTGGAGATGTGGAGAAGGAGCTGAGATGGGAAGGGATGGCTGTTTTCGGACCCCAGGATCCTTTGTCCATCCGGTTTTCCAGCTCTGTGTGCTCTGTGAGCATTAAGGCACAAAAATGCTGGTGGGAAGGGACCTCCAGGGGCCTGTTGACCAGCCTACCACCAAGCACGGGCTGGGAGGTGGGCATTTCTCCAAGGAGACTCAGAAAAGGATGTTCCCATGGGCTGCCCTTGCACAGCTCCCAGCAGCGAAGCTCTCTGGAGGGATGGCTCATCCCACTTGGATGCTCATGAGATGTCTCCTGACCAGATGACACCTCATGCCCAAGCCAGGCCTGCTGAGTCTCAGTTGAGACATGGGCAGACCCATGTAGCCTTGCAGTCACCTGCTGTCATCCAGTATCGCCTAAGAAAAACTGCCATAACTGATTTTCCGGAAAACTGGTTTTCTGGAAAACCAGTTAGCGGTGTTGCCTTTTGCTGGTCATGGTGCGGCCTGTGGCAGCGCAGCTTCGGGGTGTTGGGATGCCAGATGCATGCTGGCGGTGAGCACCAGCGCCAGCCACCTTGGATCAGTTAAAGCCCATTACGCCAAGTGAATGACTGTAATTATCTCAAATCTGGATTAATGCGTGCGCACAGCACCGTAATATAATCCGTCTGGCCGGTGGTTTGTAGGCCGCTGTTCCTGGAAGCCAGACGCAGAAGGGGATCCGCAATACACGGCCGTCTCCTTCCCCTCTCACCTCCTGCTGCCGTCTCAGACCCCAAGGAGGGAGCTTGTCCCATCGGATGGATCCTGCACACTTAGTGTAGGACATTTTAAAGCGATGTGGGCTGGCAGTTGCTCTCAACGCTGACCGCAGATGGGAGCAGAAGAGCAACTGGGAAGAGTGGAGGTGCTGTCACTCCTGCCAGCGCCTCCGATCAATCCCCGTAATTAGCAAAACCAGGGTAGACGGAGCACTTCCCCCGGCGTCCTGGGGCTCTGCACCACTAGGACCCATCGGCGAGGGGGGAACACGTGTTTTAGCCCACAGATCTCAAAAGCAGTGGCAGGGAGAGCCGCCGGGCTGCTCCCGCTCCTGGTCTTGGCTCATCCCAGATCTCCTGGAGGGAGAATACGGAGAGCTGCTGGGTCCCCTCCCCAGCTGGAGGCAGGGCAGGGCAGCCGCACGTCTGAAGGGTTAATGTTGTGGGAAGAAGCGGGGACATTTATCACTGAATCCCCTGGGCTGTGAGCCCCACGGCGGGCTGTAACCCGGGCACGGGCATGTCTTGTGAGGAGCGGAGCTTCCCCTCTGACGGCGTGGGCCGGCAGCCCCATTTCAGAGCCAGGAGCTCCCGTTTACCTGAGCTCTCAGCACCACCTCATTGCACTCTTTTGGCTGCTTCTTTCCCTGCCTGCTTTGGAGAGGAGTATTTTAGGGCTCAAGGCAGCAGCTTCCCCAGGAGAGGAGCCTGCTTAGCTCCAGGTGTGAGACCCGTCTCCTCTCCACGTCCATGCTCCCGCCCGGCGCCCCGCGTGGGGATGGGACCTGGGTGCTGGGGGGCAGCGGGTGGGACGAGCCGCGGCAGTGGGGCAGTGTGTGATCTGGGTTTGCCGGCGGGCCCGGCACGTGCCACGTGTGCAGCTCGTTACCGCGGGGTCCTGGGGGAGCTTCGACGTGAGACGAAACTTCTCCTCTTTCTGCTAGAGCGAGCCTAATGCTTTCGAGCTCCCCTTGCGTCTCACTGGATCCTGCTTGGTTTTTCATAGCTCAGAGCGTAGCACCCCCTCAAGGGCAATTAGATCACTTCCAATTTGCCCGTAAGCCCATAAAACTGCAATTGAATGTAATTAAAAGGCCATAATGAGCTTCAGCAACCTGCGGGACCACTGCGCTTCTGCTCTAACCATGCTCCTTTCGGAGAACGGGATGGAGTCGGAGAGGCTGCGAAGGTCAGCGTTTGTGGGGAGAAAGAGGAGCTCGAAGCCGAGCTCCCCGGTTCCCAGGACGGGATGGCAGATGTGGGGAAGCACCCAGGTGCCACCGCCGCCACGTACCCGCGCTGGTGATGCCCATCGGGGAGGGCTGAAGGGACCCCTGGGTGCAGCCCTCCAGCTCTGCAGAACAGAGGGAGCATCTTCCCCTCTGCTGGCATCTTTTGCTGCTGTTTTGGCTTCACCGATGCTCCTTGGAGGCTGGAAGGGTGCCAGCAGGTACAAGTCCCCTCTCGGCGTGGCCTGGTTTGCTCCTGGCTGTGTTTGGGGAAGATTAGTGGCAGAGGACGATTGCAGTGTTGGGGGCTCAGCCCTTGTGCTTTGGCAGTGAGGTCTGGGCCCCTCAAGCCTCAAGCCTCCCTTTTGGGGGTGCGTGGGGACACCCCAGAAGATGGAGAGATGCAACCCCAGGTGGGGTTTGCGCAGGGGCTGCTAACACCACCGTGTTTGGGGCAGGGAGCTGGGCTGGGGGCAGCTGCCCCCCTCCCGCTGGCATATGCCAGGCAACGCCTGTGCCCCAAAAGCGCGGGGCTTGGAGGGGACAGCGAGCCCCCGCTTCGGGCTGCTTCTGACTGCAATGGCACGAGCTCAAAAGAGCCGCCGCGTCGAGTGCTTCAGCAGGCGTCTCCCCGGCCCCGCTGCCAGCCCAGGAGCCCTGGCAGCGGCACTACACTGCACCTATTATTGCCGGTTCCTGCAGCGGGTTCCCAGCCAGTAAATTAGGGGCACTCGCTGAGCCGCTGACAGCAGAACAGAGCGCATTGTAAGAGCAAGGACAGCGCTGGCCCTTGAGGGATGAAATAGGAGCCTGTAATTTCTCAGGACTGTTGTGACATCTTTGCACAAGCGTGTGATTGAGTCACATTTGCTTTATCAGCAGAATCCTTGTTTGCCTGGGTGCACCCTCCCCCTCCACCCACTACTGCCAGGCTGGGGGAGAGCCGAGCTGGGCTGCCCGCTCCCCTCCCCCTGGCTTTGCCTTTATATTTGCCTTTCCCTTCTCTCCAAGGGGCTCCTCACACTTTCCATGTGTCACGCTCTCCCGCTTGCTCACGCTTCCTGCTTTTGCCTTCTCCACCCGCCGCCCCGGCTCCGGCCGAGGGGGGCTCGGAGGCTGCCCCGTGTCCTCAAACCGAAGAAACACGGGTGGCGGGTCCTCCACGGATGGGGGAGACGGTTGGTGGTGGGGGTCTGCACGGGGCAGGAAGCCGGGGAGTGCCGGAGGAAGAGGCGTTCGCAAGCGTTTCCTCCGGTGACACGGCAGCTCGCGGGGAGAACAGCTTCTGGAAAATTCCTCTTTGAGTCCTTCCCCCTCGGAGACGGGAATAGCCCCTGTGGGCTTCCGGCTCTGCCAGAGGCTCCGGGAGCAGGCTGTGATTTTACAGGGCTCCTGAGAGGGTGGGATAGGGTTTTTGAGGCAAAAAAAAGACAAAATGAGCCCCCATGCTGGAGCTGAGCATGCTTTGTCAGCCCCGGTGTGGGGTCTGTGCCCCTCCTGCACACACGTGTCCGCAGTGGGGCTGCTCCCCTGCCTCCATGCTAGCTCTGAAGCATCAAACAGAAGCACCCTGTTTTTTGGTGTGGGTCCTGCGGTGGGGGGGTCACCAGACCTCTGGGCATCCAGGCTCTGGCAGGTGATGGCGTGGGTTAGGGGTGAGGGTCTCCCAAAGGGGACCCCGTGGTGCTTTAAGCTGGGCTGCCAAAAAATGGGAACATTGGTGAGCCCGTGGTCACCCACGCAGGTTGCCTCGGAAGTGGCAAAGCCTGGGGAGAGGCCCCCAAACGCCACCCAGCGCTTGCCAGCCCGAGCCCACGGCTGTGACCGCACGATCGTCCTTCCCCTTGGTGCTGGGGAGGTCCAATGTTATCTGCAAAGTTGTGTCCAGAGGAGAAAATAAAATAGGATAGAGAGGGAGAACGGGTGTCAGAGCTGCAGGGACAGAGGTGTCCCAGCTCTGCCCCGTGGGGTCGGGATGCTGCCTGCTCCGAGGAGCGCTGCCGTGAGGTTTGGGGTGGGTACCACTCCGGAGAGCCCGCATCCGCCCTGTCCCGTGGCCTGGTGGTGGGATGCTTTTGCACTTCTTCTTCCCCTTCATCTTCTGGGAGGAGAGCAGAGGTTTCCCTGAGTGGTGGCGGTGGGGACTCAGGCTGGGGGAAGGAGAGGTTGGCGTGCAGAGTGCTGTGGAAAAGCTGCTTGTGGGCACTGTAATCTCATGCCATGGCCCGTCAACCCCGTAAGGTGAAATCCTGGCAGGAGGCAGCAGCTAACGCCTGTTGATCGCTTGCAAGGGTCCGGGCTGGCAGCACGCTGCTGAATTTCCTCCAGCCAAGAAAACCGCCTGGAAGGGGACCCTGATGCTGGGCTCGAAACCCCGAAACGCGCCTCTGCTCCCCGCTGGGTTTGGCGGCTGCCGTGCCGAGTGGTCTTGCCGGCGGGTTTTGACTGGCTCGGACGGGAGGGGGGGAGCTGGGGGTGAGAAGCCGTGTGGCTTTGAGGTTTCAGTTTGGTCGAAGTGAAACCCGGCAGGAGGAAGAACCCACCAGGAGCAGAGAGCAGCCAAAACCAAGTTTCTCACCGTCCCCGAGCGGCTTGAACCGCCGTGGCGTCGCCCAGCACTTCTCAGGGGAAAGTGCCGAGCGCGGCTGAAGGAACTCTCCCAAAACTCAGAGCAGGTTCCTGAAGAGAAACTGCACGTGGTGATTTTTTAAATGCCCACAAAATGACACATTTCTGTGTGCTGTCCCCTGTGCAGACTTTGGGGGGGTCTGAGAGGGATGTTCTCGGGTTTGTCTTTGTGCTCAAGTCCAGAAGTGTAAAAAGAAAAAACAGTTCATGGTACTTTTTGGTGAAATCACAGCTGCTCAGGACCAACGTGCTTGATTGCACTGCGGTCCAGTGCTCCTACACCCTTTTGCCTGTCGCTGTGGCAGCGATACTCAGAAGGGATGTATGGATAACGTACAACTGCATCTTCTGATGTCTTGTGGCATCTGTTCCCAGGGATGGCTCTGCCATGCGCCTGGCGCCCGGGTGGTTTAAGGGGGTCGGTTGCCTCTCCTCGCTGGGCAAAGTGCTATAAATGCAGTTTAATGTGCTTGGGCCACAAGATGATGCTTGTTTCTTGGAGCCATGGGTGGTTTTCTGGGATAACAGCCACGCTGTGCCGCACAGGTCGTCTCCCTGAGTTTGCCCAAGTCAGGCGCTGTCAGGTCCGCAGCAGCAGCCACCATTGGAAGGGGAAGAGGCAGTTCTTGCTCCATCTTCGCTTCAGTTCTCAGCTGTGCTGGTGTAAATTGAGAGCAAACTTACTCAAGATTGTAGGCCAGGGGCTATTTAAATTCATCCGCTGTAAACATGCTCTCTGTTCGCTCCAGTTTTTGATCAGGGACAAAAGTGAGGACCTGACCTCTTGTGGTCACTATATTCCCATGGCAATTTTCAGATGAAAACTATGGTTGAACCCTTGTGCCCTGCCCAGATTTGCTGCCTGCCTGTCGGTCTCAGCATCCCGTGCCGTGGTTTGCTGTGCTGGGGAAGGAGAAAGGAGGGGAGGTGGGAACCTCCATCAGTTGAGGTTCCTTGGATGGAAAGCACATGAGGAGATTTCTGTACTACTTTTGAGGAATGAGAGCAAATGGACAGTGATTTTCACTGCCACGTTTATTTAGGGAAACTCACCACCCGCAGAGGCATCGAAAGAAGGAACAGTGCTCGGTGCGCTGCATTTCTGTGCAGATTCACGTGCATTTGAGTGTCAGAGTTTTGAACCTTGTCAACACCAAAGTGACACTTGAGAGCGAAAGCCTAATCTCAGCTGCTGGTCCCGATTCCCTCCAAACGTGGCCCCACAGCGGTGCAAAGCCCTAACACGAAGGGCTGACTTAAGGAAGGGAGTGGCAACCCAAATTTAGAATTTCCTGCTGTTTAATACCCAGAATTGATCTGCGTTCTGATTAAGGAGGAAGAGGTGCTGCAGAAGAAAAAAAAAAAGGGGAAAAAAAAAAAAAAGCGGAAGCAGGGGGGTGCGGGCGGCTTTCCAAATCTCGGCTGGCGTCAGGGCTGGGTGCGTGGGGTGCTTGCACCGTGGCGGCTCCCTGGAGCCCGGGGGTGCCTGCAGACCCCTCTCATCCCACTGGGACGGGCTGTGGGGTTGTGTCCTGGGTCCACAACCCTCCTCGGCTGCAGAAAAGCATGGGTCTGGGAGTCTGTTTGTGCTTTGAGATATGTTTTTTTTAACTTCCCCTCTCAGAAGCAGACTGCCGAGCCACCGAGCTGCTGAGTAAACTCCCTGGATATGCGAGAAAAGGTTTTCCAGCAGAGCTAGGTCACTGTAGTTTTACTGGCAAAGCCTCTTAAGCATAACTGAAGATTATACTGGCGAAAGCTTTTGCTGGTACAGTTTATTCTGGTACAAATGAGCTATCCTGGGAAAAAAGCACCTCTTGCTGTTGTAATAGTTTCTGCTTTGGGACATTTTGTGGTCTAGAAATGTTAAAATCACAGCCCTTCTTGATATTGCTGTGTCAGCAAAAGCTGTTATTAGCTGTCGGGCTGCTGCAGACATACCCCGGCCAAGCAGCAACACTTGAAGAGTCCCGTGCGCTGGGTGATAAAATGCAACAGGAAAGTTGGTCGGATGCGTTCAGCAACCACAGCTCCCGGGGGATCTAACCTGTCCATCCGGGCCGCGTCCCGACATGGATGTTTGCTGGTCCAAACTGGAGGTTTCTGCTGTTGGCCCCAAGAATGCCAAGGGGATGGAAAACAGCAGTAAAGCTGCCCAGGGACATTTGGTACTTGTCTGCACTGGTCTGAGTGTCTGATGCAGCCGGATGAGAATGGGGACAAATGTTTTATACAGATGTTTTCTTCCTTTATTGAAAATTAATAATAGTAAAAAAGCGCCGTCTGTCATGGAGTGAGGAGGGGGAAAAAAAAATACAGGGAAGGTTGATTCAGCAGTTGAGGTGCTAGCCTGGGTCTTGCAATACCCGGGATCTATTCCCAGCTTTGGCTCCAATTTCCCGTGTGACCTTGGTGAAGGTCACGGAAGGCTGTACCCTACTTGTGCCGCCTGTGTCTGCTCGCGGGGCTGCTGCCTCCTCGGGGGCATTGCTCTCCCTGTACCTCAGTTTCCCCACCTGTGAAGCAGGGATGACGGCATCCAAAAGAGATCTTGCAAAGGCAGGTATCATCTGCTGAGGGAAAGGGCAGCGATGAGCACCATGCCAGAAAAACAAGACTCAGGCTTCTTATCTTGAGGCCAGATCAAACCCCGCTGGCTCTAGTCTCTGTGCAATGGTTTCAGCTGAAGCGTGTTCCTCTGCCGCGGAGGAGAGCTGAAGGCACGCACATGGCTCCGTACAGCCGCATAACTCGATCGCTTGAGATGGATCATGTGGCCCTGCCCTACATGTCTTGCTCTTGGGGGAAAATTCCCATCCAAATTTTGTGGCTCGCAGGTTCATAGTTTAGCGAAAGAAAAAGAGCTTCATTGCAAATTCTTTAGCTGCTGAAGAGCTCTTGTTTCCGATCTCCCAACTGCCATGGGGCATCTTATAAGATATATAGAGGTCGTTGTGTTTAAACAAAGGACACACAGAGAAAATAGCTGCAATTTATGGGTGCGGCAAGAGGGGAAATGCTTTGAGAACTATTTTTTTTTTTTTTTTTTAGAAACAGGCACAGAGTTTATTTTGGTCAAGAGATAGTCACACACAATGGCTTTAAATGACAAAACTACGCAAGAAAAACAAAATAGTCTCATACTGCTTGAACTGAAAACGCATTTGGGAGAATACCTCTCCCGTTTGCTGCAGTCCAAGCGGTGTCCATCAGTTTGGGGGTTTACTTGTTTCTAGTAAGGATATTTACTCAGTCTAGGCTTTTTTCCTTTTGAAATGTATTTTTTTTCTAGCGCACCTTTAGCATTCAAGGTCCTATAGGATGCTTCTGATGAGTGAGGAGGGCGGACTTCTCCTGTCCGGCTCTGGATCCCCATCTCTCCACCTCAAGTCATTATTTTCCCCAAATGCAAAACCAAACCCGTTTCCATATTTGCCGGCTGGTTGGAGGTAAATGTTTGCCATTGCTGCCGCGCTTACAGCGAGGTTTTGGGCTGCAGAGGAAGAAGCGTTTGGATGAGGAGTGGAAAATTCCCAGTGTCCAAGGGGTTGCTTTGAACCGGGCTTTGAGGCATGATGCTCTGAAGGAGTTCAGGTCTGGTTCAGATTTCAGAGCGTTTGGCCAAGGGTTTTGGGTGAAAACACACCCAAACGTGTCTGTGCCTACATACGCTTCTCCCCGGCCGGCCTGTTCAATGCAGGGTTACTCCTCCTCTCGCCTCCTTTCCTTTTTGTTGTTGTTGCCTGAATTATTTTCTCCAGACCAGCCCTACCACACACACCCAGTTCCTTGCTGGGTGCTGGGGATCGCGTCTGCTGGGAAAGCAAGGTGTGTAAACAGGATGGGTGAGGGGAGCCGGCTCGGAGGCGCGGGGCGCCCGGGGACGGGAGCTCCCGCGGTACCCAGGGGATGGGTATTTTGGGAGTGGTGCCGGCCCCACACGTGCTTTGCTTTCTGATGTGCTTGAGTAGGCACGGGCTGGTCGCCAGTAACCTGCCTGTGACCTCTCCTGCCTTTAATATTCAGGATCTTTTAAAAGGAAGGACTGTGCTTCACTGCCTTCCCTTTGCCGGCAGGTCAAGTGCCTGTTTCCCCTGGTCGGGGGATCCCGCGCATCCTTGGATGGTGTCCACCCCTCACCTTGGCTAATGGGTGTTTCTGGGGGTCCTTCGCAGAAGGGCTGGCTGGGACCCCGTACCCAGACACACGGCTGCTGCAGAATGAGCTCCCGCCGTTCCCCCCGGGCCCAGGCTGGTGGCAGGGGCACAGCCCGCATCCCCGGAGCACATCGCAGCGCCCAGCCCCGCTCCTCCTCCCAACTGTTTAAAGACACCAAAAAGCAGAGAGCCGGGAAGCACGGTCCCGCTGTGCTAAACCCCAGGAGCAGACCCCGAAGCCTCAAGGAATTTCCCGGGGTTCCTGTTGTGCTGCCCCCGCGTCACTCAGCCACGGGTGACATGGTGGCTGGCGGTTGTTTTATATCAACATCCTGTGAGAGCCGATGTGAGGCCAGCCCCCCAGGGACAGGGATGCTCGCCTCCACCGCGGCCACAGAGACGCCTGCCAGGGCCGGCGGTGCCGGCACATGGGCTCGTTTTGGCATTGATGGTGGCACCTGGCTGGAGCACAGGGTCTGGGTATGTGTCCCCTCTCTGTCCCAGACAGGAGAGGACATCTGTGCAGAGGGAGCTGGCAACATCCCAGCCCTGGAGCCTAATCCCCATTTTTGCATCCAAGCCCCCTCCCCTTCTCTGCCCCGTGCCCCGGGGATCCCGCTTCTGGCTCTTGTCTGGGAGTTTAAGGAATTATCTGTGCAGGGAGCGAGCCTCTCCCGTGGCGTGTGTAATCCTGTTATGTCTACAGCGGGAAAGGCGGGTGGGAGGCGTGCTGGGGACGGCTGGGCTGTGCGGGGGACACGCGCCGCGGGGGGCTCTGGGCACCAGGACAGCACGGCTGCCAGTGCCTCTGCGCGGGGAAGCCTTGGGGGGTCTCTGCGCCCCACCAGCACATTCGTAAGGCGGGGATGGGGCTCAATGCATCAAGGCTGGAAAGAAGGTGCCAGGGCAGGAGGTGTGACTATGTGGGGTGCAGCAGCGTGATGCTGGGTGCAGCAGTGGGACGCTGGGTGCAGCGATGGGGTGCTGGGTGCAGCAATGGGATGCTGGGGGCAACGATGGGACGCTGGGTGCAGCAATGGGATGCTGGGGGCAACGATGGGACGCTGGGTGCAGCAATGGGATGCTGGGGGCACGGCTTTTTGCGAGAGGAGCATCGCTGCCTTACTGGGCCTTCACTTCCCCATGCTGGGGTTTCCCTGCCAGGATCGGTGATCTCCGAGGAAGATTGCCGGGGCTGGGCTTGCTGTGGGTTCGGCAAGCGTGTTTCCCACAGTGTAACGCTTGTATGCTAATCGCTCCAAAGTCCCGGGGAGACATCTGACCCCACGCAGGTGACTGAGGACAATATTTCCCAGAATTTAGTTAACGTTGGGGCCTGTAGCCAAAAGCAGTGGCTCCCAGATTCCCCTGTGAACAGCCCCTGGCCCAGCGGCTGTGCCGGTGCCTCCCTCTCTCTGGGTCTCGTGTTTGCTGGTGTGAACTGGGGGGGTCCCGGTGGGTGTCGGGGCGAGCGATGGCGATGCCGCGGGGCCCCTGCCCCTGCTGCCCGTCCGCCCCCGCCGCCTTCCGGCAGCTTCTCCTCGCAGCCTGCCCAGGGGCCACGAGCCAGCCCCTTCCTCGCTTGGGATTGTTTTGCAAGCAGCGTGACAGGATGAGGAGGAAATGTGCCAGGAATGGCTCCATGTCTCCTCTCAGGAGAATCGGAGTCTATTTTTAACCCCCCCTTCCCGCCCCCCCTCCTCCCGCTCCCCCGGGACGGCGGAGCCGCTGGGGCGCAGGCAGACACAGCCCGTCCGCTGCTGCCTGCAGAAAGCTGCTACCCGCGCAGCAGGCAGGCGTGTTCCTCCTTGCCAACACACGCAGACTTCCCCATCGCCCACTCGTGCCCTGGACGGACGCACAAACCACACGTGCAATGCACAAACATGCTCTCGCCGCCAAACCGCCCTCCCCGTCGCCGCAACGTGGGTGTGCTGCCGGGCACGCAGACCCTCTGCGCTCCCCACGCGTGACCTGGCCCTGCGATGCTGTGATAAATATGAATTATCCTGCAGCATGGAGGGCATCTGTCTGCTCCGGTGGTGGGGTTTCTACCCGTGCATCAGCCAGAGCAGCGATGCCGCCTCAGCAGCAGAGTTTGGAGCTGGGGTATAGCGGGTGAGCGAGATGGAGGAGGGCGGTGACAACTGGCTCTTGAGTTAGAAATGCTCTCAGTGCCTGTCTTCACACCTGCGTGGGTACTCCACCAGAAGGTGGTTTTGAAAGCTGGAGGATGCATTGGGAATTTCGGGGGCAGGTTGAAAAGCAGCCCCTCGGCAGGGCGAGGAGCGAGGGGCTGCTGCTCAGGGCTTGCTGCGGCGATGTGTCAGAGTCTGTCCTAGACAGGAGGCTCAACCCGTTTCTCTTTCCTCTCCTACAGATTTCTCCAACCAAGTCAATTCCACATCCCTGAACTCTCCCACAAGCCGGGGGCCCATGGCCACCCCATCCCTCCACCCGTCCATCGGGCCGGGCATCGGCTCCTCGCTGGGGTCCCCGGGCCAGCTCCACTCACCCATCAGCACCCTGAGCTCACCCATCAACGGCATGGGACCTCCGTTCTCCGTCATCAGCTCCCCCATGGGCCCGCACTCGATGTCCGTCCCCTCCACCCCCAGCCTGGGATTCGGCACCAGCAGCCCGCAGGTAAGGGGAAGGTGACGGGGATGTTGCTGCTGCCTGTTTAGCTGGGGAGAAGCCACCTCCATGGGTTCCTGATCCAGACCTGGCTCTGGTCTCCCCACTGCAAGCCCTGGCCAGGGAAGCACAGGGAGATAAACTCCATTGCAGGCAGTGCAGGCAGGTGCTGAAGGGTGGCAAAAAGCAGAAGGCCAAGGGGGAAACTAAGGCGGAGGCATCCTGCTCCTCTGGCCAGAGCTGGGCGGCTGCAGCCACCTTTGGGGCTGCCCTGGGTGGGCTACCAGCGACCAGTGCTGCTGGAGTGCGGCCATCCATCATCTCTCATCGCTAGTCCCCTCCAGTCCTGCCCTGTCTGTCCCTAGGCTGGGGGTAAAAGGGGAGCAGTGACTACCCCCGGGTCACCTGGGGGCTGGCGTAGCTCTGGCAGGGGCCAGAGCCACCCTAGGACTCTGCACCCCGTGCTGCTCACCCGAGCAGTCCTGTCCCCTCCCCGGGATCTGGCACGTCCCCTCCGGGGCCAGCCCGCGGTGCCCACGGCACGCGCTGAGGGGTCCCCTGCCCGCTGCCCCTTTCTCCTCGCAGGGGAAGGACTGGCGTTCGCTGGCTGAAGATTGTGTAAAAAACCTCCAACTATGGAGAGATAAGCTGTTTTTAAAAATAGCAAGATCGGGGCGCGCTGGCCAGCCCCTGCCACCTGTTGCTGGCTGCTCACACTGTATATGTTTAGTAAAAGGGCAGATTAAGGAATTGGCCACCACCTGCCGCGTGCTGCGGGTTTATTTATTCCAGGCCCTCTCTGGGAGTCAAACACCTGCCGGCACCTTTATTTTTAAATATTGGCCTGATTTATTTCCAGAGATAACAGGTCTTTCTACCCAGGGCTGGGGAGGGCTGTGCTGTTCTGAGTCCCGGCCCCGGGGACCCCCAGGCAGCTTCCCCAGGACCCAGCATCCCCGTGCCGGCCAGAGAGGCGGCAGCTTTATTTGCCTTTCGATGGGCTTCTACCATGCAGGATCCGGCCCGTGACCCCCATAGATGTGTGGGGACCTGCACCCCGCAGCCCAGTGCGGCTGGGTCCGGCTGGGGCCCGCTCCCTGGTGCGGGAGATGAGCGAGGTGGACATGCCACCTCCCGTCCCGTGGCTGAGGGAAGGGGAACCGAAACGGCGCCTGGGAACGTGCAGCCAGAGCAAAATTAGCAGTGAGAGTGCCAAAATGGTGGGGAAGGAGTGGAAAGGGGGGATGTGAAGCAAGGCAGGGGTGAGCCACAAGCCAAGGAGGAAACGGGGAAGGGGCAGGGGCGATGCACCCCCAGCGTCGATTGTAAGGCACGGTTTGCTTTGGGGACCGGCGAGCCAGGGGAACTGAAATAAAATGCAGCCACAGGGCAGAAAGGGGAATTGAGAGCGTGGTCAGATGGTGCTGGGGAGCGAGCTAGCGGCTCCGGCTCTCTCGGCATGGCGCAAGCGCCCGTCCTTTCTTCAGGGACTTGTCTTAAGTGGTTTTCCTAGAGGTGACACTTAGGAGGTCTTCAGCCTAATGGCTCCTGCCATCTGTTCCCTGTCTGGGCGCATTAGGTCCCTGTCCCTGTCCCTGCAGCGGGCAGAGGCGCCCACCTGGGCCCGCGGAGGAGTGCGGGAGGAGGAGGAGGAGGAGGGTGCAGGCAGGCAGCAGGGCTGATGCTCGGAGGGGAGCGCAGCCCCCCTGCGCCACTGCACCGGTCGGCAAAGCGCCGGGGGGTAATGAGGCGTGCGGCCCCCGTCGCCGGGCGGGGATGGCACTGATGGAAGGTGGTTTGAATCAGATGGCAGATGCCACTTGCCATCAGGCCATGCCTCATCGCCTCTGGAAAGTCAGCAGAGCAGAAGTGCCCTACCGCACCTCAGGCGTGCGAGGTGCAGTAGGTCCCGCAGGGTGGGTCCCCTCTACCCCAGCTCCTGCCGGCACTGGGGTGGGAAGGAGCCGTCAGGCTCCCAAAAGCCAGGGTGCTTTCCCTCTTCCGTTTGGTCTGGTGGAGGCAAAGAGCCAGCAGCCCTTGATGTCAGCACCGGAGGATGCTCAGAGCGCTCCCGGCCCCCTCCCTCCAGCACCGTGCACTTTCTGGGACCTCGCACAGCTTCCAAAGGCAGCCCCAAAATCAGGGCACGAGGCAGGGTGTCCTGCTGCGGGGTCCCAGCACCCAGGGAGCCCCCAGGCCGGGGGTGAGGTGTGTGGGGCAGGAGCTGGCTGAAAGCAGGGGGAGTTTGCAGTGGTGAGCAAGGTCCCAGCTGGACCAGGAGGCTAGACCCAGCAGCTCTGCTGCTTGCTAGGATTTAACATATATTTAAACCCTCTTACCTACAAATTCTGGGAAAACAGGAAAAAAGCACAGGATTTTCAGTAAGAGCTGCAAGGGAGGGACTTTCCGCACGGTTTGCAGGGCTGTGCTGGCGCAGCCGCCCCAGGCATTGCTGGCAGCAGCTCGGGGCGCCCGGGGGTGAGCGGGGAGAGATCAGACACAGGATTAGGCTTTTCCAGAGCTGCTCTCTGCCTTTGCACAATGCTCTTTGTAAGGGTGCCTGGGGGACCAGAGAAAGTTTGGGGTTTTTTTGGATGGGAGGAGAAATAAAACTTTGCTTGACAGAAGGGACAGGATTTGCTCCCTGGTGCAATGAACTGAACAGGGAAGGGAGAGGAGCCGAGGAGTCCCGGCGTTGCTGGGGAAGCAGAGCACTGGTTCCTCCCTTGTCCCCGCTCGCTTGCTGAGCTGGAGTTGTCCTGCCCCGGAGCAGAAGTGCTGTGCCAAGGCAGGGGGCCGCTGCCTGCCCTTCTGCCTCCTCCCTGCCTGCACGTGCTGCTGGTTTCGCTCGGCGGCCGCCAGCGAGGAGGGGAAGGCACGGGGCAGGCGCCGGGGCGGTGTGGGAACCCCGGGGTGCACATGGTGCCTTCGCTGAGGTTTCGGGCCAGCGCTGCGAGAGGAACTGATGACTTCCCCCACCCCAGCCCGGGGCTGACTCAGCTTGGACCGGGTTGTCCTGCTGATGCACGGGGCCGTGGAGGGCGGCGGGACCCCCCACCCTCCTGGGCTGGTACAGGGGCTTGCTCTGCCCCTTGTCCCCCCCAGATGCTCTCAGGGGGCTGCTTGGGCGGACTCTGTGGGCTGCTGGTGGCAAAAGGCTTACCTTCAGCAGGCAGATGATAGCCTCTGCCCTTGTTTCCATGCGCCAGTGGCCAGTGACGCAGTGCGACAAGAGCCATAGCCGCCAGCTGCACCTGGGAAATGGCTCTGTTTCCCAGAAAGTGCACTGGGAGGAATTGCTGGAGCTGGTGACCCCGAAGCCATGGAGGGATGTGCCACAGCAGTGCCGGCAGCCCCTGCTCGCAGGGTAGCACAGAGAGAGTCTCTCTGCCTGGGGACCCACAGATCCCAAAGAGAGATGCTCCTGCCTGGGGATCTGCTCGTCCCTCCCCTCTCTGCGCTATCACAGAGTAACCGAATGGCAGCTAAAGCCCAGGAGCGTATCCCTCACCGGCACCGGCTCCCGGCTGCCTTTGATTCATCAGCTGGCATGGGGAGGGCGGGAGAGGGAGGCAGATCCATCGCATTTCTCCAGGGTGGGTTTACCTTGCTCTGTTCTGTGGTTATTAGTCATCTGCCTGCCAAATATTCCCCACCAGCCTGGAGACTTTAAAGCCAGAGGAACGGCTGCGCTGCTCTAATTGACAGATCACAAGCCCTGGGACTTCCCTGAATTAATTTGTGACAAGTGCAATTGCTGAGTATCTCTATTAGGGTAGAGGAACACAACAAACCAAAGCACAAATCCTGCGTATCCAGCCTGGATTTAGAAGTTGGCAGGGATGGAGGCTCTGCGACAGGAGACAGCCAGAGCGGTCCTGGCCGGCGCTGTGTCCCGGGCTGACCGAGCCTGGCTCCCCCGTCCACCCCAGACCTCCTTGAACCTGCCCTGGGCTGGGCAGGGTTGCTCTGAGCTTGTCTCTCATATCAAGATGGGTCAGTCCTATGTCTCCATGCCTCAGTTTCTCTCTGTACATGAGGGAATGACAGCCCTGCCCTGCCCTGCTGCACAGGGCGATGTGGGAATCAACTCAGGAATCCTTCACTCAATAGCAGTACCACAGGGCCATGCCAGCACCCAGCTTCCACCCAATTCTCTGCTTTCTTCACCGACTGTTGGGGACCAGGCTCACTGGGGAGGGAAGGAGAGGCGTGTGGACAGGCTGTTGGAAGGCTGGAAGTCGCAGAGAAGCGTCCCACCCAAGCCAGCTCTGGAAAACCAGGCCCCATTGCATCTGGGATCTATTTCTTTGCTGTGAAGCTTTCCTTTGGAGAGATAATGCTAAAAGGATGTCTATGAATTGCGGAGCTAAAGTGCGAGTGTCCTGGCCTTCATCATCCATGCAAGTGCGCGCTCCCAGCCAGCAGCTCTCCCACGAACCATCACTGCAAATCATCTTCCCTGCTCTGCATCCCGAGGCAGCGTGAAGCTGGGGTGGCTTGCAAGAGCCTGGCTAGGGGGGCTGTGCCGGGGCTGTGCCATGGGCGGGGGTCCGGCAGTGCAGGAGGAACTGGCCTTCCCCTTCAGTCATGCAGGAGCATCCTTCGTGGGGCTGGCGGTGTCAGCCCTGCGTGGCTCCTGGTTGTGCACGGGGGACCGGCCATGTCCTGCTCCTTCTGCCCCGGTGCCGGCAGTGAGACCTGGTGGCACCCTGCTGCCAGCTCAGAGCCGCACTGGCTTTTATGCCAGGGCAGCAGATGAGCGCTTGTGCCTTTGGTCACTGGACACGTGTGCCCGAATCCTCCTCTTGGTTCAGCTTTGTGGGTGGGTGTTTTACACAGCGCGTTTCCCCATTGGAAGCTTGTCCCCTGCTTGCCCCCCTGCTCCATGTCTGAGTGCATGGGCAAGCCCTGCTGCGGAGCTGGCTCAGCCCCGCATCCCCGTGCCCCGTCTCTTCGCTGAGCACTGTGCTTCTGTCTTGACAGCTCAACTCACCCATGAACCCCGTCAGCAGCTCAGAGGACATTAAGCCACCCCTGGGGCTCAATGGAGTCCTCAAAGTGCCAGCACATCCCTCAGGAACGATGGCCTCCTTCACCAAGCACATATGTGCCATCTGCGGGGACAGATCTTCAGGTAAGGCTGGTGCCTGCCCCGGGAGGGGCTCACAGCGGCATGTGGATGCCCTGGGAGAGTGTGGCGAGGCTTTGCATGGCTCCCCGGGTCCCTACAGCGCAGCGAGCACATGTGGGGACTCTCCATTTGGAGAGGAGCCGCCTGTGCCCTCAGAGGAGAGGATGAAAAGTCCCTTATTGACCAGCTTCCCCCAGCCCGTCTGGTCTGGGGCAGGCTCTGAGCCGAGCGAGGAGACCCCAGGTCTCTGCTTAGCAGTGATGTTATATCCTCAGCCCTGAGCAGCCCAGCCCCTCTGAAGACGCAGCATTAGTGAGCGTCCCTCTCTCTCCCCATCCTTTGATCCATAGTGGTCTTGTCACATAGTGCCAGATAAAAAGATGTACTTCACATGGAATCCTTCCACTCGTGGGAGATAGATAAAGATGTGCTAATTCCCTTTATTCTCAAGCTGTTTTAAAAGCTTTCTGCTCCAGAAGTGCTCTGGTCGCTTAGTTTGTGAGGTCCTTGGGGACACGTCCCGCGCCTGTCAGGCTCTGGGGCTGGACGAGGAGGGTGGGCGCGTGGTGCAGGACAGGCTGGGCCGTGTGTCTGGCGTGGGGAGTCCGGACGTGGCGTGGGGGGTGCAGGGGGGCCCCCCTTGTTTCACTGCTGCGCTGCCTCACCCCTGATGTATGGCTAAGAAATGGTGAGGGCTTTTCCTGGATATAAGGCAGGTTGTAGCCCACGGAGGGCATCCTGATTTTATGGAAGTCAAGTCAAGGCAAAACCACCGCTCTTTAGCTCCTGCTCACGGCTCTGAGAAACCTCTGCTTTCCCCAGACACGGCTGGGAGAGGCCCTTGGAAGAGCTGATGGTCTTTGTGGGGAGCGAGAGCAAAGCGGGGAGCTGGGGGCACCCGGGACACTCAGCGAGTCCTTTTAACCCGAGTCGCATCCCCCTGCAGGTAAACATTACGGGGTTTACAGCTGCGAGGGCTGCAAAGGCTTCTTCAAGCGCACGGTGCGGAAAGACCTCACCTACACCTGCCGCGACAACAAGGACTGCTTGATCGACAAGCGCCAGCGCAACCGCTGCCAGTACTGCCGCTATCAGAAGTGTCTTGCGATGGGGATGAAGCGAGAAGGTAAGGCAGAGAGATCCTGGCCCGAGCACCCATGGGTGCTGCAGGTCCCTTTCCTTCGTTAGGAGGCTCCAGCAGGCTCCTGCCTGTTGGCAACGTGGCAGCACCTTGTGCACCAGAGCCAGCGTGAGCCTTGCCAAGGGCTGCCTGTGCCGGGGTGCCAAAAGCGTGCACGTCTCATTTATGTTTTGCTTTTGCGCCGCAGTCAGGGCTTCTTATGGGCTCCAAAACAGCACTTAAGTCCCAGAATGGTACCCAGGTGATGGATGGTTGCACATTAGTAAATGAGCCAGCATCCAGAGGCACCAAGCACAGCACTGGGAAGCAGGGGGGCAATGAAGGCAGGCGGTGCTCGCGAGGTTGTTTGCTGCCCTGGAACTTGCACTCCCTGTTTTGCACCGGCTGCCACGTGTTGGGAGCAGCGATGGCAAATACACAGAGCTCTTCCCTTTCCCTGCAGAGCTCCATCAAATAGAGGTGCGAAAGCTGTCAGAGCTGAGTGCATTTTGGGTGGCAAATGCTGCTACCTGGCCCGGCCCTTCTTTCTCTGTGCAACACGGGATGTTGCATCCTGGAGAACCAGAGATGATAAGGGGACATTGGCAAGATAAAGATCACATTTAATTCACTGGTTACTAATCACCGTGCTGCCGGGGAGGTGAGAGGCTCCTGCGCGTGTCCCAGCTGCGCGCTGTTTGCAGTGCACACCTCGCTCAGGACGGGCAGGGAGACTCAGTGAATTAGCGTCCTTCTCATCAGAGTCCACCGCTCGGGCATCGGCACCGAGCACCGGCTGCTCTAACTCAGTTGCATTCCCTAGCAGTAGCAATAATGGATTTTTTTTTTATTGGGAGGAAAAAAGAAATTCAGTCTCGTAAAAAGATATCCCTCCCCTTACTGGAATTTAAATTTAGGATCTAAAACTCCCTGGCAGTGCCTCTTTTAAATGCTCTTTTTAAATGCTGACTGCGTCTCTTTTAAACTGCTGGCAGAACAGGCTTTTACCAGACATGATGTGAAAATGACCCCGTGGTGCTGCTCAGTTCTCTGCTGCCTTCTCCCCTTACATCTTCAGAGCCACACTTGCCTCCCTGACCGGCCAATAAACCCATCGCTCTGCCGAGTCGCTCTGGTTGCTGCGAGCAGCGCTCCAGCCCGGGTCTCTTTGAAGAGCACTTAGTCTTGTCTGGAGCGTTGATTAAATAGGGCAGTGCCGGAGCTGCGCTGAGTGTTGAGCAGACCCCGCCACGCTCGATTTACAGGGTTACCTAAGGACCCACGGCGCGCAGAGTCTTCAAATGTCAAAGCCGTCTCTGCTCGAGGTGTGGGGGGATTGCAGCCGGCTGGGAGGCGAGGGCACCCAGGGGACCTCCCTGGCCCTGCAGAGCTTAACCCTTCGGTGCTCAGAAACGAAGGTTTCTGGCCCAAGCAAGGATGGGTTGCACAGGAGGCAGCGGCTCTGCCAGGTGTGGCTGTAGGCAGAGACCTCGTTGGAGAGAGCACGTGGTTGGAGGGAGTGGAAGAGTTGATAACGCGTTGCTTTTGATAGAAACAAAACGCACAGCTGGAACCTCCAAGGAACACCACCGGGCAGAGCTTAGGGTGCTCATGGCCCCTTCCCCACACTTACCCTAAACAATGCATGTTTGATAGAGGGTTTCTCTGTGACAAAGAAAAGCTGCTCCTTGGAGCCATCACCATGGAGTGGTTGCAAGGTCTTCCAACTCCTCATCCTCTGCCCTTTCCTCGCTCCTGTCTTTCTTGTCCTGTTTGCATCATTTCCAGCTTGGTGGGAAGGAGAAAACCTCTAGTCTTAAATGGAGAGATTGAGACATTCAGAAAATGCCTCTAAAGATGAGCGGAACAGTGAAGGCACGGTGCTTCGTGTGCGGGGGGCTGGCATTGCCCTGGCTGCTTCGCAGGTGGGCAGAGCCATGGAGTGCGCTGGATCCTGCGGGAGGTGTGTGGCAGGAGGAGGAAATGGAGACTCCGGTGACTAAGTGACTCAAGCCAAGAAGTCTCCTGTGTGTTCAGCAGCAGCACTTGCTTCTCAGGGGAGAACGCAGGGGTAGGTAGATGTGGAGCATCCCATTAGGCTGGCATTGCCGCTGGAGCCTTGCACCGGCAGCTGGAGACCCGCTTTCCTTTCAGACCCCTAGAACGTCGCAGCTGATGTCTGTAGGGAAGGGAACACAGCAGTAATGCTTTAACTCTGTAGCCTGCACTGACATCCTGTGATCGGGTACCTGCTTCGTGCCTACCGTTAACGGTGATTGCATGGGCAGCACCACTAAAATTATAGGTCCATTAATTAATTTCTAAATGGTGGTGGAATTCTCCAGGGGGCACGTACAGTATGAGGACTCTATTAATTCATCTTGATTAACATTATCACAATGAATACCAAATGAATTCATAACGATCAGCCAATTATTTAAAAGTGTGACAGATGGGATCTTCGTAACTCTAGAAGTGCACTCTGGCGGTGCTGGCTGATCTTCTGATGCTGGCGTTGCACGAGGAGGGCTTCAGAGAAGGGCAGAAAGCCGGTGCATCGACAGTCAGTAGATGTTTGGGGTATAATCCCCATGTAGGGAAGCTGGAATAACTCCCCCAGTCCCCAAATAAAGCTCTCTCTTGTTACAAACCTAAAAATTCACAATGTCTCATGGCAAGTTTGATGTCCTAGTGTTGTCCTAGACCTGAAAGTGAGTAGTTGGATCTCGCTAAGCTTTGGCTTTGAGCAGCTCTTGAGTTTCACGTGTGATATCCCCCTAGTTTGTCAACAAAACATCTCCTTCCCATTGCATCCGTCCCAGCTCACTGCCGCTGCCCATCCACTTCGGTAGCCAGGAGCCTTGTCCTTGTCATTATAGCAGTCCTGCTGCCTCCACACCACCTCTGTTTTGGGGAACAGTTTTGGGCTAAATCCTGCATTGCTAGTTCCTTTTGCCTAAATACTCACAACATAGCTGGTTTTTTATCCTCTAGTGTAAACTGTTGCGTCTTTTAAGTAACAGAGCCAGGGTAATGGGCCTCATTTCCCTAAAAAATATCTTGCTCTGGAGACCTAATTTATAGCTCTGTAAAGGCATAGCCGATTCCTGCTGGGGAAGTATCTCTCCTGTAGCCCAAAGGTATTTGTATGTTGTGAAAGTACAGTAAAACCCTCTGAACTAAGTACTACAGCTCTGGTGAGAGAATAAGGCATCCTGCGTGGTGGTGAGCAGTGCTGTGGCCTGCAGAGTGGTGCTGGGAAGAAGAGGGGTGAGGGCCACGTTTGTACCCAAAAACCTGTGCCAGAAGGTAAAAGGAAAAGGCTCTCAGGTAGCTAAGAAGTTGGCTTAAAAGAGTAGAGGCACCAAGACGTCTTGGGCAGCTGATGGAGCTCTGGAAGGGTTTGATCCTGACACCTGGGGAATCTCCAGGTGAACATGCCAAGAGCAGACCTGGCGGGATGGACCTTGGCCACGTGCTCGGGGAAGGAGGCTACGAGGCTTTGCTTTTGCGATCAGGTCTCAGGGATCTTGGCTTAAAGGGGTAAAAGCCTGCAGAAGCAGAAGATTCCTTCTAGTGTGTGCATCTCTTCTTGCTGCTCCCTGTTAAAAACATTTAAGATAGATCCTGATGCTGTGTCCACGGTGAATAAGCTTCATGGAGTCTGAGGTATTGCAGCTATAATAAATAAGCGACTGGGAGCATTTTTCCCCTATGAATTACTGCCAGCTGTGTGAGGCTTTGGTTTTTGTACTCTGTCTCCCACTAAATACTGGATAGTCAACAAAATTAAGATTACCATCAGGGATCTTGACTAATGCAGGGATTATTATTGTGGGGGTGGCTGTTTGCATCCAGAAGCATAACTCTGCTTGATCTGTTGCTCATTAGGGTCTAAGGTGTCTGTGTATCAGCAGCCTTCTATTTTAACGGGAAAAAGTGGAAACTGCCTTTGAGTTAGAGAGGCAGAGGTCTTGTGAAGGGGTGGGAGTAAACTGAGGGTCTTGGGATAAAGGCGTCTTGCATGCGATGCCGTTAGCTGGGGTTAACTTCAGAGGTGAAGCGGGTCATCGGAGACTACAAACTCCACGGCCTCGTGTTGCAGCACGTCGCTATCTTGTGTGACGAGGTCCCGGCCCCACCATTGCTGGCAACGCCGCCGGATTGCACAGCGAGCAGGAAATACCAGCGAGGAGCCCTTTCTCATGCTCCCGCCGGCCGCCCTTGGACGGCTCACAGGGAGCAGACGTTGGGAACCGGCGCAGCCCGGCCCCGCTCCGTCTCCCGCCTCTCCTTCCCCCAGCACTGCCTCCGGACATGAGCGGCTCCTTGCATGAGCCAGACTGTCTCCGTTGGACCTGCTGGGCTGCCCAGTTTGTTAACAGGGCTACCACTTGCCGAGCTGAAGCCTGCAGCCTGAGCACGCTGCGGAGCACTAACGGTGGCATTTGATGCCAACCAGGTGAAATGGATCTTGATGCATCTCTGCTGGGAAGCTTGTAGCCCATCTGGAGACCAGAAGGCTGTCCTCCCCCAGCAACTGCCGCTCAGGCTGCAGAACTGACCCCCAAGATCGTTCCTAAATCCAGGCGCAGATACCGTAACGACGGCGGCCTGGGTATGGCACGGCTGCAGCTTGCCTCCGTCAGCTGCTGTGACACGATCCAGAGTTGTGCTCTGAGGATCCAGGACATCTTCTGTCCGGTTGCATGCCTGATCTCTGACTCCAAGACTTCATTAAACTTCACAGCCTGAGATAATTCTTCCTCTTCCCCTGTGTTTGTGGGTTGGTTTTTCCCCTCTCGCTTTCGCTGCTGTCAAGCTGAGGGATATAACCTGGGGGCGGTTTGACTTGCAGTGTTGCGAGGATCGACTCTAGTCTGCAGCTCGGAGACCTCCGCATGTCTCCAGGGAGCTGCTCAGATAAATTACTTAGTCCAGAGGGACCGAAGTTTCCCCGTGTTTTAACCCGGAGTCACTTGGAGCTCAGCTCCTGCGCTAACACAGCAGTCATGGAGTTGTGCCTGACCCCCCTGCCATGGCTGTGCAGCCCCCCTGCACCCCCCAGAGCCATCCCGGCTCCCGGAGCATCTCTCGGGACCACCAGAAGCAAGAGGAGTTTGGGGAGGAAAAGCAGGAATTCAGGTCTCCAACTCGCTGTCCAAGTGAATGTAAAAGCAGGCAAGTGGCCATACCCCAGTGAAGGGGCAGAGTTCAAGAGCACAGTTATTTTTAGTAGTAATTTTGGAATGGAAAATGTCTTTCAGCTTAATGAGCTTGTTTCTTATATCCTTTTAAAGTGCTGCTCTTTAAACCAGCTGGTTAAATGATGCTGGGTTTGTTTTTTGTTTTTAAGGATACTCTTAGGTTGAGAAAAAGGGTTCGGTTTATGATTTTCTCTCATTGCTTTAGCGATGGTGCTGTTGTTTGCTTATACTTCTCAGTGTCCGGCTTTTGAGAGTGAAGTGAGCTAGCGATTTTTGCTTCTGTTTTCCAGAGCCGTTCCCCATGTAGATTGACTGCATGCAAAGGTTTCGATCCACTTTTTAACACTCCATTTCACTGAAGTTACATTTTTTTAACATCACGGCGGTATTTTCCCTATCTTAAAAAAATGCAGTATTCAGTTGAAAATGTTGGAGAAAAAACCACCATTTATTTCTTGTATCTTGGCTTTTGAGGTTGGTTGCAGTAGTAGAAAACTGCATCTTTGAAAGGAGGCACACGAAAGCAAAGCAGAATAAACACTGTCTTAATTAGTTTCCTCAGCTATAGTGGCATTTTCGATATAAACGGGTACCTCAGGCATAAGCGCTTCAAGATGCCGATGATACACAGCTAAGTTGTAGCTTCATAAAAAGGCAGCAGAGCCTAATAAATTCCACCGCTGGTGAAACGGAAATCCCCAATAACCCTCCGTCCAGCACTTCATAAATAAAGCAGCCACCCACTTGTAGGCTCAGAGAAGACTGAGCAGGTTTGGGTCTCGGAGGCCACCAGAGCCTCCGGGCTCTCCAGGAGGAGGGTGGTGTGCCCTGGCGATGCAGGGACATGTCCCCAAAATGCATCCAGTTTGGAGCGGTCTGGAAAGCGTCATCATCCCTGTTTGCGTTGTGGATCCCTGCATCTGCCAGGGAATGGCAAGGAACAAAAGGGACAAAGGCAGGGGAGGATCAGAGTGTGCTAAGAACGGGAGAGCCAAGGCCAAAAAGCGCATCTTCTGTTTGCCCGTGGCTTTCGCACTGCCTGAGAACCGGGCTGAGCATCAGTGCCTGCCCCCCGTGGTGCCGGGCTCCCCGTGCCCAAGGACTCCAGACGCTGGATCTGTCACCCGAAGAAAACCCCATTCAGTCCATTTTTGGTGGGAATGAATTATCCTTCCCCCTCCATCCCCATGAAAAGAAACAAACCCCAGCCAGTCATCCACACTGTTGTTCCTGGAGGGATGGATTTTCGTCTCAGAAACAAGCGCTCATCTGTGTTAACGCTGGGTAAGTGGTAATTAGGAGCTGCCATAGCCTCCACGTCTCTCCCAGCAAACAAACAAGCCTGCGATGCTCCTACCCACGGGGGCTCTCAGAAACGCCTCTGCCTCGGTGGAAAACCCTGTCCCCTTTGTGCCTCTTCCTCCCCTCGTTGACATCCCTCCGGCACAAAAGCGCGGTGCCCGCTGAGCCTGGCAGGGCCCGTGGCGAGTGGCCGTGCCGTGGCGTGGGGGACCGGGCTGTGAGCGCCCACGTTGCATCTCTGACCAGGCTTTAAAAACAGAGCATGCACTTGACATCTTTCTTTTTTTTAAAATCTAATTAGTCTGCAGATCACAACATCAGGTTTCTCTCCACAAGCCCAAGGCTTAAAAAGGAAAGAACTTTTGCCAGAGGATTGGGATTCTGGGGTTTTCATACGGCTCAAAGAGCAGGGAGTTAGCGACGTTCATCACGAGGCTTGCGATGAAGTGGCAGAAGTTGGGGATGCTGCAGTGGGTTCTCAGCAGTGTCCTCCGAGTCCTCCCCGAGACTCAGCGAGCAGCTTGTTCTTCTCCAGCAGCTGGAAAGTTCATTACTCAACTGCAGCCATCTGCACTGGTTGGTTGGGCTCCTGAGCTAGGTTGGTTGCTCACTTTGCAATGACTCAAACCTGCTTGTTTAGCCATCAGATACTGCAGCACGAGCAAACGCAAGGCATCCAGTGTTGATGTGCATACTGGCAGAGGATGCATTTTTGCATATCAGCCCTTGGACCCAGGCAGCTGAGGCTCAACCGCAATCCACGGGACGAGACATTTTGGTTCTTAAAGAGAGAGAGGTCACCGAGAAGTGATCTTGACACATGGGGCTCTGTATCTTGCTGTACCGCGGCCTGGGGACGTGCAGATGGGCTGGAGAAGCTCGAGATGAAAAATGACAGCAACTGGCCTTAGGCAAGTACAGGCCAAATCAAGCAGAATAACACGAGAGCCTCTTCATCAGGTGCCATGGAAAACACAGGCTTCTGTCCTTGGCTCGGTTGAGACATAGCTGGAGGAGGTGGGGCTGCCTCTCAGAGCTCTTTGACTACAACATCTTTTTTTCTCCTCAAGTGGATTGCAAGGTTTAAATGCTTCCCTTATGTTAAGAAAATCAGACTAGAAAACCTCTCAACCATACGAGTCTCCTTGAAGAAAAATAAAAGCATTGGCACAGACATCAACACAGAAGAGAGCGCGGGGAAGCTCATCTCTGAAAACACGGCGCGGCAGACAGGGCTGGTGTAACGACAGCTTGGGACTGCTTTGTCTCGCAGGAGAGTGTTTTCTGGGTTGTGGCAAGTAATACGCCTGGCTCGCCTCCTGCATTTAAGATGAATAGACCCACACCGTTGATCAAATACTGTGCCACCCTCATGACCAGAAAAATCAGCATCGTTGGGAACAGCATGGTCCTAAGAGTGGATCTCGTCTAACACCTGCAGCTTGAGCAGTGAGGTGGAAGGACAAGGACACGGGCTCCTCTCGAAGGCTTCCCTGCATCCATCCGAGACAAGCCCCATACTTTGTCCAGATGAGCCCGTCTGCTGAGGCAGTACCTGAGTGTGATGGGAGACGGGAGGGTCACGCTGGTCTTGCAGAGCCCTTGCCAGCCCTTCCCTCCTCCTGGTGAGCGGCAGCTCAGCCCGCAGCAGCGGGGATGTGTTCTCCAGCCCTTCACCTCCTTATCACCATCTCATCGCAGTAAGAGCAAGAGAGCCCAACTGAGGTTTGGAAAGGTCCTTGTAGGTCACGCTGTCAAGTGCCGTGTTATCACAGGCACCCTGTAGTTTAATCCTCTTCCCAAGGTCCTCCTGAACAGAAACTGGATGTCTCCTTACCCACCTAGCTGAGCAGAAGGGCACGGTACAGAGGGGGGCATCGACGATGAGCAAGAGAAGGGAGCTAGCAGCAGAACCAGCTCCTCTGAATTGCCACGCCGTGTCCTGTCCTTGCTGACCCTGCAGAGCATCACGTGTGAGACAGGAGGCAGAAGCATCTTGTGGCCTCTCTAGAGTTGAGAATATTTATTTTTTCTTGAATATACATTGATTGTGGCACAAGGGAGAATTTGGGTTGGAGGAGCCAGTCGCAGAACCCCTCTGTTTTTTTGTCATTAGCCTGTGAGTTTACAACTTGCATGAAAGGAAGAGAAAAATCCCACAGAAGCAACAAGAACCAGATGATATAATGATCTTTGTTTCTAAATTTTACTGTGTTACAGGGATGGAGCACCATCCATCCCGGCCCACAAGACTTCTGGGAAGCCGAGAAGAACAAGGTATTCCCATTTCAATATTACCAGACAAGCTGCCATGCAGCTACCACGTTTGTATTTCTCTTTTTAAAAAGATAAACAAAAAACAAAGCCACAAAGAAACCCAGCTCCCAAACCAAATCCATTTGAAAAATGTATTTTGTGTCATCTCCACTGTGGTTTATTTGACTAATCCCCAGTGGGAGTGGGGAGTGGACTCCAGAGATAAGGTCCTAGGTCTTTATGGTGAGGGGTCTCCTCACTACTGAAGATTTTCCTTCACACAAACATCCCATATTGAATGATTTAAAAATTTTTAAAAAGCTGATTTGCTTGAATACTTGCTCCTTCTTTCCTTCCCCCTACCCCACCTGCTATTTTTTCTTACATCTCAAGAAACAAAGTCCCCATTCTTTTCTGAAATGGCGATGTGTCCCTCAGCATCTCTGCTAAGAAGGAGCACCAGCTTGTCAGGTCCTCAGCAGGCCTGGGGAAATACTGATTGCAGTAAATTGCAGACATCTACCACTGGGCTTGTGCCAGTGGAGCTCAGAGGCACGGAGGACTCTGCTAAGAAGCTGTATGACTGGCAGCTCTTAGACACTTTTGCCTGCTCCTTGCACCTCGGATGTCCTCTCAGTTCTGCTGATCTTCTGAAGCACAGGCTGCAAGGATGGCTGCATCTGCAGGCAAGTCCAAGTCTTGGAACCCACAGAGTCTTGAATGCCGACTGCAAATTCCTGCACCTTTCAGGACAACGTGTTGGGCTTGCCACTCATGGAGCTGTATGATGCTTCGGGGTGAATCTGAAACCAGGAAAGCGGAGACACTAGATTTGAGATGAGTTCAGCCTCTGGATCCTGAAGAGGGACTTCGGGAGTGCCACACCTGGAAGAACGAGGTGACAGCAAGATGGCCATCGGAGGGGAGATCATGTGTGCACCGGCAACCGTACCCCAAGGCCAGGCACGGAGCTGTTGCAGGAGCAAACCTGTTGCTCACATGAAGAATGAAGCTGTTCCCACTTCATTCCTTGAGCTGCCTGTAGGGAGAGAAAATAGCATCTACAGCTGAGTCAACATCTAGAGGAGTCGCTGCCTCGCAGGCATCCCCGAAAGCTACATCCAACAGCCAGGGCTGGGCAGGTGTCCTACATCGTTTCCAAGTGAGGAACAGGTTGGGTTCATAAACACCTGGTAACGCGGGTCCTGCGAGCAAGCAGCAACTGAACTTCATGTAGTACGGTCACCTCATCCTGCAGACGCACACCTCGGTGAAGCCCTGTGCATGAAGCAGCTTCTCGGGGAAGGGAGGATAACGGCATCTCTGAGCTCGGCGTTGGGAAACAGTCACTGCTTCCCTGCAACCCAGAGAGCCACGGACAGGGGATGGATGGAGGTCATCCAAGCTGCCGGGGGGGGATCGCAAAGTGATGCCAGGCTTGTCCTGGCTTTGGAGAGGGCTGTCTGGTCTTGGAAACACGGGGGTAGCACAGCAGGTAACGCTCTCCCTGGCAAGGGCTTG
Source organism: Platalea leucorodia (assembly GCF_965183815.1). Classification (NCBI taxonomy): domain Eukaryota; kingdom Metazoa; phylum Chordata; class Aves; order Pelecaniformes; family Threskiornithidae; genus Platalea; species Platalea leucorodia. The sequence continues at coordinate 4,302,110 of NC_138837.1, read as the reverse complement.
GTTTATCTTTGGACCTGACATACTCGGTGAGAATACGCCATCTGCTCTGCCTGGTGTGTCATTGCTGCCGGCGGCCAGCTGGGCAGGGGCGAGCGTCGAGGGTTTTGCGCGGGGCTGAGCAGGCTGGGATGAGTCAGCTTTCCACTGACCAGCTCCGCAGCGAGCAGCAGCACCTACTTTCTGGTGTAGCAGCTCAGAGCACAGATCAACAGAAATAACTACTTATATGTATAATCTCTTCCCATCTGTCTCTTCCATCTATCGTTTATATCAGCTAGATACAGCCTAATCACTAGCAAATACTGTCGTGATGACCTGTAAGATTCACTCCCCTTTACCCCTTCAAGTATGTCTGATTCTTCACCCCCAAGAATGTGACTGTTGTTTTTGATGAGGCTGAGATTTGCAGATTTAAGGCTTTAAGTAGCCACTGTATCCCCAGACCTCTGCAGTGTCCAGCTAAGTCACTGGTGGCTGAGCAAGAGGACGTGGTTTTTGGACTAACACCCCTTCCCGGCGGAGTGGCCCCAGCGGTGGAGGTGGTTGATCGTAGAGCAAGGAACCACACTTTGCACCTTTATCCTTGAGACCTGCTGTGACTGTGCATCAGGTCTTTGGCATTTAAGTCATTTTATAAAATCCCATTTGTTGAGGGTTTGCCTTTCTCTTCGGCTTTTCTGTTATTTAGTAGGTGTTTTATCTCTTCTAATGTGCCCAAAGGAGTTTTGGTGCATCTGTGCTGTTGAAGAAGGGTTGGCATTAAGCAAAAATTTCTAGCCTTTTGATGATTGAGAAAGCGGGAGTAGGGGCGGAGGGAGAAATTTAAGCAGGATTTTATGTTGGCCTGAAAAAGTGAAGAGAAGAATCTGCGCCAGACAAGAGCCAGATGGACAAAAGCCATGACACAAATCCGAGCTCTGACAGCAGCAGCTTACCTGGCTCTGGCAGACCAAGCAGAAAACGTTACGTCGGTCTCGGGAGCCTCTGCAGCCCATAAACTTAAGAGCAGTTTGCAAAAAATAACCTCTTGCTTTTTGCATAACAGCTTTCACATGGAAGGAGTCTGAACACTGTTGACGTGCAGCAAACGGCAAGGCTGCAGCGGTGGCTGCTGCAGGAGGGGAGGGCGAGCGGTGGAAATCAGCCCCAAGCCTTCGCGTGCTGGGGTGGAGCTGGGTTAATGAGATCAACCTCCATATAGCACTGTTATAGCACGTGTCTTAATTTCCTGTCTTTTAAGAAATAAGTTTTATATTCTAGGTTTTATTTTTGCACTTGGCATAGAGCTGCTCCCACTGATTGCCTAAAAAGCCTTCTTGTGTTACAGACAGCTCTGATTTCCCTAGAACAATACCTGTGCCCCTGCTGCTTTCTCTTAACATCACATAACCAGCTTCAAATTCAGGAGAGAGGTAAAGCGTTAGGATAATTGTCAATAAATAGCAGGCCTTTTGCATTACTGAATGCCTCGTTCAGTCCGCAGCAAAGAGCTGGCTAAGTTCAGGGAGTTCTCTCTCATGACCAGTGATGGAAACTCCTGTTGCTTGGGCTGCTCTAAGCAAGACTGGGCTAAAAGGTACTGTGGGAAACAACGGTGTGTGGAAAAGTGTGTGATGTAGGGTATGTAACACGGTGACTGAGAGAGTTACCAATGTAACTGCCAGCATAAAGCTACTTTCCAGGTTTAGGGAAAGCATGTGTGCTGGTTTCAAAGGGAGATCATTAATAATAATGTTATTAGCATCTAATAAGTGTTTTTCATCTACGTCCTGCTCAGACATTAACTCATCAGCATGTGACATTCTTCTGGCTAGATTACTTCTGCCACACAGGGTTTGGGACAGGTCTCTCCTGTCTAGAAGTTGCCCAGAGACAAAGGCAGGAAGGTGCTTTGCATAGAGCGCCTGCCGGCAGATCCCTGCTCCCAGCTCCTGTCCCACGGCGGCACCGTCCTGCCACGGAGCCTTGCGGCAGCCATTAGCAGCACTGCTGGACCAGGGAACCAGATGCATGACATGACCTCGATGGAAATTCAGCACTAACAGGCTCAGAAGATGGTTGAACTCTGGACTTATGCTTTAAACTGACCGATTTCTCCTGTCTTTAGGATTCCCTTATGCTATCGCTTCACCCATCCATTTCCCTCTCCCGCAGTGACTCGCCGTCTTGCTTCCTTTGCTTTTCATCATTTGTCTTTAACCGTTTTGTTTCCAGGACTTCTCCCTCTGCAGAAAGGGGAGATTCCCAGCAGAGGCCAGGTCTGAGCGGGAGCCTCCCTCGCCAAGCTCACACGGAGCAGCTCTCCCTGGCCAGGGCTGCTCATGGCTTCCCCAGACCTCCCACCCCCTTGGACCGTCCAAGCCCGAGCCCCACTGACCACACTGGTGGAAGGGTCAGGTGGGAGAACAAGACATCAGATGTGTGTGTGCTCCTACAGGTCACAAGGACTGAGGGATGCTTTAGGTTTACATGGCTAAGTAATGCCAGCAGCTCCATGGAGCTTCGGGGTCCCAGCTCAGCCCGTGACACCATGGCCGGGAGCCCTGGACTGACACTGTCCCTTCTCTGTCCACTTCCAGCCGTCCAGGAGGAGAGGCAGCGGGGGAAGGACCGCAACGAGAACGAGGTGGAGTCAACAAGTAGCGCCAACGAGGACATGCCCGTGGAAAAGATCTTGGAAGCTGAACTCGCAGTGGAGCCAAAGACAGAGACGTACATTGAAGCAAATATGGGCTTGACGCCGAGCTCGGTAAGGCCCTTGGCCCCAGCCCCATCCCGGGCACACGGGGCAGAAGGGATGGCTTGTGGGGCCTCAGGATTGACCTAGCACGAATACAGCAGCGAGCCTAGGTCAGAGAGGGGTTATCTTATGGGAAAAGAAATAAGTAGAGCTCAGAAATGCAACTTCTTAGCTCTGCTGTAGATGCCGTGGGTGAGCTTAGATGAAAGCATGCGGAAAGCAAACCCCTGCGTTACCACCAGCACTGGTACTTGTCTGTCTCACTGCCATAGCGAAGGAACAGATACTGTAAGGCATAATTAGAAGGGCTCACAGAGGAGATTTTATTTTAGTTAACAGCCCTTAGTGCTAAAAGGCAGGAAGACACTCCAGGCTCTGAAGAGCTCAGGGTCCAATCAAGCCAATAAACAGAGCTGTGTGGCTGAAGTGCAAAGAGATAAGAGTTGTAAAATTGGGGTGTGACTTTTCAGATGCAGAATTATACAGCTGCTTGGCTCTAAGAAGAAAAAACCTGGCAAAGGTTGCTTTCAAGTTCCTTTCCCAAGCTTGCATTTTAACTGGACCTGCTCGAAGCAACCAGGCTCTAACAGGACCTTGTGTAAACAAGAGATAGCTGACAGGGAAATAGGAAAAGAGTGAGAAGCTGTGATGAGGGAAACTGTCTTGGTCCCTTTCCTAAGAGATTCCCTTATCAGAAGGTTAGAGCCTTGCTTAGAGAAAGCCTCCCTGCAAAGCTACCTCCAGATGTGAGAGCCAACCTATCCTCTGAAATTCTGTTTCTAGGATAGACCCTATGCAAAGCCCTCATAAAGAGCTGTGTTGCAGAGAAAGTACTTGCTGCTCAGTCTGGGCAGCATTTAGGATGCAGTCCCCATTCCTCAATAGCCCCTGTTCCCATGACAGTAATGGGAATAGAGGAATGCTTCTAAAAGGTCGGACTGCAGTTGAGGCAACTAATATAGCAGTAGGGTCAGGAGTGGGGCTAATTACCCCCGTCCCTGGGTACACTGGGGGAGCCCTGGGATACCGAGGGACTGGGAAGTCTCAAAGCAAAGAGATGGAGGGGAAGAGGAAAAAAAAAATTGCCATGTGTCATCGTGCCTGTGCTTTTGGGGCCAGGGTCAGCTGCACATGTTTAATTTCTCATTTGCCTTACGGCGATGCCTTCTGGCAGGCACGCACCATCCCACGGCATGCTCTGTTAGCAGGAGGGGGCACTGCCGCTGCAAGGTGCCATCAGGGCTGTCGAGGGTATAAATTACCCCAGTACCCTGCTAGCTATTGCCAGCCTTGCTGCTGGGGAGAGGCTGGAGTGGGGAGCATCTCCTGGCTGCCCAGCAGTCTTTCAGGGGGGCACAGAGGTACAGCTGGGGCTCTGCGAGCGCGTGGGCTGGCTAGCCCGGGAGAGCAGGAACATACGCTGAGATATCCCTCTACGTTTCGTCTTGCTCTGTGCTAGGTGTCTATGAGGCTGAGATGATGAAATGCAGCTATTTCTGGGAAGTGGAAGGACTCTGCAGTATTTATTTTCTGCTACAATAATAATTTATCTCTTTCTTCATATGAGGCTGGAGGATTGAGCAGGGAATACCTTATCTGGCAGGGCTTGACAAGAGATCTCAGAGTCAGGCTGCTCCTTTTAGGAGTCTAAGTCTTGACTGCCTCTATGGGATGCTCTTTTTGGCCTTTACCTACAAGGACACTTTATGGCTGGCTTGCTAAGCGATGCTTTCAGTGCATAAGGCTTCCTGCTAAGGACAGAGGCAATTCCTAAGGGAAACTCTCTAGAAGCACATCCAGGGCCATGGTGCTTCCCTGCATCTGAGAGCCCAGGTGCACCCTGCGGCAGCGATGCCCTCCAGCCGGAGGGTCCCATCGCCATGCAGCTGCAAGGGGCTTTTTTTGGAGGAGGCAGCTCAGCCGTGGTTAGCGAGGGGCTCGGAGAGGTTCTGACGGCTATCAGGATTAAAAATACTTCAGGGGAGTTGTAGCCAGTGTTGTGCTGACTTGAAAACAAACCCCAGAGAGCGAGCTGAAATAAATGGCTTCGTCTGGCACTGCGTCTCCTCAGCCTCTTGTAGCAAATTGAAAGCTGGTTCCTGCATAATTCAACACGCATTACTGTGAACAAGGATGTGTGTTGCATCTAAATAGAAGCAGGAGGCTTGTTGAAATGCCCTATTATTGTCAAGCGGCTTCTGTCGATGAGGTGACATTTGTAGCAGGTTTAGCAGATGTATGAGATCAGCAGCTCGCAGTGACGAGGCCACCGGATGAGGCGAGGGAAGACGGAGGAGCTGCCCTCCTCCCAGCCCTCCCCAGAGAGCCCCTGTGATGGAGAGGCAGACAAATTCAGTCCCTAATAGACACGGGGTAAAACACAAGCTGTTTCCTATTAGCCTGGTATGTTGGGTCCTTTTATTTGTGCCCCTGCACCTCAGTCCATCTGCATTGAACGCTGCCGGTGAGCTGGAGAGCTCCAGCGCTTGCAAGGACGTTTCTACCGGGCTGTGCCAGGCTGGGACGGAGGTGGCAGGGTTCTGTAGGCGTTAACACCCTCCTCTCCCAGATGCTCTCATGTCTGTGACTGTCACCTTGTGCCACGGTGCCCTGGCTTCTCTGAGAGCAGAGATCCCAACTCTGGTTGCGGGAGGTCCCTCTGCTTCGCCAGGCTGGCACTGGCACCGATTTCTTCCAGCTAGGACAGTGCGGGACCCAAGTGGGGGGGCTTCAGCACAGTCCTTGGAGCTGGTAAAAGGGGAGGGCAGGGGGGCTGCACCCTGTGAGCTGTTCCAGCAGCTCTAGTATCTAAACGCCTTGTTGCTGGTGGAGTATGCTGCTCCGAGTACCTGACGAGGGAGGGGACCCTTGGCTCTGTCCTGACACTTTGATTGACACCAGAGAGGATGGGGTACATTCATGGTTTGAAGCCCATGATGGGGAAAGGGGAGCACAGTGAGATGTGATCCTCATGGGTGGCACGAACAGGACAGGGAAGGACGCTGAGCCAGGCAGAAAGCAGCTAAGACAGAGGGACGTGCCCCTGCAAATCTGCTCTCCTGCCTGGGGTGGTAGGAGAGCGCCAAGACTAGCGTTTCAATGACCATCACTAAAACACTTGAAGTAATTGCACCGGTGAGCCCCTAATAAGAGCTCTTCAGCCACTGCAAATAGCAGCTAATTGCGACGGTGTCTGGCTTCTGACCGTGGCGAAGGGCATAAACCCTTTGGGAAGTTCCCACGAGCTGTAAATGAGCATGGCTGCATCCTCCACCCTGTGTGTCCCAGGAAGCCCCCAGATCCCGTGTGGTCCCTGTCCCTCGGGCGCTGGGCACTGGCCGTATGCCCTCAGCAGGTACCTGTGCCCGGGCAGTACGACGGCGTGAGGATGGGTTTGCCTCCGCCCCGTGTCCCCGGCAGCCGCGAAGCTGGGCTCCTGCAGTGTAAGCACCACCTCGGATGGGCTCCTGGCCACGGAAGGGCAAAGCCTGTAACTGAGAGGTGTTATCCCCATTAGCTCTTAATTGGCCTTTGAGTGGCTGGTTTCAAGTCACCATTTTCTGGAAGATGTCTCCAAGCTCCAGTTTTCCAGAAGGATCAGGTGCCCGCGTGTCCTTTCATTCTGTCACACTCCGGCACTGTGCCCTTGCTATTTACTGCAGGAGGGGATTTGCTTACCGTGCACGGAGAGGGTGTCTAGCATCGCTTTGCAGATCCCCTCCTGGAGACAGGCAGGGCCCTTTCGGCCTGCAGGGATGATACTTTTAGCTGCCTCTCAAGCTACGGTGATTAAGTTCTGCCAGGAAGCACTGTGGTGGTTCCAGGAACTGCCATCTGAGGTGTAATTAAAGGCTGGGCCCCTCGCTGGGGCTTTGTACGAACCACGGAAGGCTGGGTACAGCTTGTGCTGCCTGCTGAGGCAGGTCTGGGAGACCTGGAGCCCGGCTTGCTGCATCAGGGCGAGTCCTAGAGACAGTGACAACCTGCCCAGAAGCAAGCGCTGGTAAAAGCTTTGGCAAAAACATCTGACTTTCCTAAAATACCCCTTTCATGGGGCTGTGCAGGCACTTGTTGCTTCATGGGTGAGGTTCTGTTGGAGCATGGGGTCTCCCGTAAGTCGTGTCCTGCTCCGGGGCAGGCAGGGCTCCATCATCCCGCCCCGCGGGAGCTGGGATGCCTGGGTCCTCCACCGGCTTGCTGACCAAACTCGGATGACTTGAAGTTGGTGATGTTCCTACAGCCTGGGCCAAGGGTTTCCCTTCTCACCCTTCCTGCAAATGCCTCTGAATGCTGACGTTCCCCGTGTTTCCAGTGAAACACTTAACCCTGCAAAGCTCCTCCTCACACCCAGTTTAGAATTCTCCTGTTGTCCAGGGGAAATCCCATCTTTTCTCCCTCTCCTAGGGAAGAGTCCAGTCCCTGCACACGTCTCCTTCCCCAGGGAAGAGCCCCAGCTCCCTCGGAGGGAGACTCCCCTGCCCTTGTGCCCCTCGGGAGATGGGCAGAGCAAGGAGGGGAAAATCCCTGTAAGGATGCTCCCTGCTCCTCAGCTGCGCTGCTGAACGCGAGCCCATTCCCATCCATCTCTGCACGCAACAGGTGAAAATACTTCGAAGGCGGGTGCCTCTGAGCTTGCCAGATGCTGGTTATTTTAAGCCTGGAGAATGGGAGACATTGGCTACTGAGGCACAGAGTTTGTGTTTGCTGCCAGGGGACAGCGGAGGGGAGCGGGCAGGGGTCCGGGGCACGGCTCCTGGGGTCAGGAGTGAGACTCAGCAGCGTGGTCCTCATCTGCCCAGCCTGGGAGAGGGGTTTATTGTAGAGCAGCCGGCTCGTGGTGAGGAATGGCCTTGTCCTGCTGAAACCGAGACTCTTGCCAGAGGGAGAGGTTACGCTGTCGTTCGTGTCTGCTCTGCCTCGGCCGCGCTGAACTCATACCCCTTCCCCCTGCGATCCGGGGGTGAAGTAAACACTCCTCCTCTGATTTGGAAACTGCTCTTTTAAGGACATGGAAGAAAAATAATCGTACAATTAAAGCTGCTAGATATCAGCAGGGATTACAGTGGGATATGTGAGGGGCTCACACATCCCTGTCCAGAGAGGTAAACCCTATATACACACTTGTACTCGCAAGGTCTGTCTTCACTGGGGTTAGACAGTCTCTTCCAGTTCCTAATCACAAGCCCACTTGAGCTGTTAGCAGTTCCTCTAAACAGGGATTTGGTATGTTTAGGCTGACTGTCCTCCTTGAGACCAGATGGTTTTTGTTACCGGATAATATTTCAAAGGAAAGGGTTTTTCTTTCTTTTTTTGTAATGCCCCCTCTGGTGCTGGTTTGTTAAGCTGGGACATGCTGGCACGGGGAACGTGCATGCTGCACGGGTGCAGAAGCCTGCCCATCCCTGGGCTGGAGCTAGTTTGGTTCATCAGTCTGTGTGATGGATATTGGGTCTCAACACTCCTGGTTCCTGTTTTGGAGCTTGCTAAAAACTACTGAAAACCACGTGGTGAAGAAGCTAAGTCACCTCCTTTCCCTGTGACTGCTAACGTCCACTTCTGGGGTGCTCCCGACTTTGGGGTCCTTTCCCTGCTGTGGAGGCAGCAAGACCCTTCAGCTGCTCCTCCAGCCTCTCCTCTTCGCCTTGCCCTGCCTTTTCCCAGCCTTTCAATCTCCTTTTCTTGGCAGCCCAATGACCCGGTGACGAACATATGCCAGGCAGCAGACAAACAGCTCTTCACCTTGGTGGAGTGGGCCAAGAGGATCCCCCACTTCTCCGAGCTGCCCCTGGACGACCAGGTCATCTTGCTCAGAGCAGGTGAGTGGGAACCGTCCCCGCGCAGGCTCCAGCACGGGGCCCTAAGAGTGCTACATCTCCATGGTGACAGGTATTACGCTAGATTTAGGTCCCGGCAACTTGAAAGCCTTTAACTGATTCTGAGTAATAGCCTCTGATAATTCAATTGCTAAACAGGATTTAAAAAGCCCCAAGGGACATGTTGCTGAATGTGATCCAAAATGTTGCACCAGCTGCCAATCAGCTGAAAAATGGCCTGGCTTCATCTCTGATGAGCGAGGCGCTCGGAGATGTGCGCTGGGTGATTTAAACCAACGGAGCTGCGCGCTGCCTTCCTTCCAAGCTGAGACTTGAAAGACCAAGTGGGCTTGGGACTCCATGAAATTTCATCAAACTAAAATGTTTGATCATAATTAAAACCAGAAAGGGGAGAAATATCTATCAACCTCCTTCTCCCACCCACCAAGATGAAAATAAAATTCTCCGGGCTTATTTTAAATTTCCTTGTGCAGCAGGGGGTCTGCAAGAACGGAGGCTTTGGGAGGTGAAAAGCAGTTAGCTGTAAGAAGGGTCTTCTCCCATCGAATAAATTCAAGCCCCTGCTGCTGGCAGGTTATGCACAAAGATCAGGGAGGGAAGAAATCAAGAGCAGAGCTCAACGAGGGTGCATTTTAGGCATGAAGCTCTTTGCATAGCTCCAATCATCAGATAAGTGATTAAAAAGTCTTTGGCTTGAGGCAGCGGAGAGTTTTGCTCCCTAAACAAAGAGGAAGGCAAGTTGTCAGTGGGACAGATGAAGTGGCTTCCAGCAAATGACAAACTCCATGTGAAGGGTGAGACTGGGAGAGGAAACGAGGAGACCTTGACGGCTGGCGGTGGCACCCAGCTCTCTGCTTGGCCATGAGGGACACTGACCTCGGCTACTCAAAGTAGTCAAGGGAACTCAAAAGGGAATGATGGAGGAGTCTGGTGCAGAGCAGAGGTGCAGCCTCAGAGCAGGGCGAGCTGGTGAGCTGCCTGGAGTGAACCGGTCTGGCAGCCAAACCCAAGTAAGCTGCAGACTTTGAAGTCCCTGATACTTTTAAAAGTTCCTCTTGTTTCCCCAAAATGCACTTTTGTAGGGAATTCAAGAGGGGAAAACCCTGCAGGGTGCGTGCTCCTCTCTCTGCACTCTTCTAGCCTCAAGTTAATGGCCTCTGTAGACAAGACACTGCTGATTCACCTTGATGGCAACATTCCTGGCTTCTTACTGTAGAAAGTGTGTGCCCCAAAATAAATGCCCATGAAATTGGGCAGTAAAGTGCTTTAAGAACCAAGTGCAAAGTGTTCACTTCAACACAAAACATAGGAACTGCTGGAACTCCTCCGGTCCAAGGTCTGTCCGGGTTGCTTCAGGAGAAGGTCCAGAGTAGGAAGATGATGGGACAAATACTAGCTGTCATTCTGTTTAATAAGGCTGACTGTAGCCCAAATGCATGAATCTTAATACTTTTAGAAATTTTTTATTGACTGTCAACCAATGTAACTGCGTACCGTGACCCTACATGCAAATACCCAGTCCCTCTTGCAACCTCTCTGAAATCCTTGACCTCAATGTTTTCTGGGCGATTAAGTCGCACCGTTTACTGGTGTAGGTTTTCCACTCTTCTTATATTACTGAAAGGAGATTTTTATAGTCACATTTCATCTAGTGGTTACAGCAGTATTCTGGGAATGGAGAATTTGGGGGTTTTATTCTTGCTGCAGACTTGGCCAAGTCCCATGCCCTCCCTGGACGGCTCCTGCTAGCCCTTTGGTGAAGGTGCTCCTCTGACTTTTCCGTGGGTGTGAGTATTGCCAGAGCTGGCCCAGGGCTCTCTCTGGAAAATACAGAAAGTGTATTTTTGAAGAGGGTCTCTAGAACCTCTTGTGAGAGTGGATGAGCAGGGGAAGCATCTCTATACTTGGAGGGCTTTCTGCGAATATCACCAGGAAGAACTGCGTTCAGACAAAAAGCTGCCTTTTTCTTTTGTGAAGTGGAAACAAGACCCACAACAACAGTTCAAGGTTTTCCTTTCTCTTAAGAAGGCGGCTAATGAAAGCTGAAGTGGAGATTTTCTGACCTGATGTCTCTCCTTTGTGCTGGTGCTTGTTATGACCAACTCCGAGCTGGCATCCTGGAGGGGCCACTCCATGGGGCGGGAGGAGAGGGGGCTGCAGACCCCATCACATCCCAGATTTCCTGGTGGCTCTAACCCCATGGCCACGAGGTGGGCTGAGCACCTGGAGCGGCTCCAGTGGGCTCCCTGCTCCAAGCATCTCTGTCGGGGCCTCGGATAACCTCCCCCAAGTCTTTTAACCAGTGGCTCTATCTATTATTGAGTGGGGAGAGTGGCCTGCTGAGAACAGCTGCCCATGAAATATTTAAGTATTAAAATTTAGCTAAGCGCATCAGTCAGGTTCGGTCATGCATGCTTGGAGGCAAAATTAAGGGGAGCATGCACCTTTAGAGGAGCAGTGCTGGATGGGCCAGCAGTAGCTTTTTTTCTAATTCTGAATCTTTTAAAAATCTTCCCTCTCTGAGCTTTTTTGGAGAAGGATTCCCAGCTTTTTAAGCCTGTTTTCCCTGGGTTTTCTTGTTTCCAAGCTTGCTATGGCTGAGACAGGAATAACCTGCTGTTTTCTCTGTATCAAGGCCAGCCTGGCAAAGGATGCTGAGCACTACATCTCTGCAGCTGCAGTTCCTTTTATAGGGCTGGTGGGGAAACTTGGTAGTGAGGTGGATTAACACGATGGTCACTGTGCTGCCAGGTGCCTTCCCTACCCCAGAGGAGCCAAAGCATCCCCGGAGGCTTCAGCTGCCTTGTTTGATCAGAAAGGAGTCGCAAGAGTCAGAGATACCTGCTCTGCTTCTCCAGAGCTTGGGTTGAAATGCAAAACTCTTTGGGTAGCCTTGTTTGATCTCTAACTCAGATTTGCTGCCTGTGGTTATACCTAATTTTTCCTCCTTGCCTCCTTATCTTGTCAGCTCTTTGGGGATGCGCTGGTGAAATCACCGGGTAGAAATAGGCTCCCCATTTCAGCCAAAACATCCCAGCTCTATATGGGAGTAATTCAGCTGAAGGATGTTGATTAATCCTGCGGTCCTTAGCTGGAATAAGCCCAGCTGAGATGTTGGTGGCACCCCACAGCCTCACCACTTTCATGTATTCCTGGAAAACAGGAGGCTGGATTCGGCACCGCTGGAGCTGTGCGGAGCTGCGGCAGAGGAGTGTTGGGCGATGGCCGAGAGTCAGGGCAGAGCTGTGACAGCTGGTGTCGTGGAGGGACGCTGTGAACCAGCTCCGGCGTCTGTTGGTTGGAGCTGCATGGAGGGGCTGCGTGTGGAGCTGCCGTGGGTCCGTGTGTGACGGCTGGTGGGAGATGCCCACAGCAGCTTTCTGTGGGTCTGGCTCTGGCAGGTCCTGTTCAGCCACGGAGCACGGTTCCTGCAGGCTCCTGGTGCAGTCCCACGTCTTCTCCTCCATCCTTGTTGGGTTTCACGGTGTTGCAATCCCTCTGCAAGCGCCAGGCCTCGCCCAGTAAATAGCCAAAAAAATGTTCCCGTGATTGGGGTGGAAACATCCTGTGGCCACTTAGGAAAGAGTGAACTTTATTCCTTGTCAACATTTCTAACGGCACAACCCATCACTGCCACAGTAGGTCAATACAGCACACGTGGACCTTGTATTTATTCCAGTCAGCGAGAAACGACATGTTTCTGTGGCAGGAGAGGAGGTGAAGGATGTTGCTGCATTGCTTTTCCAGCCTGGGAAAAAAAAATAAAATCAAATATCCTGACATTTCTGGACCCTGCCAAGCAGCCCTGTGTTCTGGACACCAGAACATTTTCAGGCCGGGTAAATGAGCCACATGATGAGCCTGAGACTCCTCAGGGTTGCAGAAGACCCATCTTGTGTTATTGAAGATGCCTCTCCTGGTTCAAAGTCACCAAAATTTCCACCCTTCAAAACTTTACAGCGTTTCTTCTTGCTATGGGTTTGTTTCGCGCATTCTTGAACTCAGCTGGTAGCAGATTTAAGGATTGGAAGACGTGTTAAATTAGGAAGGGGAGCTGGCAGGCGGGGAGGGAGGTCGCATCTCTCTTCCCCATCTGTCACTAGCCCAGACTGCTCCCGTGGTGTCCAGGCTCGGAGGATGTGTTTTCCTATCTCCTGAATAGCATGTCCAGTAACTAACAAGACAAAAGCTGATTTCCAAGCATGGAAAGCTGTTAGTGGAGCAGTCATGGATGTGGGACATCCCTGTACAGTGGCAGGCAGAGGAGAGGCAATCCCTTCCAGTATTTATATGGCAGAAGCAACAAACCTGCAAGCAGGAGTTTTCATCGTCCCGATTTACACAGCTGAATAATGGTGAATGAACTTTTGCGCCCCATTATGGCCTGAAAATGAGCCCAATTAGCTGATATAAAGCGTTAATAGGTCTTTAACTGCTTGGAGGCACAGAGTATAAGGTCAGAGGGGGAACGGAGGGCTCCACACCCACTCCGGGGTTCACAGCGAGAGGAGCAGGGCAGCGAGCTGTTTGCTCTGGTGCCTGCAAGGTTTATAGAGGAAACTGCTTCCCTTATTAGCGTTATATTTTTAGTGCATTTGTTCCTTAATGTTTTTTTCTTTCCCTGACATCCCCGAAAGGGTTGGCTCCCCCCTCCCTTCCCATATCCAGCCTTGTTGCTCTAGCAAAGGCGGTTCTTGAGCGGTTTCCTCCTCTCTTTTTAGCGCCAGGGAGGTGACGTTGCTGATTCCCGAACCAGCTGAGGACTCCGTGGCTCTAACCTGCGGCCTTGGTTGTTTTCTCGTCCCCAGGGTGGAATGAGCTCCTAATCGCTTCCTTCTCCCACCGCTCCATAGCCGTGAAAGACGGGATCCTCTTAGCCACCGGGCTCCATGTGCACCGGAACAGCGCGCACAGTGCTGGCGTCGGGGCCATCTTCGACAGGTGGGCAGAGGGAGGGATGGATGGTGGGGAACGCACCTCAGGCCACCTTGCCTAGACATCCCCGTCTCTGTCTCTGCACTGGGCTGCTTCCCTTCCCTGCGTTGCAACCTGCTTGAGGGGTCGGATGGAGATGCGTTGGCACGTGGGCTCGTGGCCGGAGGAGCCCAGGCTGAGGCGTGTCCATCTTACGACGTGCATGGAAATGTCATGGTCCTTGCTGCAGGCAATGGCATTAAATCCCTCCTCTTAAACCTGCAGAAACCAACAGCCCGAAATAGTTAGGGAGAGGGCTGCCCAGTGCAAATCAAAGCCTCTTTCATGGGGTCCAGATGCCTTCTAATGTTACGAGGAGGCTGCTCCTTTATTTCTTTTCATCTTTAATTGGACCAAGACGTGATTTTATTTTCACAATGAAAAAGCACCAAAAATACCCAGCAGGTTCCACATGCGTGTCCCGAGGGCTCTTTAATCTCGTGCTTTGGGAGAGCGTTTTAAAGCCAGACTTCCAGGGTGTTTCACCCACAGTGTGGCTCCAGACGCTGCTTCAATTGTGGCTTATCTCTCTGCCCAAGACTGATCTTGATCTGGCTTAGTTGAAACCAAATCACCTTTGCTTCTTTGCTTTGCAAGGAAATTGTTCTTCGGACCTGGGTGACATCATTTGTTTCCTGTGAGGTCATAAGTGCAAGATCATGACTTCACTGCAGGATCTAACAGGAAAAACGGGGCAATCAGTGGAAAATGTTTCAAGACCGGCACCTGCAGTAAGAGCAAAGGGAGTAATAAAAATTACCAGCAGAGGAAATTGCTTTTAGATACCTGTTGGGGTTTTTTTTATATTATTATTTTTTATTTTTAGGCAGCTTTCTCAGGTGCCAAAGCCTCTCAGTGAATGTATGAAGCCAGTTTTTGTGGTCCCTGTTGTATCTCACAGGAACCACTGGTGTTCCTAATGAGCTATTTTTGATACAGGAGGAGAATGAGGGCATATCCTCAGCTGGTATAAGCAAGCACTATCCCATGACTGTTGGACTCGATGATCTTAAGGGTCTTTTCCAACCTTACCGATTCTATGATTCTATGACTTCATTAACCATGCACCGGAGGACCTCACTCCGGGTCTGACACCTGAGTGTTTTTTCATTTCTTTTTAACGCTGACGCCTGTGATTTCTGTGTCCTTTGCAGAGTACTGACAGAACTCGTGTCAAAAATGCGAGACATGCAGATGGACAAGACAGAGCTAGGCTGCCTGCGAGCCATTGTCCTCTTCAACCCCGGTACATGCCGTTACCTTCTCTCCTCTCCTCTCTTGGCTGATGCTGTGTCCTTGTGGCTCCTTTTCTTACCTGCAAAGCTCCATTGCAAATAACCGAGGGCACCCAACTCCCGAGGACAGGGCAAGAAGGAAGAGAGGCAAGGATGAAAGTCAAATTAAGGGCTGCACGTGCATCTGCCACCTTACAAGCCTGTCCTCTGCAGGTCAGGGATGGATCTGGATCCATGCCCAGGGTTGCTCTCCGGGCCTCCCTTTCGAAGGGGTGTTTTCCCCTTTGCCGAGGGCAGCACGGTTTCACGGTCCAAAATATTCTCCATGCAGGGCCCAGCCTTGGCCAGGACTCAGCTGCTATCATCTGAGGAGATGGCGAATGCTGCTTTTGGAGCTGACTCCTCCTGATGGGCTGAGTTCTCTGCTGAGCTTGAGGGGCTTTGGTTTGATCAACGTACACAGTCTTCCTATTTTTAGTGTTTCAGCCGACTCTGTAAAAAGAAAGTTCTGGTGCTTGAGGCAGTTGTCCCTGAATAGGAGGAAAAATGAATCTAGATATCATTTAAGACAAAAATATGGATTAGAGCAAAGTAAAGCATGGACCTTGTTGTCCTCTGTTTCCTGATCTCAACATCCAAGGGCTTTTATTAACTGCATTTCTGGAAGAGCCCTCTGCGGAGCCTGCAGAGGGTGAAAGGCACAAAACATGCTCATAAAGTACACAGGAACTTTATTTTTTGTCCGCAGCTTGCTTAGTTTTACAGACTTCAGGAGGATTCACGCTGCTCGCTTTCCCCTCCTTGACCCCAGCTGCCCAAGGGAAGAAGAAGGTTCAGTGCTGGGGGTTGTCTCCGGCGTTTCAGAGAGCAAAGCCCTGCCAGATAGACTGCCAGCCTGCAGATACCTGTACAGCTCTGTTGAGGGGTTCTCTATATTTTAGAGCGGGTCAGCCCAGAGCAGAAGTAGATGGCAGCCGAGGACAGACCTCCACGTCTGCGGCCACCCCTTCCCCTCCCTGCCCTCGCAGGAGCATGGTTTGTGCCCAAGCACGGCTCTTTCTCTGGCCTTTCCCACCGAACCCAGGCCAGGGCATTTCAGCAGGGTTTATTGCTGGGTTTTGGGTTTGTTTTTCTGCTTGACTCCCCCCCCCCCCCCCCCCCCCTTGTAATCACCAGTAATTTATTGTCTGTAATTTGGGATTAGCCGTATATGGTAAAAGAAGGGGAATCTGGAGAGGTTCCCGTGGTGCATGTGCTTGGGGATATCGATTGCTTGACTGTCCCTTTCACCCTACTAAAAACAGATCCTCGCCATGTTGCGGGGGACCTGCCAGAGCCAGGGCTTTTCGTTTAGCCCTGCCACAGTGCTCCGTGCTGGAGGGAGAAATCCCGCAAGCCCACGACTTGAGGGGGACTTAAACCCTATTCATGAGGGTCTGTGACCACTGGAATGAGCCAGAATCGTTGGGACTGGGGTATGAGTTGAAGTAAAACAGATCTCTAGTTACAGGGCAAACCTTTCAGGGCTTGAACATACCCCGGGAGGTGTTAGGTACGGCCCCAAATTCCTGGGGTTCAGACCCCGCACCCACGCTGTGCCCTGGTCTGGTGGTGCCGGGAGGGGTGGAGAGGGCTGGGGGGTGCACAGGGGGGTCCTTGCCTGCCTGGAAAGCCTGGAGGTTTTTGGCTGATGGTCCTTTCGTTGCCTTTCAGACTCGAAAGGTCTCTCCAACCCGGCTGAAGTGGAGGCGTTACGGGAGAAGGTGTACGCGTCGCTAGAGGCATACTGCAAACACAAATACCCCGACCAGCCCGGGAGGTGAGTTGCTGGCTGTGCCCTGTCCTCCCGCAGCCTCGCGCCCCTGCAAAGCCCCGTGCAATGGGTGCTGCAGCCGGTGCAAAGGGTGCTGCGGCCCAGGGCAGGGTCCGAGTGCCGTCCTCTGGATCGCTGCAGCAGTGTGCAGGTGCTGGGTCTCTTCATTTACTGTTCCCCCGTCTTCTGGGAGTGAACAGTTCTCTGCAGAGAAACCCACACATTTCTACCTGTTTCAGTTGTGAACGTCCTGAGAAAATCCCCCTGTGAAGTGCAGAGCGGTCTTTATTCCCATGCCAGTAAACGCAACGCAACCAGGACAAGGTCGGGCAGTAACAGCGGTGCCGAGACCTGAGGAGCCCCGGCTCCTGTGGCCGCAGCAGTGGGATGAGCACATGGGGGAAGGGGTATCATTTCCCTTTTGGCAGCCACAGAGAGCAAACCACAGCGAAAATAAGACACACACGGAGTTAATTTTCGGTGGCAGATGAGCATCATTGCTGGGAAGTGAAAGCCTCAATTGATGCTCTTTTCTCCCCTCCCCGCCTCCCCCAATCCAGCTGGGAATGGGAGGGGGAATTAGGAATGCTTTCCTGGACCGCTCTGGAGCTGAGTGGGCGCATTTTCCCAGTTACAGCCTGAAGCTGGCAACTGCCAGTTAAGTTACTGACAGTCATTTGAGAAACCAAGCAAAGCACTGGAAACTGCTGCTGGTGCGTATCGCTGCTGAGGCGTGAATATGGGGAAAAACAGCCCAAGCAACTGGGATTTGCATCTCACCTGCATTCCCGGTCTCGCATGCCTGGATGGTTAAAAAAATAAAGGATGCTCTTGCAGCAGTGAGTGCAGCGGGCAGATCACAGCCTCAGAAGTAATATTGCACTTATTTTTCCCCCCTTTGGGTACCAATGTGCTGGCGGATAGAAGACGACACATTGTACAGGGACTTCTTGGATGTTGATGGTTGGCTTGTGGCAGGGAGAGTTAGGCTGAAGGTACCGTTGGGTGTGTTGGACTTTGCGGTGAGGAGGGGAAGGGAGGGATGAGCACAGTGCACAGAGCAGGGGTGGTTACCTCTCCTCCCCCGGGTGGTTTGCAGGGACCCCAGGCCAACTCTCAAGCCAACTCCTCTTCCAAAAGCGTTATTAAATTGCAGTTCCTAAGCAAATCCAGCCCCAGCCCCTGGACTTTGGCTCTTCTGGTGTTTCAGAAGAGCTCTGCTCCCCTTGGAGCTCACAACGAGCAGCCAGCCGTAGCTGGCACAAGGAGAGCTGCGCTGGGAGTCGTGGCCAGCAGCTCTCCTGGATTATTCCCCCAGCGGGATGAACGTTTTGCTTTGCACAGGAGTCCAGTGTCCGCAGCTGAGTCGTGCTGCCCTCGCACGCGGCCGCTCGCTGCCGGGGCTGGGGTGGGGCTGGGCGGGGGGATGGCATGGGGACAGCCCCGCTCGTCATCGACCGAAACACCACGAAGCCGCTGTGCATGACTGAGCAAAGTCACTGAGCCGCCAGTCAAAATCGGTTCCCCAGGGCTCTACCTCAATGATCAGCGGTGTGTGAGGGAGCATTTTGGCTCCGGTAGCTGCACCAGGGGCTCTGGAGTTTGATCTCTCCCTGGCTTTGAATGACCTTGGGCTGGGGACCTCCTTGTGTGATCCTCACACCCTTCTTTGGTGACCTCAAAGGTTTTTGCACACTTAGGGCTGTCCTGAGAGCTGTGACTGGACACTGCTGACCTTACCACATCTCTTCTATGGTGCAGGGCAATGGTGCAATAAGCCCAGGTGGCTCGGGAGGGTTAACTCCTGGGCTGGGAGTCCAGAGTTGCACAAGAGCTAAATGAAGCTCTCAGCAGCTCTCTCCATCCTCCTGGTCTCATGGCACAGTGTGATCACCATCTGGGGCTGGAAACAAGTTCTTCCTGTGGTTGAGCAAACGCCTGGTCGAGCCCATGGCGGGCGCCCTCCCCTGCTCCACGCTGCGGCGAGCGCTTGGCTTCCCCACCGCTTCAGATGCCCTTTGGTGTGTGACTTCAGCCTAGTCCCCGGCTATCGAGAGCTTGTGAGCACCATGTAAACACCAAAAGGGAACTTCTCTGCAGCAGCGAGACGAAGGGAGGCATTCCTAGGAAAAACCCAGCAGCGCTCCCCCCGCGCCAGCCCCTGCTCCTCCGCAGGGAGGGCACGGTGCGTACGTGACACCGAGCAGCCGTGGGGAATCGGGGCTATTTTCTCCCCTCCCGGCCACAGCCCTGGCACGTTGTGCTGTGGGCTGGTTATCTCACAGTTAAACGTATCCGAGGGCTGGAGCCATCATCTGGTTTGGTTTAAAGTGAAACTTCCTGAATGGGATGGTAGGACTGATTTGTTTTTCCTGGCTCTGCTCCCACCGTTCTCGCCAGCTCAGCAAAAAAAAAAAAAATGGGGAGAGAAAAGTGTGCATGCATGTATAGTATCTGTATGTTTATGCATGTTTCTCTATGTGTGTGTTTTCTAGAAAGTCTCCTTCTCCCTGGGCTGCTTGCGGCCTTTGCTTATGTTCAAGCCCTGATTGTGCAGCAGTAAAAACAAATAAATGCGCTCCTGGCCATTAAAGGGCCTTTTTGCTGTTTTGAGAGAGGGAGGAGACATCCCGCAGCACCTGGGGTTGCTGCCTGCACCCCCGGGGTGCAAGGCAGGGTGGGGGCACCCTGGGGTGCTCCGAAGCACCCTTGCAGGAGCCGGTGGCTTTCTCCCGGCTCCGCAGCCTCCTGCCGCCCGTGGAGCCCAACACACAGCAGCCTTTCCCTGCCACGGCCGGCCAGCTCTCGGGCTTGTCTCCTTTGCCCCAGCCGGCTCCTGCAGTGCTGTCGGCTCTCCCCAGCCCCCCTGGCTCTCCCCTGCCCGGCCGCGCACCCCTCCTGCCTGTCAGCTCTTGCCGGCATCGAGGGTGCGACCTGACAAGCGTCTCCACTGGGCAAGCTGGGGAGAAAGGGCTTTTGTTCGGCTGGGGCTCAGCGGAGCCCTGCGCCAGGCAGGGAGAAGGGGAGCACCCTGTGTCCCCGCTGGTTTGCAGCACTGCTTCCAGCTTTTGTGTCAAAGCCTCTGTCTCCTTCCATTGGCTTCACCCCTGGGACACCTCCAGCCCGGCTGTCAGCTGGGTTTCTGCCGTGCCAGCAGCCCTCAGGGCTCGGCAGCAAGCAGCAGCCCAAGTGATGGTGCCCGGTGCCTGCAGGAGAGGGGCATCCCCAAGCCAAGTGCCGACTAACGCCACTCAGCGTCTCCTCCATCCCCTCCCCAGCTGCTTGCCCTTTTCCCTGACCCAAGATCGAACTGCTGAAGCTGCTCGCGCCACTGCCTGTGACAAGGCTGGCCCCGTGGTGCCTTCTCCCCGTGGCTGCGGTGTAGGGACCCCACGAGCATCTCGGGATGCTCACCGAATGGTTAATGCACATGTGTGACACAGATGCACGAAGCCAGTGGTGCGCTCGAGTTCAGGGATGGCCTCTCATTTCTTATTTTACTCTTCCAGCTCAGCTGTCAGCACGTTTGTTGTGAATATCCATCGTGGCTGCCTCATCTTCGAGGCTGGGGACATACTTAATGATTTCTCTGCACAGCTCTGGGTGTAGCCCCATGACTTTGGTAGCAAAAGAGGTTGTGCCTGACTCCCAGCCCTTCTGAGCAGGAGCGGCCACAGAAGCTTTGGGGGTCAGGGCAGAAGCGGGGCTGCCGGTGGGATGTCTGACCATGTCATGTCTCCTGCCCCCAGGTTCGCAAAGCTCTTGCTCCGTCTCCCAGCCCTCCGGTCCATCGGCCTAAAATGCCTGGAGCACCTCTTCTTCTTCAAGCTAATAGGCGACACACCAATCGACACCTTCTTGATGGAAATGCTGGAAGCACCCCATCAAATGACTTAGAGAACTGCTGCTGGGTCAGTCCCTCGCCCGGCCGGGGTCTCGCGGGGCCCCTTCCTCTGCTTTCCTCCACCGCCGCCCCAGCCCGTCCCTCCCTCCTCTCCCCAGCGCTGGAGGCACCATCTGATCCGGGGCGATCCCCTGCCGTCCTCGCTGCCTTCACCCTTGTCCGTTGCTGTCACTGCTGCATCTCAAGACCTGCTCGCTGGTTCCCTGCGCTAGATGTAGAGAAGTGGGAGCGGAGAGAGCTTGCCACCCACCACCCCGGCTCGCACCCCTGCCCCGGCCCCGGCCCCCACCGTGCCATGAGTTTTGGGGTGAGCTGCCGGCCAGGCTTGGCATCACCCCGCGTGCGTGCCGTGGCCAGCGGTGCTTCCCCCGGGACTGGAGCGGGGACGGGGATGGTCCCAGCCCTTGGGGCAGTGGGGTTTGGACAAGCCGAGGGGAGTGGTTGAACTCGCTGGATTGCAGCTGGCTATTTTCAGAGGATGGAGTTTTTGAAAAAGAGAAGAAAAAAAAAAAAAATTCTATTTTTGGTTTCTAACTATTATTAGTAGTCTCGGTAGTTACTTTGTGGAGGGAGAGGCGGGCTGGAGAGGCGGCCCGGCCCGTGCCCCGTGAATGAGTCACCCGCGGCCGCACAGAGCCTCTCCTTTCAATTAAAAGCAGAGGATTTGGGATTGAGCTGAATCCCCCCCAAATAACGAGGTGACTGGTGGCACAGGGAACCAGGGCTCCCTCTCACCCTCTGTGCAGAGGGTCCCGCGGGCGGCAGCACCGGAAAAAAAATCCCCTTTTGCCGTCCCAGAGGGCAGCTGGGCATCGCTGCTCTTCCCAAAGATGCCTCTGTGCTCGGTGTGGAGCTGCCCACGCGGACACGAGCCGGCTGGAGCACTTGCTTTAAGGCTGCCAGGGACTCAACATCGCCCTTCCCCAGCTCGTGGGGTCTTGCTGGGACCCCTGCCCTCAGCACTGCCCCCAGCATCCCGGCACGGCTCCACTCGCGAGGCTCGGTCCAGCCTGTCCTGCCAGACCCACGCTTTATTTCAAGGGCTGTTGCATTGGAGCAGCAGGAGCTGGCGTGTCAGCAATGGCTCCTTCTTGGTTTTTTTGGTCCTGACGTAGTTCAGTGAGGTTGGAAGGGCATTTCCAGCTGATGGGGTGGGCTCAGCATGCCTCTCCATGCCCGCATTGCGGGTACGCAGCAGCCCTGGGTACCGGCAGGCGTTACCCCTGGGCCAGCAGCGCCCGAGCCCTCGCCTCGCACGGGGGTTTCGGCTCGCCCAGGAGGCTGCTCCTGTTGATTCAGCAGCTGCAGTGCAAAACACTGCAAGGCAACAATTAGTGGGAGTGCTTGGCCAGGCTGGTAATTGTGGCTGTTAATTAGTGGTGAAGCAAGAACAGAGCTCCCCATCCCCTGAATCTCCCCTCTTGGGCAGGGACGCGGGGGCTGAGAGGTCCCGGCTGGGTGGGGGACGCGGCAGCAGCCCCTGCCTGCGTGGGCAGCGTGCCCATCCCCAGCCCGTCCAGGATGCCAAGAGCACCAAAAGCACTTTAGCTTTTGCACGGTCCTTTCCTTGATCTTTGCATGGCAGCAGGGAGATGGACAGGTTTTTGGGGATTAGGGACGCAGTCCCAGGAACGTGCCCACATCCCACAGGACAGGATCCCCCAGCCAGGGAGCGTTTCCTCTTCACATCCCCATTTCACCTTCATCAGGTGTCTCCAGAGCTCCACCAAAAAATGAGTTAGAGAAAAAAAAAAAAAAAGCAGAGGGAGCGGTGAGGGATGTTGGGGAGCGTTTTTCCCCCTTGGCAGGACGGACTGTCCCGAACACACCGTGGGGTGGGTGCTCAGAGCCAAGAACGAGGTGCCTGCGGTTGGCCTCGGGCCAAGGGCTTCCCCACCGCTTTCATGTCTTCTGTGCTTTAAAACAAAGAAGCATTAGGTCCCCAAGGTATTTCTTTCTCTTCTTTCTCCCTGTGGGTTGTAGTTGGCTCCTCAGCCATCTCCTTTGTGCCTGGAGGGGGATGGAGCAGTGCCCACCAGCTCCCACCTCTGTTTTTGAGGGGACACAGTTGTCTCCCGCCTGTCGTCATCCCGCCGGCAGCTCGAGTCCCCAGCACCATCCCCTGCAGTTAACCAGGCCGTCTCATTGCTAAATAAATACTCAGGATTTCAGGTCATAACTTTCCCTTAGGCTGGCCTGAAGTGGCAAATCCACAGAGGCAGGGAAAGTGTTTTGGCTGTGTTTCTCCAGCAGCCTGCACGCCGCCGAAAATATTATTAAACAGCTTCACCCTGCAAGAATTTGCCAAGAAAACTAGGCAAGAGAAATGAAATATGTAAAGGGTGCCAGTAAACACGAGCAGGCTGTTCCTTGCCAGCGTAAGGCTGGCGCAGCCCCGCAGGGGGCTCGCAGGGAGGTGTCAGCTCCCAGCCAGCCGGCGCAGAGCTCAGCCTGGAGCCAAACCAGCCCCCGGCAGCCGGCAGCCCCTGGCCTGGCTCTTGCTGGCAGAAAGGAGCCTGGAGCTCGCTCGCCGGAGAGGATGAGGGTCCTTTGTGAAAGAGTCAGTGGACATTGCACTAGAATAAACCCGCTGTCCTTCTCTGTTGGGTGGAACCACTTTTTTCCTGATGGATGTCTTGGGAGGGGCTGTTTGGTGCTGGGTGCTGAGCTGCGGTGGCTGGCAAGGCTGTGGTCTGGTCGGCTGCAGCCTTGGGCACTGCCGGGCTGCAGAGCGGGAGCTCCCGGCCCGTTCCGTCCCATCCCATCCCGTCCCATCCCATCCCATCCCATCCCAGTTAGCATTTAACCTCATAAAAATAAAATGCCATGAGGACAGGGGTAGCCTCAGCAAGGAGCATGGTGCAAAGGGGAAGGCTCTGCAGGCCAGGGGCTCTCAGTCAGGACGCGTGTCTCCGTGCCTCAGTTTCCCTGCCGGAGCAGCGCACAGCCTCGATTCGTGCCCCCCGGCTGAGGAGGGTTTTGGGGAAAGGCTGAGTGTTGTCCTGGGCTTTCTGGTTTTGGCAGGTGTTGAGGGAGCCCCTGCGTTGCTGTAATTCCTCATGACTCTCTTGCTTTCAGCAGAGCTCTTGTGATTTCCCCCGGCAGCCACACCGGGCATTTCGGGTTGCCAGTGGGTCCTGAGCGTGTGATCAACCCCCAGAGCCCGGACCCCAGCCCACCCCGCTGCCCCCCAGCATCCCCAGCCCAGCCCTCCCCATCAGAAGGAAAAGCTTTTGTGCGTCCGGTAACATCTGCCACAGCAGCCTTAAAGCAATGTGCTTTTGCATGAGTTTGAGTCTTTTCATTTGTATTCTTTTTCACTTTTGGCTTTTTTTTTTTTTTTTGTCCTCATCATAATAATTATAAATATATTACATGTTTGTTTGAAGAGGTGATACATGGGTAAAAGAAAAAAAAAGGCACATTATTCACTAGAGAGGTAGGACTTTCATTTAACCAGATCTTAATACTCTTGCAAAAATCTGGTTTGATTAGGGTGATCTATTTTTTAATTATTTTTTTTTAATTCCTGTTTGTTGGTGGGACAATCTTTAATTTTCTAAAGATAGCACAAACATCAGCTTTTCAGCCACCCACCTGCCGCCCTGGCTGTTCCTCGCTGCCTTCTCGCGTGTGCGCGTTTCAACCGAGCCCTAACCCAAACCGAGCCGAATCCGGCATCCCGCGGGCCGCCCCGGGAGGATGCCGGAGCTTCCTGAGCATCCATCAGCGCCGCAGGGGCTGAGCACCGCTGCCGGGTGGGACCCGAGGAGTGGAATTACAAGCTAAGGACCTTCATCTCCCCAGCACCCATGGGTGTAGGAAGCCCGCACCGAGCCTGTGAGCTCGCCAGCAGCTTCTCTGCGCTTTGGGCCCGGTGGCGGCCCAGCGGGGAGCAGAGCCCCGGCGTGGCTGGGCGCAGCTCCTGCTCCTAACAGGGCTGAAGATGGCGGGACCGTGGCTCAAGAGCTGATGCTGTCCCCATCAGTGACGAGCGTGCATGAGCTGGTTTAAGTTGATACATATGTGCGTGTGTATACATGTATGTACTGTAGATATATACACTGTATAAATACCCTCACTCACATATACATATATTATAACCGTAGCAATTACAGACTTTTTGTGGGTTTTTTGTTTTAAGTCGATTCTTTTTTCCTATTTTTTTTCTTGCTTTTTTTTTTGTTTTTTGCTTCATGTAAGCGAGTACATTGTATCTGAAGCCCTTTCCGAATTGGCAGATGCCAAGGATCTTTATTCCTCGAGACAAAGGAAATGCATCTATTTTAAGATGCCTTTTTGTTTTGTTTTTTGTTTGTTTGTTTTGTTTTTCTTTTGAGCAGCAGGTGGTTTTGAGTAAAAATAGCTTTAGCAATTCCCAATACTTAGTGATGGATGCCTTGGCTATGGGATGCATAGCTAGAAAAATAAAATACATTAAAATTTAGAATGACAAAAAAAAAGAGAAAAGATAAGGAAAATATCTAAAGCATCAATAAAGTTAAAATCTATTTTTGTACAAATGTAATTTTATCCCTTACCTATTCTTGGATATTTTCTTTCTGGATTGTTTTGTTTCTTCTACAGAGATTGTTATAAACTCTCTCTATTTTTCTCTCTTTCCCTCTCTCTCTCTCTCTTTCTCTCTGTAAATGTTCAGCCACAGGGACAGGGATCTGGAGAAGAGGGAGAAACTTTTGACCGTGTTTTAAAGGCTTTATATGAAATCTCTTTTGAAATAATTTTTTTGAATGAACTTTTTATTTTTTTCCCCCACTTCCAAAATCTTTTTCGGGGGGGGGGGGGAGGGAGGTGGGGGGCGGGCTGGTCTGGGGGTGTCTTTTGTCACGTATATCCGGCGTTCCCGCAGGTCTGTTTTACTGTGAAATCACTACCGTATATTATTATTCACTTAAAAAAAAGGAAAAAAAGAAAAAAAAAAAAAGAATTGCTGCTGGAAACGCCAGTATTTTGATGAACAATTGTATTAGAATTGTGAAAAAAAAGAAAAAGAAAAAAAGAAAAAGAGAAAAGGAGAAAAAAAAAAAGAAAATATATGAGCATTTTAAAATATAACCCAGTCCCAGTCCTCTTTTGTTCTTCACCGGTGTGTCTTGAGCTATTCCTCCAGGTCCCCTGTGGGTGCTGTCCCCATCGGGGGTCCCCACCGCCCCGGAGGGTGCCCGTCCCCGGGGGACCGTCCCTCCCGCTCGCCACGGGGCCGAGTCGGAGTGAATCCAGCCTGGTTGTAAGGAGCAACGGCAGAGCCGGGGGGGAACCCCGAGCCTCAGCGAAGGAGATTTTGGTCCTTCCCTTCAGGAATTTCCCTTGAATGAATTTCAGGTCCCTTTCACATCTGCAGCTGATGGGACACCATCGCTCCCCCTCCGGCACGTCCCTCTCCTCCTTTTCTTGGCCTAAACACGGACACCTGACGGCTGTGGCCGCTGGGATGCCCGGCGCGGCCGGACCCCCGGGGGGACGTGCTGGCCAGGCACCTCTGGGTCACCCTGGCCTTTCCCTGCACGGGTGGCAGTGGGGTGGCCGAGGCCACCCTGGGTGCATCGCAGGGCTGCGGGCAGGGACGGTCCCCATGCCATCGCGGCACCCAGCAAAGCCCTCCCAGCTCTGCCCGGGGGGCTCGGCTTCGGGGGGAGCCTCTGACCCAGGGGCACGTCCTGAGAGCACGGGGCCATGGAGGCTGGGCAGCCCCCCCAGCCTGGTGACAAGGCCGTATTGACGAGCTCCGGTGGACGCCTGGGGACAGCCGGCTGTTTTCCAGCCGCCATCCCTCCTGGAGTCCCATCAGTGCCTGCGGAGCGGGAGCGTTGCTGCCCCGGTGCCGTGTGTGCGTGAACAGGCGCCGTTAGCGCTGGCCTTAGCTTAACCTGGATTTGTTACCAGGTACAAACAAGATTGAACTTGCTCTTGGGTTTACAGCCGAGATAAATCCTCCCCCGACGGCTGCAGAGCCGGTCAAATAAAGAAGGAAAATAAGAGTTTCAATTTGGTTAGTGACGATCCGTGTGTTTCTAACTTGGCCGCAATATTTTTTCATTTGGGAAGCCCTGGGAGGTGGCTTGCGGAGGGCAGGGGCGCGGGGGATGATCCGCCTCGGCAGCAACCTGCTGCTCCCCAGCGTGGGCCGCTGCCCGCTCCCACCCCTGCCCTGCTCTGGGAGACCCCAGGGAGCGGGGAGCACCCGGCCGGCCCCGCTCACACAGCTGATGGCTCCTGTTCAGAGGGTGGTTATGTGTCTTGTTAACCTCCAGGCAGCAGTTTGTGTTTAGAGAGTAAATATTTACCTCCCTTCCTGAGGGTTTTTTTTTCCTCCATCTCCTGGGGTGGAGCGAGCCAGGGTCGGTGGGGCAGCGCTCGCCGGGATGCTCGCCCTCGTGCCACGGGCCGGCCGGGTTACCGCTGCCCACTGGCTCGCAAACCACACTTTGCTTTGAAAATCAGGTTTGCTTCTATATTTAAAGATGCTAATAACAGAAAGAAAAGCAAAGCCCCGCTGGCCACTGATTTTTATTATTTTTTTTTCTTGTGGCTGATTGCTGCTGCATTCGCTGCTGCTCCCCCGGGAAGGCGGGGGGCT
The DNA here is from genome assembly GCF_965183815.1 of Platalea leucorodia. NCBI lineage: Eukaryota > Metazoa > Chordata > Aves > Pelecaniformes > Threskiornithidae > Platalea > Platalea leucorodia. The sequence continues at coordinate 4,275,012 of NC_138837.1, read as the reverse complement.
TTCCCAGGCCCCCAACCCCGGCTCTGGGGAAGGGCCCTGCTCCCCCTCCTCTGCTGCCGGGGAGGGCAGAGGAGGTTTGCACCTCGGCCAACTCGTTGCTGTTTCTCCGGCTTCTGCAGGGATCAAAGTGCCTGTTTTGACTCTCCTCCTGATTCCTTGATAACAGAAGATGGTTGTAATGCAATTAAACATTTCTCACATGCAATGGCTCGGGAATTTGTTGTGTCTCAGGGCTGGGTGTGCGCAGCATTCGCCCTTGCCCTGCGAGCAGCATGGAGACGATGGGATGGCACACACGAAGGGGCCCAGAGATCTCTGGTTTATCAGGAACCTCCTCATACAAGATTTCCTTAAACTGTGCAATTGGAGGTGTGGGATCGGGAGGGGACTTCACCTTCCTCTGCAAAACACCATCCTGGGCCTCTGGGTGCAGGCGAGGATGCGGAGCGGAAGATGCTGTGTTGGGGGTGCGGAGCATGCTTGGGGTGCTTGCTCTTGGAAATGCATCTTGCTTGGTGGCACCAGGCTGGCCACTTAATTTCAGTGCGTCCCCAGTGCTGACAGAGATGGAGTGAGGTGTCAGCAGACTGTTTTGAAATCCTTAAGAGAAGGGCTGTGATCCCGGTCCTCTCCGTGCCTTAGTTTTGCAGCGAGAAGGGGCTCTACAAATAAATACAGACAGATGAGCTCTTTCACTGGTAATTTGTCACTTCATAATTGCCAAAGAAAAGCAGGTTAGTTTTCTCCTCCTGACCTCTCTCAAGTAGCCTTTTCACCCCAGCTGGCCCCGAGGCCGGGGTCGGGTCCCGCTGTGCCCCCACGGGGCAGCCTTCCCCCGCGCCGGGGCTGCAAAGGGCACCTTGGCCTTCTGCATCACGTTTTACAAGCGACATTTCCACCGGTCTCCCCATGGCATCACCGAGCCGTACAGACACCCACCTCCAGGCGTGCCTCAGGGTGCCTCCGCCGCCTCCCCCGTGTGTGTGGGTGAAAATGGGACCAGATGGGAGCACTGGGAGATCAGTGCACAGCCAGCTTGGAGGACCTGTGTTTCAGGGTCAGTCCCTGGAAACAAACAAACAAACAAACAAAATTTGGGGCTTCAAGTGATGGGGATGCACCTGAGGACCCAGCTGATCGCCCTCTCCATCCCCGGCTCCCCAGGGCGGTGTGGGAGCGGCGCTCCAGGTCTTTGCCTGGTGGGACTTTGGGCTGGAGACCCCGGGGGGGTTCATCTGCTGGGAGTGAGCGCGGGTGCCTGTACGCGCAGGATGGGTGCCTGTACGCGCAGTGTGGGTGCCTGTACGCGCCGTATGGGTGCCTGTACGCACAGGGTGGGTCCCTGTATGCGCCGTATGAGTGCCTGTACGCGCAGGATGGGTGCCTGTACGCGCAGGGTGGGTGCCTGTACGCGCAGGGTGGGTGCCTGTACGCGCAGGGTGGGTGCCTGTACGCGCAGGGCGGGAGGCTGAAGCGCAGAAGCTGAATTTAGAGAAGGCTGCGGGCCAGCAGCTCCCAGGAGCGGGGCTAATCCCCCCGCCGGGGGAGCGGTGCCTCGGGCAGCCCCTGGGGTCCGGCCTGGGCCGTCCGAGCAAAGAGCAAAGTGCTGCTGCCACCTCCCGACCGCAGCGAGCCCTGCCCGGCCGGAGGAGCGGAGCGGCTGCCCGGCTCCCGCTCCCCTGCCCTGGATGCCCACTCCTCTGCCCGGGTCCCGCTCCCCTTCCCGGATCCCGCTCCCCTGCCCTGGATTCCCACTCCTCTGCCCGGGTCCCGCTCCCCTTCCCGGATCCCGCTCCCCTTCCCGGTTCTCGCTTCCCTTCCCGTCTCCTGCTCTCCTGCCCAGGTCCCGCTCCCTTGCCCGGCTCCCCCTCCCCTGCCCTGGATTCCCCCTCCCCTTTCCCGGCTCCCGCTCCCCTGCCCGGCTCCCGCGCCCCTGCCCTGGATTCCCACTCCCCTGCCCTGGATTCCCACTCCCCTGCCCGGCTCCCGCTCCCCTTTCCCGGCTCCCGCTCCCCTGCCCTGGATTCCTACTCCCCCTGCCCGGCTCCCGCTCCCCTGCCCGGCTCCCGCTCCCCTTTCCCGGCTCCCGCTCCCCTGCCCTGGATGCCCACTCCCCGTGCCCAGGGCAGCACCGGGGCTGGAGCGGAAACACCCACAGAAAAATCCTGTTGTTTTTGTCTTATCGCTCGCTTTTGACAGCGTCCTGGAAGGCTGCAAAGCTCGTGAAGCAAAACGCTGCTTCCCTCTCATGCTCCCTGGCGCCATGCACGGATCTCGGGCCTTTCTGAGCCCGCCTGCTGAGCAGCTTTCCATCCCTGAAACATGCTCTGCTGTCGGTCACCTCCATTTCTTCTCTCCTCCTTGCCCTGACTCTGAAATTTCTTGCTGCGGTGAGTTGTGCGGATCAACAGCCCACAGCCTAAACCACTGTATCTTGAGTATTTTAACTCATTTTTCCTTCAAAGAATACAAGCGCCTGGTTTTTCCTTGCAGTATGACAAAGGGTTAACAAAACACTGGAAGTAAAGCATTGCCTAAAATGAGTATCCTTCATTTCCAAAGAGCCTGAGATCCCAAGGCACAAGGCGAGAAATACTAGCCACAAAAATTTTGCATCTCTCTCCCTTACAACACTGGCAGTGAAACCTTGTTTGGCTTTATATGCAAGATTTTCCATACCGTGCTCCAACGCAACTCAATTCCACTAAGCCCACATCTTGTTTTTCTACTGACAAAGTGAGGTATGATTCTTGGCTCGGTGATTTTCTGCTGTGGAAGACTAAATGAAAAGATGCTTTTAAAGCTCATTCACTCAACACTCAACCCAAAACCCAGGGGGAGGGTCAAATGGAAATGCGCTAAAGTTATCAGATGGGCTTTCTGCTGTATTTCTTTTATGGTGGGTATTAGACTGAAGAAAATTAAATGAAGACCCAAGTGTTTGCTAGGATACTGTTAAAGGTAGAACAGCCCAATGAGTAAAACAGCCAAGTCATTTAATTTATTTTCTTATAAAAAGCTTGTGTTTGAGTCATTGTGATTCCTGAGGACACAGCTCTTGGTGTTCGTTTTGTCTGGACCTTTTAATTTATAACATAAAAGCACCCTACCCAGTAATAAGTGCAGCCACATCCTTGGCCGTGGCGGGGGCTACCTTGCATGAGCTCAGCGCAGAGCTGGAGCGAGCCGGGGAGGGAGACGAGAGGAGGGAGGGGAATCGCCTGGCTCAAGGTCGGCCGGAGCAGAGTGGGGAGGGTGCTCCCACCCAGCCCCGTCCGCCCACCGCAGCCTCCCCCCACCCTCCTGCTGCGCTGCTTGTGGACTTGGCAGCCTGGAGCCCCTCCCTGGGGCTCCCTGCCCCTTCCTCCCCGTGCAGGGTGTTGCTTTCCACTTGTCCTGGTTGTGGTGGGAAAGGAGCAGGGGTATGGGATTGCCACCATCATAGGAGGGCGGTGGAGCCGTAAGGACCCTGGAGGGGCTGGAGGGCTTCATCTGGATGGCAGGGAACGGGGTCTCCGACGTCCTGGTAGAGCCTGGGAGGGGGCTTACGCCGTATGCTGCAGACAGAGGAAACCTTTGCCTCTGCAACGTCCCACCAGCCCAGCGTGAGGGAAAAGCCCTTCCTCACTCCTGGGCTGGCAATCAAATGGACTCTGACCACGACGCGCCACGGGACGAGCAGAGAGAGGGGTGGCACTGTCCCCCTGGGCCTCTTGCCCCCCATCAGTCACTAGCCAGGGCCCATCATCCCTGCCCCATCCCTGCCCCATCCCTGCCCACGCGCTGCCGGCGAGCGAGGAGGCTGAGCGGGGCCAGGTTGGGAGGGCTGCTCCTGTGTGTCCATGGCCATCAACATCTGCCTCCCCTCCCAGCTCGCTGCCTGAGCAGACGCATCAGGACGTGGGTTCCTGGGCGATCCGAAGACATTACCTAATCCTCTGAAACCGGATCCTCCCGTCAGACTCCGGTTGGATGAGAAAAGCTTGCTCCGGCCTGTCTGTTCCTACTCCAAAAATGTTTCCCTCCTTATGGCAAAGAACGTGCTGTGCACAATTTCCTGCGATCCGGAGGGTGGAGGTGGGTCCCCAAAGACCCCATGGATTAACCCCTGCCTGGAAGGATCTGGCCTTCATGTGCTGATAAATCTTCTTGTTTCTTTTTAGGGGACCACTGTCTCTACCATCTTTCTCTGCTGGAAATTCCCACCTTTTCTGCCCAAAGCTCTCTGCCTTGCCCCTTGGAAGAGGCTCGTTGACAGGAGATTCCTTCAAGCAGATCAAAAGTGCTCACCACGAGTTTCAGGCTCATGTCCCCAGGCACAAACTGGACTGTTCTGGTGGCAGCAGCAGGAGTGGGGTGGGTTTCAGGGGATGATTTGTGGTAGCGAGCAAGGGATGAGCCACATGAAACAACCCCCATGTGTAGAGCAATTTGCACCATCCAGCTTGCTGTGGATTCACTGGTGTCTGATATGGGATGCTCTCACACAAGGAAAACTTGCACTGGTGTAAGTGGGGGGATGAAATGGGGCCAGCTGTCCAGGGCTTCCTTTGGTGTATGCCCCTCCTGCAGGGACTGTGGCAGGAGAGAGGAGGGACCAGAGCAGGGGGGGTCCAGGGCTGGGGGGGATTTAGGAAGACCTCCGGGATGGCTTGGCAGGGTGCATGCAGCCCATTTCAGCATCCTTGCTATGTGCTGGGGGCTCTCCGAGCATCTCAGCCTGCTGACAAGCAGGAGGAAGGCCAGCAGGAGAGACAATTTGTGGCTAGCTATTTGCTGTTGTCACTCCAACCATTTTACCTTAAGAGGCAATAAAGATGAAAGCCAATAATAAGCAGCCAGCCATCATTTGGGGGGGAAAGGCTATAATTTACTCTGCCAGGGCTGCAGGGAGTCCATCTGAGGCTGGTCTTATTGACAGGAAGCCTATATGGTTTGTTTCTTACAGTACTTACGTGCGCTCAGAGCAGTTGAGGGTGACATTTTTAAAATCTAAAAATATACAGCTGGTAGCAAACTTCCAGCAGCACGGAAGGGAGAAGAAGGATTTATGCCCAGAACGCTTTGAACTTTAAGAAAAGAACATTTGTAGAAAAGGTTTTAAAGGGCTCACAGGAGGGGAGCAGTCCCTGGGCTGCTGCTGGCTGGGGGTGACACTGGGGCTGTGGGGTTTCAACCACTGCTGCTTTGCTGAGGGACCTTGTCCAGGGTGAGACTGTCATATCTTCACGGGGATGAAAATCAGGAACAACACTGTTGAAGTCAGGGAAGTTACAAACAAAGGAACCAGGTGCTTTTGTGCAGCCCCAGGTTGTAATCACTAAACCAGGCTGTACCTCTGCGGAGAGCCCCGGGTGGGCTTTCTGTGCTGCTGAGGAGGATCAGTCTCCAGGCAGATGCCGTCGCTGCGTGCAAGCAGAGCACACGGCCAATCCTGCTCCGCACTCTCGCCTGCCGCGGTTCTGTAGCGGCTGCTGGACCAGGTCAGCCTGCGGCCGCGGGCGAGCCCAGCTCCGGTGGGAGCAGACACGTCCCCTTTGATCTGGTCCAGAGGACAGGGCTACCATACATTCTCCATGTCATCCCAGTAAACACAGTAGAAATGAGGTTTTTAACCTCAAAGGAAGATGATTTGGATTCTCATTTTCTTCTGCTCAAAATAAGTAGTAAAACCTTGCTGTTGGCAGCACTTTCCCCAGGAGTATGAGGGCTTGATCCTACGAATCTGGGGAACTCAATGATTAAGACCTGTCACAGCCTTTTTCACAAGGAGCTTCAAATCCTTCCTTCTTTCCAAGACATTGTCTTGTGGGGGAGGGAGGAGGTGGTTTCAGGAAACACAACGAATGACTAATCTCTCTCCTGCCTCTGCCAAGGGAGAACAACCAGCCACACGAGCATCCCTGCTGCTTGCGAGAGCTCTGGGATGTCAGCAGGGTTATGATTTATGGCAATCAATCCATCAACCTTATTTATAGCAGCAGCTCTATGTGAGATTTCACACATGAAGATTGGCTTGTTCTATGGCCTTGCTCCTGCCAGAATTGTCTCTGGGCCTCCCGACCTTCCCGGGGGGCTTTGCCGTGCCTCTGCCATGCCCATGTGGGCAGGAGCCATCGCTACCCACATTTGCCTCTTTTTCTCTCCTTATTGCCTATATCTTTAGAGCACTTCCTCACAGCCAGAGTTTTTTCAGGCTAGTGGAAAGAGGACAAGGACTGAGATGAGAGGGGAGATGGTTGCTTCTGCCCTGCAGCACCGGGCAGAATCAGAGGGCTCCCCTTCCTCGCGAGAGTGTGAGCTGTATGTTCCTTTATTAAAAATGTGATCTTTACCTCTGTGAAATGTCCATCTTGACTATTCAAAATACTTTCTTGCTTGCCAACTGTTGTTGTTTGGGCCCTTTTCCATCCTGCTGGTATTTTGCTTGTTTGTGCTGGTGCTCCTGGATGTCTCCGTGCCCGCTGGTCCATGCGGGCTGGCGCTGGTTTCCCGGTCCCCGGGATCTCCCAGTCATCTGGAAAACTGTTCTTTTCTGGAAAGCAATGGGGGCTTCAAATCCACTTTGCAGTAGAAGGCTTGAAAACTGACTCAGATACAGTCCTGAAGGGTCAGAAAACATATGGCAAATAACAGGAATGAGCGTATAGGAATGAGCCTGTAAAACCCCTGATCCCATGACAGCAGAAGGGAGCGGGGGTCTTGCAGGCACCTGGGGATCGCAGTTATGTTTTCTCCCTGATTAGCTGGGAATGGGCACCCTGGAAACCCTTTCTGCTGTTGTAATACATGGTGACAGTGAGAGAAAGTGTTGCAGCCTCTGTTTAAACCTGAACCTGCTCCCAGTGGGTCGGTCAGCCCCGTTTCTCTGCCGTGATGAATGGAGCCCTGGGACGCGATGCCTGTAACAGCCAAATCACTTACCTTGAAAATGCAAACCTTATGGAAAGCGAATCAATAATTTCTGGAGCCTGGGTTTTGCTGACACGCGGCCCGAGCCCGCAGGAAATAAACCCTTTGTTAATCTTTCTCAAGAGGCACGCAGTCTCCTATAAAAAGCTTCTGAAGTAAGTAACTAATTACAGCCTGCACGAGGCTCCAGTCTGTCACCTCCGACAGCTCTGTGGGAGAAGGGGCTGCCGCTGCCGGCCAGGATGATGGACGAGCGTGCACGAGCTCTTGGCTTCGCTCTGAAAGAGGAAGAATTAATGGGCAAATAAATTACAAATCAATTATTAAACCTTAGCAGTGTGCAGGGCCCTGTTCAGACTGGGTATCAAATATACATTTCTAATTAACTCAACAACTCTTGTCTAATGTGCTCTGGATGCTACCTGCTGCTAGAAATATGAATTTTTGCCACGCACTCTAAATAGAGTCTTTTATTTCTCTCTTCTTGCCTACTGAGACAGCTCAGGCCGCAGGTCTGTAAGGAGCACTTTTTATGCGTAGACAGCACCGAGAGACCCCCAGCTTCATGCTGAGACTCAGGATGGCCCCGGGCAAGCTGTGTGAGCTGCAACGCAGTGGGGAACGAATCCGACACATACTGAGTGCTCAATGGGCCATGGGGTCTTGTTCGCTTTCCCTGAGCCCCAAATCCCTCATTAAGAGGGAAGACACGGTACTTTCCTCCCCTCCCTGCTTGCCTGGGACTGTCTGTCGGCACCTGGAGGTATTGCCACGGGAATAACCGCTGCCTGATACCTGCCTGCAGGGTCTAGGCAGATCCCAGGCCAGAAGTTCTTCCTGGAGCACTAAGGAAAAAAAAGGGCTTGGCAGATGGATGGCTGCACTTAACAGGCCTACCTCTGCTATCCTGGGATGAATCGTGTCCTGGAGTTATCAGCATGCTTCCAGATTCAGCACCACTGCTCCTGTGTGACAGGGATTCCTCCGGGAATTGGCTGCCGCTGGGATATGGATGGAGGCTGATTTTATAGGGTTGGCACGAATGCCAGAGTCACTGTAGTGCCAGGCCCCTTGAAGGAGCTAAACCTTTGAGGTACTCATGCTCCGTACCACGGCAATATTTCTGCCGCTCACTAATCAATTATAATTCTTAGACAAGCTCCCATATGGTGCCTTTATAAATCACTCTCTCCAGTTATCAAGCCTGTCTTATTTGCCTGACATGAGCTATAAGGAGGGTGGTTTTTAGGCTAATGTTGACAGAATGCACAGAATGTGATTTATTTATAGCGTTTTATAAAAGTGTTTTACAAGTCAAAATCCAGGTCCTAAGGAGCTAAACAAAAGGCTGAAGACTAATTCTGCAGCCTCAGCCTGAGCATCTCCATAATAAGCCCTGGTTCAGAGAGCTGGCCCATAAATACGTGTCCTCTGTCCCAGCACGGGGAGGTCTGTGGGGCCCAGGGGCAGACCCTGCTCACGGGACGGTGGTGGTGGTACCTGCTCCGTCTGCTCCTCGGGAGCCGCTCTCCATCGCAGCCCTCGGCCCGCAGGGCAGAGAGACCCTGGGGACAGGCAGGGCACTTGGGCAGCGGCCTGAAGGTTGAGGACTTGGCGGAGGAGCTGGGCAGAGAGCCAGGACAAAGGATCTGAGCAGAAAATGGAGTAAAGAGAGGAGCCCTTCGCCTCCCCACCTGAGTAGAAAACAGTACAAGGTCTTTGAGGCACTGGCTTGCTCTGATCCTGTGTACGGGGGAGAAAACCAGGGGTACGGCAAAGCCATGTGCCCTTGTCACGGGCAAGAGAGAGTGAAGGACAGCCCGGAGTGGCTCTGGGTGCTGGGGTTTATCTGCCAGCGAGGCCTGAGCTTTCCCCGTCTCCTCACACTGACTCCCTTGCTCCCCCCGGTGCTCCCTGAGCATCCCCGCCTTTGCCTCCACGCATCTCCCTGATCTCCAGGATCCTACCAATCCCTGGATGTTTCCTCCAGCCACGAGGAAATTCCTTTCTTTCCAAGCCCCCTACTTCTCTTCAAACACACTTCTTCAGTTCTGGAATCCTTCTTTCTGGCCTTCTCTTCTTTCCAGAAATATAAGTCCCCATTTTCCCTGCTCTAAATAGTCTATGTGTGATCAGCCTCCTAACCAGTGGTTCTCTCCCTTTTTTATTGGTTGCAGAATTCAGGATGTTTCACTTTTATCAAAATTTACAGTCAGCCTGCACTGGTTGCAGATTGTGCATAGCAGGCTTCTGATTGAGAGCTCTAAACTTCAGGTTTGCCATTCTCCTCCCCATAGATATACATCCAGCTATCTCCCACCTGTAAGATTTCACAATTTAAGCTGTGTTTTTTTGCCTACAACAGCTCTGAACTACACTAACGCTCTCTACTCTGCTGAGAGGCCAAACATTTTGGTGACTGGAGCTGTAGAGTTTAGCCCCTCTCCCACAGAGCTTTGGTTCTAGCACCTGTAATGCCAGAAGTGGGGGGGGGGGCTTATTTCCACTCCTGACAGTGCCGCCTAAACAGCATTTTTCTTTTTTCCCATGGGAAAAATTCAACCTGAAAGAAAAATCCAGCGCATCAGCTTGGTGTCATAAGGGAAGGGAACCTCCCTGGGCCTGCTGTGTTTACATGATTTGCATGATCTGAAGAGGATAAGAGTATGGAAACCAGTGTTAGGAACCCAAATAAGAAGCCGGTGCTATGGACAGGTTTCTTGGGAAGCCTCGGGAAGCCTTGACCAGCTTTGTTTCCTGGTGTGAACACGTTAGAGCTTGCAGCCAGTGCAAAGCAGTTTTGGGGAGGACTGGAGGAAGCCTGTGGCTTGCTAACATGCAGGCAAGTTTATGCAAGGAAGCAAAGCTTTTAAACTCGGGACCTTACGTTCCCACTGGGTTTATCAAGATCAGAGAAGACAAAAGAACTCACTTCACTCTTGCGCTCTGCTCTGGCGTTGCATGGTGTAAACCCGCTGCGATGAAACTTTAGCTTGCAAACCGGTGGGGCCCGGGATGACCGGGGAGGCCTCAGCCTGCGCCCGTGGGTGAGCCCCCGGGTTCGGGCTCCGGGGCCGGGTCCGTCCCGCGGGCGGCCTCCGGCGGTGCCGGTGCCGCTCCCCGTCGCGCCCAGCAGGTGGCGCCCTAACACCGCGCAGCCACCGCCGCCGCGCCCTCCCATTGGCTGCGCCGGCGCGTCGCCATGGCAACGCGCTGGCAACCGGTCCTGCGCCCCCCGCATCCCTCCACCCTCCCATCGCTCGGGTCCCCCCCAAATTCCCTCCCTTTCCCCTTCTCTGCTCTCCCCGGTCTCTGCCGTGGGGATCAGCAGCGGCGGGGAGGCACCCACGCGTGTCTGCGTGAAAGCGCGCCCTGAGCAGAAGGACAGCGGGGGGGAACCGGGGTGAAACTGCTGCCAAAAGCAAGTCACGCTGTAACACAGGGAGGGTTGTGCAAGGCTGAACACTTTCCCAAGGCTGCCTCTGTGACTGCCGCTCCCAGACCTGAATACCAGACACGTTCTCTCTTTCTTTCGTTCTCTCTGTGCCCCTTTTTCTTTCCTTTGTCACCGTTTGAACTCCCAAGCTCCTGCGCTGGTGGGTGTTGCAGGGTGTGCGGACTGAGATGCCCTTTCGAGGTCAGTCATGCTGAATTCTCCGGGGAAGAGCACAGTGGCTCCATTGACTGCGAACGGCGATGCAGACAGGCAGGCCTTGGTGTGGAGATGGGCACCGGCCTGTGATTGTAACGTCTGGCTGGCCTAGGCTGAGAAGCAAAAGTACAGACTATCTAGAAACTCAAGACAATCTTTTAGAGGCCAAATTTCCTTTTCTTACTCCGGCTTCTCCAGCCAGGTCTCATTCTTGCCCTGGGTGGAGCTAGATTTCTGTTCCACTGGGAATGGTAAACTGTGTGCTGAGGGTAGGGAAGGCCCTTCAAACACGCCTGTGGGACGAAGCGCAAGCCCTCCCAGTCCTTGGCTTTGTACAAATGACTTGTGTTCCCATGCAGATTACATTTAACCCTTTTTGTGCCTGCCCTGAGGAGGCACAAAACAACAATCTTGCACAACTAAACAACCCTTCAGCCTACTACCTGTCCTGAGCAGGGAGACGGGATGCATTGCACTCACTGTTGTTTCTAAAACAACTCAGGAACAGACCCAGGGGGCTGCAGCTATGGTTCCTCCCTCCTCTCCAGCAAGGGTAGAACATCTGGAATGGGTTTGGATGAGCTGTATTTGCATTCCCAACAGGAGGCTGGAAACCACCCCCTCACTATTAGGAGTTTGATGCTGTGAAGACACTGGATATGACTTAATTTTGAGGTCTTTAAGTTGATTCAGAGATGCGTTTGACCCAGACTCTCAACAATTCTTGGCTGGCTGCATCCCTTCCCACCCCCTCATGCTACTAGTTCGGAGAGCTCTCTAGTCACTAGGAAGTGCTTGATTCATCTCTGGTAAACTGTACCTGCCTCTTTTCCTAACAACTGTACCAGACCCACTGGTCAAGCGGTTTCATCATGATGGTCTCCTGTGGCTGCAGCACCCTGTGTGCTGGGGGGGGGGGGAATGGTGCTGAGACCGCTGCTGCATCCTTTGCTCTGTCAGCTCAAAGGCAAGGTCGTTCCTGCAGCACGGGGCCACCCTTGCTTCCTTACAGCCGCTACAAAACTGCAGGAAAGCACTGCAGATGGGATTTCTCAGCTGGTTGGGGAGGGAGGCAAGGCTGGGCTGGCTACTGCAGACAGGGCTCCCTGCCCTCCCCTCCTCGGCTCCTAGCTCACCCCTCGCCACCTCCTCCTGTGGGCAGCGTGGCTTCGCCTCCCATCGCAGGGCAGGCAGAGGCGCGAGGTGGGGTTAGCACAGCCTGCCCCGCTGATGGGGCTTATCCCTGATCCTCTGGGACCACAGCTTTTCGGGTCCCAGCACAGGGTTGTGCAGGAAGAAAGAGGCATTTTCAGCAGGGTGTGACTCCTTCTTCCCTTTCCCCAAGGAAAGGGAGCTTGGCGGAGAGAAGGCAGGGTTTCAGGCACCTCCTTTGGAGTTTGCATTACCCTCCTCCAAGCCAGCTCAGTAAATTACAGCCCTAATTGAAACCATGCCTAGGCTGTGCTTGTCTAAATCTCAGGGTGAGCATTTCTGCTTGTAGTGAGGCTGTTTGCAGGGACAGAGGAGCTCCTCAGGTGTCAGCGTGCAGGGCTCGGTCTCCACCAGGCCATTTGGCACTCCAGTACTGTCATAAATATTTACCCTCAATCATACATGAGGGTCAGGGGGGCCTGGATGCCTGCAGCACTTGGGGGTCTTTGAAAACTGATGCAAGTGCTTCATGTGAGAGTCTCTAGGTGCAAACTCACCCCCTAAGCCCAAGGTCTATGGGTGGGTGGAGGTACCACCACAAAGGCATGGGCAATCCATAGGAACGGTGGTTTATCAAAGTCCTGAAAGTGCTCAGAGCTCAGGAAGGGGCTGACGAAGGCTCTGTTGGGGGTCACCACTTTGATGTGGGGTGACAGGCAGGTGAGGAGCCTGGTCTGAGCTGTAGAGCTGCAAGAAGTCCTACATGGCTCTGGGATTTCCCCGAATGTGGAGGCTGACTGTGTCCAGGGCATATGTTGATGCTCAGCACCCCTTGCTCAGCAAAGGACCTTTGCGGGGTTCCCAGCCTGTACCATGGGGTGATGGAGAGGCTGGGCCAGCTCCCAGTGGGATTGGGATGGGATGGGATGGGAGAGCGTGGTCCAGCATCAGGCCCACGGGCAGCAAGGTCACTGTGCCCCAGCAGCCGGGGAGCTGCCGGGCTGCTCTGAGCGAAGGCTGCGGCTTTCACCGCTCCCCTCCTTTGGCCGGGGAGCTCTCGCTGCCACGTGGCCTTTTCCACTACAGCACCCTCCTCTCCGCCTTGCTTTGCTTCTTGCTCTTTTTCTTTTTTCCTCAGGAAACATCTGGAAGCTGAGTGAGAAACATTAAAAGGGGAAAAAAAAAAAAAAAGAAAAGAAAAGAAAAGGAAAAAAAGCAAGGGGGAGGGGATTTTGGGAACACCATATGATTTCACTTTCCTAAGACAACTGCAATTATGCCTTTGAGGCTTTACCAGTCACTGTAGATTCAAACCATGTTGGATGATGTAAGTGGGAAAATATGAAGGGCCTACTGGCTGCTTAAAAAAAAAAAAAAAGAGATCAGTTTCTGGCATTTTATTTAACATTATGAATCAGAAGAAGGGCACCATCCAGATGGGCTTTTTCTTTCTTGCTTTCCTAGCCTTGGTTGTGCCTTGCAGGTCCCTTGGGAGAGGGGAAATGCCGCCCGTATCTATCCAAAGGAACCTCCTCTGTCCTGCAGCAGTCTGCGTCTGCCATGAGCCCCGAAATCCCCACGGACGGAGCTGGGGCTGGATTGCTCCCAGCCGAGACACGTCCTGGGCTGGGCTCTTCTTGCTTGCACTGAAAAGGGACTATTTACTTTTTGGAAGCCCAGCTGGTGAATGGGGTAAGCAGGAGCTGTTGGTCCCAGTTTAGCAACCATGAGGACTCCTGTTTTCAGGCAAATTCCAGCTATCCTTGCCTATTTGATGCTGGCTCCTCAGTCAGTTTTGGGAGGTTTGGATGCCATGTCTCTTTGCAGAGCCTGGAGCCCAGCACTGCAGCAGAGCCACTTGAAAGCATAAAGATGTTGCTGTCAGATTTAATGGACTTTCTGTTGGAAAAAGGAGGAGGCTGCAGGAGAGCTGGGCTTTCAGCTGACAGGGGTTAAACTGTCATAAAATAGGCTTGGGAACAATGGAAAAATTTCCCCCGCCCCCATTTCCCATGGGAAGAAATCAGGTGTGAAATGGGGAGGGGAAACCCTGTGCCAAAAGAAGTTGCCCATCACCATTGGTGATGCTGGGGGAGCCGGTGACGGAGCGGAGTCATTAGTAAAATGTGCAAGTTGCTCCTTGGCTGCGAATAAAGAAGCAATTTGGGTTTCTCATGTTTTCCTTTTTTGTTTTAATGAACAGCTCCGGATCGCAGCGTGTCTGATTAAGCAGCTGACGTGAGGACAGGTCAGCAACTCGCTTTCATTAACGAAAGCTTGAGTGATTCGGGGTTTCCTGGAGCAGTAGCTTTGGCGAGAGCCAACGCCGGGCATCGCTGGCAGGGCAGGACCAGGGCGGTCACCCCGCTACAAGCTGTCTGTCAGCCTCGGGGCAGTGCTGGGGTCCCTTCTCCCCGTGGGGCAGGGGACGGTGGCGGGGAAGGGACAGGACTCAGGTGGACATCTCTGCATCTAGCACCAAGGAGGAAACAGGCGCTGCTGGACCTTCTATATAAAAGGCTCTTTTTAAACAAGGGGTGTGTGTGTTTGCTCATCAGATGTGAGGGCAGAGGACATTCTCCAGGAGTTTTGGTTGAAAAAAAGGATTATTTCCTAATCGTTTGGCTGCTGAAACTCAGAATATGTTGGTTCTCAGCTGGAATTTCTCAGCTCACCATCACCGAAGACACAGACCCTGATTATTTCAGTACAAACCCAGGATTGTTTGAAGGAAAATAGCCAATGCAAAAACTTGGTTTTCATCAGTTTGTCAGGAGAAGTAAAAAAAAAAAAACCCTAAAATCAAATGCAGGGGAAGCCTTGCCCTGCCCGGATGGAAACACTGAAGTGAGCGAACTCCTGGTTGCATGAGTGGGACAGAGTGTGGCCTGGCGGGCACAGAACAGGGCAGTGGGTGGCTGTGGTGGCCCCAGAGATGGTCCCCAGCACCCCTGTGTCCCAGTCAGGCCTGGCCCAGGCTGCTGGGCTGCGTGGCCGAGGTTTGTGGAGGAGCCCCAAGCAGGGCAGGAGTGATGGAGGATGCCCTACAGCCTCTCTTTACCACAGATCTCCCTTGCTGAAGCCTGGGTTGTGCATGGTGGTGAAACGCCCTGCCTGCGCTGCCTTCCCTTCTCCTTCCCATCACTGAAAGGATGGAAAAATTCATCCAACTTGAGTAAAACCTCCCCATAGATCTACCTTGTCTGAAACCTGCCTGGTGCCTGCCTGTCCTGCCCGGGGACCCCCGCCCTGCGGCGCCTGGGGGCTCCTTGCCAGCCTGGCACTCTGGGCTGGAGTCAGAAGCAGCCCATCAGCTCGCGTACAGGAAGGTTTTGCCACAGATTAGCCCTCCTGAGGCTTTCCTGGCATCCCTCCATCAGCTTGTAACTTTTTTTTTGCTTTGCAGTTTAAAACAACAGAGAGATCCTGGCAGAGCTTCGGCTGTGCAGAGGGAATTGGTGACAAATCCAGGGAGTTCATAAAACCCAGGGACTGGAGGGAGCCCCGGAGGCCACAGCCCAGCCATGGATTGGCAGCCCTCCTCCCCAGCTCCATTCCCAAAATTCCTGGCCATCCAACCCAGAGGCCAGTTCTTTCCTGCCTTGATGCAGCCCTGAGCACGCTCAGGGATGGCAGCCCCAAGGGACCACGTGCTGCGGAGCCTGCTCCTTCCTGCGGGTCCTGGGCATCCCCAGGGGCAGTGGGGGGCCACGAGTGGGTTTTTGCGGTGGCCAGGAGGGCTCATGGCAGACATCACCCTGCCCTTTACCAGCACAGCCACAGGCACACACATCTTTATTGCACATCGCAAGAGCGATCCCATAGCTTATGGGCTAAATGGACAGGAGGAAGGAAGTGTTATTATCTTAGTTTTTTTGGACAGAGAATGAAAGTGAAAAATTAAGTGACTTGCCCAAAGTCAGTCAGGGAAACTGTCAGTGATCCTGGGAAAGGGGCCAGATTTTCTGAGCTTCTCGGTGCTTGAGATGCGCCTGAGGCTGCAGGGCACATCCCGGGCACTGGGAGCAGCGAGGCTCAGGGCTGGGCTCCTCTCACCCTCCTTGGGGAGGGGAGATCCTGAGGACCCCATGGCGATGGCCATGCTGTAAACTCGGCTGAGATTTGCTTTCTGGCCATGTGGGCAAGAAGCACAGCATGACTTGCACCCTGTGAGCAGAAATCTCCCCTGCCCCAGAGCAGGGTGCAGCCTCCACGCAGCCCCGTCCCCAGAGTTGTCTGGGAGAGCGTGACTTGTCCCGGGGCAAAGCTGTGCCAGGGGTGTGAGGGAGCGTTCAAGCCCATTCCCTGGCCCTGTTCGACTGCAGCAGGTAAAGCAGTACCTGGTGCTCCCCGTTTCCTCCAGCCTCCCATGAGACCAGAGCCCTTGCTCCTGCCCCGCTCTGCCCTCTGCCCAGGTCCCGCAGCTCTTGCAGCAGGGAAAGGAGGCGGCGACGGGGAGCACCCCAAGGTAGGACTTGTCCTCTGGTTTCTGGCATCTGTGCTGGCGGGGGGTTTGGTGTCACTATGATTCAGCCTCCGGCCTCGGCTGCCTGCGGCCAGCGCCCACGCCGGGCTGCGAGAGCTTCCTCCCGGCTCGTGGGGGTGGCTCCATGCCTGGGAAAGCTCCCGGCTTGATTAAGAGCTTCCTGAGCTGATGCACGCCGAGCTCTTGGGTTTCTCTCGAGTCAAGAGTCGTTTCCTAGTAAAACCTGGAGTAGCCAAAGATGGGGGAGATCAAAGCAAAGTGAACCCAACTGCGCTGCTCTGTGCAAGAATCAGCTCTGATTTCCCCAGAGCTTAAAAACGCTGCTTCCCCAGCTTCCCGAAGCATCGTCCTCAGGGATTTGTACTGTGGGAGACTTTGTACGGCTCCCTCTTTACCAGGGAAAGATCTATTTGCAGATTAAAGCTTCCCTGGATCTGCATGAATGAACTGTGTGGGTGTACAAGACGGTGCGGGGTGTAGGGGGGGACCTCCCTCTGGGTGATGCTGGCAAACCTTCCCGGCTTTCTGGCAGCAATGGGGATTTTATTTCACAGTCACAAAGCGGGGGACCACGGCCTGGAGGTGAAGGGAGGAGGAAAGCTTATCTAGTCCTCAACCTCTGCATTAGGGGAGGGCACCAGTGTACCCATAGCAGCACCAGAGAAATCCCAGTACCTGTGTCTGTCTGCTGGTGGCTGGCACGAGAGCAGGCTGTGGGCAATCTCTGGGCAGCTAGAATAGCTGGAGGGCCGGATCACTGGAGTAAAAGGCTGTTTTCCACCCTTGGATGTCCTTCTTGCTTGGCAAATGGCCGGACACCAAAATGCATCCCCACGTTCCCAGCACAAGCTGTGTTTGGAGACATAGGACTTTGCTTCAGCCCCTTATGGAGGCTGGAGCCAGCTGCAGACCTTGGCCTTGGCTCTCAGCTCAGGGCCCACCTGCGGCTCACGGGCAGCCAGCTGAGCACGGGGACGCAGGGTCTCAGCTGCGGGGAAGGGTGCACGAGGGGAGCTGTCAGCACCCGCACCGTCCCCGACATCCCCCCGTGCTCGGCTGCTGTGAAAGACATCCCAGCAACACAGCTTTTCTGCAGGCAATCAAATAGCAGCCTTTAATCTGCAGGCATTTAAAATATGCAGTGTTTCCTCTCATTTGAACCTCAACAAAGCTTGGAGAGGCTGAACGCTCCTTGCCCAGGTCCCAGGCAATCCTTCTGCACTAAGCACGGGCACGCGGGCATGCAGACATCACTCCAGGCATGGGCCGAATTCTTGCTTTGAGTTCTCCTCCCATCAAGATGCAGCTTGAAAGGCCGAGGGGAAACCTGCGGAGTTAAGCTTCAGCCAGGTTCCTGCGGAAACCTCCACGCTGCATCTTTGTCTCATACCTAGCTAAATCTTAATGAGAATGGTGATTGCAGCCATGAATATTATTTGCTTAGTTTTCTGCTATTACACTAAGATAAGTCCCTTTGGGAAGGACACTGACTTTCCGGAGTCTTTGACCTCAGAGTTCTTGCCATTTTCTCGAGGAAGGCAACAAGTAAAGAGGAGGCAGAGGAAGAAGAAGTGACTTTTCCAGGGATGCCAAAGCCCTGGTTTTCTTTTCTCTCTGTCCTGACTCTGGGGCTGAGCAATTTATTGCACATTTAATCATTTAGCTAGCAAGTTCTGCAAGCTTTTCGCAGAGGGCCTGCATCCTTCTCCAATGCAATCACCTGAAATGGAGCATGAGCTTCTGGAGAGCCCAGGTCTTCCCTGCTGCCGGCCGCTCTGTGTCGTGGCACATGCGGCTCCCAGCAAAGCAAGGCAGCCCAGGTCCAGCCGGCCTGGCTGGAGCTGCTTTCCCTAAGCCCCGAAGTGTGCCATGATTGCAGGTGACAGCCAGGCCTGCATTAAAAGCTCACTCAAGCCAATGCAAATCTTCTGCTCGCTCCAGCAGCTTCGGTGAGGCTTGTTCAGAGGGAATGGGATTTTTGCTGCTTTTATGGGTTATCAAAGCCAAAAGCTACTTTCCATGCACACTGGAAACAAGGAAACACAAATGTTCCTGGAAAGCAAATACACCAGGACTGCAAATATGGACATGTTAACAGTTGTAGTTGGATTTAAGCAAAGGCACACGCAAAAGTCTCCCAGAGGGAGGGATGCGAGGGGCATCCTTGGGATGGCGAACGAAGCCCTGTGAAGGCTCTGGGTCTCTCCTGCTCTGGGAGCAATAACATCTACAGAGAGGCAGGATGAGTGCAGCAGCTGGGACCGGTCAAGTTTAAACCTGCTGAGACTCATTCTGCAGAGCCCTCAGCAGAAGGAGGAGAAATCAGGTCCGCAGGTCCCGGGATGCAACCTTTCTTTGCAGCACAATGTTGCTCTTGTCATTGCTTTGAGCTCCCAAGGTGACTGTGCTCAGTGAACGCCCCATTTATACATGCAATCCGTGCAGCCAATTTACACCTCAGCCATGCTGTGTATATGCTTTTCCTAGCCTGACCTTTTCAAGATGTTAACACTGTCCATGGGATGACGCCTGGAGCCCTTTACAAGATTTTTTGGCGGTGGCAGTAAATAGCATCTCCTGACATGTTTGCAGAGATGCAGGTTAGGCCTTTCGATAATACACCCTAAACACCCTGCACACGATGCTCTCGGCATCCTGAAAGGGTTTGCTGGCTTTTTGCAAAACCTTGGGGGGCGGGCAGGAGTGCAAATGAGAATTCAGTTGTTTACAGCTCATGGGGCCTTGCAGCCAGCCTCTTCAGCCCCTCTTTGCAAGGGGTTCTCCTGTCCAAAAGTTGTTCGTGTCACACAAACACATACATACAGCCCTGAAAAGGTATTTAGGGATGTGAGTCACGCCAGTTTCCATCAGTCAGGTATTGAATGAGAGGTACCCGACCCCCCAAACCCTCTCCCAACACCCGCCTTCGCTTTCCTAATCGCCATATGAAGAAAATATTATTCCTTTACTGCTATTCTTTACACAAGCTATTACCCTGTGCTATTTCAGCTCATGTTACAGCTCTAGCCTCACTGTTTGAAGCCAAGACTAATCCTAAATCATGAATGGATATTAGGCAGGTAGGGTGAAGGCGAGGGCACTGCACAACATGCCTGGCTGAACTCCCCGAGTACATGGAGGAGCCCTGGCAGGCCCAGGAGCTGGAGCTGCTGGTTGTCATCAGCCACATCCCCACTGCTACCTCTGTGCTGCTACTGCCTCCTCCTCCTCCTCCTCCTTCTCCTTCTCCTCCTTCATCCACTCCCACCAGCATCTCCTCCCCGGATGGTCCCCTGGGGCTGCAGCCCCAGCAGAGCACCCATGGGTGCCTTGTAGCTTAGGGCATTTGGCTCGAGAAGTGCTTTAAAGCAC
This sequence comes from Platalea leucorodia, assembly GCF_965183815.1. Lineage (NCBI taxonomy): Eukaryota > Metazoa > Chordata > Aves > Pelecaniformes > Threskiornithidae > Platalea > Platalea leucorodia. The sequence continues at coordinate 4,255,438 of NC_138837.1, read as the reverse complement.
TGAATTCCCGTTTTTTTAACCCAATTAAAATGTTCATTCAAGGACTTCAGGACTCAGATTACAGCAATTAATTCATTTTCATGTCCCCAGGCACATCTTGCTCACTTGCTCAGGCAACATCAGGAAAAGTTTCAGTTTCTATCTAACCCCACGACTTCGTCTGTCCCTTTGGTGGCTGGGAACTGAGCCTAGAGATGAAATAATGAACTAAAATCCTTCGATGCATTGACCAAAGAAAACAAGCTGTCAAATAGAAATATTCCCTCGCTTCTTTTCGAGGCATGCCAAATCTCCTTCCCATCTGTAGGTATCGTTACGTCGGGAAGGCAGCGTAAGTAACTCAGCATGAAATTGTCAGCGACAGCATGTGATACTGTTTGTAGAGCATCAATCAGTCTAGGAAATGAAAAGCGCTATCTTCTTTTTTCCAGGTTTGCTCAGCATTTTATACCACTGCAGGGATGTTATGAAGGAGATTTTATTGGCAGATTAAACCCAAGTCCAGCATTTGTCGTTAGGGCCTTAATTATGTGCAGTTTTCTTTGTTCTGTTTGCATTAGGCCATAATATCTCCCTCTCCTGAGCTCCAGCGAACCCCAACAGAGTCAGTGACTCCAGTTAAGCATGAAAATGCTGCTGGAGGGCTGAAGCTCCCCAGGTTTGCCGGCTTTCAGCTCTTGGCTCAGCCTGGAGAATGAAAGAAGCCAGGGCAATTTCATTGCCTCTTTCGCCTGGGTTTCCCACCATGGCTGTGCTGAAGCTCCTGCCTCCACAGCAACAGTAAATGTGATGGAGGATAATACAGCAAATTGGGCAGAGATTTCTGGGTGTTGAAAACTGAAGACTGGTTTTGAAAGGGCAGCTTTGTGCAGAGCATCCCTGCAAATGCAGGGGGTTTGTTGGCCTCCGCATCTGAAGTCTTCAGGAGTAGCCTGAGCTCAGTCACATCCCTGCTGCAGCACTTACAGCCCGATGCAGTCGATATTCTCTCTGAAGCAGAGAGAAACTTTGTAATTACCCTTTAATCCTGTTTAAAGATGACCCGAACCACCAAGCCCTGCACTGAACACTCCTCTAAGCTAAATGAAAAGAGGCTGTTTCCATTCTCTGCCTGCAATAATACAGGAGAGGAAATGCTTGAAGCTGGCCGATATCTGCCAGCAAATATGTTGTTCCAAGTCTTTTTGGAATAAATCAGGTCAAATCTTACCAACAAGTGGCATCTGGGTACAGCGGTGATGGTGCTATGAGGCTGGTGTGCCCGCTGCTCCCTGTGCCTGGGTCTCCGGAGGCTCACTCCGTACTTTGGCATTGCCAGTTTTAGGGTCCAGCTCTTTACCCAGCTTTACCCCCAGCCTTCCTGCCTCTCTTCCCTTCTGAAAAGCAAACCTGAGCTGATCACCATGTTTCTCGGAGCTTGCACAGCGCCCATGCTTTAGTGGCTGTTCAGACTGCACAGCCGAGACCGTGAATTCTCCAGCAAAGCAATAATTAGTACAAATTTTCCTAGACAGCTGCTCCCATCTGCTCTGCGGGTTATTTGTATTTGCTTAGTGTGAATAGCAGAGTTTTTGCTGAACTCACACGGTTTCTTGCAGTTGAGTTTGACAGAGTGAGATGAGCCATTTAATTTAAGCCAGTTCCTTCTTTTTTTTGCAAAGAGCCTAGCTGAGAATTTTGGTTTTGACTGTATGATAATGCTGCATAGACCAAAACGTCTGAGCATTAGAAATGTCTCAGCTGCTTGGCTGATGAACTGTAGAAATGGAATGAGCTTTTCGCATAGCTTTGCGTTCAGTGCAATCATTGCATTTTCGTGTGGTTTTGCTAAACTGCACAGGTTTCATTCAGTGCACAGGGTACAAACTCCTCCTTTCTTCCCCACTCTCTCCTGCTCAGATTGCAAATTCCGCTGTGGCTCGTGGCCCTGGTGACCACGATGGTGCGTCATGGCTGCGGATCCCGAGCTGTAACCGGAGCTGCAATGCCGGGAGGAAACGCCGTTTCTGGGAGGGTTTGGGTTTGCAGGGAAGAGGGTGCCTTCGGGAAGGTGGTCTCTGCGGAAGCCCTTGCCTCAGCCTTGCAGATGCAGTTTGGGGTTTAGGGCTAAAGGAGCGCTTGCTGGAGGCAGATAACGCAGCCAAGGAAGAGCTAATTCATGGGCACAGTTAGGGCCAGTCAAACAGTCTGGAAATGGGACCTGCTCTTTGCAAACGGTGGGTGAGGGAATCTCTGCTCCATAGCAATGGGTAGCTCATATGCTCCCTGAAGAGCATCATTTGCTGCAGGGGACCAAAGGCACGGGAAATCAGGGGACTCGTTAGAGTCCTCAGGAAATCTGCAATGGGGCAAAGACAGAGCCCCATCTTCTGCACCCCAGCCCCGCTGACCTTCCTTGTCGAGAGATCGAAACGTGTTTGGGGAACTTCAATGTGTCCCCCTCCTCCAGGAGAAGAGGCTCCTCGCAGGTCACGCCTCATCTCTCGCCACTTCCCGGTGACCCCCCCTTCCCTGGAAGCCGTGCGGATGCATCGCACTCTGTTATGGGAAGCTCTAAAGCCCCGTTGTGGCAGGCTGAGCGGGAAGGGACAGATGGCATTTGGGTGCTGGCAGAGTAAACCTCCAAGGGCTGTAGCACTGAGTGCACTACAAAGCGAGAGGGAAGGTGGCCATTGATGTATTATTTTTATTAATAAAGAGAGTGATTATCTGACCAGGTAGCAGAAGCTTCTCAGTATCTCCTTGACAAAGCAGGTTACTAGGGCTGACTTTTGTGTGGCATTGATGTTAATGCTCTTTCACCCATTCCTTCATTTATTGCTGTTCCAACAGGATCAACTCATTTATTGCCAAACACTTTTCTTCTAGGACACCTGCCTCGTGGCTTTGAACCCAATTTCCCTGCTGAAGTATGGATTACTCCTTCCAGCTGAGCAGCTGAGAGAGATGGAGAGCGGGGCCAGCATAGCCATCAGCTCACAGTGGGGAGGAGCAGGCAGGACAGCAGCTCTGCACACCCTTTTACACCCCCCTCCCCAGTAACGCTGGGGAGAAAGCAGGTACACGGGTGAGTATGAGGCCTGATCCATTCTTGCTAGCAGGACTGCATTAGTGTGAATGAGACCTCAGGGCAGGGCATAAAACACAGTTATGGTCCTCAGATATGTGCATGCAAAGAAGTCGGGAAACGTGGGCATTGTTCAACACACAAATAAGGAGATTATGGGTGAATGGGTGCCTTGTGCAGCCCTACAGGGCATAGGAGTCCCAGGGAGAAGGTGTCCCTTGGGCCTGGGTCTGTGGGGGTCTCCCAGATCATGCTAATTCGGACTCTCAGAGCTGGTTCAGCTGCTGTCTCAGCTGACATTGCCAAGCTGAATTCTGCTCAGCTGCAGCCCCGGTCCTGGCGCATGGTCAGCTCTGAGTTCATTTCCACCGGCTGGCAGATGGGGACAGAAGTCCCTGTCCTGGGCTGGCAGAGCATCAGGAAACCCTGGAGAGCCCCGTGGGCGCAGGCACTGCCGTCGCTGGTATTTTCTGTTCAGCTTGACGCCTCCTGAATTTCCAGCCTTGTCCACGATCGGGGCTTTTTGTGATTCCTGGAATCTGTGCGATATAATCAAGACTGCCTAACCCTTTGGGAAGTGCCATTGCCCCTTCTCAATGAGCAGGATTAACCAAAAAAATCAGTAGAGATGTCTCCAGCAGGCCCCATGATCAGAAAGCATCTGGTCTCCAAATAGAAACGTCCTCCAAATTCAAACTTTTCTCGCCAGTGAAGAGTTATTACGAGGTGTTGCTACAGCAGCCTTGCAAAGCTGGACCCTGCTGCACGCCGCTCCGCTGTCATCTGGAATGCATTCGGGATAGCGTGTGGCTCAGCCTTGCATCTTGAGCCCAGTCGGGCTCTCAGTTAATCGCACAGAAAGGCTACGCCACATCGTGATGCTGTGCAGCCTGGAGGCATTGATGCGATGGGTGGGAAGAGCCAGGCAGAGTATTACATCAAACCTGCTGGCCCCTGGAGGAAATTTTTATGGGGGCAATGGAAAGTTGAAGAGTGAACTGGAGATAATAGGCAAATAAGCTCATGATTTTTATATAATATGGATGCTCTTCAGGCTGGTTACGCCAGGTCCTGAGCGCAGGAAAAGGAGGAGAGGGGAGACAACAGCAGCACTCGCTGAACTGAGCTCGCTGGGCGGCTGTCCCGGGCATTGCCTCCAGGACAGGGCTGTCCTCCCGCCTGGATCTGTGTGTGTCCCACCGCCCGCCTCAGAGCCTGCCTGCACATTTTCCTATCAGCATTTGAGGAGGGGAACACCTCTCAAGAGGCTGCTTTCCATTTGGTTTTGATTTCTGTCTCCTGCCAAGCTGCTATTCCTCCTTTACGACCTGCCATCTGTTTCTCAAGGGAGAGCGCGGTGACAAGGGCGCTTTGTCCAGTTGCCTTTTCCGTGGAGGAGCAAGGCAGTGCTAGCTGTCATGCTTAAAATGGGGCATTCAAAACCCTTGGCCTTATGGACTTGGCAAGAAACACCCCTTCTCCATCTTAAAAGCACTGGAGCATGAGTACGGCTGCCGGGCTGCGTTCCCTCTGCCTGTGTGCTGTAGGTGTTCAGCCTCTCCTTTACCCCCAGTCTTGTCCTTGTTATCCCAAGGGACATGCCGACAGCACATGCCCATGCCCATGCCCATGCCCATGCCTTTTCTTTTTCAGCTGAGCTCTCCTCTCTGTATCATGGTTATCAGCCAGAGAGATACGTCCCGGCGCCTGTTCGCTTTGTAGACCATTTGGGGAAATACCAGTGGCTGCCATGTCATTTCTGTCCCCAACCAGCCAGCTGGCCGCTGGCACCAAGCGCAGGGGGCAGCACCCGAGCCCGTGGAGGGTTGCATGGCTCCAGGCCCAGGCGGCAGCGGGGAGCTCACGGGCATCCTACGGACAAAACTTCATTCCAGGATGAAGGGCAAAGTATCACATCCAAAAAGACCTGTGCCAGCCTCATCTGTGAGCCTCCAAAACTGTCCTCTCTGCACGGCCCAGGGCTGCCCAACACCAGCCTCCATGCCTTCGGTGAGCAGTGGCGGTGGGGGGATGGGAGGGGGATTCGGGAAGGGGGTTGAGCTGATGGGGCAGGGGAATGAATAGCGCTTCTGTTCGGTGCAAAGGGCTTGGATTTCAGCTCGGGGAGGGAGTGTGTGCTGGAGCAGCAGGAGAGGCCCTGGTTTACAAAACAAATAAACCACTGTGGCTTATAAGCAGGAGTAATCTGTTATTCTAAAGGGTTCAGGGATAATTTACCACCTGACGTCAAACTCCTCTACATTTTGAAAGAGAGGTTAACAAATGGAAGCTGAGACAGAGAAGGGGAAACACTGTTTTCCCAAAGCTGCTTTGTTTTTTAACTCCCTTCATCCAGGCTGTTTAAGCCCCGCACGTTACTCTGTCCCTGGGGACAGGGGCAAAGGTGGCCACAGCTTGTCCCTGAGACCAGGCAGCACATCTGCAGAAGGGCTGGATGTGCCGCCATCCCAGCACTGCCCACCCCGTCCCATGGGCTGGGGGTGCTGCGGCACCGCTCACCCCGATGCCTCCGTGTCGCCTCTCTCCTGGCCTCAGAGGCAGTGCCGGCGGGAACGCCGGTGCGAGGACACGGTGGGTCCATCCCAGGATGTCCACCTGTATCTGCTTTGGGGTCAAACCCTGAAATCCTCAAAGGGAGAAATAACCTGATTATTTTCTTTGGCAGCTCCATCTGACTCCTGACAATAACTGTGGCCACTCCATCCCTGTTTACATGACATCATTCTATCTCAGTTTGGAGTTATTAGAGTGGGCCTTTTTGTTTGGACTAATTTAATCCTTCCATTTTCAAAACTGCTGATTTTTATAAACGGTTTTAAGCCAAAGGCTGAGCTGGATGCTCTGTTTCCTTGGAGAATGGCACTTGCTCAGCAGCACTATGTGAAAATCCCATCTGGACAATTCTGTAACCGTAGGAAATTCGTGTCTGAGATTCCTGGGAACAAAATATAAGGAAAAGGGGAAGTATCTGATACACACAGTGACAAGTTCATAAGCCGTCAGAGTGACTTAGGAGCCAGGATTTTTCCCTGGCAGTGGGGGCGGCTTTCCTAGCTTTCCTGTTGTGTTTGTGGTAGAAACATCAGTCAACCCTTAACCAGGAGCAGCAGCAAGCTCTGGTTCTCTAACCTCTGATGCCCAGACCCACCAAGCTTCATGGATCACCTCCAATTTTTGCCATTTCCCAGCTCATCCTGGCAGCACTTTGCTTTAGCATGATGTCTTCATATGTGCTCAGTGGAACCAGAGCCACCTGGGACGGGTGACAGCCTTGTCTGCAGCAGGGGATGTCTCTCTGAGATGTCCCCATCACTTATTCATCACATCAGGGTTCTCGTCTCACTGCTGGCCTTTGGGGATACAGACGGCAGATGGCAATGGAGACCTGGGAGGCGCGGGGTCGGGTAAACAGCAGTGAGGGTCAAGCTCTTGTTGCTGATAAAGATGAGCTGTGCTGTGGGAAAAAAGTAGTTTTGGAAAAAGGGAGGAAAAAAGAACAGCAAAAGCTCCTTGCAGCCTTGAAGTGCCCTTAATCTCCCTGCTGACCCTGCTGTCTGCTTGCTCTGCTGCTGGCAAACCAGAACAGAAGCCTAGCAAGGAGGAGCGTGTCGATGTGTGTCCCGCTGTCGGAGCTGCAGCGCCAGGCGGCCTTGAGCAGCTCCAGATGCTGGGGTGAGGTCAGCCGGGGTCTCAGCCCTCCGCGGCGGGGGCTGCCCAGAAGGAGACCGGCTGGCGGGACAGTGCCTTTCCTGCATTTTGCAAATGCCAAGGCAAAGCCAGGCTTACCTCCAGGTTTGCCCCCAGGCCAGTTTGCAAACACAGTCCTGAAGGGCTGCAGGATGCTGAGCAAATCGGGGCACTGCCGGAGCTGTCTGCTCCATCCGTCACGGACGTGAGATGTTCCCAGGCTGAGCTCCAGCAGCTGCAACTGTGCAAGGCACGTAGCAAGCACCCAGTCCTGGCTACAGAGCAACTGGGAGGAGGTGGAGGCAGAAAGCATCCCCGGCAGCTGCCTGCACACCTGGGAAAGGCACAGGGCACCCCTGGTAGCAGCCAGGAGGGGCCCACTGCCTGCGGGCGCTAACACCGATGGTTTTATAGGGTCTAGCCCAGGGTGCTGCATCTGCCTTTGGTGATGGGAGCCTGGCAGCACCCTCCTGCCCCGCTGCTCTCGGGGGTCCCGTTGGATGTGCAGCCGCAGCTCCTTCTGCCTCAAAGCCAAACTGAGCCCGTGGGCTATGCTTCCCTGCCTGCTGCAGGCTCTGGCAGCTGGAGCTGGAAGGAAAACACTAGATGGCAGGTTGAGGCCATGTCTGAGCACCTGGCTGCCAGCCCAGGCCCAGAACAGGGCGGTGTGGGATCGCTGGCGGCTCGTAGGGTTGTGCTGGCCCTGCCGGCTGGCTCTGTGAGGTGGGGCGGGTGCAGGATCCTTCTGGCTTTATCCAGCTTCACGTTTTCAGGAAACTTTGTCAAAACTCTTCCCCTCGGGCCTCTGGGCCTCCGCCAAATTTGGCAGAAGTTGGCAAGGAGGTCTCAGAGGAGGATTGGCAGCTATGCAGACAAGGCGATGGCCTGAACATTGTATTTGCAGAAAGCTAGGCTGAAAACTAGAAAGACAGATTATTTCAGTCTTGCTCTGTAACCCCTGTGCCCCTTCGTGCAGGTGCTGTCTCCGCTCACCATTGCAACCCCAGTTATTCCTGAGCTGCTCAACATCATCTGGAAACAGCCACACATGTGGGATCGGAGCAGGACCCCGCATCCCCAGAGCAGAGGGCTGTGCACCCCAAAATACAGCCCCTGCAGACGCCCTCCAGCCATCCTCACAAGGCTTGTTTGCTCTGCAAAGCCCGGGTGCAGATCCTGGCACCCTCTGCAAGGTGCCCAAAACTGGGACAAAATGGGGTTTCTGTCCCAGAAACAGTTGCTATCAAAGGGTGGCTTTTGAGGAATAGTTTTTCCTTTCTCATTTTATTAAATATGTGCAAGCTGGAATCCCAGATTTATTACTATCCAGGGATCCAGCAGGCACATGAGGGGCACATGCTGGATCACATGCCAGGACTTTTTAAGGACAGGGACAAGAGGTAAGGCTATCCTCTAGCACGACACTTGCAGTTACCAGGCTTTTGTGTGCCTGTAATGTAGTTTGTAGCCGCTCGGTGTCTCTGACAGCTGCCAGGAGCTGCAGGCTGGGGTATCGCGGAAAATCGGGGAGCAAGGTGGGGAAGCAAGATGGAGAGGTCTGGGCTTTAGGTGTCTGTTTGCTAGTAAATATGCAAAGCTGCTGGTGAGCTGTGGTTGCCTGTAGCTCTTTGATTTCTGGAGCAAAACATTGTTAAAACAAAGGAGATGGGAGCTGTGGGATGCTTGTTCTCGGCTGCGAGTTCACTGTAAAGCCCTGTCCGGAGCAGGGCTGGTCGGCTCCGAGTCTGTTATCCACTCTTGGGATTTTGACTTTAAAGAGAAGCCAATGGCTGGGACACAGCTTTCTCCAGGCCAATTTTGCAGATTAGAGATGTTTCACATCAGTCGTGGCTGAACTCCTGAACTCCTACACAGTTCCCGGGCTGGCCCTGGCTCCAGGGAAAGCCGTCTCACCCGGGGCCCCCGGGACTTTGGGGGACGTGGCTCCCCAGGGCCGCTTTTCCACCCACGGAGCCTCCATCCCTCTTGGCACTTGCTAATTCAAAGCAGGCAGTCGGACCATGCCATTTTGGGTGCCCAGAGCCAGAGGAAGTGACATCCAAATAATCAACAAAAATGGCAAAAGCTTGGGCTGTGCACGCAAACAGCAGCTGATTCACGGGGGAGCACGGTCTGTCCATAGAGCAATATTAATTTGTGAGAGATCCCCTGGGAAGCTTGCTCTGAAAAGGGAAATCAGCCAGTGCTGCGGCCACTTTTTGCGCATTCCTTGAAAAAGGGGCTGTGATGAGAGCTTGCAGCCGGGGCGGACGGTTTGGGTGAGTAGCGAGGCTGCCCTGGGGCTGTGGGGTCCTGCCCCCCTGCCACTGCATCCCCCAGCATCTCCTGGCACGGATGCATGGGAGCAGGGCTCTTCACCCACGGATCCGGAGTCATGCGGGTGCTCGGGTCCCGAGTGGGGCTGCCCGGGACTCGCTCCTGCCCGGGGTGCCGGTGCGGGCTGTCGGGGAGCTGTGGTGGTTGGGGCCGTGCCTCAGAAGACGGGAATGTTCTTCTTGAGAAATTTTAAAGGCAGCCTGAAACGCTCGGTCCAGATCTCATGAGTCACCTACCACTGCACATGTGGGCTCCGACGCAGCCAACATCCCTCAGCGCCAACAGCAACACTGCGTAGCCTAGCAATCGGGAGCAACCCTACAATAATAAACCGGAGGGAGAAGCTCTCATAACCCTATATAGCAAACCCATATAAGCTAATTATGTTTGATGAGGATTTTCCAGCAGTTAGCGGGAGGGTCTGTGATCGTGAGGAGGGAAAGTAGAGGCAAAGTATTTGTCTGATGCAGCCTCGAGGTCAGGGCTCTGTGTCTGCCTGCTGCTCTCACACCTCCTCCATCCTTTTTTCCTTCCCTATCCTCCCTCCCATCCATCAATTAAAGCTTTTTTTCCAAATCCCTTTCATGGGGTGTTGCTCGCTGGCTTGGCACTGCCGGCAGCCGTTGCAGACTGCCACGTGGACCCCCTCCACATCCCCTCGGCCGTGTGATGTCCCCGGAGCCCAGCTGATATCAGTCAGAGCTGCTGGCCACGGCTGGACCGTGGCGGGAGCCAGGTCCACATGCTGCTGAACGGCAGCGTGAGCCTCTCTAGGGATTTCAGCAGGCTCTGAATCAGGCCTTGACTGCTCAGCGCATCTTGTCTGGATGGTGCTTTCACATGTGGTTGGCTTTAATGAAGCTCCTCCTTGAAATATAAGCATACGCTTCAACACCACCTTCAGTGCAGGATGCATGCCTCCGCCACGGATGAGGAAAGGGGCAGTTACTCTGACCTGGGGAAAATATTTCATCCTGAAACATGTTGTCTTTGCTGTTGGAAAAGACTGATTCTTGGAAAGAGAAACAGGGCAGCTCTCCGAAACATCCCTGTGAGGAGAAATAGTTTGTTGCCTCCTGCTCGTTCAGCCCCGCGGCCGGGCTGGCTCCAGGCGCGGGAAGAGGTGCAATGTGGGAAAGCACCAGCTATTAGTGTCTCTGAGTGCTTGGTTCAGCGATGAAAAGAAGCACCATTAAATGTTCTGAAATTAGGTATAAATTAACTGGCCCAGCTATGGTCATTTATGATGTCTTTCAGGTTAAAAAATGGTCCTCATTTCTAAGGATTTAGAGTCCCCACCTGCCTTTAATGGGACTATTCTCCTTACAGCTATTGCCGTAGGTAAAGACTTGAAGTCAAACAATAATTACTCCCAGGAAAGAAACACTGTTTTCTTGTCATGTTCCATTAAATAGTTCACAGCATGAGCCAAAAAATTAATGGCCTTATTATCTTGGCCTTCAAAATATATCATATTAAAGAGGAGAAGGCAACTCTGAAGAATACAGAAGACACCGGGGATGCCACTGCCCCCGATGATACAGCTGCAAGGCTGTTGGGATGTTTAATATCTTAACTTATCTTAGCTCAGTATTGGGTTGGTCACCAAGGGATGGAGGGCGGTGGTGGGAAAGGACCCTGGACCAGAACGGGTGGCTGGGCAGACTGGGGATGTGCTCTCCCCGCTGGGATTTGCTTCCCGCAGAGATGAGGTTTATTTTTCATCCTCGGTATGTGTGATGGACTCCGTCCTGGCTTTGCCTAGGATGGGTTAGTTGCGGTAGGTATTTTTGCTGCTACATGAGGGCTGGCATCCACACATCTTTGCATGATGGCAGATGTCAGCTTGGGAAGTGAATGTGCCGCAGCCACGCACTGGCAGCAAGAACCTGAAATTCATTTGATTAATGCGCATTGTTGTTGTTTCTCTTTGAGCTGGAGAACCTGGCAGCCTCCGAATGGTTTGGAAGTACATCAAATCCCCCAAGGAAGAGAGACAGAGTTTCCAGCCCTCCCCCACGACTTCAGGGCTCTTCACAGAGAGGATTCAGAGCGGTTCATGTCCCAGACACCTGCAGACACACTCAGGCATGTGAACATAGGTGCGGCGCTGGCAGCTGAATTCCTCGTGGCCGAAGGGCTGCATATTCCACCTTTCTGCCTCTCCGGGTCTGGGGATTAAGAGATTTGCTCAGTTTTGATGAAGTCTGAGCAGTTCTAGGATGGCTCTGATGATCCGCAGCTGCTCACAGTTCAACTTGGCCGTTCGCGACAGCAGGGGAAGATGTGGCAGGGGAATGCCCTGTCCAGAGATCCCTTTTCCCCGTACACCCCCTCTACAGAAGTCCCTGTAGAGGGATCTCAAAGTTCAGCTGATGGCGCAGACGTCAGGCCCAGGGTCTCATGCGGATGCAGGGCTGGGTGGATGCAGTCCCCCGGCTGATTGCAGTCCTTCCCCGGGGCTCATTGCACCTCCAGAAATACACGGCACGACTGTGGCTGGCTCGATCCTCTAAACCTCTTCTGTTGTTTTTGTTTCCTAGTTAGCCTTCAAATAAGAGGTGATATGGGCTTTTTTTGGCCTTTCACTAATATTAAATTGCAGAGTGGATATGCGGGGAAAATCACTCATGGCTGTCATGGGCCTGTGTCCATGCTGCATCATTCGTCAATCTTTAATTAGTTTAAGGACAGATTTGCCAATATTTTCATCCCCTCATTTTATGGGGTCAGTGGAGAGAATCAGAGCCCTCTGGTTGTGTCTTTTTATTTTTTCCCTTGCTCAGGAGGTGGGGATCTCTGTTGCTGAAGGCTGGCAGAGGTCTGGCGTTGCAGGGCCATAGCACCCAATGGAGCTGGATAGGCTTATGCTGTCTCCTCCGTTTCTTGCTCGATGCTTGTTTCCCCTTGGGGGTGTCACTGAGAGGCACTCAGCGATGCAGACAGATGCAGGACCCCTGCACCATCCCGGGATGCTGTGTGTTTGCTGCCGAGGCTGGAGAACAGAAGCAAAGGTAAAGAAACCACCAGCCAGGTCACGAGCATCGTGCTCAAGCCAAGAGCTGCCATTGGGAGGGAAGGGCGGCTGCTGCTCCCTGGCACGGGCCCTGCCCGCCCCAGAAACACGCGTGGCAGCATCCGAGACAAGACCTCACGCAGCCTGTGCAAAGTCTGGAAAGGCAGGAGAGAAAGGGCCAGTTGTTTTTTGTTTTCCTTCCTCTCCTCTCTTCTCCTTCTGTCTCATGAGCTGGCTGAGACCAGCGATGTTTTAATCAAATTTGGCACGTGGTGATAGGAAAAGAAGGAAGGCAGGGAACCGAAGGAGGCCAGGAGCCCCTTGGAAAGGCAGAGGGAAGGGAGAGACCATAGGGAATTAGAAAGTCCATTCTGGATCCAAGTGGGGGGAAAATGTCTGGAGCAAACCCTTCTTGAGAACCAGACCAGCGGTGAACAACCCCGTCCCTGTGGGAAGTGGCTGAGGATGTGCCGCTCCCTCATTATTCCTTTTCTTTCATTCCTTGTCCACCATTGTGTTCCTTCACCACTCGTTCCCATATATTTGCTGGCTGTTCTTACCTCCAGGATGGTGCCTCCTACACAGAGTGGATGCATTTTCCCCCAAGCCATGGTTTCAACTAACAGTGCATTGTTTGAACTCAAGAAAACTGTTTTGGGAATGTTTTTTGAGCAGCTCCGTTGTGTTGCCTCTTACACGGGCAGACCAGAAATGACAGCAGGCCACAAGGCTCAGCTCCAGAGCTTCCTCACTCTGCACGGAGGGCGGCTCACACGGGGACGCCAGGATCAGGGCTGTGTCTACCAACAATTCATATGGCACAAGGAGACCAGCACAAGCCAAATACTAGTCTAGACGTGCCTTCGCCCTTCTCAGGGTACCACACTTCCCTTGGACAGGATTTTTGCAGCAGGCCCCAGGATATGAAATGCCAGCCCGCTGCCACACACCATTGTCACCAGGACATGTCCAATTTTGGGTGGGGGAGGCGTCCCTGCTGCAGCCTGGCAGGGATGTGCATGGCTGCATGGCCCCGGGCGGGCGCAGAGAGCAGGGCGTCAGTGCTGGGACCTTGCTGTGCTGTTGCATTGCTGTCATCGCCACCGAGGATTTCCCCTTGCATTCGTACTCCAGCCCCGACACCACCTCTCGCCAAGGGCACGGTGCTGTCTGAGCCGCTGCGGGCTGCCCCGTGCCAGGAAAGCAAAGTCTCAGCTGACTCTGTCTGCATTTACCTGGCCTCGTGTCCCGGAAAGCTTCCCTCCAGCCTGTGCATCTCTCTGGACTCTCTTCCAAATGTGTCAGGCAGCCCAGGAGAGTGCAAAACAAAAAGGAAATACATCTTCATAAAATTGCTTCAAGGTTTTACTCTTCTTTTTTTAGGTTCTGCTGCAGCAGACCTTGCAGATCAAATGTTATCTTTCACTTCTGGATGGACATAGCAGCGGTAACATTTTTAATAGCACCTTCCTCTTCTAAACACCAGTCCAGAAGGCTCATTTTTATATGCGTTGGTCTATATTGATTTCTTTACCTATTTTTGTTTCAGTACTGATATTGTGAAAAACTTTAACTAGTTCGAAGATGAAAGGGCACACTGCTGGCCATTTGTTCTCTGCTTCAGCCTGATGACGTTCATCTGGTTTGCATGATCTTTTCATTAAGGGGGCTAGGCCTAATGGCACTTTCCGATTGAAAAATATCTCTGGATGCTTGCAGGGTACTTACAGCATATGGCCCTCATCCAGCAAGCGTAATTGTACTCGAGGCAGTGAACTCAGCTAAGGACAGTGGGACGCCTTGGAGTGACACCACACACGCATGAGCACAGATGCTATCGGGGTAGGAAATATCTCTTTTGAAATCAAACTGAGAAGGAAGCGCTGGATGCCAGCAGGCACGCTGAACCTACTGTTGTTACCTAAAAAATTGTTGACACATGAGGTATAATCAGTGCAGTGTTTTTGCAACATTTTCAAAAATGTTGCTTTTAATTCTTATTCAATTTCTTCAGGCACTGGCAATGTTGTGGCTTGGGTTGGTTTGTTTACTTTTTTTAATTTTCAAAATGTTCTTCTTTTCCCACATTGAGGGAACACTCTCCACCTTTCTCTTATTAGAATCATAGAATAGTTTGGGTTGGAAGGGACCTTTAAAGGTCCTCTGGTCCAACCCCCCTGCCATAAGCAGGGACATCTTCAACTCGATCAGGTTGCTCAGAGCCCTGTCCAGCCTGGTCTTGAATGTTTCCAGGGATGGGGCGTCTACCCCCTCTCTGGGCAACCTGTGCCAGTGTTTCACCACCCTCATTGTAAAAAATTTCTTCCTTAGATCTAGTCTAAATCTACCCTCATTTAGTTTAAAACCATTACCCCTTGTTCTATTGCTGCAGGCCCTGCTAAAAAGTTTGTTCCCATCTTTCTTCTAAGCCCCCTTTAAGTACTGGAAGGCCGCAATAAGGTTACCCCGGAGTCTTCTCTTCTCCAGGCTGAACAACGCCAACTCTCTCAGCCTGTCTTCATAGGAGAGGTGTTCCATCCCTCTGATCATTTTTGTGGCCCTCCACAAAATTGTTATTCCACGGAGGCAACTAAAAAGCCAAACTGCAAGAATGAAAAGAAAGTCAGGCTCATCATTATTAGCCAACCCCTCTTCTTACAGCTTTAGGATTCACAAGCTAATATTCCCACAGTTCTACTTGGGCATAGGAAAATGGAACAATATCCAGAAATTGTCTTGGATTTCTCTGGGTAGGGAAAAATATAAAGCTAATGCCCTCTTGTGGCTCCTTACAGCAAAGTGTTTGCCTGCAGAGTGGTAGCAGAGTTGTCTCAGCTTTTGGTTGTTACGGGGTGGGAAAGATAATAAGGTTGTGTCCCCCCGTCTTCATTTCAATGTGATGTTAAGGGCTGTAGATGCAAGGTGGTGTTCGGCTCACGCCTGCGAGGGAAGCCCAGGGCACCATCTGAGCCTTGGGCAGGGCTGCGGCCAGGCTGCGGCGGGGGATGCCTTGCTGGATGCGCTGAGATGCAGGCAGTAGACCTCATCTGTGAGGCAGCATCCCAGCTCCTGGCCTTGGCAGGCTGTTCCCCACCAGAAAGCAGTGGTTTTAGAAATATTTCAGTCAGTTTTGCAGATTTGGAGGCAGTCCAAAAAGCATGGCGCTTTTCTCCCAAGGCAAAACAGCCTGAGGGCACCAGGGATGGAGGAGCCCACGACCGGTCACCCATCCATCCATCCCCAAAGTCCATCCAATCCAGCAGACTTTGCAGGAACCTTCAGCCTAAGTAAATTAAATGATTTGGGGGTTTTTCATCAAAGCCTAGCTCTCATTTGATTTTGAACTGCTCTGAAATGTATAGCCGTTGCCTGTCATTGGTGCAAGGCACCCAGTGACACATCCAAGTACATCTGAAATATTTTTAAAGCATGGACATTAACGTCTAATAACAATAAGAAAAATTCTCTATATTTTAGAGCCCATGTGCCTGCCCCCAAACCAGCCTTCCAAGAAAGACCTCCATCAGCATCTGCTTCCAATTAAACGTCATTGGGTTCCAGCTCAAAATAACTTCAAAGATTTATTGACTTCTATGATTTCTAAATAGCTCCCAAAGAGCAGTGGAGAGCCCAGTGTTGGCTTCGCTATCCTAGTGGGATGAGACGGTGCTCCACACTCCTTATCCCACAGATTACCAGAATATTGAGCCAATTGCTCGCCATTTGAATGTTAACCTAAAACTATTTCCACCGTGAAATTTTAGGAATTTAGGACTAGTACAATTGGTGAGCAGATCAGAGATCAAACCAATGGTCCGCATTACCCAATATCCTACCCCAGCAGTGGCCTCCCATTGCCTGTGAGAAGTTCCCATCCATTGGAGGCTAATGTCCTAAACCAGGAGGACCATAGCTCCTCCTTGCCTTTGTTTCAGTCCTTCTTCTTGTAAGTGGATAGTCTCTCTCTCAAAACAAATGCTGAGCATCTGATCAAGCCCCCCGAGTAGCTGGTGGTTGAGAGTGCCACACGCTCCAGGATCAGCATCATTGCTGAGATGGTTCTTCAATTTTATTTTTTCTTTTATCCATGAGAAATTTCAGCAACACCAAGTTTTCTGTCAAAATACTGCTTTAGAATTTTTGTAGAGCTATTTTCAATTTGAAGTTTTCCTCTATAAATCTTCTGACACCAAAAATAGTGAAGACTTTAACTTTAAAAGATAAGTTGGCTTTTTGACAAAGACACAAACTTATTTTCTTAGGAAAAGTGTGAGCTGAGAGAGGGCAAAGTTCCTTTTGCAATCACGCCACACACCATCAGAAGGATGCTTACAGAAATAACAGCGAAAGAGCTAAGACATCTTAGCCAAACTGCAGGCGTCGCATTGGCTTGTCCCCACCGCGGGCAGGGGCACGCTGCTGGGCTGGGAGCCAGCAGCATCCAGCATCCAGCTCTTTGCTTTGCAAACATCCCCTGGAGTGAGCATCTGCATGGGTCCTCCCTGCTGGGATGAGCTTTTCCTACCCCTTACCCTCTGCCCAAGCAAATCCTTCACCCCTAGACATCCTTCTGTGGTCTTGGCTGCTTGCTGGCCAGTATAGAAATGGGTCCTGTATGGGCACAAGCAGCTGTGATGAGGTTGAGTTGTGATATTGCTGCTGTGAGCTGAGTACCAGCTCCCAAATCTGGGAGGAACTGCCCCATAAAACAGCAGGGAAATTGCCAAGTGAGTCCCTGTTTGGCAAAGAGCAGCCCCAGCACCGTTCCTCCTCAGCTGACCAGGTGAGATCTTTTAAGACGCCATGTGATGGCTTGGGATTACCAGTGTGGGACCATTTAAGCAGGGCCCATGCTTTTCCTGCGGTCTTCAACACCCTCATAGGGAAAAAGGAGAAGGTGTGACAGGCTCGCACCTCAGCAAGCCCCTGGAAGCGTCCACCAAGAAGGGGACATCGGGGGAAGAAGCGAGCAGGGAGTTTGGCCGGGAGGCATCACACATCTGGCCCTGCGAGACCGTACATGCAGTCCTAGTACTCTCTGCTCATTTCTCACTTTTTCCTTTTTAAGTGTCCACTTCAGGCAGAGAAATGGCTGAGAAAAGAGCAATCGGCTTTTTTGGCCACAGGTCTGGAGAGCATATGTCTGACTGCTGGTGATGGTGGGGTGGCCAGTGCAGCCGGGAGGGATGTGCCCAGCAGCAGGTGGGTGCTGCAGAGGCGTTTTCCAGGGTTTCTTTTACCCTGGCTCATGTTTGAAAGGAGGGCTGCGGGAGTGGGAGGCGCGCAGATGAACAGCCGCGTTTGGTGGCTGGTGGCAGGACTGACGGCTGAGATGCTGTGACAAGGAGAAGGGTAGGGGATGCAGAAGGGAATTTTCAGCCTCTTAGGATGTTTCTGGGAGGATTTCCCTCCTTACTTCCAGGCTCTGTTCAAACCAGGGTGCTGTTTTCTGCCTTGAAAGCAGAGGCTCCTTAGAGGGGCTTTTCTTTCTCTCAGCCAAATGTAGATCTACTAAAAAGCTTGGCTCTGGTCTCTGCCAAGAGCTCCATTTCCATCAGGATTTCAGGGCCTACTTAGTGTCTCCTTTTCCTGGGAATTTCTTTCCAAGAGCTTTTCGCTGGTCCTTCCTCCCTTCGCTGTGGGTCTGTGGGGAGGAGGTGTGTGGGGCGAGCACCGAGACCTCTGGACCGAGGACAGAAGGATGCTCTCATCCAGCTGCACCGGTGCACAGAGCGGGGTGCTGGGCACCATGTCCAAGCTGTGCCTCACGCACTATGAAACATGGTGCTTCCTCCAGGCCCTGCCACTTTTTTCAAGCTAAAGCAATGCCTAGAGAAGACCGAGAGCATTTTTCACTGGGTTTGCTTTCCACTGACTCAAGTTGGGCCGCACTGGAGATGCGCACATCTAATTTCTATTGCAATAATATTACTGAGTGGCGAGAGACAGGACACATCACTTAACCTCAGCCTGATCTAACATGCAGCCACTCTGATGGGTTTGCACCAGAGAGAAGGTCTGAGGGAATTACCATGCTCTGCAGAAGCGAGGGCTCTGCTCGGTCTCTCTGCTAAGTGGGGAGCAGGGCAGGAGGGTGCTGCTGCTCCCCGCCTGCCTGCCGAGAGGAGACGGGACTGTTTGCCAGTTGCTGCTGCTTTTAGACAAAAAAGAGACGGAAAAGCCTCAGTCCTCACGCCTCTTTTGTGGCCTGGACAATGTGAGTCATGCTGAGCGCCTGGGGCACCCGAGGCTGCTGCTTGCTGTCCCCCCCTGCCCCCAGCACTGTGGCTGCCTCTTTGCCCCACCAACGTGGTCAGGCAATGCTTCTGCCTCAGGTGCAAGGGGGGAAGACAGAGGGACATATGGGAGAAGACTGAAGGACAGACTCCAGCGGGGAATGGGAAGGAGAACAAGCCCCTGAACGGCTCAGACCAGAGCGAAAGGAGCCGGCGTGTAGCAGAGGGCTCCAGCAGGAGCGTTCCCAAGCCTTCGGATCAGCAGTGGGACAGAGGAGTAAATTCGACACATATTTTCCATCCTCAGCTATCCACATTGCCCCTAACCTGATCCCAATTAGATACACAGAGGCAGCTGCCAAGGAACTTTTATGACTCATTTGAAAGGGAGCCTGCACAAGAACCGTGCATTCGAATCCAGCTGTCTCCTCTCTGTTGTTGTTTAGGGAGGACATTTGTGCTTGCTTAGCTCACCTAGGAAAGGGCCAGCGGGCCCCTTGACACAGGGGAATCTGGTTGTCAGCCCAGCCTGGGAACATGCTGTGTATTCCTGAAAAAAAGGGAGAGATGGAGCTGAGCTGGCAGGAAGCGCGGCTCAGGCTTCGGAGGCGTGGGCAGCGGCCGGGGAGCCCTCCTCGCCGCATTGCCTTTCTCCTTCGCGGGCTGGGCTGCGAACAGAGCTAATCCCCACGGAGCACCGCACTGCCGTGGACCCCAAAATTCCTCAGGGAGTGGAAATCTCTGGGATTTGGCAGCTGCCCTCTTGTTCGCAGGGACAAAGCCCTCGCCTCTTGCAGAGGCACCAGCAAAGGTGAGGCGCAGAGCATCGGATGCAAACTAAAAGTGGGCTGAGGCTCAGCAGGCAGGTCTAAGTGAAACGGTCAAACCTTGCTCAGGAAGGACATGGGAGATCTCAGGTTGAAGGAGACCTGCAGCCCATCTGCATCTCTTAAAGCAGCCAGATACCACTGCTGCGGAGGCAGGTGGAGGACTCGCACAGCAGCGGGTGTGCCTGCCCGAATTAAGTCTCACCCCGGTCTTTAATAACAACAGATCAACCTAAATCCTGAAGAGCGAGATTGAAAATCCCTTCCCAAATGCTTGCTATTATTATAACTGCAGCGATGCGTGCTATTGCCATGCTCCGCAAATTGCCTGCCTGTCCCCTGTCGTGCTTTAGGTATCAGCTGTTCTGGGACAAGGTGCTTGGGATGTTTTCAGTTGGAATTGGGCAAAGACCTAGAATATGATGAGTATTTTGTGCTAGGGGTTCAGAGGCTGTCAAGCTAGGCTTTGTTAGCAAATGCATCATTTGTGATTCCAGTCTGGTACCAGAAACCGTGAGGTTTATCTTGAAAGCTGTGACTACAACAAAAACCAACAACCCCCACCTTGTGAGGAAGCAGAGCGAGCTTTTGGTGGCACTTCATCGCTCAAAATGCTGTTCTACAAAACTGGCCCAGAGATGCCCCAGTCTCGGAGATGCTCCAGTCTCAGAGATGCCTGTCTTGGACAGGGTTGATTTTCTGGGTAAAACCCCTGATTTTTAAACAGTTTGCTTTCAGTATGGAACAGGCCACATTTTCCCTTGGTACCTTGAAAGTTTTCACTAAGTGGAATTGTCCTTTTACCATCCTTCTCTAAAATTCAGTATCTGTGATATATTTCACTTGGCTTTTCAAGTTTCTGAGGCCCTTCCACTCTCTTAGCTCATATTTTCCTAGTGTTTCAAATAAGTACTATTAAACGAAAGCTGAGACTCTTACAAATTCACATGATTGTGGGAAATGGATCTTTAAGAAAAGAACCTGGTACCCCAAGACCCTTCCTAGCCAGTGCCATCGCGTCTCACGAGCCCAGGCGGGATCCTGCTGACGTCTGCACCCTCTGCGCTTTCAGGGCAGGGACTTACACGCCCTGAAGCGGGAGCAGCACCCCGCAGAGCTAACCACCCCTGCGCTGCGCAGAGGGCGGTGGAAGCCCTGGGACGTGCTCCCGGGCAGGGCCGGGCCAGAAGCCGATGTGGAAGAGCGGGCATCATCTGCAACAGATGGACGAAGTGCTGCGGCGCGCTTGGTGAGCGGGGTCCGGAGGGTTTGCACCACCCAGCATCTAGCCCTGGGATGGGATTACCTAATCTCCCTGTCTCTGACAGTCCCCTTCCTCCCTCCCTGGGGCAGGAATGACACGCACATCACCCAGCCCAGCACACCAGCACCCGGGCTGGCTACCGTGGGGTTTTTTGGGGCCGGTTGGCTCAGGGCCTGCCCGGGCAGCCCTCCACCGAGAGGACCGCAGCCGGCATCACTAGATGGTGCTAACGCTTGCGTTTTCCCGCGCTCCCGCAGCACCGGAGCAGCGGCTGGGCAGTGGGGATGCTCGGGGGGCTCCGGCGGCCCTCAGGCACCGCTCCCCGGGGCCTTGGGGTGATGGTGGTCTCGCCATTAATCATAGCGGCGATGAGGAAGATGCTTCCTTTCTCTCTGCTTGTCTCCAGGCTCTCAAGGGGAAGGGACCGGGCTCAGCATGTTGCAGGATGCGTCCCTGGGGTGTTAACAGGAACCTGCCCTTCCTACTGCTGCTCCCTTCCAGGCTGTGGGTGCTGAGCCTGCGACAGGGTGCAGGGATCCCCCTTCTCTCTCTGCATCAGTTTGCGCTCACCCAAACCCTAACCAGACACCGGTTTGTTGAGGACAAGGGAACAAAGCTGCAGCATGGGTAGGGGCAACTGGCTGCAATTCCCAGTCGGTGCTCCCAGTGCTGGTAATGAGCTGGGAACACACACACGCATGTGCTTGCCCAGAGCCCCTGCCGCTGGAGCACAGCCTTTTGCAGGTCCTATCCTCCCATCACTGGTGGAGTCAGGCATTCAAATGGGAGCTGGCAGGATGGGGACTTTCTCTCTTGCAGAAGCATCGGTGGCTTTTGGGAGCCCCTCTCCAAATGCCTGGCTGATAAGGCACAGCCTGAGCTGCAGCCGGCTGATCTTACCCCTCCTCGCTGGGTGAATGGCCCTGGGGAGGTGCTGGGGCACAAGGAGGAGGGAGAAGGGCTCACCCACACAGCTGACTCAATGCTGATAAGCCGCCACAGCCAGACACTAAACAAATGTGTCTGGGAATGTCATGTTTCTGCTCACCAGGCACTCCTCACATCTCGCAGGGTTGAGCTCAGGAGACGGAGCTGCCCCTCGTCCCTGGGAAGAAATCAGTGCCTGGAAAATGGGGCTGACTCAGCCGGAGGGTGCCGAGAAGCTTATGGTAACGGGATGAATTCCCAGCAGGCGAGGAGCACGTGGTCGGCAGTGCCCTCCCGCAGCATCAGCCGAGGCTGTGGTCACTCCCAGATGGGGTGGTCAGCCCCAGCCCCAGGACGTGGCCCTGGGTATAGAAAGCAACAGGGTTGTTCACTCAAGGGCATGAAATCTTGCATGGGGAGAGAGCACGGGTGCACTCCGTACCCTGCCCATCGTCCAAAGGGGCTCCAGCTTCTGCAGGGATGGAGAGATTGTTGCAGGAAAAGGTCTCTAAATGAATTTTTTCTTGTGGAGTTGGACAGTCTTTGTCAAGCATTGGAACAGGCTTTCCGGGGAAGCGGTTGAGTCCCCATCCCTAGAGGTATTTAAAAGCCGTATAGATGTGGTGCTTAGGGACGTGGTTTAGTGGTGGGCTTGGCAGTGCTGGGTTAATGGTTGGACTTGATGATCTTAAACGTCTTTTCCAACCTAAACGATTCTATGATTCTATTCTATAAGACACAGACATGTCAAGTCTCCAGGGCGCCCTGTGGGGAAGGGCGGGGATGGCAGAACAGCTGCCACAGAACCAAAGCAAGGCGTCAGTTTGCTGAATTCTCAGCTTTTTCCTCCTACTTGCTCCCACCTTCCTCTGCAAGCAAACCCTCCAGAACATCATCAACTCAGCCATGGAAGTCATGTACTCGAGGCCAACACATAGGTTCATGTAAGAGTTCACAAGGGAAGCCAGAGCTCTGCTCCGTTTGTGAGAAACCCCAGTTTTCCAGGTCATGGTTTTGGCCGATCCTCCCGCTGCTCACAGTGCAAATGCCAGTGCCTCTACCCCAGTTGTTCTTGCTCTTGGAAGATAACTGGGGCCAGAAACACAGAAACGTGAAGGAAACCACACAGAGAAGCCAAGGCAAATCCAGGCTCAGATGCCAGCCGTCACACCAACCTCACCAGCCTCATGGTGACACCAACAGGTCTCATTCAGGATGGAGAAACACTTCAACAGCATTTACTGTGCAGGGAAAGAGGGACATCATTTACCTTCGGCAGCTGACACTGCTTTGCTGCAGAAGGTTACCTCTGGCTAGGTGAGCAGCTCTGGCTGTTTGACCAGACACATGGGAGTAATTAACATCCTGATTTTAGGATCTGATCCTCTCAGGGTGAGCAAATAAGCCCCTGACATTTTTAATCAAAACTCTTCTCCTCACACTGTGTTCAAAGGCAGAGAGGATGCAGGGAGGAGGATGATGAGAGGAAACAGGGAGGAGGATGAGGGCTGAGTGATTGCTTTCTCCATGACGAGGACTACGTCAGCCCCGCTGCACCGGGCTCCTCTCCCCGGGCTTCTTCACCTCCCGTGGGCCTCACGTAGCTGTGAGTCATTGCAGCCATCCCAGCACCACATTCTCCGAGACAAACCCACACAGGAGCAAGAGAAGCTCAGGGCATTCTCTGAAGAAATTACTTTCTCATGACTAAATGTCAACGTACAGAAAAAATGATCCATGACCACAAATTCACTTAAAAATCGTCAGCGACTCCCCAGCCCAGAGGAAAGTCTGGTGTCGATGTCGCGGTGTGAAGCAGATGCCGGGAGAGCGGTTGCTTGTGTTGGTCAGGTCTGCTCAAATGCATCTCCTTTCAAAGAGCGTCCTGTGGCAAGCTAATGACCTGGGCGGCGGGGAGCTCCGCTGGGGTGGCCTCTGAAAGGACGGCTTCTTGCCTTTATTATTACAAATAATGATTTATTTATTAGCAGCTCCTTGTGGCACCCAGGAGAGGAGCAGCTGGGATTGTGCAGACACACACAGCAGTGGGGAAGCTTCAAATCAGCCCTGGCTTTCTGCAAGGCCCCTTCCCCAGGCACAGGCAGACCAGGAGTCGCTGCCGGCCGGGCACCCTGCGACAGGGTCGCCAGCTTCTTTCTGCAACTAATTAAAAATCCACTCCAGACTGTCAGCGGAGAGCCTTGTCTTTTGCTTTATCATCCCCCTTCTCCTTGAGTTTGAGGGTGGTTAGAAAAGCGCAAGGAACACACAAGATAGAGAGTTATTGTAGGCATGGCTGGGTGCCAGCCACCCTTGTAATTTTGTTAATAGACTAATAGAGGAGCAAATGAAGCCATTGTAGGTGATATTAATGCTGCACAGTCCCATCATGGTCAGAAATGTTTCAGGCTACATCATCAATAAATTTTCTTCTGCAGGATCTCATTTGCCCTTGGTTATATCAGGACTGGGCTGGTGTTGGTAGTGTTTTCAATTCTTTAGTAAAGTCTGATTTTTCTTTTAAATGAACAGACATTAATGGACTGCTTAAGTTCAGTTTTAATGACCTGATATAATGTAAAGGAGCAAGCTCATAGTCTGGCTGGGGATTTGTCTCAGGTGTCCAAGTTACGGCGCTCAAGGTGAAGGTGTTAACCCACTCATTTCAGCTGTCTAGGAGCAGCAGACAGCCCTGGGGATCCTGCGGAAACCTGCCCTGCACGAGCGCTGGGCCCCTGGGGTGTCCCGGCACGAAGAGAGTGGAAAATCCGTAGGACAGGCCAGAAATGCAAATACTGTGCTGAGCTGAGAAATGGCTTTAGCAGAGGAGCTCTCCCATGATGTAAAGCCTGCAAATGCAAGTAGCCAGGTTGCACTGGAGAAAGCCATCAGCATTACTTCGCTTTCTGCAGTTCTCCGGTCGCTCACGTTAGCTGGGATTGCCTGTGCTATCTTTCCCTGTTTCTCAGGCAGCATTGGGCAGCCAACGCCAGGACAGGGATGGAAAGAGATGCACATTGAGGGCAGGAATTGAGGAATTGCCCCGTGCACACATCGGCTCGCTTCGGTCTGGGCCATCGCTGACGTGCTACTTACCTTCAGCAGGTTGCAAAAGCTGTTTGGAGTGTGAAATTGCAGCCTTGAGATGGAAGTGCTCAGTGGCTGCAACACCTCTTGCAGAAAGCATTTCCCTTTTCCTGGTCCTGGGTGGTGTTTGGGAGGGAAATGCTGGAAATCAGGACATCTGGTTCGGGGAGGAGGTGGCCGGTGGTGCTGACAGGCCGCTGCTGCAGCCGGGGCCGCTGGTGCTCATCGTTCCTGAGCTGTGGAGACACTCACTGAAGCAGAGCCACCATGTGCGGGGAAGTGGCCTCCTCTGAGATGGAAACGGCCATTGGAGACGCACAGCTGGGCAACAAACGGGTCCAGATGGACATCATTTATGGGCTCAGTAACGGGGCTATTCCAGGACCCAAAGCGAACTTGCAAGCTCAGAAATGGGCCACTCTCTGCTGTAACAACTCATGTTTTTCTTTGACTTCAGCAGACGGGCTTTCACCACCACAAACTTTTCTCCCCAGATTCCAGGCACCATTAGCACGGCCAAGGGACATGCGTTTCCTACTACATGGAACCATGCCGTCGCTAATTATAGCCACCTATTCTAGAGAGACTCTTCCCGGTAATGACAAGGTGTTAACTCACCTACTGCCAACAGCAGGTACGCTGAGTGCTGAGAAGCACATCGCTTTCTGCCCCCAGGCCCTAAGATGAAAGATGTGCCAGTGTTAATTGTAAATGAAACCCCTCTGCTTGACCTTCCCAGCTGTGAAAAGGAAGGGGGAGATGCAGAAAATCGTTCTGAACTTCTCCCTCCCTCAGTTATTTTACATAACACTTTAATGTTGGATATTTAAAGAAAGCAACAGCTCTTTATGACCATCTAGCCCCTTTTTTTTCTCCTCCCGCTCTTGATAATGAGGACCAGAGTGATGGACCATGCTAAATACAGCCATTTCCTCACTGGTGCTAATTGGGGAGGAACACGCCAGCTGATTCCTGGAGAAATGGCAGAGAAAAGAGAAATTTTGCCTGGGCAAAGCAGAGCCTGCACTCCAGAGCGGAAAGTAAAGGAGTGGGAAGGGCAGAGAGCAGACAGCGATGACGATGGGGTCACGCTGGCGCGGAGCGAGCTGGGAGGGGAAGGAGAAATTGGAGGGAAAATGTAAGGACGCAGAAGGGATTAGTCCTCGCCGGGGTTAGCCAGGGTGAGCTAAATACCTGGGCTTTCACGCTTTTGCCCAGTGCCACGGCAGAAGTGACCTGGACATGTTGCAGGAGGATTTTGGATGGTTTGGGGGAGCCTGGTGCCCACGGGATGCGCTCTCCCGGGGAGTGCATGCCCCAGTGCAGGGCCCCGCGCTGCGCGGGCTCCGAGAGCCGCCTGACCTCATGCTCTGCGCCCGTGAAACCGGGGAGTGAGCGAAAAGGAGTCCGAGCAACATGAGCGAACGCAAATGTGTTTCCACTTAGCTGGTCCTCCGAGGCCAAATGATGTAACTCCCGCGAAGCCCTGCAATATGTTGGCAGGAGGAGCCTAGTGACAACTCCAACTGTAAGTTCCTGAGCTAATGAGCAGAAAAGTTGAATAAAAAAAAAAAAGGCTTTTTCTTTGGCTTAACATAGCGATCCTCCCCAGGACTGTTTTCTGAGCAGAGAAACAGCACACTGAAGGAAAATATCCAGCCCCAAAAGACCCTGGCTCCTCTCCTCTTGGGGCAAAGCCAAGGGGTCAGCACCCGACGGGACACACATTTCAAACCAGCGGAGCTGGGGGTTTGCTCAGCCTGCCAAGATGCCCAAGCAGATCCCAGCTCCAGAAGCAGCTCACTGCCATCCTGTTCTCCAGCTTTTATGGAGTTAACCACATTTATTATTACTAAGGGTGGGTTTTTCTGTCTATGTGTGTGTTACCGGCAAAGAATGTTTTACTACAGCTCTCCACACAGCCACCAGCCTCCAAATGGACCATGTTACAGTAGAGCTAAATATTGTGTCAGGGACCATGTGTTTCTCGTAAGATGGGCTCAAGCCACGACTGTGTAGGAAATTGTTTATCTGTCTCCCCCCCTCCCTCTTTCTGCCTTTATCCTCCCACGGGCCGCGTGGATGGCCGGGGCGCTGGCGGTGGGAACTTTCCCGGGGATGCTAGTGGAGGTTTTTTTGCAGCCCATGCTTGCAGCGAGGAGTGAGCTCCAGCTGGGACAGCACGGCAGGGCGGCTGCGGGTCGTGATGTCTCCTCGTCTTCTGGGTGACATGCCAGCTCCGCTGTCCCAAGGGGCACGGGTGGCTCTCTCACGGGGCTCGGGTGCCACAAGGCACTGCCCCAGCACAGGGCAGGGGCCAGCACCACTGGTGCAGGCTGGCTTGGCACCGCAGATGCCTGGGGAACCTTCTGCTAGAGGGTTCGGATGGAGGCTGCAACAAAACCATGCTTCTGTTGTATGTGTGCATGTGTTTCAGAGTGAAATCTGGCCAGAGAGGTATTACCAACCCCAGGGTCAAGGTGGAGATGAACAACCTTCTTTGATTTGCTGGAAATCCTGCTGTCTGCTGGGTGGGTCATAGAGCCAGGTGATTGAAGGAGAAGTAGAACAACCTCTCTGAAAATTGTTTTATTGCTGCTGCAGCTGATGCAGAGCAGAGCAGCCCCTCCAGGTGCTGGCCTGAGCTGAGCAGGGCCTGCTGCCCGTGCCGTCAGCAAGGCACTGCGGTTGCCACGGGCAGGGTAAAGGCTCGGCTTCACGCTCCGATGCTGCACATCCACCCGTGGCTCGGTGCTTGGCAGGGGCACGGTGAGCGGGGAAACCCCCCTGCCCTCACGGAGCAGGAGTCCGCAGATCTGGGACTTGGTTCTCCCCTGCACTGCTCTGCAAGAGGGCTTAGGGAAACCTGAGCCCCTCATGCCTTCCTCTCCTTATCCATCCATCTCGACGCCATCCCCAAATGCGAAAAGGCACTTTTCCTTTTTACTCTCTCTGCTCTCTCCCGGCCACTGATCTGCACAATAGCATAATTGTATATAAACATCTGATTTCTTTTACTTTGCCTCGGTAATAGCTTGTAGCAACCCTTTCCAACATCTATTAATACTGTGCTATATATTAGATCCAGACTTCAGATCCTCAAATGTGACTATCTTCAGAATAAAGTGGGGAAAGGCTGAACAGAGATCAAATGTTTGCCCTCTGGTCAATTTTCAATATAGTATAATCTGTGCCTCCATATAAATTTAGCAAGGGTTCTTGCTTCTAAACACCTTGGACTTTTCTCTCTGTGAGATATTATAGATGAGGCCCGCCTGGATCAGCCTAATGATCTCTAAACATCAGTATCCCGCGTTTCAGCAAAGGCCAGCTGAACCTGGCAGAGCAGTACTCCTCCCACCGCCTTTTATGTAGAGCAGAGCTATAGGAGATCAAGATCTCTTTACTTTATAGGGGGAAAACATGAGCACAAAGAGATGAATTGACTCATCCAAAATCACCCAGTGGCCAGGTGGGAGGTAGAAACCACCGGAGCTGGATGGTGGTTGCTGCCTCCAGCAATCCCAGGACCTGGGGTGGGTTTCTGACGGGAACGATGCTGAGATGCCATTTTGTTGCTTTACATTTGCTCCTTGTAACACACAGGGAGACTTCCAGAGGTGCTGTTGCTTCCTCAGTCATAAAGACTTGCATTTGCCTTGCTCTTTGGAACAAGAGGCTTTTTACTCATACAGAAATGAAGCTTTTTCCAGATGGACTTTTTTTTCTGAATTATTTTGACTTTAGACAGATGTGGGGGGCTTTGCATTGAATGTGGCTTGCCCTATCTCTTACCTACCCACCTGCAGAGGCAAAAGCAAAAAGCATCAAAAATATAGCTAAAAATAAAAGCCACATCTAATTCCCGTTCCTTCCCACCATAAGATCGGATAACTTTTGAGCAAGTCTATAAACGCCAGCTCGTGCTTTGGCATAGCTGCAAGGCCTGGCTGTGCCGGCACGCAGAGCGCCAGTCAAGAACTGCACCATGCTTGACCGAAGTCAGAGCTAGGGAAAGGGGCAGCACTTTCCATTGGGAAATTATCTTTCTCTGCACAAAAAGAGAAATCTGCACAGGTTATAATAACAAAAAGGCATGTTAACCCTGATTGTATTGCTGGGAATGAGAAGAACAGCCAGGGTTAAATCTTCCAGCTGGTTATAACCCCTGGGACGTGCCCCCTGTCCTTCCTTTTTAGGACTTTGTAAGGATACAGTTCCAAATTTTAAAAAGATCACGGGTTTGCAAAAACAAGCTGTAAACCTGTGTCCTCAGCTATATTTTTCTTGCATCGCGCCATGGCATGCACACACCACTGTTAGCAGCCGTCTGTGCTAGGGCTGCTGTGAGACGGTGGTGACTGCTTTGTACATCCCATCGCTCCTGCAGAGCGATCCGACAGAAGACACTTAATGAGTAAAGGCCACCAAAGAATTTGACTTGGAGAGAAAAACTGTGTGTGAAGATCTGCTGGGGCTTTCTGGCAGGTTTTCAGGCTTATTAGGGCTGCTAAAAGAGATCAGATTCTTCCTCCTCTTCACCAGAAACAGCAATCGAAGGATTTCCCTGGTTCTGCTTTGCTTCTTGGTGCTGGCCACTGGTCTAAATTGGGCTGGGTGAAGGAGAGTGGCTGTACATTTTTCTGCTGGCTGGATGATGGCTGGGATCGTTAAAAAGCTTGAACTGTACCAGGGACTGGACCAGCCCTTCAGATGATAACCTGCTTTACCACCAGCCTGTGACCCAAATTTATTGGGCTGCAGCTGGGAATCATTCTCTTTGATCCATCTCTGCTATTAAACAGCTTCAGATAAAGCCGCAAAGCTCATTTCTAGGAAAGGAAGCCAAACAACCTAAATCTTGTAGCTGAACAGCAGTGGGGAAATGATCTTCAAACTGCATCTCCTTACCTGCTTCAAAAGCAAAGCAGCTCATTTTAACACACTACATGGCACCTCAGCAATGATTAAAGTACCTTAAACGTGCACCTTCTTCATCATAGACCCGTCTGCTGACAGGGTGCCAAGTACAACAAACCCAATCAAAAGCATCATCCCTATCATGGATCTAATTGTCATTGTCTTGTTTCCTGAGCAAGAAGAGCTGTAATGAAAATAGAGCCTGGAGAAACATGCACATCCTCGTACAGAAATAACCCCCTAAAAGCAAACTGAAAAGCCATAGAGGAGCCAGCCTACAAGCTACAGACACAAAGTGCCGAGCGAAGGAGATAACTGGCTGGTGAACGCTGGGAAATAATACCCTAAAATCCTTCTGAGCCCATTCATCACCCCGGCTTCAGTGATCATCTCAGCAATAAATTCCCTTATCATCCTGTTGGAATTTGACATTAATGACCTGCCTGTTATTTCAGAGGGAGATGGACTGTAACCGACGGGTAATTGGTAGGAAAAATTGCTGGGTATAGCAAAGATCTGATACCATCGGAGTAGTTACACCACAAGAGAGGGAGATTAGGGAGCTCTGTTTACCACAAGGGGTTTATTCATCCTGAATAAATGCGTTAGCTGCCCACAGCCTTCCTCTTACGCCCGCATTGCCCTTCAGTGGCATATTAACATCAGCACTAACACAGTTTTATCCCAGTGACTCTGGCATGAAGAACAGCAAAGACACCGCACAGCAGAAGCTGTTGTCAGTGCACAGGTGATTGTAAAAATGATTAAAAAGTTCTCTCCAAACTCCCATTAGCTTATGCATTAATTTCTGAGTTGTCTCAGGAAAGACAACTGTCATTTCTTAATCATTCACATTACTCAGGATGCTTCTGCAAATAGCTCTGGTCTGCAAAATTTTTCACAAGCAACTTCCCAAACTGCGGCTGCTTTAGGCTTTGTTTCTCTGCTGCAGTGACACAATAGGTTTATTAACATTTTTCCTTGCACCTGCAGGTCAACTTCCAGTGTGTTCTGCCTAAATTATAGAGCCCATGTTTGCGGGGGAGCCTGCAGCCTTAACCAAAAATAGGACAACTGACTTCTCTGGAGTGTGTTGGGGGAGAGCTAGAAGCAAGTCCAGAGGTAAAATCCTGGCTCTGCTGCAATGAATGACAGCTTCTCCCTGACTTGATGGTTCTATGCCTTTCTCAAACCTTTCCTGGTCCTACCTTCCACTTCCGAGCTCACAAGACCAGCACCAGGGCTACAATATCATTTTTTTTTGGTGAACACACCTGCTTTTTAAATTAGCTCCCTGGAGTATTCACAAAAACAAAGCCGCAAGGCACAGTCACAGGAGGACTGAATTGGCTACAGACATAGCGGCACGTATCCATAATAAAACATCTGCACTATTTGCCCAGCTCTGACTGTAACTTCCCATCATGTCCTGCACCTTTCTGGGAAGAAAGAACTGGTGATGGTGGTGGGAAAATTGCTTCACCTGAGCCAAAGGGGATTTTGCAATCACTTTCACTGGAGGGCTGCTTTTAACCCTATATATTCCCCATCTCTCTGTACCACCCTATGGGCTCCCCACCACTGTAAGCAGTGATGGAGGAGCAGAAATGCTCCTTTTCCATGCAAATTCTCCCTGGAGGGCCCGCAGGTGGTGGGGATGGCCCCAAAGCCTCCCTCAGATGGAGACTGGCTTGCTCTGCAGGGAGCCTGACAAAATTTGCCTTCCAGGCTCTACTCCTGAGCGCTCAGAGGTGCCAGTCTGGGTGTGAGTGCAGAAGGGCCAGTCCGATGTCCGCTGTGCAGCACAGGGGAACACTCTGCTGCCTGTCCTCGGCATCACCGCAGGATGCCGTGATTTGGGGACAAGGTACATGGCAGCAACACCCTTCCAAACCAGCAAACCTACCAAGAGAGAAAGACTAGCTGGAGCTCCTAACCGCTCTTTAAAACAGTGGTTTGAAGCCAGGCTCGGAACAGAGATGGAGCATCAGACCCCTAAAGAGGGAGCAGACCTTGGAGGGATGGATGGAAATTCTGAGCTTCGTGTTGGTAACATCCGAGACAGGAGGCTGCAACAGCCCTGGAGCCGCAGCACGCTGCCCCGGAGCCGAACCATCCCCTCCGATGGCTTTAACAGCAGTTGGGACTCAATTCCCACATCTCTGGAGCTGGCGAGAGGGGAAGGCGCAGGTAACAAGGTATGGTTGTGCCTCTCCTGGAGACGACCGAACTAGAAACCCGGAGGTTGGATTTCTTCCCTAGGGCTGCGTAAAAAGCTGTTAACTGCCATGGCAGGAATCGAGCCTGTGAATCCCAGCTCACTGCACTCCTTTTCATGGGAGGCTCTTCGTGCAAAGAAGCGTCAGCAGAATGAATTAAATGCCATTGTAGTGGCCACATTCCCATGTGCTCCTTGTGCTCTTCCACTTGACTTGCCAATAAGGAAGCCAAGATATTTTGTAGAGATTGTTTTGAAAACATTCTAATCAACTTAATTCATAGCCAGAGCCCTTCCAGCCCACTTGCTGGGCTGGAACGTGTTTAATCCCTGGTTGTCCCAGGTCAATGGAGATCGTGTCCTCCAGCCCGTTCCCTCTTGGCTGCAGCACTATGCCTGGGGACTGGGTGCTCGCTGCTGGTCTTTGAGGCCATGCACAAGAATAAAAATGTTGGTGACAGCCTGAAACAAGCTTCAATTTCTTCTTGCCTTATTGAAAGACATGTTATTTACTGCAGACAAATTGGAGATGAACACGCCGCAAGAGTCCAGTCAGTTCATACAATAAAACTCTGAATAATTACAACACAATATTCCTGCAAGAAAGGTTTTCTTATCTTGATTTTCTCCCTTTTCTCTCTCTCTTCCCCCCCTCCTGCATCTTGAACTAATCACTACCAGACCAGGAACCTTCAAACAGATTTGTTTGGATACTTGGAGTGAGCTCATGGTAGCTGGAAGCCTTCTTGCTTTCCCTACAAAAAACAGCCCATTTGGAGGGGAAGGAGGGCTCCAGCGCTGAAGTCAGAACCTAATCAGCATACATTGCAAACAAGATGAGAAGTAGAAAGCTGCCTAAAACAGCTCTGGCCCCTTCCCTGCATGTCTACAGCAGAACTGCTTTCCCTTCGGCTTGCGGCAGCCGAGTTGCAAATGCCGCAAGGATGAACCCACCAGCTTCCTGCGGTTTGTTCTTTACATGTTTGCGAGGCGGCTTCCAAAATAAGTTTGAAGGCTGTCAATCTTGTCTCAAACAGCCACGGGCAATGACGTGTCAGTCTGTGGGAAAGCCGGGGTGTTCATCTGCATCAAACGACTGCTTTAGCAGTGCTCCCCCGCCGCCCTGCCTGGCTTCTTGCCCGTGGTGATGCAGCTGTAATGGAAAATGGGGTGTTGTGGGGTGGACTCCTTGAGATCTATAGCAGAAATAAATTGAGGGGCTCATGAGAGCTGGTGAGAGAGATCCCCCACGGGCTGCTCTGGTCTGGAGCAGCCAAGCAGCCCCCCAGCCCTGGGAAAATGCTCTC
This sequence comes from Platalea leucorodia, assembly GCF_965183815.1. NCBI lineage: Eukaryota > Metazoa > Chordata > Aves > Pelecaniformes > Threskiornithidae > Platalea > Platalea leucorodia. The sequence goes on along the minus strand of NC_138837.1, from coordinate 4,222,524 downwards.
TGATGCCCGGAGCTGAAACGCAGCTGGGGCTACGCTTTGGGATGGGGGTCGCACACTTGGCTGTGCCCTGAGGAGCAAAACCCTGCCAAGAGGCAGGACTCGGTGGTGCAGAGTGAGGGGGGTTGCTTTCTGAGGGTGGGAAGGGGAGAGTAGTGGAAACTGAGGATTTAACGTCTTCCTCAGCTGGAAATTTCAGCCCATGGCAAAAACAATGGAAAGCGCCCCAAAACCACGAGAGTCCCATCCCGAGGGGCTGTCCCCCTAACGAGAGGCAGGGATGATGCCTGAGCAGGAAATATGTCGGCCATATGAGTTTGTGAGTCATCCTGGTTGTGAACAACACACGAGTCAAGAGTTGGCTAACGTATGCATCAGGACGTATACATATATACATGTTCTCCTTCTGAATCTTTCTCTTTACCTTTCTGTCCCAGAAAACATCCAAGCCGCTAACACTCTGAGGAGGATGACGCAGCAAAAATAAATGTTTTAGTGAGAAACAGAGAAATGAGATTTGCATATGTTTTTCTGGGAAAAATATCAAGTTTTCCCTGTTAGAAAACGAATGTGTTGGAAACCGGCTTCTAAAACTCGAAGCCTGACTCAAGCACTGATTTGTCACGGGACTGTCACCTATGCCTGTTGTTCCTGAGGACTCCTCAACCCTCTGTCCAAAAGGAAAGATTGCTGTTGATATTTTATCAACGGATTTATGGAAGAACAAATCCCAGTCAGGGAAGTGACCAGAGAAGCTTTCCCTGGATTCAGCAGCGGGTGAGGAAAGTTTGTGGAATACAGAATTATCCTCTGCTTGCTGCAGAGCTGTTCCCAGGGAGACTGGGAGCACAGTGATAAATGAATTTCAGAAAGCCTGGGGGTTCAGCTTGGCTAAGAGAAAAAATGCTGGTGTCTATCCGAACACTGCAAACCTGATTTTCCACTTACACGCCTGATGATTAGCAGTAAATGTACTTCTGTTGACACGCCAAGTTTTCCCTTGGATGTCATTCTGTAGGCACACGCTCCTTCGACCACAGGTGATTAGATTTGATGAAGAACCCACCGAGCGAGGTGCTTCGGCGGGTATCAGCGGGAGACCCTGTTCGATCCGCGCAGCGCTGCCGTTTGCCCTCAGGCACCCTGACTGCTCTGCTGAGGCAGAAGAGAGATGCCAGCAGAGACTGCGACCCAGCGGAGACCCAGCCAGTGGGAATCCTCTGTCTGCAAAGCTCCTCAAGTCTGTAAAACTGGGTTGGAAATCTCTGAAGAGGTTTTTGATTAATGTAAATTCCCATTTTTGCAGCAAAGTAAAGCTTTGGTTTATATTCATGTCCCCTTGAGGCTTAATCAGTCTGAGGTTTCCTTGCTAAGAAGTGTGCACAGCTCTTCCTTTTTTTGCTTTCATTTAAGCAGGACAGAAAGCATCCCAGTGCCTGTATTTCTGAAGAAGCCAAGGCCTGAGCCTGCAAACCAGAGCCACCAAAACACAACCTAGGCCATGAGAAGAACAAGGCAAGCTCTCCAGGCAGGCTTCTGCAAACTGCAGGAAAGGAGTCACTTGGAAACTGGGGCAAAAGTTGAAACAGGATTTAATTTTATCTGAATTGATTCATCTGTCCCTAATTAGTAATAGCTTCCCAGTGCATGACGTAAGAATATGCAGAGGTTTTTTTAATGAATAACTTTCAGCTAAGATAAAATATAGCCATTCTCAGATAGTTCTTTTTATACGCCAGTAGAGATTTGTGCAAAGATGAAAAATAGATGAGACCCCACAGTCACACATGTTGAAGACTAAAATCTTTTAGTGTATGGATCCTGTCTTCTTACCAATTTATTGTTGAAAAAACAGTAAGTTTTGCATATCCCTGGTTTAATATCTGTATTTACTTTTACCGAGAGAGGACCCTTAAGCTCCCAAAACTGCACAATGCATGATGCTGTACAGAGGGACAACGCATAAAAACTTGCCCTGACACAGAAGTGCTGTCTATGGTTGTTCTGAAAGTCCCAAATCCAGCTGGCAAAAAATGGTCATGTTTAATGGCACTTCAACAAAATAAATGAAGCAACTAGTTAAATTAACAATCCATATTGTCCAATTTTTCATGGCAACAATGTGAAACTGGGCCACAGACTGATCTTGCTCAGCTTGTAATGCACAGTCTTTCCCTCTTCCGTATCATTCCTTTGCTCCTAGTCATACCTCCTTGTACCATCACACATATTTCATCTCAGTCCTCTGTGCTCACACCCTTGAAATCCTTCCAGGCTTCTATCATGTCCACTTCTCTAACTCACCTCTCCAAGCCAAGCTATACATCCAGGCTCTAATTCTTCCCCATAAACCAATCCCTCCAGGCCCCTGACCATTTTCTGGTATTTCCATGAGCTGTGCAGCTCCTTGCCGGTTCACTTCTCCTCTCCTAACATCAATAAAAGCCCAGAGACTTAGACCAGGGTGAGAGGAGAATCAGGTTTCTGGGTTCGTTTTATAACCAGAGCAAAAGACGAAGCTGGGGGATGCTGTGCACGGTCCTCACCGAGTGGTGAAGAACCAGGGCAGGACATGTTGAGCAGATGGTGATTCTGGACTGCAGATGAGGACTAAATTACTGTGTTCAAATCACATCTTTGATACGCTTCCAGCTTTTTTCAGATGGTTCCACTCAATGTTTGGCACAGCTGATGCGAAGGGAAGGGCAGGAGAGCAATCAAACAGTGTGAGCAGCTGAAGCAGCCCAGCTCAGAAGAAGGGCCCCGTCCCTGGGGTTCTCTGGCTGTCACGGTCCTTCCCCACCTCCCAGGCAGCGGCACGCTGAAGTAGGGGCTTTCTTGACTGCTCCCGCTCTTCCAGCACCTGCAGAGCTTTAATATTTACCCCTGCGTGTAAAAAATCCCAGCACCCCATGGGCTATGCAGCGTCTGTTCCCTCCTGCCACATCACTTCATGTTGCAAGCAGCTTGCCCAGGCGATGTGATTGTAAGTTAAAATATTTGGGAGGATTGGTAGCATGTGAGCAATTTCTCGGAGTTAAAAGACTCCCTTCCTTGGGTTTTGGCTTTGGATGACCCACGCTCCTAATGCACTCTTCACTTAATTCACCCCTGCCAGTGCAAATGCTCTTATTTATGAGGTCCGTAATCATTTTCTATCAACACGCTCTGAAAATCTGCTCCTTCCGCAAAACATTCCTTCAAGTAAATCTTTCGCCATGAATATTCTCAGTACAAGCTGAGTCCAGGCCCTGCTCAGGGCATAGGAGAGGACTTTCAAAGGACTCCCACTGAGTTCAATTGGCTCAGACCCCAAGTGAACACACATCCACACCCACAAAGTTCTGTTATAAATGGCCTCATATAAGCTCACAAGAAGGAAACCAAACCTTGCCCAAAGTCCTTAGGAGGGTCCGTGGTTATTTCGCCATCCTTTTACTGCACATGGACCGCAGGGTTTTACCTCTCAGAAAGAATCTCAGGCAGCAACACAAAGCACACAGCTGAAGGGCTGTGCTAATTTAAAATCCTTCCAGAACACTGAGTTTGGTGTCTTTTTTCTTCCTTAAGTTAAAAGCCAGAAAAATATCTAGAAATGTCTGTGCAGGAGAATCAATCACATACAAAAGAACCTTCTGGGTCCCATGAAAAAGCCCGTGTTTTCAGCCTTGGCAGTTTATTCTTCCCCCTTTTGGGAGGCAGCACAGACATGTTTTCCATTTGAAATATCCCAGGGGTCTTGCAGCTCATGCTGAGCCCTCAGAAGTAAACGAGCCACTTTTCCCAGCAGCAATCCCAGCTACAATTAAGAAATGTTATTTTTTTTTTTGCATACCCAGACTGGCACTTGGTTCAAGCCATAGGAAAACAGAGGCACTGAGTCCATGCCAGAGCAGTACCAACAAATATATAACATGCAAACATCTTTAGCTCAGAGTTTTCTGCTCCATATCTCCCAGCTGTTTCACAGGCCAACTAGAGCTCTTTATTGGTGTCATTTACTCAGCTGTCAAGTGGGTTTTTTATCCTAAAGCCCCACACTGGGGAAATAGGAACCTGCAATGAACTTGCTTGAAATTGAAACAGATATTTAACTAGAATAAACCAGTGGCTGGACTGAATAAACACTGCAGGCACTTTAGAAAGAATGTTAAGTTGACATAAGATCTGTTGGGTGAGTTCAAGAAATGGGAGACTTTATGCTGAAGTCATAAATCTTCTGGGTTAAAAAGGGGATACTGCTGAGCTCCGCACCTTGGTGCCTCGCTGGGAGACCAGCGCAGGAGGTTTGCTGTCCCAGAGGCTGCAGAGCTGGTGGTACGGGCAGTCGGACTTCTTGCCCATCACAGCTGCTGAGGAGCGTGGACTTCATTGCTCCCCTCTGCAACCGCTGCAGCTCTCCGAAGCCTCTGGCAGAGGGTCCTGTCCACGGGCTGTGTGAAGCTGGGTGTTTCATGGGGAGCTAAGTCTTTGCTGCTAAGCCCTGATACACGAATGTCTTGAAGGACAGTGAAGCCCAGGGTCTCTGGGCCAACAACATGTGTTCCAGCTGGGACGGCCCCAAATGCTGTTGAGGGCCAAGGCAGCGATGAAACCCAGTGGCTTTTCTGGTGGGGCTGTCACAGGGCAGTGAAGTTGCTACAGCTCTTGCTGTGTTTGGAAACCACGGTGCCCTCGTATGACCCTGACACGCTCTCGCCTGTCTCTGCTCTCCTTTTCCTCTGAAACGCAAGGACGGATGAAAGGGCGGATCTGTGCTCTCTGGGTCTTGGCTCCCGATCAAGTTGGAGCAGCCCTGTTGATCTGAGGGGCAAGTCGGAGCACGTTTCCTCCAGGCTTGCTGATGCTGGCAGCGGCGGGAGGTGTGAATTGCCTGAGGGCTGAGCTCTGCATGGGGCACCCAACCAATTCCCCGCACCTCTCAGAGCAGACTGGAAATGCTGATAGCCCTGGGTAACTTTTGGCCCTGTACTGAGTAGAGCAAAACCTTCTGCAGTACTGAAATCCCATTTAATGTCTTAGCGATGTGGTCTTAGCAGTGTCATTGGGCAGTGGCTTGTCAGAACAGCCTGCTGTAACACGGGTGGTTATTGTCACTGCACAGCAGCAGCCGGTCACAAAACATGTGCGGGCTGGGAAGGAGCTGTTGTTTTCATTTTTTTTTTTAAAAAACTGCACTTATTAAAGACAGGCTTTCAAAAACGCGATATCACAGGAGACCATGGTACTAATCTGCCCTGTGATGGATCGCCTGGGCTGGCAGGACCTGTGGCCTTTGCTCGGCCAGACCGGGCAGCCAAATGCCTTGGGAAGGTTTGGACATGACTGCAGCTCCGCCTCCATCTGCAAACCCCATGTCTTGAGAAAGTAGATCACGTTTCCTGGGGAGTGGGCTGATCTCGGCAAAATGCATGCCACGTCCCTCCGTGGTACCTGCAGGGCCGACCAAGCAGTGGTCCCCGGGGTGAGAGCTCACTCCGGTATGACAGCCTGTGCTAAAGAGTTGCACATGTTTAATATTTCTAGTCCCTGCTCCAAGGAGAGGGAGAGAGGAGCTGCAGAGAGTACAGCAATATTTTTTCAATACATTCCATATGTTTCCTCCATAAGTCAAGTTTAAACAGTGGTGCCGGTCAGAATAGAAATAAGCCTGCCAGCTGTTCTGCTGCCTTTGGAGGAAGAATGAGCCCTAGCAGAGGCTCTGGCCTGACTCGATAACACATTTCCATGGGGACAAGTGGACTTGCCATTTACGCTGTCACCGCTCTCGCTGGTGCTATTGCCTTTGCAAGAAGGACGAGTCAGCCCTGGCCCCACCTGCCCGATGGAAAACCCTGAATTTTGGTGCTGCAGCCTGGAGGCCTCGCGTTGTCCTTCTCCTGTGGCACGGCGTGGCATTCCCAGGCAGTACGCGACGTCCTTCGGATCCCCCAGCCCCGGGCCACCGCAGCCCGGTGTGCAAACACAAACGTAGCACGAGGCTCCCCGCTCACGCCTCGGCACCCGCAGCCAACTGCCTCGAGCCCTCGGTTATCACCCCTCCTACTAGCGCACACCAGGGCTGCAAATTACCTTTTTTCTATTTTCTTCCCTTGTCTTCTCACTCCAGCAGCAGTATTTCAGTCTTGTTACTGTCACCACTCCAGTTGCTTAGCTCCAGACACCGCAAAAGCCATCGCCGAAGATGGCAGGTCTGCAGGGAGGAGGAAAACCCAGCAACCACCAAGGGAAGGAATTTGCTCTCTCCTGAATGGTGCACTCAGTATAATTATGCCAGCCAAATGTGCACAGAAGTCCTCAGTAATTGCTATGGTAATCACTTCACATGTGTGGGATTTTTTTAGGCTAAAGTATAATTACAGCTAATTGCTGTTTGATTTTGTTCCTGTTTATATACCCATTAAAGGAATTGTTGAAATGTCTTTGCTAAAAGACTTTCTTCTTTCTTTTTTTCTGCTCCTCTTTTTCTTAAATCATCCTGGAAAAAACGGGATCATGTTGCAACACTCGGACTTCATGAATGGCCATCAGCTCTCCAATGATCTTACAACTAAGAGCCATATTAAGCCCGCAAGAACCTGATGTTTTCCCCGTGTTGGGAACTGACAGTCCTTGAATTTGCAGAACTAACCAGAATTTGCAAAAGATCTTGGCTCTTTGTTAATGAAACCCTTCTGGGCAAGAGGCTGAGTCTGAATTCATGTGGGGAGATGGGAGGATCTGAGCTGTTTGTTGCAAGCAGCAGAAAAGGTGCTCTCAACCAGCTGTTTTGGTGATAGAAATAAGTTGCATTTCTGCTGCGTGCTCCCCATGGGAAACTGGCCCAGGTGCACCATGTACAAAAAATACCTCCGATGGCCTTTCTTTTCAGAAGGGGCCAGCGTTTTGGAGTGTCTCCTTTTTTTGTCTCTCCCTGTCCTGCATTGATTTTACATTTTGCCCATCTGCCAGAGCCAGCAGAGAGAGAACCGAAGCTGGCGGGGCTGAAAGCAGGCCCAGGGATTCACTGGGAGCATCTCTTGGCATGGCTGGTACCGCTATCATCACTGATTATTTTTTCTCAGCCCTTGTTTTTAACACAGTTGTCCCAGGGCACAACTTGGAGAGAATTAAACATCAGGTGTGCTCAAAATTTGGGAAGTTATCATGTTCTAATTGCCTGAGGCCAGACAATTCCCTTATGACTTCATCAAAATATATATACATCTTTCAGCCATCCTTCAGGATGGCTTTTGCAGGTTTTATTTTTCTATTGGAAAATTGGCTTTATGTTAAGGTGCTGAGCAGGCTTTGGGAAAAGGAACAGAAAGAGTCAGTTTTCCTGTCCTGCGAGAATCCCCCATCCCCATCCCCATTTGGAATGAAAAACTGGAACTGGGAATGATCCTAAAAGGTGAAAATATTTTTTACTATGTCCATTGAAATGTTTTAAGTTCATTCAGCATTTGTCAAATAAAAACCACACAAAACACATGGACAAAACCCCCTTTTCTTATGGGGCTCTACTATTTCAGCAGTCATTTTTCCAGGAGCTTCTCCCTTACTGCATACTTCTCCGGGGGCTGAAGCGCTTGGCAGAAGCTCGTGGACATGAGATGGGCGATGCTCGATAGAAAAGCTGCTGAAAGAAGGGCTGGAGAGGGACTTTAATGACTCCTTTAAGCACATATTGGAAGAGGTGCCAGGGGAGCATCTTACCAGGCGCTCCTACCTCACCGAAATGCAATGTTCCTCTGGAGGAAGGAGAGGCCGTGGCTCATGAAGGCTGTAATATTCTCATTCCTGAGCATTGTATCCTTCAGAGGGGACCGAGACCACATGAAAACAGTCTTGACTGTGGTGAGCCACAAGCCATTGCTCCAGTCCCTCATCAGCCACACGCAAAATTCAGAGCAGGGAGTGATCACAGAAAATGCAGGATTACGTTGCTAAGGGACTGGATGGAAAGAGCGGGCTGGTGCCATCACAGCCCTTTGCCTTGGAAAACGGGGAGCTTATTTGCTCTTTTTTTTTCCATTTTTTTTTTTTCGCCCTTTCTATTTGGCTTCTGCCTCTGCTCTGAGAAGCCAAATTAGCTCATGGTCTGAGGCTCCAGAACTGAACATAAGCAGAAGCAAGATTACATGGGCTTGAAATAGAAGCAGAACTAGAGCTGTTTACCATCCTGTTTCACTTTGACACTTCGAGGGAGCAGGAAACAATTTCAGGGCATGGGCACTCACACAACAGCCACCAAAAGCACGTCTGTAAGCACGACGGTTTCCCATGCGGCCGATGCTTTATGGCTGCTGCTTATATCCACTCCGAAATGCTATGGGTGAGGACATCACCTGCTTCAGTTCGGATGTCCCACCACATCCGATGGATGTTAACGAGATGATTTCCAAGGGGCTCCATCGCTTTCCCTGACGAGAAGATCAGAGCCCAAATCTCAACCAGGAATCTCTCACTGATGCAAAATTCGTTCAGGGAATACAAAACAGAGACTGAAAAACGCAGTATCCCAGCTGACTGCTTGTCCCTAATTAAGATCCCTTTGAGCTGGTGACTGCATCTGAAAGCTGCTGCCCCTCTCAGCACCAAAGCCTGCATGGATATGTGATGTATTTTTAACCAGGCTCTTCTGAGGAGGATAATGATACGGTGGTGCCTCCTCCCTGCAATTTTGTAAAGTCTCTGTGTTTGGAAGATGATTTCAGCCATGGTGCTTACATGCTAAATAGCAGGCGGAAGAAGAATGAGCTTTTGATTAAAGTATGTCTAGACAGCCTTCTGTATTTTTAGGTCCTAATTTAGAGCACCCAGGTATGAAGGGATTTACATCATTTCCAAAATCTGATCTGTTGTTTCTGATGGTGGTAGGATAGTTCTCATGGTCAGCCCTCAATTTTATCAGCAGTCTCAAGACATTTGGTGTTTTCCTGGTGGCCCCAATGGCTTTGGAAGAATAGCTGCTTCCTTTTCTGTAAAAATAGGAAATTCTCATCCTTAATGATCCCATGATGGTTGAAGTTTGGGGTGGGGAGGGAAGTGGAACAAGACTGCTATTAAATGGGATATTTTGAGCCATCTCATAAATTTTGAAAGCTTGGGGTTGCTATGCCTGTGGAGGAGACCTTTCTAGCTTTCAGACCGCTTGTGTAGCTTAAAATTCCCAGTCCTGAGCCCAGGACTGCCAACAGCCTGCAGAGTTTCTTTACCCAGCATCCACCAAACCCTCTGAAGAGAAACGCTGCAGGAATGACTGCCCCAGGGGACTTGATGTGGCAACTGAGTCTTTCCATTTGAAGGTCAGCTTGTTCCAATTCAAGCCATGTTGGCAGCATCCTAAGGTCCCAGCAAGTTTGCTGCCAGGCCAGGAGCTGCTGCCAGTAGGATGCATTTTCTAACCGTGCGAACAGACTCAACCTAAGAGCAATTTACTCTGCCTGTAGAAAAGCATCAGGATCCCAATCAGCTGTGCTCCAGGTAGCTTTGACAGCACAAACCCCACCCTGATCAGTGGAGGCATCGGGTCCACATATACTCCACTGCAATTATCGCTGGCACTCAGCTTGATTTGGAAATCAAGTTACCTAATAGCCCTATTATTTAAACTTGTTGAGCAGACCAGAAGTTGAGTCTGCAGTTTCCATCCACTGACAATCAGCTTGAGTGTTTTCAGCATTTGCACCACTCAGCCGCGTGTTTGGTTACAAAGGCCCAAAGCAGTAGGAACTCACCGTCAGATGCAACTTGATTGAAGGACTCTACAATTATTGGCCTCTCGAATGCAGACACAGTCAATAGCCAGGGTTAATTTTGCTGGGAAAGAGGAGCTGAAACTCTTCGGACTCCACTAAAAACAAAAAGCGACATTCAGGCGTATTTTGCAGAGATCTAGAGAAAACAGGCTCTGGAGCGTTTGGGTACAAAATAACTTCTGCCAAAATCTATTTCTCCTGCAGAAGAACCTGATTTGGTGAGGCACAGAGCTGGTGGGGGCAGGACAGCTTGCTCAGCACTGCAGAAAGCAGGTTTCCAAAGGACCGCTTTTGAGGGCTCTCTGGTCTGGTGAACTCAACAAAGGAAAAGGAAGGGAGACATTAACTGAGACATAATTAAGTTTAAATTAATTCCTAAAAGGGCTCGAAGGAGAAAATCAGAAGAACTTTTTGGTCCTGGCAGAGGAGCCAATTTGCAATAGGTCCCATGACCAGTAGCATTAAAAAGATGACAGGATAAGAAAAATAAGAACTTCTGTGCCTTTTAAAATCCTCTGCTCTGTTAGGCTTAATGGCTCTTTCTTTTCAGGAAATGCTTCATCCTATGAATGTGTAACCAGCATCAAGGATGGCATTGCACATCTGGAATAACGCTTCATGACAGCTCTGTGGAGGTGGTGGGACTTGAAAAAGTTAATGAGAAACACAAGCTTGCAAAAAGTGGGTGGGAAAGAGGGTTAGAGATACAGCAAAGTGGTTTGCATTCAGATTGCAGGAACATTTAATGACTCAGTGTGTGCTGATTTTTGAGCTAGAGATGTTGTCAACTCCTTAATGATTTCTCCATCCATGGGCCTATTAAGATGAGTTTAATGTATTTAAGATGTGAGTCACTATTCCAGCCCTTACAAAGCAGAGAAACCCAGGGAAAAAGATGAAATGGGTCCTTATTATGCCTGTGGACCCCAGGAACTCTTTAACTGTGTCATCTCAGGGGTATCATTCAAAACCAGTACGGTATCCCTCCCAGTGCCACACCACGATGGTGGCTGGGCAGCCTGTGCCACAAGGTGAGGTTTATTTTTGGATCTGGGTCTCACTTTTGAGGGCCGTGATCCCTGTTCCCATTGCCCGTCAGCATCCTAGGCTTCTTGCGGCCCGGGACCATCCCAGTTCCTTGGATGAGAGTTCATTTCAAAGGCAGACAAAGCTTCCCACAGCTATTGTCCTGTGGCTGTCTGCATATTTCAGCCCTTCACTATCCCTCCTCCCAGCAAGCATCTGATCAGAAGCTCCGAACTTCATCTGAAAGCACACAAATTAAACTTTGAACTAAATAAAAAGACCCCCCCCCCCCAACCTTTACTGAAATACTCTCAAAAAAAAATCCTTATATATTCTAAACTCAAAAACATCTGGGTTTCCAAGCCTCAGGAAATTACAACTCCCCTTCTGGAAATAAAATACATGTTTGTCCATATATCACATTAATTAAACCCCATAATATGGAAAGAGGCCGGTAAAATGCTTTCCTGATGGCTGGCAGATTTGCATAGCAATTTATCATATCATCTATTATTATTATTATTATTATTATTATTATTATTATTATTATTATTATTATATTCTTTTTCTTCATGTCAGCTGTGTGCAGAAAGATAGTGTGTTCTTTGCTGATCAAGACAGAAAAGTACCTGGTCTCACAGAGATCTGGTTATTATTTATATGCCCCCTCTTGCCTTGTAGGCATGCTGACTTATTGATTGTACCATGTGATTTTAGCAAGGAAGAGATTTTAAATGGAATGATGACACTGGTGATTTACAAAAACAAGCTATGACTGAATGAAGAAGACAGCAGATCTCTCTTCCAATCTGCCACTGGAAGGGCTGTGGTTAAATCCCCCGCTTCTGTCTGAGGGACAGCTTCCCATCTGCCTCTGTTAAGCAGTGGATGGGGAAAGCCCTCAGAGATGGAGTCTGCTCAGTGCCACCGTTCCTGCTCCTCAGCCGTGTTCCTGCAGCTCCTGGCCCCTGCGCGGGATGGTAGGAAATGCCACATCAGAAACATTCCAGCTACTGGGGAAAACGATTTGGGGACTGGGAAAACTGCAGACTTCAGTTGTTCTTCGTGGGTTTTGCATTTTTTCCTAGTGAGGTACAGTGCACGGAAAACCATCGTACACCATGTGGTCAGCATTTTTACCATAAACAGAGCAGTTACACATTGTTAAATTATTATTAGCTTAGCTACCACTGGGAAGGTTGTCTTAGCCTCCTCCAAAAGGACTAAAACAAACCTCCATTGGTTGCACAAGCTCTTGACTAGTGGTGTGTGAGCATGAATCCATGGCACTCCCATAACGTGCACGGTCTCACATCTGTCCTCCCAGACACTGACCCTTCTTCCCCCACAGCCAGGGGAAAGAAGCCGGAGCAGGCATGCCTCGTCAGAGGAAATTATTTGCAAAGAGATGGGTTGAACTTGTGGATTCTGAGCAGAGTCCAAATTGTCTCAGACTTCAATGCATGCCTTCATTCCCCAGTTGTGTCAGCCCATCCTAAGTTGAAAAAGTCACTGCCAAAGGAAATCTGGACCCAAATTTTGAATTCCAAACTCTGAAGCTGGCAATATTTGTATCAAGAAATATGACAAAATTAGGGAAGTTTTTCATGGCCAATTTTTTCTGCCTGGATACAGCTCATGCCATTCAGTGATGCCAACATCAATACTAATTTTGTGAAAGATTATTACGGCATTTTGCTGTGTCTATGCCACAGGAAAAAGGCATTACTTTATCAGGAATGGTCTGTAGAAAGGAGCACATAGCAAATCCAACTTTTCATCCTCATCCAAGGGGCATCAAAACAAAGTTAGGACTGGAAGCAGCTGTGAGTCTCAGCCTGAACCTGGAGTGACCATGCCGCTGCTCGGGGAGGAGGATTTCAGCTTCCAAACTCCTGCCGAACGGAGACTGCCAAGAAACGTGGCAGTCTGCAGCGGTAATCTCCCTGCCATGAAGCTCTGTCCCAGCGACAGCTGGTAGCAGTGTGTTCGGTCACTAGTAATTGCCACTGGATGGGAATGTGTCCTGTATCCCAGCACCAGTTCACTGACCCGGGCAAGGATTTCAGGGCTTCGACTCCCTCAGCAGCCCAGGCAGGCTTTATTCTCTGCAATTAACAGCTCCGTTATTGTCAGCCAAGTAACTGTATATTCCATATGAGAAATGCAGGAGATCTTGTGACAGCTACCTCGTCTCACAAAGCAGGGGATGTTGAGTGAGACAAAACATCCCATTCCCTCGCCTCCCCTGTTAAAATAAATGTCATATACTGTGATCAGCCCCTGTGTACATGCATGCAGCCAGCAGGAGAAAATCAAACATCAAAAGGAAAAAAAAAAACCTAACAGGATATTGACATCAATAGGAGTTCTGTGAATAGAGATGAAATGTAAAATTGAGTCGCAATCCGGCTGATAGAAGTTAAAGACGCCGTTAACCCTTGAGCAGATCTGCTGCTGACATGAAAGGCAGGAGGGCTGTTAAGGCTCGGGGCTACTTGTTCTTGCATGGGCACCTGGGCTGTGCTTTTCTCAGGAATCCGGAGGGAATTTGGCACCCAAATTCCTTGGAAAGTTAGACATGTAATGCCATAGGTTCCTTGGAAATTGCCACTTCTTTTGTCACTGCTACAGATCCAACGTGTCAATGGGGAGAAAACCAGTTTCCTTCATCTTCCTCTCGCCATAATTTTTCCATCGCTTTTTTCCTAATGGAAAGAACCATCTGTTTCAGTGATGAGGCAAAAAGAAGATGACAGAGGAGAAAGGGAGCAAAGACGCAGGGCAAAATTTTCTGCCAGGATTTTTAGTTTGGGACAAGAAATAAAAAAAGTGCTACAAGAAGTTCCTGATGGAAAATTCCTAGCAGCTTTAATGTCACAACCTCTGACCTTTGGCCACGTCAGCCAAAAAGCTCCTGCAGACATGCTGATGTATTCCCAGCACTGTGGCCTGGGCACCAGGTCTGGATTAATCCACCCTTGCGGAAGCAAAGCTCAAGTTGGGAAATCAGACCCCAAATCCAGTTCTGGGGAGTCAGCAATCCAACTCCGCTCCCACGGCTCGGACACCCCAACTGCAGCCCCTGCCCAAAGACCGTGCCCTAACGGGACATGACCCCTAACTGCAACCTGAAACACATGATGTTCATATGTATCCTTAGAAAACTCCACGTATTTTCTTAACATTTTTTTATTTGTTTACTTTAAGAAATAATCAGGCATAGAGTTTGTATTAAGGACTGGCATTTCTTGCACATTTTTATCTGACAGAACAAAGGGGTTTATTTCTGCAATGAAGAAACAGCAAAATAACTTGTAAAGGCACACTGTAATTCCATCTATTTGAAGTTGTTTCTAGCGCTGCAGCAGCCCCAGATAACTTAAGAAGTTGCAAGTTCAGAAGGGATTTTTATCTCGCTGCCTGGAAGAGCATTGCCTTGACTTTATGGTGGAATCTCAACATGAGGTTGTTGTTTAAATAACAGGGAGCGAGAGCGGTTGCCCCGGGACCAAGATTGCCCTGGGATTTGGGATGAAAACGTGGCTGTCTGACAGGGAACCCCTCTCCCCAGAGTAGATCCATCCCACTGGCTTTTCTCCCATGGACAAATTTGGGAGAGACTCACAACCTCTCCACCGCTTCAGGGGACCTCGGCACAAAGCGTAAAGCAAAGCCTTGATGGAAGAAAGGAGAATAACTCCGTGCTAAGGTTTCCTGGACCATGGCAGGGTGAGCAGGTCCCATCCCTGACACAGACAGACACATCCCTACCAGGACTTGGGTTTGACTCTCAATTGCTCTGTCTGCTCAGACGATGCCAGTTGTTAACCAGCACCACTTGCTTGGCCTGAGCTGACCGGGCTGGTAACTGGAAGCAATGAAGCAAAGAGGCCATGAAGGCAAAGGGCTTGTTATTTAATGTGTTTCAACCCCTGAGCGATGCACCCGTCGGCAGGCCCGTGGTGGTGTGCATTCAGGAGGGGAAAGGCAACTTGCACCATCGCTCTGAGCACCAACGCTTGGCAGCTCCCAGGGTGCCGGCGCTTGGGGCTCCCAGGGCCGTGACCGCAGGAGCCGAACCTCTGGTCCCCTGTGCTGCATGCATAGGTGCCTTCAGGGTTTGCTGCTGCTTCATTTGAGGTTTTCAGCTCGCATTTCATCTCCTGTTTTATAGAAACAGGCTTAATTATTCCCTATTGCAGCAGGATTAGGACAAAGTTGATTAGCTGCAGGTTTTGCTGCATATGAGCTCAGGTAGAAAGCAATTCCCATCCGTGCAACGCTGCAGTCCTGGGCCTTAGCAAGCACAGCAGTTGGGTTTGCATTTGAACTCCACTAGAGGCAGACCTTTTGGGACAAAATGTGCGTGCCCCCTGCCAGGAGGGGTAGGCAGGAGGCTGCGGGTGCTCAGCTCCAAGCAGGATCAAGCAATGGGTGCATTACCAGTCCAGCTCTGCCTTTCGGACGTGGGATCCCGACCATGCGGTATATCACAAAGGCGATGACACAGGACATATGGAGCTGTGTGTTTCAACATACATTTTCAAAAAGCTATTTAATACATTCCTTTGCGCCGAGTAATGCGTTGGAAAGGATCCAGGCTTGGGGATGTTTCTATAAACACATCATCTCTTGCTGCTCTTCCACCTCTTTTGCTGTGAGCTGAAGGATATGGTGTTTCCCTCTCTTGCTGTGGAAACTTTGGATGTCGCTTAAGATCTCGCTGGCCCATTAAAGCACAATCTTTCATTCTTACTCAACTTTCAATTCAGTGTAGTCCACGTCAGAAAACCTCACCGTCTGTGGCGTTTCATATAGTCTGTGCCTGGAGGAGATGATTTCCTAGAAGCAGCCTTCTATTTCTCCAGCTATGAAAACATTCCCAGTACATCCTGTATGTGGAGATGATTATATGCAGCACACACACACACCCATTAGATTGTTTTTTCTAGCTTTTTATTTGTTTGAATTGTTACTAGAGATAAGTGACATTTTCTCACAAAGCTTTTTCAACCAGAAAATGCAGGTTCAAAGATAATAGAGAGCTTTGAATATGTGTATTGAACCTACCTATTTCATCATTTAGGAAAAGATAAATATTCAAAGTTACTTTGAAAGAGAAAGTTGTTAGAAACAAGCTATAGATCTATATTTCTATAGAACCAGCGGGCAGAAATACATGCTATGTTGAAAATATCAAATCCATTAGGTTGGGGTTTTTACTTAAAAAGAACAAACATTTTAAAGCTTGGACTCAAACCTGGATGCTTTGCTCAAACCCAGGCAGATGTATTCCAGTTGGAGAGAAGGAGGTATTCAAAACAAAGTTTGATTGTTTTCCCACAATTTCTAAACAGCCAAAAAGCCAAATCAGCATTGTTTGTTACAGCATGATATTCAAATTCGCTCTTAATTGAGCCTGAAACTACCACAGTTGCTTATTTCCTACAGAAGAAAAACTCGGTGTTTATATTTACAGTGGGAGATGGTGTGAAAAAGCCTTCCTTGACTGCGCTGGGCACGAATCGGCTTCTGTCCCCAGCAGCGCGGGGATACCCAGAGCATCCTGAAGACTGTGCTGAAAGTAGGGATTCAGCAGTAAAACTCATTGAAAAGTATTAATTTAGTCTGTAAAATGCAAATCTTTTCAAGAAAACATGTCTGTCTCCGGGAAAAATTCTGCCGGGGGTTTCTTCCCGGGTGCAGGGTAGGATAGCCAGTGGAAATGGGAACCATCCCAGAGCACATACTGGGAGCATGGGTGAGAGCCCCAGTATGTGCCTGGTCCAGGTCCAATCCCCCTCAGGGAAGTCTCACAGGGTCCATCGGCCTCATTTTCTCCTCTTGGATGTACTCAGCTTGGTCCAAAAAGAGACAAATCAAGTAGAGCAAAGACCCTGGAGTGAAGGACTGAGCTGAGTCACCCGTTCACTCCTGTGCTCTCTCCCAGCAACGCAGCGATGGGTCCCCTTCTCCCTGCCAGGCGGATCGAGAGCAAATGTCACCGTTGTGACTTTGCTGCTGTTGCATTTCTTGCTCTCCCGCCAGCCCAGTTCAGCAGTTTTCCTCATGGCAAAGAAATCTTTCTCACAGCCTTTAACTTACATTTTTGGTCAGGTTTTCAGAGCTTGTCCTTAATAATTTGGGCTTTATTTTCCCTACCAGTTTCTGGCTCTGATCCAGCCCATCATATCTGGAAAGAGCCTTTACTCAGCAAGTCTTTGCTTTTTCTTTTCCTGTGTGTGTTGACGTTCTCCGTCTCCAGGACAAATACCTTCAAAGCAAAGCAAAATATAAGAGTTAATTGGAAGTTACAACACAGAGTGCCCTCCATGCACACGCAAGTGACCATCGCTGCTCTGAATTCTTGGCCAAATTACCCAGAGCGAGCAGCTCGTGCTGATGCTGCACCTTTGCCTTCCTGCTCATGCAATGGGCTTTTATCACATCTGCAATGCTGACGACTTTCATCTGTTAGCGATCACAGAGATTCTCCCACAAGCTAGTGAGCATAAAGGAAGAGGATGACTTCACTGATCCTAATTAAGAAGTTATAATTAACACAAACTCTCCAGAATTAATTTTTCTGCAGTATTCAACTGGCTCTGCTGCACCAGTAACACATGAAGCATCCCCAAGACTTAGGATTTACTGATGCCATCCTAAAGGAGGGGATGAATGAGGGCATGAACAGAAGGGATTTTGGCTTCTTGAAAGAGGATGTGCAACAATTAATTCCCAAAGTATAGATCATGGCCTGACTCTGCCTGGACCTTTGCTTGTGTCCAGACCAGCTCCCCAACAGCCGTACTGCAAGGGTGTGGGAGAAGGCTTGTCCCCTCTTTCCTTGCCCTGCACCATCTGTAGGTATCTCAGGAGGGCATGGTGCTTATTTCTCCCCACAACTGGCCATCACTAGGCACCAGAGGGGAGTGCAGTCATCTTCTAGGTAGCCAACAAGCAGAGAACTACACAAGCCCTGCTCATTGCCCATTAGGATCTGTTTAATTAGACTCAGAAGAAATGGACAATAAGTTAGGGTCATGTTTTTATTCTAAAATTTCATTAACGTCTTTACATCCAAGCAGAGATAAGCAGGTTCTGCTGTGTTTTATTCTCCTGTCGCAAGCATGAAACATTGCTTTTAATAGATCTTCATCTTTTTCCCCAGAAATACAGATTGAATATGTGTAATTAGAGCAAAAGTCACATGTCTCCACTCAGAGAGACATACCAATAAATGCAGTTTGTGTTCGGAGCAGTCTGGAGTTAAATCTAGGGGCTGGATGAAGATATCTCCAATCTTATTCTAAATGCTAATTGGAGTCTGAGAGCTCTTTGATTGAAGTAACAAGGAAAAAGAAGTGTTCACAATTTCATCCAATTTCCAGAAAGCACTAGGCTTGAGAGCTGGACTCCCAGTTTAATTTATGTTGTGAGAATCCCTCACCACATAATGCCTCTGTTTCCAGATATTATTAACAGAGCTGGAGTGTCCTTCCATGTGTTCTGGTGGAAAGTAACTATAAATCAAACATGCTTCTGGGATGATTGCAAAACCTCCATGAAACTTGACTCACAGTCTAAAAATGTGCTTGTGGAATGGTGGTTGCATCATGTAGGTGCTGCAAAGCAAACACAAATCAGGGAACCTCCTCTCCCCATCGGCACTCTTTCCTGCAGCACATCGCCACACATTTCCTCCCCAAGGGGTTGCAGGACACTGAAAGTGCATCTCCAGGAACTTGCAATGCTCCTCTCCCTCTCTGCTTCCACTGTTGCTTTTCTTAGCAGCAAAAGAATCACTGGAGCTGGGATCAAAGAGGTTTCTTTTAGCTCCTGAGCTCTATTGCTGCAGTGGAGGAGAATAAAAGAGAAAGGAAGGGAGAGGAGAAACACATCTGGAGGCTGGTGCATGGCAGCTTGGCCTTCACTTCCAGCGAGCAGCGTTCGCTGCCTTGTGGATAGCTGATACGAGTGTTTGCTCAGGGGGGAGCAGTGGGCCTGGGCAGGGAAGGGAAATTCCTGAATGCCAAATCAAATACAGGAAGAAGAATATGGATTCTGCAAGAAAACCTATCCACTGGAGAGAGGCATGAGACAGCCAACTGCTGGCTGGGTGCTGGGGATGGGCACCCGGGTGGTGGCCTGAGGTCCTGGTGTGGAGCATGTCCTGGTGTCCCAGCATCCTGGCATCCCGGTGCAGCCCTCGGGCCCACGCATGGTCCAGTGCTGTGCTTGGGAATGTAGGCATGGCCATTTTGCATGGCTGGCTCCAGTCTCATGGTTTGTCCATTGCTGGAGCCATTCTGCACCATCTTCCAGCTTCTTTATGATGTGGAACCAGCAGTGAGGGAAAATGAAAGGAAAAAGGACAAACAAAACAAAACAACACTATTTTCTGTGACCGTCCTCTGGCCTCTGCTTACAAAAAGTCCTGGCATCCATAACGATCAGGTCTTTGATTGAACGACATTTTAATTTCGGATATATTAAAACAGCATGTTTTCCATGAACGATCTCAGCACAGAAAGGGAAGAGGAGGCTCACAAGAACCTCTTCAGCTTCAGAGTCACAACATGTGCCCCAGATGCCATCACGACATCTTTGATAGGCAGGCCAGTTGATTTAAAAGAGGGCAGGGGGTTCAGCTAATTGAAACCATTGTGTTATGATAACCAAATGTCCTACATCTTTTGCATCTCCCATAGATGGCAATGCATAGTGAAAAAACGAAATAATAATGCTATGTCCGTTTTCGGGGAGAGATCAAAGGATCTCCTGGAAAGAGGAGCCCAGTTGTCCCTTGAATGCATCTGGGCTGCAGACAGCCTCTGGAAAAGCCTAGTTCATTCATTCACGAGGCAGAGGAATGCTGTCTGGATGCTTTGGAAAGTGCATAGGCCGGTTGAGGGAAGAAAAGGCTCTGTGTAAAGGAGCTGTGGGACCTCAACATAGCTTTTGTGGCCAGCCATGCCCAGGTGATCTAACCGGTGTCTTGCCCTCCTATGGCAATGGGGTCCTCTGACCGCGCTCTGCATTTCAGCAAGAGATACAGGTGGTGCTGTGGTACCCGTAACACTGACTGGGGCCTGTAACGAGAGATGTCTGGCAACGAGGGAGTAGGAGATGCAGTGTAGCAAACACAAGAAGAAATAAATTCAGTGATATTGGGAGACCAAAGCTCCCTGTAATTCCTGGGGTACTCTGGGGTGAACAGCATTCTCCAGACTAATCGTTGTCTTTGGAGAATTAAGCCCCAGGAGCCAATGTACTCCTTGAAAGCACCTTGGCAGAAATGTATTTCTTCATCCCGACTGTGGCCTCTGAGGTAGCTCTGCCCACGCTTGCTTTCAGCTTGAATTCGGACAGGAGTCGGTGGATGCAGTGAAGCTTTCTCCGCAGCAAAGGAGATGCTGTCTGGATGAATCAGAATCATCCCAGCCCTGCAAAAAAAGGCATGTCCCTCTTGGGATCGCCCCGACACGTTCCTCTGCAGAACATCTGCTCCTGCACACCCAGCTGCTGCTGCTGCTGCTCCCGCCGGGGCTGCCGCTCACCTTCCCTGCTCCCGGTGCTCTCGCCTGACCCGGACGGCTCGGCACTGCCAGGAACCACTTATGCAAGGGCTTTTGGCTCTTTTACCAGGGAGATATCTCCTTTATTTATAAGTTATCACTGTTTCTGCAGTAAGGGAAATGGCAGTGCCCGAGAATCAGATGGTCTGAAGGAACCTTGCTGTGCCGCTAAAGGGATGGACCCGATTTCTCCCCCCAAAACGGCAAACAGGCGCCAGCGTAACTGCAAACAAAGCTCAGACAACCTGAGTCCTCTTCCCCTGCTGTAACCATGGGACCCGCCCTTTCCCTCATCACAGGATAAATCCCGTCACAGGATAAATTAAAAATAACATGTACATAAAAATGCATAAATTAGAAACAGAATATGGAGGGGAAAGGAACGATTCGTTCCTTTGGTGCAATTTGGCCCTGCTCTGGATGCCTCCAAGGATGCCTCTGTCCCTTGCTCATGAAGATAATTCTGAGGAAAAAGGGGTGAGTTTTGCTGATTTTGGAAGGCATCTGTTTGCACCAGGTGGTAAATATATATTTTTTCATTCTCCTGGGACGATGCCCCATGAATCACCTAACAGGGCTTTATTGCTTTCTTCTGCATCCCCTGGCAAATTTCTGAGCGCAAAAACTCTGTTTTGTTTGCATTTATAATACGGCATTTGGAAACATCTGCCAACGGCTCAGCTTACCAACCAGACAGAAAGCCCACTTTCATTTACGGGTATTTTAAATACCAATTAAAATTACAGACCATCTTCTCCTCTTACTTCCGCAAGCAGAAACATGGGGTATGGCCTCTAGAAATCCAGAATAACTGAAAGCAGAGCTTGCTCCTATGCTTCGTCAATCATTATTCTGAATACAGAACATAACAACAACAAAAAAACTTTATTAAATACATTACATTGAGTGGATAGTTTTGCTAAACATTTATGAGATATTGGAAAATTCAACTCCAGCCCTCATGTTTCATCAGCTGCAGCTAAATGCTTCAGTACAGATGGACAGAGCCCAGATGGCAACCTCGCCTGTGGAATTTGTCTCTGCTCTGGACCATATGCTGCTCAAAAGTAAAAAGGATGCAGAGCTTGCTTTGAAGCTTGGTCTGTGGTGCTCTGTGGGTGGACGGGTGCCACATGGAGACTCAGACCTTCTCATCTGCATGTGACCGACCTGCGAACTGAATCCTGGTGACATGGCAGGGACGTGGTGCTGGCAGTCCCATCACTGCGTATTCGTGGAGACCCATCCTACCCGGGGTGTCCCAGGGAGCCGTGGACATTCACTTTGGGACTTTGTGTGCCGTTACTGGAACAGTGAATAAGACAGATGGTGGTGTCATCAGGGCAAGACGTGCTTTTAGGTGTGGAGTCAGCAATGAGAAAGGTTTGGTAGTTTGGGCTGAGCACTTAAGTTTTTCTTTCTGGAGAATGTGAGAGCTGAACAAGCATCTTCAGCAACACTCTTTATAAGGCTGCAGGTGAATTTTGTCTCCCCCCTGAAATGCTGCTGCTCTGCATGTAGAAATTAGGCTTCTTTATGCCTTCCACATTCCCACGACATGTTCTTGTTGAAGGTGCCAAGCTTTGGATGAGTAATATTCCCCAACTGTGCATCAGTTTTATCAACGCCTGGTTAGCCAACCAGCAGAATCAGTGTGCGAGGAGGATGAATAGGGCTCCTAGACACATGCCTAATTGCTAAGACTTAGTTTTCATCCTCAAGTCTGCTGTGTCTGGCTTGGTGCATGGTGGCAAACTGGGGACAAGGCTGCCTTGGTTCAGCTCACTTTTAATGAGCCACTCACTGAGTCCCCAGATTGGCGAAAGGATTTGGGGATAACAAGATGCAAGTAGATGCTTGATAGAGGCACAAATGGCTGTTGGAGGAATAAACAGATTTAATCAAGCTGTGTTTGCTCAGCAAGGTGTGCCATGACTGATCCCTCCCTCCTGGGCATAGAGTGCAGCTCATGGCAAACTCCAGGAGACCTTCTCCATCAGCACCATCTTCACGGCACCGCTCTCCTTGCAAAGGGGAGTGCAGTACAGCTGGGTGGCCTCCATCCTGCGCCACAATTCCCTGGGCCCCAAATCCCTTCCCTGAGCAGGGACCAGACAAGACCTTCAGAGAGTCCTGTGCAATGATTATGTTTCAGAGACATATGTTTTTAAAGGTAGCAGATGTTAGAGAACGCCGTTTGCCAATTCTCTTTGGTTTAACCACTGCTCTGGGAGCTTTTCCCTTACTTATTACCTTCGAAAGCAGGAGCATGATATCAGCCTTCACGGAGATGCAGTATACTAATCCCCCTTTTTCATACTTCCCTCGCACTACACGACTTTCTCCCCTTCCCAACCCCATGGCATCACCATGGGCACTCGGATCTGGGCAATGAGGGCAGGGCTGGATCCTTCCCTTCCCACTTTCACCCTCCTGCTCCCTGCTCCCTCCAGCTCACATTTTGGCATGGCTCTAATGGAGAAGTAGAGAGGCATTTCCACTGAACACGCAGCTTTGTGTATCTTTTCCTTACCATTTGTTTTTCCTAGATATACACAAGTTTATCCACAACCATTTCTACAGTTAGTGATGTTAATTTGGCATCATACATGGAAAGTTTTAGACATCTGATCAGAATCAGCACAAGCTTCTGGGAGTTGCTTGCCAGCTGAAGGAAAAAGAAAGGGCCAATATTAAAAAGAAGCCTTTCCTTAATAAACATACGTACTGCAAATATAAACACTTAAAAATGCTATTAACTGTATTTAGAAAGTTCTAATGAATCAATAAAGTGTGGAGGTGAAAGAGTCAAGCAGAGGCAATGAAATACAAACTTTGTGTTTTATCCTTTGAGTGCCCTGAGAGATCCAGGCTTTAAAAAGCTGCCTCTCAATCTGCATGTCTGATTTTCTACATGCAACTTACTGTGTTTGCCTTGGGCCTGACCCAAAGTCCTTTAAAGTCATTGTCATGGACTGGGGTGGTGCTTCCCCCCCCCGCATTTGTTGCTGCAGATGCTGCACGAGCTGTAGGTTGCTCAGCCGTCGCTGCAGAAGATGCCTCCAGGAGGGTTCAAGCATCCAGCGTTGCTCTATGAAGTGCCACCAGCTGCTGTTCAACAATTCCTGTCATACAGGAGTCCAGAACAGAGGAGATGAAAGCCTCCGAGCTGACCCTTCCTGCACACCTTCGTTAGGTTTATCCTAGACCAGGCACCTAAAAAGTGGGGCCAGAAGGGGAGTCGCACATCTGATCCCACTCCAACCTTGCTCACACTGATTTTAGAAGCAGTGGAAGCAGAAACCCTGGATTCAGGTGGTTCACTCTCCTCCTAAAGAGAGCTTGGTGACCCTGCGAGCTCTTTCGTTTTTTCTTCTCTCATTTTTTTTCCTAAGGCACTCAGGGTTTGGCATGTCTGGAACTGCAGGTGCAAAGCTTTGAGGAAGGCTTGCCAGCAAAAGACCATGATCTTTGCAGAGGGGATTTGAGTGTCTTACCCATCAGCAGGAGGACTTTATGGATCACAGCAGCTGAACGTGCAAAAAGCACAGTGCTCTCCAAATCACAAGCAAATGCTCCAGGGACAGCCAGAGCCCGATGCTCTCCTGCATCGGCTGCTGCAATCCCGGAGCGAAGCCTGCCCATCCCTGGCTCCCACCCCCTCGTACCCCCCCAGCGCCTGAGCCCTCCCTCCAGGGCATGTGTCAAAAAGCCACCTTCATTTTCCTGACATGCTTTTCCTGCTCCCAGGGCTGAATTAACACTAAATGAGACCCAGATTCCTCTGTAATTAAGGGCCTCTGTTCCACATCAGCCTGCTACTGAAGATCCTCCTCTATCACAAGGGAACTTGCCTGTTGCTTCTCCTTCTCCTCCTCCAACCCCAACGCCCCCAGCTCCCTCCTTCTCTTTACATCTCCTTGTCCTGTTCCCCTGGGATCCAGCTTCATCTTCTCCCCTCCACTGTCAACAAGGGATGTGAGCACGGAGGGCTGACGGGTTTCTCCCACTGCTTCCCCTGTTCTTTGAACCGAGGACAGAGCACATGTTTTTCATGAATGAGAAAGCAATTTGAAGCCATGTAAATAAAAATAGCAACAACAACCAAATCTAACAGAACAACCCAGAAAAAGATGCTTGGGAATGGTCAGAAATGCTTGTTTTCTCTTTTCCCATGCAAGTTTTCTTTCTTTCCAGCCGTTCCATCTTCCACACTCTCCAGCTACCAAAGCTTGAGAAATCTCTAGAAAGGGTTGGCCCACGGTGGCCCAAAAAGAAGTGAAAAACCTCTCCAGAAAGCTTCTTTGCAAGACCGCGCTTCTATATGCCTGCATTTTTGCAGTTTGTGGTGGGACTAGGGTTTGTCTCCTCTGCTTTAGCTCCAGCATATGTGTTCCTGGCTCCCATGGAGGCATCACTGGACAGCCCATGCCAAACAGCGTGCCAGAAACTTGACCTTCTCATGAACTTCAGGGCCATTTTCTAGTCTGCACCCAGCTCCTTGCAGGCAGGACTGTCTGGCCAGTGGATTCTGGCCCTTTTGCATGGAAAATGAGATGTGTCGGCCTGCACGGCCAGGTGGCTTGCCAGCTGTGTCCCTAACAGCTCTTCACAGCCTCCTCGTGCTCCTCCCTTCCTTGTTCAATGAGTTTGCCTTTGCTCATATTCGCTTTGCACATGGGTCTGCAACGAGGGGACCTCTGAGATCGTCCTTGGTGGCCTTGGGCCAGCTGGCTGACCCCCAGCTTTCCCACTGCAGCAACCAGCATGCTCCTCGACACGACAGAACTTAATGTACGACTTTTTTTTTTTCTTCTTCTTCCTCTTTCCAGAACTGCTCAACATTTTACTTACATCTTTCCCCATTTCCCTAATTTTCAGTGCAGGGTACACGGTGATCCTTACCCTTCCCTTGCAGCAGCTGGTTCTTGCTTAGCTGGCTAAGGTCCAATTTGTACTGGAGCTAAACCCAGCAATGCTTCTGACTCAAATCAATATTATCTACCCCAGCCTAAGGCAGTTTATGCTGATATTAATAACAAGGCATCAAGTTCCAGCACTAAGGATCTGCATTAAGCTCACCGCTCAGGACTGTAATTGAATTTCTTAGCAACTTCTGCTTCGTTCCCTGGGTCACCAGCGTTTGCAGAGGCTCCCAAACCTCATCTGGCAAACCCCACCACACCGTCCCTTCCTCCCTCGGTACCTGCAAGGTCAGGGACAACCTTGGTACTCCCAGACCGCTTCCCTGTTTCTTCTGCACTTACTGCATCAAAGGGAGATCTCTGGTTAAGTGGTTCTTCCAGTTACCCTATTAATGAGCCTTTTAATTAGTATCCTTTTTTGCTAAGTAATTGCTACAGTGTGAGGTCGACTTGGGAGATGCAAATGAACTGGAAGCGGGATGTTGCAAGGTAGTGGAGGAGCTGAACGCTGCTGTTAATGCCTTCTGACAGGCTGCGTCAGGAGGAGCAGTACCGGCCCCGGACAGGCACGTACCTGCCGGGGATCGCGCCGTTTCCCTTTGCCACCACGCACCTGCCGAGCAGCCCGTCTGCCTGCGATGCCGATGGCTCGCAGGCAGCTGCCTGGTGCTTGCCTTGCCAGTGGCCACTGGCTGGTGCTAAATTCACTTCACTGACCTGGAAAGACATTGCATATGAGTGGAGTCGTTTGAGTTGCAAAAGAGGATGCATTTTACCTGCGCGAACCATTGCTTTAGGCAGAGGCCAGGTTAAGCCACAGAAATGAGAAATATCTGCAGAGTGGATGCTTTTCTCAGCAGAATTAGGTTGAAGATTCGTACTCACGCAGCTCTTTCAGGCTCCACTTTAACTTTCCCTTACCTCAGGACAGCATGAATATGGATATTACAGATGTCACTGGTCTTCACCGCACACTTGTGGGGGGAAATTTGGGCAAGCAAGTGAGCAGGCATGCCCCAGGCAGCATGCTAAATCCCAGTCCTCACCAGGATCTCATCTCATTTACTGACAGTCTGCTGCTTTGCAGGTGTAACCGTACCAGCCTTATAACAGCCACACTGCTCACGTGCTGAGCTGCCTCTTGCCCTTGAGCCAAGCAACTTCTGCTGGCAAGGAGCTGCTCAGCACCATCAGCTTAGGGCTCGGTAGGTCCAAAGCATGATTCCCCCCATCACGGTAGTTGTTCTGCCAAACTAGGAAAGCAGCAGCCTGTCACTTCTGGGAAATGGCTGAACAAAACTTGGCCAAAGCTGCTTTTTGCCTGAGGGAGGAGGATATGCCCAAAGGGGCTGCTCCTTTGTGGAGGCTCAGTAGAGGTTTTGCCCACTGGCCACATCCTTCAACATCCACAAAACAAAATGCACCTACACCAAAAGGTACAGCAAGAAAAGCCTGATGGACTTAATTCTGCCCAGGCTGGCTCCCTTCCCAGGTTTGTCTGGGTATTTCACGTGCACCACTGGATCACTGCAATTTTGCTATTGCTTCTGAGGGCCCAGCCCTGCTCCCATGTGTGTGCTCCTGGGCTGGCGAAAGGCCACGTCCGAGGTCCAGCACGGAGGTGCAGCCATCCCTGCCTCAGGGAGGCCGGGGTCTGGGACAGAAGGGGTCCCCAGGCAGCAGCTGGGCTCGCCAGGGCTGAGCACCCTGGCAGGCCCCAGACTGCCACAGCAGCCCGCTAAAATTTGCAAGGAAAAGCAGAAAGAAGGGTCTGAAACCCCACTGGGGAGCTGGGGCTGGCAGCGCAGCTGCAGGTAAAGATCTATTTGGGCAATTTCCAGCTTAGCGGAATTCTGCGGATGCACAATAAATGGGGACCTTTGTAGCAGCACTGTTCAAAGCTCTCAGCTTTAAGGGCACATTTCCCCAGCACCACGACCAATGTTTCCGTTGCCAATACAGCGGGTTCCCCATGAATCCACATCTCGCCCCTCTCCCGGAGGGGGCATCCACGCAGCCGTCAGCTCCGCTGCTGTTGCTGCCTTTTATCCTCTGCATCCCTGAGCAGAGCTCACAAGTGATGCTTTGTACCAGAGCTAGAAAAAAATAAAAGAAGTGTGCTCTAACACACGAAAGAAAAAAAACTCATCTCACCCCTTGTGTTTTTCCTGGAAATGTCACTGCCCTTAATGCATCAAATAATTAGAATCACTTCTCCCCTTTTGTTTGCCTTGGCCCTGGCAGCTCACGTTGAACAGGCCAACATAAACCTGCGTGCACTGCAGGAATTTTGGGCACAGCCTATTCTGCAGCGCTGGGCTCAGAGGGAGAATGACTCCAAAAAGCCATCGCCCTGGCTCTGCTTTGTGGGTCCAAGCAGCTACAGGCGCAGTCGGTCGCTGCCCTGCAGAGGAGCCGGGAGCCCGCTGGCCAGTGTCCTCCTCCATCAGAAGACTTGATTGCAGATGGACTATTCACTCCCAGGGACCCACCTCTAAAAAAACCCTTGACCCTGGCATCAGGGAGGAGAAAATTGGGAAAGGAGTTTATATGCATGGGAGATTTCAGCTGGGAACAATCAGGGCTGAGGAACACGTGCTCAGCTCGGAGCTGGCAGAGAGATGTGGGAGAGTGGTGGGTTGTACCCAGCAACCAGCCTGCAGCAAAGAGCAGCTCCTGTTCCCCTTCGCCTTGCACAGATGCTGCTGCTTTGTTTATTTTGACTGTCTTCTCCCCCATGCGCAGGTCAGAACAGAGTTTGGGATACGTGGGGTCAGGCACTTCCTCAGGGTGGCACTTGGGGGTGAAGGGCCCACGGGAGGTCCCTGATGCTGAATGCCGGGGAGGAGAAGGAGCAGCTGATGCCCATTTTGGTGCCAGAATTGTGTCTGCCCGAGTGGAAGGTCTGAGCGTGATGCTCATGGTTCAGGTGGGTAGATATCTCCCTGAATTCCTGATGGGACGTTGAACAAGTCGCTTTGACATTGTAACTGGGAGTGTGGAGGAAGGTCCCTTCCCCTCTGGGCACCGTGGAGGTGATGTGGTGAGGTGGCAGAACAGGTCCCTTGCAAGTGCTGGAAAACCGCCTCTCCTGGGCAAGGTGGGTGTTGCACCACAAATCCACATGCAGAGGAGTTGTTCAGCACCCCCTTGGACCCGATATGCCATCCATACTGATCTGGATAGACAGACGGACAGCAGAGCCAGAGTTAGACCCAGGGAGGAGCAGGCAAGGGCAGCAGCATGGACCCCGCACACTCAGCTCCTGCCTGCTGTTGCCTGCCTGCTCCCAACACTGGCTCTGATGGCAGGTTAAATATATGTCAATAGATTGTTAAATAAATACACTGAGGATTAGCTGTGCTGTAGGTACAGGCCCCTTTCAGATTTGCTAAGTTTCAACAAGTATGTTTTCAATAATTGGCTAATATTTTAAAGAAATGAATAAAACCTATGCCACTAAATCTAGTCCTTCTCTTATTAGAAGACATTTATTGCATGCTCAAAAGCATATGTCTTTAATATGTGAAGCAAAAGAAAGTAATATATAAGGGATCTCTTCTTAAACTTGAATACGTGTAGTCATAATCACAATTATTAGCTACCATCAAACATACACTAATGAAACAAACACTATCGTTAGTAACTTTACAACTGGACGTGCTTAAGAAATAAAGACAAATAAGGGAATTTTCCTGTTAACAATTTGAGATTTCACAAGACAGAAGGATCAAATATGTTGAGATGCCTCTGCATCTTTGAGGAGATTTATAGAGAAAGCAAACTGACAGATTTCTTAGGGAACTGTACAAACAGTTTCGGAAGCTAGTCTTGCTCCTGATTCCTGGTGATTATATTCTCTTGAAAAACTAAAATTGGAAAACTACCTTGCTGCCGCTGTCATCGCAGAGGTACACTGATGTGTTGTTGCAGAATTCCATTCACTTGCTGATTTATTTGTACAGAGGTACCAACACTGCCTTTTCTGCAGTGGGGAAATAATTGTCCAAATTCTTGGTGAGAAGAGCCACGTGGTTTTCAAACGATTTTTGTCTGAGAACGCAATCAGCTGAGGTCAGCCCTGCTCTCAGAGACCTGAGCAGAGCTCTTAAATATTACTCAGGGAGTTATTTTTGTATAAGAGGGAAGAAGCTGGCCCTAGCTGTGTATACCTTCCTAATGATCTTCACAGCGCTGTCCATCTTAGCTCTTCCTCCTCACTGCACCACCCTGAAATATATACAGAAAATAAAAGCTGAAAATAGGCCATCCTTTTCTTACAGGGAGTATAATTAAGCCTTGGAACAGATTCCCCAGGGATGTAATGCATCTCCAATTGCTTGGAGAATTTAAATCAAGGCTGGGGTGGAGATGCTGCCTTGCTCAGAGCAAGCTGCGTGCTACGGGCGAGTCCCCTGGGACCCACCGTCGGGGTTTGGGGTCTCCAGACCGGCTCTCACTGGGATTTTGGCAGCTCTTTGGACACCACCAGACTCAATTGCTCTCAGTTCAGCTTCCAATGTGACGACTTTTGTTAGAGGGCCAAATCAGTGAGACTCCGCGGGTGCCGGTTACCAAACCCACTTGCTGTTTTGCCTGGCGTGGTTAACAGCATCTGTGTGGGACTGGGAATAAACTGGAGGCAGCCCAGGCTGCTCCGTGGGTCTCTTGCACCACAGCTGGGTCCTCTGTGCTGTGCCTGCTCATTTTGGGCTGGAGCTCTGCTTGCAGTGGAGCGGGGTTAATTGCACCAGCGTTTTCTCTTCAATCGAGCAACACCAAGCCGCCTGGGATTTGGCCCAAATAGAGAGATAGCCCTGGCCCAACTGCAGAAATGAGTTTAGAAAATAGCTGTGCCCCCCACATCAGGTATAAACCTCCATGCTGAGAAAATCTATCGAGATGAAGGACAAAAGCAGCCCCCTGGGGAAGCTACTCGCTGCCCTGGCTGCCGCAGGCTCCTCCCCAGCAGTCCCCATCGGCACAGGGGCTGCAGCGGGTGCTGCTCGGGCTCTCACGGCTGTGGATTTTTTTAAGACTTTGATGTCAGCATATGCATTTCAAATCCCCACCTTATAACAGAGAGAGAAAATACCTGATGATCTTCCCTGCTTCTAATTCCAAGGACATCAGCCCTCAGACTTTCTGAGCCGAATGTGCTGCCCGTGGATGCCGTACAGCTCCACAGGTTTCAATATTGCTGTCACCAGCTGAGACTCTCTCTACATCAATTCTGCTTTCTTATTTTGTTTCTAAGCTGGTGCTTGAGCTCTTTGGCTCACAGACAGATTTTCCCTTCCAAGATTTCAGTGTTGGAGGACTGTTTCCCTAATTCCCAATAGTTTAAGATTATCTCTAGCCAACTATTAATCAAAATCAGAATCTAGCACTGCTTGCTGTGCTGTTGCACTTGAGCACATAAAAAAATCTTCTTTTTCCTCTGAAGAAACACAGCTGCTAGATTTTTAATTTGCCTTTGGTTCCTTTAGCAGCAGCTCCTCAGACACAGAACAGCCACATTTCTCATTCAATACTCAACATCATACCAGGATGCCACATGGACCAAGGGATGCTTTAAAAACACCGGTAAAACAAGCAAACACCAACTCAGGAAAGGCTTAAAACAAGCTAGAAAACAACAAAGAAACTCTCTTATTTTCCTTTTCCACAGTATGCTCCTTCGAGTGCGGAAGAATGAATTGCCTTATAAAAATGTGACATATTGATAGGCAATTAGCTCGTGCGGTGACATGGGTTATAGAGCAGAAGATGGATTTTTACAGCGCCTTCCATGTGCCATGTCTCCAAAAGCCTTCGCAGAGAAGTGAGGTAGATGCCACTGACTTTTTAGTGTCGGTAGCTGGAATGGCCCCTTCTGCTTCAGCTGCGAGTTGTGCAAAGCCTCCTGTTTCAAGCCCAGTTGCAAGGAGGAGTCCCACCGGGCCCGAGGCACAAGTCACAGGCATCTGCTTACAGGAGAGTCTGGCTCCTCCACCAACCTGGGAGCAAATTCCAGGTTAGCCACGCACAGGGTTTGTGCCTGGGGTAGGGATTTTTCCTGTTTCCCATCTCCTGTTTTGTAGTTAAATCAATTCTTAACGCCAGCATGCCCTCGTGGCTGGCAGACTAGCAGCCAGGGACTTGGCACTTGGGTAGTTGCCCTAAATAATTTGTTTGTTTGGGTGCATGAAATGCTAAGAGGTGCTCTCTGAACACTACACCTTCAAGAAATGTTTAAAATGGAATTGAAATTGCTAAAGGAAACAAGCATCCTTCCTCCCACACCAGCATCTTACTGGGACCACTTGGCACTGAGCACAGTGGAACTGGCCGGTGACTCCACTTCGGATTCCCATCAATCCCCAATCCTCGGCCAGGAATTCCTGCTCTGGGTGACCCTGGATGAGGTCCAGCTGGATCCAACTTTTTCAGATCCACTGCAGACCCTGTGACAGGGGATTTTTTTTTCCAATCACACAGTCTTCTGGTGGGGCTTACATCAGCTCAAGCTAGCTCTGTATTTTAGCATCTCTCCAGGCTAAAAAGAAATCATATTTCCGCAGCAACAAAAACCAGGGAAGCCGGTGCTGCTTTGTCATATCTAATTTCAGGCAGCTCTTTTCCTTAAGCTGGTCATGAACAAGCGAGGATAATGTAACGCGTAACTTGTTTCGAAAATGATTCTCCCATGCTGAGTCCTGATCTACTGCTGTCTGAGGCACTTTGCTCAATAGATTACAGCACGGTGCCAGCTCCGGCTGGCAGACTACACAGGAGTTGCAGCCACAAAACTGGATGTGATTTGCATTTGTCCTACTCACTCCGAGAGCTGTCGCAGGGGATGGATACTGCTCTCTAGCTGGCACTCGATATCTGCTGAGGAATCCCATGTTATCACTGCTGTCATCTTCCAAGCTGCGTGTTATACAGAGAAGGAAAGCTGCCAGGTTGCTCTGCAAGCCAGTAGGTATTCTTGGAGACAAAAACCTGAGCCTGGTCCCAAAGCCGTTGTTTAAGCTTTACTTGGTTTTTATTTCCTTGAGAATTGGACGCTCCTCTCCCTCTGTCAGTTCACAAAGCTGCAGCCCGGGTCGGGCCAGCTGCGTCCTCTGTTCCAAACCGAGGACCAGATCCAGAGCTCAACAAAGCCAGAGGACTGGTGCCTGTGTCACCAACATCTTCTGGATCAGGCCTGGAGCAGAGGACTCTGTGTTCAGGCTCGGCAGCTCCTGTCCTCTGCTTGCTCGTGCCTGTGGAGCTCGTAACAGGAGAGCCGGTGCCCAGAGCCCGCGGGCAGCCCCGGCGCCAGCCTTGCTTTGAAGGCAAGGAGTGCTTGGGCCTTCTGCTGGGGAAGTTTTACCAAGGTTTTACAAGAAACCCTGCTGAGAATGGAAAGTTCACATAAAATCGTCGTATAATAACCATGAGGGGCTCAATTTATAAATGCACTGTCTGCTGCAATAGTTCTGCCTCCTCTATTTACCAGCCAGCAATTATCCTCACTTGAGCTATTTTGTATTTAGCTGCTCCCCAACTGAAATGAACAGGAATGGCATTTGCTTGCTGAAGTATAAAATGGAAATCTCGTCTTTGCTGAGGAAGCACCAGACAAGCACCAGCTCTGGCTGCATCCTCCGCTTCCGAGCAGCGACGTGAGCTGGGCACGGGCTCGGAGACGGGACGAGTTTGTAGGGCGCGTGGTTATCTTTTGGTCACACCAGAGACACAAAAATCCTGCTTACAAACCTAGGTTTCCTAAAGCTGAGAGGCAATTTTGAGCAGAAAAGAAGTCTGTAAAACTCTCCTGCCATCGTGCTTCATTGTGCAGATCTGGGTATTTAAACTGTGATCTTTCGTGATGGGGGACACAGACAGATCACTCCAAATCTAACATCAGGCCGGCCGCTTGCAGGCCATTGTACACAACCTGGAATGGCAACATAAGAGCCTTCAAGAAAGATGGGTACATCATATTTTCTATCTCCACAGTGTTTTGTTCACCAGAACCTGCCGCAATTTGGGAAGTAGAGAAGCAGCAGCTTAATAAGGCAGTAGCTGGAGAAAAAAAATGTTATCAGTAAATCAGTAAAATGTTATCAGTAATCAGTAAAACTCTGATTAAAACCAATAGTACC
This sequence comes from Platalea leucorodia, assembly GCF_965183815.1. Lineage (NCBI taxonomy): Eukaryota > Metazoa > Chordata > Aves > Pelecaniformes > Threskiornithidae > Platalea > Platalea leucorodia. The sequence continues at coordinate 4,189,117 of NC_138837.1, read as the reverse complement.
CCAAGGTCCCCTTCAAATGCTGAAGCCAGTCTAAGACACAGTGCTCTTAAAGATTATTATATCAAAGCTAAAATAAAAAAAAAGATGGTTTTGTGGCAAATGGAAAACAGGGCTCAGCGGAGAGACAGGGAAGCTGTGGATTCTAACTGCGATGGAGCGGGGCCACGCACTTGCCGTGCACCGCAAGGCTACGGCCCTGGGCGGGTTTGGAAGATCAGCTGCTTGACACATGGGGCCAAGCAATGATGCAGGATTGGGAACGGTTCATATGTGGATCAGCAGCTGGAGGCGTCGGGGGCCAGGAGCCCACTATAGGTCCCTTGTGATCCACCAGCCCCTCTTAAACCTCTCTTGAATTATCCCATGCCGCAGAGTGCACCACCCTGTGCAAATCTGTATATGTATGTATATGGATGTATGTTTGGCCAGGATGTACAAACGCTGCAATAGTCTTTGGACATAACTGCGTGTGATCTGTGCTGATAGCCCGCTGGAAAGGGATTTCAATTAATAAAAATGAAATGTTCCCCTGTCTGCCCCCTCCCCTTTCCCACCATCTGTTCCCGGGGGGTACGTTCATATCCCCCCGCTCCCTTCAGCCAGCAGCCACAGCAGTCGGGTTTGAGACAGGGGCACTGGCTGCGATGCTCCACTGCAAGCCCTGTCCAGTTCCCCAGCTGTATCTCCTCTGCTCTGTTCTGCTGGGCTAAACAAGCTGAGCTGCTTTAGCAAGGGAAGGTCTTCATCTGCAGGTGATTCCTCTCTTCGTCTCCTTTATTAAGGGAAACTGGAAGATTCCTTGTGGACCCACAGTGCTACACATGCACAGTCAGAGAGAGCTGCCGGACCAAAATTAGATGCGAGTTAGACAAGCGAGATAAGGAGTGGTAGAAAAGAACCATTCGCTCATTTGCAGCCAAACAGCCCAGGCACGGAGCAATTAAACAGCTTGACAAAGGTCATGCAAAGAACATGTGGCAGAGCTGAGAATGAAATCCAGATCTAAGCCTTTAACCACAAGGCTGCTCTCATGTGTGTGCTGCTACAGTACAAATCGTAATTGCTCCTGAGCTTCGTCTTGTTTCCAAATAAAAGTATAAAAGCTGATGGGCGACCTTCATGCCCCAGTCCTGGAGAGGACACGTGTGTGCCCTTGCAACAGCAAACAGCAGGGCTGCAGCCTTCACGCTGGTCTCCCTCTTCCAGGGTGACTTTTTGGGGCTCTCCAGGCTGGAGGGCTGAGCTCCAGCAGGGAAGAGCCAGACGTCTGTCCGCTGGGAGCTGCTGGGGGAGATGGGGGCTGGAGGGGCACGGGGGACGGCGACCATCACGGCACTTGCTGTGGCTGCGGCGGAGCAGGAGGTGCAGCCCGAGGTGCCAGGGAGGCTCTGAACCCTTCTCCGAGGACGTGCTCCACCTTCACATCTCACCTACGTCAGAATTACCTCATGTTCATAACTCCAGCAATTTCCAGCTGGTGCAGCCAAGCCTTTAGCTGCTAAATTAAAGTTTCTACCTCTCCCTGGAGAGTTATTTTCCCTCCGTTCTTTGTATTAATAAATTAATAATAAAGTATTGTGCTGGAGAGACACAGTGGATTCGGCTCCAAGCGTGGCAGAGTGAAACAAGTATAAACATCAGCTTGTTTATAAGCATGTCTGTCTGCAGGGTTTGGGTACCAGAAATCAAATCCTCCACTCAGCACTTGCCAGAGGAACTGGGAGGTGTGATGGATGTTTTTACAGGAAAGAAGCCTCCTTCTTGCTGCCCACACCATGGCATAGCTTATCCAGCCGGGCAGCCAAGCTCTGCTCCGTGGTGGGGTCGGATCCCTGGCACCCTCTCCCCGTGCGTGCTGACGAGCGCTCCCTTCATCTCTTAAAGCTGGGATTTCTTCAGTGCAGACCCACAAAATACTTAAAGGCTGATGTAGCCAGGGCAGCAAGGCTCTTGGGTTCCTCACCACTCCACAGTGAGGTTTGCTTTGTGACAGAGCCCTGCTTTGTCCCTCTGCAGTACGTCGTAAGTCATGTCTCCAAAAGTAAACACAGTCCATCCCCCCGCGATAGGCAAAGCCGGTAAGAAGCACGGGAAGGCTTGGGGGCAGTGGCCAGCTATTTTCCTAAGGGTTCAACTCCACAAAAACCTTTTTGGAAACCAAGATCTCATCCCTTCTTCTGTATGGGAGGGGACATGAAGAGGTGCTTCTTAGAGATGTGGGGTTTTTTCAGTCACCAATGATCAAATTCTGACTTAAACAATTGTATTCACTGCTAGCTCAACATCTAGTCCCTCAACTCATTTATAGCCCTGGAGGGAGCAGCAGGCAGCTGAAATGTGATTGTGGTAGGAAATTTCAGATGCAGCCACTGACCAGCGGGTCAGGGCTTTGATCAGGCACTGATTGTGGCACCTGACAAGTACAAATGGGCTGGAGATTAAGAGAATGACTGAACATATGGAGCCTGGCCTGTAAACTGGAGCCAGCCCCCAAGCGGGATTTTTGCAGCTGGTTCCCATGCCTGTTTTCCGTGCTCCCACACGCAGTTGGTGCTGCGTGAGGGTCCTGCTTCCCACCTGGAGGGATGGGGACCACCTGCCCCAAACACACCAAGCATTGAGGTGCGTGTGCTTAGGTACAGGATTATATATCGGGTAGGGAGAAGGCAAAATAAGGGAGAGCAAGTGGACTCTGCGCCAAGGCTCATGCTTTCCATGCTTTCATGGCACTCTACGACGAGGCGTTGCTGCTGGTTTCCTAGCACTAACCTAGAAAAACCAGCTGGGGCTCAAGGCAAGGAGAAACCTCTGCCTCACTCCCATAACCCCGGCCTCAACGGGCAGCTTTGTGCCAAGGGCTGCTTCTGCGATGGAGCGAGGTGGGCTCGGGGTGGTTAATAAATCCCTGTAGTCACTGCGTCGGTGAGTTAAACACACCGACACACAATAAACAGGGCTGGCCCACGAACACTGCAGATCCATGCAGATGTTATCATCCTACATGTGGGCAAATGTCCATTAGGGCAGGACATAAATAAATCGTCCCGCTCTAACCATATCTCTGGTTTCTGTTGTGATCTAAGCTCCGATGCCAAGGGACATCACACAGTTGTAAACACAAATGGAAAACTGCGCAGTCTGCAATCTGTTGGTTCATTACAGTGTGTATATCGTTTTATCCATTAACCTGGGACCTGGTTTTGTAATCACTACACAAATCTCAAACTGGATGTTGATTTATGATGGTGCCTTTCCATGCTTTACAAGAACTACAAGCTGACTACATAAAGGGATTTTTTTGGCATTGTAACATGCAGCCATCTTTGGGCTGCAGTGTAGCGGGGGTTTAATGATGTACAGCGAAATGGCTGAACGCTGAAACATGGCAGTTGGGAAGGGAAGAGAAATGCAAAGGAACAGACACTTCTTGAACCTGTAAAGCTGTGACACAGTAGCAGCTACGGAGTTGATATGCCCCGAAATGTCACTGTATGATGAATTATACATACGGTGTTAGAGAGGAAAAGTTGCCATGAGTTGGTTGGAAATAAAACACAATTCTGCGTTCCTTTACACCGCCGTGGGAATTCGTGTCTGCAGAAGGCGCATCCCTGACGCACAAATTAGCCAGGAAAGCGGCGGCTGACACCTCTGCTCTCCCTCGCAGCACAGCAGTGCCTTGGTGGGAGCAGGCCTCTCCCATCAAGAGAACTGCAGCAGAGCATCTGCCTGCCCGGTCCAGGGCAATCGGGACAAATCCTACGGCACGTTATCCTGTCCTGCTGGCAGAGGTCAGGGCTCCGCACGGGGCTGCTGTGCAAGCCCTGCTCTAGCAGGGCAGCCAGCAGGGCTTTTACCTCTGCTGGGGGAGAAGGGTTGTAAGACAAGAGAGAAAGATTTACAGAAAACACCTTGGAATAGCCAAGATTAGGAAAAAAGCAGCAGGAGGTTGAAGTTTCACATTATTAACAGCTGAGCTCACAGCTGAGCCCCGTTCTGGGTGATTGAGCAAAGCAGGAGTGGGCTTAATTAGGAGCCCATAGGTAGCCCCTTCTCCTCTGCCTCCCTGGGGTGGTGCAGGGGCAGGCAGGGCTGAGCTGGAGGATGGACACACCAG